>NC_137582.1:110728769-111928769 GCF_963210335.1 Falco punctatus
AGAGAGTCTGCGTTAGAGAAAGGTTTTATTCTTGTACACAATTAAGATACTGTATTAAAGCAGAACTGGGGTCTTCATCCAGTTACGTATCCATTTTCCCCGATCAGTTGAATTTTTGAGTCAGTATGCACTGCATAGAGCTGGAAGTCCACAAGGGGAAAAGGATTAAGGCATGGCCCAGCGTGACAAGTTCTGACAGTGGCAGTGGATCCTACAAGGCTTCATTAATACAGGAAAAATCTCAAACCATTTGCACATCGATCAAAGAGGCAAGCTGGGTAAGTACCTCTCCCATGCTTAGAGAGATTTGTGGCTTCATTATCTGCCCCCACGACACCTGTTTTCTTGTCCCCACCCTGTCTCTAGCGGAAATAGTTGGGGCAGTCATGCGCAGTCAAATTCCAGGCTTTATCAAATGCCTCCACAACAGGTGGGAGCAGGGGACCCTCTTCACTATAGTCAAGGTTCTGCTCCAGCTGCTCCAGGTTGGACATCCCAATGATCACTGCGTCTCCAAGAGAACCCTGGAAAGTGGTAAGAGACATTGCTGATCCCAAAAGAAACCTAGCTGACCTTCCAAGCCACTGCAGGCCAAACTTTAAACGTTTCTTTCCAGTATAGAACATCCAGTAACTCCTGAACGTTTAAACAACTGACACCACAGAGTTCCATTCACAAGGCCAGAACATCTCCAAGTCGTGCGACCTCACAAGTACCAACTCCTACTTTACACGGGGCTACGGGAACATTTTGGGGAGAGGGGGAATATAACCATTAATTTCCTAGTCTGATGAAAAGCAAAGTCATCTTGGTGGGAAGCCAAGAGCCCAGTAACTGGCACTTAAAATCTTCCCCATCTCCCAGTCCTACAAACACAGGAGCCCACAGGGAAATGGAGCTGACTCGCTCCTACTGCCTGGCGGGCAAGAGTCTGTACAGTAATACTCACTTTGGAATGCCCCGAGCCCATGGGATATGCAGATTAAAAAAGAACTTTGTACACAGAAGTTTCCGTGTTTGTGTGCTGCAACAGCTGCCCAGTTCTGGTGGTGCTGTGCCAGCCACACCCGCATTGAGCTCTTACCTGCAGTTGGGAGTGATTGTACAGCCAACGTAAAGCAGCAGAGGTCAGGCTCGGTGCGTTGGAGCCATAAGCATCTTTCAGTGCTCTCTCTACGAGGGCAATGCCTTCAAAATTGTGCTTTTTCCAGTACCTGCAAGAAAAGAAATCACTTGTATTGCCCTTGGGAGCTCTAGTGAATAGTACATTTATATTCCAATCAAGTAAGAAAGGCTTCCAGGAAGCCTCATACAACTCTTTGCAGCCTCCAAGGACTTCTGCAATCCCCCACTGCAAGCCGGGAGGAAGCTGAGCCTAAAAACCACTCTGAAAGCTCAGTCACGAGTCTCAGCCCCAACCACAAGCGCAGATGTAATCCCTGCACAAGCTTTGGTCCATTCTGCTTCCTCTCAGCTGATCGTTAGTGTTGGGTTTTTTATGTAGCCATTCTGCTGCATCTCCCTGCTCATCTGTCAGCTCAAAACACACCTGTCCCTGTAGGCTTGAGCCCAGTCATTCCCAAAAAATCTTCCAGTGGGCTGGCGTGTGTCTTTGTCTTCATACTTGTACTTGCCAGTCAACAGCCCTCCTGCAAAGGGTCAGCAGCATGTTTAGGGGTGGGCTGGCTCTTTTACAGCCCCCATTTTGCATGTTTGCATCTCAAAATCTCACCCCTTTACTTTTCATACCTGCAAGTGGATTGTAGGCATAGAACCGCAGCCCGTAGTATCTCAGGCAAGGGAACAGCTCGGCTTCCACCTGGCGAGTAGTCGCATTGTACATACCCTGCACAACAATAAGGGAGATGAGAATTTCAAACACTAGCTCGTGACAGTAAGCATGAGCCCTAGAACAGCCTTTTCCTCACCCTTCCCTGACAATAGTTTTATTTGGAAAAGCAGCTCCAGGTCACACAAGGTTATTATTTGCTTAGGAACAGACTTTCTAAAGGATTGCAAATAATGCAAAAACTTAAAAGTTCCACATCAAGGGAGTCACTGACTCAAGCAACAAATGCGTACTCAGCTTTTTCCCCACCCTGGGACACAACCTCACTCAGTCATGCGTGTCCTGAAAGGACTTCCCAAACTAACTGCGGCAGCTTCCTTTCCTGTGTTTATAGCTGGCACACTGGGAGCTGGTCTGAGATTTAGGGGTCCCAAACCCTTTCCCGTGGTGACTGACCATTGCAGCGAAAACACAGAGAACATCTGTAGGCTGTCCTGATCCAAACCCTCAGATTCTTTGTGTTTGATTCGTCTCAGCCTCCACAAAAGATTTGCTGGACCGCAGCAAACCCCCACCCCTCACCTGGTACACAGTCGGCATCACCCAGTTGTTGTATTTGCAGATAGTGCAGATTTCTGCAACCTCCCACGCTGCATAGTTTGATAGACCCAGTTCTTTAAACTTTCCCTGCAGAGGAATAAAAGGATATTCAGTTCTAGATTTTAAAAGTGCATTTGTACCTAGACAGTGCAAGGTGCATGCAGCGAGGACAGTCACCAAATTTTAGTCCAGAGTCTCTGCTCATCCCTGTCCACCTTTTCTAGACAGACTACGAATTACAGGATCTGATTAAAATATTTCCCATTTTCTGTTCATTTTGAATTCACATCTTCTAATTTAAATAGCACTCTCAGGTTAACACAGCTCAGGAATTCTTCACCTATTCCCAGCACTAATCTTAACGTAGTCAACGCAGCTGAAAGCAAAGTTCAGATGTTCTAATGTTTCCATGAGCTGTTGAGAACAAAGTGCACCACGCGAATGCGCAATGGAGTGTCAGCTGCTTGGCTTTGCCCTGGTTGCCTGTGTCCGTGCTTCCTAGTGTTGCACAAACCTGGTGCTGTGGAAGGGCACAAGCAGCCCTGGTTTAAAAAAGGTGGTGGGAGGGAGGGAGGGAGGGAATCAAGAGGTGGTCCAGGCCTGGACTTTCCACTTTACTTCTTTGTGCAGCTCATTGCAGGCACGCAGTGTCTCCTCGATTGGGGTCCCATGGTCAGGAGCATGGAGGTAGAAGAGCTCCACACTTGTCCTCTTCAGCCTCTCCAGGGATTTGTCCAGCTGCGATCGCACGCTCTCAGGCTTCAGCGTCTTCCCATCCCAGGGGTTGGCCTTGGTGGCGACTTCCACTGGCAGAGAGAAAGAATGAATGAGCATTTCCACCTTCGGGAAGGGAATGGGGATAAGGGGCATAATGCAGTGTTGTGTGAGGTGTTTCAGGGAAGGCTCTTCTCAGGAACCGTGTGAGCCTAGCAGGGGAGGCTCTTCTCCTTAGGGAATGCAAGTCTGCGCTAGAGGCCCTTCTCCTTAAGGCCCAGGGCTCAGCACTAGCAAGGGAGTCCCTTCTCAGGGATGGAGTCAGCCTGACAGGGAAAACCCTTCTCTTCAGGGAATGGGCCTGGGGATGTCCCTTCTCCTCAGAGATGGAGTCTGCCTGGTAGGGAAGGCCATTTTCCTCAGGGATGGAGCCAGTCTGGTAGGGAAGACCGTTCTCTTCAGGCAGTGGGCCTGGGGGAAGTTCCTTCTCCTCAGGGACAGCGTCAGCCTGCCAGGCAAGACCCTTCTCGTCAGGGACCGGGCCCCGGGGAAGTCCCCTCTCCTCAGGGACGCTGCCTAGCCGGCAGACAAGACCTTTCTCCTCAGGGACCGAGCCCCGGGGAAGTCCCTTCTCCTCAGGGACGCCGATAGCTGGCAGGGAAGACCCTCCTCAGAGCCCACCCCCCTCCAGCCCCACTGCGACCGGCCCCGGCCATACCGGGCTCCGTGCCGCCAGCCAGCAGCACGCCCAGGATACGCTCGGACTCGCCACCCGCGTACATGTACGCGGTATCGAGGAGGCGGTAGCCGCGGCGCAGGAAGGCGCGGAGCAGCGCGGCGCTGGCCTCGGGCCCGGCACGCCGGCCCACCTCCATGGCGCCCAGCACCACGCCGGGCCGCGCGCCGCCCGCCGCCATCGCGCCGCCACCACCGCGCATGCGCGGGCCGCGTGACAGAGCCCGCCCCGCCCCGCCCGCCGGGCACGAGGCGCCCACGCATGCGCCGTGAGGCGGCGGCGCCGTCCCCCAGCCCCGTCCCTCAGTCCCGTCTCTCAGCCGCCGCCGCTGCCGCCGCTTGCCCGGGACGGGCGGGTTTGAGAAAAAAATCTGCCACTTTCCCAAAAATCAGGTTTGTGAAAAAACAGCGAGAGTCTAAAAAAGCAGCGGGGTCGGAAAAATCCGAGTAATTTCCCTCCAGTTCAGTAGATTTGGGGAAAAATCTCAGCAGCTTCCCCATCTGTAAGAAAAGCAGCAAGTTGCTGAAAAAGCAGCAGGTTTTGCAAAGGAAACTCTGCAAGTTTCCGAAGAAGCGGTGGATTTGCAAGAAAAAAAAACCCTCTTAAGTTCACGAAAAAGTAGTGCGTTTCCAAAGAAAAATAAAGCCGATCGCCAAACAGCGGCCGGCGAGCAAGGTAAGAGCAAAGACGCACCGGTTGAGTTTATTTCTTTTTTTTTTTTTGAGGCCATATTCTGGCAAGCTGTCGGCCTTCCCGGTCAGTCCATTCCGCTGGATGCCAAATGAACGCCAGCAAAGGTGCATGGGGCAGGAGTGAGGGCGAGCCAGCTTCCAGCCACAGCTGGAGGAACCGGGAGCCTCTTCCTAATACAGGTACATTTTTTTTCCCCAGCATTATTTAATTTTTTTCCTGTGTTATTGCATTTTCCCCAGCGTTATCCCAGCAGTTTCACTGCCAGGCGCTGATAAACGAGTGCCGAAGGCCATGGATGTGCGGCACTGGAGGGGTCTCCGACCCGGGAATCTTTCTGACTGCCCCAACGGTTCCCGCTGGGTGATGGACGTGTTCAACGAATGTGCCCAGGATGGCCGGGACATCGCCAGCGTCGTCCTGGGTCTGGTTTCCATCTTCTGCTTTGCAGCTGCATCTTTTCCGTAAGTCTTGTTCCTAAAACCCGGCCGAGCCCTTCCCTTGGTACAACACTCCTCTCTCAAAATCAAAATCAAATTTCAAGCACAAGCTCCCCGAGTTATTAAATCTACCTGGTTTAAAATTAGAAGATTAAAAGCAATCTGGGCTTGGAAAACTTGCGTTTAACAGGAGGAGGGAGAGCAGGTGGTGCAGCTTCAAAACCTTGCTTGTTATTATATTGTTATTATTATGCTTGGCAGCTGTAATAACCCACGTAAGCCAACTGCAATGCAGTTGTTGCAGGTCATACATGCGGAAGAAACGTTTCCAGGAGCCCCGAGCTTCTTGGAAGTGCTGGGACAACGGTGGCAGAGGGGGATGTGAGGGGTCACGCTCGGTCTCCATGTATCATCAGATTATTTTGTAACCGGAGAGGTGGTTTCTGCAACTGCTGCTTGCTTCTTGCTGCTTTCTGCCCCTACATGAGGGATGGATCACGAGGGCTTGAGCCCAGTGTGTTGCAGGGAGCACTCAATGGGTCGCATAACTTCTCACAGGGGCCAGTTTTCACAGGGGCACGTGGCTTTGCTAGAGGAAATCTCTGCTTTTCCTCCCCTCTCTGAGTGCTTTGGGCAAAATGATCCAGGTAGGAGCAACAGGGGATCCTGGGGATGGTTCCCAGGTAGCGCTGAACCAGCTGGGGGTTATGGTTTGTGTCTCTGCCCAACTCTCTCTCTGCAGACAGTTTTACCAAGCCTGCAAAACGGGCATCATGGACCAGGCTCTCTCCATATATTTCCTGCTGGGATGGCTGGGCGGAGACCTCCTAAACCTCATCGGTTCCTTCCTGGCTGATCAGTTGCCCCTGCAGGTACCAACCGAATCAGGGCAGAGTCCGCTCTCAAACCCCCCGAATGCCAGGGAGGAGGGATGGGATGGACGTTGCTTAAATCCAGCACCGGGAAACAGAGACCCAAACAGCCTGGGGGTGCTCCCTTTTGCCCCAGGTGTGCTTCCTTCTCCCCCTGGGGATGCTGGCTCATCCCAGCCATCAGCTGGAAGCCTTTCTGCGGGTAGGACCAACCCATCCTTCTCCCTGCAGGTTTACACAGCTGTTTACTATGTGCTCGCAGACTTGGTGATGCTGTCTCTTTACTGCTACTACAAAGTGAAGAACCAGGGCGGAGGATGTGAGTTGGATTTACAAGGGTGGTGGGGTCATGGGCTCCCCTTAGCATGTCTCCTGGGCTGGCTTGGCCTCAGCTGCAGAGCCAGGAGGGGAGGGAATCCCTGGGGGAGATGCATCGAGGCAGAGATGCTTTGCAGATGCATTGATGCAGCTATTAGATGTTTCTTATTCCTTGTTGGGTTTTTTCCCTGAATAACCTGAGCACCCATGAAAGCCAAAGCTACAAATAGCTACCGGCCATGCCTGTGGTTTCTGCAAACCCCTGCAAACCCCCATATGCCATCTCCAGGTTAAAAATAAACCCCTGTGAGTTGCATTATGTAGAGAAAGAGATTACTTACCTGCAGTTACATGGTGACTCCATCCTGGAGCTGGAAACCACAGGCAGAACTCTTGACTCAGGCCAGCGCTTTAATGGAAGGGGCGAAGCATCTGACTGCTTCGGGGTCAGCGTTCCTTTTGCAGTTACTGGCAGCCTTGACATGATGGAGAAGTTCCTTCCTGTTAAAATGGAGTAAAAAAGGAACCTGAACAGTTCAAGAAAGGCTTGAACAGCAAAAGAAAATCCCCTTTTTAGCAGTGCAGCGTTCTGTGAACTACGAACAGGCATGCCTTGGGACCTTGATAACTATTTAACTTATTAAAACCATTTGAACTTATTAAACCAATTGATATTTGCCCCATTGACTCTATAGTTTTGTTAATGCTGGAGAGCTTGTTTATGAAACATATTACAAGTCTTGCTGTTGAAGCAGGGCTTGGTCTGGCAGGGGTTTGAACATGCACTGTTGTGAGTTAAGACAGCGAAAAGCTACTAGATGGAGGGGGTGATTTTTAAGAGCTCTAAACCCAAAGAAACACGAGTGCTTTCGGTCTGCTGAGATAGGAGCGGTTTCCTCCATGATATCTTACAAATTGCCTGTATTGCCACGAGATAAAACACCAGCGGAAGCTATTGCCCGAGTTACTTGGTGCTGGCTGTGCCACCGCAGAGGTCTCTTGACCCAGTAGGGGATCCTGACACCCGCCAAGGCTGCTGGGCTGCACGGGGGGCTGATGGAGGAGCCCTCCCTAACCAGCCTCCGCTTGATCCCCTGCAGTCGCCGGCCCGATCAACACAGCCTTCATCTTCCTTTCCCTGGGGACAGTGTCAACCGTCCCCTTCCTGGGCAGAGGTGCTGCTGTGGTGCAGGACCCAGCGACGTTTAAAGGGAGGTCTCTGTTGTCCGCTCACGTGGATGAGCTCGGGTCGAAGGTGAGCTGGTTCCTAAATGTGGTGATGTGGGGAGAGAAGGTGAAGCGTTCGGTGGGGTGGGCATGTCTTCGTGGACCAGCATGGTCCCACTTAATGATCAGCGGGGCGAGGGGTGAATGTGGAGATCAAAGGCTGGGGTTTGGCCCCATCGCCGCCTCGCACGGAGCCCTGGCGTGGGTGGTAAGCATGTCTGAAAACACGGGGCTGCTTGCGGCCCCGCATTGCCTTGCAGCCTTTCACCAGGAGCGAGATCATTGGCTTCACCATCGGCTCCATCTCCTCCGTGCTGTACCTGTGCTCCCGGGTCCCCCAGATCCGCACTAACGTAAGTGCTGCGCCATGAGTGTGGCAGGCTGGCAGCCCAGTCCTGGGGACCCCCTGGGGTCCCGAGATTTCAAATTGAAGAGGGGTGGTGGAATCATCTTTCTCCTCTTCACTTGGAAGTCCCAGGTCCCCGTCTCTGATCATTTCATAAGGGACTGTTTTTCTGTACTTCTGCTCCAAAGTCTGATTAATTTTTCTCCCCTCCCTTTAACATACCAATATTGTGAGGATGGGGCTTTCATTTTATCTTTATTTACAAGAAAAAGGGGAAGTAAAAGGCTCTTGGCATTGAGTCACTACCTTTTTTCTTCTCTATTTTTGGGAGAGGGTGATTAATACTACTACTTTATAGTGAGATTTTGGAGAGCTGCACCCAAGCTCTTCTCTCTGTCCCTTCTTTGTCCAGTACAAAAGGAAATCCACCACCGGGGTCTCCTACTCCCTCTTTGCTCTGGTGATGCTGGGGAACTCGCTCTATGGCCTCAGTGTCCTCCTGAAGAACCCCGAGCCAGGGCAAGGCGAAGGCGACTACGTCCTGCACCACCTCCCCTGGCTGGTGGGCAGCCTGGGCGTCCTTTCCCTCGACGTGGTTGTATCCTTTCCCCGCCAACGCTTCCCATTGGGATCGCATCCTGCCGGCAGGGCTTTGCAGGGAGTGGTCCCAGCTGGGGGCAGGCAGAAGCGGGTGCGTTGATGTTACTCAGTAGTTGCTTTTGAGCGCACTGTGCTTGCTCACCCATGGGCCGGTGAGTAATTTATGGTGTTGCAACAGCTGAATGCTTCGAACCTTTGTTTGCATTAAGCTCACTGTCCTGTTCCCACCTCTCCTGGCACAAACAGCCTGTTTTCAGGTGGTGAGACCCAGCGTATCGTGTAGATTCCCCCCCCTTGCTTGTGTGAAGAACCTTAACCCCTTCTCAGATCTCCTTCCAGTTCCTTGCTTACCGGAGAGGAAGACCTGGTACCCGCGAAGAGAGGGACGCTCTTCTCGGCGAGCAGGGTGACAGCCTGGAGAGCTGACGAAGGGAGCTGTCACGCAGCGAGAACAGGATGCTGCAGGCGATAAAACTGGCCTTAACCACCACGCCACGCGGCCCCTCATCCTGCTGGCTCCTGGGAGAAGAGGACTTGAGCCAGAGGGTGACATTCGTGCTGCTGAGACACCGAGCCCAGCCAGGTGGCCGGGGCTGCTGCTGAGAGACCTTGTGCCTCTTTGATACCAATGATGCTATCGGGATAAACAGGGAATTATGTGATACCTCAAAAGGTCGCTCTTCGCTGCTCTTACGCCCCACGGCTGCACCCGCTCCCTTCTGCCTACCTGCTGTCTCAAGGGTGATCTGGGGCTCCCCCGGTACTGGCAGGCCTGAGCAGAGCCTAAGGGGCTGCGGGGAGGTGACGGAGATGACTGACCTGGCACAAACACAAGCACCATGTACCTCTGTGGCCTTGTGTCTCCACCACTGAGCTCCTTCTGGAAGGTACGGCAGTGGCTGGAACCACTTCAGAAGGAGGAAAGGGAAGGAGCAACGTAACCAGTGTTTCAGTCCACTCCGTACCTGTTTTAATTAGCATGGTTCACATGTCTATAAAACAAGTCCTTGCCCCATGTGCTGCCTCTGGTTTTATTTTGCTGGTTCATCTGGCAGCTCAAGCCTCTTTCTTAATGTGTTTCATAGTCCCTGTTTCTCTGACTTCTCATTTTTTTGCCTCACCCTTGTTTTAATTGCATGGGTTTCTTGGGGAAGTTGCTCCATTGCTTTCTGTTTAGCTGTGGAGGTGGTTACCCAGGCAGAAGATGCTGCCTCTGCTTGGTCTGGTTTTCAGCCCTTACCTCTCTCGTTGATGAATATATCCACAATCTGATGAATCTATCCCTGTTGCGGGGCCCCGTGTGCCAGCAGTGGCTCCTTGGCCAGGGAAGGACTGGAAGCCGCAGCGGTTTGGGAGAAGCCGCGTTCCCAGGAAGAGAGATGCTTTCAGGCGGGCAGGGGAGAGCGGTGGTGTCGCCGTGAGATGTTGCCTCAGCCAGGGACCGCGGGCTTCCTCCCCTGCTGAGCTGTTTCTGCAGGGGAGCTGCAGCTCCATCTCCCTGGGCGAGCCAGAGGAAAATCACCCAAAGCTTGCAGGCCCGTCAGGAAAACCACACAACTTGTCTTTTTAAAAACAAGAATTGTCCTTTGCCTGCAGTCACTGTTGGCACTTCTTTTCGCTCCTCTTATCTCCCTCTGCAGCCACTTCCCTGATGCCCAGCGCTTCCCCACTGCCCACTCGTGCAGCACCCGGCTCCGTGCCCCTTTTGGCTTTAGCTTTATCATCACTAATTTATGATTCCTCAGCCAGTCCTGTGACATTTATCCTTCCGAGGAAGTCGCCCTCCTCCCTACTTTGTCCCTGTGCCGGGGAAGCCAAGCCACAGCTCCATGCCGACGTGGCTCAGCCTAGGTCTCATGTGAAATGGGAGTTGGATGCCCATCATATGGATTAATTAAAACAAGCTGTGCCAGTCTTTGGAGCTGACCCATTTATTTTTGGAAAGAAAAAATATTTTTCAGGCTCTTTGAGCCCCCTTGAAAGCAGCAGGTGGGTTTTTCACTGCATTATTTCACGATTCTTCCCCTGCAGGCTCACGGGCGAGGGGGCTGCTCGCCTCTTCCCTGTCCCCAAGCCAGCAGGATTTCCTCTGCTGTCTTTCCCCAGGAATTGCAGCAAAACAATTCACGCCCGGTGCTAACACAGACCCTGAGCAGGTTGGCATTAGCACAGCTTCGTCAGGCCTCGATACCTGTTCAGTAGAGATACGAAAGGAGTGGGGTTTGAACGTGGGTGCTGGGGAATGCACGGCTGGTTCCCGAGAGCGAGAGTGGGATTTACCGGGCTGGCCTGAGGCACGGGGTGGGACACGCTTTGGCTACCTACCGGCCACCAAGGGCTTTGCTTAGAGCTACACAGAGAAGGTCCAACATGAAGAGGTAAAAATATATATATATATATATATATATATAAACAAATACAGCTTGGTTCCCGCAGGTTTACCCAAAGCACAGGCTATGTATGGAGTTGATTGACTCTTTCTTTTACTCCAGCTAGGTGAGATGGAGCAAGGCGAGCAGCTGCATCTGGCAGACGGAGTTGATATGAGCAGCCGCCTCGGTGGTGGCGGTGGATGGAAATTCACGTCGCAGCGAGGGCCCCGTGGTGGCTCTCATCCCTCCCCGGCTGTATTGCAGCCCCGGCCCCGAGGAGCCGGCACTGGAGGGCTGGCAGAGGCTAGGCTGATGCTGAGGAGGCACGGAGCTGCAGGGCAGTGCATGAACCGTCGGTTACGCTGCTTGGAGAAGCGCAGGAGGAATTAAGCGCAGCTGTAGCAGAGCGGCATCGATCCGGCAGCTTGCCCTGTCCCCACGTACCCCAACCCTATACGTCACCTTCAGCTGCGGTGAGGGGCTCCCGCACACAGCCAGCTTCACAGAAGGAAAACAAACCCCCGGAAAACTTCAGCGCATGACAGCTAGAGATGGGTGAGAGAAACAGCTAATCCTTTCTGAGCTTCAGGAGGCGGCACAAACTCACCTCCGACTCCAAAAAAATGTCCTTCCTTGGACAGAAACAAGAGAGGACGATGACAAAACCCCAGCATGTTCCCTGTGGGGGGCCCAGCCACGAGGTAAGCGTGCGCCTTTCCCAGCCCTGCGCCTTTCCCAGCTCCCACGGGAGCTGCGTTACAGGCGGGGGGCTCTGGGTAAATACTCTGGCACGGGACTGTAATCACCTGCAGGTGTCTGGGTGTGAAACAGGTCACATTAGAAAAGCAAAATTAGAGCATGTTAATCAATATTCATGTTCACCCGAAGGCTAATTCCAGCAGCCGCCTACAGGAAGAGCCCAGCAGGCGTTTCCTTTCTCCATGTCCCCAGGGTTCCGGGAACCGAAGCGCGTGGAAGGTGGCAGCGGAGCTGAAGCCGTGCGAGGCCCCTGCGACCACCACGTGCCTGAAGAGCAGGGAAAGTCCCGACAAGCCCCACAGATCACACGGGGACTGAGCCGAGGAGCTCTGGGATGGCTGGAACCATCTACCTCAGCGCACCAAGAACCGCAGCGTCTCCCCTCTGCCCACCCCCCCTTTCCCCAGGCAGGCCCCCCTAGTTCTTTTGAGTACCCCCAGCACTGCCGGACTAACCCTTCTTCTCTCCACGCACCCGTCCGTGGCGGCTGGATGCCTGCAGAGTCAGTCCCGGCGGTGGGATGTCAATGCCTCAGTGCCAGCACCTTGGAAGCACAGCAAGCAGGTGAGTAACATCGCTCTGTCACCACCGCATCGCACCCTCTTTAAAACAGGTTTCAGCTAATCGGGATGTAAGAAAGAAAAAAAAAAAAAATTATTGCTCTCTGTGGCTGGCTGCTGCCACGGCTCTTGGGTTTCCTGGCCTGCTGGGCCGGTGCCTGGGTTTTCAAGTACATTAAACCCACCTACAGCCATGCAATCGCACCGAGTCGCTACAAAGGAAAGCGGTTACAGCACTGCAAGAAAGAGAAATAAAGAGGACACCAACTGCACACACTGCTTCCTGGGATTTTTTTTAATTTTTATTTTTATTTTAGTTTTTTTCTTTCTTTTTTTTTTTTTTTTAAGTATGGAGGCTCAAGTATCAGATGTAGATTCAATTTAAGCTTTACAAAAAACAAAATCAAAACAAAAACCCCTTTTTGCATTCCATAAAAATTGACAGAAAAGCGCCTTGGAACCAGGCTATAGAAGAGCAGAACTTTCAGCAGGTCTCCTAATCAACGTCTCCTTGCAAATCTGGTTTAGTCAGTATTAGTACAACACTGAGGAACACCCTCTCTTCCCTCCCTCCCACCGGCCAGCCCCCGTGCCCAGCCCCCAAACATACGTGGAATAGATTTTATTTTTTTTTCCAGTTCTTCCTCTTTCACACACCACAGTATTTAATAAATTTTTGTTTTACATTTTTTACACCAATGTAACAAAAGGCAGGAGGGGGTGGGGAAGAAAAGACAAACAATGATCCGTGTTTATGCATATAAATGGGAGAGGGTGGAAGAGAGGGGAGGGGGGGAAAAAAATACATGGACTTCTACAGAAACGTAGCCTAAGGTCTCAATAGTAAAATGTGGTGCAAAGTAGGCCTCAGAGACTGAAAAAGTTTGTACAGCTTTATTCATGGGGAGAAGATGGCGTTGCATGGATAGTACTGAATGCAAATTGTGACGTGACGTAACAGAAAAGGGGAAGGGGGAGGATGAGTTTTCTAAGAAAGGAATCTAACGAGTGCATGGCATGTCTTGTTAGCATGAAGAGTATTTTAACTTTGCTGCTTTCTCTTCAAAGCCTCCACCAGGTCGTTTTTAAGAGCTTCTTGTTTTGATTTGTCTGCGAAAGTCTGCACAGACCTGTGGGGAAGAAGGAAACGCAAGTCAGAGGCGATGCGTTTGCAAGACAGCCATTTAATGGTTCTTCTGGCACAAGAGGCAGAAGGAAGGAGAAGCACCTCAACCCGGGCTTAGAGGAAACAAAACTCAGCTCGCCTGTTTTAATAGGGAAAGCAAAAGGCAAAGTGAACACTCGAGTGAGTACACCAAAGCAAAATTCACTCTAGCGAGGATGGCACCAAAAGCCACGCTTCCCCAGAAGATCCACTCAGCCTCCAGTTGCTGGAGGGAGATTCCCAATTTTTTTACGTTAATTGGAAAAACCCCAGTGTACCACCAGCGAAGGGTGTTAGCGCTCTTGGCTCTCCAAATGACCGTGACGGGAAGGCAGAGCAAATCCCGCCTCTCCCAGGACGGGAGCTCCTGAACTTTTCAGATTGTTCACCCAGGGTCGAGCAGCCACGTCAAAACTTCCCTCCAGCGGGAAGAGCGGCCAGAGTGTCTCTTCTCCAATTTGCGCCTCACCTAGAGTAATTAGTGAATCAAAGCAGCCGAAGAACAGAGATCCTGTCAGCCAGATTATTGCAGGCTTCCCTTCTGCTGGAAGTTTCATTACAGCAGAAAATCTCCACCTATTCAGGGGTCACCTCAGCTCCCTGCCCCGTCAGGTGGTGGCGGAGGAACCTCCCTTTTCAGTGGCACAGTAAGAAATTCCCACCGTGAACAAAGCCCTCTTAAATTGCTCACGGATAGAACAATAACACTTGACTTTTCCGGAGTCACCACCACAGAGAAGCGGTTAGGATCCAGTTTGGTGGGATTTCTCCCCACAGAAACCATATTTCACACCCTTTCCAGCACTCAAAGCTACCTTATTTTGCCTGGATGCTGTCTCCTGTAAACAAGGCTCCTCTTTGTGTCAGTTATTTTCCTAACATCTTTATACCAGTATTTCCATTCTCTTGTCTCTGGAGACTTCTGCTGCTTTAATAAAAATACATACATTTTATATTTGCATTTCTCACAGGCTACAGAAGTGGTTCTTGGCCATTATCAACAAATAGTGTTTTTTCCCCTTCGTCAGCTTAACATGTTAAAACCAACATCTGTAATTCATTATGAGTTGGAGTGGAAGGTTAAACTGGCTCGGGGTTAGTCACTGCCGTGCGTCCTCGGCATGGAGAGCTCCAGAGCAAATGAGAGCACAGGAACAAATCCCTTCAGAGGCTGCGCGGAGCACAAGCTAGTGGAATGTTTCCATAGAGCTTGAGCAGGATGGGATTTCAAGCTCCAAGGAAATCCAAGATACACCAGGCAAACAGGGATGTGCGTGTGGGGTGAGCTTGCATTTACTCAGAAGTCACGGGAAGTACCAGTCGGGTTTTGGTTTTTTGGTTTGGGGTTCGGGTTTTTTTCCCCCCCCAAAAAAAAACCTCTGAGATTTCCAAGATCTCACTCCTTTCTGCTGGGAGGACACTAAGATAGGGAGTTTCTTCACGAAAGCGGTGTACCACAGCTGTAAAAAACTGATGGTACGCGAGGGACAGAGTCCCGGGGCTTGTGGATCGAATCAGTCCAAGCTAACGCTCCTTCGGGTACGTGACCATGTGCTCCGTTCTCGCTCCCAAGCTAGAGTGCAGAGTGGTAAATCCTGCCACACCTCCGAGCGTGAGATTTCAAAATGGGGGGGGGGGGGGGGAAAGGAGTGGAGTAACACTTAAAACAAAAATCCGAGTGTTTAGTTGGCTGTATTAAGGAGCAACCCTTGGGTGAAACACGGCTCAAACGTCGTTTCTCAGCCTGCGGGAGTTAGGGGTTAGTTCTGGCCTGGGTTATCATGCAGAGGGCTGGGCTGGGGGAGCCCTGGTTTAGTGCTGCTGTCACACCTCACAGGCAGGGGTACCTGGATTGGTTTAGTTATCAGGCTGGATGTAGATCTGGCGCTGGGTCAACACTTGAGAAAGCTCCCTCTGCAACTGCTTATACTTTTGGTTGTCGGGGATAGCGTCAATAGATCTACAGAGAGCAGTTCAGAAACGAGGGAAGTAAACAGGGAAAAGAACAGTCAGAAGAACTTCAGTAACACAGAGCTGGTATTCCGGAAACCACCAGGAGCACGCTCGGGAAGAACGAGTGTAAATACAGAGCTTAGAAGAAACAGGAGAGAGGCCAGAGGGAAAGGCAAAGCCAGATGCTCCGAGTGTTACCGGTTCCGAGCCGGTCACCTCACGGACGCACCGAGTACCGTGACTCAAACGGAGCAATGGGGAGACACAGGGAACAGATTCAATTACAAAAGCTTAAGGCAACGTTCACAGGGAAAAAGACTCTATTACATATTTCCTTTTAACGTTAATAAGTGCTTCCTGGCGAAAGCCCTGCACACCACAAACGAAAACAGAGGCCTGTTATGAAAGCTGGGGTTTGGGGAAAAAAACCCCGAACAGCTGCTTTGGTCGACTCCCTCTGCCTGTGCCATTAAGGCAGCAGCACAAATATTTAATTAGCGCCATTATTCCATCCTCTTTCACATTTCAGTGTGCGAGAGCGCAGCAGTGCGCTGACTTGCACCATTTGTTTGTTCTCCGTTAGCTCCCTGCACGAGGGGGCTGTCTGCAATTTAACATGCAATGACTTCGCACCACGGTTCCCTGCTTTCCCCCACGAGCCCGAGAACTACCTGCTCGGGATCTCCAGGGGGAATCCTCCCGGGAATGAGCAGGATTCCCACGAGGGGTTGGAAGCACAGCGCTGTTTCCCTCCAGACTGGCACCGGGGCTTTACTCGCTCAGCCTGTTCCAGTTCACGGTATTTTGACCAGCGGCGTTTAGAGAAAGGTAGAATTTAAAACAAAATCCAAACGCTGCAAACCATTAATGTCGTGACTTAATTCTGGGACCAACTGACTGTTTATAAAAGTAGCAGAAAGAGAGGGCAGAATTCAAGTACAACTCCCAGGACTGTGAAGAATAGAACTCCTAATTAAATATAATTCTGAAATACAAGTGTTGCTAATTGGGCTGTTTTCTTCCTGATGGGGGAACGAGGGATTAAAACGTCACTTCGAATTTCTATAGTTACAAGGTAGAAGCGTTCCCTAAACTCCACACAACAAATCCCGCTTCCAAAGCACGGTGTGAGGTGAACAGTTGGGGACGTGCAAAGACACAACGCAGGGAAGGGGCCTTCCGGCAAACAAAAGCAGCTCAGCGCTGGGGACAGTCCCACAGACACCACGGGGGAGCCCGACATCGGCTGGAGAGCCCCTTACCTCAGCCCATTAACGATGTCCTTTGTTTTACCGAAATAGATCTCGTTCAGTGTACTTCTGATTTTGTTTTCCATGTCCTAGAAGAAAGAACAGTAAGAAAGCAGAGCTTCAGTCACATCAGCTGCTGCCGGGATCGCTGCGCTTACGCCCTTCCGCACATCGCTACGTGTTCACCTTGGCGTACAACCCTCGCCACGGCACGGTTCCACCCAGTGTGTTCCTACTATTTAAATCCTCACAGCAGGCTGGCGGACCCTCTCTCTGCTTTTATCAAAGGAATGAAGGCTCAGCTCTACTCCCGTCCTCTCCTCCCCGTTAACGGCCCTAGGCTGCAGCTTTCCGGACCACAAGAGGGCAGTTTCTGCCCAGCTATCGGTTTCCTGGGAAAAGGAAAATGTATTTCACCCCAACCTTCCCCTGTCACTTCCCCGAGTGGCAAGTCAGTCACTTCACGCAACCAGCGGGTCAATCGCTTTGCGCTTACGGGTTACTGCGAATTTTTCAGCTGGCAACGCGTTCGTTAAAGCTGCACGGCAAACAGTTTTGAGAAAGACCTTGTAAAGCAGCAGTGTTTTTCATTAGGTCATTTTCACTCAAGCCAAAAACTTAGAAAAGAAAAAAGAAGTACCTGCCTTTCTTTTATTTCCCACTTCCTTTAAAAAACGCATTAGTCTATAAACCACATCCCCAAGCGCCACATCCACACATCCTTTAAGCGCCCCAGGGGTGGTGACCCCCCCAGCTCCCTGACAGCCGGTCCCAGCGCTTGACAGCCCTTTCGGTGAAGATGTTTTTCCTAATGCCCAACCTGACCCTCCCCTGGTGCAAGTTGAGGCCATTCCCTCTTGTCCTGTCGCTTGTCACCTGGGAGCAGAGCCCGACCCCCCCTCGCTACCCGCTCCCGTCAGGCAGCTGCAGGGAGCAAGAGGGTCCCCCTGAGCCCCCTTCTCTGCAGGCTGAACCCCCCCAGCTCCCCACCAGACTTGGCAGCACCAGGTTAACGGTTGGACACGATGCTCTTAAAGGTCTTTTCCAACCTCAGTGGTTCTGTGACTGTAGCTGAGAATTCCTTCCTCTCTTGTCAAAGCAGCTGCAAAGATCAAGGGAATCCAGAACACCGTCATCCAGGCGGGCGCCATGGAGCCGCAAAGCACAGCACCAGAGCCCCCCTGAGCGGCCCACGCCATCGCACCCGTCCCTCCGCGTGCTGAGCACGTGGCTGACAACTGCTACAAAATCCAACACTAAACCCGCCTCCAGCGGATTTAATGAACACCTGATACACCCTGAACTCTCAGCGAAAGGGACTGTTCTGTATAACGCAACCTGACATAATTCTGCCCCAAAGCAACTGTAGAAGCAAACACAGGGGCAAGAAATTGTTAACGAGTTCAGGGAAAGGACTACTTAATTTACAGGGAGGTGACTGCTGTAACGAGCAGGAGACAAAGTGCAGACTGGTGGGGTTTGTATCTACAAACGACTGGCAGTCGTGCTAGGAGGAGTATTGAGCCATCAGCACTGAGCAGCATTTACACAACTAGGCTCTGTACAATACTAGTAACTTGTTCGTAAAGACAAAAGCAACACAAGTCTTTGCTACGGGACCAATACAGGCACGAGAACCTGTAGCAGGCTCACGCTGCGCTGGCTGCACGGCACTTACCTCTACCAAGCGTCCGATATTGGCTATGTGCGGAGAGGAGTCACTCACAGTCTCATCTTTCTCCATCTAGAAAGGAAAGACACGTGTCCATTGGTAACACGCAAATCTGAAAGCAGACGCACGGCAGCTTTCCTGACCAAAGGAGGGATGGAAGAAGCGTGTCTCAAAACCCCCTCCCATAAACACTCCTTCAACATGCAAAGAGATCAGTAACGTCCTGAGAAATTCCCAGAACGTGACAAAGGCTCACACGCTGATAACAGAAATGGAGTGTAATAAAAACCATGAATCAAACTAAATCCCTGCTGTAGATCCCCGGTGTAGACAGGCACTACAAACTTGTTGTTCCCTACCTACTACAGGGCTGCAGGAGGTCTACAATAGCGAACATCTAACACAGGCAGCACAGCATGGGGATATGAAAACAAGGCTGTTGTTGATGAGACGCACACAAGGATGGTGCTGTCAGCTGAACAGCTGTGAACTATCCCTGCAAAAACTGCTGGTCCTTTTAATCTTCGTCTCAAACGCTACTTCCGACCACACGTGGGGTGCGTTTTCCATTCTCCAGATCGCCTGTTAAATGACACCTTCGGCATTATTTACCCTCCAGCAGTGAGGGAAGGTGCAGGCAATGCAAAACCCGCAACTACCTGCAAGACTGGTGATGATTTGAACTACTGCAACAACACAGAAAGAGAAATTTGACAGTTCGTAGTTCGTTGTTCTTTTTCGACCAAAAGGCTGAACCAACATTTACTGAACTACCAGGGGGAAGGACGTACAAAGCCATTACGTATGGGGGGAAAGCAGCAGACTGCCTTTTGCTGTAGAAATTGAGAGTTGGAAGAGTGTGGTACCTGGAGAGGAGACAGGTACCCAAACCGGGTGAGATTTCCATAGACTAGAAGCTGGGAGCTGGCACCGCAGGATGCAATACTCGCTTTATTCCGTCTGACTCTGCCCCACAGAACGTCCACCCAGAGGCCGCAGCCATTGGTGGTCTGCGCCACGGATAAGACTACGTTCCCCAGTTCTCGAGATGAAAATTCTGGCTAGACGCAGACAAGCTGCTGAACAACGAACATCAGTCCCAGGAACCTCAACTGATACAAGATGTGCTGAGACGGCATGAAAACAAAACTGGGAGAAAAATGTAGTGGGAAGAACTGTCTTCAAAGGGTTTTACTAATCCCACTGAATTCTCTTATCCATCTGTTCATATCCCTCCCTCAGGGTAGAGTTTAAAAATCTGGGCCAGCTACAGGTTTCTTCTAATAAGCCAAGTCCCTAACAGGCTTGGGAAAGCATGTAATTTAGTTGGAAGCCCGAAGGCGAAAGATAACCTAGAAGAGGGGGAGAAAGAGAACAAGGACATTTAATTTTTTCCTTCAGATTGCAGTCAGATTGTTTACATGTAATGGAGACGCGCTGCCTGGAGAACAGATCCAGTTGCAGTACAGGGAGAATATAAATCTGAACCACGCAAACACACATATACATGTTACTATCAGCAAATTGACCAAATCTGGGGCAGCCGGGGAGCTGGCAGCGGGTCTGTTACTTCCACAGGCTCCCTGCTGCGTCTCCTCCACACCTGGCCAGGCCCAGCTCATTGGTAAGCAGCAGAATCTGAAAATAGAATTATTTTTTTGCAAAACGTATATTATTACATCTCCATAAAAACTGCTGCCAGAAGGAAAATGTTTATGTGCTAGAGAAGCCCAGATGTTACGAGAGAGGCTGTTTTAATGGAGTTCGGAGTCAGCAGCCATGTTCCACACACAGCAGCGTTGTCGGGAGTTTTAAAAGGTTCCTTCCAGCGGCTGTTACTGCAGGGTCCGAAGCAGAAAGGCTATAGCTGCTTAAATCGAGGGGTTAATTTGCTTTGAGGGGAAATTCCACTCTAAGTCGACGTTAACAAGCAGCTCATCTTCCCACTGTCACTCCCCATCTGCCGCCGAGCTCAGCCAAAAACCTAGCGCTCCAGAAGGAGCCAAGTCCGACCTACAGGGCCCAGTCGCTCCTCTCCCGCTCGAGATACGCTGCTTGGCTTCCGTGCCTCATTTCCCCAGCCATCTGCTGCAAGTCTGACTCAGAGGGGAACTCGCTTTGGGGTATATTAAGCTCTCGATGGCTGGCTGGTCACTTCGGATGTTTCCTGCATGGAACAGAGCAGCTGTTTGGGCTTTCTGTAAACTTAATTTGGAGGAAGAGTTAATACGAAGAGAGAAATCTAAGTTGGATAAACACTTGGGTTCATCATGAAGGCATCTAAAAATACTAGAAAGGTAAGAAGGAAACTCATCCACCATTTTGCTCCGAAGAACTGACAACAACACCCACAGCTGCTCTGGCCACAGAGCGACATGAAAATCTCTTTAATGAAACACAGACCGATGCGAGCCAAAGGCTCCCAAGCCACAGGCAGTGGGCAGGCTTAAGTCTCCAGGTGGAAAATACACGGAATTATTTGGAGATCAGTGAGGCAAAATTTAGCCTCTCTCTCCAACGCTTATTTCAAACTGTAACTAGATAAATGAAGGTTGTGAGCTCCATGGAGCTTGCAGCTTTGTAGAAATCAGCTGAGAACTTGCCTCACCCTTTTATGGCCTTTGTATTTACTCTACCCAGCGTAACCAAAGGTATCCCATATCCTTTACCAAACTGCACATTCGAAACCACGAGCAAACCTGGGGATGCTACATCAAGGCTACGTGCCACTGGTCCTTACACGCTCAGCTTTTCTACTCTTTTCTTTCTAACACCAGCTATTACGTAACTGAACCACTGTAAAATCCCTATCTTCCTGTGAAGCAGAAATAATTTCCCAGACAATCAGCATTCAGTACATCTCTGCCATCCTCTGCACCCTAAAATACCCCTCGGTTAGCAATTAAAGGGCCAGCACCTCCAGGAAACGGGACGATCGCTGAGGGGGAGCTCAAGGATCGCCACCGCTACAACCTGAAGATCACTCCGGTGATAAAACACTCCCCAATGCCCCGCTTTATGTTCCAACATCTGGAAGTCGGTGGGATAGGCCTTTACATGAAAGCTCAACTTGATGGAAATATACGACTCTCCTAATTGCAGAGCACAAGCCTCGGAGGATTTACCTATTATGATAAATGGCAGAATGTCTCTGCTGGTGTTTTATTGAGCAGTAATATATCACAGGGTACATCTTCCTGAATGCAGGGGGAGCTCAGTTTGCAACAGACCAGCCTTCATCCAGCTCTGCAAAACCTTCCACCTTCGCTAGGGAGTATTTCAAGTATGAAAATCAACACCCATCTGTGCAGCTTTAATCTGAAATCCCAGGTTTCGCTTCCCCTACAACTTTATATCCTCCCCTTCCCACACCTCCGTATGTAAATAAACTACAGGTTTTGAGCCAACTTTTTTTCTGCAAACTTGCACTTCCTCACAATGTTCATCCTGGCTTAGGAAGCAGACACAGGTTCTTTGTGCACACCAAGATCTCAGAAAGGCACCTGTTAGTCTTGCTTTTAAGGAGGGGGCTCCAGAAATCTGTCCAACAAAGTGCAGTTTTGACTATTTGCCAGAAATCAGGAAGGCTACATCTACTTTGCATAAAATGTAACAGGATCATGCAGCTGCTCTTACCTTAAATAAAAGTGCAGCCTAATGAAACCTCAAAATTCAGCCAAAGCAATACAGCGCCATGGCAAACGACACAAGTGATTCCAATGTACACAGAGAGGACGGGACCCGAACGTCTGTCAGAGAGAAAATCATCTGCCAAGCATCTGGCTTGAATCAGGAGGGGGGTGGGAGTTACCTGCAGTCACTGGAGAATGTGCAAGGTAATTGAAAAGCTTCTGGCGTTTTTCATTTCCCTGCAAGCGTTGCCCTCTTTGTGGTAAACTGAAGGCAGCGTGTCCTGTCCTTTCCTCTCAGACGTGCAGCACTTCAGCCTGCGGCCCCCAGTCAGGGCAGCCGGCACATAACACTCCAATCGCTCCTTCGCTGCCCGAATTCCAGCCTCAGAGCCTGTCCTGACTGCAGCCTGCCAGCGACGGACGTGAGCTGCGAGTTACCTCCTCCATCCTCTGGCCCATGGCGCTTCAGCTCCCAGCTCTCGAGTTGCAACCAGGCTCGTCTCCAGGACAGGCTGCCTGGAGGAGCACCCTTGCCTAGGCAAGTGTAAAACCAGAAGTTCTCTATCTGACACTGCACGCCTCTTGGGGGAGGAAAAAAAGAAGAAACCCAGCTTTCTCCTTCCAGTTCCACCAAAAAGTTCTTCTGTAACGTCCTCTGGAGTCAAAACAGAGACGGCTACACACGCTGTGTCAGTGTTTACGTATAACACCACACACTGCTGAAGGTTGGAACAAAACCTTCACTAGGCCAGAAGATGAGCGCTCTCCCACACAAAAGGACTGCCTCGACAACCATCTAACGAGGTAGCCAGGATGAGGATGTCATTACAGCTTTAAAACTCCCAAAGTTTTCAGACCAAAACTACGGTCTATGGATCCTACGTGCGTGGAGCTGGCTAAGGCCTTCTCCCATCCTCTCGTGATAAGCATATACATCCACATACAAAACTCAGCTATGCATACGCATAAATTATGTAAGAACTATATCTCACAATACGTATGGCTTTGTGTTGCATACTTCTGTGTGCATATACACACGCTTCTCTGTTGGATCAGGACAGAATCTGAAAACCTACACTTTAAAAAAAAAACCACACCCAAAATCCAAAACTCTGTTCAGAACACATCATGTGACATTTTATTTGAATTAGTCTCTGATTCAGTTCGTTTAAAGAAACCCCTGTAATTGAACTGATAAAGCAAAAGCCTGAAGTTCTCATTCGCAAAAACCACCAGGTAAAGTAAATTAAAGTTACACAAAGGAGGTTTTCAGCTTCCCAAAACAGGTCGAGTTCTTCATCTACCACATCTCTCCCTCTATTTTCCTTATTCTGTCTGCTCAAAACCATAAAATGCTTGTACAGTTACTTTTGGAAACAAAAGCAGAGACAACTCCTGTTGTAGCACATGAAAAACTGCAGTGGGAAAGCCACGGAGAAGCAGCAGTTCAATTAATCGGAAGAGCTACGTCAATTCTCACTGCATGACACCAAAGCAGACGTAGGCCAGGGACATGACCTCTAAGCAAGAGCTACCCTGAACCCACCTTCACACGGCCCCAAGCCAGGTGTAAAAATAGCCAAATTTTTACACGGCGCCTTAGAGGGAAAAAATTATTCTCAGAAATTCAGCACAACATTTAGGAACAGCCCAAGTGGGAGCCTTGTAGTAACAAGGGTCTGGGGATGTTCAAGAAATGCAAAGACAAGTTTTTCCAAATAAGTCTTGACAAAGGCAACAAACCCCGCAATGTTCGTGTCTGATGCAGGGCAACAATATTTCACCAACAGGAGACGACAGCAGAGAACGGCTATTTCTAGACTCTTACTTGGAGATCCAAGCTCCGCTCCACCATGCTGCCCAGTCACAGAACAAACAGCATTGCTTGACTGCTCACACCGAGCGTAATCCGCAGACATTAGGAAGGGGAATTACTGAACAAGTGTTTCCATATGAAGCTGCGAACGCTCCCCACAGCATTTCAATGTGAGACATGCCCAGCTCTTCACCGCTGCCAGAGGTGGTGAATTAGGAGGCATGACATTAGCTGTTCCTTTGCGCCTGCTCCTGGCCACCAAGTTAATCATTCCAGTCATCACTCGAAAAATACCCGATTTGCAGCTACAAGGCGAAACCGGTTTCAAAGTAATGGCTCTCAGCAGACTTCTCTTTCAAGGCACTGAAAGGTTCTCTCTGCCATCACTTTATAAGCCAGGATATTACAAAGCTTGTGAACACTTCAAAAGCTTCCACTGAAACACAAGGACATCTGCTATTCACATTTTAGGATCAAAGGTGCTCAGGTAGCTTAAATGTTGAGTTGACCAAAACCATGTACAATTCACCATGGACAAAATTATTTCAAAATTATGGTTAGGACATCAGATCACTGATATCATTGAGATAAAACTGTAACCTACCGTTCGAGAGATAGCTAAAACCTACTTTTGGTGCCTAAGTTTGCTGCAGACTGTATAAAAAGCCTACCAAAAAGTAAAAATAAAACCTGCTGTCCTGAGGTGATGTGGCAAACTGGATTGACAGCAAAGTAAAAGCCTTGTGCTTGGGCATTCAGTCCAGCTACAGCTAAATAAATGGCTGAGGACAAACAGCTCCTCCTCACAGGGCATACCTCAAGGCAACATGAAGATTTTCGTTTTCTGCCGTGGATTCTGACGAAGCCTGTCCCGTTAAGGCTACTATGGCATCTGCAAACAGAAAATCTCCAGCCCAAAGCTAAATTCTGAAACTCAAGTTTCCATTGTTTGTGCAGAAGCAGTGCATCATTACCCCAGTGGCTTTTTTATGGTTACTTACATTGGAAGCAGGCCCCTGCTTTAATGCATCACATATGAATTAAATGATCTGCTGTTAAAATGATGACAGAAGCATGAATCTCCCACTGAAGCTTAGAGAATGAAAGTCAAACTAAACAAGGCCTAGCAGTTCAGGCCAAGGTGTACTGAGGACACCCATCCTCAACAGACTCTTGTTTTCCTTGGCACGGCTCTCACGCACCACAAGGCCATGGCCAGAGTCAAGCCCTTGGCCTCCACTTCACAGCTATGATTTAAAGTATTAGCAAGGCCTGTGATTAAATATTTGTCCGGGTCACCATAACTCGGGTGTAATTACTGCAAAAATTTTAAAAAAGTATGCAGTGCTCAAAACTGTCTCCAGATGCCTTTCCCCCCCGTGCCGCTTTTCCATCAGCTTCTTCTGTAAATCGACAACATGGAAAAATAAAATCACCTAGGTCTAGGGCAAGCTTCTGCGACTGCAAGACTAACACTGCTTCAGTTCCTCTCTGCAATCACAGATCCTTCTTTCCTTCGCCTGGCTCAAACCTGTACAAAACCACGGACTGTTTAACAGAGTCTGCATTGTCCTTTGTATCGAAAGCAACAGTCTGCCCTGGGAAGTCTCATGAAGGAGTTGTAGCTACTGCCAATCTCTCTAGTCACTCGCGACCATACAACACGCCTCCTGTCCTCCAGAGTTTATTACTCTGCTCGACTCACCGATTTCCACAGTCCAGATCTTAAGCAACCGCAATTCATCAGCAGCATGAAGCAGGGAGACAGCAACCTTTGGCAGGTGGGCACCTTCACCCCGTGAAGGCAAGGCCAACAGCTCCTGCCTGCCAGAGACTGAGAGCAGCCTGGCCCAAACAGCCAGCAGTCTGGCACGTTCCTTGCAAAAAACAGCTCTCAAGAGGGAGTCTAAGTAATTAACACCAGCACAGAAATCCCAAAAGTTTAGAAGATTATTATTTTTTAAGAGATTTCTTAAATTAGTGTTTTGGTACTGCAGGAGGAAAATACTAAAGAATAGGAAAAGATAAGTGATGTCTTCAAGAACAGCAGAGCCCTACAGTCAATGCAGAACACAGGTTTGTTCACAGTGGCCAAGCTGGCTTTTTAAAGAGACACATAACAAAAGAGGTCACCTTGTATTTTTAGAATCCTATTGGAATCTTCCAGTAAGAAAGTGAGCAAATCTTACAGATAAAAATATCTGGGTAACACATATGGAATCATGAAGATTTAGGAATACCGAAAGACAAACCAAGACTTAAAAGCAAGTCTGAACTCCTACTGCATGTTTTATATTTTTAATTGAAAGCTCTACTGCCATCAAGCCAAGTTCAAGGGGCTTCCTGGCAATTACACACTTACGCATTAACTGTTTCACTGGGCTGCATACGCAGCAGGAGAATAGATGTTTATACAACACCTCACAAAATCAACTTTTTGTGCCTGACTGGGGCTACTGGGTATATAAATAAGGAAAGGCATGCCTCGGGTCTGCAGCATACGCTTGTGGCAATATACAGACATACCTGTCTGGTAAGGCTCCCTCCAAGGTTCATGGTACCAGAACCAGTTTTATTAGTCTGCAGCCACAGCATCACTGTGGAGGTCAGCTTGTAATGAGCAGTGCGACCACTGGATTTCTCCTAGAAGTGGAAGGATAACAAAAAGGGGTAGAGAGAAAAGGTTAAAATCCCGCCAAAACCCAAACGGTGGCTGGCCCAGAAGATTCCACAAGCAACAGGACAGATACGTGTAACTCCACTCACACGGCACAATCCGGTTCTTAAAAGCCATTTTAAGTGTGCTCATTCCCCTAATTTTCCAAAGCAAATCTAGTTAGAGCAATTTAACCTCTTTTTACCTTGTTTTTATTACCTAATTAGTGATATTTATCTGTAGACCTTTACATTAAAAAAAAATAATCTCAGGATCACATGCACAGAAAGCAACATACTTTCAATTCTTCTGGGATTCTTTTTGATTACAGCCCTGACTTATCTCTATCCAAATTGCTTCAGGGAATTCTCAAAAATTAACAGGGGAAAGAAGTTTACAGCCCCTAACACAATATTGCATTGTTCAGTGGAACACCTGTGCTCGTTAATTGTCTGGAATTAACTGGGTTTTGTTTTCACTTGGGTATATCAGCTGCCCCAGAGGCTGTACCTGAACCTCCACCACGTGGATGGAATCCCAGCATCCCTTAATCTTCTTTGATCCATCTCCAGCTTTCTTAATGAGGATCACCCCGGCAAAACCATGATCCAGATCCCAGAGGTAGACAGAGGAGACTCCACCTTCAAAATACCTGCAGGACGCAATCCAATATGCATGTTAAAAGTAAGCAGGATCCAAGCCAGAGTCAGATAGCAATAATAATCTTAAATAAGCAGAATCTCTATATCCTAGCAAAGATTTTTTTTTTTCTTTTAAGGCGGCACACTCTCACCAGTTAACATACCTAGAAACACAGCAGTTTAAATCATTTTACAATACAGAGACTTTTAATTACAAAAAAAATTGTACATTTCTCTAAAGGAGAATAAAAGTCTAGGGAGAAACAGAGCTAGTTACAGATTTCTACAGTACTTGAGCAAACAATTCCTCTGATTCCAATTAACTGTAACAGCTGGTAAAAGCACAAGCTACAAAGCAGGCCGAGCACAAGGCTTTATTTTACAGTTTGCTCCCCCCCCCTTTTGCTATTGGGAAAGTCTGGAAGATCTTTACAACAAAGTCTGCTAATTAAGACAAAAGGGAACAAGAAGCTTTACGCTGCTGTCTCAAAAGTTTGCGTGAAGCTTATTGATTTATTACAAATCGGGCTGAATGGAAACCAAGGTTCTTAGAAACGAAGGGATGCTGTTGAGGTTTACGTGTTATTCTATTGTATACCGTAACTGAGCCTAGAAAGTAAGCCAGACCACCTAAATCTCAGGTTGCTGGTAGCAAAAAACACTCGCCTAGAAATACTAATAAAACAATGACATCTGCAGAACCCCACACGTTCTTTGTAACACCAGGGCTACACTCCTTGTGTGCCAGATGGAAGACACACTTTAAAAGAATGGTAAGCAACCCAACAGTGTAGGAAGAAAGATGCACAAGATGCAGCTTTGGATTCTAGAACACCAAAACTGTGACCCCCACAGCTTTTTACCAACAATTCCCATTCTTAAGTTACCGAAGAGCCATTAGGAGTATTGAGCTAAAGGGAATACTCTTTCATGGCGCAGAACTCTTAGACCTCAGCAACGAACTCACACTGCACAGAATCACCATCTCCTGCAAAGAGCTAAGGAAAGGAGGAGATGCAACTTCAGCTGAGCCACAAGATCAATGACAAAATTTTACTCATTGGACACTTTTTTTTCCTGCTCTGAGCATGCACTGCTGTTCTGCAAGTACATACATAAAGCAGACAAAACACCTGAGAATTCATTGTCTGGAGCAGAGCAGAAGCTCATCATCCAAAGACAGGAGGAGCTGCTCTGTCTGACAGTTCCCAGCAGCTAAGCTGAGGAGTCACGCAGGTTTAAACTGTTCTACGTTCCTGCCTCTTACTGTCACGACCGAGACGATCCCATCGATCTGCAAGTGACTGCATGTTTCTCCTCTTCTGCAAGAAAGGAAAGTCTCACTCATCACCAACATGAAACATTTGTTGAACCCTCCCACCTGCACGCTCCCCTCCTCTCTAACCACGAGCCTAGCAGTCGTTAATGGCACATAAGATTTGATTTACTGTGCATTTTGGACTTTACTTACAAGTCAGAGAAAAGATATTGGGAAGTTAATGCAAATAACACAGGTAACCTTCAACATATTCTGTGCACTTACAGACCAGTCCAGTATGTTTTTTCAGGAAGGCAGAGTCACCAAAACAGCCCCAATTCTTTTTAATCGCATGCATCCAAGTCTGTAGCAAAACCAATGTTGACCCCAGGATGGGTATATGACTTCACATTAACTCACAACGTAATTTTCTTTTTAATGGGTGGCTACTGCTTCTCATCACCAAGCTTAGCCTGGGCACATAACAAACATACACACCACTGTCCTATCATATTTGTCAAGCCACTGATAATATACCATTAAAAAAGGAAAGCCTTTTGCTCCACAGGCATGCTAAAGCCAGACTTCCAGCAGGCAATTTAAACCTAACAAACCAACAAACACCTTTTTTATATCCCCTGGGGAATTCACAAATGGATTTGGGTTAACGCAGTTAATGGGAATTTCAGTCCCGCAGCGAAGCTCGGTTCCAATCTAAGCGACCTCTCCTTTGACAAAACTGCAGCGTGAATCAAAGGCCAGAGAGCAGAAGCTATTGTCCCTTTCCAGACCACGTTTGCTTAAAAAAAATATTCATATATAGAATAAGTGAATTCACTCAAAATGAACTGGCAGCCGCTGAGAATATTACAGTGTGTACAGACAGTTTCCCCATTACCCACTTTATGAGCTTGCTATGAGCATGAAACATTAATTAAGAGAAGGACCGAAACAAGGTTTTTGGAAATTTATTCTTACCTACTGTACTTTGATCCTGATGACATGAAACAGGAAAAAAATAATTTTTATGTGGTTCACCTTTATGAGATTTTACATAAAGGCTTTTGTGGGTATTTTAAGAATGTGCTAAAATGTTGTCTGAAACCACATAAAACCATCTGAAGAACCTCCCGCCAGAACTAACAGTGCACACATGGAAACGCTTTAACTTGCCTTTGTATATTTAATGAATCAAATATAGTATTAATATTGTTTTAAATACCAACATGCTATTTCAATAAAGTTGCTTTGCCATAGCCAGATCCAGTATCTTGAGACCCAAACAACAATGCCAGCGACCGAACCATTATGAATCCAAGGCACGCTGGGATATATATTAGCCAAAGCCTCCTCTGTGCTTCAGCAATATATAATCGCTTCGAAAATCCACTCCTCCCCTTCATGGGGAGAAAATATATATAATTGATTACTACATTAGACTTCCCCTTTCCTCACGCAGCAACTAAAATGCACCAAAGTGGGATTTCTGAAGACTGGCTAAACCCAAGAAAGTCGTGTTTGGAGAGGGGAACATTCCTTGAAAGCTGTTTTCTTCAAGAAAAATAAAGAAGTGCTACAGGTTAATTGGCTGCTACATAATAGAAAACCGGATGACAGACAGATTGGTAGGAATTTAAATCTTACATTCATGAACTTGGATTTGCTGCAAGAAAGCTGGGCTACCTCCAAGAAACCCCTTCACCACAGATTAAAAAGCAGCACTTATTAAAATCCAAGCAGGAGAGGTAACCAGCTTGGAAAAGGTTCCTGAAAGGATAAGCTGGTATCTTCGCTGTTAAAGACACGGGCGGGCAAAGCAGAGCACAGGCCCATCAGTCACAGGCTGCAGTTGCAGCAGAACACTTTGAAAGCACAACACAGCTCCTGGGTCAAACAATTTTCTTGGACTGGCTGTTCTGGATACCCCTGCTCATGCTAAGTTATCCTCCCACGCAGAAGCGCTCATACAAGGCAATCCATCTTCTTTAGAAGCTTGAGTCCTCTCCCACAGCACCCAAGGCCCTGTACAAAGAAATCAAAGAAATCTGCAGATGCTTCTGACATGCACAAGAGGTCTGAAGCGGGAGGAAAAGTCTGATTCTTTCCGGGGTACCGCAGAAACATCCCCAAGGACAAACCATTTTCAAAGGTCAGCAATTCAAAGCAAAACCATCTCTCCTCTTCTGCTCAGGGACATGCATCTCTCCAGGATGCACTCCGGGGTTTACCTACAGACAAGTTTCTTAACGAAAAATGAAAAAAACAGTCATATGGTTGTCATGTCCCTTTATTAACAACCAAAATGCTGCCAAATGGTATCACAGCAGCACAGAAGAGTTTGGGTTGGAAGGGACCTTGAAAGACCATCTAGTCCAAACAATACCCCTGTCCTCTCTGAGGACAGCCAGTGTTCTTACATCTCTGGTAAAATCTTTTTGTAAAGTTAACCAGGAAGGTGACTAAAAGGTGTAGGGCCCAACATAATCATTAATTCTCTTTACAAAATTCAGAATAGCATTTCACTCAAAATCAATTACAGTTTTAATGTCATGATCAAACACTTAAGTTTTATATCCGTTACTCATCAACCACAGAACTCCTGGAAAAAGCTGTTTTATACAAAAAATGTCACACTTAAGGCTGACCTACTTTACAAATGTAAGAATAAAAGAAAATATTTAAGCTAAGAGTGATCCAAAGCTTTATGAAGTGTTTGAAGTCTAAGCGGGTGGAGACGCAGGATGGAAACTTGTTTAAGGAACTCGAGCTGTATCCATGAAATAGAGACACTGTGGCCAGAACAAAGCCGTAACTTCAAGAGGGATGTGATCGGGGAGGAAATCCCCCAGCTTCCAGCTTAGACCTCAAGAAAGAAGGACAGATTAATCACTTTGGTTTACCACTAAAGGACAGATCAGAAAAGGACCAGTAACTTTCCTGATAGCATTCTACTTCTTACAAGCCTTGCAAATGAATGCTGGACCCTAGACGGAGAAAATGAGTTTCCACCGCACTGCAACACAAACAAACCATGACTTTCAATTACACTTCAGAACCAAATCACTCATCCATAAAAACATGCGTGTTTTCCAGTAAGTAACCGAGAGCCAGAAACAAAAACCCACCCAGTGTCTCTGGCTTATGGCTCTTGCAGCACTAAGCCACAAAACCCTTGTGCCAAAGCACCAGTACCTGGAACCCCCAGACTGGCTACGCAAACCTTCAAAAGAGTTGCACAGTATTTTGAGCTGGCTCATTTAAAGCAGCAAAATATATTTTCTTCCCCTTCCCAGGTTTCATAGCCATTTGTTCCAGCTACAGAAGTTCAGCACAGGAAGAGAAATGTCTCCATCTATTTAGATCAACAGACTTCCAAGAAACAATGTCATCTAAAAAACCTACCCCCAAAGGAAAATATCGAGCATTCAGCTACAAATGTTTTTACAAGAGTGACAATGACTTAAAGTCACAGTCTGAGAAGCCAGTGTCTAACAGCAACCCCAAAACATTACCTAAAAGACCAGGTGAGGAAACAGACATTTCAACCATTATTAAAACAGATGGCTGTAATGGCAAATGACTTTGGCACAATTTTCACCGAGTCCTTCCCCTGTGATTGCACCCCATCACCTCAGACCAGCACATAAACAGCAACAGAAATATGAAGGAAGTGGCAAGTTCAGCACCCCACCCTCTGCCAACCCCAAAACCTTGCTAAGGTATTCATTACAATCACCTGCAATCTATAGCTATAGTGAAGGGGGGGGGGAAGCCTTCAGGGGGACACCAAGAGATCTGAAGTGTCACTAAATTTTGTTGCCTGCATCCTCCATCCAGCTTTCTAGTAACGAGGCTCACAAGCCTGCTCTCTAATAAAAAGGGCAGGTTGGTACCAGGAACTAACCAGGATATAACACTTCTCCCACTGGCCTAAGTACAGATGATTTACAACTCCTCTCTCCCTCCTTCTTTGGTCCCAGGAGGGCAACCATGTAACACTTTCACAATGTTAGCTAAATACTTAAAATGAAGAAGTTAAAATGTTTGTGTATACAGACCAGCTGTTTTTCACCGCAGTTTATGAATTCAGCCCAAAGTATGCTTGTGGACTCTGTACAGGTATTTTACAGAAATTCTTTCCAGCATACACAGGTGCAAAAATCCCTCGAGCAAACATACCAATCTAGTTAGGTATGTGTAACTTCAATGCCAGTTGTACTTAAAAGCACACATCTGGACCATGGTGGGATGACTCAAACTGCGAAGCAGAGCTGTGAAGTGCAAGAACTCCTTAAGGAACGAAAACAGTATCCAAACAATGGGATCCTGAAGGCTAAAAAAAACCTCCCAGAGCCTCCCATTTTGTGCCTTCTAGTACTTCATTTAAAATAAATAAATAAAACCACCACAAAACATGTATTGCTCACATTTTCCTTACCATCCGATTGCTCTTGGCAGATGGAAACTAATGACTAAATCCCCTTTGAGAAGTCACCTGGAAACAGTTCCATTAGCTACCTAATAAGCAAGACAATGGGTCACTTTGTAACATGTCCAAACCTGTAACCGGTTCATTAACTACCAGGAAGCGCCGACTGCTTACAAATCTTTCACCCGTACCCATCCGCTGGACCAGCGTGCTCTGCAGAGACAGCCCACTGCTACAGCCACCGACAGTCTGACACATTTTAGGTTCTGCCAGCTATAATTCAAATATGGGTAGGAGGGGAGAAGACAGCAACAGAAGTCTTCCGTGTCATGTATCGGGTTTGCCAAAGTCTGTGCAGACTACAGATTTCACGTGATGTACTTCTTTAAACCGGCAGTATCTGACATGCTACAAGATGGCTATTAAGTAACTCTGTCTTCAATTTTCCACCATTAAAACACCACAGATTTGTGAGGGCACAAGGTAAAAATCTCTAAGTGCAAGCACAGCCATGTACTATTAAGAGATACTCAGTCTGAAAATTTCAGATTACAATAAACCAACACTTTAAAATCTAGTCTCACTCCATTTTTGAAAGCATGTAAGTAATTTCTTACTAGGGATTGCAAGCCTTCAGAGAGCGGTGTTTGAGGACAGTGCTGCATCATCAGTGCTGACCTCCTAATACAAGCTTTCCCTCTCCAGCGTTCACTTTTATGTAATCACAGAGAACCGTGGGAACCCAAGGGAAAAACTCCTCCTCCGCCAAATATCTCAGATTCAGAAGATAAGAATGTAGTCCGTACAGAACTGCTCCAAAATGAAGCACCCAAAGAAAAAAACAAAAATCAGATGAAAAGCAACTAATTTAGTTTTCACAGCATGACAGTATGCTTAATTTTTTCCCCTCTAAGTTTGCTCTAATCTGTGTATTATATATCAGCAACTTCAATATTGATTCTGGTTTGAGTTTTGAGCTGCCCATGGGGACTCCCAACGCTGCTCTGTTTACTCTTACATCTAAACAATTTCCTTGGGAAAACATCATGGTTGTAATTTTAAAAAGCACACGAACATTAAAGCAGCGAGCATCTTGGCAGTTTAGGTCTGTCTTATGAGACTTCATCTTGTACTTATCAGTCTAACCCGGAGGCAAGAATCTCACAGATGACATAATCCTGATGTCACACCCTATTGTGCAAAACCCTCGCCAGCAGTGAGATGGAAAGTCAGGTTTCCTTAGTGCTACGATGCATAACAAATGCATCTGGATTCAATCTGCAGGGCCCTTGCTGCGAAAACCACAGTAACCATCATGCCCAAGAGAAAGCCATCACAAAGGGCTAGTAACCATTAATGAGGAACAGTGAGCTAATGGCAATAAAGTCACTTCAAAGCTTTCCATGGGTTCTGAGTTTAGGCAAACTAGGTTTACATCTAAACATAGACAGAATGCTTATATAAAGAGCTCACAGCTGCCTAATCACTTTGTGAGTTGAAAGTGGCACTGCAGGCTACAGGAATCGAAGCTCAGCGCCTGCTCCCCCGTGCACACCTACAGGCACGAGCAGCGGCAGGCTGTGCTAAAACCAAAAACGCTCATTATGCCTCTTACATCTGGTGCTCTCCTTTTATTTACTTGGTGGAATCGGCGCTGTTCCCCGCACAGTATAAATCAAATTCGGTCAGGCAGATAAATAGAGCAGTTGCTACAAACCTTGCGAGGAGTTCAAAATCGGAGAGGAATGAACTCCGCCGAGAGGATCGTGTGGTCTATCAGACCAGGTAAATGAACATACAAAGGCAGGGGAGGAGAAATGAGATGACAATCTACAGCAGCACTCTGAAAGGATTAAAGTCTAAAGTCAGCCCTAATAGAGGGTTGCCATTTTTTCTTATCAAGCCAAGCAGGCAAAAGGCCAGTATCGGAGGTGGTTCATGCACAGAATCCAAAATAAATTAAGAAAACCGGTAAGAACAGCTATCAAGGGGAAAGCTATCCAGCAGCTTACAGGACATCTGAGCATACTCGATAGCAGAGATGATGGTGCAGAGTTCAATGCCAACAAGCCACAGGGTCAAAACAAGACAACCCGCAAGTTCAGTAAATCAAGCTCTTCAATGAGATTAAACACACTAATAACAACAAAAAAATTAATAAAAAGTCAGCCCTGAGCACTCTAAAAACTGAAGGGCAAGCTTGCCTGTCACTGGGACTCTGCTGCTGCCCCTGACCAGCAGCACCTTCAAGCTCTCTAGCAAAAGGCTCCCGAATCTGCGCATTCCTGAAGGGCCACGCGTACAGGCAGCCACTGTAGCCTTTCATCCTCGAGCTGAAAACAGAAAGGTGACAGACGTTCAGGTTTGGTACTTTCTATACCGCAAAGAGCACGACATACGCTTGGCTGGCAGGGGTGCCATCCTCAGCACTGCTAACACCATCAAACATTTGAGTGACTAACTCCATTTTGGACCGGATTCCAAAACAAAATTCAATAATAAAAGGATTACACACAACAAAGACATTTTAGAGGTCAATCCTCTCCCAGACCTCCTTCCGCTCCTACCAAATTCCTTGTCCAGAGCACTAACATAATAAATTGAAAATGGATCAACATCAAAACACAGATAGAAGCAGAAGTTCAAAAGGCTTCATTGCTCACACTGTTGAGGGAACTCAAAACCTTAATCAGTAGAAACATTTTCAGGAGCAGAATGATTAAGATGAGCATTTTTTTCTTTCCTTTTCTTTTAAAAGTTGTTAAAAATCAAAAGCACCATTAAATCCAACTTAACCCAAGAAACAAAGAAGTAAGAAATAGCTTTCTAAATGTATGTCAGCTTACTAAACCAGTCCAAAGTTGCCAAAACTCATCTTGTTTGTAGAAATATACAGATCAGCAGCATCCTTCCCCAGGGAGGTCTATTTAATCACTTCAGAAATTATTTCTTCCAGACAACAAAGCGCAATTAGATTACTTAATTAAAGCACTGATTATCTCCAACGCAAAACAACAGAACACAGCATCTAAAATAGATAGATTTAACCAGATGCCCTGCTCCTCATTATGCTTTGATTTCAATCAATCGCGCACACACACGTCAAGCAAAGGGCAATACATTACAACCATGTGTTTGAAGAAATTATCTTCACAATATTGGAAGCGGAGAGCCAAGGCTCTAACTGAATGGTGTAAGATATTAGACTTCCATCTGGGAATAATAACCTACTGAACAAAAACATACCACGGCATTAGCTTCAGGCAGTGTCTGAGTTAAACCTGGCAGCAGGAGATCAAAATGAAACAGTTGTTTTTTGGGAAAGTGACATGCATTTTGGTAAAACAGATAACCAAGAAATATGCTTGTTGTTTAACTTAGATAACAGACAGGGACTTAAAACCTAGTACAATTCCTCTTTAACCCAAAAAGATGTGAACATGCCTCCTGAAATAAAAGGTGGGCAACTCCGAAGATACTTAAAGGTAGCATGCATTAAAACAGACACTGGCAGGGAACAACTCAGCACTGGTGTAAGAGGCACTGAGGATCCAACAAAGTTGTTCTTCTCGAGCTTTCACAATTTGAAACAACTCCATGCAATATTACAAGACTCCTCCAAGCTTGTTTGCACGCTACGGTCATTCAGTGTGCTGGCCAATAAGCTTTTTGGGACAAAACTAGTCACCAGTGAGGAAATCCAAATGGATTATTTCACGCAAATTGTTAACAAATGCGTAACAGGCTGCTGCTATCAAAACACCCACGATAGCAGGTGCCAACCCCTTGGGAAACAGCAAATATGTGCCAATGAGTCACTAAACGTAGGTGGATACTTACCACACCTGATTAAAACAGAAATCTAAAAAGGAACGGTATGTGGGCCAAATGGGACTGCCACAAGGAAAAACTGAAACTATCTGAAGTCCTGGGAGACACCCGAGATGAACCCTGCGAGGTATTATCACCTTACTGTGCATAAAGGTAAAACGGGAGATAATCCAGAGGAAGCTGGGACCATATGCTGAGAGCAGAGTGGGAATAGCACATATTCTCACAAGCACTTCTTTTTCTGTAGGAAGGAGACGTCTTCCTCTTCCACACCCCACCAGAACGACCAGTATAAGATGTATTTCAAAGCTGGGGAATGAAGCGAGCACTGTGCAGAGCAACACCTCAGAGATCGGCGTATGCAAGGTATTAAGATAACACAACATCTTTCTGCGATGGGCAGTCCACACTGGCCAGATGACTGCGAGCACAAGATCCAGCAGTTTAGCCCAGCATGGCTGGAAACAAAGCCACAAACCGCTTTGAAAAAGCTAGCAGAAACCCTCATTATAGGCCTAAAATGTCTAACAGCCCAGGAAATTCAAGCACACTGGGGCCCAGTGTTCTCTGTGAATGACTGCTTACATAAGATTATTTTTGTATTAACTGTTACCTCTCTACCATAAAACACAGCATAGCTGTGGTTAAGAGGTGCAGTTCAAAAACATTCTCGAGAGGGACAGAACAGCCGCTTAAGGGACCGCTGTATGAGAACCTGTTGTGTCAGATCTGAGGTTTCTCTCTCCACACCATTTTCATCCCCTTTCATAACCTGCATTTCTGCAACGCAAGCTGAAAGCCTAACAGTGCAACAGCCACTGTGCTTAAATTTGCAATTTTTTAAGAAAAAGAGTTAGTAATTGAAGTATCAATTAGCTTGGTGTCACCCAAGAACGGGCTGTTTGGACAGACGAACCCATCAGAGTGAACAGAGACAACAGAAGTCTCTGCAGGTCAATTCAAAAAAGTTTTCTGGCCACTGCCTATGAAAGGAACACCGTTACTGGAAGGTGGACCTGTCATAAATCTTCCCATATAACAGAAACCCTAATTTCCACAAAAGATACAGCACTGAAGATGCCAGCATACTACTTTTTTGATTAATACAACAATGCTTTCAAGTGAGCCTGAAATATTTCACAACGCTGGAAAAACTCTGTTGCCACTGGCTCTGGGATTTGAAACACCACTGATAACTTTGTCCTGGAACCGATGCATCATGCACTCCTTTCCCAGTGCTGCAAACTGCCAAACCAGAAGGCCACTGACACCTTTAATTGCCATCACATGGCTCGGTCCTACTTCTGGCTTTACAGTGGGTACACAGTATTAGTTTCCAGCTCCAGCAGACCATGGAAATTACATCATTGCAATTGCCATCTTGTTCCCACTACAACCTTCCCCACACTTCAGACTCCCACATGGCTTCAGCAGCTGCTACGCGGGTAATTGTTACAGCCATTCCCAACCTGATCTGTTGGCAAGACCAGCAAGCAGCAGCGTGAAAAGTTGATGCTCGTTACCCCCACCTCATTTCCCCCCACAGCTCCAATCTCCAAGTAAAAATTAAGCTTCTGATGTCAAAATACAAAATCCAATTGTCTTATTAAGGAAACCGCAGAGTCCAACTACTAGAACAAAAGCATGTTTCTATCCAATCCTCTGTTGTAGGTAAAATACAAATCATTTCCAATTTCAAGCATGAGGAACCTTTCAAATGGTCTGGTTAAGTTTCTCTAACTCTGCAAATTCTTTCCAAAAATGCCACAATTTTTTTTACACCGCTCAGCAAAATGTAAGCCACCCTTCTCCTCTTTTTCTGACACATTTCTGAGATCATAACATGCATCAAAGCATACTGTGCTGACAGATGCGCTTATCTAGTCTGACTACACTGCGACTCATAATGCCTCTGTCATTTCTGGCTGATGACATGAGAATGAAGTCTTTGTGAGAAACCCCTCCCATATCCCCTCTAACAATGTATTGCCTATAAAACTTGGACTGACAAACTGAAAGATGAAATTTTATACAATCTCGCCTTTTACTTCCATACAATATATTAAGACTACTGTTGTACCACACGCTGAACAGGGTTCAGCAGATTCACCCAAGTCTGAGTAATCTGCACCGAGCTTTTCTTCCAGCCAACAAAACCTTTTTAAAGAAGTATTGTATCCAGCCATGAGTTCACGGTCACTTGATCAGAAACGGATTTTAAAAGACAACCTTGGTTGCATAAACCTACTAATTTTCATCTGAGTGTATTACAAATCCTATTGGTCCCAGTCTGTTCTGCACCTGGGGAGTAACTGCAAACCTCTTTGCTGCAAATGCAAAGTTCCTTTCTTCCAGTAAGTTCAGATACCAACCGCTCCTTACAAGACAAGCTGGGTATCTATGAAAATAGTACATGAAAATGAGTAAAAATTTGATATGTGTAACAAAAATGTGATGATTACACCTTTGGACAGGCTACATTTACATCAACCCACATCTTAAAATAAGTAGAAAATCAAGCAAGAAAAGTACCTTTTAACCTGCTTTTGTTAGCATTGTAGTAGTACAGTGACGCACAGTGAACTACCTCTAAGGATGTGTTTTATCTCCACTTCTGAGCAATGTGAAGAAGCAAGTTTGTTCACCTTCTTCATGGCCACTAGGCACCTCCAGTAAGAGAGCATCCCGTTACTGAAGAAAGCAGTAAAGTCCTTTTTTTTTTTTTGCAACCCACACTTGATTTTTACATTTAGCATTACTATTTCCATCCCATCACTGCTTAGGACACCACAACCTATAAAGACAACAGCTAAATCCCATCACATCTCAAGCCCTTGGACGCAACTGCAATACAAGATCAGGGCAGTCCCACCTTTTAGAAAAATTGTTCAACTGCCAAGTCACCCAGACAGTTTCCTGTCGCTGCTTTAAAAAAGGCACTGCCTAATCTACGTTTAGCTGACACATGCTCTATTAATTCCTTTGCTTTACACCTCTTTAACAAGACAGGGCCTAAAACGAGCGTCAGAGCACAGCCCTTGCAGAAGTACATTAATCCCCATATAGCTGCTGCATTTTGGTATACTAGTGCCTGCTGTTTTACTGGAAGATGTGAAAGTTGCTGAGATAGATATATAGATATAGATATATATGTACATACACACACAGAGAGATATTCTGAGAGACTTCAGGCTTGAGGGAATGGAAAAAGCAGATGGTTTAAGACTGAACTTAGTCAAGATCAAAGAGAACACAGGTCATTTCAGGACAAAGACACCATTAATCTGTTAAAGGGGGGAGGGAGGCAGGAAAGCACCTCAGCATCAGCTGACAAATTTGATCATGTTTTCATATTGTGAAATCACAGCAGATACGCTTCCCAACAGCAGATCAGCAGCTGCCCACCCATATTTCCTTGGTATGCCACTCTCAGAGGCAGCTAGCGACCACATTTTAGACTCATTGTGCGTACTGCATGCCTGCTGAAGGAAACAAAGAAAGCAGAGGGCTCTGTACGGTAGAACTGACATACAAGTCTCTGTACTGGTCAAAGGCATTGTTGGCTTCCACCTCCAGCTTGCGCAGGCGAGCAGATGGCATGGCACCGTCTTCCAGGGGAGGATCGTATTTGTTACTCCATGGTGATCTGCCAAAGAGACAAGAAAAACAGAGGCGGTTAGACAACCGAGACAAACTGAAAGGTTTGAGATCGGTGGGTCTGACCTGATCCGCAGATGCCAAACTTCCAGAAAACCAAAAGGCATGAGAGCAACCTGTAAGCATTTCACCCTCAACAGCCATTTCAAACGCTGACAAAAAGGGGACACTGACTCCTCAAAATTTCGTGTACCCGGGGAACACTTACCATCTTCAGGTTTCTACTATATCCTTCTTAAATATTCAAAAAGGAGGTCTCAGCACATTAGATATTTTAAATTATTTTCATGCAAACACAAATAGATTGTGTAGTTTATTTGGGACGTGACAGTATTTGAGCCAAACACTGCTGTCTACAATTAAGGTCCAAATTCTACTCCACTATTTTGCTTTGAAATAAACTCTACTTTTAACATAACATTAGGAAAACGCTTGAACAGTTTGAAGGATTTAACAGGGTTTGTAAAGCTGTAGGTTTTACTATAGTTTCTGCAGGTGTGGAAGAGATTTTGTGCTCTTAATGAAAGATTTGGTATTAAAAGATTAATGGACCCCTTTGCCCATCTGCTTGGGACTTTTATAATTCCCATTCTGTAAACCTGCATTCTCCTTTTCATTTCCCCTTGGAATAACCAACCTACATATATCACTGCTAGTTTAAAGAAAGGTACCTCTACCCTTTACCTACTCCCTACTCAAAATGTTCCAGCCTACTGGTACTAGGTCTTAATGCAGTCCATACGTAAGGGCTTTTTCCTCAGCAGCCATTTGTTATTCGTTTCTCAAAGGCATCTAGTTTTGACATCTGTTCAGTGCAAAGCACAAAGAACAGGCTCTGCTTTGCTCTGGCTTTCACAACCCTTCACTCCTCCCTACCACATCTGATTCAAAAGGTGAGACACCAGGAAAAGCTAAATCATTATGTCACATTCCACCGGAGCGATGTTTTTCAGGTGGTGGTTCTCACTTTAAAACTTTGAAGAGTCAACAGCTACAGGAGTGCTCCTTTACCTAACAGCTCTCTGAAATCTGGAAGATACACAAAAATCACCGCCAGTTCTTCCTGCGGGATTCCCAAATGGCACACCTACACCCATCGGGCAGTACACATAAAACCAAACGATACCAAAGAAGTTATGGCAGTCACAGCACTGACCTTGCTACCATGAAGTCTGCAAAAGCAAAGCCAGGGCTCGTATGCCAAGCAATGCATACGCTGCTACCTGATCAGCAGCGTCCGTTAGGATGCACTTGCTTTTTCTTTCCCTAAATTTTAAAAGGCTGATTCAAAAAACGTTCTGTTTTCTGTAAATTCAGAACACTATGCTTCTCCATCAGGGATTAGGAATCTGGCAAGCAGGGAACTCATACCGAAGCCACAGTGAAGATACTCTAAACCTTACATCTCTTCTGCAGGCTGCAGGAACGAAATTTAAGGGAAGCCTACTAACATAGATTCTTCTAGCTAACGGACTGTGGCATTTTCAACCCGTTACAGTCAGAGCCAGAAGCAACTTCACCTAAAAAAAAACCCAAAAAACAAAACACAACCAAAACCCTCATTAACACAACCCCACATTTTTCTTTTTGTGGAAGAGTACTCACAACCTATTTAAAAAACTTAAATGGGGGCTATCTGAAGAAAGACAGATGGACAAGCAGTTAAATTTCAAAAGTCAGACCTCTAATTTCCCTAAAAGAGAATGTTTTTTGTTTCAGCTAACAGGTTTCAGTGTTGTTGGCACCAAATTCCCCATAAGGATTCCATTTAATAGAGTGATCAAACACACTTAGCGTGGAAATGTATGGACAAAGTCAGGACCTTGAAGTCATATTAAAAAAAAATTAATAAAAGCTCTGCCTTCACAATGTGGATTCCATGGCTGTTTGACATCCTCCACAAACCTTCATTATTACAAGACCACTCGCAGAAGTGCCTGTGAAACTATGTGCATGAAAGGCTGCTCCCACAAGCAGCACTGTTACAATATGAAGAAAACAAAACCAATAAATTTATGAAGATCCAAGAGAGAGACTCCAAAAATCTACCTTCTGGTCTGATCCATACGCAACACAGAGAGAATCAAGTCTGTCTAAATACAAGGAAGGAGTAAACTGTGATGGGCTAAGCATTAGGATATTCATTTCCCAGTGTGCTGCCCCATGAAACTGCTGGAGTTAACACCTGAATGGCCAAACATCCTGCAGCAGCTTTTTCTCAAAGCTAATTCCCAGTCAAACTGTAAAGTCATTCAAAAAAATCCTATAAAACTTGATTCCCAGTAAGAATGTCTGACTGCCTAGCTCTACCTTTCCTGCCAAAGTAGCATGAGGCTCAGTTGTCCACAGAATGCTTTGAAATCCTTGGATTAGTATTAAAAGAAATGCAATTAGCAACCTCTCCAATAAGAAAAAGCCTGGTGTTTAGTTTGAAGTGTGCAGTAATTAGGGATGTAGCATGTTGCAGGCAGGGAACAGTATTTCTTGAGACTTCTAATTGAGCATGTGGTTCTGAAAAATCTTTGTGGAAATATCAAAAGCTTTTAAAAGCACAGTAAACTCCTCCTAGATTTTGGCCTAATTGATTAAATTAGTGTAAGAGCCACTTTCCAGTAACAACTTCAGATTTTATGAGGTATGAATAACAGTGTCTGAACGCAGGCACAGAATGGGATTAACACATGCACACGTTAGCATGGCTTGGTTTTCAAAGGCTTTTGCTCTGCGATGAAGGAAAGAATTTACTTCACAAAACAGAGCTGAGACCAATCAATTCCAGAAGGAAGAATCACTTCAATCCAGAATATCCGAATCAAAAGCCTTAAAGAACAGCATTCTTTAATGCAGCAATTAATATATTATGCCTATTCTTTATGAACAAATGAAATAGCTCTTCTGAAACTCCATTACTAAGTCCTGAACATTTCCAAGTGACTTAAAAAACCTAAGTCCTCCTGCTTCTTAACTACTTAAATATCGTCTCAGAAGGAGATTGAGCAAATTTCAGAGGCAAGCATGAAAACAACCTTAAAGAAAGGGCTGCCACATGCACTAATTAAACACGCAGGGGCCGAGGAGGGTGCAAGTGTTTTAAGTTATTTCAGCATGTCACAATACTGTTTAACAAGTGCCTTTTCAAGTTTCCTGTGTCTCTGGTGATAGATGCTCCTGTCAACAGCCTAAATAGGATCCAAGGGGACTGCAAGGAACACATCACAACTTCAGTGAGAAAGCATCTCTTGAATGACCCACAAGAAATACAGGATCTAATCCCTTCTGTTGCATCTGCCAGACAGGATACAGCTGCACGAGTACATCTTGTGGAGGGCAGTAGCTATAAAATGCTATTCTAGCTACTAATTTAGAACTGATTAAATGCACATAGCTGCTAACGCAGATCTGAACAGCTTGAACCTACAAGCTTAATGCACAAAGGCTTTTAAAAAGCACCAGACTTTTGTAGAAGGTTGAACAAATTTTCAATGTTAGACTAGAACATGAGTGAACACTTCACCTTAAAGACCTTCTTTCTTCTTGGCCCACTGCAATAGGTTATTTAAAAAAAAAACAACCTCATTAAGATTTACACTCAGCCACGATCCAGATGCACTGCCAAACTGCACACGTTATCATTCTCCTCCTCCTATTCCTAGGACAAAAATGAATCTCAGCATGTTCCCTGCGTAAATCACTTGCAGACAGATATGCTTTCAGTTTAGAGAAGTACATTTCCTGCAACTCAAAGCAATTGAATCCAATTAATCTAGAATCTTTTATAAGTTTACCTGTTTCTGCAATGATCCCCTCTGAGCCAAAGAAAAAAAAATATTGTTAAAATATTTTCTGGAATTCCACTTTGAACTAAAATTCTTGAACCATTGTGGGCAGATGAATGTAAAACACTACTACAAATATACCCAAAGCAAAACTAGATTATTACGGTACATCAGTTCCAATGTTAGCCCTAAAAACGTAAGCTATTACACTGAAGCTGCAAGGAGAGCCAGAACGTAACCCTTAGAATCATAACCAGAAGCAGCAGAATGGCTGAGCTGCTAGCTCCGGACATAAGATGAATGGTGGTCATTAGTTCACAGCCAAGCACTGTTCATTAAGGGTAAAGAATAAAAGGTAGGTGATACAATATTCACAAAGTTTTCTGGACTATAAGCTTTGTGATTGTTGATGAAATATTTGGAACGATGATACTGTCACTACAGCCATTAAGAAAAGTCAGTCAATGCAGAAAAGAGGGTGAGTAAAAAAAAAATATTAAAAAATTCACTCAAATACTTGAACAATTAGAGTCACTCAGCTGTAATCATCCTAATGGCAAGGTATACAATAAAAACATTAAGAGAGACTGCGTTCAAAGTCTCAGCCAAAATACTGAAAAGATTGTACCATTCCAGTACTACAGTCCCTTCTACTTCAAAATTCATTATAAATTAATTACATATAGCTTATATTGTGTAAGTATTTTCAGTGGTTTTGTCTACAGTCCTCAGAATAGATTAGCTATTTTAGTAGAGAGCGATTGCTTCTCTTCTAAACACTTGGGCCAAGATTTTCACGTAAAACTAACAACATTGCATGTCCAAAGTCAGGCTCCATCCCTTGCAAAATGGGAGTGAAATTGACTTTCCCAGCTGGCAAGTCCACCCTGTTTTGCACAAGCAAAAGATGAATTTGTTTAAACTGACTGCTTGCATCATCTCTTTTCTGTTGTTATCCATCCCAAAGATTTTACAACCCTGCGACAATAGATGGTTTACTTTCGTATCAAGGCCATCACGGTCATTTCTTCTAGAGATCTGACTGGTTTTAACTCTCTCAGATATAACTATGCTACATAAAGCCTAAGATAAATATGTTAGTCAGCCCTTTACCAAGGGATGGCTCCTGTGGGAAGCTGCTAGAAGCCTCCCCCACATCCAACAGAGCCAACACCAGCTGGCTCCAAGACAGACCCACCACTGGCCAAGGCTGAGCCCATAAGTGACAGTGGCAGCAGCTCAGGGGTAACGTATCTAAGAAGGGGGTAAAAAACTGCACAACGGCAACTGCAGCTGGAGGGAGAAGTGAGAATATGTGAGAGAAACAACCCTGCAGACACCCAGGTCGGTGCAGCAGCAGGCAGGAGGTGCTCCAGGCGCCTGTGGTGAAACAGGCTGTCCCCTTTAGCCCATGGAGGTCCACGATGGAGCAGATACCCACCCACAGCCCGTGGAGGACCCCATGTCTTACTAAAGAGAAGAGGATGTGAAATAGTCCCCATTTCATCGCCGAGAAGAGTTTCGTATCATTAAATTTCTTTTTTTGGCTAGAAACAAGAGGGAGAAGGGACTGCAATACTTGCACATAGCTCTCATCTACAAAGTAAACCAGTCAGCTCCTTGCTTTGGATATGAACTCACCTATATGAGTCTCCATCTCTGTTGTAGTCACACAATAGATAGTCTTTTCCTACCACCTTATCTCGCGCAATCTTCAATGGCTGATCAACAGAGGAGAGGAGATCTTCACAGAGGCTTGGGACCTGATGGTTTGGAGAAAAACAACAGGAAGGGAAGAGAGGGTAAGACATTAAAGTTAAAAGAGACTGGCATCCCTAAGAACAGATTTTGTTATTAATAGCCCACGTCTGTCCCAAAGCCAGAAACCATTTTTTTAAAACAAAAAAAAGCAATCTGCACTTCAGTTACAACACAATGCTACACTCCCACCACTAATAATTTCAGGTTTAATTACCTAACCACTAGTGTGGTCCAGTACACTTCAATATATACATTTCTCGATGTTAGCTTCTTGCCAAAGACAGCCAGTAAACTGATTGTCGAGGACTGATGAATAAAGGTAAATATTTATAATGGAGTAGAAACAAGGGAGCTGCTAAAAGAATACGCCGTCCATACGCTAGAGTGTATTTTTCACAAGCTCCTACTCTGGGTAGAGTTTAGAACAGTTTCCAGGCAGCTGGCCAAACATTACCATGTTGGCTAATAAAAGCACACGTGTGTCTGTGCGCGTGCACATATAAAATGAAATACATCTACACAGGTAGCTTTTCAGGGACTCATAACCCCCGCTGTACCCCTGCACTTCATGGGGAGAAAGACTACAAGATCTGCTTTTAACGCGGCAGAGAGGCTTCCATGTACTGCAAAGAGATGAGGTGACATTTTGCAGCCTAAAGCTAGCGTGGTTGCAAGCACAAGCAAATCAAGCAAGTTCCATCCTGTGGCCTCTTACTCCGGAGCTGATGGCAGCCCCGTTATCGATAGCAGTATCCCTATACTGCAGGCTTCGGCCAGGCCAGCAGCTCCCTCCAGGAACTCCATCTCCCCTGGACATACTCTAGGGCATGTGCAGCCACGCTTCCCAATCCTTCTGAGGGACTATCAATAAATCATTCCTGGAGTTATTACTGAACAATTAGTGTACTGTGTGTTTCCCTTGGGAAAAGCATTCCAGATTTTGTTGCAAGGAAGTAAAACACCCTTTCCCAATGGAAAGTTGGGAACGCAACAGGATATGGGACAATTGGTAAGTTCTTGAATATACGGTGACAACATGCTAATACAGAAGATAAAAGAAATAACCAGTGTGGAATTTCTTCCACATTTCATTTTACATTGTAAAGAAGAAAACCTGATTGAGAACGTGAAGACAAAAGGTAATCGAGGGTAAAATTAATCATGAAGTGATGAATTCACAACTCATGAGCAACAAAAAGGGAAGGGAGGAAGGAATAAAGAAAATTTGGAAGTGTGCTTTCTTCTCTTCAAGTCACTGATTCAGTGAACTGGTGAATATAATTCCAAAGGAAAGAAGCCTAGAGGAGAAAAACCAACTTAGGGGTGCAGCTCCCAAAAGCATAAGCAAAAAATGCAAAGCAATTAAAATAGCAAACTATTTTAATGCACTAGATGTGACATGAGAGATCAAACTGCCTGAAACAAAAACATTTCTGAGTACAAAGCAATAACATACAGAGGATATTAGTCAAAGTAAGGAGGGAGAAATATAAAACAATGTGACTGCAAAAGACAAAAAAAACAAACTCAGAAAGACCAAAGGATGAAACATGCGCCTAGCAAGAGATACACCACCTAACCCACACAATCATCCTGTAAACACACAAAAAATAAGAGGAAAATCAAGAAATGGTTAGTAAAGTTACCAACAGTGCTGTAAAAGCTGAAATATAAATCTGAGGTTTTTTACTTTGGCCTATATACACTGTAATGTGGTAATGAGTGATAACTGAAGAGCCCAGATGAAAGAGCAGGGCAGTTAAGTATTTATATAAAGCTAGACGCTTCTCATAGGAGTTCATAGTCTGATACCTGGGAGACCTGGCTGAAGCAACCTCAAAACCATTACACATGCACTGAGTAAATAAAAGCGGGCAGGAAGCAAGCAGCTTTTAGGAAAATCTTTACTTTTTCTGAAAACAGACAACCCTAATACTCCACGGAGCTGATACAAATCAGCAGTGTCGTGGCACAAGTTAAGTGCAATGATGTATCTGTGTTCATGAGCCCATCTGGTTCCACTTTGCCTCTTCCTTCGCTTCTCCATTAACTATGAATTTTAGGCTGACTCTTCAGGCAGAGAGCAACCTGAGATGACTGCTTCAATTTCAGATGCACACACAACAAGACCCAAAGCACCCCATCACGAAGAGCTGTGCTCCATGCTGTTCCTAAGAGTGACCAGCTGAATATATTCTTCCTCCTTGGCTGCAATTTGGCCAGCTGCCCATCAGCAGAGAGATAAGCGCCTAGGAACAGACTCCTCACTCTGACATGCGTTTAGAATGAGTAATAGTGATGGAAACACAATTTGGAGAAAAGTGGCGTTCTTCCCAGACTCTGTTTCTATTTCTTTTCTTTGGGAAAAGCCCTATGCTACGCGTGCAGGAAGGGAGCACGAGAGGTCTCGCTATACAATTCTTCAAACTCAAATATACATACAAAGCACTTCCAAAAGAAACCCCGAACTCAAGACAGAGTGAATTCCCCTGCAAAAAAGCTCCTAACAACCATCAGAATTTACAACCCTTACAAAAAGCCACACAAATAACTTTTAGATTTAACTTTCCTTTAAAAATAGCACACGCCTAGTATGGTGTTTCTGTACTGCTCAGTGGGAGAGCACAATCTTTTATTGACTAGAAGAAACTCTTAACACGTTGTTTTTAAGATGCAAGCTATTTAATTTCCACACAGTAATGGTGACCTAAGCTTATCCCTGGATGATTTGGTAACAGAGTTATTCATGAGCACGGTCACTTTTCCAAGTTCTAAGTGCTATGGCTAGTCTTACAGCCCTAACAGTGAATGCATTATGTCATATCCTTACTAGAATATAATGCTACGCTATATTATAATACTCCATTGTAACAGTGTGCTACGCATCCATTGTCTCTTTGGTACGTACACTCGACAGGACTTCAGGCAATATATTCTCCTTCTTTCAGAATAAAAAAAGTCACCCATCTACTTTGAAAATATTAGAAAGTCTCAACAGTGTTTATAAACAGAACAGATATCCCAGCTGATGGAACTACTCATGTAATTCTAATTATCGGAAAAGTGAGCCACAGTTACCTCACAAGGATAATTTCTCTATCATTTATTACATTTTGACAGCTGCTATATTTCCTTTCTAAGAATGAACTTACAAGACTTAAGTATATTGGTCTTCCTCTTCTACTCTAGGAAGCTGCCTACAAGGCAAATGCAGTGATTTGATTTGCAGCTTTAAACAATTCAGCTACATGTTCATGAGACTATTTGATTCTTCCTGAATTTAGGTCCTTTGCATTTTAGACCATGCACTGATGAGGTATTTGCCAGTGCCAGGCTAAGCTAGCTGCTGCCACATAAGCACTGGGCAATTATTTCACACTACACATACACCTTTCCTTAAATTCTTCTCCATGTCAAGTATTGAACCTTCCCAAAACATTTAAATTACTTTTGTGCACATTCAGACTTTCGCAGAATTCAGTTTACCTTTAGCAAGAAAACATACAAACCTTCCGATGCCAGCAAAGACAACTCTGCTTAGAACCACCACCAATTCTCTGGGTTTTCAGTCAGAAACACTGGGTTTGCATTATTAACTTCTCCTATTCGCTCGTTCTGTGTTGACTGAAAAGCTAAGAAGCACTTGGGTGCTTGAGTGCAAGCCTCCAACAGTCACTATATAAGGAACCTTGACTTAAAATTTAGAAAGGCAAGAATTAGCCCACTCCCCAGGCCTAATACTGAAATGCCAAAGCAGTGATTTTGTTCAATTCATCACGATGCTATAAATAAGTGCTCTGCAATGAAAACATTGCAGCAAGAGGATTTTTTATTTTTTTTTTTATAAGCAAAGACTGGGCTCCCACCTTTATTTTGACAGAAATTTTTCCCACCCTAAGCAGCAGAAGGTCAGATGTAGAATACAATCTTAACCTCCTATCTTTAGCTAAAGGCCATCATTAATTTAATTTGGTCCACAGTGTACTCTGGACCCTAATGCACACATGTTTCCACAAATAAGCACTCAATCATCTATTATGGTGGTTGTATGTGTAGTCATGGAGTGAGACCACCCTCAATGTAAATTAGAAAAGAAAAAAAAAAAAGAATCTCGGGGGGTCCAGACTCAGCTGTTCAGCCTGGAACTGAACAGCAGCAGCATTCAGAAGCGCATACCGTGCAACAGGGCACTGTGTTTGTGGGATTATTTTTTTTTTCCAGGGAGAGATACAATGAATGTGTAGTACAGGGGAAAGAAAAACTGAATGAAAAGTGAGTTAAGTATACTCTCCTGCATGTTGAACAAGGATTCTGTTGTCTCGTGTAACACTATTCTCCATCACAGCAAGCCAGGTATGTGGACAGTGTTTTAATTAAGTCAACCGCTCTGCTATCAAGACAAATAATCACTTGTGCCAAAGTTGAAACTGTACCTTTTTGGAGTAGCTAACCTAATAATCATACCTTCTTGACTCCCTTTTTGGTTTAAGGAACTTATTGCTAACTAAATTGTTTCTGAATTATTTTTTTTAAATATGATTAAAGAAGCATCCCAAAAAGTATAGACAAAAAAACCCTCTACTTGAGCTCTTCACATCTTCCAGGCACTCCCCACCCTCACTTTGATCGTGCTGGTTGAATTGCATCAAATTCTGCACCTTACACATTCAGAAGTTAGTATTTTGGCTTCCTAGCCACTCAACATGAGTACACTACGGTTGTGGTTGTATTCTACAGCCTTGACTGAAAAGAATCATGTTTACAATTGAAACAGCAGATCACTGGTGCAAGGTTCTGTCCTTGGGAATGGTCTTTTTCCATGTTTATTCAGAGGTCAGCATGTACTGATCTGCACAGAAACCTCACACGCTAGAAAACTATGTTCAAATGCAGCAAAATTAAAGATTAAACCTACTTTTTCCTTAAAGAACCAGAAGGAAGACTAAGTGAGCTTCAAAAGATTAGCACAGAAGGCATTCAGATCCACCTGTCTTTTGAATTTGCATCTATAATGTGCAGGCATCTGAACACACGTGGGACTAGAGCCGTTTTTAATTAAAAGCCACATCAAAACAGGCAAGTGAGTAAATTGCATGTGAACTCTTAAGACCTGATTTTCTTTTTTTTTTTTACAACAGCTTACATCATTACCAAAGTGGACAACACCACCGCTCGCATCACTTGGGGAAATCGCAAAGAAGAGCACATGCAAGTTACCAGGCTCTCTTGCAAAATAACCATTTTGGCACACAAAGCCCTTTCAGCTCAGATTCTTCCTCTCTGGGCCAGCATCTAATAAAATATTATTATAATTTTTCTGAGTCATTCCATAGCCTTAGAATTTCCTGTTCCTGCAGAACACAGGCACAGCCTGACGGATGTTGTGGAAACTCAAGAAGGAAGCCTGGCTCCACTCATCTTGGGCCTAAAACCACTAGTAAAGTCACTCCCACAAATCCACACATTGCTAAATGTTAATTTGATCCGTCAGATGTCCAAGGGCCACACATTCTTCAAGCTTTGTTTATTAAATGACACTTAAATGGACTTTTGTGTTCAAGACCAAAGGTAATTGATATTGGAAACAGCTCAGCTTTATTCAAGTATTTGTACTGAATTCCAACACTGCAAGAAATGGCAAAAACAAAATTAAAACCAATCAGGTTTTCTGGAAAAAGGCAAACGAACAAGATTGCAGATCCAAGTTTGTCTCATTAGCGATGTCACAGCAGAAACATGACATTAATTACAGAATTTTTCAATTCAGCACAAGGAACTGCATTTAAAAAGGTGACTACTGTTCATAAAACAGAGTCCTTGGCATTCTTCCTGCGATTTAGTGGATAAAACGGCTTCTGCTAGGTTTAACGTTCTGAGGCTTACTGAGAAACAAAAGCTAGCCATCTGGCAGGCACAACCAGAGTGCCCTAGACTTTGACTAGTGACCTGCAGGTGAAGGCTTCTGTATCTCATTACCAGTCACAAGTCCCATGAGCCATCACAGTGTATCAGTATCTTGGGAAGCCTTGACTATTTCTGTCAAGAGTCCAGCTGGTGTTGGAGATATCCAGCAACAATTAAGGGATATGCAGAGGCATACTCTCTCCAGCGATGTTTCTATATGCTCGCTTCCCCCTGCCCCCATCTTTAAAAGATGTTAGATAGGTTTCTAATTAGGATTCAAGCTCACCAACTGATACACATGCATACTCCTTCAGAAAGATAATTAAACAGACATTCTAAGGGTCTCTAACACCAGCAGCGCTGTGGCAACAGCCTGGAAGAAAAAAAGGCAGAGTTTAGGCTTAAAAAGAAAGATTAAGTGAATATGAAGCCAGAAGTGAAATTCACTTTTACAGTCTCTTGCAAGTTAAGTGGGGTTGCTAGCTCTAAGCCAAGCATCACATTAACAATTTATATAAATTAATTGCTATCTCCAATTACCATCAAGATATCCAGACATAATCTTTTCTAGTTGGAAAAGCTCCTGCTTACAGCCACTCACCAAATGGAAAACTGGCTCTCAACAACCATAAATTTAATTCAGAGTGCCAAAGCCCCTTTCTTTAGCCAATAATCCTTGCATTAGAAACTAAACTGGCAGCTGGTGGCTTAGAGCATATCACACAAGTCAGCAAGTCCAGGAAGAACAGCAGGTCAAAAACTCAGCTTTGAGACCATGAGGCTGTCAATGCACTTCTGCTTCCACTATTTTAAGTTTTCACTAGGTCTGATTTTTTTTTATTATTTTTTAAGACATCTTCCACCCTCACTAGATGTTCTGCTGACCATCTGCATTCAATTACTTTATCTTTCTCCTCGATACTGCATACTGTTTAGGCTCTTGGACTCCAAACACAAAAAGCTGCAGTCACATTCTCATGTTCTTTATGGTCTGTGCAGACCAAGCAATGCAGTTTGCCTGGGGATAAATTCTCTAGCTTCATATATCTTCAGTTACTAAAGGCGTGCAAGCAGATTTGAGACTTGCCTAGAGGCACATTAGCTATGTGAAGCAAGGTCCTGAATATTGTTCAAATATTTCAAAAATCTTAAGTTCACACATTTTTAAATTCATCACTCTGGGACTTTCGAAAAAGTAACAACATTCTACTAAAAATATTTAAGCATTCTCCTGTGATGAGAAAGCAAATATGATCACCTCCCAGATCCTTAATTGCAAACAGCCTTGAAAAATAACCAGTAAAGTTACTGCCTGCTGTATCTATAAAGAATTGCACCTTTAATTCTTCCATGGCAGCATAGCTTCATTCTGTACTTCAAGAAAGTTTTCACTTTGGGGAATAAGTTGACTATTATTTGAGTATCAGTCTTACTGGGAAAAGGGAGGAAGAAGTTTGTGGCTGTGAGCAAACCCCACTCCGGCAAGCCTGCTTGTCCGTTTCATGAACCAGTTTTGTAAGGATGATTCTCCATCCCCACTTTATACCAGCCACCTGATTCTTCTGAGTCAGCTAGATTTTTTTTTATCTAATTTATATTATATACACGCAGGCAAACATCCAAATTAAACACCCAGCAGGAAACTTGTATTTGAAAAAGGAACCTGCTTAACTTTTACTGAGATTGAAAGTACATCAACTTCCACACTCGTCTCAAAGCCATCAAGGCAGTCCTGTCACGGATCCCATATTTGCTGCACGTAGCCTACAAGCACAATAAATCCAACTTCCATCTTCCACCTTTCCCAGAGAAACACCCCTCTAAGCATGTCAGTGAAGCTGTCTTGCAAAAAAACACCCCAAAACCAAAAACCAAAAGATTCTGGAGGCGGTGACTCCAGCTGCCACTCGCCCACCCTGTGACACATGCTGTATCCTAAGAAGAGATCCTCCACAGCAGCGCTATCTGAAAGCTGATGTCTTCAGGGTCTCCCCTGGGAAGAGCACAGCTAAAAGTACACCAGGACTGACTTAATGTACAACTTAGCTTAAGAGAATGGAAGCAGCAGGACAATTCTGATTCATCTGATCTTTCAATACAAACCATTAAGTCACTCACAAGCGGGCTCTACCAGCTTCCTTACTTCATGCCACTCAATGCGATTTCCATGAGCCAAAACCACATCTTAGTCTTAACCGATACCAAGAAACACTTCCTTCCAAAAAATACCTTAATGTTCCCCTTCAGGAAGTGCTGAGAACAGACAGGATTCATAACTGACTACTATGAGAAGCACAGTGTATCAACAGCAGCAACTTCTGGATGATGCGAGGCAATAAGGAGGTGAGACTATTTATGCTACACTATTATCTGTATTAATGCTACAAATGCTATCGCTTGGGGCAGCCTCATAACCAATCCATCTAAGCAATCGCCTTTAGCGCTCCTCTTACGGGAGCTGCTTTACAGTTCAGACTTGGCTGACGGGTAGATTCTCCAACGCTTCAGTTACTGCAGTTTCCAGAGGAGCTACATGGAAATTTATTCTAATTTTAATGAATTGTCCTTAAAAAGGTACGTGCCTGCACTCAACTCTTTCTGTAGAGATTTAGAAGTCCTCTTGCATATTTTGACAGCCTCCGAGTAGTCTATTTACAAATAATGACTAACTGAATTTCAACCAGAGCATTCCATGCCAAGGCACATTACCAGCACCATGCACAGCTTCTTTCAGGCAGGACTTCTGGAGTCCTATGATTGACAAGGCCTCTAATGAACTCTAATTGAAGACCCGGCAGTCTGAAAAATGCAACAACAGATGTGGTAAAAGGGCAAACCACAAACTGTTTTGCTAATGAATGAAAAGTGTCTGGTCTGATGAGGGCCAGTGACCCAAAAATTCTCTTCTTCCACCCACTCCTTTACTTCATGTTCAAGTTTGGACCCTTTCCCTCATCCGCCCAACACTTGGGGGCACTAATGTACAGTTGAACATACTCCATATCGTCACATTGGCACCAAGATGCTCTTTAATTAAAAACAGCAGAGCGTGGCTTTGATAGAGTAAGAGGGACCTCGGGGAAGAAACGTAGCACTGTTATCCACCCCAGCAGGAATACGAGCCTAGGAAGTAGATGTCAGTTTCTCACTATATTAATCCTGAAAAGTTTTTTACATACAAAAACATTCCTAAGTCATCTTCATCTCCTTTCAGTAGATCTTAAGCACACATCAAAACAGTAGCTACAGTCATCCATCTGGAGAACAATCCCTACAAAATGACCGTGGCAAGATGAGCTGCAAGTGGACTTCAAGTAATAAACTGCACTTTACACACACACACACAACAAAAAGTGATGCAGGCCTCTGCTTCACGTCTGCTCCAGCACAAGGAAACCAAGCTCAAAGGAAGCACAAGTCAGGGTGCCATCTTTTATAATTCTATCACCAATTTAATGAACCTGCTCATGCTCGTCATGCATTTGGAGTTTGACTTTTTACTTCAAGGAGGCTATTGTCTGGTAATGGTACAGGAAACAGAATAAAAACATCAGCTGTAAAGGTTTGGATGAAATTTGCCAAAAAGGTCAAAATACTATTTGCTTGAGTCTGGCTTATGATGTTTTTGGAACTATTACAGGTGGCAGTGCATACACTGCTCTTGTCTAGCTAGAGCATAGACTTCAGTCTTGTGGAGGTCAGGCTGAGTGGCTGCAGAAGCAGCCTACAGATGTCTCAACAATAAAGAAATCATACTGGATTTAACCAATTATTTCATCTGTGCCCCAGAGAAGTGACTACAACGACTAGTGTGGGAATCGCACAGACCCTCCTTCTAACAAGCATTATTCAAGCTGGTCTGTTTCATGTTACACTTTAAATATGAAAAGAAGCCCAGCGAGCGTGTTGCTGATGGAAAGCATGTAGAGCACTAATGAGCACCATCCAAAACTAATTCCAACATTTAGAGGTAACCAGCAATTTTCTGAGTCATTAAAAAAAACCCTCATACCAATTATACAGTCAAGCTTACCATAGCTCCCCAAACAACTCATTGTTTTGAACAGTCCTTGGAGCTACTCAAACCCCGATATCCATCCAGTCCTCCAAATTTCATCAGAAAACCAACCACGTCACACCAGATCATATCAATGATTTAGTTACTATGTCCTACCTCCAGCAACAGCCACAAAAATGATGTTTTAGGTTGCCAAGAGTTTTGGTGGCACAGATGTAGCCAATTACTAAATGGTTTCAAGAAAGAGAAATAATCCCTTCCTGCAGGGAATAATTTCTTTCCTGACCCACAGAGCTTTCTTACCTGTACCTTGGCTTATGTAACTAAAAGCAGTATTTAAAGAGGTTGACAAATTTAAGGCAGCCACAACTTCTTGACCATAGGACTCCTCCCAAGCTCACCAGCACCAGCTTCAGCACCACTTAGGAACTCTTCAACTAAACTTTTACCTGGTAAGCAGCTGCTCTTCTGCACACAAAGATGACTAACGGCTCGAACACAATTTAATTAAGAGGCACTAGAATAGCTGCTATGTGTAGAACCACCAGATTTTTAGGGTCTCTCGGACAAGGTTGTCTGTATCACGCATAAAATTCAGATCTTCCCCAGAAAAAGAGATGCAGTTCTTACTATGGATAAGACCAAAGGCTGAATTCAAAGGTCTAACAGTCCTATTCCAACTTCAGCATCCTCTGTCTGCAAAAATGCAGAAGCTTAGGTCAAAAATAAGCCATATATTTAGACTAACAATAGAAACAAGTTTTCCCAGCTACCCTTATAGGAGGTTCTGGATAGATCAAACCCATATTTCAGTAATACTTTAAGTTACTCCAGAGACAACTGGGCCCACACTGTTTTAAGGGAGAATTGACACTAGGTAGCCTACTATAGCCCAACGTGTATCACAGGATGTGCAACTAGATCCTATGCAACTAGTAATAAGCATACACATCCTTAAGTTAGTTTTCTTCACTAGCAATTTACAGAAAGAAAACAATTGTTTCAGGGGCAAGCAGAAAACAGGGATCAGGCACAAGACAGCGGGCCAGGCTGGGTTTTTTTGGATACTCGCTAGACCGCAGAATACCTGATACGGCATAAATTAGAAATAGATTTGGGTGTTCTCCAGAACCCCAGTGTTCTGACACATTCTGTCTCAGTAACATCTTTGAAGCATGTGACATTGCACATCCACTGCACCTACCGCACAAACCCTGCGTCAAACTACAAACAGGCAGGTAGTTTACCAGGAGACACACACGTAACAAGGGCATGCATCAGCCTTGTATCAACTATTCCAAATTACTTCTACTAAACAACAGCTCCCAAACTGGCGATGACTTCATCAAGAAAACTGCTAATGACCCTTCATCTGAAAGCGTGCCCATGCACACACAGTACTACTTGTTGGCTTCCTTAAAATGAACACATAGATTCCCGACATTGTTTGGGCAATGCTGTATTCTTCATGCTTGCTAAAAGACAAGGAGAGAAACAAATCACCACACCTTCGAGATGCTTCAGAAAATGTTCTTACATACCAGATCTTCATCACACCCAGGACTCAGCCATTACTTGGTCAGAGCATCCAATACTCACCAAGTCAATGAGGTCACTGAGATTCTTCTCTATCTGCTGCGGAGGCAGACGCCTCATCAAATCCAAGGCACAATCCAGCTGCTGGTCACTCTGCAGAAACAAGAACATCCCTCCATTACAATGTGTACAGGTAATACACCACAGGCACACAAGAACTGCAGTGCTTGCAGGCTCCTGATACAAGAGATACAGTTCCTAATTCTAAGCGACAACACGTTTTTTATTAATACAAACAACAGATTTCAGTAAAGTTCAGTACCATTTGATTGCAGATTACTGACTTGGTATTGCAAAAAGCATTCTAAACTCTGGATTTAAAAGCACAGCTTTAACTAGCGTCATGCCACCAATTTAACACCATGCTGTTGAAGGAAGAGCCCAGTCCTTACCTCACCAAAACCGTTTCCAACATTCATGCAAATGTGTAATGCATTGTTTTTCCATGCTATCTCAATAATAATCTGGGTTAGGGAACTGAAAGTTCCTTCTCCTGAAGCAGTTTTAACACTTCCTCATTTGTATTACGCCATTCAGCTTGAGATAACTAGTATCCAAGACAAATTCTGTTCCAAAACAGAGCTGGCTCACCCTCCTTCAGCTTTATTAAAAAAAAAAAAGCCACAGAATGAAACATGGACACAAAGTATGATCCATTATTTTATTCTTGCTACAAAACACACACCAAAAGCTGCCTGCATCTGAGAAATCAGGGACTTCAGTTATTTTGAGAAATGGCAACAACATATTCCAAAGGACTTACTGCAGCTGGTCTCACATTCAATTCTGACAAAAAAAAAAAAACACCCAATCTTAAACTTCTCCTCAGAGTCAGAAAATGTGCAAGAGACATTACCACAGACATTTGACAAGCTGAACCATGTTCTTGACATAACCTTTAGCTCTCCTCCTCACCAACAGATATAAACAGACCCTTTCCTGCAAGCCTAACAAGTACCCAAAATCTGCATGAGTTACTTTGATCAGCAGGTCACTAGGCACTGAAGCATAGCCAGTTTGTTTTCTCTTGTTCTTCCCCTCCCTTTTTTCTTTGTGATTTCTAGCCACCCATATACAAAGAGCTTAGCTTTAATTTCTCCCTCCTGTGTTCTGCCAAGATCTAAAAGTTTTATTTAAGAAAGGCTTCAAAACTAAAGTAGTTACATTATCACATTATTCAAGTATCAGCCCCCAGGTCAGAGAGAAACAGGAAATTTCCTGCAATTTAGCTATACCCTAGCAATGGGGAAAGGAGGGAGCTCTCTGTTCAGCAGGCATCCATTACGAAAGCTTCTTAAGAGGCACTATCTATCCACCGTCTAAAGACAAATATTTTACAGCCAGCAACTCAGACAGCCTGGTCTGGGGAGATTATATATTTACTTCTCATCCAGGTCAAGTTATAGGACATGATCTTTCAAAATCTTCCAGCTCTACAGCCAGTCAGGCATCAGGCTCCCATATCTGCAATAATTTCCTGAAGATCTGAGCCTTCAGCCTGCAAAGCAGGGTGCACAGACTCCACGAACAGAAGTTTACGCCAGTCACCTCTTGTCACTGGAGAAGGATGCCTTCAAGCAATGTACATAAACCCACCCCCCACACACACACCCATACCCTTTAAATACTTGGATAATGTGACAAGCAAATCCTTAGCTGAAGTGAGTCTGGAGGGATGTTATTTACCTTGGAAGGCAGCCCCAAACCAACCACTGAACTATCACCATATTTCATGCACAAAAAGTGATGGCCAAGATTTTCAAAACTTTTTACTTATCTTCATTAAATGTTTAGGGGAAGGGAGAACTACTCTCTTTTTGCTAGTAACCTTTCCGTCCCCAGAGAAAGACACTGTTTAGATGGCCTACGCCTGTCCAGCTCCAGCAGGGGACCTTTCTTACGAAGTATTGTCTTTACCTCCTGCTATCTCTTACATCCAGAAAGGAAAGCTGGCACATGGTCATAAGGTCATGCTCCTCACTTTCAGATCGTGGGAACACTTACGGAAGTGCTCCGTCCTCCTCTGCCAGCTGGAATTGTTTAATAGACAAAAATGCCGAAGGAAAGATGTTAAAAACCACCGCTAAAGCTGCAACCCCAGTGTTTTGCAAAGAAACAACTGTGAAATAAACTACACTGAATGAAGGAGTATCTACATCTGCAGCAGTTTATGGATTAACCAGAAGAACTTGACTGACCATTTTTATACGAATATATTCAATAACAGCTGTAAAAAGGCACAAGCAAGACCGTTTAAGGCAGAGATTCTTAAAAGGGTTCAGACATGGCTGGCATGCGTGGATGTGCACAATGGAAAAACAAAAATATCCAAGCACATACTAACAGTATGTTTTTCTGGTATCAAAGAGGGAAAAGCAAGGCCGAGCAGCAGGACTATTCAGTTTTCTTGCAGAGCATTTAAATAATGAAACAGCTTGACAGCAGATCTCTTAAAGCACCAAAATAAAGGCAAGTTCTGCTGTATTACTGCCCCTAAAGCTGTGGTTATACAGTCACTTCAATCCAGCACAAATCCATACTGGCACAGTCAAAAAGGCAATACAAAGCACCGAGATGACAGAGCAAGGTGGTACCTTGATGTATTGGATACATCTGGTATGTCCCATTTCAGAACTGAAAGGGTAGTACTACCAGTATCTTTTGCTTCTGGTTCTTTCTAGGTGAAGTGAGGTTTTAAAAACCAAGTCTGTGGTCAAATACATCCTTTGGTTCCAGACCTCCACCCCAGCTGGAGCACACAGAGTAGCTGTAGGTACTTACATACAAAGAGATGGGAACCACATCTGAGGTGCCAAAAGCAGAAGCACACAGTTCCCCAACTTATAGAAGGGTGATACTACCCCTACAGAAGGCATGTGCTACCACAGTTTCAAGAGTGGCACATCAGTGGCACTTAATCCCACAGAGCCTTCACACGATTTGTGTAAGAGGAAGGTGTTCTTTGGGAACTCAAGGTCCACCCCAACCTACCTCACTGCAGTTAAGCCAACCTACTTTTCTTAACTTCCCCTGTACTGGATTTCCACTTGCTTAATTCTCTTGTAAAATTGCATACTGAAGACATGGTTTCCAAACAGACTTCCAGACAAAGCATTTCTACAGAATTCTTGCCTTCAGACACAGAGAGGCTTATAAAGCCCTGCTCACTGCGCAGGTGATTAGACAGGCTGTCTCCCAGCCTGGGCTGCTCTCAAAGCCAAGCTCTTTGAGGTTGCAGGACTTAATGAACTTAGTATTTACTTGATATGAGGCTGTTTTCCACCATTCCCCTGTTTCATCCAGCACAGAGCTCCTGTGGAGGAGTAGGGAGTTCAGACAGAAATTCTAAATGAAGTTTTATTACAGCTCAAGCCACTGAAGGATTTAGAGATCATAGGAATCTCAAAGACTGAAAATATTAGCTTAGATGAAAGCTCCTTCATAAGTTTCCTCAAAAGATGTCTGGCTATCTAGAATCTCCACTTAAGCATCTGCTATAGCATTCCCATGGTACTACCACAGGGAAAAATGTTATGAATATGTCTATAGGAGTAGTTATGTTTGTTTAGGTTCCTTTGCCTGCATCTGCTCTTCTCTCCCCACTGTACTTAGTTGATCTGCAAGAGAAACCCTCTCAAAAGAGCCACAGGTCTCTGGTCAACTAGGCAGTCTGTGCTGAGGCTCAAATAAAAACAAATAGTGCTGAAAAAAAAAAGTTGTACAAATGTGTAGCTGCACAGAAACACTGCTGTATACTTTAATTGCATTCATAATGTAAGCAATATTGTTTAAAGGCCAGGTATGGGTGGACATTATTTAATGCAAAACATTAACAAAAAAACAGGAAGTCACTCTAGGCATGCAAATTGCAAAAATTACAGCAGGCAAAATGCTGAACTTCCTTTTGACCCTCACTTGTCATATCCCTGAAACCCCACAGCTCCTTATGATGAGGGGGACAGGGCCCAGGAATAGCTGGCATTCGTTAATGGTCCCTGGCCAGGCTCACATATTCTGATAACATCAGGCAACAGGGACAGACCCAAAATTATGCAAACCTGCAAGCAAGCAAGCTACCTCTCATGCAGCTGTTCCAGTTCACAGCACACAAATACGCTCTGCCAGACCGAAGTAATAAACCATGCCATGTTTGCATCATAATTTGCACAAAATTGTCACCTGATAAATGAGGTTGTTGTAAGTCAAGATACATACCTAAAGCCTTTCAAACACCAGCGTCACTGGCAGAACCAGTAACACTTCACAGAAGCTATACTTGTTTTCTCTTTTCAATAGGCACTAGCAACTGGATGAGTTACTTTCACACTTCTTTTTAAATGGTATCTTTACACATACATTTCACTATATACACTTACAGAAATTCACAAGCTTTATTCCTAAATTATGACAACTCTTCATTGCTAGTTACACGAGACTTAACTTATACTCTGGGTTTTAAGAAGGTTTACACAAACCTGCAGCTCTACCCATTTCAAAGGCTGAGCTATTCCACTTGAAAGGAGGTAAAAGATTTCATTTAAAGCTCCCAGCCTTCCAATCAGCAGGAATTTGCTTCTATTTATCACAAAGAATTGCAGATTTAATTCCCTAGCCTTCACAGCTTTGTTCTGATAGCTCCTGCTCATTTGACTATGTTATTGCTGAGCATAAACAGAGTTGGGCAGTTTCTTGAAAAAGAAAACCAGACTTGTTTCACTTCTGTATTGAATTTCTGTATTAACACTACTCTGAGCTCACCCCTGAGCCAAGACAAACCAGCTGAGGTACTTCAGTGCTACTGCAGTGGTGGCTTCTTCCTATTCTAGCCCTTTCTGGGAAATAAGTCACTTGGGCCACCAAATCTTTCTAGCCAGCAAACCAAATCCAACACTTTACTCAAGGCATGATGGTGCTACCTACCCCTTCCAATCTGTGACGCCAGCTGAGAAGAACTGAGTAACCCAGAAATTATTGCAAATATTAGAATTAAGGTAAAAAAGCCACAAACATGTAGTAAGAACGTTCATTATTTGGCCTGTGCTGCTCATGTTTGGTCCTGAGATGCCACAGTTGTCAGGACACTGCAGCTGGGTTACTAACAGATAAAAAAAGGTCTTCTGTTTCATGCTTAAGTTTTGCTCAAGAGTGGCATGTGAAAAGTTATCCAAATTTAAAGTACAAGCTGGCATCTGAGTTTTCAGAGAACAGAAATGTAAGATAAAAACCTGAAGGGACACCAAAACTGGAACATTTGTTCAACTTCCACGATTTGAAAAAAATCACACATCAGATCCCTTTGGTCACTGGTCAGTTTACAAGCAAAGTATCTTTGTAAATTAACGCAGGGCCAGGAGTACCCAATCAGCAAATTACTTTTTTCCTTCCTTTTGTGTTGCAAACATACCCCAGATTATAAATCATATTATTTCCTGTCAGTTCTCCCAACAGGAATGTCTGACTAATGTTTCAGCTTTGTGGTACTAAAACACTAATTTTTTTTAATTGAAACAGATACACAGCTTCCCCTCCTGCTTGTCATTTTAATCCTTGGCAACTTCCAGAGCTCAAAAGGCAGAAGACTCCCTTTTCAAACTGCACAGTAAGATAGTATTACTGCTGGAAGCTTTAGCAAAGGGTTGAATTATCGTAACCCCTGTGTAATAAAAAGTACAGTAGTACGTTAAGTCGCACGATTCCCTTCTCAGCTGTCAGCATTCATTTTTTAAGATATTAGATGGTAACAGCTATGAATCTCAGACAAGTTCTGCACTCATGACGTTTCCATCAGCTGCACATATTCCTTGCAATCTGTTTTTCTACATTATTTTTCCCTTGACTATTAACCCTCTTCTGGCAGATCCTATCTAAAACCATTTGTAATGCACTTATAAATCACGGCTTCCCGACAGCAAGGTGTACTCATGGGAGAAACAGTGATAGCATATTTAAGAAACAAACTTAATAAAACCTGGAGATAAACCATGTTGTGGACAGTCATAAAAGAATAGGTCAATGTTTATTAAAAGAACATGACACTGATGTAGACTATATTCTCCTTCTCTTGAACTACTTCTAGCTTTGTCTTCTCTGGTTAGGATGTGATCCTGTGGCTTTTGTTATCTCAGACACTTATGACCACGTTGTAAGTTTAGTAACGTGTTTAGCTCAATTTGCTGTGGTCACATTACCACTGTGGTCAAAGCCAAACAGACAGACCAACTGTTGAGAGCGCTTATTCCACAAATTACAAGTGAGAAGGATTAAAGATTAAAATAAAAGCAAGAAGTGATGGATCAGAAGAATTTAGTAGAAGCTGCTGTACCCTGTCTCCCACAGCTCTCCTGTAACCAGTATTTACTCACAGAGCAACTGTGCAAGTCACACCACAGCTTTTGAGTCAGCGAATACTTCTCAGATGTTCTCCTGCAGAACGTTATTTCTTTTATTCTGCACCGCTTTAACTTTCAAAACAATTGAGCACGCTATAGAAAAGCAGTACTAGCCCCAATTAACAACTGAAAACACTTTCATGGCTTGATTTCTAAATTCAAGTCTAGGTGCTGTACACACCGACAAATGCACCTACACGCTTGCCAAAAAATGAGAGGTCTACTCTAAACCTCAGAAACATTGACCAGCTTTTGTTCTACACTGGTCCAGAAGTTTAATATGCACCAACTCCAAAAGGACGAGTGCTCACAAGGGATCTCTTCTTTACAGAGGTTCTACAGGAAAAAGTAACTTGCACATCTGCTCCAAAGACCCACGCAGGGGAACTAAAATAATCTACGGGAAGGGGAGCAAATGAGGCAGCTTAAGTTTCGTTGCCACCAGCACACTGATGACATTGGATACTTCTCATCATTTCAGGCCTAGACAGATTTAAGGAGTGGCAACAGTCTTCTAGTAGCAACCACCAAAGAGATCTCCTCCTGCACTGAAGCTCAACGAGCATCTCAAAGTTTGCCATCACAGTTTTGCCAAATCCTCCTTCATTGCTTTACCTTTAGACAGCTGCTTTCAAGCATCCTTTCAGTCATACACTGTATTTGACTTGGCTTTATCATCCTTACCTCTAAATCAGGTAAGTGCCGTTCACTGTTCATGGGACATTACCCAACATCCTAGCTCAACTCTAGAAACAATTATCAAGTGAATTATAATACTCTGAAGGCACTTCCATCCATTAGTTTCTAACTAAACCAGAGCTGCTTGCATTACTTTATTAAGCAGCTCTGTCTCATGGAACAACTATCTGCCAAAATGTTTTACATCTATTGAAAAAACCTGACAACCCCCAATAGTCTGGAGCAGGCCATTTGACTGTAATTTACTACTTGCTTTGGAAGTAAGAATTCAGCATCTCCTTGAGTATGTTCCACGGCTAGTTTGCGCTCCCCAAGGCTGTTTTTCGACTGGATGCATTTCAGTTCCTGTTAGCCCACCTGCAAAGGTGTACAGCACACAGTGAAAACAATTCAGATTTCTTGGCACCTCCTCCCCAGCAAGGGCGTATTTTGAGATGGCAGAGACTTGCACCTACTTTCAAAACTAATTTAACATCAATTGCATCAGTTTATTTGAAGCCCGGTGCAAGCATCTGTCAGCTGCCCAAGGAAATGAGCCACCACATACAAACAGAAGAGCACGATGGACCAGCAACAAGGATTTCTGGGAACAGGCTATTCATCTTGACCTTTTGCCACGATCACTAATGATTTCTGCACCAGTGTTTGTCTTCTGGGTAACAGAAACAATGTTTTATTTATTAAACTTGTCATTGAACATGACAATGTAATTTACTAGCTTTTATCTGGTGCCAAGAATTCCTGTGAAGCATAAAGTTTGCAAAAAGTCATTTCCCAATAAATCATGGCATCAAGTGAATATGCAATCTATTAGCCCCACATGAAAGAGTAAGATGGGGACAGCAGAGCTACATAGAAAAGTTGCACAGATTGCAAAAAAGCATCGCTAACTTTTAATAAATGGGATTAAAGATACTGAAGTTGACTGCAGAGCTGACCACCTTTGCCAAATAACATTAAGAGATTTAATTAGACTAATGTCACTGCACAACAGGGTTCTTACACACACACACTTTATTTCAAGTCTGGATTTAACACAAAATAACATTTTGTTAGCTATAACTACAGATAGGAAATCTTAGCTCAACAAAATGAAAACAACCTGTAACAGCACAGCACTGAGATATGAGAACTTGTCCTTATTTTGCAAACACTTCATAAGGAAGCCCATAATGCCCGCCTGATAGCTGCACTACCAGAACAGAGGTTGGCTTGAGCACAAGCACGCAGGTACCCCTAAAAGACAAGACATCCAGACCCAGACAGCTTTACTGACAGGGGAACCATTCAGTATTAATCCATCAAGTAACTTCAGGTGCCTCTCCGTATTTCCTTATGACTCAACTCAACGCTATGCTTCAGTCATTTTTTGTAGCTTCACAAATACTTTGCCCTGTAGTAAGGTGGTGTGCAGTCAAGTCAGTCTTGCTTTCTGAAAACTGTGAAGCTACCTCCTGAGCAGCCTCCTTCCCCCATCAGCTCGCTCGCACTGACTCACGCCAAAGAGAAGATGACTGCCCATCAACAGGAAATCATTCACAGAATCTTCTTCCTGACCTTGCCAGCCCTTCTGCAAAAACTCCTATAACTTACCTCTGCAAGATCCTTTTGTACACCTCTCAGCTTCAACCCTGCAAACATGTCCCAAATTACTGATTAATACTCTCTTATCCCCATCCTCCGCTTCATTACCTCATTCTTTCTCTGTAAATCTACTACTAACTGGCTAACTGGGTTAATTCAGTCTTTGAAACAAGCTAATACAGTAGGTCTGCATTGGTTCATAAATCTGATGACCTGCTTTTCATAGTCACATCGTCTTCTTGCCTTCCATTCAAATAATATGGAGAAATTGCCCAAATCAGTCTCTAGAGAAAGACTGCTTAATTTCTACACAGATCAATTTTTTTCAATTGAAACCATAATTACTACAAATACAAACCAGCTCCTGAGATTCAGCACTATTTGTCATCCTGAACATCCGCAAACATATTGTCTGTAATGCTTTCTTTTAATCCTGTTAATGCTTGATGATCTTTTCAAAATGTTTTGTGTTTTTTTTTTTTTTTTTATTCTACATACTGCTCGTTTCATGTTCAAATCAGCCTGGTCACAAAAGCATCAGCAGAGGAACTGCTCAGTTGAAATGGAGAATTTTTTTCCTGCAGAAAACAGTAAAATTTGCAAGTTGGTCCTGGCCTGACAGATCCAGGTTCTCCTTCCAGTCAACTACAATCTAAATCTTTTTTATGAGAAGTTACTTCCATCAAAAACATTTGAGAAAATGCACATTATTATAGCGGCAGGGAGGCATATATTCGATAACCAACACTGACATGCTTACTGAAAGCATAACTAACACAAACGTTTGATATACAAATTCAGTATAATGCTTTATGCCGGCCTGTTTGTAGAGCCCCCGTCACCCCCGGTAAGCTGCCGCCATGCTGACAGCTGCCCAGTTTAATATTCGAACTCAGCACTTTCCAGCGTCCTGAAGTCTAGTAGACGGGGTTGTAAATTCACAAGATAACTCTGGCAAGTAATCGGATGCCTGGCAAGGCAGAGCGGAGAGACAGAGAGGTTATCTAATTAGCCCTCATCCCTGAATGTTCTCCGATTGCCTAAAAGGTCAAAAAAGTAGGTTAATATGCCTTTCGCTTGTGTCTAGCAAAACGTACCCTGCTGACTACGCTGCAAAGCTTGCAAGACAATTCAGTTTCATTCAAGGGATTCAGTGCTAAGGATTTCAAGTTTTAAACTAGGAAGCTAATGGTTCTGCAGATATATAGGCCATAAGAACATCACATCTCCACCTAACAAGATGTTCACGCTCTCTGGAATTCCTTCCCTTGCCAAAATTTTCCCAGACTTGCCTATTCTTTCAGTCTTTTTATGTTTTCCTTGCCACTTCAGAACACGTCTGACTTACCCTTAAGTCAAAACTGCTAAGAGACAGCGTCCAATCCAACAAGACATGCAAGTTCTGCAAAACTTTTAATAAATTTAAGTAGTAGAGACAGTTTATGGAGGGAGCAGTGCTTCACACAACACACACGTGCCAGTTTCAATCCACATCAAATTTCTCATTCAATTTAATACAAAGTTAATACTTATTAGCCAGTTTTCACCTGAAATAGCTCTGCCCATACTAATGGCTACATGAAAGCTGAATTTGACCATCCGGTGAAGCACTGTCCGTACTGAGCCAAGATGCCGCCTCTCAGCATTACATCCCAAACTCTTCACGATGACCCTTAAATTTGCACAGCGACAGGACTCAGTGGATAAACACAGCTATTAACTGCTGCGGTCAGCACAATGCAGCTGATATTTTACCTCATTCCTCCATTTCATGGCTCTCTCCTCCTTTGAATTAACTCACCAGAATACCCGTCTCTTGTTTCCTCAGCCAGTCTCAAATTGCAAGCGCAGGCACCTTTGCTAGCAGCAAGCTTTTTTTAAATCCTGGTATTTACCAAAGCAAAAATAACTGGGGAAGGCAGGTACAGGACATCGCTTTCTAACTCAGCAGTTTGTCTAATGGAAAAGATAGAAAGTATCACCTGAAGAAATGCAAACAAAATTCCCTGAGAGAATAAAGATTATTTTATTTATGATGTCTTTGGTGGCTTAAGGCAACCACTAAGCTTATGTCTTCAATGCAGTCTCGACCCTTTTTCCTTCCGCACAAAATACTCTTACTTAAGTGCTGTTTTCAGTCCTGTTTCAGCTGATGCTGCTAAAATCGTTTGATCCTGGGTTCTGCTTTCACCCAGGCTGGTAACCCTCCCACTTTGCAACAAGGACGTGATTGAAATTCCAAGTCAATGCACCAGGAAAGAACCCAGCTCCACTTTCTGTAACAAAAAGGCATGGAGGACATCCTCTTCATACTCAGGGAAACAGCATCAGCAAGGACATGCTCTGCAGCACGGCTGCGAACACCTTCAGTAACATCTCGTGGGTTTAAACCAAGAGTCAGGACTCCTAACCAACCCTGGGCTGAAAAATAACACAGGCTATACTGATGAAATGTAAACTAATAAGGATTCATTTGCATATAGCAGGAATAAAGCAAGCAATTTATGAGAAGGGCACCCAGGTAAGTCAAGTGTGTGTAAATCCATCCTGTAATTCTTCGGCCCAACTTGGAAGCTGTGGCACAAAGAGATGAGCTGAAAGCACACTGCACATTTTCCTTCTAAACCCTAGCAGAGGAAGGTAGGGTAAAAGAACAGCACTAGATAATACAAGAAAATTAATCTCACTGGTTGATGCCAAGGCTCAGGCCACCACTCTAGGAAACAGAGCACAAGATATTATCTAATACAACTAAAGGAATTCTAAGTAGAAGCCTGTTTTGGCCACAAATAATAAATAGATCCCGTTTTCAATTCCTCACTCAAAACCTCTTTGTATCTAAAAACTCAGAAAAAGGACAGGACTCCAACTGCATTTGGCATTACCAAGACAGCACCTATTGTGGAAAATTACATTTTAATTAGGAAACAAGCAAAACACCTTCCTCAAGTACACTGCATTTTCTTCCCAGAATAAAACCTCTCAGCTCAACTAACAGGTAAACATCTTTAAAGACTTGCTCAACCAGCATTCATCCTCGCGCCCCATGAAGAAAGTTTCAAAAGCAAACACCTCATCTACCAGACAAGCAAGAGCTCAAACTTCCCAAGACAACCTGCCTGGAAGCATCTGTCCCCATCCTGCTTTAGGACACAAAACCACATAAGTGAATTTTGACACCTTGATCAGGTCCAGGTAACAGGAATGTATTATTCAGCTCAAGTAAGGCACAACAGCTTAAGACTCTTCCAGATGCATTCCAAGTTTCAGATAAAGTCCTTAGTCGGGTATCCACTCCCAGGATTTGGTCAATACTCACATTAACATCAACATGAACACCTCCTTCATGGACTAGTAAGTGTTTAAGAAGACATTACATGAGAGTTGAAGAAAAAAATGAGTTTATACTCCAGCTTAAAGTAGGCACGCTTCCACTGCACTGGCCTGAATTCTTGATCTTTATATTCAAGTTAGATTCAAGTTCTTTAATTAACACAATCTATCGGCAAACAAACTTTGGGCTGAAGCCCAGCTAGAAAGAGCAGGAAGCTTGGGGAAGGCTTACATTGTTCGCATGTGTTAACTGCTCCTTTATACCACACAGGTTTCACCCACAAAAGAAACTCAAATTTGAAGTCCCCTGTTTTTAAGTAAGGATTGGGGGTTTTTTTGCCCTTCTTCCTGGAAATGCCAAAGAATTAGGAAGAACTGAAGCACAAACATGCTTTGGACCTTCCACATTAAGGAGAGAGACAAAGATCTGGTCAAAGCTTTTTGAACTCTACAGGACTCCCAGCAATCAATGGGAAAGTGGGAAATTATAATGCACAGTGACTGAACAAAAATACGAATAAAACCAGAAGATCAACATAATTTTGATTATCTTATGCTTCTGCAATCACGTCCTTTGCAGGGGGGGGGGGGGGAAGTCCTTAAACATCACATTGGATTAAAGCAGAGTAAAAAATGGAGCTTAGCATGTACCTGAACTCCAGCTTACGTTGCCTGTACAGGCACCTTTCAGAATTTCACACTTCTCCAGTAAAGCTGTTCTCTCTCGAGCAGACACTGAAACACATTCAGTTTTATTTCAACTTGAGGTGGCACTACTACAATGTGTAGCAGCTCAAGGCGAGGGGGGAACCCAACAAAACAAAACACTTCTCTACAAGCTTACTTAGCAGAGTAAGGAGCCATTTGGACTTGAGCAAACATCCCTCCAAAGGGCAGGCAGGAGAATAAACATCGGCACTCCCCAGCCAAGTCTTCGTTTGGCTATCCAAACCCAAACTGGATGAGTACCCAGCACGGGGGAGTGCTGCACAAGCACGCACAACCCCCAAGTTAGTTCATCAGCTATCCTTTGCATGTGAAAGTCAACCGAGAACTGTCAAAGGGGAAATTCAATAGGGCAGCAATGTCTCTCTCCCAAAGAGAGTAACTTCTCCACTCAGCTACAGTAATAAGGACTAAAAATAGTAATTCAAAAGGGCTGAACTGCACTTTCATTTTGTTGTACTCCCAGATGTCAAGTAGTAAGATATCACCATATATATTTACCATACGAGGGAATCCTGTTTGAACAACTTTAGCTCGCAAATGTTTTCCCTTTACTAATAAACCACAAGATTAAGCATCACTGCAATGGCAGTATTCCCTCTCCCAGTGATATCCTCTAACTTGATTATTTTGGGAATTTGCCTTTTAAGATAACATTTAGCTAAGCTCATATACTTGGCTTGCCTAATAAAACATGGACTCTACAAAACAGCTAAAGTCAGTATTTCTTCAAAGGCACAAGGTGCAAAGGACTTGCTGTGGACACTGAAAACCTACCGTGAGCTCCTGCGCTGTACGGTAAGGTTTCAAAAGCAGCACAATCAGTTTAGAAGGGAGATGGGCTTGGTGTTCAAGGAGCTGGCAAAGTGCTACCCTTATTTGCTCAGTTTCACAAATAATTTAATACGCCTTTGGTAGCAGTTGCACAAAACCAAGTTATTTATCAAGCAGCAATGTGCTTGCTGAAGACAAACAGCCCCTACCCTGAAAATATTAGTTACTCTGAACAGCACACAATATTTATGCATCGAGTGTGTCGGTGTCGCATCATGCATCCTTGGCTGTGCTTCAGCACTTTTTAGCTGCCTCACAAACTCTAAATGGATGATGTGCAGCCAGCACTACACTAGACAGCCCGAATTTATGGTTGATTAAGTTATAAATTTTGCTAAAATTGTCCACCTTTTCCTGAAGAGCTGCATAGCAGAAGAAATACTTGCTAACGTGATCAGGACAGTCTACGTAACCTGGAAAGGAAGATTTTTGTTTTTACAAAGAGTAACTGGATTCCATCCACTCATAACCCACAATTGCAGAAATCTCAGCAGATCCACTCTCCCCTTAGCCCTGAACAGCGCATTAAGTTTATTTTTAGCAGAAGAGACAGCATCCATCGAAGCAGTTTTCAAGCCTCATGTGTTGCCCTGCCCTGTTTCACCAAGCACCTGACCGAAATGCAGACACACTTCTGAATTCTCACTCAGGAGCAATTCAAGAGTTGAGGCAGTGCAGAGGACAGATGAGAACCTTTGCTCTACACAGTTACTGGTAACCCCATGGAACCAAGAAGGTGTTTGACCTAATATCCTGTACCATACCAGCTTCTTCCAGCTGTTGGGGGGGAGCTTGCTGTTGCCTCCAATGCAAGGGCCATTTCACCATCTCAGTGCTCCATTTCAGGATTGTGTTTTCATTCGCACTAAAATGAAAGATCCTGGAAGTACTCTAAACACTGAGTTTGCACTAAAATTGAAACTGGATGCTTCAATTGCACTATCTGCATAACGTTAAGATAACTGTAAGAGTCAGGAAGGTTTTAAACTATCACCACAAATTGTCTTCTGCAAACACGAACAGTGATTCATCTTGTGCCCTCCTACTATTGGACCTAGATGAGCCACGTTTAAGTTGTCACGTTCTTGGAGCCTTCAGATGTGTACACAGCCACCATGACATACAAATAACAGAGTGGCTGCCACAGGTTCATCCCTGAAGTGCACCCAACAACAGAAACCACCACAGAGTGCTGGATGTTCCGATCAAATTGCTCCAAGGCCCAGTGGTCTCCATGACTAAACATGAAAAAAATCAGAAGACAACATAAGTTTATAATGCTCAGGAAATTTCTAAAGGATCTGTGCTCTACCTCCTCCTAATGACTGATATAATTACAGCTAAACCCTGACCACATTCTTCTTATAGCATGCTTTCATATCCCCTTAAAAGAAACTGGTATCACTGTTGTTACTTTACATGAAGCCTGCTCATTTTTCTCAAGTTCTTCGCCTGTGAGGATTTTTGCCACAACAGAAGTTAGGTTAGTTTGTTGGAATCCTGATTTCAAATTCTACTGTCAGGTCTCACACATACAGATTTCAGTATCTTGAAATAAGATACACAACTGCAATAAGATGCTCCATCCTGTCACCCCCCACACTCAGTCAGGTACAGCATCTCGTTTGTCCAAACAAGACCAGAGGAGCAGAACCTAGATCTTAACCATTTTTCACCAGAAAGATCTTTATCCTGTATAATACAGGTGGCAGGATCACAATGATCTTCAGCTGTGAAGAAAAAAAAATCTAAGGTATTGCCTCTGAAATTCCTGTGGTTGAGGTAAGAAGGATTACACTTGCTTGCTTGCTTAACCAGCCTTTATATTGTTATATAGCCAGGCACTAGGTTGTTCTTTTTTAAAAGAGGGTAGATTGAGACTAGATCTTAGTAAGAAACTGTTCCAGGTGAGGGCGGCAAGGCGCTGGCACAGGCTGCCCAGAGCAGCTGCGGGTGCCCCAGCCCTGGCAGTGCCCAAGGCCAGGCTGGACGAGGCTGGGAGCAGCCGGGGCTGGGAGGAGGGGTCCCTGCCCACGGCAGGGGCTGCAGCTGGGTGCTCTGTACGGACCCTTCCCATTCAAACTGCTCTGTGGTTCTATGAAATCTAAATACATTTGAACATTCTTAAATCGTTGTGTTGGGAAGCCTGAATCACAAATTCCCAAACAGTATTTAGGTATCTCAGTGATTCCAGACAAGTGATTACATCCACAGGGGTTACGCTGCCTTAAACAGGTTCTGCAAATGCACACATCGATCCTAGAAGAGCTGGGAGCAGACCAGGCCTGGGCCAGCTCCTGTTCTTATTACTGCATTTGTTTAGAGCTGATGAAATCCGCCCCCTTCACACAAGGTGCCAAAAGGAAACAAAGGTTTTGTGACCTGGGCAAAGCCATTCAGCAAACACACAGCAAAATGGAGATTATTTTGCATGGCTGAAGAAATCAGAGATTCTCCTCCAAAAAACAGAAAGTTCTCATCCACACAGAACAGCACCCAGCACTGCAACGTTACCTGACTGCACGGTCTTCCTGTATTTTGCAGGTTCCATGAGATCTTAACGCACCTTAACAAGCGAGTCCGGCTTCCAGAGGAAATGCCAGACGGTAGGAGACAATTTGGGGGTTATGAGCAGCAGCGATAGCAAATGGGGCCCCCATCGCTCTCAAACGCTGCTGCAGCCGCCGCATTCGTTCACTGGCTCCGTTTACAAGTACATCAAGCGGTAACATTCACCATGCAAAGCGGAAGCATTCCCTCTGTAAACACCACCCCAACTATCAGGCCCACAAACCTGGAAGTAAGCGGGCAGCAGAGCAGCCAGACGGGCCCGGACACCCGGTGCCCCCGGGCCTTGCAGAACCCCGGGCAGAGCCACCCGCCGCCGCCGCCCCCAACGCCAGGCCAGGCCACTGCTCCCTCTCCCCCGGCGGCACCGGCTTGGGGCCTCCCTCACCACCGCCCCGGGGAAAGCGGGCGAGGCCCACCCGCTCCGCCGACCCGCTGCGACGCGACCGGTGTGGGGGGGTGAGGGGGCGGGTAGCGAAGGAGCCGCCGGGGCGCGGCACCGGGGGGATGGGAGGGGGCAGCACCGCCAGGAGGGAGAAAGACAGGTGCGAGGAGGGGGAGCAGGCAGCGGCCCAGGGCCGCCCCTCTCGCCCTTACCATGGCGGCTCGGCGGGGCTGCGCTGGGCGGTAGCAACGGCGGCGCCTCCCGGTCCCGTCCGGTCTCCCTCCGAGGCAGGCCGCGGCCCTTCCACTTCCGCCGTTGCCTAGGAGTGAACATCCGGGTCAGTGCCGCACCGCACCGCCCCTTCGCCGCCGCTCTGCCAATCAGCGCGCGGCTCGCCGGCCATCGCCAAGTATGGAGCGCGGCGCGCGAACGGGGCGGGGAGGGGCAGGGGGGCGGAGCGGGAGGAACCATTCATACCCCCCGGGGGGGGCGGGCTGCGGCTCCCCGCGAGGGAGCAGCACCGCGGGCGTCAGGCACCACCAACTCCAGCGCGGGGGTAAGCCCGGCCGCCCCCAGAAGGAGGCGGGCCAATCAGAGACGGGGGCGGGGCCAGTGGGCGGGGCCTGCGGGAGGGCGCGCCAGCCGCCAAGCCCCGGTGGCGAATCCCTCCTTCCAACACATTTTAAACGCTTAAATAACCCTTAAGGTTAAACAAAAGCCGGTACGAGGCAGCAGTTAGGGCGCAAAACGTCAGCCCCAACAAGTAACGTTTTAGCAACGTCATCAGCGTCGAGAACTGCGCCTAACAGAGGTCACTGGTGCTGCCTGTTAATACATCTACTTCAGCTCTAAAGCGACAAGGAAAATCAATTAGCCTCTGGCTGCTGAAGGCCAGGGTTGATTAATTTCTAAAGCAAGTATTCAGCTTTCTCTGGAAGCTCAGCCTTTGATTCGGCAAAGCGTGTAGGTACCTGCTGGAAGCTGAGCAGATGCTTACAGATTGGATGACTTCAGGGCTCAGGCAGCTGCGATATGGATCTCCCAACCGAGATAGCCATCAGCGCAAATAAAGTACCTCTCCTTTTCTCAGACCGTCCCAGAAATAAAACCTTCCCTCCCTTCAATGCACAAACTCGCATTTCAGTGATCTCGGGTGAAACTGACCCTGACTCCAGACCCATACATCTCCATACAGACCTGCAAATTTCAGAGCTGTAGTGTACCCAGTTGCCCCAGGAAAGCATCAGGCACATTATGTGACAACACTTCCTCTGCAGCTTTTTTGGAGTTGTTATTTGGCCTGCGTTTCACCAGAGTTATGGTGCCAGGATCCCAAGCACCCTCCACCAGTATGCTGCGGCTGCTCAAGAGCCTTTTGTTGTTCCGTTTACTTTCCTCAGTTTGCTGTTGAAACTGGACACGAGGACAAGGGGAGTCGTGCACTGCTTCTTTTTTCCCTTGGAAGTAACACTGTGGTACGTCTTTCCCACAGGAGATGACCAAGGCCAAGCTCTGACTCGTCACTTGGACATTATCACAGATGTTTGTGGCTCCACTCTCAATTTCCCTGGCTGTCAGACACCAAACAGGACCTTCTCAGAGGTAACAACTCTACTCATTTAACGGAACAGGGCAAACCAGCCGTAGCTTTCTGTTGAAAAGAACAAGCTCAGTCTGGACGTGCATCCAGGAACAGCAGCTAGCACGGAGGCGTACGTGAATTTGTACAACAAACGACCGCGTGCAGGCGTAACGGCTATCACTGCTTACACTAATTAGAAAATCAACACTGTATGTTGATGCCCTCTGACAATCTGCCATCACCCATATTGCTAAGTTCACTTTTACACACTTTTTTCCATTCCTCTGTTGCCGTTCTTAAGCCTCTGGGTGTTTTCAGTGCAAGAACACAACAAACCCAGGAGGCAAAGGACAGAAAACAGTAGAACAATTGCAAGAAAAACAGGAGCCATTACTTCACAGAAAAAAAAAAAAGCATATAAAACTCCATCAATAACCCGCTACCAAATAAACCCTAAGATGGGAAGTAATCTTGCCATGGTTAGCAGGGCGGCCACATGACCTCAGAAGCAATTTCCTGCTCTGTCTCCAAATTTTTAATTCTTTGCCAATATTAGTCAGCCTAACCTCCTTAAACCAGCTTGTAAGATGCAGCAATCCCAAGTGCTATCTGTTTTGCAGTCCCCAGATCCTTCGGTCCGTATGTTCCCTCAGAGGTGCCTACCAGCAGTAATTATGCAAGCCTGCTCATTACACAGGGCAAATTACTCATTCATTTTACAGGGATCCACACATCTAATGTACATGTATGATGTGGGGCAGATATTTTGGTAAATGGATGAATTTGAAAATGCATGTTCTCAACATCACTATTTTTGTCCCAAAACTTACACAAAGTATTCAGTGACTGCTCTACTCTTAGTAGCTTTTATCATTAGGAACAGAAAGTTTCTAGTTGCTTGCTGAAGAAGCAGAACAATGGCAGAATTATGCAGCCTAATGTATTTTAAACAATTTGAGATCCAAATGAATGCTGAGGCCACAAGGATGTTTTTCTTAGTGGAAGAAATACAAGCATTCTGGATTTTGTTCTCCTGCTAATAGGTATAAAGAGGAATAAACAGCTGCTTTTTGTTTTCCTAAAAATATTTGCATTAAGAAGATCTGCAGATTCCTTTTGAAATGGGATGTAACATCTTTTCAAATGAGGACCAGCTGCTCACTTCACTTGTTTACAGCAGGACATGCTTAAGGGAATTTTTGTTTGTTTGTTTATTAAGATGTAGGACCAGACTCTTTCTGGTAAGGCTGCAATTTGCAGCACGGAGTGGATCTCAGCAGGCAGAAGGCTCCACGTATGGAGCTACAGTTGTAGCCATTCTGCCTTCTGTTGCAATTTGTGGAGGGGTTGACACCAAACACAGCTAATTCAGGGACATTCGATAAATCTGAGCACTGTGAGGTAGTGTGACCCGCACTACAGACATTTCCTACCACCTCCTGGCACAGAATCACTCACCTAAACAGAAAAGAGTGTGCTCAAAAGGCTTCATGTCAGATGTTACACATCTTTAAATCAAGGGTCTGTAAACAAAGGAAGCAAACAATGATGTCAGCTGACGGCTTAACGGCCCTACAACATCAGATTCATGTCCATTTAATAACAAGGCTTTTGATCTTGCAATCAGCAACTATAAAATACATGTGCTTTCCCTACATGTTTGATTATATTCAAGGAAGCAAAGGGATAAATACTTGCTAGCATTACAAAGTACTTTTCACGTTTAGCCAGAACTTCCTAAAGCATTTGTGTTCCAACATGAATGTGGTTTTTATTTTATCCTCCTTCATGCATGGTGAAATGCTATTTATTTTGTTTCTTCCAGTGTTTAGCCAGGACCAAGGGTGACTCTGAGAACATGCTTAGAAACAAGGTCCTAGAGAAAACTTTCATGCTTCACTGAATATTCATTTTTCTATTAAAGAAAAAGACATCTTGAGAATTTTTTTTTTTTTTTAGGTCAGATTGACCATTTTCTTTCATGTCAAGCTTGTGGCATTTGAAAGATATGTAAACTTTTATTAGGGGTTCTCATAAATTGAATTTATTGCTGCAAGAGTCTTCCAGCAATGGTAAAGTTTAGCTTGCTGGGTTTTATTAGTCAGAGTTAGTAAACCAGCAGCATCACTTGATATGAGGCTGAAAACCAAGTGTTTCTTGGAAACTAACATAGGAAAAAGGTACCTACAACACTACCCAACGCCTTGGAATTCTGTATTGAAGCCACAGATAGTTCTCACTATGGAGATCTTTGTACACACTGTCAAAATAACACACAAACAATAAAAAAGCCTCCCTCCCATTCCGATTCCAAAGCAAGTTTGCTGAGACTACTCTGTGTATAAAGGTTTTAAGAGTTTCCCCATTCACTGCAGGAACTGATGAGTAAATCAAAATACCATGTTTAATGAAAAACAACATATTGCCCATTTAGAGGGAGGTTTGAGGCATTCCACACACCCCTCCAAGAAAGCTAAAACCAGACTTTTTTCCACTTTCATAGCACCCAAGCAGATCTGCTTGTTTGATTAATGCCAAAGACAGTAAACCTACCTACCAGCCTAAGATGTCCATAAACTGGCAAAAAATTAGACATGCAACTGCCAGTGCAGCACTGTCACAGTAACGGCAGAGAAATTACAGGTTACCTATCACTCAAGCACACATATCGCTAGAGGCGTGAGCTTTTTCTGGCTTTGGCCACTCTCTTATAATTGTTTTGCCTAAATAGGTGAAACCAAGTAATTTCCCACATCCCTCTTTCTCAGACTGAAGAGCTGAAGCCAACATGTACACAGACAAGGTTTGGCAGAGCGTCACATTAAAAAGTCACATCTCTGCAACCTGGGTCCAGATCTTGGACGTTTTTTCCATGTATAAAGTAACATCTTCATGCACTAATACCAATTGCTTTATTTCAGTCCAAAAGTACCTGCCCACATTTTGAGTACACTGTGTCTGGATGTGCATTGGAGATGCTTGCAGCCACACTGTTTTCACATATCCCACAGATTTCAATCCAGCTGTATTCCACAAAAGGTTTAATACCAATTGACAAATATGACTGAGATGTACCTGAAATTCCACCTCAAGAAACCCAGCAATGCTTGTTCAGAAAAGGATTACAAGGCTTTTTTTTTTTTTTTTTTTTTTTTTTCCAAATATCACTCCAGAACAGTGGACTGCAGTCTGGGGTGGCTAGTTTTCCAGCACATACTACTTGATTGCATATCCTAGGATGCTGTTTATTTCTGTAATGGCAACTGCTCTTTTAACTGTATGTTTTCAGCACAGAAAGCATGATAGACAGGAGCTTTCAGAAATGTCTTTAGCCTGAGCAAAGAGAGTATTGAGAACATTCTTGTCAAACTTGGTCATTAACTGTAGTAATAATGTCTGCAGCTTGTCATTAAAAAAGAATCAAGGAGAAGCTGATTAAATGCACCAGAAGGAAACAAAAATTTCCATTCCCTTACTTTTTCCTTGACACGTTGCACTTCATTTGAAGCTTGCTAATATACCAGCCAAAATAATTGTAAGGGCCTGGATTCTTTCTTAATACAATAGTCACGGTTCACTAGTTAGAATCTGTATAGAATTAGCCAGTGACATGGATGAATGGAAAAATACACTTAAATAACACTCTTTCAGGGCTTATTAATTAGAAAGCTTCTATCAATACAGTGCAATGCATTCTTTTCCTATTTCTACTACTAAACTAAAAAATGATCACAATATAGTACACATCACATAAAGACAAGAAATGTCCTAGTGGTGCTTACGCCTGTAACACAAGAATTAGCAAAAACTCAGGTCAGTCTTTCCATGCAAGTGCTTTTCTCCAGAGACTTTTGGGGCACACTTCATATTCATGGCAAAAGCAGCTTAAAGCAGAATTAGCACAACAAGCTGTGATGCACCTTGTTCCATTTTTCAAAGGTTCGCTTCAATCAGCCATACCTGACAACTGTAACCAGCAATACCACACTACTGAATATAACATCAGCTTGGCAAAACTGTCATGAAAATACATTAGCACAGACACAAAATGGACTTGCTGATTAACGTGAATGTGATCACCATGAAAAGACTGAATGGTATTTCACTCCACATCGCAAGCTGTCCCTCCTAATGCAAGTCTACCTCAGCCTTTAGACTATTGTTCATCCCCACAGTATCTGACAGCCTTCCACATAAAATCAATAGGAATAGCAAAGAAGACTTAATGGAGTCTCTGGCACTTTTCCCATTTTAAGGCAAAGTCCTGCTGAGGACTTTGCAGACTTTGGGCATAGACCTTTTTTGTTGTTGCTTGGATAGCGAGAAGGCTTTCAAAGAGAAAAATAAGCATCAGTATCTGCTGGCGAATACAGCTTGTATCTGCAAGAGAAAAAACCCAGCAAGCTCGAGTGGAGACTGAGAGTTGAAGTTTCCTGCCCAGGTCTGATTCTCTCTGTAATGTGAAAGAAGTGTTCTGGAAGTACAGACGGCAAAGTGGGGGCCCGCTACCAAGGCTGTGTCAACCATTTCAAGCAGATAACTCCTACACTGCTGTCTTCCTATGCAGATCGCTGCTACTCTTGGCAGAAAATAAATAAATAAGTGTGTGTGGGGGGGAGGCGATTCATGTTATTTAAAACTATGGGAGAACTTACATGTGTATTCTTTGGAAGAGAGGAGATCAAGAGCATATTAGTATCCAGTGGGGAACTGACAGGAGGAATGCTATAGGATTCTTAAAAACAGGGTAAGAGGCAATAAGTTCATCTTGAGAAAGGATCAAGATTTAAAAGAAACTTGCTTGGAAGTTTTAAAGCAAAAACTATTGAGGTGAGGGTGAACCATCCTATACTGCATTATATAAAAGCTAGGGTTAACAGTTAAAAGAAAATGAAGCCTTATGTTGAAAAGGGGCTTTGCATTCTGGCTGGTGCAGCCCCCAAAAAGCTCTTCATCTCCTCATGTGTGTATGGACATGCCCTGTGCATGGCTTCTTCCACCAGAGAAACAGCAATTCTGAAGAATAATAGTGGCACTTACTCAGCTTGGATCCCGGATTCTGCCTCGAGCTTGTTTGACAGCCGCCTGTTGAAAAGCTAACCAGCAGTTTATTTAATTGAATGCCTAACTTTCAGTTGGTGAGTAGTCTTACTGATTTAATATGTGATCCAAGTTAGGTTTATAGTCAGTATAACTGGTGATACAAGGTCTGAACCTACCAAAAGTTGACTTCCATCAGAAAAAGGCAGGGAAGTTGGTTTTTTTTAAGCTTTCTGGCTTCATTTCAGCCTTCTCTCTTTTTTCATTTATTTATTTACTGGGAAGAAAGGAGAAGAGTGTGTGTGGAGAAGGGAAGGAAGGTACCCTGGGACAGCACATGCTGCACTGTAAAATGCAAAAAAGGTTTCTCAGAACCACGTGTTCTAAACATCACCTTGGAGTCATACAATAATAAATACTCAATATTACACTGAGAGGGTCTAATTGCCAAGTAACTATAGCAATGGAGAGAAAAGGCTGTCTTTGGACACATTCCCTCCTGCCCTAATTTTTCCCTGGGGTGGGGAAGGGGTACAGAGAATGTGCTCTAGATCCTTAATGGATAACGTTTTCCAGAGCCCCCTCTGATCACTTGGTGACTCTGGGATTTAAAAAGCAGCAGACTGATTTCTCAGAAGGAAGCTGGACGTTCAAAACAATTACACTGAACTATTCCATCCCCTCAGAAAGGGTTTAATGCTCCAGGTTCCTGATGCAAGGCTGTCAAAATACATTGAGACCCATTACACAGCAATGCGACCCTTTATGAAGCGCCTTACAGTCCAACAGCTCACCACCGCTTCCTTCATCCCCAAAGAAACAGCACTTGCCAGTAAGCCTAACAGCCTGAAAATGAGTAAGTGTGAAGTGAGACTACACATTGGCCTGCACCAGGTATTTGTTTTTGCCAAAGGGAAGACCACATTTCTGGGCTGTTTTTAAACACCGATTTCTGGAATTTAATTTGGGGATGGTGGGGATCAAAGAATTATCTGGAGGCTTCAAATATCTTTCTCTTCCTGATAGTTTCCAGAGCTGTTCTGAAATGGGAGGGTGGAGCTCGCACATGGGGATGTACCACTGGGTCAGTGGTTTCAGAACACTTTTTTTATCCGGTCAGGGGAAAAAAACCTGCTTGATCCTGGTGGTATTTTTATAAGTAACTTAATGCATGGTTCTATTTTTGATACTCACTATGTAGCAATGCAAACTGATTTGAGTAAATTACAGGGGGAGGAAGAGAAAAGGAGGCTCCCTTTCAGGGAAACCTCTTGGACCTGCAAGGGCTTAGTTTAACCAGGCACCTGCCAAAAAACTTTTTTAAAAAGCCATTCAGATATTTTTTTTTTTAAGTAAGTAAAAACAATAGGCAATTGTGATTGTTCAGTAATATGTGAAGGAGTTTAACTAAACCAAATATTGGAAAAACCTTTCATCACTGCTCTAGATCAAAACCAGTTATACTTTTAAGACAAACAGAAGACCACAAATGAAAATAACTTGAGAAAATTTTTGCTAACTTCAGAGTTTTGACTTCTATTTTTTGCTTTAGTCTTTAATTGACTTGTTAAAGAACCTCCAGTTTTATAAAGCAGTAGAGCTGCCTCCTCCTCTCCAACCTGATAAAGAAAACTGTCAAACCTTGAAGAAATCAAAACAAGTAATCACAGCTAGAAATTGCCTTACCGAGTGTGAATGGGGACATTATTACTCAAAAAATGCTCTGTATTTTTCCACAAGGCTTCTAGAGAATTACTTCCAGAAAGCCTACACAACACTTGCAATATAAAGATCATTACAGTAAGTTTGAAACTATTCACGCTTACATTACCAGTTCCACAAGACTGTAGCACATTTCAGGATGTGCCAAAGAGCCATAAATCATTGAGAACTTTCCCCACAGCTCCTTAATCTAATATTAGCATCCTACTGTATGGAATAATTCTTGAATACAACAGCCTTCCAGAAATTATTCAGCTCCTACTCCCAATTAAGCACAAAGGTGTGGGGCCTGGATTGCTCTTAACTAGAAGTGATCCCTGGGACATCAATAGGGTTTGGCAACAGCTTTTTATTCACACCCCTGTACCTCATTTCAGGCCCTGAGGAGAAGCAGAGGGCGGCCAGCTAAAATGCAGGAGCTGTGTAGAATGCAGGACCTCTGCGAGCATTGGTGAGGGAAAACCTACGTGGGAATGCATATCCAGCGGGATATACCCAACTGCAGTGGGAGAGATGGGACCCTACAGCAAAGATCGTCTCTTACCAAGGATGAGGTGAGAGCCCTGAGGGGAGCAGGTCAACAGGCGTGGCCCCAAGCTAGGGGCCTGTGAGAAGACGCGAATCCTGCTGTAGACTGAGGGATATGAGGCCATACAGGGCCACAGCGGGAGCCCTGGCTGCAGGGATTGGGCCTAGGAAGGGCTGGGACTGTGGTGGGCCGGGTCCTACGGGGAAAAACGGGAGTTTGGGCCGGCCTCAAGGTCGAGCGCAGCAGCCATCGCGCCCTCCCGCCAGTAACCTTGACGACGGCGGCCGCGGGAAATCTCGCGAGATCTAGCACGCCGCCGCTTGCCCGAGCCAGCACATCTCGCGAGAGTTGCGCGGGGGAGGAGGCGAGGGCACGGCCTGCGGTGGGAGGGGATGGCCAAGATGGCGTCGGAGGGCGAGCTGGGCAGGAAGTGGGACCGGTGTCTGGCCGACTCCGCCGTCAAGCTGGGTAAGGGCGGGGAGGGCAGGGCGGAGGGGGAGGACCCGGGGAGGAGCGGTGGCCGCCGGCCCGGCGGCCCGGGGCTGGGAGAGCCGCCGCGTGCCCGCCCCGGCGGCGCGGCCGGGCCCGGCGAGGAAGGGCCCTGTGAGGCCCGGTGCCCCCCGCCGCTTCGGGCCCGGCTGAGGGCGGCGGCGGCCACGCCGTGCTGTGGGCCCGGGCGGGGCAGCGGGATGTCCTGTGGCTTCGCCCTCAGCGCAGGGCGCTGCCCCCGAGGGTCGGGGAGCGGCGCGGCGGGGGGAGCCGGGCGGCCCCGGCCCTGGCAAGGTGACCTTGGCCGCGGGCGTGGACCCCCGCTGGGCCCGCTCCCGCCGCCGCCGCGGGCCTTGCGGTCCGGCCTGGCCCGTCTTACCCGCGGTCCGGTAGCGGAGGGGCGTTTGTGGCCTCTGGTTTCTTCCTCGGTAGAAGACGAGAGGTTTCCCGGGGAAATCTCTCGCCGTGCTGGGCTGCGGGCCCGCGGGACGCCCCCTGCCTTGAATGAATGGGCCCGGGTAGGCACAGGGCACAGCCCGGGCCGTTGGTGCCACTGCCTCGCTGCCTTGAGTTTCACTGCGACGAGGCCTTGGTTCTCCAAACCTGTTCCTGCCGAGCTGTCCACATCACTCAGTGTACGAGGTGGGCTGTGTTTATTAAAAGCGATACGCAGAGTGACACGCTGATAGCTTTGGCATGTGTTACTTCGTACAGTGCATGGTTTGACATTGAGAAGCTTTCCGTCCACTCTCCCAGCCCTGCAGACAGTTGTGCCTTTAAGTTAGGGAGCAGTTCTGTTGATTTTTCCTTATGTTTGTTTGTCCTTAAAGTTGAGACTGTGCACGTGCCTACAGTGCTTCAGTTTGCAACAAACAGTTCGTAATGCTGTACTTAGAACTGCAAGTTTTGGGAGCGATCGTAATCGAGTACGTGCAGTTTGGTGCTCCTAATGTGACAGGCTGGAAAATCGACCAGACAAGAGTCTGTGGTTTTACAAAATGTGTGTACAAAACCAAATCTTTAAATGCAATGTATAGACCCAGAGGTAAAGTATCTGACACAAAAGGTATGCGTTCCTTGTTGGTGCCGACGTCTCTTTTAGAGCCATAAATATTATCTGAGAAATGTGAATGTTTATTTCTTGTTGCTGCAGTGGCCTTATGCTTGAAAGCTGATGAGGAACTCAGTGTTTTAGTTGCCTAATACTTTTCCATTAGAAAAGATGTTTAGTAATTTTAAGTAAACTGAAACTTCCATTGTTTATAGCAGGCCTTTGAAAAGTGTCAAGTGCTCCAGAGAAATGTTTTGCCTTATGAAATTCTATTCAGGTTTGTCTGACAAACATATCCAGATATGTTTATGTTTCCATAGCGTTGGTTGCTTTATCATAAAATATTAAGTATGCCAAATTATAAACAAGAACTTGTTCTATGCTGCAGCTGTACATATAGGAATCCTGTACATGGAAAGCCTCTCCAGGAGGCTGAAAGAAGCAGATACAGGGCCGATTTCGATGTAGCATGTTGCTTCAGCAGGCCTTTTGTTTTAATGTGGTGTTTTCTTCCATCCTAATGTGGCAACAGAAGAAAAAATGTATGTTTGGACTTTCTGCACTAGTGCTCTAGGCCAAGGATTCCCAGTGTTAGCGTCATGATGGCATTGAGTTGAGGTCTCAGTAAAATTTATGCTTTTCATTAGATTGCCCAAAAAGGGCACGTGGGCTGCAGGGCTCTAATTTTATCCTCAGCACTAAATCCAGTGTGATGGCCTCAGACACATGTTTCTCTTCATGCGTGATAGCATTTTTTTGTTTTGTGTGCTTTTACAATTGATCCAGTAACTGAAGCATCTGTGCTGGCAACCTCCTCCATGATATTAACAACAAATGGCTCGGTATGAACTTTGGAAGTCAGAACAACCAAGAAGTTCTTCATACTCCAGTAGTTTGTGACTGAAGATGATGATGGCCTTTAAATGCGAAGTGAGTCTGTAGCCTAGCTATGCAAACAGTTAACTGTGCACTGACAACACAAACTTTCTCAATGGAAATGATTTTTTCCTCTGTAGGGAGTTCAAAAACTTTTGTGGTTATGGTGATTGCTTTTGTAATATTACTGCAAAGTTTGCTGGAGTTCCCAGTAAACTATCAAGGGTGGTTGTTATACTGGGAAGAAGGAAAGAAAATAAACTTTTTTTACTTGAAAATTTTATTGCTTGTTATATGGGATATAGAAGTTTACCAAATCCTTGCTTCTTTGTTGGACTTTTCCTTTTGGTGGCCACAGTTTCCTTCCTGTATGTTCCTTTATATCCTTCCTGAATGCTATTGCAAGAGAGGTCTTTCCAGCCAATAGATCGGGAAAACCAAACATTGTGATTACCACTGTGTTTTCCCGTTCCAGACCCTGTAAATAAAGGAAAGCACTGAATTTCTGAAGCTTTGCATGACGGACAGTTTTCCAGTGTCTGTGAGAACTGTAGAGACACAACTCCTGTGGATTAATTGAGGGCTGGAGGGACATGGGAAACAGAAGAGAGTGAGAAGGGGAGGCAGCAGCTATCGAGGTGACTTTATTAGTAATAGTGTATTTTTAAATAATGGCTGGAGGCTGTGCAGCCTGTTCTGTCTTGTAGTAGTCTGTCAGGCTTTTCGCTGCAGTTGCATAAACCAGTGTGTTTGTAGTTGGCTGTGGTGTTTGTAGTGGTACTGTACTGTTTTAGTTGGAGATCAAGCTCCTGGAAGAAACTTTTATCTCCTGCCACTAAAATGTCCAAAATACGTATTTATCTTATGTTACATCGTTTGAAATGCTGTATTATATTTTTGACCTCTTGGTCGCTACCTGTGTGCATCTTGTAATTAGTATTAAAACTCTTTCCTGTTAGTTCAAAACAAAATACGTTGTCAGGCATTGTTAAGACAGTATTTCACTTCAAAGAGTTAAGTACTGTAAAACTGTTTGCCTGCACAAAACCTCAGAACATTAAGAGTTTATGCGCTCACCTCCTTATTAGGACTGACATTTGTTTTGCTACTGGGGAGGATGGGTCTAGGTATTTTTGTTCCCTTTCTAAATCTAGCTGTAACCACAGTTCTTCGTATAGCGGGCTGGGTTGTGCTTTCTTGGCTGACCAGGTGGTTTCTCTGATGGGCGATCCAGATCACACTGGCTCTGGCTTCACACCGTCCTTAAGACTTTTCACCCCTGCAGTCATTTAAATAAATTCTGGTCTATCTTTCTTACCGATACTGATTTTTGTTACCCATCAGAAAAGTTGCTTCTTTTGTGTAGGGAAGGAGAATCAAACTACAGTGGCCTTTCTTTTTCTTCCCAACTTGCAAAACTTTATAAACTCCTGTCCCCTCTCCAGCCTTCACAGCCTTTTCTTCCTTTTTATTCAGTAGAGCTCTGCAGAGAAAGGACAGGAAGGTAATTAGTATTGTGGTCTTCTACCATCGTACCAGCTTCAAACCCTGTTTAAAGAGTTTGTTTGTTTGTTTAACTAATTGGTAGTTCGTTCCTCTTTATTTGGAAAGACAATTACTCATGAAGGACAGACAGAACTGTTTTTTCTCTGCAAAGCTATAATTTTGGACGAATTATTGTTACATGCTGTTTCCAGGAAACAGGGAGACAATGAAGAGTATATGTGTAAGGAGAGGGAGATTTGTGTGCCAGTGTGTCTTGGTTTGTTTTGAAACTGTTGTAGTTTTAAATTACTCAAATGCTGTAATTTACCTGTTATTGAAAGGTAGTCCTAGGAAAGCTGTTTGCTTCTTGACTTTTGTGTTAAGTTGCTGTGCTGAAGTTCATTATTTTTGCATGAGATAAATGTTTTGACATATGTCTGTGGTTGACCAAAATTCATCCTGGAAGCTTGTAAATAACCCAGTGTAGTGATCTTCATTTTCCTCTAATCCTCTGTTTTGACATCTGAAAATAAAAACTGCTCCCAATTTCCATTTAATAGGAATTTTTAAAGAGAAAAGGGCACTTCCAATTCTCCTGCAACTGTTAATGTGATTTCTTCTGGCTTGCATCATCTGGCATGCTTGAAGAGCTGTTTCTGTTAATGGTGAGGGTGAAATAGTATTGTTTGTGTCACTCTACAGATTGAGTCTTTCAGAAAGAATCATTGTATGGATTGCAATGTCAGTATTTTTAAATAATCCTTCATATGGTTATGAATAGGATAAAGTCAGTCTATATAATAACAAAGCTTGATTATACTTTCTGAAAACTGGATTAGACTTTCTCTAAATGCGCAAAAATCCTGAAATTCCTGTTTTGAAGTGTTTTTTTGCTTGGCAATTACAACGTGGCCATCCAGTCTTAGCTACCAGGTCAAAAGACTTGTTCTTCGTTTGGGGTTTTGTTCTTAATACTGGAGAACACAAATATTATGCAATCACACAACTGTGTTGTTATGTGAGCTTTGTTTGCAACCCCAAGTTACTTTCCTTTGTCATACAGGAGAAGATCCAATTCTACTAGTTGTATCTTGTAGCAGACCAAGTAGTGTAAATATTAACTGCTTATGGCTTAAGTTGTGCAGGAAGACAGTACAGCTAATGAAAACATGTTTTGTTTGGAAGAGAGAGGCAAAATTTGTCCAACAGCAATATTTAGTTATGTTGTTAGCAGAGTTCTGATTAAGGGGCTGTTATCTTCTGTTGGAAGACAGGAAAATCTTTAGGAATCCAGGTGTTTCTTCTCCTAACCGCGCTGTGTCCTGCTGTTTCTCTTGGCTGGCCATTCAACTGGGTCAGAAAGCTCTGCCCTGGGTGCACCCATTGGCTTGCTAACTGAAGCTGTGAGCGATGCTGGGGGAAGCCCTGCTCGACCCTTCTTCCCGCCAGTTCTTGGCAATACATCTGGTGTGCAAGAAAACCTGAAAGAACAACTGTGGCATCCATCTGGTAGTGCAGCCATTTAAAACCCCAGACTACGTAAGATCTCCTCTGCTGGAAATGAATCCAAAGCGTGCTGACTTCTTGTCCTCTGCATTAGTGCATTGATGGATGGCAACTGTGCCTTTTTTGGGAGGTGGCACACAGTGACACTGTATACGGAACGAGGACTCTAGCCAAGTGATACCCTAAACTACTATCTTGGTCCTGAAGATGTTACAGCAGTAGGTGGGAACAACTCTTTATTCTTTGTTCTATCAGATATAGTTCCCTAAGAAAATCCTTTCAGGGCTGCTGGCACATCCTTGATAATAAATTAATAGTGAGAGTTTTGAGAAGGGTCAGGCTTCTTTGCTTAGCATTCCTGCTGGTGAGATGCCACCGTAACGCTTCTTGCTCTAAGTTGCCTCTATTTCTTTGCTGAGCCAGTAGACGTCAGTAATGGTCAACCTACATTGAATGGGTGTGAAGAAGCATGAGTGCCAACCCTCGTAGTTCGGATTGAGAAAGCTCTAAATGTGGATGTGTTTACTCCAGCTAAACTTTTCTTTTTAGCAGTGCCATTGTTTTTGTTAGTGGAATGTTTTATTGCAGTAAGACAAAGTAGAGTTTTCTGTCAGAGGTGTATCTTTCATATTATGAGTATCTTGCTGATTTCTTCTATATGTGGTTCTAAAGTGAGTGCAACCCTGACTTTGTCTAAAAGCTTGATTGATGAGGTCCTTAGTTGCGCTGTCTATTCAAAGAACAGCTTCCGCTCTTCTCCCCTTTTAAAAGAGGGAGGAAATGCGCGTGCCCTCTCCTTTCACCAGCTCAGTCATGGGTGTGAGGATGAAAAGTTTCGGGTCTGCTATGAGACTATTGCTGTGATTGCTTGGGAGATCATGGGCTAAGGCGATACTTCCTGCTGCTGCCTGTCCATCTGCAAAAGCCCCGATGTTTATCTAAGTAAGGTTAGCCTGCGGGCAGAGGCTGACCTGCAGGAGTGCTGAAGGGTGGCAGCGGCCCTTGAAAGCATGTTGGGATTTTTGTATTATAATGGTATTTGGATATTTATATTCTGTCATTCCAAGTATTCTGTGCTACTACAGTCAAATGCTAGAAGAAGAAAAAATACTTTCCCCCCTCTGCTTCTTCCTTGAGTACTTGGTATACAGTTTCGTGATGTTCTAGCGTCCTTGCTCTTTTTTCTGTCTGCTATGTAAACAATCCACACAACAGGGGAGATGAGAATGAAAGCTTCAAAGCTGATGTTTGAAGAAAACCTGATTCCTGCCATGAAAGACCTTGCTAAGGGTCTGCTTAAAATTAATTCTGTCTGTAAATCAGTGATTTTGTGGTCTCGGATTTCCAACTAGTAATCAGTACTGCCCTGTAAAGGCCCTGGTATATGAAGAAGGCTCTCCTCCCTGTTTTTGCAAAACAATTACCTGTGTATCTTGTCAAAGCAGCATTGGAGGGGGGCAGGATGGGAAACTGCAACAGGAGGGCGAATACAGTTTGGAGAGTTGCTTGCCTTTTTTGTTTGTTTTGAAGATCTTGAGTTTTCTTGGGTATTTCCTTACCTAAAGCAAATTTTAGTGCTGGCCCAAGCTGATGCTCATTTGAAACTTCCAGTGTATCAGGCCCATGGATGAGATCTGCTGTTGGACCTTGAAGCTATTGCTGTCCTCGGAGAAACTAACCAATCTAATCAATTTTCCCGATCCTAATGGAAGCGCTCTTTCTATTTGGGAAGCAATCTTCTCTGCTGGGACAAGCCTGTGACCTATTTTAGAGTGTCTTGTCTATATAGAGTAGTCGCTATATTCTTAGAACAAGAAGACATCTTCCAGGAGCTCCTTCTTCATTTGATTTCATTCATTTAGTTCTTTTAAATTGTAAAATAACAGAATCTGATGGACAGGAGACTGCAGCTCTCTATTTTGTATTTGTGTATAAGGAACAGCAGAGGAAAATAATAGTTTTCTTTTTGTCATCATCTTAAGTAATTGAAGAACTTGCAGCTGCTATAGTAACAGCAACACATTGGCCAAGTGTCAGTGAGCATATATGTTTTAATCCTTCGGTTTTTAAGTTTCAAACTAGTGAAGAAAAATGTATCTAGGTGTGGCAAGTCTTAATAGGTGCTTCAGCCCATAGCTACTTGGGTAGCCTAGGAAAGAACCATATAGTACCGCTGTTGGAGGGACTGTTAACTAAATTTATAGAAGAAGCTTTTCCCAGATGTTCTTGTGGGGCAGGAGCCCATCCTGAAGATTTGTGTTTCTCTCAGAGACACTTTTATGATGTCCTGTTGGGTATACGGCACGTGCTCTTCTGTGTGTTAGATTGATTTGAGGTACTGTGACATTTCTCATGGAAGGTGTATGAGCCAAAAAAGTAGAATGAAAAAGTTTTGGAGACTTGGCTTTCTGCCTAATACCAATTCCGTGTGGCTGCACTGGTCCGTACGGCCAGGATGCTTACTGGGGAGCAGGAGTAAGATGGCCACAGAACTGTCCTGTCCCCTGTTGACACTTGACTGTAAATGGGTTTAAGCTGAAGTGATAGATGTAGGGTGGAAGAGACTGTTTTTCTAGTTAAACATTTTAAACTGTCAGAGAAGGTGAAAAATGGGTTATACTCTTTCCTGTGGCCTTTTCCTCCAAAGAGTCTGTCATGCAAGAAAGGGAGGGAAAATGTGCCTGGCATGGATCAAGCCCTTAGTTTTTCCATGTTCGTTTGTTTTTATTGTAAGATAAACCTTTCATGTTTTATTGTTATGAAGTTAAAGCCTGGCCTAGAGGTGCTGATCTTTAGTAGAAACAGCTGCAGACTGAGTGTCCCCTGGTCAGGTGGGAGGCTCTTTGAAGCAACATGTTGCCTCTTTAAAAGGAAATTGAGCATGTGAGAACTTAAACCTGTAAAACTCATCAACAGCTCTGCCATTGTTTATCTCTGGTGTAACTCTATACAGAATTAAAGTGAAACGCATTACTTTGCTGGTAAGGTGGTTTCGCTCCCTCTTGGTCCTGGGGACGCAGGAAATGACCACATAACCACAAATATGTTCTAGTGGAATGAAGATGAGTGACAAACTATCCACAGAAATAGGTTCTTAACCAGATGGGCTGAGAAATTAAATGTAGTCGAAGCTTCTGGTTTTAAGTTAAAACCAATGCTTAAACATTAAAACCAAGTAGAAAGGAGTGAATGCTGTATGTGCACTGGCTGGTGTGAGGGGGCAGATCTAAGTGTTTCTTGTTGGTGGGTGTTATCAGCAATGATTTTCAGCACAGATTGTAGTCTTTTCCTCAGTAAGAAAAGGAGTGAACCTAGCTGCCTTTGGGATGAGGGAAGCTAAGGTACTTCTTTGGCTTCGTTTCTCAAGTTACTTTCCTGTACAGAAAACAAAAAATCCTTAGCTGTCAGTCTCCTTTACTTCTCTGTGGCATTTTCATAACTTAAAGCAAGGCACTAGGTATCTTACCATCATCTTTTTAAACTGATCAGCCACTGTACTTGCCTTCCTGCTGGAACAGGCTGCAGTGATAGCCTCTAAAATTGCATGAAAATTGCATTTTCATGAAAAAGCAGAATCCCTTGAGATGCACTGCTTCAGAAAGAAGCTTTTTAAGGAAAGACAGAATGGTCTTTCCTAAGTCAGTTGTGCTGGACCACATCTGCTTAACAGTGTTGTTGGGTATTAGCGTGGGGGAAGACCTAGGTTTTGTTTTAGGTTTAGGTTGAATTGCAGATGGCAGAAATAAATTTTTCACCTTTTAAGTGTATCCTGTAGCTTCCTCCATAGCCAGCAGGAAGCAGCATTGATGACACCTGCGTGGAGCCCTTACAAGCGGGGCTGTAATGTGAGAGAGCATCTGAAGGAGGTGAAGAGAATACAAGACAATGACGATTTCTGGAAGTAGATGGAAAGAAACTGTATTAAGGATAGCAGCTTCCTTAGTGCAGACTTTTCTTAAGAAAGTAAGCAGTTTACCACCACTCCGGTAAGAAGAATGTGGACTTGACTGGTAACGTGGAAAATGTGGTGACATTAGAAACTGCCTGGGCTCTGCATTGAGATGATGCAGAATTTGTCATCGTGTAAATCATTTCTCATTGATTAGCTAAACTGTTTGGATTGGCAGAGGGGATCTTTTCTTGGACAGGAAGCGTAGGACCAGTATCACTCACTGCATGACAGGCCTTCTGAACTGGACAGTTCAAACAACGCCTACTGCTGTCTGAACGGAAAGTAATTGCCTCCAGAAAGTCGTTTTCAGACCTATGGTACAACAGCCCAAAACAAAAAGGCAGCATAACTGCATATTACAGGAAAAGACTGGCAGAAGGAGGCAGGTCAGAGGGCCGAACGGTTGTCCGTTGGATGAATTCTTGAAGATAGTGATTATCCTTAATAGCATAAACATTCTGGGAGAGCCAACACCAGCTGTATTATAGCAAAGGTACAGAAGGAAGGCCCTACTTGGCGAGGGGGAGTGGAGGAATTAGCACGGATGAACCACTGCACTTAGTAATGCATGATGTCTCCTCCAGTCTGCATATAAGTGCCGGTCAGTGATGTGGTATGAGTAGTTAGCTGTCTGTATGAGATGCTCCAAGTAGTGTATCTCTTGCTGTCTGTAATGCAGAAAAAAACGCAAAGCTCTGACCAGACATCTGAGGGACTGAGACTTTCCCTTAGCTGTGCAAATGATTAGAGTGAAAATCTGACCTTCTACAAAAGGTTCGGTTTCTAAAATGTCTGGGGGAGTTATGTCAGGACCACTTGGCAGGCAGTCAAAGTTCTTTCCTGCAGTTGCATGTTTTGTAAACCTACTCCAAAGTTGTAGTGACCTGGTAAAGTAGTTACCTCTGTCACAATTGAAAATCCGTAGTAGAATGAAGAGAGTTTTCAAAAGCAACTCTGATTTCCAGCTCTCAGTAAATATGGATTGTGAAGCCCTAACAGGAGAGTAAACGTAAGGAGGTTTGCTCAGATCATTTGTTTGGTCATCTCTGTTCTAATATTCAAGATTTTATAATCAACGAAAAACATGGGGTGCTTGGTTAACTTACTAGGTAGTGCAATAAGTATTGTTTAAATATCTGAGCCTCAATAGAATCTACCATTAGATAATTTTTTGCACGGAAAAAGGTTTAAAAAGCAGAAGGAAACTAAAAAGAAAGAAAAATGGAACTTACTCCTATATGCCGTGAGGGTATATGATTCTTTAGTATTGTTCTGGACTTAACCCAGTTAGTAATGTGTTCAACAGGAGCTTAAATAAGGATCATATGGTCTTAGGAATATTTAAAAAAAATAAGGTATGTCTTTTAATTAATAAAGCTTGCTATACCTTTTATATTTCTTGTATTGAAAGGGGAGAATTGAAATGCATAACAGGATATTTTTGCTACAAAATAAATCTGCAACTCTTAGAATATTTTTTTTAATGAGCATATGCATGACTGATTTTATTTTTTCCTTTTTTAAACTTTTGTATTTCTGCACCTTATCTAAAATTCCTGTCTTTAGTGGATAGAATTAAAGATAGAATTTGCCCACTGAGCTCCAAGTGTTCACTGTTACATTTATTGGGTCGTGAGAGGAGTTTTGCAGACTTGCCTGACTTCTTGCAAAAAATCATAAGTGCACGTTCCAAGGAAAGCAAAAATTATTTTTAAATGTGCCAGCCGAGGTTTTTTTTTTTAAATGGTGCTGGATAAATTTTTTTCAACTGCTGCAGTTATTTCTATATATAGTATGAGGATGTGAAAAGTCTTTCATTTCTAATGTGTTTAAATATGCTCCATAATGAATGTTCTGGATGTGGAAGATAAGCAGCCTGGAGCTTTCTTTTGCAAGGTATAGGGTAACACAAAGCATCAAAGTTTTGCTGCCCTCAGGACACACATTGAAGTAGTTAAAGTAGTGAGATAAACGAAATACAATAAGATATTCATCTGCAAAATCTAAAGCTCAAGGACACAAGAAGTTTTCATTTAAGTGTTTCTCATTTGCTGACAATGAGCCAAATAAATCTTAATTCCACATTGTAGATGGTGACAGAAATTCAGTAACTTTCCCTGGGATGAGAGTCTGGTTTGTTTCTCAAATCTTTCTGATAATCTACTTAGATATGTTGGGATTCAAATCTGAAATAGCTTGTTAAAATTTTTTAAGAAAACAAGAATTATTTTTTTCAGAATTGCTATTTCAGAATGTTTTTGTTTTGTGTGATGAAATAACGTGTAGCCTGATATTCCTGGGTTGGAACAAGAATTACTGTAAAGAACGAAATCACATTCCATTACTTTGCATTATCTTAGTCCTCACTCACTTCATTTCTTCTTACAGGTGCTGGATTTGGATTAGGAATTGTTTTCTCAGTCATCTTCTTCAAAAGTAAGTACGCTGCAGTAATCTTGGCTGCCTGGTTTTCTTATTTCCGTCTATTTTAGGTGCAGTTTAAAACCAAGAAGTCTTTGAGGCATGTAAAACTTAATCGGCATGTTAGACCAATTCTTTCATTATAGGTCATCTCTTTTCAGTTGAGATGGAGTTACCTAAACTTTTAGCTGTTGTGTAACAAGGTTGTTACACGCAGCATCTTTCTAAGCTCCTACTGTGCTCAGCTCAAATTCTGGAATTGCAGGAAACCCTGAGCCAAATTACTGGAGCCATGTGTCTAGACATCAGTTTATGCCAGTCTTGCCAGTGTTTTAAAACTGATCTACATTCTTTTTTAGTTATGCTTTGGTAATGGAATAATTTTCAGTAGTATCTTGAATTCAGAGATTGCTGTCCATTAAATTCTAAATACGATGCCTTACTTGCTGTTACTCTTGTTGTTCTTCTGAAGTGGTCTGGTTTTTAGACAATTTTAGGGCTCGTAGAACTTGAAAATGCCTAATATGTGTCTTCCAGTAATTTATTCTTTCTTGGTGCTTATTTAACAATGCTTTCACTGTCACGTGAAATGAACAACTTTTCTTGACTTTAATTTTTCCTCTCTGCTTGCTTTCCCCACAGGAAGGACATGGCCTATTGCTTTTGGGTCAGGGATGGGGTTAGGAATGGCTTATTCCAATTGTCAACATGACTTCCAGTCTCCATATCTTCTCCATGGTAAATTTGTAAAAGTAAGTATTGGTACTAGTTGCTATTAATTGGTAACTTTGTAAGTGAGCATTAAATGGTACATCTAGAGACCATTTAAATGGATATTCCTCTGACTTTCACAAAAGTGTACCAGTAAGAAACTTGTATTGCTGAAGCAGGGGTGGTTCCCCTGCTCTTCAGAAAATTTTAATATTTGGTGTGTTTAGCAGGAAACTTACTAGACTGAATACACAGACTTAGTCTAACAGATTCTACAGGTAGGTTTCCCACAACTGAAAACAAGTATAATAAAAATACATGCTAGAAAAGCTGAAAAACTTAAACTTTGTTGTTTTCAGACTTTGAAAGAGAGGAGCTAGGAAGAAACTGAAAGTCATGTCAGGTAGATCTGCCTGTGGAAGTGTATTGTTGACTTTCTGTGGGGTTGTTTTTTTTTCCTTTTCAACATGAAAACACTAGGAAGTTTTGTGGCTTGTTTGGCTGGATAGTAATGTAATAATTAGTCTGGAGAAATTTTACAATTTAAATAGTTTCGAAGAGGATAATCTGCGTGAGTTCAGTATTATCACTGACCATGCTGAGATAAAACAGTTAAAACCAGAAGAATTAACAGGAACTATTTGTGTGCTCACAAACTGCCTGCAGTGCATGAAGTCCACAAACTGTCTCTGTTAATATTTTCTTTCTTTTTTTTACATGTAAAAGTTGGGGCTGTTTGTATGGTAGCTTATTCTTGTGGCACCTGGGGACAAAAAGGATATGCGTGCATACTTCGGATCCCCAAAGCCATATATTGCTAAAAGCATTTCCCTAATACCAGTGGAGAGGCATTCACCAGGACATATTTACAGTTATTTTAGCACTTCAGAAAGTACTGAGATCAAATGCTCTGCCAGGAACTTTTCGTGGCAAGTACACAGAATGCAAAAATTGCTCCTGTATCGCTTGTCTGCTGATGGAGGAGGCCTGAAAGTGTTTTGGGGCTTTTTTTCTGATGCATCTAGAGCTGTAAGTTGAGTCCAATTCTCCTGAGATTTATGGGCAGACGTGTTGCCACCCTTCTGCAGCCCTAGCAGACATACCTGTTTATAAATAAGTTCTTCAGCTGTCTGATAAGAAAGGAGAAACGATAACAAGATTCTTGAACAACTTCTTCAGAATAAAATATTTTGGATAGCAACATAGAGAAACTGACTTAGATGCAGCTGATGCAACACTGCAAGCTACGGCCCAGAATCAAAAGTCTGTGCTTGAGTCTTCTGGCTGGATTTGTTAACATTTAAAACGTGTTAGCTTTACACACCATCCTGAGGGTATTCCTCCAATTTATGTCTCAAAAAAGAATTTGGAATGACATGCCTGTGGCTTCAGGTGAGTGGTAAATGCCCTGTTCACATGGTCTTAAGAAAGCATTATTCATTCAAGGATGCTTGTTACTAGGGATGTTGGGCAACAGAAAACTGACTTTCAGGTCAGCCTAGTAAGGGATTTCATTTGGATTAAGGACTAATCTGTGTTCTGGAGCAAGGGTGGTCCTTCGAAGCATGAGGTAATTGGAAGGACACTTTGCAGAAGAACCACAGCTGCCTGCATGGCACAAGACTAGACAAATAGTTTCCAGCGCACTGTCTCTGCTAGCTTTCTCTGGCACAAAGAAGCTGAATATGTGGAGAGAGGGAACACATGGATGAAGCCATCTAATGGTTAATGTCATTAATTCTCTCCAAAATGTCATGTCATGGATAATGGCTCCAGGGTTATTACAACAAAATTATTTCATTTCTGTTGGTTAGGAACATGGAAAATATTGTTGCATTATCACTCATCTGTTTTTTTCCTAGAAAACACTGTTGTAGCTAAACTCTATAGGACTTCCTTTACAAAACTGAGTTCTGTTCAAATGCTAACTTGTCAAAATGTGAGATTCTGCAAGAAAATTAGCTTTATTAAGAGAGAGAGAAATGTAACACTGATTAACCTGAAAGAAATTATTTCTAGTTTTCTGAACCTGTCAAGTTCATAGGATCACAGGATAACTCAAGTTGGAAAGGACTTCAAGAAGGTCATCTAGTCTGACCTCACACCGGGGTCAGCTATGAGGTCAGACCAGGTTAGTCAGGGCTTTATCCAGTCTGAATTCTTGATTCTTCAGGATCAAGTTCTTAATTCTGAATCTTAAGTGAGAATGAGAGAGGACAGTGGACCTTCACGATACCAAATAATCAGGAGACTGCAAAGTGACTTTACAGCTGTTCTAACTGTAACTTGGATCATCACAGTGCCCATTCTTTGGGTTAGTAATTTGATCGTGAAACACTAACACCAATGCAAGAGCCATTCATGTAGACTAAGAGACTACTTAAAATGCAGAAAAGCTCTAATTTGTGGTCATAAGATTCTGAGGGCTGCTTTTTTTTTTTAAAGTAATTTGATCAAGTGGATTTCACTGTGACTTCAGCTGAATTTAAAATCAACATCTAGCAATTCAAGGCTTAAAACAGTATGACTGAAAGTTACTTCCCATTTTGCAAGAAAACCTGTTCCATGTATCATATTTCTCAGGTTATTTAGCCTGTATTTATCACCCCAAAACCCACAACCCTGTACTCTGATAACAATGTGGATTATATTGATGTGCAAGAATACAAGAAGTCTGGCAACTGGAGCCTTTCCTCCTGCTCTTTGTGGCTTTGATTTCTATCTGATTTCTATTCAATCTGTGAATAGTTGACTTGAAGAATAATGTTGGGGGTTTTTTTGAAGTACCCATTTTATCAGAATGGAGGGTTATATGCATGAAAACGTGGCATGCTTCTTGGATGAAAATAGCAGCTTAACTTCTCCACGCTCAACTTCTTAGTCTAGTGAAGGATGAAAATATTAGTCTACCTTCTGGAAATGTCACAAAGCTAAGTGGCTTGCTTTACATCGTGCAGCACCTTCCATGTAAGGAACCCAAATGGCTTTTTAATAATATAAGCCTTCTTGCTTTACAGGAACAGTGACTAATGACTAAGACTATCCCAGTGGGAAGGAAGGAGAAATCAATGATTATTCCTCAGGAATACTGAAGTGCCCCTGGAATAAGCCAACATTCTTCAGTAACGATCACCAGTAACTCTTTATACTCCAACAAACTGTTTCTGTACATGAAACAAAGTTCTGTTGCTTGTTTTGTATCATGTCTGGAAAGTGCAAGGAAGAGCTCTTCTGGGAAATAAATAAAGGAAAAATGGCCTTCTCTGGTGTGTTGACTTTGTATGTGAGTGTGAGGGAGAGAGAATGGAAGGAGCGAACTTCATTTTGAGTACCTAGCAGCTGTGACCACCTGGGTAAAAGCCATTGTGAGAGCTCTTCAGAAAAGACAGCCGTCGTATGTTCCTCTCCACTCCTGCAAGGCAACCCCCGTCTAACGTACAGTTCAAAGAAGCATTCCCACCTCATAAATCACCCACTAGACCCCTGGTGCTTTTGCTGGTGTTTGGAGAGGAATATAAATACTCCTATGTCTTGTTTGTACAGTTGCCCTTTACAATTGGAATGTTGTCCTCTCCAAAGAGGCAGAATCCAAAAGGGCAGATCCTAACTGTGTGACTGATGCAGCTAGCCAGTGCTGTCTCTTGAAGCTTAGAGTCATGGAATGACCCAATTTTGAAACTTCCTGGGATAGTGGTTGAACTAAATGTCTAGCTCTGAGCTTACTTTTTAGATTGATTGTTTTTTCGCCCCTCTTCTGTGGGAGAACATACAGGTTTCAGTGTCTGGGAACGTCACAAATACTTAAAGCTCTTTATTATCTTGGCAATTCACTGGTCCAAGTACTCCTTTCTACTTTCCATTTACCCCAGTCCTTGTAATTACTTGTTGGCATGTTGTCTACTGCTCTTCTCCTGATTCAAGAGGTTGTCTTCAGTGTTTCTTTACTCAGCACAATTTTCTAGCTATTGAGATGGCTCTCGAGGGCCTCTTTTCTTTGTCCCATGCTTGCTGCGTATTGTCTGCGTAGCACAAGATGTAAATGCTTGTCTCCTGAGATAGAAACGGAATGGTACAGATTGATGTGGAACTTTCCTTTATTGAAAGCCTGTTCTGCTGCATGGTGAGTGCTGGCAGATGGAAGAGTGACAAAAAAATTCCTCTCCAGAAAGGAAAACACAATGGAAAACAAGTTGCGCAATATTTGTGTTTTAAACGGTGCCAGAAAAGGAAGGGGATGGTCTGAGGGTCGGTCTTCTGAACTTGGAGAGCTTGAGAAGCTCCTTATCTCACCGAGCAATGGACTGAGATTTGGTCTGGGTGCTACGGCGGTCCTGCACCCCCACATACCCCTGGGCGCATGTGTGTGGATCTTGCAGGCTGAAGAAACATGTTGAGCTGTGCCCAGAGTCAACAGAAGCTGAAGAGCTTGCCTAGAGCAATGGACTTGTGAAATAAAATAGCTTTAATGCCAGAGCGGCATTAAAGACTGTCAAAGCATGATACCATCCAGGACCATTGCTCGAGCATGTCCTTGTTTTTCCACCTCCTCCCTTGCCGGACTGCATTCATCAGTCAGGTCAAAACAGCTTATTGGAAACAGGATCTCTTTCTTTCTTCCCAATTTTGAATCATTTTATCTGGCCCCAATTTTTAATTTGAACTATGTACTTTGGAGCCAGAGCTCCTCTGTGGTTTGGAAAGTGTTTTTATTGAGTTCTGTGCATGTGTGCTGCAATGCTAGCAGTCTGGTAAGCCCCTGTGCTCAGCTGGAGGGAAGAGCATCAACCTGGGTAAGAAACAGGAGAACCAAAAGTGGTAGCAGCGCTCTTGAATATAATGGCTGTCGGAAAAAACTTTAGCTCGCACTGTGTCATTTGGGCTGTGATGATGGGTTCCACTTTTATTTATTGTCCCTGGTGACGAGTTGTCCTGCCCTAGTATGCTCTGCTTTAGTTCAAATATTGATTTCCCAGAGTTCATTCTTACTTTGATCTACTGTGGCCCGTGATCAAGTGGTTCTGCTGGCCCTGTGACTCTGAGGGTACCAGTTGTAGATATCAATTTAAAGTGTGTCCTTTATTGCTAGAGTGAGAATAATCACAACAAGTGTTCTCGCTCAATAATACAAAATCTAGTAGGGTGAGTGTGGAAAAATTGCACAATTTAAAAAGTGGAATTTAAAATTTGTCATTTAAATGGGGTAAAACCTTTTTTTGTTTGTTTGTTTTTCACAGCTGCCTTGCTTGTTTTTTGTGTTGAGATATGTATATGCATATATAACTAGCACATAACGGGCCTGTATTTGTTTTGGTTTGATTAAAGTTGTATTATTCAAAACCTATTTTTGAACCTGTCCATGTAAGCTGTGCAAAGTATCTCCTGGTGAGGACAAGTCTCCTGTTTCGCTCTATGGGAATGAGACCATACTGTTCCCAACTGAGGTTGGAATAGGAATGGTTTCCTGCTGCTTGATTTCTAATTACATAAATGGAAGGGGGAAAAGTGGAAATTCTAAGTACCAAAAGGCATGTTAAATTTAGTATAATACGCTCATCTGGAAACTATCACATTTTTCCTTCTTTCTTAAGCCTGCTGAAATCATTGCTTCGTCTTAACTGTAGTGTGATTTGGATCAGTACCAAAAAGTGCAAACAAGATGGGCCTAAAAAAGTCAGGTGTCCCTACCCGAAACATGATGAGACCTTTTAGTGGAGAAGTTACTGTATCACCCTGATGCAATTGGAATAGGAAATCAGTGAGTATACAGTGAGTAAAGAAACCATACTGCTATCTAAGAGAAGGGGGAAGCAAAAAAAAAAACCCACCCCAAAAAAGAAGAAGCTGTTTGCTGAATGGAACTGTTTTTGAATGTTTAACAACTCCCTAAGTGCTTGACTGGCCACAAATCTGACTCTCTAACAGCTTGATTAGATGTCTGCTGAGGCTTTGAGATGAATAAACAAGTCACGGAAAAGCAGAGACTGTAGGAAAAAAAATATCAAGCTGCTTTTCTATTGTTTATCTGAATTCTTCATGTTTGATCAAGATACCGTCATTTCTTTGTATTTCAATCATGTGTAGGAGCCTTAGCCAAGATCAGGACCTTGCTGTATGTGGTGCTGTACACACAAATAAAACCCAGTCTCTGCCCTGGAGAATTTACAAACTAAACAGATGGGTTTAAGGGAGGTAGAAAGGCTTATAATTCCATTGTAAAGATGGGAGAAGCTGTAGGCAAGGTCAGTGATGAGTCTTGGAGGGAACGTGGCATGGAGCTGGGACTCGAATTTGAGTCTTGAGCCATTGAACTCAATCAGCCGTCCTTTCTGTTTTTTCACTTGGCAGGTCATGGAGTCTCAGGGGAAGGCTGCCTGCTTCACAGTCTGAGAGACTCCAGAAGGGTATGTTCTGCAACCATTTGCTGTCCTCACATCGCCCCAAATTCTTAATGGCAAATCTCTGAGAAGTTAGGAGTTCTGTTTTATTGTCCAGGGGGTGATTGCTTATTGAATCACTAATAGGTGTAAAACACTGAGATCCTCAGTAATGACTTTGGTGTAAAACTGAATCTGATAAAGAGAAAAAAAAATTGAAACGTATTACCAGTTCTTTGCATCTCATGGAATTGGACACCACGGCGTTAGGCGTAGCGTAAGCGTAACACCAGAAGATAGTCACTGCTTTAGTACATCGACCTTAAATACAAGCTGAGGTAACAGATCGAGATAGAGGGAGAATATCAAGGAGACAGTGTCATTCCAGTAGTGGAAACACAGCAGCGATAGCATAGCTCAGCTCTCCCAAAGGATTCACATGGATGGTTCTCCAAAGGAGAAGGAATTCTGTTTCTATATATTTTTATTGGGTTCCCTCCGAAATTTTGGAGCAGTGCAAAAGAAATCGCAAAGGTGCTCAATTGCAAATGTAAGCAGTGGGTGCGTGGTGGCTGTGGTGGTAGTGATCTGCCATGAGCTATAGCTCTTATGCTGCAGCTGGAAGGGAGAGGCTGGTGGCAGAGCTGGGGAGCACACGATCGGTGACCTGCTGGGCAAACCACATTTTCCAGCAGTGTTCTGCATCGGTGAGGCATTGCTGACCCTTCCTTTTGCTCTGAGCTGGCTGGGGTTTGTTGCTTTCCCCCCTACCACACCCCGGTAGTGTTTATTGTGAAATAAACTTTCTCCTCCTCTCCCACCGCACTCCTGCCTTTGTAAATGGGACTGGTGCAAATTTTGACGTGCCGGTTCCAGTAGGCAGCTGTATGCAATGCGGACTGTGTCTTAACTGCTCGGAGAGTCCAGCCTGTAGCCCACCCACAGTGAAGTGCTTAACTGAGATTGAAACTAAATGAGAATGTAGTTTATGGAAATTCAGCTGTGGATCGCTGTTCTCTTGTGATTTCTGGCTGTCAGCACTTAGCTGTACAGCATTGCTAGCTATTTAAGCTGGATGTTCCTCCTGGTGGTGGATACCCACCTCCTGTAGCTTTTAAAGATGCTGAGAAAGTTGTTGGTGACTAATAAATTGCTCTTCATCTATAGTCTTTATTAGTAGTGCCTGTAAAGACTCCAGATCTGGGTTAGGAGCGTATGCCCCTTCCTAGAAAAGGTCATGCCCTTATCAGTTAAAATTCAGTTCATAAATCTCCTGTTGTATGAAGGAGCGTGTTTCTTTTTAGAAGTTTCAGAGAGCATTCTTCCTCCCCCTTGCTGCTGCACTTGAAGTTGTTAGTAGTGACCAACAGCTTAACCCAAAACCATTACTAATCCCATGAGCCATGCATTCCCCGAGGATTTAGTAGTCCAGTTGTGATGGACAGCACCTCAGTTTTCTCCCCTGTGAAATGGAAATGGTGATACTCGTCCCACCTGGTCGTGGCTTTAAGACCTAACTTCATTGCTGGGTAAAATTCAGCTCTGTTAGCCAGCTAGTGTATATTGTGGGACACCACAGCACCCTGCCGGTCTGCGCTGGATGGAATCGCCCCCCACAGTTCACAAAATACTTTGGCTTCTGCTCCTTGAAGATGCTGGAATAATAAGGTGAAGGTGTGCTGTGGAAAGGGGAATACTTCTGCACTTTCTTATCCACCCTTTCGGTTCTTCCAGTCACCTGCTTCTCTGTCGCCAAACTCCTGCACCTCCTCTCCAGGACAATGTGCTGTAGCACAGAGCAAGAAGAGAGAAAGGGCGGTAGTTCTGGATGGAGTAAGGGGAAAAGAGGCTCAGGCTGAAGGCAGCTGTCATGGGTTGTAGCATCTCTCTCTTCAGCAGCCTCTTTCTAGGTCAAAGATTGACTGAGGCCACAGGAGAAGAAAATATTTTGTGTCCTGATGGCCCTGTGTCTGATTTGCAACACAGTGGTGCTCTGGGGTCTGTGGATGCCGTGTCTCCCTCAGGAGTCAGTGTAACTGCTTTGTATTACCTGTAATTTTCGTTAATTATCTAGAAGTAAGTGTAAAAATGGTGGCAGATGAATAATTACTATTTGATGGGATGCTATGTAAATGAAAAAGAAAGTACAGCGACGTAAATTTTGATATAATCAAATGTGAATTTTGACATCCAGATGCAACAAATGCTGATCATAGCCAGAGATCACAAGGATTTAGGGGTCGTGAAAACCCAGGAACGGCAGGGTTTGCTGCTGACGGGGAGAGGTGTAATGAAAAGAAATCTCTGGAGGCTGAAGCTTGACCCAAGCAGGCGAGCAGTGAGGGACTGAATTATAAGCAGAGACTGGGATAAGCTGGTAGCGGAATGGGTGGATTCTTCAACCCTTGATGTCTTAAATGCAAGTTCCTGTGCTCCACCTGGGAGTGCCTGGGTGAAGTCAAATGACCTGTAACACGCATGGATTCGTATCAGATGATCTAACTGCTCTTGTTGGCCATAAATTCTCTTAAACTTGTAAGGTCGTAAAGGTTGATTGCAGTGCTCCTGCTCTCTGTCCCGTTAGTATGAACTAAACACAGAATTTTCTTAGCTGAGGGACCCCGTTTGTTAAGACGCTCCCTGAAGATGTCCCTGGCGTGGTTCTTGGATGTAAGACAACCTGTTCCTGTGCTGATCATTGCTGCTTTGTTCTTCCAGCTCCTCCCTTTTGCACTGTTTTCCTTGGGTTTGTTTGAGGGAACGGCTGATGGTGTGTGTTTCCCCTGCTCCTTTTTCCAGGCACGGGGCCCGTTTTTTCTTTATTTCTCTCTGAAGATTACATGGTTTCACAGAAAAATCTGTTGAGGGTTGAGGTATTTCGTGTGTCGATAAATGCACCTTTGAATGAAGGATGGAAGCCTGGGGCTGGAACTGCAGGAGTGTTTGTGGGCTGGAGGTGCACTGGAGGGACTGCATGGGGGAGTCCGCATCGGACAGAACGGAGAAAGTGAATTTACTGGGTTTTTTTAAGGCCTGAGAAATAATTGCCTTAATCTTTGGGAGCATCCTAGTATACTGGCAGCATGCTTGTGGGAGGCTCTAGTTTACTATCGGCTAAGTTGTGGATTTTATATCCATATTAGGTATAAATAGAGGTAGGCTGGCAGATAGAGAGAAGGTCATTGTGACTCCTCGGAGCACAGGATGAGCTGTGTAATTATTTAGCTGAGGCTTCAACGTTAACTCTTGTCATACACTGGAGCAGCCCCCGAGCTAGTCCCTATTACCAGAATTAAAACCAAAATGATGAAAAATTGGTCCAGTGCTAACACGGATGTCTCAGCATGTTCATGAAAGCAGTGATAAGCTACAACTCCTGGCCAGTTTTGTACAGTTCCTCATCGGCTGCAACAGTGTTACCAGCTTCACAAACTCAAAAATCACGATCCTGCTTCAGGGCAGGAGGAGAGGAAGGCAATGAACGCAGGTTTCTGAGGGTCCCACGTTTCTGAACCGCACCTTCCTAAAATATGAAAATCATGTTATCACTTTAAGAATTACATTTGCATTTGTCTTCTGTAAGGTGGGGGGACTGGGAGCAAAGGAGTTTAATCTGTTAGCACATACATACATACATACATTCTTTTTGCTCTGTTACCCTAATCTATAAAAACGGCTGACTCTCTTGCAGCAGCAGGACTTCAGAAACTGGCATTTCAAGAGTTCTGATCTTGGGTGCTTTTCTTAAAGGCCGGAGAGTTTGTGCAGGAGCCTCTTCCCATGCAACAGCAGTGCAATATTGCTCTGGGCTGAGTCACCCCGTTTCAGGCGGGTGCCGGTTTCCTTTCGGTAATGTGCAAAATGTTCCCTGCACACATGTGTATGTGCTAAGTTTGTACTGCTGGTTGACAGTTTGTAGGCGCTTCGGTGCCAGAACTGTCTCTAAACACATACAAGCACCTATTGTGACGAGGCCCTGAGCTTGGCTGGGGCCTTCAGGCAGTGCTGCAAGAAAAAATAATTCATATAATAAGAGGATCTGAGCGACTGCAGCAGGGGGAAGTTGTGCAGCAGAAAATAAGATGGTTATCAGAGGGGATTTAGCCAGTTGTAATGGAGTCAGAGGAAACCGGTATTTTTGAAGTAGAAAGAAAAAAAATTGTTTGAACTTGTAGGGAAGAGGGCATCTGCAAATGAAGCCCAACAGCTTCTTCCCAGCCCTCCCTGATAGAAGCTGCCCCTGCAGACATGAACTGAATAGGAGAAGGATTTTGCATGACCGGAGTTGCTGGGGAAGCGAGGGAGGGAGGGACGAAGGGGCCTAGAGCGCCTGAGAGCAGGGAACGATTGGGCAAGGTGAAAAATAAAGTGATTAAACACACTTGGACTTGCTCGGAGATGGGAGGGGTACATTTTTTTTACTGCTGCTCCAGGGCCCCAAAATGCATTGGCACGGCACTACAGAGAAACCACTAATCCCAGTCACCAAGGGGAGGGAACGGGGACTTTCTCGTTCTCTCCCGCTCACCCAGCGTTGGGACCCCTGTGGAAGGAAAGGCTGATGGGATTAGAGGAAACAGCTGGCTCGAGTCTTGCCCTGCGGGAGCTCGCATTCTCGGGACTGAGGAAGAGAGGAGCGCCCCACTGCTGAGTTGCATTCCAGGTCATTTGCTGAGCCCAGATGTTTTCTAATGAGCTCTATGATAAATCCTTTTCTTTTACTACTGAGCACAGTCCCTGCCAGCCAGGTCCGTCCCTAGATCTCCGTTTCTACACATGGCCAGCCAAGCCAGACTCTGCAGTGCAAGCCAGCTAGCCAGATTACCACTAGGACTCGTGCCCTTCCGCTTTGCCTACACAAAGGGATTCAGCACCGAGCTCAAATCCCGTATCCTGCAGCTGTGGCCTGATGGAGCTTGCTGGTCCAAATTCCTCCCATGGCTGAACCTTCCCCTCTAGCCTCTCCTTACCTCTGCTGTGTGTGTTACTAAGCCAGATGCAGTGCTCGGGGTGGGTCGACCTGGTGGGCTGAACGAGCGGTGAAGTGCTACTGGATGCACGTGCTTTGGGTGAATCTAAAAAAGCAAGAATGGTATTTGTAAGGACTGCTCCGTCCTTGCCCGTGGGTGCTGGAACTGCACAAATGTGAGAGTCGCACACTAGCAGCGATGGGAGGATGGGCTCCTCACACCCTACCTGCCGCTACTCTACCCGAGATGGTGATGGGAAATCAGCCCCAGCTTTTTCAGCAGTAAAACCTTTGCCTCCGTCTCCTGGCATGAGGACCGCTCCCTTCACCTCAGACATGTATGTCCTTACACACAGCAGTTTGAGGTCCTGAGTAGATATCTTGGAGCTGTCTTAGGGCTTATTTAGGAACCAAGAAGCAGGAGTTCAGCTCCAGCAGGTGATGGTCGGGTGAGAGAAGGGAGCTGATAACGAGCTGTCTTTATTCCAGGGAGCTGCAGTGCAATTTTGTACTGTTTTGCAAATGAGATGCGGAGAGGTGAATTGCCTGCTCTGAGGTGGAGTAGGGTAGTCCACGGCAGACCCAAACGTCGCTCTCCCAAGTCCCTCGTGGGTCATGCAAGAGGGTTTAGCCCTTGAGACCTCTTCTTTGGACCCTACGCAGTTTGTCTCGGGGCTAGCGAACAAAACACAAGTCGCTGGGGGAGAGATGGAGCGTGGGTCCTGCTGCGGTGGGTGAAGGGCAGTTCCCCCCTTGCTGCTCCCTGCAGCCCATCACGGATACACACGCCCTCGCTCGCTCTTTTCCCAGCTACCTTCCGGCACGTGCGTTTTCTAGCATCCAGATATGGGCAGGGAGCTTTGGAATTCTGTGTTAAGGCACAAATAAAAGGAATAGTTTTATTTTTAACTTCCAAATACACCCTTTTAATTCTCACGCCCACAGTTTCTAGTCCTGTCCTGACAAGCGGGGAGCCCCTGGCACTGTGGGCGTTTGTCAGCGGGCCCAAAACAGCAACAGCGGGCGAGGGAGGGAAGCTCCTGGAGACCGGAGAGCAGGTTTCTGCTGTGTCTCAGTGCACAAAAGCCTTTGGCGATCCAGCAGCAGGGGAAGGGGCTGAGGGGGAAGACATCCGTGGGTGTGTGGATGTTCTGGGCAAGGCTGTGTGCACCTGTGTTTTCATATGGTGTCTTATCTGTGGTGGAAAACAACAGGCTGATAAAATGGGCTGTCGTCGGGGGGATTGGAGAGTTGCATCGTACTACGTGTTGCACCTCTCAGCGTGAAAACAAGAGTGTAGTTTGGCATGGGCAGTGTAGGAGCAGGCAGCAAGCTCCCCAGGGCCTGCGGGGAGAGCAGGAGCTGGGAAACCAAGGGGTGATGTGGAGCAAGAGTCCAAAAACGCTGCTGAAGCCAGCATCCCTGGCTGGGGGCAAGGGGCCCGAGCGGTGAGGATGGCTCCTTTCCTGCCGGTGTTGTTGCCTCCCTGCTCTCCCTCCCGTCCGCTCCCAGCCACGGAGCAGCTGCCTCCAGCCCGTGCCTGAGCCAGTGTCTGTCCAAACGACATCTGCAGGCACCAGGTCTTCACTCCTTGTTCTGGCTTCAATACCGCATTGCCAGAGAGGAAGGGGAAAAAACGTTGGCCCAGGGCTTTGATGGCCTCTCGGCAGCTTCTTTCATCCTCCAGCCAGCCTGCTCTGTCATACAGCACCTCTGCTTGCATCTCCTGACACCAGAAAACCCGAACCGCGGTCCTCGTGCCTCCCCACCCCCAGATTTACTGATGGCTGCGTTCCCCTTTTCTGCTGTTTGGCTGTTTACAGAACTGGAACAGAATGAATAGTAGGAGGTGAATGAACTGCACGCTGGCTCACATCTCTGCACGCAGCCTGGTTCTCCGCTCAGAGTAATCACACCCCAGTGCTGAGGATCCCACAAAAACCATCAAAATGCTGAACTGTGGACCTGATACTCTTGGGGGAATTTCACCTCGATGCCTGTGGTCTGTTGCTTCATAGCTGGTCGCGCCTACATCTTGGTTTTCCTCATTTATCCACAAACCTGAGAACTTCCTTCTGATGTCTCCTTTTTTGTCATCCTATTTACAAAATCCTCTTGTCCTGGAGCTGGAAGGGACCAAGCAGCGGGAAACCATTCCTTCGCTGGCAACCTCCAGCCTCCTTCAGCTAGCAGCCAGCCCCGAAGCTTGCTTTCCTAGGTTCTCCCCAGGACCACCGCCAGGGCACGGCTGACGCTTCGCTGGCTCGGCGCAGCTGGTGCTTTCTTACCATCTCCTCTTCCTGCTTCTCTGATCCCTACGCAAATCTTCACACTAACAGGAGCCAGCAAAGCCCATCCAAGCCTTGCAGGTATCTTTTGATTTGGGTAGTGCAGGCCATGTGGAGGCCTCTATCAGATTAATTGCGCCTCGACAGAAACAGCCCTTCCGGCCTCCAGCAATTACCCTAACTGAAAGATAGCAATGAATGGGGTTTCGCTGGGGTTGTGTTCGGTTTTTTAATGGGAGAGCAGGAAAAGGAAAGAGAAAAGGATGAGAGAGAGGAAGCAAAAAGTAAGAGAAGAAGAGACAACTGGCCTCCCTGGTGTTGGAGAACTCTCCCAAAGCCTTTGCTGCGGCTGGGACTCTCCCCCAAGCACTCGATCAAGTGGGATGTTGAAAGAGGAACTGTTTGCCTTCGGTGAGGCAAATCCAGACTTTGTTTATGTCGCTGCAGGAGCAAATGCTGGGAAATTACCTTCGGACACGGCTCTTCTTTTTCAAGACCCATCAGTTTTACAGCCGTGCTCTGCCAACGGGCTCTCCCCGTGGTTTTTTTAGCTCTGCCTGCCAGCTCCGCAACCGGCCCGGGGGCTGCCGGCCCTGCTGCCCGGGGGGATGCGCAGGGGGTGCCAGCCCCACTGCCCGGGGGGGATGCCAGCCCCAAGGGGTGCTGCTGGCCCTGCTGGCTGGGGGGCTGCCCGGGGGTGCTGCCAGCCCCCTGGGGGTTTGCCGGCCCCGCCGCCCGGGGGTTCTGCCGGGGGGGCTGCCGACCCCAGGGGCTCCCACGCTCAGGCACGGCGCGGGGGGCAGCCGCTCCCCCGGGGGCCGCTCGGGGCTCCCCGAACCGCCCCAGCAAGCGGCCGAGCCCCGGCGGGGCGGGCAGGCGCTGCAGCCGCTCCCTCCGTCCCTCCCTCCCTCCCCCTCCTCTCCCCTCCTCCTCCCGCTCCCCCCCGCCCTGTCCCGATTGTGCAATCGCGAGCGGCGGGGCCGGCGGCACCGCCCGGAGCCCGGCACCGGGGGGAGGAGGCGGCCCTGGGCCGCCGAGGATGCGGCAGCCGCCGGGCACCGCGGGGCTGTAGCCGCCCGCCGCCGCCCGCGGCCCCGGAGCCCATGGGATGCGCCCGCCGTCGCCTGGGTGGTGAGTACCCCTCGGCTTTGTGTGCCCCCCGCCCCAGCGGAGCGGACCTGCTGCTTTTTCGCCGCCGCTTGATCAGCACCAGATTTTCCGCCTCTTTCCCCTCTCCCTTCCCTGCCCCCCCCGCGGGTGATGGATGGCCGGGAGGATGAGAATATCGCCCCGGGCAGAAATCGGTTGCAGATGAGGCGGACTTCGGGGGGTCTGCTGTGCAAGCGTTAAACTCTTTCCACCGCCGCTTTAGCTCGAATAAAATAAAAAGAATAGGATACGAGGAGCCGCGCTCTATCGGTTGCACATCTGTGGTACAGAGTCCTTCCTTCCCATCTATTCCGGGTTTCGAACAAAAGTGCAGGGAGCGAACGGGAACGTTCAGACTATCCATGAACCGCAGCGCCGGAGGACTCGTATAGTTCGGGTATCACGCGTGAAGGAAGGAGGTTTTCCCAATGGGTACTCGAAAAGTTTGCACTAGGGACAAATACATCCTTGTATCTTACAAATAGGTTTTTGTGCTTACTGAAATATTACAAAGGTTTATATCCGGCATAGTTCTACCTGTTTCTTGAGTTGTAACAGCATATTTCAGTTTCTCTTCAATATTTGCTGCAATTCTGACTTGTTATATGTGATCATCTCTGCGTTTTATGCACAGTGGGGATTTCTGTTTTTCTCTGAGAGAAGTTCTGGGGACAGAGCACGCTTCAGCTCATTTTCAGGCTGCATTAAAGTTGATCCAGACAATCCCTTATTGCCTACTAACTTTTCTCTTATGAGGGCACTTTTACGAGAAACTTATGCTCTGCTTCTGCTCCACAATCAAAGTTTTTACGGGATAGGAATAACCCCATCGAATTAAAAATTCAGCCTGTGTGAAGTGTTTGTGGATTTAGGGCACCGTAGCTTTGCTACAGGGTTTTTTTGGGAAAAATCTGCACCCTACTGAAACGAGTGGGAAGGAACCTGGTGATATGGCAAGGCCCAGATTTTCTTGTATTTTTAGCCTAGAAAACTTAATGTCCTCTTTGCAGTGTCCAACCAGCCAAAAATCAGCTGTGTACAATGGGCACTTTTGCTTCTCGAAGGCAGTCTCCCATCACGAAAAAGGCAGCTCGCCTCAAATTTGCAAACCGCAGGATGGGAAATGGAATTTGCCTTCAGTATAAAAATCCCAAGTTGTTTGCAAACAGTCCTGAGAAGAATCCGGGTTCTTGGCTTGACCTCTCTGTGCTGAATTCCAGCTTGGGGAGTTTGCGGTCTTGCAAAAAGGGCAAATGAGCAAAGCCTTGCCGAGTGCCCGGTCGTCTTTCCGGAGCGAGGAAAAGAGTCAAACTGGAGGGAGTTTCGGGTGCCCAAGAAGTGCAGGATTGGGCCCTGAACCAGAACACTTTTAAAGTAGCCTTGAAGACCTGCCCGTATTGGAGTAACTTTGCTCGTGGTGTCTGTTGGCATTGCTGAGGTCGTGGTAAGCTGGTATAGGCGTGGGAAACCTGCCCGAGAAGCAGAGTAAACTCCTGGGCAGTGCCTCCTCCCCAAGCTCTGTGCTGTTCCCAGTACAGCGTTCCCAGTACAGCGTTCCCAGTACCTCTGCCGGCTCCCCTACCCTAGCTGCAACAATTGTGGGGCAGGCAAAGCCGGGGACTTGCTCCATCCAAGGGCACTGCTCCTGCTCCTTTTTTTCTTGAAGTCTGCTGGAAAAAATCGCGCTGCCTCGAGTCGCCCAGGCTTGGAGATCCCCTGTGATAAAGCAAGGACCAGAGCGCTTGGGGGAAAGAAACTTCACACCCGCTCAAACCAGACTCTTAAAAACCTGAACAGCTGATAAAACCGTCCTTCTGGGGGAGGACCGGCCTGGAAATGAGGGGTGGTCTGCCCTCCGCACCTCCCGTTAGCACAGCCAGGAGCTGTGCCTGCCATTTCCCCAGACCTTTGTTTCTCTCGTGGTGCTGTTTAGGGAGGGAGTGACACGGGGCGGTGGGGGCCAGGGCTTTCCTGGGTGTAAATTAGCACCGGTGGTGGGAACGGAGCAACACAACGCTCATTTCTACCAGTCGTGGAGCTGGGCTGGGCCGCTACCCCCATCCCCAAGATCGCAGTCCTTTGGAGTCGAGCTTTGGAAACGGCGTCAGGATCGGGCCCTCGCGTTGGTCACTCTCAAACAAGGCTTAAGCCTCCTTCTTTGATACAGAGCTCGGCTGACTTGTCCCAGAGCGGGGAAAAACACCGGCATTCGGTTCACCGTTGGGTTTCGCTGTGGTTACTGCGCCCGGTCCTGCAGTTTTAGGGAGGCTGTCTGGATGTCAAGTGTGAGGTCAGCCTCCGGCACGTCTGGTAGCAATTGAAAATACCAACTGGGCTGCGAGCTGTTCCGTTACCCCTGAAAGCCTCCGGCCCTGCGCTGCTGCCTGGTTTTATGCTTCAGTACTGGAGATAATCGCAGTCAGTGCCGTGGGTAACTAACGCAGACGTTGGGCTTTATGCCGTCCAAACTGGGAAGGCTGGTGCAGTGTAAATCAGAGATTAACAGAGGGCGAAGCAGCACTCGGGTCGAGTGGATTTCTGCTGTTGTGGCTGGGATACAGCCTAAACGGGCGTAAAGGGAGAGGGGAAACAGCAGGAAGGATCCTGAGCTGTCACTGAAAAGTCCACAGCTTCAGCTGCAAACCCCTTTCTCCTTCCCTCTTGCTCCAGCAGCTGGGAACCTGATCCTGCAAGCGCAACCCTGCTGCGGAGGACAGGGCTCGATTTTTTATACGAGTTTGGTAATGAATGACCGCGCGAGCCGAAAGCCAGCGCGGTTGGCATTTGAGACAACTCCCATCCCTGCCTGCAGGTTGGCCTTACGCGGTGTGTGTGCTAAATTAAAAAAAAAAAAAAAAATCATAATCCTAGTGGCCACTATGTACTAGAACTGGTTTTATCTGGTTCCAGTTAGGCTTGTTTTGAGTAAGACGAGCAGTGCCAGATTCTGAGCTCATTTGCACCAGTGGAGTCATTTGGAGGAGCCGGTCCCAGTTTACCTCACTCTAAGTGGAAGCAGAACTGGGCCTGCTGGGAGAAGTGCTCCCCTGGGGAACGGCTGGTGCCTGCCTGCAGATCAGACACGGGAAAAGCGAGCGACTCTTGGGACCCTTCCCAGAGGCAGCACGCATATTACCGGCCCCGTGAAAGCTGTTTTCACCGAAAAAAAGGAGGGGAGAGGCTGTGGCTTGGGTGGCAAGGGGAAGCGGTGTGACCGTGGGCTCCGGGGTGAGCCAGGTGCTGGGGGGAGATACTGACAGCGGTCAGGCTCTGTTGGTGATGCCGCGGTGGAGGAAAAGACAGCCCCTTCCCACGCGGAGGGGGAGACTGCAGCTTGCAGGGGTCAGGGGCAGCCCGGCTGGAGGGCAGCCAGCGCTGTTGTTGCGTGGGATTTCCAAAGGGTTTGGGATGCGCGGTCCACGTTCGGGTGCCTGTTGTCCTCCCACGCCGCCAGAGCTTCGGCCGATCCCCTCAGCTCCCGTGCCGGGCGGCAGCGAGCCTGTGGGACGGCTGTGTGGGAAACACCAGCTCCGGGGGAAAGGTGGGAGGGAGTCGAGCCCGGTTCAGGTCCAGACACGCGAGCAAGGCCCCTGGCTGAAATGCAGCTCACAGCTGTGTTTAAAAGTGCCTGTTTCTCCTATTATCTGCAACGCACCCAGATACGACCCACCGCTGGGGACCGTTGCAGCCAGAGCACGTGGCAGACTGGTCCTCCCTGGCGCAGGGAGCCTGTACGATCTCTCCTGTCCCCAGTTCGCCGAGGCACCCCCATCCCGGGGCTCCCCAAAACTGCTGGCTGCTGGAGGCTAGTGCTGGGCTGGCTTTCCAGCTCCCATCCCTCTTGCCCTGCTGCTCTTAGGGGCTGCAGAGCCCCACGTTTGGAGCAGGTGCTTGAAGAAGAGAGGGAGTGGAGGGTAGTGGGGGCCAGGATATATTCCTCTGCTTTAGGCTGATGCCTTTTCCTGGCCGTGGTTGTTCTCAGTGCTCAAGAAATAGAGTAATTGAAATAAATTACCAGAAACTGTTTATATTACTCTTGCCTCCTCCACAGGCCATTAGCATGTCCCTTTTCCAGCAGAGCTCCTTTAGGAGCTCCTTCTAAGCCTATCTAAGTCCATAGGTAGCTTTCCAATGACTTTTGTAGGTAAAAGAGCTTGGATTTTTATTTTTTTTCCAGCTGCAAAATACGAGTTTCTTGAGTGCTCAGTGCCTGGCTGAGAAGCCAGACTTAAACTTCTAATGTACCAAAGTCTTTTGAAATTCTGGCCAAAGTGGGGAGGGGAGAAGGCTTTTAAAATGCTGCACTGCTTTTCTCTATTTCTGCTTTACTTCTGTGAATCGCCCAACCAAGCTTGAGTGGAGATTAATATGTTACGGAAAGGGAAACTCTAACATCTGCTTTTGAAAGGAGCAGAGGCAGCCAGATGCACAGTGAGAAATGACACAGCTTTTGCGCCGTTATCAAAAAGTTTGTAGGATTGATTCTTGTGCATGTTAAATATCAAATGTCTTCCTACGGTAGTTCCCTTTTTATTTTTTTTATAATTTTTTCTTCCCAGATTTTGCAGCTCAGTAAAACAAGACTGAAGGTGTCAGCTCAGAAGAGACTTCTGTGTTCAGTTAAACACCCATCCATCTTGCTGTCCTGAAGAATTACCTCTAGATACTCTCAGGGCATAGTGCTCTTCCTTCTCCCCTGGCAATATTGTCGTGACATTGATCAGATGAATTTGGACTGCTGCAGGCACAATAGTAGAGTCTCCAAAAGCATGTTGCGCTTTGTATTTTTTGCACCTAAATTGGAAATTGTGAAGTTTTAGCTAAACGCAAATTGCAAAAAAGTGGCAGGTATGAAATAAGGACAAGTATTGAATGAAATCGGTTGGTTTGATATTTTTTGTTAGTATGCAGTGACCTTTTAGGGTTTTGAAGTTTAAATTTAAGCTTTTCCTGCTAATAATGCCGGCTAGATTTTTTTTGTTACATGTAAGCAAATAGTACTTGAGTTGAGATTCCTAAGAGGCAAATTCCCTGTAGGATTCAGGGGTTAACTGTTCAGACAAAATCCCATGTCTGAGGAGAGCCATGCCCTGGTTCTTTCTGGGACAGATACACGTTTCTTTCCAGTTGCCACCAAACCAGACGCTGACTGTAGCTTTGCTTTCTTGTAGGTGCCTAAACAATCGTTTGCCTTTTAGCATTTGTAGCTACTTGCAGCGAGATGGCTCCTGGCCACCTCCGTGCACGGGGGTGATCCCACCCGATTCCTTGGAGAGCTTTCTCTTTTCCATGCAGCGACCCCCGCTCGCCCTGCGGCACGCTGTCCTTGTGTGACTCCCCAGCGATGTCCCGGCCTGACTCCCACCTGCCCTTGAAGCACAGCGCCTTTCCTGTCGAGGAACGCACGCCGCATCGTGTGGGGCAGAGGCTGTTGGCAGCCATCCCTCCACTCCTGCCCTGGGGAGCCCCTTCCCTTGGAGGAGGTCTGGTGTTCCAGAGACCTCCCTGTGCTTTTCCGCTCTCTCTGCACCCATCGGCTCGCTCGGCATACGGCACGCCGCTGTCTGTGGTCCCACGAGCGGGGAAACTGAGGCACGGAGCAGTGCACCCAGCACCACGTCTTTGGGACCTTCTCTTCTCCGGGCAGTGCCTTGCAGCAACTTTTCTCAGTAAAATGGCACAAATAACTCGTTGAACACAAAAGCAGGACCCGTTACCACTGTGATTCCTGTCTAACACTCACTTGGGGTTGCTCTTGGCAGCTTGGCAGGGTGTAGCTCGAGAGTCGTGTGTCCAGGGGGGCAGGAGAGGACGGTGGAGGTCCCAGCTCTGATCCAGACCAGGAGCTGACACCTTGACCTTGTCCATCTCTGCTGAGATCTCATGCATCTCGCACAAGGATTTGGATGGCTGCGTTAAGCGCTGAGGTAAGGCCATTTCCCGGCTTTGTACCTCATTTTCCTTAGCTACAGCGTGGAGCTGACACTGTTTCTGTGCTGCATGCACGGGCTTTGAGCCTCGGCTAAGCAATGTTTATAAAGCTCAGGGCCTTCTTGTCTCTCAGAACCTGGGATGCCGTGTGTGTGGCCATGAGCACAATATACCTGTGTCTGTGGCTTTATGTATTTGGCAAAACTGCAAGATCCTGGATAAGAAAAAAACCCCTATAAATATATTAAACTACTCATGAAATGTTCCCCATGTCCACCTGCAGGCTTGTCTTGTATTATGCTTTAAACTTCCCACTGGAAAAAGAGGGTAAAACTGATTAGATCTTTTTTATTTTCCTCCAGAAGTGTTTGGTTTCCAAGTGGCCGGGAACAGCTGTGGGCTGGATGGTGGGAATGTGGCCTCCGAGGTAATTCCCGTGATTGTCCTCCGGCCGATGTAACCAGTGTAGATTTTCCCAGCTGCTTTCAGGCGTTGGTGGGGACTGTCCTGCTTGCAAGGACTCCTGAGAGCCCCCGGGGACTGCCGGGATGGGAGGAAGGAGCGATTCCAGGTGACACGAAACATCTGAGTGTGCCGCCACCAGTGCTGGCAGCCAGGCTGGTGGGAGGCTCAGCCGGCAGGACCCGTGCCAGGCTCCCGGCCCCGGCGGGGTGCAGGGGTGCTACGGCTGAGCCCCGTCAGCCCTGCACGTTTTGCCCCTCAGCTCCTTGGGCATGGGGACAGGCTGGAAAAGGGCTCCGGGGCTGCTCACCACAAGGCTGCAGCTGTGCGTGCGCTGAGGAGTTGTTTGTCTCTGGAGTCCGGGATGTGCCAGGCTCAAGGGCTGAGTCATTTGATTTCTCAAATATGCGCTGAAGGGATGGTGGAGGAAGCTGCCATGCGGTTCCCTGCAGCGGGAGAGGGGGGAGACCCTCACGGGCTGATGGCTCTGCCGGAACTGAGCTGAACTTTCTGCTTGAAAAGCTTTGACTAGCAGGAAAAAAATGTGCCCTGGCGTGGAGAAGAGAAAGAAGCCCCTGTGTGCGGGGCAGCGCTTGCTCCCGCCAGCTGGCCAGGGCTGGGGTCAACACACTTGTTCCTTTAGGGGCTGCAACGTGTAATTTAGCTTGTCACGGAGGAATGTGCTCAATGCCTTTATTTAATCGGGAGTTTGCAAACCTGCTTGGGTGCCTTGTCTTCCTTTTTCCCTTCCCTTCCCAGCCGGGGCGGGGGGGAGAAGGAACACGGTGCTTTTGTCTCCGACCCTGTGGCTGCTGTCAGATGAATGGTTTTAGTGGCAGCTCTGTTCGCATGACTGGTTTGAACTATGCCAGCGAACATGGGCTGTTTCCAGCCTCAGCTCCCTCCTAAACTCAGCTGCATCAGATGTTTTCCTAGGCGCTGGCATAAACCTTGTTACTTGCTAGAAATGTGGCCCTGCGGGTTCCAGAGCATTCTTGGGAGAAGGAAAACACCGTGGGGCTGTGGCCATCAGGGAGGGATAGCGGCGCTCAGGACCTGCGTGCCCTGGAGGATGGGGCAGAGCTGGAATTGCTCCGTCTCTGTAGAGGTACCCGGTTCCCTTGCTCACCGTGGCTGTGCTACCAGGGGCCCTGGTTACAAAGCCATCCCTGCTCAGAAAAGGAGAGGGCTTCAGCGTGTGTTGAAGTGCTTTTCTGAATCCAGGCCAGGCCCTGTGCTTTAGCAGAGCACAACCTCACTCGTCTTCCTCTCGGTATCGGAGCGAGACGGGAGCCCAGATGCTCAGAGATGATCCGTCATGCCTCTGGCAACTGGTCTGCTCTGACCAGTGCTGCAGAAACACCTCTGTACTGAACGCCTCCCTCCAGGAATGAAAAAAAAAAAAAAGGTCCCAGGGAAGCAGGACTGTCAGCGCAGACAGAAATGTTTGCCTCTTTGTTTGCTGCTGGGTAGACATGCACAGAAACCTGGAGAAAAACCAGCCACCACCTTTCTTTGGAAGGAAGGAAATTGCTCTCTAATCGGGCGTGTGGAAGTGAACTTGTGTGCTGACTCCAGAGGAATTTCGGCTGTTCCCTGGGGGGTTGTTATTGCTGTTTGGGTCACATCCCAGCTCGGATCTCGGACTTGCCTTTGGGAGCGGGATTCCTCAGCCCAGAGCTGCTGGCATCTGAGGAATGAGTGATGCTCGTTTCAGAAAACCAAGCAAACCAAGTGTGTGTGTGCGCGCGCGCAGCTTAGCTATGTCTCCTTAGCAGAAATTACAGAATTCCCCTACTGCAATGGAAAAAAATATAATTCAGGGAGCAGAAGTAAGCCCTGAGAGGTGTCTTCAGGAGGAATGTGTTTAACCACACCGCTCTTGTTAATGGTATTGCAAGTTCAGGGGCTAAAAACCTTCTGCTTATCTCCAACCAAGACCTGCAAACCCTGCTTTGTGTGGATATTCTCACCAGGGACCCACGGGATTCACGTCAACAAAGTGCTGGGAGGGTTAGGAAGCCAGGACTATAAAGGTGTTGCTTCGTTATACCATTATGTTCCTGTATCACCGAGAAGTCAGAAAACATAGCAGAGGGTCCACCTGATTCCTCCAGAGATGCCGGGGCCAGGGAATGAGGACGCCCTTTTCCGGCTGCCTTGGGATGGAGATGAGGAAGCATCTCGCTTTCGTCTCTCGGTTCCAATCAAGGATGTTGGGCTCAGTGGAAGTGTAACAGGGCAAAACCCTCTGCCCCATAATGACCTTAAAATGACCTGAGCTGGAGCTGGGAGAATTGCTTAGCAGGCCATCTCCATCATTCAGAGAAGTGTGGTGGTCCTCCAGCCGAGGATGTCTTGGTGAAGACTGTGCAGGTGGACGGAGTGACCGGGGGACCACCCAGCTGGGAGTCCCCAGCGCAGAGCTGCCTCTGACACCGCTCTCCCATAAACAAGGCATTTTTCCTCTCCTTTCCCGGCAAGCGTTAGAGGGCTGGGCCCAGGAGCCATGGGAATCAACAAGAGTCTTTCCAGTGTGGGTTTTGGATCTTCGTCTGGATAAATAAATAGAAGGAAATAACAAATAACGTGGTTCTAACAAATATTTTAGGAAGTAGAAAATGCCTGCCTTTCACTGTGACTCCATCCAAACCCCACAAAGGAAAAAAATTCCCGGTTTCTGTGATGCTTTTCCATCTGCCTTTCCCCAGCGATTGGGAGTGTTAATGCAGCACCTTGGCTGGAGAGCAGAGCTGACCCACAAGGAAAGCGGCATGGGATTGCTCCGGGGCGGTGAGTAACCCCCTCAGCCCACCAGCTCTGCGAGCGAGGGTTATGCTCAGTGATAAAAGCGCCCCCCACACCTCGTCTGCAGCCTGAGGTCCCGTCCTCAGAGTAACCGCTGGCTGAATTTGAGTGGCTCTATAAAAATCAATGCTGCATTGGTCTTTCCTGTGGGTTTCTACCTTCTGGACTGAGGTTTCCACGGCTCCCTGCGTGCTGCTGCCTCCCAGCGACATCTGCTGCGTGCTGCCAGGAGGAGGGTGGCTTTCCTTCCCGGGAAAGCGGTCCCTTTTTTTCCGGGAAAGCTTACGGCAGGGCCGGCTTGGGCTTTTAAAGTGGGAGAGGAGGAAGTGGGCAAGTCTGCTCCTTCCTCAAATAAAAACATTTCTGCGGTCCGCAACTTCTCCAACCTGGCTCGGCCCGTGGCGGTGACACTTGTGTTTTGCAAACTCCTCCCAGCCCAGCTTTGGGTGGGAAATGCTGAAAAGCTGCTGTTGCTTCTGGCCCAAAGCTTGGGAGAAGTAATGCAGGTATCTGCCTGCCCCAGAGCTTGTTTTGAAGAGGGAGGAGGCACAGCAGCATCTCCCAGTGCCTGTGCAGTGTTTTGGGGAGCCCTCCTGCCCTGGCAGCGGCTGGGGAGGGAGATGTGAGTACCGGCACACGGGGGGGATGTACCTGTGCTTGTCGCAGCCAAGAACTGCCACGGGCTTGGAGGAGTGGGGCTGTTTTCTGTCTCTTGTCTTCCCTGCTAACGCTTTGCTTTCTTCTCCAGTTACAGGGTTTTGGCAGAGCTGGCCATGATGTTATGGTTCGTGGTAGGTGCCCTCTTCCCAGCGCTGCTCCTGGCCGCACCCCCCCCCATCAACAAGCTCGCCCTCTTCCCGGACAAGAGCGCTTGGTGCGAGGCAAAGAACATCACCCAGATCGTGGGGCACAGCGGCTGCGAGTCCAAGTCCATCCAGAACAGGTATGGATCCGCCCTGGGGGCAGAGCTGCACGCAGCTGAAGCTGATTTCCATTTGCTGATGACGCCGGAGTGGCTCTGGGGACTGTCACTCGCACCATGTCCTGCCCCTGCCCGGCTGCCTTCTGTCTGTCTCAGTGGAAGGTCAAATCTCCTTCTGCCATTGCTGGGAAGAGCAGGTGCCTCCCCTGAGCCCTCATCCCTCCCGTTGTCTTTGCAGGGCCTGTCTGGGACAGTGTTTCAGCTACAGCGTCCCCAACACCTTCCCTCAGTCCACGGAGTCCCTGGTGCACTGCGACTCCTGCATGCCAGCCCAGTCCATGTGGGAAATCGTGAGTATCCCTGGAGTATCCCTGCCCGCTCCACGGCTCTTTCTGCGGAGCCTCGCTCAGGGGCTCTCAGCTCTGCTCTGCCACCGCTTTAGGGCAAGTCATTCCCCTTCCCTGAGGTTTTCCTGCTTGTCGTTTCCTTCCAGGGTGTCCCTCAGGTGGCTGTACCCTGGCTTGAGATGCCTGGGTAGAAGGGGCTGCTGGAAGCAACGTGACTGATGTGATGAATGATGCATTTATCACTGTTTGCAGAAGCATCCCCCGTCAATCCCTGCATTATTCATCCCTGTGCTCATCCTTCCTGCCTGTTCTCTCCACCGCTCCTTTTTTCACCTCCTCCCACTCGGGAATTTTTGACTTCTGTGATGTCCAGAAGTGCTTCCCACAGCCCATCTGCCCGTCACCCTCAGACCTCACAGCTTGATGCCGCCATTGATGCTGGCAGAGCCATAAACCCTGCCTCCGAGGCCAGCCCAGGCGCCCGGGGAGCTGGGCTCAGCGCTCTGCTCTGCTCTCGACTCAGCCATTTGGGCAGATGGTTTAGTCCGAGCTACCTGAGATGCTCAGCAACGTGCCTTGTGGGTGGCCTTTGCAGTTACCGCTGATATTTCTGTGCCGGTAGCACCTGGGAGCGGTGTCCCTCTCGAGCTGGTGCATTTTCCCTGGGTCTCTGCAGCTTGTGACCCTGGTGAGCCATTCCCAGAGAGCTTTGCCTTGCAGACTGGCTGCGGAGGGTTGTTTATACGGACAGGAGCCATCGCTTCTCGCTTAAAATACCCCACGTCTGCAGGGTGTGGGGATGATGGCCATCCGGGCCTTGAGCTCTACCCTCACTTGCCATGTCCTCGTCCCTCTGCCTAGGTGACACTGGACTGTCCAGGCAACGACGAGATCCCCAGGGTTGACAAGCTGGTGGAGAAGATCCTTCACTGTAGCTGCCAGGCTTGCGGGAAGGAGCCGAGCCACGAGGGAGCCCTGTTCAACGTCTACCTGAACGCGGAGGAGAACATGCCCGCGGAGGGTCCCAGCCCCCATCACTATGCCCACCACCAACAGGAGGTGGAAGAACCTCCCGCCTCCAGCCACCACCATCACGAGGAGGAGGGCGACGACTGACCTGGCCCTTGCGGACTGTCCTTGCAGCCAGCGGCGCGGGCAGGGGGTGTGTGCGAGGGAGAGGGCTGGGGTTGGGGGAGGGAGGGGGGTGGTGGAGTCTTTCCTGTCTAATAGCTACCCTCACGCTTTGCTCTCCACGACACCCCGGGGCTGGAGGAACGTTCTGAGGCACAAGCAGGGCTGAGGGGCGGCCGTGGGGCTGGAGCTGCAGGGCGAGAGAGGAGGGCTCGGCGTCTTCTGATGCAAAACTACTTGCACATAATAGTAATAATATATTGAGAGGAGCGGGAGCCCGGACGAGGGGGTTTCGGCTGAGAGCCAGAGCTGAGCTGGGCTCTGCCGGGGCTGGCTGCAGGCTCCCGAACCCGCTCTTCACTGCGGGTCACACGCACCCTCGCTGAGCCCTGGGGTTTTCGGGTGGAGGAAGAAAGGACGCAGCTTCTCCACGGTCCCACAAGAGACGCGCATCTCTCCCGGAGCGTGCGGGGCCGCCAGCATCCCTTCTTCCCCCTGCCTGCCTAAGGACACGTGGGCTCAGCATGGACGCGCTGTCCCTCCTGGCACGTGCTGGATCTTAATTCACCCCCAACCCCCTTGCCTTAATTAATTGGGTAGCTCTTGGGGGGTGTGTGGCCCCCGGGGTGTGCCTCTGGGGCTGTGTGTGTGACGTTGTGGGGAGCCGCGGTGACAAGAGCCCTTACCCTGCTGGTCCTCAGGGCCACCGCGGAGCTCCCCGGGAGCGAGGGACCTGGGCCATGCCACAGGCGCGGGGGCTTCGCGCTTGGCGGCCCCCAGGGGAAAGCCAGGAGCAGGTTCGTGTGGGGGTGGGCTGGGTGGGAGCCAGCCCCTCTCCCCCCTCTCCCTGCTGCACTTTAATGGTGGTGGAGGGAGAAGGGGGACGAGTGCTGGGATGCTGATGTACTTTTGCAGGGGGCTGCTCGTGCAGGGCTGGGGAGGCTCGGGGGCGGGGGGGGACAGCCCTGGGCCCCTCCTGCTACCCCTTTCTCTCAGTTGTATAAAGCTGATTTCTTTGGCGCTGTCCTGACAAGAGCTTCCAGAGCTTGTAATCGATGCCTCCCCCTCCTTTTTACAAGGTTTTTTTGTTTATTTGTTTGTTTTTTGTTTGGTTTTTTTTTTTCTTAAATAAATTAGTTCTGACTTCCATTTCTCAGTGCTCTGATGCCTGTCTGGTTTTTGGCAGGAGGCTCCTCAGGGCTGACGGGGGAGAAGGCTGTTTACACCGGGCAGGACAGCAGCGCAGGAGGGCACGGGGCATGGGAGAGCGATGGTTCCCTTTAGCTTTCTGCTGCATTCCATTTGGGAGGAGGAGGAGGAGGAGGTGGAGGAGGAGGAGGGAGAGCCGCTAAAAGGAAAACGGATCCCCAAATCCCAGCATATGGGCTGCATGTGGACGCGGGGAGCCTGCGCATCAGCTGCGCTCCAGCGCCCGTGTCGCTGCAGCCTGGAGGTTTAAGGGCTGGCGGGTCCCACTCGTGTGGGAAGTGCGTGGGGTCTCTGTGGGATCACGCAACCTTTATCAGCTCTGTTGCCACTAGGTGACACTCTTGATCCAGCCTGTTTGGTGGCCTCCAGCTGTTCGTGGCCTCCAGCTGTTCGCGGCCCCGGGAGTGCTTCTGGAGCAGAGGATGACGAACTTGGACATGGACATGGACATGGACATGGACATGGACGGCCCTTCGTGGGTGAGGAGGGGACCCAAGCGGCTTGGCTGAAAACCGGCGGGCTCGTTCCAGGGGTGTTTGGATCGAGTGTTCCCTGGGCAGGGCAGAGCCTGCCCCCGTGACCCTCCGCTCCCACCGATGCCCGGGCACCCGGCGTGGCTGTGCCCCCAACACGATGAGATGATGCTCCCCTGTCTGAGCCTAACCCTGGGGAAGGTCCCGTCTGCTCCCGGAGGGGCAGGGGGCTGTGCCGTGCCGGGGGCTCTTGCTGCCCCCCTCTCCGAGTGCCAGGCTCGGGGGGCTCTGCACAAGGGTGGGGAGCAGCTCTCGGGGTGGGGAGCGGGAGCGGGATTGCGTTACGGCAGCGGTTGCCACAGCAAAGGCCGAAAGGGAAGGACCCTGGCAGGGGAGGAGGTGTCCTGTGCATGAAGATCATGTTTTTAGGCTTGTAAAGTGTCTTCCCAAGGAGGGGGGCTTTGCCAGGGGGGCAGGAGGAGGTGGAGAAGCCCCTGCTGTCACTGACCACCACCACGTGGCCCTTTTATTGGGGGACAGTGGAAACGGGCTGGGTTTAGCGGGGGGGCCGTTCCTGTAAACTCCAGGAGCTGCGGATCGGGGTGTTGGAGCAGCGTGTCTCCACCTCCTGTCACACAACCTGAGCTTCAGGGGAGGCAGGCAATGGAGAGCCATTTTGCAGACGAAAACACAAATCTTTTAAAGGTCCCTAAGCCAGGCTCTGCCCAAAATCGGCCCTAAGGAGCCATCCCAGGTAAAGGATGGAATGAGGTCCTGAGGATAGGTTGCACTATCGGAGGCCGCTGCGTTAAGCCCTGGCCCGCCTGGATGTCCTCACCGAGGTCTCTTGGCCTTCCCGTTTCACTCACTCTGGCTCACCAGCCCTTTTTTTCCCCACGTTGGCACTTGGGTGGCTGTTGACAACCTGGTTTTGCTTTCCCTGCTGGCGGTACTGGAGAGCAGAGCTGGTGGAAGCCGCGGGCCCCTGCCGATGTGCCCAGCGGCACAGGGGAGACAGCAGAAACAGGCCAGCAGAACTGCCGGAGCAGAGAAGCTTTTGCAGGGGCGATGGTAGGATTTGAACCTCATTTTAAGGCAGGTTTTTTGGGTTTTTTTCAACACCTTTTACTTCGATCAATTCAGATTCGCTTCCCCAGCAAACACATCCAAACCCAGCGTGCGAAACCTCCCACATCCCTGCCTGTGGAGGGGACGCTCCCCATCCCGTCTCCTCTGAAGCAAAAGCTCTTGGAGATACCCAAGATGCTGGTATGGCTGGAGCGCAGCGGGGCTGGGGGGGAGGTTGGCTTTGCACCGTGGCAGGGCTTCCTCGCTCAGCGCTAGCGTGGAGCAGCTGGGATAAATCTGTGCTGCTGCACTGCTGGGCCCTAGCTGGGGGGGCTGCCGCAGAGGGGGCTGTGGGGGGCTTTCTCGCTTGCTCCCAGCACAGATGGGGCGAGGAAGTGAGGGTTTCCTGGTACAAGCACTTTTCTAAAGAAACCTCCTGCTGCGATCAGAGCCTTGCATGTGTGTGCTCTGCCCTGGGACGCCTGCCAGGACCGAGTGACGCAGAGGTGGCCGGGGAGGTTTGGCTGGGAGCATCCAAGGAGAGGGTCCTGGGGAAGCAGGGGAAGGGTGGGCACCGTGCACAGCAGCTTGTCCTCGATGGCAGCTGCTTCCCAGTGAACAGCTTTTGAGGGGCACGGAGATCCTGGGGGGGGCAGTGGGGGGCAGATGGGCTGTGTCCACGCTGGGAGGTGAGCCCTGCTTTGCATCTCCCCGTCCTTGGCTCTGAGATGGTTTCCAGGCCTGAATTACCCGTTCAGCCACTGAGAAAAGCACGATGAAGTTGTTGAAAAGGTGATGAGAAAAGTAGGTCTTGGTGAAGAGACACATTTCTGTCTGGGGGTGGGCAGCTGGGCAGCACAGCCAGCGCTGGGGGGGACATGGGACAGGGCCGGTGGGGTGCGTGGTGTGCACAGCTGGCCCTCACCCCCACATCTGCAGCAGCATCATCCCAGGGGAACGTGTCAGCAAAAGCTGTGGCAGTGGTGCAGGGGAGGAAGGGGCAGCAGCCGGCAGCGTCTGGCCCTGTGACCACAGGGGTGGGTGCCAGGGGCGCAGCGGAGACGCACTCGTGGCTCTGGTTTGTGCTGGCATCGGTGCCCTCGGTGCTGGTCTCCCCACCAGCGGGAACTGCAGCCATTTGTTGGAAGAAAAGAGCCCCTTTTGGAGCTGGAAATTAAACCCCCCCAAATGAGTCCCTGCCGAGCCCCCCGAGGTGCTGGCCCTGGAGCGTGGAGGTGGTCACGTGGGGCTCCCAACAGCACTTAGAGGTTCAGAAGTGTCTTCTGCACCAGAAGGGGTGGAGAAGCCGGCGGGACCCGCTGGGTCCTCTGACGTGTTGCCTCACACTTGCCGAAGGGCAAGGTGCCGTGGGTCCATCCAGGGTTGCCCCTGCAAAGGGGGGCCCCGGGCTGTGCTGCGGGCAGCCCAAACAGCCCTGGGGCAGAGGGGCAGCCTTTCCCCTCGGCTTCTGCTTCCACCCTCCATCCCTGGCTGCCGACGGCTGGAAAACCGGCCAGCCGGTCCTCCCGTGCCTCTGGCCGCTTTCCGGGCAGGTGACTGGGGGCGATGGCAGGCAGGTTTTGTGGCTTTTTATTTGGTTTTGCAAAATTCCGCTTTTTATCGGCGGGTGCAGAGGATGGAGCCTGGCTTTTGGTGCTGCCGGCCGGGCGTAGGGACCTGCTGGCCTGTGGGTCGCTGCCCACCTGTCAGGCGAATGCGGGGTCGGGGTCTCCAGCGCCGGTGGGGAGGCAGAGCCCAGTGCTGGCTGTCTCTTTAAGGCAGGAGAGGGAACTCTCAGGCTGCCACTTTGTGGAGTTTAGACCAGATCCATGTTTTCATTAGCATTTCATTTCATCTCCTCCTCCCCCCTCGCAACCCCCCGCCGGCCCCACCTCCTCCAAATCGGCATTTCTGCATCCTTCTCTGTGCATCACCGAGCAGCAGGTGAAGGTCCGGCTGGCACCTGCACACGGACACACACCCCTGCTCACATCCCTGCGCGCTGGACGCACCTCTGCCAGGGGAGAGACACCTTCCCGCACCCCTGCGTGTTGCATCGTCCTCCTGAGGGGCGAGCCTGGCTGGGAGCATCCCTGTACTCGCCTCCCCCGGCGGGGAGCATCCCTGTACTCGCCTCCGGGCTGCTCTGCCTCTCCTTGCTGGCTCTGGCTGCAGCAGCAGCAAAGCGAAGGCACAGAGGAACTCGGGGGGGAGGGGGGGGGGGGCGGGGGGCGGCTTCCGCTGCCCCAGGGGGCAGAGCTCTGCAGGTAGCCAAGCCCAGCTCGGGGGGCAAGAGCTGATCCTCCAAGGTCCAGAGCATCCCCAGCATCTGAAGCATCCTGGAGTCCAGAGCATCCGCAGTATCCAGAGTTTCCTGGGTCCCGAGCATCCCTAGCATCCAAAGTATCCTGGGCCCAGGGCATCGCTGGCATCTGGAGTATCCTGGGGTCCAGAGCATCCCAGCACCTGGAGCATCCAGAGCATCCTGGGGTCCAGATTATTCCCTGGTCCAGCGCATTCAGAGCATCCAGAACATCCTGCCATCCAGAGCATCCCTGGCATCTCGAGCATCCCAAGCCTCCCTGGTGTCCAGAGCATCCCCAGCATCCAGAAGCAGCGAAGCAGCGTCCGTGGACATCGTGGAGCAGGGGGATTTGCAGGGACGAGGAAATGCCTGTCTGTGAGTAACGGGGAGGGGAACCTTGCTGCTGCTGATCGGCTCCTGGGAATGTCACTCTGTCCTGATTGCCAGTGAAGAGGGAGAGAGGGGGAAGAGAGGGAGAGGAGGAGGAGGAGAGGAGTCAGGAGGACGGACACAGAGTGGAGAGGGACAGATGGTGCTTCTTCCCCCGGCGCTGGCTCTGGCGATGATCACCTAGCCCAGGTCATGCCTGGAGAAGGTCCCCGCAGCTCCCGAGCCAGCCCTGCCCCCCGGCTCCTCATGGAGGACGATCTGGGGGCCCCCAACGCCAGCATGCTGGGGGAGCACTCGCTGCTGGTGGGGAGCAGCTGGGTGGCCGCTTTCCTCTGCTTCATCATCCTGCTGACCACGGCAGGGAACTTCCTCCTCATCCTCCTCATCATCACCCAGCGCTCCCTCCGCAACACCTCAAACTACTTCTTGGTGTCCCTCTTCATGTCCGACCTGATGGTGGGGCTGGTGGTCATGCCCCCGGCCATGCTCAACCAGCTCTATGGGCGCTGGGTGCTGCGGGGTGACTTCTGCTCCCTCTGGTACTCCTTCGACGTCATGTGCTGCAGCGCCTCCATCCTCAACCTCTGCATCATCAGCTTGGACCGCTACCTGCTCATCATCTCCCCCCTCAAATACAAGCTGCGAATGACCTCCTGCAGGGCCCTCTGGCTCATTCTGGCCACCTGGACCTTGGCTGCACTGGCCTCCTTCCTGCCCATCAAGATGGGCTGGCATGAGCTGGAGTTCGAGGTCCGGTCCCCCAACGTCACCTCCCAAGGGGACGAGGACCAGTGCCGGCTGCTGGTCAGCTTGCCCTACGCCTTGGTGGCCTCCTGCCTGACCTTCTTCCTCCCGTCCGCCGCCATCTCCTTCACCTACTGCCGCATCCTCCTGGCAGCCCGCAAGCAAGCGGTGCAGGTGGCTTCCCTCGCCTCCAACGTGGCCACCGCCACCACCACCGAGACCACGCCACAGGTAAGGTGGCCCCAGGGACGTTGCTCCTGGTGGACCCCAGTGATTTGAGTGCCTGGGGGGGGTCTGCCCTCCAGGTGGCCTCGGGGCTGGAGCCAGCAAAGGGCTGGAACCAGCTGGGAGGGAGATTTTGGGCAGCACCCACCTCCCTGCTGTCCCCCCAAGGTGCCCCGTGTCTCACCCCAGCGATGCTGCGCTTTTAAGCTGCTCAGGAGCACAGTAACGGCATGAGCAGAAGCAGAGAAATAAATTAAGATACAGGCAAAAGCGCTCAGTGGTGCAAAATAAATGCGGTTTCACCCCACTCTTGGCGAGCGTCATCCCGGAGGGTTTTAATCTTATCTGACTTTCCACTCGTAAATCTGGGCCGTGGTGGGTGTGAGACATGCAGGGGAGAAGGAGTTTAATTAATAGCACATACCAAATTCTGGGGAGCACCTTATTTTGAACAGCCGGCTTCTGTTTTTGTCACCTGGTCTATAACGGCAACTGCAAAATGCTTCCGTACTCGAGCGCTGGTTCAACCGGCGTGTGTGTTTTTATAACCAAAACGTGGCTGCCCTTGTTTGTGTTTCTCCGGGAGAAGGTAATTGCCACTAAATCTAACAGCTTTAATTCCTTGTAATAGGCTTTATTGACCTCATATCCTATAGGGAAAAAGACAAACTTAATTGCCTTTAAATACCTCGACTTAGTTTGCTGTTTTCCTTTCTTTTAAGGAGCCAGGGCTCCGAGCTGGCCAGCTCTCCCGCACATCAGGTGTGCCAGGCTTTCCAAAGGAAAATGGGAATCGAAGAACCAACGGACAATATCATAAAATGTTTATTTTCCACCCAGACCCTACGAACTCACCCTCCGCAGCCCTGCAGCCCGGCTCCCCGAGCGATGCTCGGTGCTTTGCTCTGCCGTGGTGAACCAGCACCCACCCCGTGGCTCAGCGGCGGCGAGTGTCCCCGCGGGCTCCGGGAGCCCCACATTGGTGTGGGGGGTGGGTGTGAGCTGAAAAAAAAATTCAGGGAACCCCTGAGTTTCATCTTTTTAACATCTTTTTGTTCTCTTTTGGGGTAGGAAGCTGAGTGGCAACGGGGCCTCAAGTAATTCCGGCAGAAGGCTGAGATAACAATTTCAGATTGCAGGAGTGGATAGAGGCCTGAGTTAGTTGTGGTGTTTGTAGGGTGAAATGTTTGATGTCCTGCTTTTAAAAATGTAATTTTTTTAAAAAAAATGTAATTTTTAAAATGTAGTTTGCTGCTCTAATCAGCAGCTAGAGCTGCTCTTTAGGGCATGCTTTATCCTGACCAAAACATTGACTGAGTCGGATTTTTCTATAAAAGAACAGCCTAATATACAGTATTACAAAATAGTAATAAAAAATCACTATTTTGCAGTAAAAAAACCCAAAAATACTCTCAATGTTGAGGGTTTCTGTTGCTTCCTCTTCCTGATTTGTGGTTCAGGGCTGCGGTGCTCGCCGCCCTCCTGCCCCTTGTGAGACGGGGCACAACGGCGGGTATCGGTGGGGGATTTGCAGCCCAAACGCCCCTTTCTTTGGCGGGGGCTGGCGTGGGTGCCCGTGGCTCTGGCCTGGGGACAAGCGCTGGCCCACCGCCCCCTGTCCCGCTGCAGGTTCCCCGCGCCCCCAGCCAGCCCGCGGCCGGCAGCGAGAGCAGGAGGTTCACCACCAAGCACAGCAAGAAGGCGCTGAAGGCCAGCCTGACGCTGGGCATCCTGCTGGGCATGTTCTTCGTGGCTTGGCTCCCCTTCTTTGTCACCAACGTGACGCAGGTAAGCACGTCGGGTGGGTTTATGTCGAGTTTTCAGAAGTTTGACGCTTCGAATCCAGCTGGGTTCAATCTTAGACACCTGCGGGTCTTGCTGGAGAGCCTCTGGGGTCAAAGATGTAATTTCCTCAGGGAGCAACGGGAGGAAAAAGCCCTTCAAAAGGGTTTGGAAGGTTTCCTTCAAAAAGGAAATGCTGGCATGCCTGGGAAACCGCTCCGGATCGGGGCCGAGGTGGGAGATGCTGCTAACCCTTGCTGTCCCCCCGCCAGGCAGTCTGCAGCTGCGTCCCGGCCGGCTTCTTCGACGTGCTGACCTGGCTGGGGTACTGCAACAGCACCATGAACCCCATCATCTACCCGCTCTTCATGAGGGACTTCAAGAGAGCCATGGGCAGGTACCTGCCCTGCTGCCGGCGCGCGGGGGAGCCCCGGCCCAGCGCCATCTCCCTCTCCATGAGGAACTCCAACAGCGGACCACGCGCCGCCACGTCCCTCAAGAACGTCCTCACCCTGCAGGCGGAGACCGACTCGGTTGACTCCGGGGCACTGGGGAATGAACAGGGCCTGCTGCCGGCCGGCGGTGGCCCCCCAGCCCCCAGCCCCCGCTTGCTCAACCGCTTCGACGCGGGGCTGCAGCCCAGGCAGCTCGGCACCCCCGTGGCCTGAGCCAGGGTGGCCTGGCAGGGGGTTACGGGCCACTGTGTGCTGGGAGGGGTCCCCCAGCCCGGTGCAAACTCTCCAAGGGGCTGCTCTGCTGCAAGGCTTCTCCCTGCCCGCGCCTCGCTGCCCGATGCCCTCTCCAAACACAACGGCATTTCCTCGGAGAAGGCGCTGCCACCAAGCGCTTCGGCGGGTAGGTTTAAACAGCAAAGCCGCATTTTACCGCTGAACGAATCTGCCTCGTTTCTCTCTGTGTCCATCCCACCTTTGCTCACCGTCACCGATGCCTCGCCCTTTTCCAGAGCTGCTTCTTGTGGCCTTTTCATCCCTAGTTAGTCCGAACCTCGGGCGCCTGACTCTTCCGCCAGCCTCCAGCTCCCTAAACTTCAGGCCAGGTTTCCAGCTTCCGCTGACACGGCTCAGCCGATCGCCTCCCTTACCCAGTGTGCCCAGAGGAATGGTGGAAACCACGTCCCGAGACTCATGGACAAGGGGTTTGGGGCCGCCTCAGGCCACAGAACGTCACATCTCCTTGGATCTTAGTTCCCTCACCTGATCTGGGCTCTCCCTGCCTCAGTTTCCTGCCAAACTGCAACACAGCGAAACCATCGTGTTTGGTCATAAGCAGCCTGCACTACGGGGGATTAAATTTGATGCAAAACGTCCAGCGCCGCTTTCTGCAGATGCAGCAAGAGTGTGGGCGTTCGCCGCGGTGGTGGTTCCGTGGGTATCCTGACAGTAGTAAGTAACGAGATCAGCTTCCCTTTAGATTTCATCCTACAGCTTCCTATTTCTGGCATCCGACCATCACACTGCGCTCTGACAATCCATCAATTTTTAGATGATGCTGTTAGAAAACACACCTTCCCCCCCTCCCCCTGCTTCAAATAAGAATCTAAACAAATACTGTCTTTTAAATAACAATGCCAGCCCCCTCCCCCAACACACACACAGAGCCACAAGCAGGGGGAATAGCGAGTAGTGTGGTAAGTGGGCACTTAAAAAATAATAAATGCTTTTAGCAAAGTCTTCCTCAAGTGCCTTTCAGACGCAGAGGCAGGTTGGCCGCTGGCTGCTGTGCCCTCCCTGGCCTCGCACCCCGCACCCCGCGCTGCCTGCGGCACCCTAAGGTGCTCCTGGAACTCACGGTCACACAGAGAAATGAACACAGAGTGTCCCTTGGGTACGGGGTGCTGCAAGAAGCAGCCACACGCCAAGCCAGTCTCATTAGTTTTCTTTCCACGTTGCCCACGTATATTCCAGAACTGAACAACAAGTGTTTTTATGAGTAGCTTGACATTTATTTGCCACAAATCCCCTTGCAGCTGACGGCTGGCCCAGCGGTCAGTGATAAACGACCGTGACAAAGGAGAACTGAGCACAGGTTCAAACATCAAACTGTTCAATACATTTTTGCCACGTAGCTGTGGCCATGTAGCTTGAGTTTGGTATCAAGCATGAAGGTAAAGATGTGCGTCTTTCCACAAATGGCTTTATATAAAAACATACTTCAACTCCAGTTAAAAAGGAGCAGAAAAATCCACGACAAACTCCGAAGGTCCATTGGGTGGGCGGCTCCGCAGAGACAGGCTGCAGGAGATGGAGAAACAGAGACAGCCTCCTCAAGCCAGATGTCCGAAAGCAATAATGCACTACCCTCATCGAGCCAATTCTGTGTAACGAGGCGTTTGCTTGGGGACAAATCCTCTGGTGCAGTGGAGAAGTCAAGCCCCTTCCCCGCAGGCAGCAGCACCGCCGAGCAGCGTGCCGGGCCCACCGTGGTGGGACCCCGTAGCCTGTGTCGGGACATCTCCCGTCGCCCCGCAGCAAGGCATCATGCCAGAGGCAGAGATGAAATAATGTAGTTTCAGGATCGGGTAGGAAGTAGCTGGTCGATGGCCCAGCTATCTCAAGACAGATGTATTCCTGAATATGATCAAAGAGCTATAACGTCTCTCAAATGACAGGGAAAACCAAGAAAAGGTGTTTATTAATGGTGTTCCTGGCGTCATATGGAAACTGGACTTGCTAAATAAGCTGCTTTTGATCACAGCTCAAATTCCAGTGTGAATACTGGACTCGGTGGCAGGACGGGGGGACAGGAAGAGCCGGGTGCTGCAGCCAAAGCCATGGCACGCTGCCAGGTTGCACCGCTGCCCCCAGAAACCGCCGCGTTTCCCACGCCGTGAGCAATAATCGGCAGGTAAGGTCCGGGGAGAGAAGGGAGAGGTGGTGCTGGTTAAACTGGTGCTGGAACCGGGAGGGAGGAGGACTCGGTGTGAACCGAAATCGGAAGCTGCAGGCACAGTATTTCCCCCTGTGACTCAACAAGACCTTCCAGGTGTGGGTGTGGGAGGGTATTGACACCCCTCGGCGCTTGTTTTGAAGCAGGGAAGCACAGGGGTGCTCTCAGCTGGGGCCTGTCCTCGCCGTGCTCCGGCTGGATGTGCTGCCTTGGGCTCAGCAGCAAAACAGGCCAGAGAGGGACCTTTTGTGGAAGATGTGGATCAGTCCCGTAGGGTTCTGGAAGATTCTGCAAGGCAGGGGATGTAAAGCAGCGTCCCTCCCTCCGGTTTGAGAGGGGGGAGAAGAGAGCGGATGCCAATCCGCTTTTATAAAGGGAGGTAGAAATCAAACAGATTCATATTTATCCTATGCCAAGTACTGGTTTTCTGCTAAGCCAATTAAAAATATGTCTAGAGGGGGCTTTTAAGGCTGGAGAAGTGTGTGGGACACAAAACAAAAGTCTCTGTGGGTTGCTGGCTTGCAAAGCCTGGGAGGAAATTTCACGAAGTAATAAATCATAAAAAGCCCGCTCTGTTTCTTCTGCTGTCTTTCACCTAGGGTCTCAACGCGCGTTTCTGACAGGACTGAGGGGAAGAAGGGCAGGCAGCCCGAGCCGTACGCCTGCCCCGTCAGCGGAGCCGCAGCGGGGACGCTGAGATGTACATAGCCGGGCAGCCAGAGCCTGCAGCACACCTGCTCACATGAAATCAAAACCCCAATCAACCACTGCGGGAAAAATGGTTTTAATTTCCTAGTGATGAGCCCCTCTCCATGATATGCTTAAAAATACCCGCAGAGCCACCTGCTTTCCCAGGAGTTACATAGCAGAGACACAGTCCCTAACGGTGACAGCTGCTTCCCTCAAGAACCAACGCGGTTTGTGCGAGGAGGGAAGTGCCGCCACTTCCTGAGCAGTGCTGATTCAGGCAGGAACCAGCCCTTCCTTGTCCATGGGAGATGCCGTGGGTGGCTGCTCCAGAAGCTTTGATGCAGCAACACGCCGCTGCCACGCTCCAAGCTCTCGGGAGGGTCTGCAAACTGCAGCTACAGCTCTGCCGGCTCCACCAGTGCTCCTTTGGGAATCCTGCTGCAACAGGATGGTGTTTTGAAAGCGGTTTTAGCGCTGGCGGAGCATCTCTGCCTCACACAAAGAGCTCTAATTTGCTCCTTTGTCTGCTGCCTCTTTCTTGCCGTCCCCACTGTCTGAACAGTCTGGGCAGGGGAGTGAGGCTTCTCCCCCGAGACAGCTGGGAGCATCAGGGTGCTGAGCACGGCCGGCGGGGAGAGCCTCACCATCGGCCACATCCTCCTCTCGCATGGTGTTTTCCTCTTCCGGAGCCTCGCCGCCCGCTGCCCGCTGTGATTTCTTGGCTGGAGGGGAGAAAAGGCTGCCGCTGCCCTTCTCTTCCGGACAACACTCCTTGGTTTTAATGCCCACAGCTTTTAGGATCGTGTCCATTTGCTTCATATAGTCCAGGTGGCCGTTTACCTGCAAGCAACAAGAGTCCTGTTAGTGGGGAAGCTGCAGGAAGCCCAGCTCCGTCAAGTCCTTCATCTCCAGAGCCAGCACTGTCATGAGGTTTGAGTTTAGCTCTGAAAGGCTGGAAGAATGAGGTCTGAAAAATGCGGTTGTCCACCGAATAACCTGAACTGGCTGCGGCTGCTGCATTGCCTCTCCTCAGTAACATCGTTACAATGTTTGTAACATTGCTGAGTTACAAACCCCCAGACTCTGGGTGCCACAAGAGTAAGAGAGGAGGCGATGTGCCACAGTGAGAGACACCCAGGTAGGAGACAACTTGTCTTAGTTCAGCCCCTTGTTCTCTGCTAAATTACGTGTCCTTCCTGTGCCTTAGCTGCCTTGTAAAAGCAAAAATTATCTTATTTAAAGTAGAATATAGTCATTAAATCTCACAGCAGCTACCGAGTGTGTTAAGGTTCTTGGCTGGAAGGTGCACTGATCTGTCCCACACCATATAAAACCGGGAGCCTGAGAGTTATGGGTTCATAAACCACATTAAAGTCAACAGCACATGCAAAAACCCCACACATTTTTATTGTAAGGTGATTTCCATGATAAGATAAACCCTTCTGAGAGGGACGTTGGAATGCGTCCTTCCAGTCAGGGCACAGGAGGGAGAGAAAACCTCCTCCGCAGGTCGTCGTTGTCATCCACAGCAGGCTACCTGGCTGGGAAGGCAGAAGGTCCCTTCCGTGTCAGGGGTCCTGTGCAAACCCAGCGTCTGAGGCAGCGACAGCAAAGGTTCTGCCAGAGAGCAGCCTTCAGAGCTCCTTGGCTGTTGTGCTCACAGCCGAGATGGGAGGAAGCGCTTGTGAGCGCCAGGTGGATTTCCAGCTGGTTTCTCTGTGGAGGGGAAAAGCGCGGGGAGGCTGAGCTGGGGCTATTTTGATGGTGCATGCACCAGCCGGCCTACAGATTTCAGCACAGCTTCAGGGGTCTGATTTGCATCCTCAGATATTTAACATCTTTGGTAAATTCAATTTCTAACACTTTACATCCTTCCTGACCCCGCCAGAAAGCTGTCTCAGGTAACACCACCTCCTATTTTCCCCAACCTTACTAGTAATTAGGGAATTTCCACAGTGGGGAACACCCACCACCACAGCCCTGGGTTTCCCGCTTCCTGGCCACGTGTAGGAGCACCCCAGGCAGGGGCTGGCTGCTCGTACGAGGCGGTGAGAGCCCTTTGCAGAGCAGCCCCGGCCCCCCGCTGCACTCCCTGCTGGCTCAGTCCCACAGGCTGGCTGGTGCCTGGGCACCCTGCCTCCCTGTGCGGCCAGCAGGGTTACCAGCACCTCTCCCCAACCCTAACACCAGCCTCCTTTCCTGCATGGGCAAAATTCAAACAGTTTTTGAGTGGTAACGTTTGGAGGCACTTAGGACTTGGAGCAAAATGAAGGATTTAATCAGCACATTAGTAATGCAATATGTGACTTTCATCAGTCCAGATGGCTCAACAGGCTCTTGGTGTTTTGAACAGATTAGTTAATTAAAATAACCATTGAAGGGCTAATGGACTGGCTGTTAAGATACGTACATGTTCTCTGAAAAAGCATGAACTCTCTACACAGTGGGAAGGCTTGGTGCTAAAAAAGAAATGAGTGCAGCGTTGGACAAGGCAGAGAGAAACAAGGAAGAAATGGACTTACTGGGAGGGGTTGCTGAAGCCTCTTGCTTTGCTGTATTCTGAAACCTCTACAGTCACCGCAAGCTGCCTGCCCTGGCCACCACCTGGGGATCTCTCAGCCTCTTCTCTCACCTAGTCATGAGACAGAACAAATTTCCTCTGCCACCCTGAGGGCTAGATTTTCATAACACTTCAGTATCCAGCAGCTTCCACTAAAACCATGGGGAACTCCTCTTCCTCGAGCACCACGATCGCTGAGAGATGCTGGATAGGAGCCGTTCTGAAGAGCTGAGCCTTTCCTCACGCAGCTAAAAGAGAAGCTGACCCTCCTGAAAGTCTGTCCCTTACTGCAGGTCTGCCAGCACCACGACATCTCTTCAAAGGAAACCCACTGCTGTTTCCAGGATAGCCCACAAAGCCGGCCCAGTGCAAGCCCTGAGCAGCACAGGAGGAGGCAGGACTCCTTCTCTGCTATATTGTGATATTAAATACCGAGCCACCAGCAAAAGAACAGCAAACATACTGCCTTGCCACTGTGAAGCCAGCCTGGTGGGAAAATTCAGCAATTTCATCTCTCAAGAGCCTGTTTTTATCTGCAAAGCTGAATTCCTCCACTGGTAGGCTGTGCTGGAGATGGGATGGGAACATCTAAAACACTGTAAGGGACAATAAAATTTTACAGGGAAATAAAGAATTGTTTTAATATTTTCCAGAACAAAGTGCAGGAAGCATTTAAGAATAAATGGAATAGAAAAGTGTTCTTGTAACCAAAGCAAATATGTTTCTGCTTGTTACAAGGAAATGAAAATCAGTGTGCTTAGGTGACTTCTCCCCTGGTATATCTGATTTTATGGTTGCTTTGACTCATTAGAAAACACAAGCCAGCCGTCTGTGTCACTAATTCTGCTGCAGGACTATGGCACGGCACCAAAAGATCTCCAAAGAACTACAGGCGATAGCATCGCTCAGCTGGATCGATCGGGCAGCTGAAAGGAGGCTCCAGTTCAGTAAGTTTGGAAAAGTTTTCAAGTTCAAATCCACCCAAAAAGCATCCAAAATATCGTTAAGCCTATCAGCTGCATCTATTAAATTCAAATAGAAGTCTTTCTGTTTGGTGCAATAAGTGCCTCTGGTTATGGTGTCATAAAAACACAGTTCAATTTATGGGAGCTTTGAAAACAAATTATGTCATCCCTGGGCCTGCAACCAACTCACTGGTGGCCACTGTAGCAAGGCGAGCTGTGAGCTCTGCAGCGCAGATGCTGCTCCCCATGTTAACGACAGCACTTCTAGCTGGAGAGGGACAGGGGACAGCGATTAGCGTGTCTGAGAAGGGATGATAATGGAATCCATTTGTAGTTACCATGCAGCTCTCTCCATTAATGGTCAGCCAGAGCAATCTCCACGGCTCTACTCAATTGCCTTTGCAGTTGGTTCTCCCCAGCGTTGCAAAAGAACGGATAGAGCAGCAACGCAGGATCTATCCAGCTCTTTTGGACTCTGCTCAATATGGCAGAGGAAGTCTTTGCTTACTCCAGAGCCAACTGTTGTAAGATCCTGTCCAGCTTCCTTCAAAAAGAGCTCCTCCGCCGATCCCAAGCAGCCAAGGCAAGGAGTGCACACCGGCTCCAAAGCCTGGCACAGCATGCAGAGCTCTTTGCTTTGCAGGGCTGCGTAGTTTGCCAGAGCTCAGCTGGGTTCCCTTGGCCTCTGCCACCTGCAGGGAGAGATACAGGACAGAGCAGCTGGGCTGTGCCTTCCTCCTGCTCTCCTTGACCAAACATCCTAGGGATTTGCAGAGGATCCCTGAGGAGCACAGGAGGCATGCAGCATGAGTGGAGCACGCACAGGTACCCTCTGCAAGTCACAGGAGCGCAGGTCATTAATATGGCTCAGAATTTCACCTCTTTGACTTGTTTTGAGCCCATTACATCCAAAAAGCAACTTTATTGTGCAGGAAGAAGATACTCTCAAGTTAAAACATCTCTCCAGAGCTTTGTTATTTCAGCAGGAGAAGTAAAGACTATCTTGGAGGCCACTGCAGTTTCAGGATTCCCTTTTGGCAAATACTGTCTGTTTTAATAGAAAACGGTATTTTGTGTTGGATGAAAAGAGTTAACAGAGTGAGCTGCAGTTTCTGAAGCTCAGCTAATCATCACACCTCACTTTTCAACAGTGCTTTCTTCCCACTATGGTGCCAGACACTTTGTGTACACACATAATGAAATGCAAACTGCCTCCGGGTGGCATATCTCAATAAAGCCAGCTCAGCAACTCTTGCAATAGCCCGTTCAACTCTTGGGTTTCCTCTCCGTTTCCAACAGTGGCAGTGAATTTGTCTTTCAGGAAGAGAACCGGAGCGCAACCCTGCGCGCTGAAATAAACTGACAGCCAGTTCTGGCATGGCATTGGTACAGAAGGGAAGAAACTCACATGCCATTCTTCCTTTCCAAAAAAATCCTCAGTTCTGGGTACTGCCTCCAAAGCCATGCAGCCGTCCTCTTCCAGATGGTGGCAAAGCCTGACTGATTATAGGACTCTCAAGCTATGCCAGGTTATCACTCAAAATGCAGTCATCCCTGCCAAGCTGGCAGGCTCCTCTGCTCAGAGTTATTCCCATGTGTCAGCGTAAGCCTTAATTCAGAGTGCTGGGTATATCCAGCATGGTAGAGGGCATTCAGCCTGGTGGAAAATGTCCTATCTATTTTCCACAGTTTTCTGAGAGCTTCTGGCAAAGATCTTACACTGCCCAAGCTGGGGAATATGGCTGGACCTGCCAAAAGCCAGTGGCAGAGCAGATTCCCATAGCGAGAACCAGAAGAACATGAAACAAACCTGGAAAGAGGCTGTGGCTGAATTAAGCTAAAATAGAAATAAAATTCTTCTGTTTGGGTTCTTAGGAAACAATGTTTTCAAAAGTGAGGGCAGTGAACACATCCACTGATTCAGAAGCTGTCATTTAAATGGATTTATTAAAAAGTGTGAATTTGGCATCTGTGTTGCACTATAGGTATATCCTGAGCATTAGCGATTCTCGCTTCCAGCAGAGGAGAAGCTAATAAAAACATATTTGAGGAAAATTCTATAGAGCTGAATTTATTTTGAAAATACTGTCAATGTCATTTGCATTATTCCTCTTTAATGTTTCTATTTCTGCTCTGAAAAACTGACGGAATAAAGATTGGAGCATGATTCAGCTGTAGCTAATAGGCTTTGCTTCTAAATCAGCCCTTCGCACAATTACAGTTTTGTGAATAGACTAAGTCGCTCGATTCTTATTTTTCTCCTCATTTAACAACTAACTTGACCGGTAAAAGTTCTCCTTCAATTACAGCAACATGTCTTGAGCAAGACTGTAATTTTTACATGCAATCATCTTTCAGCCACAACTTATTGATCAAGTCATTCTCACCTCTGGGACAATAACTGAGGGATGTTACCCTCAGACAGCACTCAGGCAGTTTCACACCAACGCAGTAACTTTTTCCAAGGACTTTTCCCATCAAACTTTGATATGTTTTTTTTTGTGGGAACATGTCGGTGTTGAAAATTCTGAGTGAATGCTTTCTTTTGCTGGATTTGTCCACTGCTGAAAAACTCTGCCAGCTTTACTCTCGATTTACCTTGACCAATTCCAAGAGGACTGATGGAGAGGAGTGAAACACAGAATACAACAAGAAAACAGAGGAAGTAAATGGAGGAAATCAGTTTGGGAAGCCTGAAGCCCTAAGGGGGCGAGATGGAGAGCGGCTGTATGTCAGCGATGACGGGCAGGATAAAGTTAGGAAGAAGGAGCTTCATAAATTCTGGATCAATTGCCTTCACAGGTGGCCTTCTGCTCACAGGTAACACGCTCCGCACACCGAGCCATGAATTTTTCAACCGTTTGCACAGCTGCTGGTGACTGGTTTTATTTTGCTGATGCTCTGACAACTACCAGAAGTGGAATTGGTTCTTTTCTCTAGCTATCGGGTTGGTGTCTGAACACTCGAGAGTCTTTCCAGCTATATCAAAGTTGCAAAACATGCCACTCACTTTTAAGGTGGCTATAATCAAATACTTATTTTTCAGTGCTAATCCAAGTGCAAATTATTTACATTAGATGCTATAAAGAATGTTTTCAAAGGCCCAGCATCAACTGTGCATATAATTATCACTGGTGAGTAATCTGAACATCATCTCTTGGCCTCAGAAGAAAAGAGATCTCCCAAAACGAAGACTGGATTGAGGTATTGAACTGCAGTGTTCCTAGAAGTAGCTTAGGGGACCCATGTATCTGATGTTATAAACTACAGCAGTCCACTAGTGATCCAAAATATCTGCTATACTGATCAAGCCAGGATTATGGAGAATTTTTCAAGAGTCCGGATGAAAACACTGAGATGAGATTCAGTCTCCATAGTCAGGATGATATAACAGGACCTGCCTGCAGTGGAGGATGACTCCTCTGTAACACCAAAAGGGACTGATTACCCTCCCTCTCCCCATCTTGCTCCAGGAATACACAAGATTTGGCAGCTGAAATGTTACCATCTTCGTGGCTTTCAAACCAACTTCTCAGCCGAAGTCCACAAAACAAGATTGGTTTTGGTTAGCTAAGGGAATTCCTGCTGTCTCTGGGGACAATGACCTGCTCTCACCTTATTCACCCCTTATGAGCTGATGGTACTAATCTGTCTGGACAAGAAGTCTTGGGCATTTGGGAAATTTCCAAAGCTATGGAGCAGTGCAACATCTCTCCTTAGCAACGTGATCTCCTACAGATCCATCACACTGCCAGTTTAAGCCCTGACCTCACCCTAGTGTCGCTGGGGCGGCAGGCAGCGATAAGCCTCATGGTGTTTTCAGCTACAGGCAGCTAACATCAATAATACGTGCTGTTGTAATTGCGAGATCTCAAACACGTTAGCTGAAAGTGTGCTACAGGAGAAAAACCTCATGTACACAATGTGTCAGCTAAGTCAGTCTTCCCCTTGATTAACACTTTTAATTGGATGTTGCAGCTGAATTTTCTTTCCATGTTAGCTGAAGAGGTTAGGAACAAAGTTCAAAACTGAACACAAAAATTATACAGAATTAGCGATCGTGTTCCAACATAAGACAGGAGATAGAAAGCTGAATTCTCTATCCTTAATTCACCTTACCGTGCTTTGTGTAGCCACCCTTGCAGAACCAAATGTAATTAACACTACTTAGGGAAAATTCCCACTGCTTTTCCTGGCTGTTTTGCTGGAGTAGGGTCTGTGTGATCAGGTGAGCTGCTTGCAAAGTCAACAGCTACAAATGCGTTCACCGCAAACCTGTCAAGAATGAGTCTGCAACATCTGGCTTTGCAAGAGCAGTCCTGTTTCCAAATGCAAGGTGCTCTGATATATATACAATGTAAAAGAAGCTCTATAAAAGGTGAAAAGTGATGTAAATTCTTAGGCTCCATGGGAGAAAGATGTCATGGTATGAAAACATTGCTGGTTACTCAAGTGGAATAGCAAATTTCGTTTGTTGAACTTATTAGATGTAAATGTAAACTACTTGTGGATCTTTCTACAATGTGGCACTTAATCTCAGCTTTTCTGAAGGCGAGGGGTGCAGTCCCAGCCATTCAGCTTTGCCCAGGGTAGTTGGGGTCTCTGAACACTGTACACACTCAAACAGATGTTGTGGAAGTCCACCATGAAACGATACCCACATGTTCCACGCACAATGGAGGAAATGGGAAAATTACTTCTATAAATCTGCAGGAAGGCCATGCTGTTCTGGCACCACACTGCTTCGGAGTGGCAGCACGTATGTGAATTTTGGCACCAGCCTTATGGAGTAAAGGCTCAGGGAGTGCTATAAAACGGTTCTCTCTGCCTCTCAGAAGCAGCTAAATACCCCCAGCCTCCCAAAGTGTACACCAAGGTGAAGCAATACATCTGTGTTGAAGCAAGGAGGGACATTGGCTTTTGAGGTTTTTTTCTGCCACAAAGCAAAAACAAACTGCAAGTTATTAATGGGTCCATTTGCACGCACTTTATGGAAAAGCTTTTCCAGTTTCTTCCTCTGTTCTAACATACTGATATTGCCAGCACCCTCTGCTTGCATCCCAAAGGGAAACATTTATTTAATATGTATTCAATGTGTGATTCTTGGAATTCCCAAATCATCAGCAAGAAGGATCACAGAAAACTAAGCCACTGATGACTCCAGGGTTGTAGGGACACGTGAAGAGGAAGAAATCATCCCTGTGACCTTAGAGCCAAGCAGACACATAGACTAGTTTCCAAAAAGGCTTGCAGGTCCCCAGATGTGAGAGAAGGCTCTCCGGGCTCCTTCGAGCCGCTGCCTGAAGCCAAGTTCTGCTCCTAACTCTTGCTTTTCTGATCCTGTTAATGCCTGTCACCATGGGAGGTGGCACTGCTCATTTGAAACAAATGAAACAAAGGTGTAATGAGACATAGGCAACCTTTTGCCTTTTGAACTTCCCAGGGTTCTTAATTAATCCACATTTCGTAACGACAATTAATTCTTTCCTGCAAGTCTTGGGAATGCAGGGGAACAAAACACAGTTTGATGCATTTAGGGGAAAAAAGCCCAAGTCACAAAAGTGCCAAATCAGTTGGATTTCACAAAATTCAGACTTTTCATCTGCTTACGGTATTTATGTATGCTGGGTACCTGCTTGGCTGAAGGCCAGACTGCCTTGGATTTGTTTGCCTTCCCTCATAATGGGAATACCAGGCCCCTCCTCTAAGACAGCTTTTGGAAAGAAAAATCAGTTATTCCTGAGTTAGTCTAGAGCTTAACGATGGTGTCGATAGGGTCGAGTGCTTCTGGGCAAGAATCGGGGGGAAGGCTGACGATGCAGATACCATGGTGGGAGTCTATTATAGACCACCCGACCAAGGTGAAGATGCAGATGAAATGCTCTGTAAGCAGCTGGGAGAAATCTCACGACTGCTAGCTCTTGTTCTCGTGGGGCACTTTGACTTACCAGGAGTCTGATGGAAATACAGTCCAGCAGGGAGGACACAGTCCAGGAGGTTCCTGGAGCGTGCGGGAGGGACCTTCCTGGTGAGGGAGCCCACTGGGGAAGGTGCCCGCTGGACCTGTTGTTTGCGAACAGAGAGGGGCTGGTGGGTGATGCGATGGTTGGAGGCCATCTGGGGCACAGCGATCATGAAATAATGAGTTTTAAATTTTCATTGAAGTAAGGAGGGTGGTCAGCAGAACTGCCACCTCGGACTTCTGGAGGGCAGGCTTTGGCCTGTTTAGGAGCCTGGTTGCCAGAGTCCCTTGGGGGGCAGCCCTGAGGGTCCAGGGGGTTCAGGACATCCTTCAAGAAGGAAATCCTGAAGGCACAGGAGCAGGCTGTCCCCATGTGCCAAAAGATGAGCTGTTGGGGAAGACCAGCCTGGCTGAACAGAGAACTTTGGCTGGAACTCAGGAAAAGTTGCGCATGGGGAGGTTTAGGTTGGATATTAGGAAATATTTCTTCACCAGAAGGGTGGTCAAGCACTGGAACAGGCTTCCCAGGGAAGTGGTGGAGTTCCCATCCCTGGAGGTATTTAAAAGACGTGGAGATGTGGTGCTTAGTGACATGGTTTAGTGGTGGGCTTGGCAGTGCCAGGTTAATGGTTGGACTTGATGATCTTGAAGGTCTTTTCCAACTTACACGATTCTATGGTTGGTTTGTAATCATTGTCATAAAGAGGGCTTTCCCACTGCTCACTTAGAGCAGCAAAGAAAAGAAGAGGTAAAAAGCTTCTGAGGTATCTCAGAGGGATAAAGCAACAGTGTGCTGCTGTGTGATACGGATTGTTCTAAAAAGAAGCTCTGCTGTTTTGCCTTCCACTGTGCAGAGATGCCGCAGGAGAAGGATATGGCTGTGAAATGTATCAGCATTCTCCGTACCACTGCAATCACTGCTCTAGAGATTAAAAAGTGTATCTGTAGTCTGTGGGCTGTACAGAGCACGGCTCTGGCACGCCAGGTGTTTACTCTCAGTTGGTGTTGCCACGTGTTGCCTTTACAGGGATTTGTGAGCACTGGCAGCAGGTAGGCAGCTGCCATCCACAATAGGAAAAGGAGAATTCAGCTGCCATCGAAAGCACAAGAAAGGAAGGAGTCTTAAAGTCAATGCAAAACTTAATCGTAGTCTAAAGCTGTTTAAGACTGTTTTCATATTGGACTAACAAGAGAACAGTACTGACTGCTGCAATAATTGTCATGATCCACCCATGCTCTCTACTAGACTTCCAGCCACACATTCCTACTGCCCTTAAGCTTGCAAGTTCATCCCTGGTTTCTGCTGTGGTAAAACCACCCAGAGAAACTTAAGTACCCATTCCTGACTTGTGAGCCTCCATGAAAATGCTCTGCCTGTGTTCTGACTCTGAGCAGTTCTGCAATATTCAAATGTTAATGCAAAATGTAATCTACAATATCCCATTTGAACAAACAGCAATCAATCTAATACACTACAGCTCAATTACTTCCTCGGTCTCTGTAACAGGCGCTGTCAAATAAATCTACTGAATAAATCAGTGCCATTGTAACCATTAGGAAGGCTTTTATAACTGCATTTGCTGAGTGGGAGGACATTTTTCTCTCAGTTTTACTGACAGTCAGATAAAAAACATACTAATTAAGAGAGACATGCAATAAATGCCTTGGAGGTGAATTCCTGCTTATACCGAGGTCTCTTAGTCCTCCACTCACTTGAGGATTCTGGTGCTACCACAGCAAAGACAACCCAGCTCTTTGGTTCCAGTCCAGTTTTCACTATGGATGGACTGGGAGATGCCTAAAATGCTGAGGCTGCCTGCTTGCACAATATTTTCATGCTGAACACCATTGCATCAGCTATGCTTTATTCTTCTATCACAGCTTGTCCTTTCTTATTCCTGGCAGGAGACTCATGGTGACCTCCAGCAAGGGCATCTGCAGGGATGGAGCTGGTCCCTATTATAGAAAATATCTCTTTCTGTATTTCTGTTATGCTACTGCACCATATTTGCAGCAAAATCCATCTTGGCTTTCTTACCACTTTAAAAAATATTGCCCCTGAATATTTCCTTCCCTGTTCTTGCTCCTTTTACTTGTAAAATGTTCACAAGAATGCAGTGTATTTCTTTTCATAAAGCTCCATGGTCTGGAAAATGGATCAAGAGAATGACATCTACTTAATATAGTCTTTCCCCCTGTGGGGGTTGCTCTTTATTCCCCCCAATGCTTTGCAGTAAGATTAAGCAAGTGAAAGTGTCAGCTCTTTCTGAAATGAGAACAGCACTGGGATTTGTCTGTTGGCATCGTGCAGCATGGATACAGATGTACAACAATAGGAGATTAGCAGATAGCAGCTCTGCAAGCATTATTCATTTAGCTGAAATGTAAATACTGCTCCTCTGGGGGAAAAGCGGAGAGGCTGTTGTGAGCCAGGCAGGATAAAGTCTGCAGGACTCCAGGGGGTTTCAGAGTGCAGGAAGCAGAAGGTCAACAGAAAGAGGGTCTCTGAAGAGAAGTCAAGAAGAGGAGAATAAACCAGACTGAACTGTCAGGAAAAGTCACCCTAATGCCACCGCTGCTTAACATCTTTGGCCATTTTGCTTTTCACGCCAGCAACAGATGCTGCTGCTCGCAGGCGACCATCTGAGGATGGTGAAAAAATAGATGTAAGAGCATGTGGAAATGCTGTCCACAACAACCCAGTAAGATGCAAAGATACAAGAACAGCTACAGTACTGGACCATGCTTAAAAGCCTCTACTATACCACTGCTTTCTGGGAAGCCTATATTTTGTTCTGCAAAGTCTCTATTTTATCTGTACAGCATTAAGTCCTGTGTTTTCTGGCAGGGGCTGTACATAGCTCAGTTATAATGAATGAAATGAGCTGGTAACAGTTGCATATTTATAGGCTCAGTGGGCTGGTGCTCAAGAATATCTGAAAGCGCTTAAAGTGCCTTTGGCTGCAGAGCAACGTTGACAATCGCTACCAGCTTGTGGGGACATTTGGGAGGAGTCATGGCAGGAACAATGCCCATGGAAGTATCCTCAGCTTTGTGCTGAGCCTCTTCAGTCCAGTTTGCAGAGAGTGAAAAATGAATTAAAACATCTAAGATACATAGAAACAAAATTGCATGTCCAAGATTACTGTGAAAATTAATACACACGCTAAATTTGCATGATTTTTTGTGGAAGAGCTCACTCATGAGTAAAGATAAGGCAGTAAGATCATTAGTTTGCTTAAGGTAATTGAGTTGAATATTGCTAGACCTATGATATAGTGGCTTATCATTAATGACACCAGATAGCTTTGAGGAAACTAAATACCTAGAGACAACCAGGTGAATCGCTTCCTGCTTGCGCGAGACCTCCACTCCAAAAAGGCGGCAGCCCAGGCCAGGACCTGGCAAACCAGCCGGCGGTATCACAGAGCTTCTGTAATTACGGACTAGTTCCTGCACCACGGCGTCAGTGCAGCCCAGGGGACCAAGGTACAAGGCCTACAAACTTGACCCTGGATGAACCTGAACAGCGCTGAAGACTCCACCAAGACCAGATTGCAGGTTGCACCTGTTCCACAGTTGGGTGTTTGAGCCCCAGGTTTCTCAGCTGCTGATCCTACCTACCCGCTGACTGGGGGCTTGCAAGACAGCAAGAGAATAATGGCATTGTCTGTCTCCAGTATGAGATATTTCAGAACAAAAAAACCCCAAAGATATCCAGCAAGAGAGGAAAAATTCTCATTATTTTGCTCAATACTGAGTGCTGTCTGGGCCAACAAAATCTATAGTGAAGTCTGAGATAAGAGTTATCTCAAAAAAAGGAAAGAGGGACCATGTACACAGAGGTGCTCTCCGCAGTATCTTGTCTTCTCCTAATCGATGAGTGTGAGGTTACAGTGCTGCAAGCAAAGGGCAGCTGACAAAAACTGATGATATAAGAAGCGCTACTTACTACAGACGAAAGGTCCATGTTTACCATCCTCCTGTCATCCAAGTCGACTGGCTGGAGGCCTGCAACGTTGATCTGGACAGAAGAGGTTCTGTATACAAATCCCAGCAGCCAGTCACCCCTAGGAGCAGAGCAGAAGAAGAGTGTGAATAAATCCTGTTGCCAAACCCGTGCAATATGTGTCTGCTCAGACCACGAGGAGGGTAGAAGGGCAGGGAAGGACAGCGATGTCTGGACTGAGACCTCTGCAGCTTTGTCTGATGTAGGAATCGCAGCAGTTGCCGCATTCAGGGCAGGTATCTGGAACACAGTAGTGTAAATCTCAATTTAATCCTCGTTCACGGGTGTAGTCTCATTACATGCCGCATGTTTAAAAATCTGACCCCTTCTGTTTATTCCTGTATTTGCTTAGAGATTGCAATACATTCACATATTTAATCTTTTTAATGTACTAATAGGCAGAAGTTCTCCAGCCTGTAGACAGTTGTAAACGTGATGAGGCCTGCAATACCAATGTTGCTGACATAAATATTGACCATGAAGCTCCTTGGATTGCTCCTGATTTATAGGTACTCTATAAATACCTGGGTTCAATGACAGAACTAGGAAGAGTTTGTTCCCACTGTAAAGTATTGCCATAAGTCACTGTGACAGCTTCAGGGCAGACTATAGCATGATGAGAGAAGGTGATGCGTCCTTTGGAAATACATAACCTCTTCTGCACTGAGCAACAGCATAAAATCTGGGCACCTGAACACCACTACACTCTGTAGAGTAAATTTAAGTTGGATGCGAGTGGTACTTGTACTCTGTGATGGCAGAAGGTGAAGTGCATCTGCACAGGTGGCTGTTTCTGGCTGCTCCTGTCCATTCCAAAATGGTCTATCCTAGAATTCTTAAGTCTATGCAGAGCTCTGCAAAGTCTTTGCAACACATCCACACTACTCAGGCATGGGTTCTTTCAAAAGCTGAGTGAGTCTAACTAATTTCGTTAAGGTTTCCCACTAGGAATTTGTAACCCTGCTGTGAAATTGGATGGGACAGCTCTGACAGCTGGCTTTCACTCTCCATATCCTTTCAGACTTCAAAGCCAAAGGAGACAAGCTGCAGTGGACTGAAGCTCAACAAATTAGGCCCAAATCTGATCTTGCAGGAATTCTATTCAATGTAATTCATCTGACCTAAATAGAGTTACTCCTCAAGTGACAGAACGAGGCCACAATTTGTATAAGCACGAGACCAGAGAAATCAGAATCAGGTGAGGTCTCACCACAAAACGTTTGTATAGTCCTTCTCTCACATCTAATATCCCCACATAAATTCTCCCTATCTCTCAGTTACCTCCTCTAGCTGCCCCTCGTGCTAACTGCATAACCCTCAAATTCAGCATCTGAGGGCAAAGCAGAGAACCTGCATAGTGGAATATTTCCTGACAGTCTCCTCACCTGCTTCTTCCTATTTGTGAGCAACGAGCTACAATTTCTGTGTCATTTTTCATTCAACATTCAAGACATGGGCTTGCCAAAGCAGAGACTAACCAAATTACTGCACACACAGAGGTACAAACACACATACTATTTTATTCCAACAGTACATGCAGGCTTAGAAACTATAACAAGTTTTTGTTGTTCGTTTTTGTTTTGGTTTTTTTTTTCATTATAGGAAATGAATACACTGAGCTTTTTACAGTGTAATTGATTTTTGTATAACACAGGGAGGAATGATATTTGCCAGGGCAGATTCAGTTATATGCAACAATTGCTGTCATTTATGGCTTCTTGGAGGAACACAGAAGCACTCCCAAGGAGGTAGCAATTGCTTTTTCCTTATGTCAAGTGAAGAAATACTGAAACTGGTGTGCACATCTGGCATCCATAAAACCTCCTGTGATCCAAAAAGGACAAAAGCAACAATTTTCAGCCTAACTGCCAGATGTGATTAACAATTTGTTGTTTTAATCTTGAATGCTTTTAATTCTTTTATTTAATTCTTCTTTGTAAATTAATATACTGTGTTAAGAAGCACATGAATACAATACTTCCTCATCTTATACGTCTGTATGTAGGCATACTTTTGTATTTGTATATGTAAAGTACCAACAGCATTTCCAACTGTCCTTGACCTGAGGGCTCATGGCTTTCTAAGCTGTCTTGACTGGCATTTACATGTTCTTTGCTAATCTTTGCCTGGTTATTTCTCAATTTATTTGCCCATGCTCTTAGTCTTCCCTGCTTCATTCCTTCATTTGAATTTCCCATCTTCTAATTGTGCTGGTAAGCAGTGTTCTTGTCACAATTATCTTCCAATACACAGTCATTAGATTTGAAACTGTCACTTGAATTCTTAATAGCTTTTATAAAATCGCTTCAGTTGTTTTGTGCCTCTGAATCTCCCTCTTCTCGCCCAGTAGCTCTCACAATTCTGCCTAGCAGTTGTCTGCACAGTTTTAAAAGGCTGATACTTGGTTTCAAGGTAACCTTTCTATTCTTTCACATCCTTAGTTAATTGCTACAGCTATTCCAGCTATACCTCCTTTGTTCACATGGACTATCTTGACCAGAAACTGACTCTAGATGTAAAAAATCTTCAATTTGCTTCAGCTCCTTCCCTTCCATTGCAATTTTTACATCTTGTTCCCTATAAGCAGCCCCTAGTGAACTGTGTCTCAAAGCTTTTATAGGTTTGAATTCACATTCTTTAACTGTCAGTGAACTTAACAGCTGTATTTATAGTCCTTTACATAAAGCTGAGATTTAAAGGGGCCTTAGAATATGTCAAATGATGCACAAAACCAAACTGACCCAGCTTTAAGCTGCCAGAGCAATACAACACTGCGATTGTATGAACAGAACCTACACACTGCGCACCTCAGGCTCCACTGTAAAAGCAGAACAGCCTTCAAGTGTCTCCTGAAGACTGTCATCTCCAATTAATGCAGGCAACAGACCTCCGGACGGAAGAGACTACGACACTGCTGAATCAATGTACTCACCAGCTGAACAATTATCCACTTACAAAATGTTTAAAATGTACAGTATCTTTTCAATGTGACAGTAGGATAATGAAGCAGGGGACTGAGCTCATACAGACCTGCAATAACCGTTTATGATCCTGCCCGACACCACTTTTGTGATTGCTTTCCAATACTTGGCTTCTCCTTCCACTGGAGCTCCCAGTAAGACCACATCTTCAATGATCCCTTGAGAGTCTATTAAGATGAAAGCAGAACAGCTCAGATTTAGAAGACGGATCAGAAAACATGTACATGAAGAAGGGGTATGTTCAGACGTGCACTATAGAAAAATCATCATTTCTGTGGTTTAAATTTTAAAGACAGAAACAACGGAAGGGAGGATCTTAAATATAATTTTGCATAAATGGTAAGTGCCTGCAGTTCCAGCTGGAGCCAGTAAATGTGAAAATTAAAGAACCTGAGACAGTGAAAGGAACTAGGCTGATGGCAAGAGGGAGTAGTGGCCTGGCCTCTGTCCAGAAAGGTGCAGTTCAAGCAGCAAACCTGGGGAAGGTTGTTTCCACAGACCTATCGACCTGGCTTAGCACAGAGCTGAACTATTACGCTTTGAAAAAGGCAAAAGGGACTGACATTCCATATAGTGAGCAAATGTCATATATTAAGCGTGATAAACTCTGCCTGCAACCAGTCCTTAGAGCTGAGTTCATGAAAAACATGACCTGTACATGCAACAGAAACCCCCCAAGTTCTTAATATTGATTGGGAACTAGCAATAAGGCATTTGCCAACACAAAGTGATAATCTGTCAAACTGGTTTGATTTTCTTGAAGGGTACTTCAACCTGAATGCCCAGGGCATGATGTACGGAAAAGGAATGTTGACTTTTAAGCATAATAAATCTCCCCCTCTTATCAGACAGCTGCAGCTGGGGAATTTCTGTAGAATTAATGACTGAATGAGAAATATTGGGCAGCTCTGCTATTTTCCTAAACTTCTAAATGATATATTAATATCTGTTCATAAATCCTCTTTGTAAAGAGAGATCAAGCACCTGATGCCACAGCAGTTAAATGAAATTCACAGCAGCTTACATCCTGGGAGACTCATGGGCATAGCACTCCCATACTCCCCACCTGTGGGAGACCAGAGTTTGCAAGATGTGAGCTAAACCGTGCTCAGGCTGGCATTTGCAGTTCGTGAAATAATATGCTGAAGTTTACGGGGAAGTGAAAGTGAGAATGACTGCATACCACATTAAGTCTTGACGGAGAGGCACTGCCTGGCTAGATTTTTAAAATGTAAATCAATTGGTTTCCTTTCCCTGATAGCAGTAAACGACTTGGAGCTGGGTGCAGTGCCTGCATCTTTCTCTGCAGTGTAAATTCCAGCACCTGACAACAACCCAAAAGAGCTCTGGTGGTATTATTTCTTATTGCAAAGCAAATTTTGCGCCAATTGAGAACAGCAAAGAGCAATTCAGTTTTGTTAGTGTAATCTGTGAGCAATAAAGTCCTGTTCCCATAATCATGGGCAATGAAAACGAAACCCAGAGCCTTGCAAATGGGGAGCTCGTTCCAATCAAGGTACTAAATTCCATGGCCACAGTGTGAGCCAACTGAATAAACAAACGGCTAATTCATCAGGATCCTGAACATTTGGGCAAGGTATTGGAAGCTTTTGTTTCTCCAGTCCTTTGTGCAGGTTATTTCTTGCTCAGAACAAAAATGTTTAGCCTTGGCTGAAAAATACTCTTTTTCTTTTAATGTTGACAGAGGGAGACAGAAACCTGAGAACAGATCACGGACATACTTGCTGACACTCTAGATAAATGTATTTCGCAGTTTGCAAGTTTTTTTGTATGATGAAGAACAATAAAGTCTGCACAAGCAGGAAAATGGGGAGGGGGGGGGAAGGAATTACTGATGGCCAAAAATGAAAAACTAGTAAGATGATTTGTCCAGAAAAGTTGCGGAAGATACAAACTGACCCGGAGGTCACCACAAGTCCTTGGGAGCCGTGCTTTGCTGTGCCTTTAGGGTACAGCTCACTGGGCAAAGAGGAAAGCATCTCATCACATTAGTCCTCACTGAAAAGAGAACAGGGGTGGAATTTAGATTTCTCTGGGCGTTGTGCAGATGCAGCACTGGGACAGTGTTTCACGCCACAGTCTGGCAGCCGTATTCCTGATACTTAACCACAGCAGAGATGATAACCCAGTGGCGATACTGGTCACATAAGCAGTTCTGTAGGACACTGCGATCAGTATCAGACAAATACATACTGTATGATACCTCACTCCTGTGGTGCGCAGTTTGGTTTCAAGGTTCAGGTTCCGGTGGTAACAGCCATTATCAGTTTTCATTAGTTTACACTTTTTATTTACTAAAATGCATGGGAATTGTGATGAAGAAATCAGACCAATGATCTTCCCATGCAATAACTTGTCTCTGATGCGTCATTACTACATCTTCTGCTATAATGTCATTTTCTGGAAACCTACTAAGCTCTTGCTTCCAAACTCATTTCTGATGAAGTATCCCAAAGGTTATTTAATTGCTTTGCAGAAGAGTGGGTTTTTTTTAACAGAATTTGAGTTTCTGCCATAGTGTTTCACTGGATAATCATGATTATTTATTTGTCCTCAGAAATGCCACTGCCATCTGGATACAAAAGGCCTGCATGACTAGGCCTTGTATTTCTTTTGTGTGAGACATCCAAGTCCAAACCCAAATCAGTCTCAGATGTCCCAGGTCCCAGCTCCATTCCTTCTGTGGCTTGCACTGGAATGTGCATGTGAACGCCTTGGCAATCTGCACTAAACATGCTGCTTTTCATTTCGCAAACAGCTCAGCTTTCATAATTCAATTAAGGAACTGAAAAATTAGTGTACAGTGGGGAGCTGCTACGATACATAATTATGATACTTAGATTTCTTTAGAATAGCAGCCAACCTTGAAGACCCCTAATGGTTTCCTTTCACGTATTACTTAGCTGTGGTCCCATGTTATTCCAGTGAAAGACTGCAGACCATTAAATAAAACCCTGAAAATATCTCAGCCCCTGGCATGCTCAGGATACAAAAAGAGTAGATCTAGGGCCAGCTTAGAATCTGGGTTCTGGCTTCAGTATAACTACATTAGGATCATTCTGGATTTGATTAGATTTACTTTGAGAACAAAATTCCTGTATTTGAGGACTTCCATCTTAAACCAGAAGTGAAGTTCTGGTACGCAGCTGCTGACAGAAAAAATGCTGACCTCCTTCGTCCTCACTTGACTCTATTCCCACCTTATTGGACTTCATTGAACATTTTCCTTTATAAAACTCCTTATTTATTAGTGACTCTTTGTAAGGCTAAATGGTTAATGAATTAAATTGCTATGCAGGGGGGAAGGCAGGCTGCACGAACACACTCACTACTGACTCAACTCCAAGATGCAATTTACATCAACTGATCATCATGATTTTATTCTTTTTCTAAATTAAAAATAGAATCTATTAATAAACAGAACCACAATGGGTAATAAATTGACAGATGGTTTTATACTTGACTTTGGGGGAAAATTACCATGAAAATAGCAGATGACAGTGGCATTTCAGTGACTTAAATGGAAGGGAGGACTCAGGGAATCAGATACAATAGTTACAGAGAGCTTCCAATAAAGGCAAAGCATCCTCTGCCAAGATCACAGTGGCGCGTGGGCAGCTCACAGACTGATCTAGCAGTCGAATGTCACAAAATGTCAAGTTGTTGTTTACAGGCTGGAGACCAAACTGACACACTAGAGAACCTCAAGTGAAGGCAGTGGATTTAATCCACTGAACTGGTGGAAATGACAGTAGAATTTGGCTCCAAATGCATTTCAAAAGCATTTTTTTAGGTTTTTGTCCTATCCTAAAAGACCCAAGCTCTGTTCCAGAAGAACTCTTCCTCTTGGAAGAAAAACTTCTCTACCAGCAGCAAGGAAAATAAAGGAGGAAAAAGTTAGAAGGTGAATTTTACCTTTTTCTTGAGCCATTTCTTGCAAGCAGAAGTAAATGACTCTTGCACCTAGACTGAAACCAATCAGTGTAACAGGTCGCTTGCCCTAAGAAAGAAGGAAAGGAGAAAATGCCGTCAAATACTGTTCTAGGCCTAGAGAGACTGGCCGCAGGATCCCTGAGACCCTGATCCACAAAGTGCTTATGCTTGTGCATGATCTTTCAAACATTTGAGTGATTTGATTGATTTCAAAGGGGTTGTGTCTCCTCAAAGTTACACACAGCTCAACACTGAGAATTCTCCATATCTGAGTATTTTGTATTTTTTGATATTCAGAAAATCAGTGGAAAGAATTAAATAATCGGAAGTTACAACAAAGCTGACGTTTCAAACAGAAACAAAACAGCCCCTGTCATTGTTTTGAAATTTCCAAATGAAAGCCTAATTCAAGGAGCAAAATTTTCTTAGAAATGTTTCAATAAACAGAAGAAGCTGTCCTACAAAAATATTGACCACTTCTAGATTTAAGACTGAACGACAGCAGCACTGTGTAGCTGTTACAAAAAATGATGTGGAGTAAGCTTTTACTTTGAATAGCCTAATAAGATTTTCTGTAAGATCAAAGAGAGCCTAATCTCCACAACAATGAAAACTGGTCTTTGTATTAACCAGCGAGCAGGTGTGCAATGGACTCCTTCGGCATACGCTAACTAGTTTTAGATGCTCCAGCACGTTGGAATGTGTGTTTTCACAATAGCAAATGTTTAAGACAGTAACAAATGCCCCCAAGCAAAACAAAGGGCTTATATAAAGGAATTGCCTTTCCTGGGTTTATATTTTTATGAGAAATCAAGTTTGTTTTTACTCTGCTGTTCATATTGTTATGACATGCATCTCTGGGGCTGTGGCTCCCATAGGGCTCCTCTATAATAGATGCAGGGCTAGTGTGCCTGTGAGATGAACATGTGGCCAGCAAAAACCAGTCTCTCTCCATGCCAGTGATAGCCCAGCAAATAATGGCAGGCTTTTGCGGGGCAGAACATCTTTTGCAAGCTTTCCCAGGGAAGGTCAATAATTTCTGCCACTTCTTTCAGGTACCAGCCCATTCTGCTTCTCTGGAGGCAAAAACATGGCTCATGGTGCATCTACTGCTGCACGGTCTTCTCTTATGCTGTTTTGCTAATACCTCTTAATTACCAGCGAATATTTCTAACTCTCTGTATTCTCTTCTCCGTTATCTTTATCTAAATCTGTCTTTACTTTCTGTTCTCAGATTTCCACTAGGTGAGTTGGCCTGGCTGTTTTGTGACATGGTCACACCATCTGTCATTTGTGACCTGGATCTCTTCTGCTTCATTTAGAAAAGCTTTAGGTTAAATGGAATGGATCTTAGCAGGATTTCTCTGATTCACTTGGGACTTCCTGTTTTTCCCCAGTGAACAAGATACATGCTGGTCACCTTCATGTAGCATTCTTTCATTTTTCTATTTATTATTAATTTTTGTCTCTTTGGAATGATACCACTTGATAATTTACTAGCATGACTATAAAACTTAAATCTCCATGGGCCAAATCCCTTCCAGCCATTATTCTGGATAATTTCTAGCCAATTACCTGCTGTCGACTGAGCAGGATATGTGCTAGGTGTTTGCCTACTTCAGCAGACCGATGGAGACACACTCCCCAGGGGTTGTCAATGACACTGGCAACAGTCAAGAGCGAAGCTGGCCAAGTCAAGGCTGTCACAATACCTGCAACACACAAAACAAACAGCACGGCATAGTCACAAATCTGGGCTGCTCTTAGGAAACATCAAAAGCAAGACGGTTCACTGAAGTTAAATGCTAAGCCTAGGACCTTTTGTCATTTCCAGTTCTTCTTTCTCAAGAGCTGATCTGAGAAATGTTTTGCTAGACAAAAGATAAGAAAGAATCTGATGTTCTGATACAGAGGCAAACAGACACCATGCATGAATGTAACCTGCGTGTTTGAAAGGTTTATGTAAAGCAGTAAACCACAGTGTAATAACATAGAGAAATAAACACAGTCACGCGTGAAGGAAGGTGTTTCTAGCTGTCATTTTAAACAAACAAGTCAATGACACAGAGGCACAGCAATCCAGGAAAGCAAATCTGAATTACAGGTGTGGCAGAGAAGGTTCTCAGGCCACTTCTGCAGGGTGGTCCAAGGGACATGCATTCTCAGAAATCTTCTCTGTTTAGAAAAGCTCCTTTAAACAGACACCAGCAGTGAAACTGCACAAGACCCACTCAAGCCGATCGGATACCGTTTATGTTCTTACCTGACAAGACGGTGAATTTTAGGGCTTCTTGAGCCATCATGTTCACAAAACCATTCAACAGGGTATCTAAGGCATTGCCAAGCTCCATCAAGTACTTGGATTCCCAGGCCAGACAATACTGCTCACTTGACTGCAACATGCTGCTCCATGGTGCTGTGAAGCTCCCTGAGAAAGGTTGCAAAGATGGAATTCAAGTTCAGAGAAAACAACAATGGCTGACTCCTGGCAAGACGAGCCCAATAGAGAATCAGAAGTGAACCTGCAGGACACTGGAATATAGTGATATACTGTGATGATCAAGAATCATATTTAAAAATACTGTGAGATTTAGACTCTGCATTTCCAGTGCCTTACAATAAATTTGGGCTTTGCAAATAATGGTACAGCTTTAGCTGCCCTGGCAAAGAGTCTTCAGTGTGGACAGGCTCAGACTTAATGACCCATTCAGTTGACTCAGAAACTGCCAAGACAGATGGACATTAACACTAATTATGTCAGGTATGAAGGACATTCCTCCTATCATCAGGCATCTGGCCAAGTCCTGCAGCTCCATCTTGTCATATAGATCAAAGGAAGGCCTGTCCTGAGGAAGATGAAGTGCTGAATGGCTGCATGGACTGAGTTCAGTGGGACCAGAAGCATGGAAAATATATAAGATCTTGTCAAAATCTATCATAAAACACCTTTCTGGCACTTCAGTTAGGTGGGCAAGGATTGCAGTAATGGCCCTGTCTGAAAGCAAGGAATCTGCATTTGCAGATCCAGGCTGCAATTATTTTTACTTTGTCATCTAGCCTTGTTAGCCACTTCAGTTTAATTTTTTTTTCCCTCCAGGTGCTACTCAAAAGCAGTGCCTGGATGCTTGAGAGATAATGGATAATTTCCACTGTGCGAGTCTAATTTTTGGCTAAAAGAACAATTTTTAAGCCATACTCTCTCTCCTCCTTGTAGTGGAGTTTGTATTAAGTGGCCAGGAGGGGCCTGGCAATGCTATTAATGGTAGATAAACTGTGAATGGCAAAGCAGTTTTCACCTTAATTAACTAAACCCCTTCCCACACTGTTCCTTCCCTGAACGATGTGGGCAGGTTGGGGCAGCTGCTGACCAAAGTGCCATGAGAGAGCCCCATGCCCGATTGCACCACAATGTACCGTCCAATCTGTGGACGTGCAGATAGGCAGCTACCGGCAGCTCAAAAATCACAAGCTGGCAAATTCCATAAAAATCCTGTCACTAGTCGCTTTGTTTTAAGGAGTCAGGCAAGTGTGTAAATAGACACACGCAGCGGTAAGGAGGAAAACAGATGACCATTCTAGTTCTGCTTTTTTAAACATTATAGCAGATTGCTAGTTATGGAAGAAGAATGTGTGTCATTTGTAACTCCCTTTTAAGGGCAAGCAGACACAAAAAGGTTCCTGAAGGGACACACTTGTCTTTGTAACAGTGCCTAGGAGCCCTCCAACCCCAAGGATTTGGACCCCTGGCAGAGAGACAATGAGAAAAGCCAAGGTGCAGTGCTGCAGAGCAAAAATAACAGGACAGAGACATCCTTAATGATATCCACTGTTAATTATGATGCTTCAGAATAAATTGGCAGCTGTTCAGTCAGGTTGCTGAACACATCAGCAGACAGTTGACATATTTTATATGACAAGCTACGTGGAAAATAAAACACTACAGACCTTTCAAGGTTGCTGCCTGTATGTTCACCTCCTGAGTGCTGTGCTTAACAGGATTTACTTGACAGAACTTTCTTGCCAATAAACCTCATTAGCTGGCAGATACCAAGAAAGAAAAAAGATGCTATTTTCTGTTAATTGCTGGAGGATAAAAATAAGAGAGATAGGTGAGACACTTTGTACTAGTGCTGGAAATCATCCACCCCAAACAGACCTTTCCTAGCAAAACCAGAAAGCATTTATTAAGAGAAACAATCCTGCTATGACTACTACCAAGCCTACTATCACTACCAATTTACTGCCCTCTCTCCTTTGCTTTGATTGGGATTGCAGGTTGGGTTTCAAAGTCTTTATGTTGAGAGTTGATCTGTTTTACTTATCAGGCCATGCAAGTGTGGGGAAGAGCTGTGTGTGCTATGTGTGCTATGAGAGCACACTGCCTTGGAGTGGAACACAGACACTGCTCGTCAGGCTTCTCTCAGTCTCCTCCTCTTGTTCTTACCATATTTGCCAGTGCACAGCCATCCAGTAATTGCTATGGTGATATGAAGCTGCTTTCCTTCAGTAAGTGGGAGGAATTCAAACTCTTCTATGGCTCCCACACGCTTCTTCATCTTGTATCCTACACACAGCAAGGCAGAAACATGGGTCTTAGAAATCACAAAGCAAGGACAGACTGATAACAGTAGAAGTTCGTAAGAAATTACTCGGGTAATTGGAATAGGTTTTTTTTCTTCCTTTCTGAACCCCTCAGCCAGTTCATGCATTACTTAGAGCTTGGTAAGGCGCCAACATGATCCTTCTGAGCTTGTGCGATCTGAGGAAATCCCAGCAGAAGGCTTGTTTTGCTGCAGACCAGACATCAGTTGTAACAGCTGCTGCTCTCCGTGGCAGCATCTTTCTAATCCAAAGCAGCAAGCTTTCATTTCCTTCATTAGCCACATACTGAATATTCTTCTCCTACTTGGGCATCAGGGGCTATGCAGCATCTTAATCAGCATTGAAATAAAAATGTCACAGTCCTAAGATTATACCTCGTATTGCTTCCCCTGCTCTGCAGAGCTCAGTTAAGTCATTAGCTCTGCATTTGCAGACAAGATCCTGTGCCTCAGTAGCTGAGAAATGTGTCGTTGCTCTCTTACCAGTAAGGCCAGCTCCAGCCGCTCCAAAAAGGGATGCCATGACAGCAATTCCAGCAGTCGAACCTAAAGCAGCTGCTCCAGCACTTCCGATGATAGTAGCAGCTCCTGCAGCAACCAGCGGGGCAGCAAGACCCCCTGTCAAGCCTGAAGATGCAACAAGCAATATCACCAAACTGGTACCACTGACAAAACACAGTCAGTCATTTCCCTGTGCTGTGTGCGTACTGCTAATGCAACTAAGAGTACAAATTATGGTCTTTTTTGATCACCGTTGAAGGGGCTTTCTAAGACCCTCCCCAGGTCCTGAATCTGCACAGATTCCTTGACTGACTTCAGTACAAATGAAGAATAATTTAGAAGTAAAAGGAAGCATGTGTGGTATGCTGGGGTGAGCTATGCCCTATTTGCTTAGGAAACATTGATCTGGTCTCACATTATCTTGAACTGAGAGCTGGAATATCTGATCTTCTAACAACACAAGAGCAAAGAGGAGAAAACATTTTTTAAGGATAACAGCCTCAGTTTAATACGTCCCCCAGCCACTGAAGCTAAACTGGAATAACTTTTCCAGCTAATTCTTTCAGGTTTATTTTTGTGTGGCTGAAAATACTTTTCTTGGATTTGGTTTCTTTTGGTGTTGGTGGTTTTGGTTTTTTTTGTTTGAGGTGGTTTTTCGGTATCTTAAGTGACATACTACCTTCAGCCTGGCAAAGAAAAGTAGTGAACTCTTTTAAAATTAGAGCTTGGGCTAAAAGGTATGATGGCTAGTGCTGTACATGCAATTCAGAAGCAAGTCTCTAAAAAACCTAGGGCAAGCCTCACCTATCACTGTTCCACCCCCAACAGTTGCCAAACCGATCAGCAGGTATCTCTTCAGCTTTTTTCTTCTTTCCTTCTTTTTTCTTGATACCTCTGCAGTTCTGTGGGGGGAATTAAAAGCACAAAAACTGATGGAGAAGCCTGACAGATAACAGTGCTACATCAGAATCTGCTTTTATTCTCCTCAGTGTAATTTCCCTACCGGGAACAGTAAAAAGTAACATGCAGGTGTTGACTGTGACAACACACACAGATTTACGAGCACGGACATAAACCCACAGATTTAAATTGAAACAATTTAATTGCTGACAAAAGCCAACAGATGTTACTTACTTGGAAACCCCTTCCTAATGGGGCTGAAGCTTGTAAAAAAGAAGAAACAAAAAGTCAAAAGCATTTCAATAACTATATACTGCCTTTGTGTCTTAAAAAACCACAAGCAAGCTGTGGTTTCCACAAGTGGAAACAGGGAAAAGTTTTTGAAACAAAAGGGAATAGGGGCAATTTGTGCTAACAAAGAGATGGAATTAAACTATTTTCCAGCCACAGTGTTTACATTGAGCCACTTTCTAATTGCACATCACAATATAATATAATAGGTATTAAACACAGTCACTAGTTCATTTGTCTGTGTACATTTAAGCTACATTTTAACAAGCTTATCAGAAACAGGTAACTACACCTAAAAGGAACCTCTTATTAGCCATTACTTTTGGCTTGTCTCTACTGTCTTTGGTTTCTCTCTTACAAGAAATACTTCCCACTTCAGAGGAAAGTGTGAGAAGCAGAGGATACTGGAGTAAGTTGTTTACAGAGGAAGGTTCCTTCTAGCCTGCTTATGCAGCAGTTAATCTGGGCCTTGAAACATGAGAATTTATCTTGCTTCCAAACTTGGATATTTTCCTCTTAATCCTAGCTTAATTGTGGATTTTCATTATCCAGATAATTGCCTAATCCTTCCTGGAACCCCCTAAGCACACTGTAATTTTGATAAAGACAATTTTAGACGAGTCCCAAACAATATGCAGCTTTGTAAAACACAGCAGGAGGAGAATGAAGCACAGTGGGTGAAATCCCCACGTCACTGAAGTCAATGGCAGAACTCCCACTGACTTGCATGGCACGGAGACTTTGTCTCCACAGAGATCCTCCGAAAAAACATGGTGTATTACATTTGGCAGCTGCAGACGTAACTGTCCACAGAGAACAGCAGTGCAGCCTGCAACGGCTACCTTGTCAGCACTTTCTATATAACCAAGTCCACTTTCTACAACCCCATGGTCAACGCAGTATTTGGATGTGCCCTAGTTGGTGTATGTAGTCCCCAGTCTGAATGCCTGGCTTTGGAAACAATTGCTGCTGGAGTTCTTTAAACAAGTGCTGCAGTCTGACTGTTAATACCTCAGCTGGCAATATCCAGCAATTTCTGTTCTACATATTGGTTCATCAGCTTTTAGAGTCAACATGCTGTTGTCTTGGGCTGCAAATGACATCGAGGGAGCTGAAATATGGCTAAACTGGCTTCAGTTGCGATAATGAGCAATTTGAGTTATGTGGGTAGAAAGATCGTTTGCAGCTAAATCCTGCCTGAAGATGCAGTAAGTAAAACAACTGTCATGAGAAGTTTTACCTGTCATTGCTTTCCTTCCATAGCTGCTAGCAACTGCTTTTGACAGTTGCTTTCCTAATAGCTTCTGCATTACAATTATCGCTCGATTACTAGACTGCTTTTTATCCACTATGGTAATTAACTGCCTCTTCTGGTACTTCTTTACCCTCAGTGATCTTTGACGTGCAGCTCCTTGCCTGAACCACAAATTATATTCAGAGAGATTTTATAGGTGGAATTTCAGGACATTTTCCAATGATGAAAAGCGGCAGGAGTACAAGTTAGTGAACAACTGGTATCATGTTTCCCAGTTTCCTACAGAACTGTGTACAAAAGAGAGATCCACACCTGCAAGTCAGAACACATTTGGTGCTAATAATACGGATTTAAGTGTTTGAAGCATTGTTCTACAGATGACTGTACATTTAACCTTGCAGGTGCTGGGCCACTGTCCAACACATCCACAGCAGCAAAGGCAGGAGCAAAACCTCCTGTTAACAAAGACCAGTAAAAAGCACCTATGAGGCAGCTGCCAGAACCCTGTTTGGTTGTTACTGTTCCAAAACCTCTTGGTGGATGGTCAAAGCTGGAAGCATCCTAAACAAATGTTAATGTATTCCCTGCCCCCAAATGTCTGTGAGGTCAAAGCGGTGACAGGTTTATATTCTGCTTCCTTTCCCCATTGACTCCTAACTTTAAAACAAAGGGTCATCGATTCCCCACAAATATCAGCCTTGTTTTAGCACTGCAGTAACAAATGTGTTCGCACTGCAGTCTTGGACTACTCTCACTATAAAGAATTTCTTTTTTCCTTTATCTAATAGGTATTTACTTCCATGGCTGCAACTTGGCCAAAGAACAAGACTGAAATCCATGGCTTTCACCACACCAGATATGCACAAAGCCACCAGGCTAGCTGCAATGTTTGCAAGCCATGCTTGTAAGCATGCAGCGTAATTCTCCAGTTACTCTTGCCATTACCAGACACACTGCTATCTTTTGGGGTTGTGCTATAGGAGCCACAGTCCAATTGATGCAGAATTAAGTATTGGAGCATCATCTTTGCAAGTGACACCCCACCCTCGGCATTGGTGCTCTCTGTTCTAAAGGCTCACTCCTGAGTTTGCTTCCACAAAGCACAGCAACAGCCCCCGCTAATACCAACCCTTGCTCCTGCATGCCAGATTTTGTGCTGTTTAGCAGTCCATGATCTTTGAGATTATTTTGACTTCCCCTTTTTACAGTGCGCTATAAAGTTAAGCTTTATTGAAATAATGGAAAGATTCCATGCTGGACCCCACAGTAATGTCTGAACTATACTGTGTCAGTGATGTTGATTAAAGCCTTTATTAGCACTCAGATTAATCTAATAATCTGTTTGCTGAGTTGACAGGTAAAAATAGTAAAAGGTCCCTTGAAAGCCACTACGGACACATTTACTGCCTTACATATTACTAAACCTTCACATAATTCCTCCTGATAAGTGGAATATAAAAATACTACATTTCTTACAGACACCAACTTTTTGGCTGTTTCACATCTAAGAAGTAGTGACTAAAAGAATTAATCTCATATTAATAACACAGAATTAGGAGTCAGGTCTGTAAGTATCTAAAGATGCAGATTGTTGCCCTTGGAAATCTACCTTCAACAGGAGTTAGACAGCTGTCTCTTAAACAGGTACAGAGAAGGACAGATACATAGCAAATGAGCAGCTGAGGATCTAATCCTGAAGTTTACAGGAACTTCATTCTGCAAGAGGCAATTCTAGCTGAAGAATATTGTGCCACGAGATAAGAGACACAAGATCTTTGTGATGTATTTAAGCATAATCTACCGTCTAGGAGAGGAAACAGGAACAAGGAAATGAGGCTCCCCAGTGTGGAGTAGCCTTTACCAGCTTGCAAGGTTGGCTCTTGGCTCTGATTTTAAGAATGCTGAGCCTTCCTGCTTCTCAGTGCAGCTGAAGTGCTGTGAGGGCTCTGCAACTCTAATCAAGCCATAAATTATTATGCTAAGAGCCATGGGGGGAATGATCAGAGACTGGACTTAGGAACAAGTAATTGCTGTTAAGTTTTCAAGCACCAGCAGTGTTTTTTCATCCCACAGTCACCCCAAATGTTCTTACTCTGACTCTTCCTCTTTTTGTTCCTTCAGGCTCTCAAGCAGAGATTCTTCCAGAACTTCCAGCTCCTCCAAGGGGATTCTCAGCAGCCAGGTGATGTGGCAGATCAACACCCTGGCTCGAGCATCATAGTACCCTTAAACAGAAGGAAGCCCAGGAAATCAATCAGTCTACATCACACCAGATTAAATAGCGAGTGGCGCACTCAGCTGTGCTAGAGGACCACGTCACATACAAGTACAGCTCCTTCCCTCAGGCCCTCTTCATCTTCCATGTATTTGAACATGACTCCTGTTATCTAAAGAGAGCGATAAATGGAAAATCCTTCTTCCCTGTAAACTTCATCCTACGAATAGTCACTGCACCAGGTAATTGCCTCTATGGCAGGAGGATCTCAAATCCTTCGGTCTGCTTCCTCTGTGATTGAGGCCTTTTGGCTCTGGGTAGGCTGCATCTTTCTTCTCAACAGAGAAATGCTGCAGCAAGACCATTCCTAACTGGAAATATCAAATATATATCTGGGTAACATGACACAATATACCTCAGCTATGCACCAACGCAAGATACGGTATTTTTAAAAAATGCACCTCCATGCAAAAGCTTTATTTCCAATTCATCTTGTTGGCAACAAAAGGCACTCTGGAGTTTAAAGCTACGCGCTGGCTAACCTAGCAGCATCGCTGACAACTGTTTGCAGGTATACTTCACTGCTGGAGATGCAGGAGCGGAGAGCGCACTCAGACAATGCCCAATAGGAAAAATTATTACTCCTGGGCTTATAAGCAGGTGTTCTTAACAAAAGAACCCCATTGTAAGTGTAATAGATTTTAAGTTATTTGTGCCATCTCTTGCTTTTTTTAATATGTTTCTCTCAGTAGCACCTGCTGCTTCCTGAGGGCAGGCTTTTGTAAAGGGTTACAGTGCACTCTGGGATGAAAAAACGCAATTGCTTTTTTAGGGGTGGGTGAAGATACCAGCAACACCCAACTACAAAGTGTGTTTCTGATCACACATAGATCAAATACGGCATTTCGCAATCTGTTAAGTTTATTTATTTAGCACCATCATTACCAGGATACCAAACTACTTGGTTTTAGGTAGGCTTTAATGACACCACTCTTAAGATCTGGGCTTAGTTGAGAAATAAGGAACTTCATCCCTCATATGTGCCATATCTTGCAAGCCCAAGCAGGTGTTTTAACGAGTAGCCTTCTTGCTTCCTGCCTGCTAACACACAACTTAGCTTTTTACTTAGCCAGCTTGGCAGCAAGTCAGCAAGGCTTGAAAATATATTTCTTTTAAATTCCAGCTTAGCAAAATAAGCAGTTTTGCAATGACTGACTTGTTAATTTTCCATTAGAAATAAAGCAAGAACAAAAATGGTACTTTGTTCTGCAGTGAAACAGGCTAATCAGCAACCAGTGAGTTCTTTCCTGGAGAACATGTTAAAACACAGAGATTTAAAAAATGCAAGTAGCAATATAGAAAAGGCTCCTTTTAGAAATGAACATTTTGTTAAGTAGGCAGTCTTTATCCATTAATTTTATTAGACTAATCCATGTTATGGATTGTAAACCAGAAAATTGTTTTATGTGTAATATAATATATGTGTAAAATCACATTTATTTATAATAGGCATCACAGGACACTCTGGAATTTATTCCAGGTTGTTGTTTTTTTTTCTTTTTAGGCAACAAGCAATCTGCAGAAAGTTTGCTAGGCTGAGATTGTCACAACAGCTTTACTGCCTTCCTAAAGGAAGAAATTGTCTGCTCCCCTAGAAACACTTGAGTAGAAACACTCCATTCTAGGTATGTCGGTTCAGAATTTTTCTACTATCACGTACATTTGCATGCTAATGCACAGCATCTGGAGGCAAGGAGGTGAACAGTTGTTCAGTTTTTAACAGGTATTATTAATCATTCTTAATATAATAGTAGCTTTTCCTGTAGTGGACACAGAGAAAAGAGTGTGCTGCTTTTGCCAGAAAGGATGCTAAGATAAAATAGGATGCTAACTTGAGCTTTTTGAGTGTTTCAAAGTATCAGATGTAAACTCAAGTACATTATTCTTACAAAGAACAAATGTAAACTTAGGTAAACTTACCATCTCTAAGAGAGAAGGATAGAAGGTCCTAAAAAAAAATAAAATTCAAGTTAAAACTGAAGATTTATGTCTGGAGGTATCAAAATGGAGGCACGAAACCCCATCAGACCATGACATAATTACTGCAGCATGTCAGTTCATAAACATGGGAAGCCAGCACGCTACAATTCAGCAAGGCAGCACAGAGCAAAGCCAGATATTTCCAGTACAAAACTCTCCACATGCAGGTCCAAATGGCTGGATGGAAGTAGATAATGCTTGGTACATGCTGAAGCAACCTGTATTTTTTGTTATTAGCAACTCTGTTGCAGTTGAAAGCACCATGGTGACACCAGACGTCAAAGTTTGGAGAAAAGAGGTCTAATCTTCCTACCTGTCTAATGTCTTCTTCTTGCTATATAGTCATATATATTCATATTTACACTATGAGTGACAGGTTTGAATGCTAGTCTAATGGACCAGTGGCCCCTATTTTCTTTGGTATTGTGGGCATTCATAGCTCCAGACAGTAAGGCTGAACTGACATGAAGTTCTTTTGGATTAAGTGCTCAGAAATAGAAAACTCAGAATTTATAGCCATCTGTCAAGACTGAAGGACTTGACTTCTGTGTTAGCTCTTCACCATAAAAAAAAAAATTGGAAAAACAAATCAATCCACTAGATGGTTTCTATGGACAAATCCATGAAAAAAAGAGGCCAGTGGTTTTACTACTGCATTCTCTTTTTATTGTCACTGGACAAATTTTAAGTTCTTTACGTAATTACAACACTAAGCACTAGCTCAGTCTAGCTACTTCCCTCTCCTACAGACAAGTAAAGCACAGCTGAATTTTACAGGGAATCCTTCAGCCCTTTGGGAACACAAAAAATGCAGCCAAAGATGTAGGAGGCTGCCAAGGAGTTTATAATTATTAGTCCCATAAGCTCCTAAGCAAAATTCGTATCATAAAAATGTCTCTAATCTTTTCCCTACTGCATGAAAAATGTAGAACGGAGAACAAGGCATCCTTAACCAACTCCTACCAGAAGAGGAGCGAACTGTAGATATAAGCTAAGTGCCTGGACTCTGAGTATCATTTTAACCTGAGAAAAATCTGCTGTTTCATAAAGGAGAAGAGCTTTTGCATAAGACTGGGAAAACCAAAGGATTAGGGCAGCTCAACTCCCACCTATGGGTGCTTTTTCACCTGGTACAGTCCCAGAACCTGCTGCTTAATGTTTTCACACACACAGCTCTACTGTTGAGTATCTGGGTGGCTGTTCCTATCCACAGCGAAGCCTTCTTTTGCTTGCCTGTCCTGCAAATCCTAATGAGATAAGGTTTTCTAGAAGATATCTGTTGGGCTGGGCTCTGCACAAAGCAGTCATTGCTGCTCCTTCATCGTGCATCTCAATGGCCAAAGCGCTCACCCAAGAAAAGGAATATCCTGGTTTTCCATCACCAGTGTGTGAATAACCCTTTTGTCACTGAATCACGTCTCCTCTGTTCCCCTAATCACCACAATGCAGAAAAAAAAAAAGGCTTCTCTTTAGGTCCGGCCATGATTAGTACCCTGTACATGCACACACGCTGCAGACTGTTCCCCAGGCTGGTTGGTGGGATGTGGGAACTGGAGACATGAATCTCTACAGGCAGAGGGAGAGATGTAACTCTGGTTTCCCAAAGCCCGAGTACTGTGACTACGCAGGAATTAGGTAAGTGGGCACCATCACCTCCTCCCCAGCTGCGGTTTTAGAGGGAAGGGTTGGCACAGAGGTGTCAAAGCCCAGCAGAAGGTCCAAGGCTGGGAGCTCCAAGCAGAAAGTTGATGAAGCAAAAAGCCTGAAGTCTAGAAGAGGGTGAAGCTTGTGACCTTGTTGCCATTGTTTTCCATGGACTAATGTAAGCAGCCTCTTGAGCAGGGTTACTGGTTTATGCAGCAACGATTTGTAGGCAATAAATTCTCCCTGTGTGTTGCAAAGGGAAGCATGGGTGTTGACTCAGGTCCTGTACGATATGCCCAGTATCATCTGTGGCACCTAATATCAAATAACCTCTTTTAAAAATCTAGCCTAAGCAGTTGCCTCCATGCATTTCAAAAGATGACAGATGGATACAGGTAATTAGGTGATAAACTGGAACTACTGTTCTTATGGCATCTGTGCCAATTAGCATTCTCAACTATTACTAATTGGTTTAGGCTTTGCACATACTGCTGTGCAGTCACCTGAATTCAAATCAGCATTGGTTACATTAGTTCACAAGTAGTATGTTTCCCTCCTCTAAGCAGTGGTTGTTATATTTCAGTCTTATTTTGAAACTGGAGTTTTCAATCTCCCTGTGAACTCTGTGCACACTACCACCTATATGACTGAGAAACCTTACAAAGGGAAGCAATCTTTATTCGGAGTCTTTGCCAGCTTTTAATGAATTGCTGCAAGTTCAAAACCCATTTCCTCAACAACAGAGAGCACCCAATCTGCACTGCAGTGGAAGAAACTGTATTGTGTGTGGAAAGACACAGGAAAATGGGCATTCAAAGTAAAAATTATTCATAATAAGAACTTTCAACATTTTGTCACCTATCATCATTTCTTCACCTCTTTTTGTTGCACTGCCTTCTCATACCGCACCCACAGCCTGTGTGTTATAACTACTGTCCTTAAAGGATTTGGTTAACCAACGTTTGCCTGTATTAGTCATCTGCAATGAATGCAAACAAAGATAAAAATCCATAAGGCTCAAATTTTCATTGAATCAACGCTGAGCTCACCTCTAATCTCCTGACCTCATGTATCCTCCCTTCAGCACCTTCGAGATGGAGGGCATTCAAAAATGCAGGTGTTAGTGCCAACAGGACCCTGCCACTGAACACACTGAGCAATTAAAGTGTATAGTTGTTATAGGAACGGTAAATGTTGCGTCAGTAGCAGCTGATTACGAAGAAGCAAGAGCACCATAAATCAACATATCAGGAATTCACAAAGCTTGTGCTGTAGCTTGTTTATTTTCAGGTAAGAAGGAAAAAGCTGATCCCAGCTTGATACACTGAAATTACCCACATGCCAGCAGACTTTCCCAAACACACCTTGCAAGCCTCTGCTGCCTTGCTCTACAAAAGTCTTTCATTCTCTCCCTCCTTTGACAAAATCAATCACCTTGCTCATATACAAGACTGCATAAGGCACTGATGTTGTGGCATAGACTGATAGCTATTCCTGATCTTTGCTTTTAACTAATCAAAGAATTGTTATCTACAGCTTCTGTATTCCACCTGAATCCAGGTGATAAGTGCCTCAGTTCTCTGGATCAGAGCAAAATACCGCGCAGTCCTGCTGATTCGGAGCCACTTCTGTAAAAGCACATGGAGTCCTTATGCAACATATGCTCAGAGGAAGCACAAGCTAGATTTCACCAAAATTTCACCCTTAATAAACTCAGCAGCAATGCAGGAAGACTTGCCTAAATCTAGAGAATCCATCCTGAAGCAGAGAGAATGAGGTTAAACAACCTGGGAAGCACCAAGCCATCTAAATGCAGAAAGAAGCAAGTGTGGATTTATTGATTTTGAGCAAACAAAATCAAAACAGCTGCTTTTATTTTAGAAGACCTGTCCTAACGTATTAAAATTATGACTCTCTGTCGCTATACTCATACTGTTACAGGACTTTGAGCATTGTAACATTTGGATGTTTGGAGCAGATCCTCTGAAGCCTTTTATGGACTGACTAGGAGACAGGAAAGATGGCTGAGATAATGGGAGCTGGTCACGATGACCAAGGAAGTTCACTCCTATCATATCTTTCCTTACGCAGTTGTGTTCTCACATCTCCTCTTCTGTCAGGCCATTGCTAAAGGTGAGTGTGTGCTGTTACTCAATACAAGAGCACTGTCTGCACAAAGGATGTCTCGCTGTTCCCTTGTGTGCAGCATATGGCGTAGGGTGCGAGGTGACAGTGGCCACATTATGTGTGGCATCAGTGGTAGCCTACCGTGCTCTTTGCCCTGCACAGCATAATGTGTGGCTGGATGAGCAGATATCTTCCCCAGCTGAGACTCTGCAGCAAAGGTGAACGCCACTGAAATGCTTCACCTTTTTTATCTCTATGTCAGCTTTTACATCAGAACATTATGGAGTTCCAGTCTCATTAATACTTCCTTGGTGAAAGAAAATAAAGTCACAATAACTTATTGCCTTCCAGTAAAAGCTGACTCTGGGAATTGTGCTGTTTGGAGCATGTATGTAGAGGTGTTTTGTATTGCAGCTACGGTAAAGAGGCTTTTAAGCAAATTAAAATCAGGTCTATCATGTTCAGTGTTTCACCAAAATCTGTAAAACACACACATGAATCAAACCCACTGCAATAATACAGTCAAAGTAAAAAGTTTAACAGTTCTCTGTTCTGTAGAGTTAAAGCATCAAACACACAAAACATTAATTCAACAGGCAGCAACCAGGCCTCGTGTTCATCACTTCCACAAGCTGTTTATGGATAGAGAGACCACCAGTCACCCACACAGCTGCTCAGAAATATATGCATATCAGAAATATTAATTTTACATTCCTGACTGTACAAACAGAACCTCCATTACAAACAGACACGTATGACAAATCTCTCCTGCAAAAGCAAACAAGGGTGAGGGGAGCGTATGAACTTACTTGGGTAATGACAACTGGATTTTCTTTCAAGGTGGGATCCTTCAGCAAAATCTGGGCAAAAGTTTCTGTGCCCTCACCTCCTAAGCCACTAGCAAACGCTGTCATGGCGGGTAAGACAGCATCGGGCAGGTCCAGCCATTTCACAAAGCCCTCAATGAATTCCATCCTGAAGGAGCTGTAAGGCAACAGTCACAGTTTAGGCTCTGTAACTGGGTACTTTCACAAGCTGTGAAAGTTTCAAATGTTGATCTGTTACTGTTCACACAAAAAGCAAAGCATTGTAAGAAGTCGGCAGAAGTTGAGTTGCTACACAAGCTGGCTAAAGAAACAAGCGAGCAATCTGAATGGGGCCAGACCTTACTTCAATGCAGGCTGTGAACTCTGCAGTATTAAGGGATGCAATTTGTGCTTAAGTATAGAAGTCTTAAAAGGTGTAAGAAAGTCAGTACATTTAAGAAAACACATTAAGAAAATGTCAAAAGGATCTTCCACTCCCCTAACTTCAGAAGACCCCATCCAGAGTCTGATACCAGCTCCATCTGAGCTGCTGCCCAAAAGCCACCTCCTTTGCTCACCCCCTGCCACCCCGTGTAGTACCTTTGCTCTTCTTCAGGGAACAGCGATGCTAGGGATATCCCACAAAGTGCCGCATAAGCAAATCTTCCCGGTTCACCCAGCTGCTGGCCCAGAAGCACACACGGTTCTTTTTCACCTGCCTGTTCAGCCTCGCTATGCTGTTTTGAAGTGCAACCTTTCCACTTCTCTTCTGCAGCCATTTTTACCTGCAAGTTCAAAGAGGAAAAAGCAGAAGAAAAAAAACGATCCAATAAACAGCTGGAAACCAGGAAGCAAGGAGACAAATCGCCGTTGTTTTTTCACTGTAACACTTGCTGTCAGTATTAAGACATGTCTGCCAAGGTCCAGCTTGTGTATCCCCCCACAACATGGTGCTGTGACCACAGAAGACAACAGGAGACTTCCTCTTCACCAATTCTCAAAAGTTTTGCACAAAATGAGCCAACAATATTTCAAAGAATGAAAGAAGTCCTCTTCAAGATGCAGAGACTGAGCTCCAGTCAGGCATATCATTCACATGTTTACTGCAAAAATAGCGTGTAGAATAAAAGCTCTGCACCTGGTGCAGGGACCAGTACAGCTGCCTGGGAAATAATTTGCCTCTCATCCTCAGTCCAAATCACTCCTCTGTTTATTTTGCATTAAGAAAGTTGAGTCTAGCTGCAGCCTCTGATGAGAAGGATTTTTAGCGTGTCCCATGGACATTGCTAGGCTTTGCTTGTAACATTTTCTTCTTTATACAACCTGCCACTGCTTTTTCCCCAAACATAAAATCCCTGCGTTGCATGGACTAGAGCTGGGCCAAAATATTATTTTTTAGAGTGCAGATGTGCATGCTTCCAACTGAATGGCTTACAACCGCTGCCCCGGAGCTCCTCTGATTATACAAGCAGCTGACAAGATGACTGAAACCAGAGAGATGTGACAACAGCTCATTTCACAATTCAACGTGGGTAACAATCTGCTCCAAAGCTCACCTACATCACCTGACATTTCTACTGACTTCATCAAGATTCAGTTGGTTTCTATGGGGCTCAAATCACCTATTTCATGATATACTTCATATTTAAATGTTTCCTTTTTTTCTCAGCCCTGAAGAAAAGAAAGTGGCTAAGTAGAAATTAGGAGCCCATGACACTACAGCTGAATCTCAGAGGATGCAGAGACCATTTATGGGATTGTTTTAAGAGTCCTCAAAGAAATAAATGCAGCACAGGAGCAGCTCTTTTTAAAGAGATTTTTTTATCTGGGTGCTGTCTGTCATGGTCTTCCAGGAAAGGTGTCTGTCTTGCCTTCCGCTCAGAAATTTATTCAAAGTGATTTGCATTGCTCAGGCTTTCGCTATTTAACTGCTGGTACATAAATGCAAAGAAAACTCATCACTTGAGGGCTGATGGTTATCAAAACTTGCACCTCTCTCCCTGAAGGAGCTCAGCCCCCCTGCAACAGGTACCTCCTGGCATGTCAGTGGCTTGAGCACACGGGTCTAAGGCATCTCGGTGTGTTTCCATGGAAACATCACATTCCAGCAACATGAGAGCACAAAGTCCGCAGGAATAAACTAACTGTTATTTCCGTACCACCCAGAGAAGGGAAGGGCTGGATTACGCTTCCCTAGGGAGAGCAGGTACCTGGGATCAGTCTCAGCCCCAGCACCAACCTCAACACACAGCAGCATTTATGCTTGCTGAAGTGCAGCTGTAAAGGTGGTGCAGGATGTGCCTCTGTGCTTTCCAGAACTTTCTAACAAAATCCCAAGACTGTTTTTTAATTACCTCAGCAGCTCCAAAGCCCTCATTTGGACCATGAAAATCCATTTCACATCACTCACTAGGCTCTGATCTTCCTAAAACATCCAGACTTATGGACCAATTTGCCCAGAAATAATCTAATTTACAAGTTAGATAAATAACCCAGTTTAAAGTTTCAATAACTTTGCAAACAATTACTTGGAACGTCTGGTCACCTCTGGACACAGACCTGTGAGCTTATTATAGAGACAACACTGAAAATAAAATGCCCCTCCCTGCTGTGATAGATTTATTGATTTGTTAACACAGGCTCATATGAAAAGCGAAGCAGCTAAAAAGGATCCAAAAACAGTACAGCTGTTTAACCTTGTTTCCCAATAACACAAAAGATATGACCAATTGTGGAGCGACACTATAGTGGCTTCTTGCATGCAACTTTATTGCTATTATGCAACAAATAATTCACAATGCTGACCATCTAAAACACCCAGAGAAAGTTTTGAAAGACTTTGAAGGTGCTCTGATCAGTATGCTCAATGTACATCAAATGTATCAAGTATATCAAAAAGATACATACACAGGTATCTATTTCTTCATAAATGCCTAGGAAATAAGGGGTTTGGGTTTTCAGACACGCAGCATAAAAAAAGGGCAATATGTGATTCAGTAAAGAAACCTTGGGCCAAGAAGTTCTGCCACTAAATTCAAGAGGAGGGAATTGAGAGCTAGAAATGTAACTCAAAAGTTATTTACAGCTTGTGGCACTGGAATTCACATCTCTGTCTTGAACAATGTGATTCAGCAATCAATAGCATTGCCATAATCTGAACCGTCACTTGAAAGAGACACTTTTTTATCACTTCCAGTGCTCACTTTTCACACAAAGCCCTTTGTTTTCTTGACAGGTGGTGTGTTTTATATAGCAGCTCCCACAGTCCTATTTGGAAAGCAGAAAGACAACCCTAAAGATAATCCTAATCTAAAACTGTACAATACACATGTGCTCCCTGCTGCTGGAAGGAGAAATACAGAGATGCTGGCATTGCATTCGTCCAAAACTATGACAAAAGCGGCCAAACCACTGATGTGTTAATCTCCAAGACCCTCAAAAGTTAACAGGGCATCTCATTAACTTCAGATAACTAGCTGTAGATAATTATTCAGATGGGGCTGGCCAAAAAGTCCCTTAGCGAGGCACACTGAAGGACAGCACAGCTGAACTGCGGTTAAGCATCGGACACAACAGACTGTGGAAGTATTTGGGCAAATGAGTCTTCTTGGGGACCTGCATGGGACTCCAGAGCCACACACGTGCTCACATGCTGGCAGCACCATGTGATATTAATCCATAGATAGGAAGTACGAACATGGAATGCAATTAATTCAGTCCTGGATAAAAATCACATCTCCCTGCAAAAACACATGAATGTGATACAGATGGCCACTGCAGAGATGCATGCTGAATGTAAAACAGGGCTCAGAGACGGAGGGGATGGGGAAAAGCTAAAAGCTTAACTAGTTGCAAAACAGAGTGCGTGTGATTCGATTAATCCAGATGCTTGTAGCAGCAGCGCCAGAGAAGCAATTTCATTACACAGAAGGTGGCAAAGCCACCAAGAGGGATGAGGCCAGCAGGGAGAAATCACTAGTGGGAAAATGTGAGGGAAACACCTCAGCTGGGAAAGCTGTGAGGAACAACACCTCCACAGCTGCCGACACTCACTTCTACCACAAATCCTGTGTGGCTGACATCTCTGCTGCTAGAATACAAGCTTTTTTTTTTTTTTTTTTTAACAGAAAGTAGCACTTTTGACAACCACTGAGGAAAGCAGTCTCCTCGGAGAGTGACCTGAGGAGAGGGGTCCCATCTGAGGAGAGGGGAGCAGCCTGAAGGAGAGGGGAGCGGCCTGAAGGAGAGGGGTCCCACCTAAGGACAGGGGAGCGGCCTGAAGGAGAGGGGTCCCGCCTGAGGAGAGGGCCCGGCCGCCCCCTCAGCCCCACCCCAGCCGATAGCAGCCCCTCTCCCCACCTCTCCCAGCCCGACCCCGACCTGCCGCCGGCCCGGCCTCAAAGAGCAGCAGCCGCCGCTGTCTTCCGCTTCCTGCCCGTCCCGCCGCTGCTGCGCAATGTGCGTATGGCAGACGGGCTGCGGCTCGCCTACGCGATTGGCGTAGCGCTGCGCTCAGTTTGCGGAGCCGAGATGGGAGGCGCGCCGGGCTGAGGTGATGGTGGCGGCGAGCCGACAGCCAGCCCCGGGCCGGCCCTTTCCCGGCTGGCGGCCCCTTCGCGGGCGTGGTGGTAGGCGCATCTCCACCGTGAGATGAGTATAGCGGCTTTTGCCCTCGCTGCCCGCCTTTATCTGCGGTCTTGGGCCTTGTACGCCGCATTGGTGGCTCGCAGGGGGTTCAGGCCTACCTGGGTACCAGCCCTTTCGCTCTTTTTTTTCCTCAAGTCCTTCCAGTCCTAAAGCCCTTTTCCCCCCTGTGAGAACCTCTCCATCAGAGAGGTAGGCATGTGAGTTTCGTGAAGCTGCTCTCAGGTTCCTACCCCAGGAGTTCTCTGCCATCTCCACACAGGACAGGTTGGTGTCGCTGGGGGTTACCCTGAGGAAAACTAAAGCTTTAGTGGAGTCTTGAATTTTGTGCTGTATTACCGGGTGGGATCCCAAAGCCATAGGAACAGAAGCTGAAGTGTGTGTGTATATATGCACTCATCAGACCAATGTAAGGGCCATGTACATATTGCTGATAGCAGCAGGGTTACTGACACAGTCACCTCCAGAGGTTTTGTGTCACTGGTTATTTGGCCTTGCAGAAATCCAAATACTTTGGAGTTAGTTCAGCTATCCAAGCGTAATGCTTTTGCGTTGTGTTTTGGGGGTTTAAGAAATGCATTTGCTGCGAGAGCAGTCTCCAGCTGGAACCCTAAGTGCAGTGCATAGTAATCCTCAGAGAAATTGGTATTTTTCGGGGGGGAGAGAGCAGTTTTTGTGTATAGCCACATTTCACAAAAGCAAAACTGGTTTTGGTTGCTTGGTAGCTGGGGTAACTGATATGTACTTTAAAACATGCTATGTGGGACTGACTTATAAATACATTTTTAAAATAAGCTGGGTACCAATTCTGTTTAAAAGATGATTTTTCTTTGGCCAAAGTCTTGTCCTGGTTGCATGGTACTAATGTTAGACACCCCCCTCAAGTGTACTCGCACAAGTACTCATGTTAAATATAGGTATTTTCAGCATCATCATGTAGTCATTAAATATGACACTGAAGTTCAAAAGGCGAGTTCTGTTGATTCCCAGTTAGGGTGCAGAAGGTATCTGCTTCACCTGTGACTTTACCTCACTTGAGTAACTGCACAACACAACAGACAACTTACAAATGGTTCACAACAAGTAAGGAATCACCTGGGCATAAATCTGTGGAGATCTTCCCAGAGCAAGATCTGCAAATTCGTTTCTTGTAGATTTGCCAGTTCTGTGTTTGAGGACCTAAAGTTCTGTTTGTACTGAATCTGAGCGGTGTGGAGGTGTGAAATGTCTTATTTATTCCATGTTTATTTTTGCCTATTTGTGTGGTAATGCAGAAGAGCTGTTAAAAGTGGACCAAAACCGAAGTTGAGCGGAATGATAGTTAGGAGTGAGTTTTACCAGATGTTGTAAACTTGGGATCTCATTATATAGTTTAATAGTAATCAAAGCCAGCACAATTATGGATAATTTAAAGTTCTGCAGATAAAGTGAGACTTCTACATCTAACAGTAATTTAGAACACCTACACTCTGAATTTTTCAGGCACCTGTCTCACTCTTACATAAGTAACTAGTGACTGTGGTGGTTGATGGTGCTGTTTGTTGAAGAGAAGCCTGGAAAGGGATTGGGATAGGAAAAGTTGTGGCATTGGGAAGGGTCCTGTGGGCAGAGGGGCAGTGCAGAAGCACAGCATGACAAAAAGATAGACGTATTTTTTAATTGAAACTCACTTGTGTACATTCGTTGTTAAACAAAGTACCTTTGATGCTTCTGGTCCAGGATTCTGTCTATACAGACTGTAGCCTTTAAATACTGATGTTGGGTCTTATGATGCTCTTAATGCCTCAATGGGATTCTGTCTTTGTAAATCCCAATTCTCAGATATTTATGCAGTTTCTTGGGTACAGCTGAGTACTACTGCCTGGGCCCATTTCTCATTATGAACCTCTCTCTTTCAGGCTGCGGTGTGTTAACCTAATCACTCTCTGAAATTGGGAGCCAGCTAGGTAAGGGAAGCAGGGCAACGTAGTTCAGAGCTGAAACTTTCTTTCCAGGAATACTGGCATGAATTAAATCTGAGTACAAAAAAATCCTTTCCATTTTGGAATGGGAATACATTTCTGTTGGCCTTTTCTCCATAAACTCAGTTGCTGCTTCAGAGGTTTATGTTGTCATGGAGCCTTATCTTGTCAGATGAGAATCACAGCTGTTATAAAGATATCAGGTTCTAGGACCTAATGACTTCCACCAACATCCATGAACTCTGAATCAGCTGATTGTTAGTGGCTCTCAAAGGCTAAAGAAATGTTTCAGTTGAACTGCTGAATGCAAGCTTGGAAGCTGCTGATGCAAAGCAGTTGGGGTGGAAACCTGGAGTTCCATGGCTGCTAATCTTACTGTATGGATCCATAGGGGTTTTTTCAGTGGGCCAATCTCTCACTGGTAGCCAACAGAGCATGCGCTTCCTTCTTGCTGCTGTATACCGCCTTGAGGGAAGCCCTTTTTTGTTGGCCTTTTTTATTTTTGGCACTGGAGAAATTAGTGTAAAAGAATTTGAATGCACCCTTTTGGAAGGACAGGGTATATAACAAATGGATTTTTCCTGTTTACATTAATTCTCTGATTTCATTTGTTCACACACATGGGCTGGCAAGGCCACATGGGCTGGCCAGCTCCATTGTGAGTGATACAAGGACAAGGGATGCTGCCTCTATATTCTTCATTATATTTCATTTTGTTACGTCTATTAATTATATTTCTGGACTGACAATGACAAACTGATACTGAGTTCAATGTATACACCCTTCTGGAGTTGTTTGATATTTTGCTTGGTCTCTTCCCTCAGGCAAAATTCCCCAAGTTTTATCTTTTTTGTTGTTGGGTTTTTTTTTCCTCCACCAGTTGGGATAATGTTATGGCTCTAGTCCAGCTCATCTTTGCCATCTTATCTTTAGGACAGTCTGTTTCTTCCTGCTATCTGGTTGTTTTGATGAGACCAGTGTAGCAATTAGCACATGATCTTCCTTTAACGCTTCTAGCTTACTCTGATGCATTCATGCACACTACGTTCAGGCCAATAGAATTGTTACAAACCTTTACAGTACCAGTCACCCACTAGTGCTGGTGAAGGGAACTCGACAAGAAAACTGTCTATGAGCTGAAAGACCTGCCAAGAGTTTCTAAAATTATTTTCAGTAAAGCTGAATAACTGTTCCAGTCTTTGTATTTGGAATAATACAGTATTTGGATTTAAAGCTACCTGCCTTTTCCCAATTGAAAAGCTTTTTTTCTGGTTGGATATTAGCAAATGTTACTATATATGTACTCTGCAATAAGCCAGTTGCTGTCCAAATATATGAGAAAACCCAAAGCATTTATTTCCCTTGAAGGTTTGTGTTTTGGGGCAGAAAACAGACCTGTTTTTTTCCAAGACTCTAGGAGGAGAACAGCTCCTTCCCCTCTTAGTCTAATCTGTTTTATCTGCTGGTGAGACACTATGTATATTTATATACTGAGCAACTGGAGTACATCAGTTTCCATTCTTATCGAACACAAATATTTACCCCAGGCCTGATCCAAGGTCTCCTGAGATCCATGGTGCTCTTAAAAATGTAACTTAACTAGAGCAAACTCCTGATTTTTTCCAATTTAATTTTAGTTGGGTTATAGGGTATTCTGTTAGCAACTAAGTATTTTTTTAAATAAAGGAAAAAAAATCCAACACATTACTGCTTTGCTTTACTCACCAGCTCAATTGTGCAGCTCCCTAATATGCTTTCTCAGCTGTAGTTCCTGTCAATGAGGAAACTGTGAAATGTTTTGATGTGAATTGTCAGTGAGGAATTGAAACACAGAAGTCAATGAGTAATTAATATTACTGAACTTTAATGGACACATTCCATGTAAAAATAGCAGATGTGGTATGGCGTAACAATTGACAGGTTTCTGTTTATCTCTGTAAGCATCTCCAGGGGCAATGTTGAACCTAACATGAAGAGGGCAAGAAGAGAGGTGGTACAGGTAGCCAGATAAAGGAATTCAGGTGAGAGGAACCATTTCTGTGCTAAATAACATGGGGAATATTGAAGGGTCATGAACTTCTAAGAGCCTTACCCTTTGCAAGCCACAGACTCAAGATCAGGAGTGTTGATTTTGCCTTCTCCTCTCCAGTTTTGTGTGTAACTTAAAATGGCATCAACTGACATCCCCTTTTCCCAGTCCCTTTCCCGTCCCTACCAACAACCATTTGGGCAGTGATAGGGATTAAGTGATAATCTGGGTTAAAACTACTCTCTTCCACTGAGGCTAGGCTAAATTTAGCAGTCTCATTTCCCCACATTGTCACAAGAAAAGGTGTACGTGTGTTAAGAGACCGGGAAAACACAACCACAGGATTTTCACAGGACATATCTGTCAGGAGTTTCAGATAATGTTCTGAAGTGCTAATCAGGAAATGACATGGAGAAGAGCAAAATGACAAAAGCAAACCAACAGAATTATTAGTCTGGGATAAAAATTGTATGGAAAGCCTACAATTTTTATCTTGTATACACCAACATATAAATATTTGACTATGTTTCCAGTAATGAAATTTAACAGCTCATTGCTATTGGGCCAACTTAGGCACCTGTTGAATTTATTGCGTGAATGATTGCTTTCAAAGTCCAGTAACTGACTGGCGCGCCTAGGACGCAGCTTTGCAGGCAGGACTGGTCCATTCTCTCTCGGCAGCGCAGGTTATTGTTTCAGGCGATGGCAGCAATGTGAGTCTCCTTGCGGCAGGAGGTGAGCGAGTCCCTGTTACACCTCCAGTAGAATTTAGGAGTGCAGCAAAGCACCATAGACAGGACCAACCCCAAAGTCAGCATGAGACAAATTACCCATTTTATCAGCCCAGAGTATATGAATGGGAGGATGAGGATAGTGAGAATGACCACAAGCAGCAGGAGCAGCACTAGTCTCTGGATCGCCAGTCTGTTGTCTGCTGGAACATTTTCATCTCCGTGTAAAACATCTTGGCTGGTCAGAGTCCAGCTATTTTTGTCCAGCCCTATGGCTGAGATGTGTACCTCAGGGTTTGAATCTGGGTTTTCCAAGTGCTCCATGATGTCTTCTTTATTTTGAAGTGTGCGGATGAGTCCTCCTGACACAAAAGTGGCTTTTCTGCACAGGGGGCAGGTGATGATCCAGGTACTCTCTTCTTTCCTGAGGATGAGCTTGAGGCAGACTGCGCAGAAGGCATGCTGGCAGTCCAGGAGCTTTGGTACTCTGTAAATATCGTACTTGTTGAAGCAGACTAGGCAGTCCGTATCAATAGACGTTGTGGTTGGACACTGGTGGTTCATTTCAAAACTGCATGCTTCAGAAGGGTTTATGTTCGCTAGCATAACAAGAGGCTTTGCATTTGGGCAGTCTCTTTCAGAAATTGCTGGGTTAATGGCATCAGGACCATCTTGCTCTGTGCCTGAAGGTGTCTCAATTTCTTTAAGATGTTCTTCCATAAATCCCAGTCCCTTCACATCGGCAGCGTTTTCGGTTAGGGGTCCTGCTCTGCTCATTTCTGCAGCACCTTCTGCAGCGAGCACAGGACTGTCCTTGTCGGCCTGAGGTACTCCAGGAGCTGTCGAGCTGTTTCCACTGTTTGGCTTGTCAGTGGATTTCTCCACGGAGATAAACCTCAGTGCGGTTTGTCTTCCCTTAGCTGAAGGATTTTCTGAGTTTCTGGCTCCTTATATGTGTTGCTTTATTCCTGTTATATGCATGATTGATTAGTGACAGCTAGCTTTAAGCGTGTTGTGCTCTTACAATACGGTGCTTTTATGAGATGGGGACCTGAGTTAATCATTAACTTCATGGCCAAGATGTTTTACAATGGCTGATAATATCACTGAGCAACTTCTGTCCGGAAGCAGACCCCGTGGCGTTAACAGACTGCAGCTTTCTTCACTGTGGTAGCCAGGCACTACCATTATTATTAAATTAGTACTTTATTTGTTGAAAGCAATTTCACTGGTCTCTAAACACTTATTTGCTGGACAGCAACAGATTCAGAGGAATTATCTGATATTAACACTGGTGTATTGGGTGCAGTACTTTGATTAGAGAGAGCATAAGTATCACCAGTTTTGGGAGCTCTGGCTAGGAAGTCTGCTCTTGCTTTAGCAATACTCACTACCCTCGAGCTGGTACCCTACAGCACAAAGTAAAGAATGAGATTATTAATGTTGAGCATTAAATGTCTGATTATTATCAACTCTTTTATCCTAGGAGAGTACCTGTTAGTTTCAGTCATCAGTGGGCTTCCAAGTGTGAATTGAAGCATGACTTAGGGTCTTACACAGTCCATGAGAGAGAGCTGGAGATCAAGAGCAAGGTTAGTGTCTTGGTAGCACCATTTTCTTTTTTGTAGTGTTCAAAGGACAACCTCATGCACTCAGGAACGCCCTTCTGTTAGGTGGTTTTGTGAATGTTCATCTCATCTGGAAAAAAAAATATATGCCTGAACAAAATCCCTCAGTCTCTTAATTTCTTCCTACCTTCTTATTTGAGGGGTAAAATACAGATGGTGGTTTGTCAGGAAGGTGGAAAAGGAAGGTTCACTAACTCCAGAAAGACGGGCTAGGTCAGCATTACCCGTAGAAGACAGGCAGTACCAAGTCAGTAGCCTCAAATGCACCTGAATGCTCAAGCTGTCTGTGTTACCATGTGCCAGCCCCTCCTTCCAACAAAAGCAACAGAAATAAATGAAATAACTGCAATTTAGGAGGGCAAGGAGTTCAGGAAGACTCTAATCTCATGAACTTGCTGATGATGGGGGGAAGAGCCTGTTCTTCTTTGCTGAGAAATAGTAGAAGGTTTGTTGTAAGCAAACCGTAAAAGTATCTAGGCGTTCCTGCTACATTTCTGCTGATGTGGCGTATTGCAGTGTTTGATGGACTTTGGGGTGACCCCAAATTTTAGGAGTCTGAAGATCTTTCAGTTGCAGAAGTGGTACTTGTACTTGAAGTGCAAGAACACCTGGAAGCGGGTTCTTTTATGTTTAAAAATAGGAGAATTTTCTATTGCATTTCACATACCTCTTTATTAGGAAGTTAATGCTGTTAAAAAGTTCTGGGAAAGTGGAAGAGAAACCTGCCATTTTCACAGTCCTTTAGCAGTTTCAAATTTGGTCTGTCAGTTCCCATGTCCAAAATGGAAATGTCTTATAAAATTACTGATTCTTGATTATTAGAACAGTACGAAACTGTCCTGCAGATGTTGGGAAGCTGGAACAGACACCAAGAGGGGCAACACTCCTAACTTCAAGTTTAAAAGGAGGTGGGATGAATCCATGCCTCTGTATCCATGTGCTGTCTTCTGACAATGGGTGGGAGTGATTTTTGCGTGCCTTCCGACTGTGTGCTCTGGAAACTCGGAGCTGCTTCAGAGGCATGGTTGTCTTGCTACAGATGTGTGTCAGCAGCTAGGACAAATCGCTTGAGGGAAGGGGAAAGCCGAGGTCCTCGTTCTTCAGAGAGGCCCTTATGCTTTCCTGGGCTGTGCTTTACTGCCACATGGATCGGGGACCCCAGGGGAGGATGCGTGATCTAGTGTGGGGGCTCAGGAGGCTGCAACCGTGCAATTTGCTGTGGTTTCAGCACTGCTGTTCAGCGAGTGTGTCGTCTCCCTGCCCAATTTTTATTGGTCATAGTGGATTAAAAATATGTCTTTGTCGTTGTCCTCCATTGATGAAATTTTCAGCCAAGTGTCAAAGGACTTGCCCTAATTTTGACTCAGTTTTGTCCTTGGCGTCACGAGTGATGTTCACTGGCTTGCATGCAGGTTATACTTAACTGAATTGCTTATAGCCCTTTAACGCTACTTAGGCTAATTACTGTTTCATTAATCATTTGCAGTCAGTTTATATACTCATCTTGTTTTCCTGCTTTTAGTGTGTTTGCATAAGAAAATATGTTTCTATGGAATGTTTCTTATGGACTTGTTTATGACAGGATATGGATATAAAAGTGTAGTCATGTCATTTCAGAGTAAAATCCTTGCTTGCCATAGGGCTTTCAGCACAATACTATTCAAAACATCTGAGAAGGTGCTGGTGATAGTCCTGTGAGCTTCTTCCTCTCTTTCAGATTGTTGTGACTCTGAACAAGAGGAACTTAAAAAATTTTATCTTGATGTGAAGCCTCTCACTGTATCCCCTGTTACCCAGTGTAAGTACGGGTGAAGCAGAGAGGTTGCCTTCAGATTTACACCACGTCATTTGGGGTGCCAAGGAATTTCTTACGCTGAGGTGGAAAAGGAGGTTGTTCTGTGGTGAATAAAGCTGCAGCGGATGGTGCCTTTTGTGATCTGAAACACCTCGCAGGAGAATCCTGCCTGGTGATTTTTATCTTGCCTTGTTAGACTACAACATGCTTTCGTGGCACTGGCACGTCTGTAATATTCCTGCCAAGGGAGTTGATTCACTCGTTATCTCAGGGCCTGTTCCCAAATTTGGAGTGTTTCCTTAGCGTGCATCGTGAAACCATTTGGCTGCACCTTCTGAACCGAGAGTGCTAGGAATTGGGCATAAATCAGACTGGCAGCACCAGGCAGATTCTGTTGCGATACCTGCAGAGAAAAGTAGGGCGAGGAAAAGCAGAGTAGAGGGAGAGAATAGATGGAGGGGGCAGCAACGGGGAGGGGGCGCAGCTGCGGATGGCCTCTGTGGTTGCTGTGGGAAGAGTGGCACCAGGACAGCAGGGAATCTTCCCCCAAAATCCATACTCCGGCCGAGTCACTGAGTCACCAGCCCCCTTCTGCGGTCTGGAGGAGTTTCCCTCCGTGCCTGGGGAAATGGGACACTAAGCTTCAGCATATTACACATATTAATTTAATTAATTTTCACAGTTTCAGCTCTCCCGTGGCAGCTGTCAGCCACGTTCTCGTGGTGCCACCTCGCGGGTCCTTTCCTTTTCAGCTCACCCCGGAGCGTGGATCTGGTGTGGAATGGTTACTGTCTGCAGTAACTCGCCCTGGCGTGTGACGGGAGAAGGCGGCCAAAGCAGCGGCCAGGTCAGCTGGGGCTGTGCTGGGGCTGCTGGGAGAGGCACCGGAGCCTGTGGCCGTGCCCCGAGGAAAAAGCCCCTGGACAGAGTGTAATTCACAGTGGAAGCTAATGAGGCGCGGAACGTGGCGATCTCGGGCAAAGCATTTTGGTACCGTATCAATGATGCTCGCGGCAGCTTCCCAGCCTCCTCCCCACCGGTCCCCCTTCTCCCAGCTGATTCCTGCACGCTTCTTCCCTTCACAGCTCCCATTGCCTTTGATCCCTAAAGCCCTCCGCTTCCCCTAGCCTCAGTTTCCCTCCCGGGACCCCCTGCTCCCACCTGCCTTCCTCCTCCTCCTGGAGGAATCCGCCTGGGGCGGGCTAGAGCGGCGGCGCTCCGGCCGCTCCGCGCTGCTCTCGATGGTGCCGCGCTCACGTGAGGGGCGCTCGGCGGCGCAGGCGCGGTGGCGCCCGGCGGGGATGTCCCGCAAGCAGGCGGCTAAGGCCCGGCCCGCCGCCGGAGCCAGGAAAGTGCGGCGGCCCCGGCAGCCCTCCGCCGGGCCGGCTCCCGACCCCGCACCGGGTGGCGGGGGCCTCGCCCGGCAGCTGCGAGCCCTCGGCCTCAAGCTGCGGGAGGTGCCGGGCGATGGGTGAGCGCCGGCCCCCTGCCCCCGGGAGCCTTCTCCTCCGTCGGCGGGTGGGCAGCCTGTGTCCCCGGGAGCTGAGGGTCTTCCCCTCGCGGCTGAGTGGAGCTAGTGCTCCGCAGGGGTGGGGGCTTCCCCGCTGGAGCCCACAGGGATCAGAGGGCTCTGCTTTGTGGGTGTGCAGGGCCTGGTCCCCCGGGGTGCTGAGGGCTCTGCTGGGCCCAGGCCTGGTCCCTGGCGGGGCTAAAGGCTCCCCTGGTCTGCTGAGCAGAGCGTAGGAAGGGCCATAAGTATTGGGTGAAAGAGGTGTTAGATGTCTGCTGAGAAACTGCTTGGTAGATCATTGAGTTGTCCTTTGTCGCATTATGTCTTTTGTCAGTTTAAGACAGTTTGGCCTAGCAGTCTTACCACGCTTGACTTACCCTTTTGGAGCTGGAGACATGTTCACTCAAAACCTTATGTTCTTACCAGCAATTCTAGTAGCAGCAGCCATTTAAAGTACAGGGAATAGGTGCTACTTCACATTCATATCCTTGTTGAACTTAACTGGGCAGAAGGAGCACAAATACTTTCCTTTTATCACTGTATCTTTTTGCTGCTACGCCGGTTGTTGGTTTAATGGTGTATGTTAGCTATGTTTCACACATGCTAACTGGTGGTTTCTCTTTCGGTAGCAATTGTTTGTTTCGGGCCCTTGGTGATCAGCTTGAGGGGCACTCGCGGAACCACCTCAGACATCGCCAGGAAACGGTGGATTACATGATAAAGCAGCGGGAGGATTTTGAGCCTTTTGTGGAGGATGATGTACCCTTTGAGAAACATGGTATGGTCTCCATGGGATACTAGTGGAAGGGTTACTGCTTAACGTGATTGCATCTCATTAAGCGCATCTTCTTACTAAACAGTTCCTTATTCCAGGACTATGTTAGGGCTTCTCTTTAGTTTAGAAACTGTGAGTGTACCTTTCTGTCTGTTCCATAGAATGATGAACTATTAAACTTGTATTAAATCGGTGTTGGAAATAGTTTAAATTTAAGAAAAAATTGGAGAAGAGAGGCAAAAAAAAGCCAAGAAGTTAAAATTTGATGTTTTCAAAAGGAACTTGCAAAAATTGCCTAGTTCTTCTTGAATGCTGGTGAGTGTCAAGTGGCTGATTTCTTTGGGTTTCTTCTTCTCCTTGACACTTGATATTTCATGGTGGTAACACAGGGGAAGATCCAAAGCAGACAAAAATACAGCCTTTGTTCTGAAAGCTTCGAGGATGTGCCAAGTACCATGCAGGTGATGCATGAAAGTGGTTTGGGCCTTTAGTATGTGGCACTCCTTCCTTCTGAGCTAACACAGAGCTGATGGCCTTGCATAATCTAAGGGTGTACTGCATTTTTTAGAGGTTTCTGTGGTCATTTAAGACTCATTAATTTCTGTCGCTGCCAAATTTTTGCTTCAGCAGTCGCTGTTTCACAGTTGGGATTTTCTTTCCGGAATTTCTTGGGCTTGTGATGAATTTTTGTTACTCACTATCCCTCCAGTGCTTCTGGAACGGCCAGAAACTAGGTTTCCAACTCTTCTGGATGTTTTTTCCTTTAGTTACCAATTTGGCCAAGCCCGGTACCTTTGCTGGCAACGATGCTATTGTGGCCTTTGCAAGGAACAATCAAATGAATGTGGTTATTCATCAGCTTAATGCTCCGCTGTGGCAGGTGAGAAACGAAACTTCTATATTGTGACCTAATTTTCAGCTGATGAATACAAATTGTGTTGAAACTTCCTGATCATTACAAAAGAGCAATCAGTAGCCGTATGGTGTAGAGTTGTGCTTGCTTTTTCACCCTTGGGCAAAAACACTCCAGATTTCAGCTAGGAGGAGAGGGAATGAAAGAAAACAATGAATGTGTGAAAGTATGTGGACATGGAGCAGCATGTTTTAGTTTGGTTTTAAGCTTTGTTGTTGTGTTTCTGTTTCCCTGTCTTCTGAAGATTGGACTTCACATGAGGTTACTTTTCTGATAGGAATTTGAGCCAGGCTTAAGGAAACCTGTACCATAAGATTCAGAAATATGGAAGTACAGGGTATGGCAGCTGTGTTGGAATGAAGCTCTGTCAATTCTGCATGGGATTTGGAATGAGAAGGTTTCTGACAGTTGGAGAAATGAGGTTCAGGACTGGGTGGAAGAGGCAAGAAGTTTTAAAACTTTGAGGTGGTGTTTAATCAGCTTCTGGAAAGGACTGTGTGGTATGGTTTCCTCTGACAGCAGGGCACTGGAACAAGCAACCCATCAGGTCCCTCCTGCTTGCTTTTTTTTGTTGTTTTTCTATGGCAAGTCCACCGTGGAATGGGTCCACGCTCAATCTCTGCCTGTCCATTGAGCAAGTGAGAACCTGTATTTAAGTCAGGATTGTTTCTGGCCACAATTCACAGGCAGAACCAATGAAGTATATAGATTAAACAAGGCAATAAAGATAAAAGACCAGGTGAACACTGTCAGTGGTGTCTCAGATACATTTGAAACCGTGTCAGGTGGATTCTTGAACCCAGACGAGTTTAAGCTCATATTTGCATGGCAGCCATGGGCAGTAAGACAGCTAACTAAAATCCTCAACTGCTTGACCCGCTAGAGTGAGCAGAGGTAGCGACCTTGCGGGAGAGTTCATGGGGGTGCGGTTCATGTTTTTGTTACTGTTTTGAACCGGGTGCTCACCTCTGTGTAATTAACTCCTATTGATATTTTGTATATCCTCTTAAAAAGCTTAAACTCTTTTTCCCCATTCATTGACCTTTCCAGGGTTGTAAAGACAGAGTTTGTGATGAGGTTCTGTTTTGCCTGAGTGTAGTCTTATTAGTAAAGGGTTGTCTTAGGCTCTTTAGACTGGCGTAAGGTAATAGTTGTAATGTAAGGAGTCTCCTGCCCGCACAGAGGATACATCAGGACATTGAAGTATGTAAGGCGTCACAAACATGATGACAATGTTAGCAAGTTGGTAGGCTTGACTAACCCAGGACACCTTTTTTTCTTGATTTTCTATATGTCGACCTACTTTCCCACCCCCCCACCTCCCCCTTTCTTCTTTGGAGCCCAACAAAACTTTAGAAAGATGAGATTCCAAAGAGAGCATTTCCAGAGAGGCAGGTGAGCAAGATGCTTAAAGCAGATAGAGTGAATATCTCCCTCCTCTAAAGCAGATGGTGAGTTATCCTTTAATTTCGAGAGAACCATTTGGATCCAGTACAGCTAAGCTGGAACGATGTGAGCAGAAGTGTTCAGGACCTCCAGCTTGTATCTCAATCTCTGGCCTAATCAAAAGCTCTTCAGAGGTGGGCATCTCTGCGTGGACATTTTAGGGCTTTAAACGCCTTTACCTTTTTTGATAGTGACTGTAAATGTAGAGCTTCAAGTTAGCTCAGATGTACAGGCTATTTTATTGGCTTTTTGGATAACTGCTTACCTTTTTTCAGTGGTTTTGCCTTTTTTTTTTTTTGTTTTTTGTTTATCTGCAGCTATCTTTTGTTTACAGTTCCAGTGTATTGTGGAAAGAGCACGCAAAAAGAGGCTTCACTACTGAGAGCTAAATTGGGTATTTTCAGAATGATCTTTAAAGAGCTCTGGGATTTGTTAGATACTCATTGAGGCTCTGGCAGAGGAGAGGTGTTGAAAACAAATCTTCCTGAGTTCCAACATGTCAAATAACAGGATAAAAGGCAGAAGTTAAGTATAACCAAGTGTTGAGTTGGAACTTAAAGGTGAGCAAGTGTGAAATAGATGAATGGAGAATCTCTGTCATGAAATCTGAAGTCATTAGAGCAACGCAGAGTGAAGACATGGTTGAAAGGTGACTTGGTGTATATTCCCTAAGTTAGGATAAGCTGATTGAAAGATGTAAAAGGATTGAGAAATTGTGGAGCCCTAAAGCAAGCATTTGTTGTCATTTGCTTACTGACATCTTCTCCAGAAAGGTTGTCAGATCTTTGAACTCTGGCTTGACAGGTAAGCAAAGGAGAACTGCAAATGCCGGTAATTTTCCGCATTCCTTGTAAGAGTTGGAATGCCGTGTAGCTTTTAGCTAATAACTTGAGACACTGGTGGTTGGGGTAGAATGATTCTTGCATCAGTACAGATAATACTCAGAGCGGGAATTTTCTACGGAAACCGCTGTACTTGGTGCTGACAAAGCAAAGGAATGTTTGGTGGTTAATAGTGCTCCTGAATCGAGTTAGTACGTTTTCATGGTTTGGCTTTATTTCTGTTAGTCTTTCTTTAAAAAACAAAACATAACCACTTTGAATGCTAACTGTTAAAACAGCATCTCGTCCCAGCTGCTGAACACCACTTAGTCTGGGTGATGTGTTTCCACTGTGGTCATAATTTGGACTTTTTTTTTTTTATTTATTTCCTTCATGTTTGAGGGGAAGAAGGCATTGTACACTCAGTGGGAGTTGTCACTGCGACTGGGCCTGGGAAAGGCGATTAAGAAAGCTCACAGCTCCTGTGGAAATTTTAGAAAATAGTTAAGAGCTGTCCACTGAAATATTTTCATACCATGTTTTGTTTGTTATGATGTAACTGACCCAATGTTGTGTATCTGGTTTTCAAATATGATCCTTGAGACAGAAGCTCTGTTGTTACTGTAGGCACATCTGGATTATTAGGTCAACTCTTAAAGATGCTTCAGTAGCCACGTACTTTGCTTCCAATCACAGTGTTTATCATTGCTTAAAAAAAATAATACTTTGAAAAATACGATGCTGAAGTTGATTCCAAATGGTCATTTGCAATTTGTTTCTTTTATTTAGATTCGGGGCACAGATAAAAATAATGTGAGGGAGCTGCATATTGCATATCGTTATGGAGAGCACTATGACAGTGTGAGGAGAATCAATGACGATTCTGAAGCTCCAGCGTATCTTCAGATGGAGGTTGGTTATGGCAGAACAACCTGAGTCAGCTGTGGGTAATAAATAAAAGAGATAAAAATTACCAGTTCATTTCCTTTCTCATTTGCATCGAGACTGAGAGTTTGGTCCCTGTGTCACGCTGGGCATAGGAAAGCCCCTGAGGTCGTTGTAAGTAGTGCTGCCCACTGTCCTGAGATAGGCTGTGAAGTGTTTAAATTACTGGGCTGGAAATCAATCCCAAATCTGCTGCTGTGATATGAGCTGTAGAAGTCTTGAAGCAACTTCATCTAAGTTACATACTTATGCACCTTGAATGCAGAAACAAAGGGAAGGGAGGACAGAGCTGGAAAGGCAACAGCTGGATACAATTGTCCTCTTCATATCTCACTTTTTCATGTTAAGGAGTAAGCTGTGCTGTCCTTGAGATTCTCTGCACACAACTGTGTAATGTGTGGTATTGTAATAAGATAAATACTGCATTTAAAAAGCCAGTGATTATTTACAGGTATGCACAATTTTGTAGTATGTGAGAGCTTGCTCAGTAGTGTATGAGTCATGGGAAAAGGTGTCAGTGATGAAGAAGTTACACAATTTCCAAGATGCTTTGGCAGAGGATATTTCTGAGACAAGTGTGCCATAATAATTAAATTCATTATGATGTCAGATGTTTTTTTACTGCATATCATGAAATCGCTGCATGCTTGTGTGATCTGCTGGTCTTTGCTTTTCTTGCAGATGCTTTGCAAAAATGATTCAAATAAGGAGGAGGAAGTGAAGCCGCAGAAGGGTGACTCTGAAGATGAGATTGAAATTGAAATGGATGATGCTGTACAAAAAGTGTGTAATGCAACTGGATGTTCAGTAAGTATTGAGTAGCCTTTTTGTGCTTAATGTTCAAACCTTCTTGATACATGAAAGTTGCCTTGGGAAGAATTGTAAAAAAATACTCATCTTGGATAATTTCAGCACTGCAGCCATAAATCCGGATGCATTTCATCCTAGACTCAACCCTTAAATGCAGATGAAAGGTGCTCTGTATGGATACCTAATAATTTTGGCAGGTTTGTCTTGCAACATCTCAGAAAAATCACTTTGAAACAAATTCTGTAAGATTTGAAATCCTTTGAGGATGTCTGTACTTGAACATCCCAAATGACTAGCTAACTTGGCGGTTGTCACTGGGTAGCCTGTGTGGTTCCTGCAGACTGAAACAGTTCCCAGTGAAACAGTTACACTGAAACAGCACGTTCCTTTTTCCTGGTATCTTCAGGATTTAAAGTCTTTTTTTTCCCCCTCACCTTTTTCAGAAATGGAATGCAGGCTAATTGAAAGCAGACAGCAACCCCCTCTCAGTGGTGCAGATGGTTGTTAAATCAGTGTATGTCAGTGATTTGAGCTCTCTTCAGTGTTATCTTTCTCATCTTGTGGACAGGACACTGATTTAGTAAGCCAGATTCTGGAAGTGGAAGACTACAATATAGAATCTGCAATATTTGCCATCTTTCAAGTGAATGAAGTGGAAAGAATCAGTAAGTACACAGAGTTTGTCATGTGATGCTTCAGAAGAGCGCTGTCTGATGTTAGTGTTCACTGTAAACAGCAGTTCAACATGGACAGTAGGAGTTGGAGCTTGCTGTTGGCTGTGCTCCCACCTCAGCCTTTCTGTGCTCAGGCAGGTTGTTAGTGAGAGCACATTCAATCCAGCTTCCAAAAAAAACACTGTTGCAGAAATTACGGCAGAAGAAATTGGCTGACAGTGAGACTGCTTCTGCATAGAGTGTGTCTGAGAAAGAATTCTGTTATTGGTAGGTACTGAAGAGCAGCATGATCCCCCGAGCAAAGATCAGAAATTGTGTAGCAGAACTCTGTGGGAAGAAAATGGAAGTGGTTCAAGAATCTTGGGAAATCGGAGCTTGCAGCAAGGTGAAATAGAAAACAACAAAGGACAGGCTAGATCCGATGAAGAGAATCGAGCTAGCAGAAACCCAAAGGTATGTGAAGTGTGGTTTGGCAGTGATTTGCACGCCCTTTCATGATCAGGGGAATGCTTAGGATTGTTTAATCAGCAACTGCCCTCTCCTTTGAATTAAAAAGAGCTTCTTCCTACTGGATTTTGTTGCTGCTACAGCTGTGATTTCTCAAACACTTAATAGTGACATGTGGCAGTCTTCCCAAAATGACGCAAAAGTCCTGATAAGTAGTTTGGAATAAACATTCTCTGGCCACTGCTTTGATATCTGCTTGTCTCCTTTACAGTGTGTTATTTTTCCTCAACTGCACAGAAAAAAAAAAGTGTGCTTTCATCTCTGTTTTCATCCTTCCCTTTCAGGTATCAAAAAAACAAAAGAAGGAACAGCAGCGTGTGGAGAAGAAGAAGCGGCAGGAAGAAAGGCACCGACAAAAGGTCTTGGCCAACAAGAGTAACTGTGCAGATAGCAGCAGGAGAGACACAGACTCAAACAACCACGTCACCTTGGTGAAGGCCATGGCAGCCCTAAACATATGAGCGAATGTGTTCTGAGTGCCTTGGTGAGAAAAGCAAATAAAACTGATTAAGACAAAATTCCCCTTAAGCAAATCTCCAAGCACCTATTATGTTAAAATCTGTTTCTGCAGAGATCTCCAAGCGCCCGTGACCTTCCTGTTTCTTCAGTTGTGGGGCCAACAGTTACTTGGTAATTCTGTATCGGCTTCTGTGTGAGAAGAGTTGTTTGAAAATAACAAAATGTAGAGACATGTTTTTATAATTTTGGAGTTAGATAAAGGTGAGAACCTTTTCTTCACACAGTAGTGTCAGATTTGCTTTAACATCTCTTGATATGCTTAGATTATTTTTTTTTTTAATAGCAACTTTTTACTTGGTATTGCTTGGAGGAGCTTTATTTTACTTTGCTGTCAGGGAAAGCTTAACAATTGTCAACTCAGGAACATGGTGGGTGGGTTTTGGTGGGGTTTTTTTTCTATTTAAATAATGTAAGTGAACAGAATCCCAGAATCCCTTCCAGAGCTAGGTGTATCAGCCAATACCATATCAAACATGACATTCCTCTTTTCTTTCCCATGGAAGAATGCAGTGATAGGTTTTTAGTCTAACTAGAGGATGCAGTGATAAATTTTTAATCTAACTAGAACTGCTCGTGTTGCACTAGGCTGTTCCAGAAGTGATTAGTACGTGAAGGGAGAATGGGATTGCTGCATCCATGTTTGCTTCTAGCTTAAGTTTGGGATCAGCTCGTTTGCTAGCTGATGAGACCTGTAGGGGAGAAAAAAGAATAATAATGCCAATGAACTCATGAGACCATAGAGCCAATTAATCCAATCTGATGAAGTCTAATGACGTCGTAAAATGCGACCTGAGCAGGCATGAGATTTCTGTTAAATGTTGTTACTTGGACATTTGGAATCTCATCTCCTTTGCCATGCTCTGGAGGTTTTGGGCTACTTCAGAGCTTTAGTCCAAGCCAGGAACTTGACAGCCATCAGTCTCCAAATGAAATCAGTATAGCCAAAGGATCCAGAGCCCTGGGAACAAGCTTCCAAGTAGCAGTGATCATTGGGAACCCTGCCTGTTTCACTCTTCATAAATCAAAGTTTTTCCAGGGTAGGACTTTTTTCATCTTAAATTCCTCTTTGGTAAGGTCACCAAGTACTGTAGAAGGTACAGCTTGAATCCGGTGATGCTTTCCACTATAGGACTGTGCATTTCTACTGAAGCATAAGGGCTGTGGGACTTGGCCCTTGATATATGGCTTGCAGTATTTCAGCTTCACTCAGGTTTTTGGGTTTGTATCAAGCACATGTGCACTTACACAGAAATAGATAACAGGAGACATCTCATCAGCCAGGGCAGAGATGAAATAGATTTCTCAAAAGTAAGGAATGTTGCTTTTGAAAAATCTATTCATTCTGTGAAGTTTCCAAATCAGCACAGAAATATAAATGCCTTTTTTTTTTTTTTTTTTTTTTTTTTTTTTTTTTTTTTTTTTTTTGTGAACTGCCAAGATCTGAGCTAGTACTAGTTACGCTCTGCTACTGTTTATCAAGAGTATTTGAAGAATAAAAAGAAAGGAGCTCCACTTTGGGTACTGGTGGTGTGCAGGTACAACAGGGTTTAATGCTGCTGAAGAAGTTCCTTTGGTTCCTGTAATGAGCTTGGTGGAAATAAAAAGTAATACACAGCAGCTTTTAGGCTTTGTGGTGGGACATAGTACCTGGCAAGTGAAGCAGTGGATTACGTGCTGCTTTAGGTGCTGGTGGTAAACGTGACTAAATGCTGCAGAGGGAAGTCTGAGTAGTATTTCATCGTAGGTAGGAAGAGCATGGATCAGCCTTGAATTCACAGTACCATTGTTGAAGTGGAAAATGACTTTGGTAAAACCCATTTTGTGCCAAGCTTAGATAGCCTGTTGTTAGTGATGTAGCTTCCAGGAATCCTTTTTCCTCCAGACAGTCAGTTTTAGGGGAGTGGAAAGAATGCCAAGTCAGAGCTTAACAGGGAGAAAGTAGAAGTCACTTTGCCAGTGTGCCGAGTTGAAAACAGTGGGCACAGCAAGGCAGTTCAGGTTAAAGTGTCACCTCTGTCTTGCCCAGCTGTATCTTGATTTGAAAGGTGGGTGCGTTCCGCAGGTTTGCAAAGATAATAAGAATTTGCAGTTGTGTGCTACAAATAAGATGTTTGATCTCAATGAAGTGTTGTTGGTTTTTTTTTGTCTTCCTGAGCCAGAGCTGATAAAAGGATTGTTGGTGCTTGGAGCATGAGGAGATGTGAGGGGAGCTGCCCTGTAGCTGAGCCTTCTGTGGGTAAGCTCACCCGTGCGGGCTGAACGGGCAGGCCTGCAGCAGCAGCACCACTTATGGAGCAGAGGGAGAGGCTGGCCTTCAGCTCATGGCCTCTTGATACCTGTGGCTGAAAATGCTTTTGTTTCCAAGTATAATATGATTAAAATAAACTCTTAGTGTGCTGGGCTCCTATGCCTTGTTACACCAATCAAATTCTCTTTATTTTTGCCAGGATAGCTTTGTACCTGCACGAGCATTTTTTATCCAAAGATATTAAAACTTTGGGTTTGGCTGTTTTCGATTTTTCCTTTAGCTGTAGAAATTTCAATGTGCCCTTTTGAAATTGTTTTTTCTGTGGAATCCTTACGCAGTGTTCCTCTGGGAACTTGCTTTTACGCAGAGAATCTGCTTTGGAAACAGGTCGTGGGTTTTCCTTGCAGGAGAAAGGAAGGCAAGAAGCAAGAGAGAAACATGATTCATAGCTTGTGTTTACTCTTTGGTGGAGCTAACTGTGCTTCATAATATGCGGTCATGGGACAATAAGCACTGCCCGTTCCCTCGGTATTTGGGGAGGATTGCTGTTTGTTACTAGCTGCTAGCTTACATCTTCAAAGGTCACAAGTGGGCAGAGGGCCAGGAGCGTGCTTTGACTGCTGCGGCACCGGCGGGGTCACTGCCAGCCTCTCAAAGGTGAATACGGAGCAGGACGATGTAGAAAGCTGCTTTCTCTGAATCCCATCTGCCATCGTCTTCCCTAGACTTTTTCTAAATCCTGCCCCTGTAGGTACAGAGTTCACTTGAACTGGAAGTGTTAAGCATTTAGCCAGCTTCTGTCTGATGTCTGTAAGTGTGTCTTGGCCTTGCTGTGGATGGGAGAGCTCTTCTGCTTGTGCTACTCCTTGTTTCTTCTTGGGAGAGTTGCTTTTTGGTTTATTTAACAGCTTGGCCTCATCTGCAGTGTCTGAACAGCCACAGAAGCCACGTCATCCATGGCACCTGCATCTGCAGTGCTCTCAGAAGGCGCCTTCCTTTTCTATTGGCATCTGTTGAAACTACACAAGAGTTTTCTTCTCCTTTCCCCCTCCGGACACTCGTTTCTGTTACCAAACCTCCTCTGCTTTTTGCATGCCAAGCGCAATAAATATTGCAAAGGTCTGCCAGCCGAACTATGCAAATGGAGTTGTGCATATGGGGTGTGCTGAGGGCTGAAGGCAAAAATTTCCAATTATTTGAAGGAGTCTGCACAACCTGAACCCTTCCTGGGGATGCGATCTAGCTGCTGGGGTGTATGTTCACCTGCCAGCTTTCACAGGCTTTGGAAGCTGCAGGAAGGGGGGGAAATGGTGGCTGATGTGACCCGTGCTCCAGCCTCCTACAAAACGGAGATGGTTTGTGCTGTGTTGAGCTGTGTGATGGTTCCTTCGTGCTGCCTGGAGCAGAGCTCTCCCCTCCCGCATCCCAAAGCCCTTGAGTGAATGGCACCAGAAAATGAGTAAAAGTAGAAATGAGCGTTTTGGAGTTGTGAAGACACAGTGTTTGCCATAGGGAGTGTGAGGAAGGGGCCGGGACGATGCTCGTGATGCTTAATGGACTCAGGCAGGAGCCCTTTGTGCTGAAGTGAAACTCTTCAAAAACACCCCTAAAGCACCTTTATTTTAGGACCCTCCCCGCTCTGAAGCTGCAAAGCACATCTCCGGAGGTGGCATTAAAACCGGATGGGTGAGGGGCAGCTGGCGCTGGCTCATTAGGGCTAATTGCAGATGGTGTGCAGCTGCGGTGGGGGACAGGGGCCGCAGCCTGAGACCAGCGCTGCGCCTCTGGCCCTACAAAGACTTGCTGGAGATAGGGAACAAGAAAAAGCCACCCCAAACCTCTGAGACCACCACCACCACACTCCCCCACGGCTTTCGTGAGTATTAATTACTTAAATAGTCGTTAGGAGTGGGCTGGGGCTGTGTTGTGGCCAAGCTCCCTGAGGGGAGCTGGGTTTGGAGTCAGGCTGCAGCAGCTGCTCAGTTTGTTGATAATTTTCTTTTTCTCTCTGAAGCTCTTAAGATTTAGCAGTTGGCTGCTCAGATGTCACTGTTGGTAAATGTATTTTAAGAAAAAAATGCAAAACTGCATGTATGCATAAATATTTACTTCAGAAAATCAGCCGTGAGGCTTCATGCTGTTTCCTACCCCTTCCACCAGTGATTCCTGGAACACAAATCCTTCAGGCTGCCTTTGAACATTTGGTTTTGTTTGCAGAGATTCCTTTGGGTTTATGATTCATTTCATTGTGGGGGTTCGGCTTTTCCCTGTGCACCAGCTCCGGTGAAAGGTGTCGGAGCCTGACCACATGGGGGGTGGCCCCCCAGTTTCTGGGGTGTGGAGCCTGGGGGGCTGGCAGGAGGGCACGGGGGCCTCGCGCAGAAGGTTGGGGTGATTCTTGTCAAAGTCGCAGCCTGTCGCGCTCCCAGCTCCGTCTTTTGCACAGAGTCCTGGATCCTGGAAGGAAATCCAGGGGGATGGCGTCAGGCAAGGGGTACGAGGGGCAGGGGGTGTCTGTCAGGCGTAAGCAGCCCCCACGTTGAAGTGGGGGGTCTCGGGTAGGCCCCCCCTTTCCCCTGGGGCATGGAGCCACCTGGCTGTGAACCACGCGTGGCCCTGGAAGGACCATTTAATTGACTTTATCTGACCATGTATGTGTAGATCTTTGCTTTGATCACGGGGAAGTGCTTTGTCTCTATCCGCTCGCCATGAAACAGCAGCGTTTGTTCTGGGAAGACCAGGATGGCAGGGCCAGGTCCCTGTCCAAAGTGGGACGGTCACCTCAGTACCTGCCCGCTCCACAACAGCAAGCCCCCTCCTCTGGGAGGTCTGCAAGCTCTAAACTTCACCGTTGTCCTAGCAAATAAAATGTTTGCCCTATTCCTGGCACTTTTCCCCTCATTTCTACCCCTTCCCAGCAAGCAGTTTTCAACCCAGGATGGTCTAGAGGACATCTCTGATCGAGTGAGCCCCCGAGAGCGTGGGTGGTCGTGCCTGCCTGCGCGCTGTGACCCACCGTCTCTTACCGCAGGTGGTCCGGCTTCCCTGGCTGAAGCAGGTGTACGTGATCTCTGGGGCTGCGGCGAGGGCAGGGCAGTGGCAGGTAGCAGCAGGCGAGGGCAGGGCAGCACCTGGGAGCCCAAGGTTGTGTCAGGGCAGGACGGGCAGCAGTGGGGATGATGCTGCGGTGGGGACCAGCCCCCGGGAGAAACGCCTTGGGTTTGTGTCCAGGTTAGGTCAAGCCTTGTTCTCCTCAGCACTGCCTGCGCTGTAGGAGCGAGGGAGGGTGACGCGTGCCTTTCTGGTGTCGTCAGCGCAGCTCTAATTACTTTGCTGTTGCTCTGCTGCAGCGGCTTTGCGGAGCACTGGTGGGTGCTGCAGTGAGCCGGGGTGGTGGTGGGACCCCGGTGCGTCCCTGCCTAGCACTGCAAAGGCAGAAGAAGCACCGATGCACGCCATTCCCATCAGCTACTGCTACTAAGCAACTTTTAAAGAGGTTTTAAGGACGAGCAATGGGTTTTGTGTTGCTATCTTGGCTCCCAGCAGAGGGGCAGGCATTCCCCTTGCTGTACGCAGGGAGAGGGAAGTGAGGAGGGCTGGGGGCACCCACTCTGCCTTCACCAGGTCCCAGCTCACCAGTCGGTCGCATCCAGCGGCTGTTTGGATCCTCCCAAGTTGCAGCAGCAGCCGTAACCGATGTAGGACAGCACCAATTTCCCTGTCTTGTGCCTGAGCATTGAACCAAACTGAATCCAGCAGGGGCCAGCCCTGCGACTGGAGATGAGGTGTGGGTTAGGAGCACCGAGAAAAACAATCTCTCATCCCATCCCTCCACAGCAAAAATGAACATTTTCACCCCAATTTTATGGATAGGAACTGTGAGCCAGGCATTCTGCATTACCTTGTCTGGCGAGGTGGGAGCTGGTGGGGGGGTACTCAGCAGAGGAGCAGCAAGAAGAGCTTTGTGTCTGGCAGTGGCAGCTCCAGTGTTTGGGTGAGCCCAGGGTGCTGCTGGTCACCCCCTTTATGGCCACCATCTCTCTGCTCGGCGAGGCCCCTCCTGTGGAGAACCCAAAGTGGGCAAATACAGGCCATCCTCACCGTGTGTGTGAGCCTCTTGGTGCTGCTGGAGGTCCTGGCTGGGGGATGCTCTGTTCTTGGGGAGCCCTTTGCAGGGGAGGATTTGGTGAAGTGGGGTCGAGTCTGTGCACTGGGTATGTTAGCATCCCAGTGCTTCCCTGAGCAAAACAGGAGAACCCGTGGGAGAAGGAGAACTACTTTGTTCCTGGGTGACTATTAGTTTGTTGGGGTCTTGGTTAGAAAATGCCGTTCTGTATCTTACCATCACCATCGTGACTTACCTGGGCAGGGAGAAAACACAGCCAGTGCACAGCAGCCTCTGCATCTTGACTTAGCAAGGCGGGTGAGATGCAGCATCATGAGCAGAGGAAGGTCCCGGTGTCCTCCCGAATGGGTGGTGGCTGAAGACAGGGCTGAGCAAAGGCCCCGTACGCCGGTTTTCTGGTTAGCAGGAGCTTGTCAGTGCCTACATGCCCCTTGCGTGTGGGGTGCCCCATCGCTCTCCCCACATGTGCTGGACACTGCAGTCTTGCTCTCAAAGAGAGAGCAGGTGATGCTCACGGACCATTGCCTGAGGTGTCTGCTTCACCTTTATGTAGAAACAAAATAAGGCAAGCAGCAGGGTAAGCAAAAAAAAAATAATGCAAGTGGTGTATGATGGAAGGGTGAAAAAAGATTGATGGTTGTGTCGTTTGCTCAGAGAGAATCTCTAATTAAATACGTGGCACCGAACAATCATTTCAGCAGTTTTCTTCTGGCAGATATTGCAGATGTGTAGCGCTTTGCAGGGAACCCCAGCACGGGCAGGCACAAAGTCAGGGCGAGGAAATCCCCCCGTCACCGATAGGGAAACTGAGGCAGGTAACAAGGATGTGACTTGCGAGGAAATCTGAGAGATGGTGAGAAAAGGGAACTCGAGGCAGGGCTTCAGCAAAACCTCTTCCCCCCTCTGGTATGTGCCATTTGCCTCATCAGCCCTCCAGGCTGATGTAAGACCCCTGGGATGGAGGCAAGTCCATTAGATGGAGCAGGACTTGTCGTAATTCAAGATTTTCTGAGTCCGCAGCCAGTTTTTATCCCTGGGGAATAATGTATATTTTTGTGCATCAAATTGGCTGAGCTCCCAGGTTAAAAACTCTCGCCCCAACTCCTCTACCCGCGACAGGTTTGCAGTAGCCCTTCTCCAAATATGAAATAAACGCCCTCCCCAAGCCAAACGCCTCCTGGGAGGACGTGGACTTTGGGTTTTATTTGCAGCGTGCAAAATGCAACTTTTGCAGCCCAATTTACCGCAGTGTACCGAGTGGGTGCAGTAGCTGGGCCGACACATCGGCACTTGGAGCTCCACATGAATGGGTTTGTACAGCCAGATGTCCGAGCAGAAAAATACATAGATTGTTAAAATTCACCCAGACTTTAGAGGGAGAGGGTGTTTCAGCTCACCCTGGCCTGCAATCTGCGTGATCACCCCCTTCCCATCTCGGCAAGGGTTTGAGCCTTGATTTATGCCTTCAAGCAGCAGCCGTTGGGTGAAGGGCTGCACCTTCTTCCTTGTACCCCCCAGGACTACACGCTGCTGCATGCGGAGAGTGGCAGAGCTTGATGCCAGGGTTACAGCCCAGCGCGGGGAGCATTGCTGATTTAAAGGGTATTTCCCAGTGCCATTGATTTCAGCTTTGGGGTAAGCCAGCGTGGGAATTACAGCTGCTGATGCCCAGGGCATCATTCCCCCCACCCAGGGAAACAGCATTTTGTTGCTGTTTCTGTGGCTGTATTTCATTGCTGAGCCCCACGGGGGTGTGCAGTGCTGACTCCCAGGGGGTCAGTGCAGCTGGATTGTTCTGCAGCGCAGAAAACCTGTACCCTGGGGATGCTACAGCGTGAGGGGGGAAGCAGCCACTGCCTGAACTGCCTTTTCCTAGGGGATGCGCTTGGGGTTGCTGCAAAATTGGGCCAAAACATTCTTTCCTGGTGAGAAATATGTTTTGCTCCGCACTGGGCGTGAGGCAAACTCCCGGCCACCCTGTTGCAGCAAAGGTTGTCAGTGCCCAGCCCTCCCGTGGCATCACGCCTGCCCGCCGCCCTTTCCGCCAGCTTTGATTTGTCTGTCTCGGAGCAACTGGAAATTTTCAGACCACCAAAGCTTGGGGTTAAGCCAGGGGGGCAGCCGCATGTCGGTGGGAGATGCATCACCTCTTGGGTGTCTTTTTTTTTTCTGGGTATTTCAGGGGGAGACCCAGCTGAGAGGTTAGCTTCTCCCCGCTGCCTGCAAGGGTGGTCACTGGGCTCAGCCGAGGCATGTCACACTGAGGACCGATGTTTTGTGCTCTCTGCTTTTATTTTGGAGCAACAGAAGAGAATCTGCAGTGAAGCAAAAAGCAGAGGGAGCTGACAGGCTGCACGGGGAGCTCGAGCCAAGGGGAAATGAGTGTCGGCGGAGAGGCTCGCGTTGGCTTCCATCTCGCCCTTTGCAGCGATGTGTCGCAGGTGTCCACCCCTCCCTTGTTTTTCTGTGCTGAAACTTCGCATCTGTGCTGCTCTCCCCCCTCGCATCCAGTGTATAATGATGCAACTTCACAAGAGGGTTGTTGTCCTGATGTCAAAGCCAAAAAGCCCCGAGGAGGAGACCCGCCAGGGCTGGGAAATGCTCCCAGCGCCCTGCTGGCCCTTTGCTTATCAGCCTGGAGGTGGTTTTGCAGAGCCTTTTTCCTTCAACACCTCCCGGCACGTCCCCGGCACTTGCTACGATGCCGGAGCAGACCCCGGCCGCGCATCTGGCAGAGCCAGGCTGCTCGCTCGCATCTGCACGCTCCTCTCTGGCACCAGGTCCCGGACCCTGCAGGGACCCGAGAGGAAGCACGCCTGAGACCTTCTTTTCAGGAAGATCCCTGGGGTGCTGCCCCAAAAATAGGTACCACAAAGGAGAGGGATGCTCTGGAAAGAGACGTCGTGAACCATGAGGGTGGGGACTCACTGCAGGTGGGGATTCCTGCCTGGGGCGCCGAGAGGGGCTGGATCGGTCCCAGGCGGCACCGCCGTGCCACCAGCTTGGCGTAGCAGCAGGCGCGGAGCAGGCAGCACCTGCAGCGAGGAGGAGAGCCTGGCCTCATCTGAAACATGCCACTGGCTGCTCCTAACCAACCTGAGACAGGCTCTGCAAGCAGAGCCACCTCTTGCCTCCTCCTCCCGCTCTAAATCACTGAGAGGCTGCTCTTCCCAGTCCGTTCCATGCCAACCCTCTCCTCTGCTTCCCTGTGCAACCCCTGCCCAGCTCCGAGAGCCCTTGTGCACCCTGGCAAATCCCACCCCTCCCCGCTGGTGCCATCCCACTGACTCCAGGTGCCTGTCACTGGGCAGGAGCTGGGGGTGACCACTGCCTCACTTTCCCCTTTTCCCAAAACTTGTTCCCTTCCTCTTGCTGCCCATCGCCTGCTCTGCATTTTGCAAAGCTCCAGAGGATGCTGCTGGAGTTGCTCACAAGCCCTAGGGTCACCCCAGGGCCAGCGTTAGCCATCCCAGGGCCAGCATTAACCCTCTGGAGCAGTGCTGCCTGTACCGGTCCATGGAAGCCTTTGCTGTGCCACTCCTGCCCCATCCCGAGTAGCAACCGTGGGCGGTCAGGTTTCCTACAGTGCTTCCCTCGAGTCCTGGTGCACGTGGGAACTTTCCACGAGCTGTGAACACACCTAGAGCGACCAGAAAAATGTGATTTTTGCAAGTTATACGCAGAAATGAAGCCTGGGGAACCAGTGGGGAGAAGAGGGGTTGGCTGCAAGTCTCCCCGTGGAGCGCACAGGGGTTTGGGATGCTCCCCACATCGTCTCCCCTCCGTGGGTCTGGGAACGGCTGCACTTACTGCAGGCGAACAGCACTGCCAGCGCCAGCAGGACCTTCATCTTCCTCTCACCTGCGTCTGGGAGGAGGAACAGGAGCCTGACTCAGCCCAGCAGCGTGGCCTGTCAACAGGTGCTGCCGTGTGAGCCTCGTCTCACCAAAATCAGGTCAAATTGTCCTGAAATTTGGAGGGAGGAAGGCAGCTGTGCCCCCTTGCATCTCTGTCTCTGCCCCTTGGCCAAAAGCAGATGCTTTCTGAAGCTGTCCCCCCACCTCCCGCCCCACCGCCCAGGGCATCACGCAGCAGCAGCAACTTCCCAGCTCAGTTTTGATCTGAGAGCAAGGCAGCGCGGAAGGCGCGGCGGTGTCGTGCCTGCTGCCTCCCCCCAGGGTCCCCCGTGGTGGGAGCTGCTCACCGGGGAATCGCTCCGGCTCCGCTTCCTCGCTCCCAGTCCGTCCTGCTGCCCTCCGTGTCCGGCCCCCCGGCTCTCAACTGGAAGCACTGAAATGACTCGTCTGTCCCAAACCCACTGCGTGCTACGCCCCTTCCCTCGCCGGCCAAACCCCCCCTTTCTCCTGGGGGCTGCTGCCCGGAGTGACGCAGGGGCCGAGATGGAGTTTTTGCAGAGTTCGGGGAAGATGATACTGAGTATTTACGGGGATTTCTCTCTCTGCCCAGCAGCAGCTCATGGAGGACTGGGGTGGTTTAAGCACATTGTTTATTTTCACATGGATTAAATTTACAGCCACACTAACGAGGTCCGTGGAGGCAGGGACTTAGGGCGATCTGGATGCAGAAGGACACGGGGCGATCCGGACACAGAAGCTGTGCATGTTCCAGCCCTGCATCCCAGCTCTGCCATCACCGGCACCAGAGCTTGGGGTAGAAGCAGTAGCGTTTGCTGTAGCTCCCAATGCTCTGCTTGAGGCAAAGCGCCAGGCTGCGGTCGCACTCCCAGGAGAGCTGGGCGCACCAGGAGCCCTCTCCTGCAGGCAGAGGGGAGCCCGAGGTCACCCCTGGCTTTGGGGGGGGGGGGGGGTGACACCCCCTTTCTCGATGGTTCTACTTACTGCAGGAGGGGCTGCCGCTGCGCCAGCCGTAGTGGTAGCCCTGCATCTTGGCGTTGCAGCGGTAGCTCTGGAGGCTGTTGTAGCAGGTATCGTGCAGCTGGCAGCATCTGCAGGGGAGCTCGAGGCACTGAGGGTTGGGGGTTTTCCTCCTGCTACCCCCCCCCTCCCCAGATTTGAAACAACGCAAGGCTGTGTTCAGGCAGGGAGATTTTTATGTGGGTACATACCTGTCTGTGGCGTCCTTGGGTTGCCCTCTGCCCCCCAAGCCACAGTAGCAGCCGTAGGAGGAGTAGTGCAGCAAGGCGTTTTTCCCTGTCGTCTTTGTGATCATCTTGTACAGCTCCCAGAGGCTCCCGTAAGCTGGGGACAAACCTGGGGGGGTAGGGGGGTGGAAATTGGTGGAGTTGATGCTGCCACCCAGCTCCCCAGCAGCATCTCCATCCCTCTGGCCCCCAAACTGGTGCTAGGTGAGTGAGGTCTTAGAAGCAAGTAGATGCAACTGAGAGGAAACCTACTCCCAGCTCGGTGCAGGAGAGCGTTTGTGTTTGGGAGTGGTGGTGATGGGGAAAGACTAAGAAATCACCAGCCTGGTCCCAATTTCCATCGATATAACTGCATGGAGAGCTGTGGGACAGGTGCGGATGAGGACACTTACCCCAAGCAAACAGCACAGTGAAGGTGAGGAGAGACTTCATCTTTTTGACAGTCCTGGGAAAGGAAACCAAACCGTTTCCCCGTTCTGTCAACCACTTTCTTGTTTGCTTCCCTCCTTGTCCAGGGCAGAGATGCTCCCCAGCTCTGAGGATTAGGGCAGATGAGCAGGGTGAGGATGTGCCCGTCGCCGTTGCTTTGGCCCAAAGCGCTGCTGTGTCGGGGATGGGAAACAGAGGGTTGGAAGAAAGCAAAATGAAGGGAAAGGAAGAAAAGTTGGAGGAAGGATCAGTCCTAGAGAGGGCTGCACCCCGCCGCTCTGCCTCTGGGCTGGCACCTCAGGGAGCCTCTCCTTTGCTCCGGCTTCCCCAGCACGGACCTCACTCCCTGCGCCCACCACGGCTTTTGTTAAAGTAAGAAAGAGAGGAGAAGCCTTTGTCCATTCTCACTTACCTCAGGAAAGTGGCCGCTTGCTTGCAGGGCCCTGCAGCCAGCAGGGCTTTCCTTATATAGCGTTTGCTCCCCACTGTCGATGCTCGGCTCCCCAAAATCTTGCTGACTGGGCTTTTCCGCAGAGGAGAAGGTGCCATCCTTCCCCTTTACAGGAATGCAAGAAATCCCCCTCAGCACCCCAGCGCCATACCCCACGCACGGGAGGGCTGAGCCAGCAAAGCAGCATCATTTCCAGCCCAAGGAGGAAGCCAACACTCTCTGCTGCCTGCAGAGATGCCCGAGGACCTTTCCCCTGCCCTCCCCAGCACCACGGCGCTGTATCGGGGTGGAGAATAATAGCCCTGATTCAGCTTTTGAATCCTAGCAGCCGTGAATGAAGCAGGTGTGGGGTTTTCAAGGGGTTGTACGGTTTGGGAGCTGGTCCTCTGCCACGCTGCAAAGGTGATTCAGGGTGAGTTACCAATTCTTTAAGAGAAGTATATGAGCAGCAATAAAAGCATCTCTAAACGCGCAGTTCCCAGAAACACGGGGTTACGCAGATAGCGGATGATAAAACGCTCGCCCAGCGTGAGGGGAGAATGAAACAAAATAGGTACTTTTGGATGAGTGAATGCAACTTCTCTTTATTTCCCTCTGTATGATTTTTTCATCTCCTTGTTGAAGCCCCTGTGCAGAGCTCATCCCTTACGGAGAAATTAGCCACTAACTTCACTGCCCTCCTAAATTAGCATCTGCCTTGGGATGGCCAAGGCTTTGACATCTTCTCTCCTCTGCAAATCACTGTTCTTTAGCCTTGATTTTGGCTAGCTTATTTACGTCAGTGTCACAGGAGGGTCTCAGATCCCCTCCCACATTTTCCCACTTCCAGTATTCCTGTAAAAACACCTTTTGGTCCTATCTCACTTGGCCCTTAGTACACCATTTTTTTAGCTCCAGGAGCGAGTTCAGCTAGTGTTGCTGAGAAAAGCCAAAAAACCTGACTGCCATCAGGGCTCGCTGCTGTGGAATTGTTTTGTTAACAAACCCCAGGGAGCTTTATTTGGTGGCATTTATTTGTCCCCATTGCTTGATGCAAAGAACTTCTCCATAGCTGGGGACCCGGAGCAGCGATACTGCTCCAAGCTGTATAGATTTGGTGATAGATCTGTGAATTCCAGCTGCTGCTGGATCTTCGGCTTTTCCAGGCAGCTGACGGGACCATGGAAATATTGGGGTGTCAGGCAGATGGTGTGACTAAGCTGTGCGATGCAAAAGTGCTCGCCGGACCCAGCAGCCCGGACGCCACCATCGCAGTGCCTCAGTCTCAGTGGCTCTTTCAGAAAAACACCACAGAGAATCATTTTGAAAACCTTTTATTATCTGTGGGAAATTAAATCAAGAGAGAAAAGAGAAGAGGAAGGGACATAAAAAATGGAAGCTGACGTGTCTTTATGGGAAGTGGGGGATCTCCATCCGTAACGCGGACACCCTTCCTCACCCTGAGCATCACCTTGCGGGGAGCCTTGCTGGCTTTGGCTGTTCAGCCCCCATGTCAGGCTTTTCTTGCCACAGCAATGGGGAAAGCCAGTCAAAATCTGCAACTTTGTGTGCAGGTTTCCCCTCCTCAGCACTGGAGCTTACTTCCTCGGCATTTCAGCTTGAAATAGAAGCGGTAGGATTTATTGTAGGAATGCAAAGTGCTTGCGAAGCACGAAGTCACCGCCTTGTCACATAGACAGGTCTCTCTCTTGCACCAGCTCTGCTCATCACCTGTGGAGGGAAAACACGGTGCTCTGCAGTGGCTTTTCTGGCTTGCATCGGCGATGGAGTCCCCTCGGGGCACCCTGATGCCTGGAGCAGCCCGGGGGAAGCACAGGAGGAAGCGTGCCCGGTGCTTGCCCTCTCCAACCTGCTCACATCCCTTGCAATGCCCATTTATTTATCGTACGCTGCCTCCTCCCATGCGCACCCACCCGGGTATCAGGCTGGTTCCATCCCTGGGGGATGCCCTCCTGTGTGCCCTGCTCTGGGGCTTGGGTGTCACGGGGAGCAGTGCTGGTTGCCCACCTCCGTGGGACCCCCTGCCTGTCGGTACTCACTGCAAACAATGTCTCCATCAGCAATGTCGAAGTGGTAGGGGGTTATCAGGGGTCTGCACTTGCCCTCTCTCAGCTTCCTGTAGCAGCAGTCGTGAGCGTGGCAGCACCTGTGAGGGGCACCACGTCAAACCGCTGCCCCCAACCCCCCCTCCCCACGATAAAGGAAGGTCCAGCATCAAATCTAAGGTGCCCGGGAGGAGGGGGATGACAAGGCAGCAGCAAGACGTGGCTGGGGAACGGTGCAAAGCCCCATCAGAGCACAGCAGCGCCAGCGACTGCCAGCGAGGAGCTTTGGACAGACCCCTGCGCACCCCGCAGCCGGGCAGCGATGCTCTTCCAGGTACTCACTGATCGGTGGCGTCCACTGGGGTCCCTCTGCCCCCGATGCCGCAGAAACACCCGTACCAGCTGTAGGAGAGCAGGGCGCTTTTCCCCGTGGCCGACTTGATCATCCGCTCCAGCTCCAAAACGCTGCCGTGAGCTGGCAGCAGCCCTGCGGAGGGGCAGAGGGTCGGGCTCACGCCAGTGCCCAGCGAGGGGGCATGCAGAGTTCCCCATGAGGAATTAAAGTCTGGTGTGGGCTGGGAATACATGCTTTCAGGCATGTGAACCATGGGAAGCCCCCCCCAAACCCCCTCAGGATTATGTCTGGTTTCTGCAGCTCCCTGATCCCGTCTGGCAGAAGGTATTCCTGCTCTCTGTACAGGCTGTGCCATGCCTGCATCCTGCAGCTGGCAATGCCACATGGCCAGGATCGGCCGTGGGCTTGGCACAGGCAGGAAAGCAGGTGACAGCAGGCTCCAGAGCCCCTTAAAATAAATATGGATGTCGGCATCCCAAAGCCTCACCGTCACAAGTATCTCCAGGACCACAGCAGTGCTACACGAAGCATTAAACTGCAAAATTTAAACAAAAACCTGAATCGTGCACAAAGACTGTGTTTGTACACCTCTTTTGCCATGCAGATGAGATCCCAGCCTGGCCTGGTGAAACCAGGGCACTTACCACAAGCCAAGAGCATGGCAAAGAGGAGATTCTTCATCCTCAGGCTGGCCCTGGAGGAGGAAACAACAGCAGGTGATGAGCAGCACCTCAGGGGCAGGACAGACGCTGCCCTCAAGCCCCTGCCAAGGGCATGGGGCTGGTCGGGTGCACCCTGGCAGCACTGCACGGTGATGTTACTGTCCCCATGGATGTATGTCATCCTGAAGGTATCACCGTGCCCAAGTACACACAGCTGACTCCTGATGGAACCTCTTGACTCCGGTTTTGGGATGCAGCACTTGGCAGGGATGTGTACTGGGACACAGCGGTTCTCCTGCCTGGGGCTGATGGAGAAACTCACCGCCTGCAGCCTCCCGCCGCCGCCCCACGTGCTGTCTGATGAAATAACAGCAATAAAATCCCCCCTCTCCTTACCCCGCCTGAACCTCGCAGCTCCAAGGCTGCCGGCTCGGCGGGTTTGCTTTATATAGATGGTGAGGTCCACCCCCTCCTCTATCTGCGCTGACGGCGCTATTCATCGCAGAGCAGGTCTCGCTGAGTGGCCCCTCGGTGAAGAGCAGGTTTCCATCCTTTCCCTCTGCCAGAAACAAGAGTTTCCCCATAGTGGTGTGCCATCAGCGCAGCTGGCGTGATGCTTCCTCCGCCATCTCACTTCTGCCATCTCCATCTCGGGCCAATGCAGCTCCTGGATGAGGCCAGACAAAGTCTTGGCCATGGTTTTACAAACTGAGGGATTTAGTGGCTGGAGAGTCAGGACAAAAGCAATTTATGCCCAGGAGGTGCAGAGCTGGCACCACAGAGGATGTTGCATCCTTGCTCCAGCTGCAGAGGTGGCTCTTTGGCCTCAGTGTCGTCTCAAGCGGGCACTTGGTTTCGCTAACTCACACCCTGCATCCTCAGAGATGGGTTCTTTTGGGTCTTTCCCTTGCAATTGCCCCCCCAAATCCATGTCTGCATCCAAATCCAGCCACACCGAATCGCAAGGGGAGGTGAAGGGATTCCGGTCCTGCCCTCAGGGCACAGGAGACTCCAGGAGTGTGTGGGCAAGGGGTCTGCGAAATTAAATCAGCAGCAGCAAAGGCTGGAAACGCCATGGAAACCCAGCTCGGAATGCTTTTTGAATACAGTATTTAATCACCATAACTGAGACACAATACAAAGACACATGGGAGGCAGAAAACTGGAGGAGATAAGAAACAAAAGCTGCTATCTTCCCTGTGAAACCACGAGGCAAGCACACACACAAATGGAGGGTATCAGGCACGTATGCAGGGCTCCACCCGCTGCAATTAACCACCCTTCTAGGGAAGGGAATGTGGGGTGGAGGGGTGGGATTGTAAGAAAATGGCTCGGGGGTCTGTATCCAAGAAGAAAACACCTTGTGGAATTTCTTGAGAGCCTCCAAAGCTGCTCACTGGAAGCGACGTCGCCTCCCAGCTGTCCTCCAATGCTGGCAGAGATGTCCATCCAGGGGCTTTTCTTCCCTCCAACCTTGTATTTCCTGCTGCCAAGTGGAATAAAAAGCCATCCAAGCTTGATAAGGAAAGGCTGAGGAGCAGCAGCTTGCCTGCCTCCCCACTCAGGCGTACCGAGTGGCTTACCCACTCTCCATCTGCACAAGAAACCATCTCAAAATGCTGCGATGCAAACCGATGGGCATCACGCCGACACCCAAACCCTCTGTTTTCCCCACCTGACTTTGAAAACCATGGCATTGGAGTATCCCTTTCCCACCTCACCCACAAAAAACTTCCATTGTGGAAGATTTTCCCTGTTGTGTTCTGTGCTGCTCATGCTCACACACTTTGGCCTTGCAGGTCCTTGCCCTTCAGGGCAGGTTTGCTGCTGTGTTGTGCCCGATGGTGAAAGATGGACCTGATCCCTTGGGGTTTTGCCGTAGAGTTTGGCTAAACCTGTATAAAAGGCACCGTCCTGGGGCCTAAACAGAGACCAGAGGGCTGGGATCGAGCAGGCTGGGGATCCACAGGTGGCTTTAACCAAATCCCCTTGTTTTAAATCCTCCCTCTCTACAGAGATCTCAGGAGAGTGAGCACCCCAAGTTAAACCCTCTCTTCACAGAGCCACAAACCCTAGGGCTTAAAAACCACCCGTGGAAGTTACTATCCCATTGGAAACATGAAACTTTTCAGCCTTTCTATGGAGCAAACAAAGAGGGGTATCAACATCTGTGTGTTCAGGGACTTATTGAAATGTAAATACACCTGGTGCTTTGATCTGCAAAACGTTTGTGTCTTCTGTGTGGTGTTGCTCAACATCCTCTGGATGGGATGAGCTGATATGTGACTATTTTCTTACCTTTTCAGCGCACAGGTATGCCTTGATCTTCCCCCACCTGCAGGGTGGAGATCCCCGGGGTTGAGGGTAGATAAAGTTATTTATTGCTCGTTTCTTGCTGCCTTTGATGGGCATCTGTTGGTGGGAGAAGCATCTGGTTAACTAGAAGCGGGTTTAAATAGGGATTAACGGGGAAGAGATGGAAATGTCAGCGTTATGTGGGGTGTTCCCACAATGAAAACTGACTCAGGGATCATTTATAGCCTGGGGGATCAGAAGGACTCCCCCTCCCTGTCAGCAGACACCAGGGTGCCAAGCGTCCAGGCACAAAGCAAATTGCAAAATCCCCCAGGGAGTTGTTTTAGGTCCCTGGATGATCTTGTGCATGAAGTGTAATGTTTTAAAGGTGTTCTCATCAAACACCTGATAAGTTTGGTGTTTATTTGTCTGGTCTTATTCAGCAATCGTTCAGGCGAAGCTGTTCAATCGCAGTATCTTGAAACTCATGCCACAGGGGGGTTAGAACCAAGTCCCGTTGCTCACATTCTGCTGCCTTTGCTCAGGACAGGGTGTAACACCATATTTTTAAACTTTCAGGGTTAAAAAAAAGAAAAAAAAAAAAGTTTTCTGTATTCAAGTGGGGTGACAACTGCAGAGTTTTGCTTTGGGTGGGATGGGGGAAAGAGAGCTCTTGCAGGAGGGATGGGGACAGCCTCAGCATCACACTCACCTACAGGGTTTGGAGCAGTTGTGTGGGAGACAGCCCTGCTGCCACACCCCTGCTCACCCCCCCATCTCCCTTGTGCCCCCCAGGACGAAGCCTCCAGCCCCACACAAGATGCTGGGGCTGTCCCCCGCCACCTTCCAGGCCCAGCTGCAGACTGTTTCTCCACAGAGCCCACACGTGGACACCGCAGTCGTCCCCTGGTCCAGGTATGTCCCTCCCATCTATGCCAGCACGTTGTGGCCATCCCAGGCCTGGTTATATCCCTGGGCCCATGCTGGGACACCAGGCCTGTCCCCAGGCCCAGTTATAGCACCCAGGCCCACGCTGGGACACCAGGGCTGTCCCCAGGCCCAGTTACATCCCCTGGGCCCACACTGGGACACCCACACCGGAGTGTCACGGCCGCCCCTGGGCCCATCCTACAGGCCGCTGCTGTGCCGGGGCAGCTAGGCCGGGTAGCCCACCGCAGCCGCAGCCTCACTGGGCTCAAGGAGCCCAGGGCGCGGGGACCCGAACGGACCCCGGCGCCGCCATCCTTCGGGCCGCGACGTGGCCCTGGAGGACCGCGCGCGGCGGCGCTCCGGCCAGTTTGTCTCTGTGGTGGCGGGGCGGGGTCTACCGCGCGACCGGAAGTGGAGCGATCGCCATGGCAACGCGGCTGTGTTTGCCGGCGGGCGCGGGCGGCCCGGGGCGGCAGGTGAGGGGTGACAGGGTCGGCCTGGGCCCGAGACCGGCTGAGGGACTGGGTTGTGGGGCTGGGGGGTGGCTGTGGGGCCGAGGGGCCGTGCAAATGGGTTATAGGGCCGGGGCCTGGCTAGAGGGGCCGTGCAGTTGGGTTATAGGGCCGGGGCCTGGCCGTGGGGCTGTGGAGTTGGGTTATAGGGCCGGGGCCTGGTTGTGGGGCTGTGGCGTTGCGTTATAGGGCTGGGGCCTGGCCGCGGAGCTGGGTTATAGGGCCGGGGCCTGGTCGTGGGGCTGTGGCATTGCGTTATAGGGCTGGGGCCTGGCCGCGGAGCTGGGTTATAGGGCTGGGGCCTGGCTGTAGGACTAGGCTTAGCTGTGGGGCTGGGGCCAGGCTGTGGCACTGAGGGCTCTTCCGTGCGGCAGGCTAGGGGCTTGGGGTGCCTGCCCTCCCAGGCCCTGGGGTCACCATGTTTGGGGGCACTTGTGGGCACAGCCCTCCATGACTGGAGTTCCCCATCCCAATTGAGGCACCCAAATGTAAAGCACACCATATTTAAAACAACTCCTCATAGTTAACCTCTAATATATACTGTGCTGAAGCAGAGCAGGCCCTTGCTCAGGAGGGTCTCACCATGGCTTTGGACAGGTTGTTTGCTTTGAGGTTTTTGTTTGAACTGGTGGTGTAACTGGTGATACCTGGTAAGTGCTCTGATGCACTTGGGAGTTCCTCTTCAGAGGCTGCTGAACTACAGCTTGTTGCCTTGGTGTTTATTTGTTAGAGGCAGTAAACGAAAGGCGCACACCTTCTCCTTCCCACAAGCTCCTAGGTAACTCTGATGAGTCACTTGGGCAGCGTGTCCCTGTCCGGAGCTCTGCTGGAGGCTTACAGAGGGACAGATCTCTCCCTCCAAGCAGCTCTGTACTGGAGCGGGTCAGGGCACGCCTGTGTGCTGGGACTGGGCCTTGGCTTTGCTTGGTGTTGGCTTGCTGAGCCTTTCCATTTCACGGAAGCAGAGGAGAAATCAAGTGTTAACACATTACTGGCAAAAGGTTGTGGAACAACAGCAGTGGCTGTTCCCTTCTGTTCGTTTGTTTGTTTTGGGGTGATGAACAGGAGGCGAGTCCAACTTTATCATTACTAGAGAATGCCAGGGGCTCAAAGTTGATGTTTTCTTTTTCCTCCTTGATAAATCCTGCTATGCAAACCACAGAAAAAGAAGAGGTGCATGACCCTGTTGCGCTTCTAAAAAATGTTGTTGTAAGGTTGTGGCCCAGTTGTTTGGGCTGTTGGACTCCTTTGTCCTGGTAAAGCACAGGTGGTCTGAGCGCAGCTTAAATTGGGGAACACACAGCAGAACATGACTTCATCTTTAACAGGGGGTTAGTATCAATCTCTGTTAAGCAGCTTTTGGTCACAGGAGAAGTCAGAATGGGTTTCTCTGTATTGAATCAGACTTACTCAATTTCAAAGGTCTTCAGAGCTTTTTAAAAAGTGAAGTGTAGTGAATCTTACCCAAAAGTCTGCAACAGGAACTTGATCTGTCACTGCAGGAACAGCAAAAAGGCCAGATCTGTGCTTTGAAGTCTACTCATCTCCCATTTTCACTGAGTGTCTAGCTTCAGAATAAAATGCTTCTGTTCTTTCCATCAAAAACTTTAAGTTGGGAAGGGCATAACTTCCTGACGCTCTGGGTCAACTTTAAACAATCCCTGACAAAGCCAGCACCTATAAATACACGTATCCCGCCGTCTCTGACTCAGCTGTTACTGAACCGTAGGATTGCTGCCTGCCTGCATGGTGATACACCAGATTTATTGCTATTATTAGCTGACATGCAGCACAGAAGTGGGAGCTGTAGGGAGATTAAGCTCTCTAGAAACTTTCTGGCTGATTCCTGTAACTTTTCCCTCTGCTACCCCATCCACAGGTGCCTTGAGAAGCAATGGCCACAGCGGCTCTCCTGAACTTAGCACCATCTCACTTCTACTTCCCTTCAAGCACGGCAGCTGCTTTCTTGTGGACAAACACCATCGACATGCATGTCACCAGGCCAAAATCTGCCAAGGGACGCACGAGGTCAAGCTTCAATTACTCTCAGAGCATGGAAGCCTGTCCTTGCCGAGTGCCATCTTGCCCGCCACCAGCAGCTCCTCATGAGGTGGTTAACAGCCAGAGAGCATCGTTCACAAAACCAGCATTCCCATCTGGCCATGTGTCTCCTGAGGAAATCCCAGAGCTCCTGCAGCAAATACCTTTGAGGAGCTCCTCTTCCCTGAACAAGTACAGGGTGCTCCCCTCTATCGGCTGGAAAGGTGAAGGGAGTGGCACTGTGGATGCAGTGGCTGAACAGACCAACCAGCTGAAAGTGAACAGGGAGCTGGAGGACACTCCGAAAATCAAAACTCTTTCTGGGGAAGAAGGATCTGCCAGCATATTGCCAGAAAGCGATGTCCCCGCTGAAGAGAGCTCACAGGTGCAGTGTCCCCCCAAGAAACTGGGAATGCAACTGAGGCAGGAGAGCCCTTCGATGTTGACTGTAAATTTGAAAGAGCCTCTGAAAGAAGAGTCGCACTTGCTGCTCGCTATTCGATCTCCCTCTGGTCAGAGATTTGAACACCATTTCAAGCCCACTGACAGTCTCCAGACGGTCCTTGCTGTGGCAGAACAGAAGATGTCAGCCAAATACAAACGCTGCAGTGTTGAAACGATGGAGGTGCCTCGAAGGAGTTTCCCTGACCTTACGAGGTCCCTCCATGAATGTGGGATTCTCCACAAGTCCGTGCTGTGCATCTGCCCAAAAGAGCAGCACGATGCAGGTCTTTAGGTGCACAGAGATGCCGCTGTGGGTCTTTCTGCTGAGTGGGATGCATTACTTCTTTCGAAAAACTGAGCCTGGTGTTTTCTGGGCCTACTTCATCTTGCCATCTTCCAAAAATTCCCCTTGAAGCACACTTGTGTAAACATGTTGAAACAATATTTCGAGTGTATATACCTGCTACATAAGTAGCATCTTGTTTCATGTGTGCCATCACAAATTGCGTCCTGAGCACCACCAACCTTTGGCCTTCTGGGTTTCTTGAAAGTGCTGATGATGTTCTTTGAAGACTGAAGTTTCTGAGACCTCTCCCCATGTCCTTTTCTATTATGGTGGGAAGGTGCCACTTCCCAGAGTGGATCTGCGTGCAGAGGCACTTATTTGGGAAGGTAAAAACAAAACTGTGTTATTCTGGAGCACCATCTTCACCCTAAACATCTTCTTGAGTGTGACCGAAAAGGAGATCAAACCCCAAACCCATCTGGAAATAACAGTAATTACACATTAAGGGATTAATGTGAAGTATTAAATTGCCAGACCGATGGTAATACACCTGTGAGGGCTCAGCTCTTTCTGGATAACCTCAGTGCAGCTTTTAAGAGTGACTACATCACCTTTTTAAGAACAGCTAGTCATTATTTTGGCTGTATTGGTGAGCAGCAGGATTTTCTACTTAGTTTTCCTTCTCTCATTCAACTTATGCTCCATAGGTAAGAATAGATGGATAGTTAAGATGGGATGTTACGTAATACTTCCATTTAACACCTTTACACTGAAATGAGTGAGTCCAAGCAAGCAAGGGGCTGCTTTGAGAAATTTTAAATAAAAATACATTAATTAGATTTGACTGAGGAATTGGCTTATGCAGTAGACTGTGTTTTACTATGCTACCATCAAAAAAGGCTGATAGGGTAACCTGACGGGTTTAGATAAACACAGTGCTAAAAAAAATACCTAAGTTTCTAATGGAAATACATATGGTCAAAGGCAGTATTTCAATCTACTAAAAAAAACGGATAGCTTGCTACACAGATAAGCTAGCTGTAATATTCGGAGGTAAACCTGACTTTTTTTTTTTTTTTAACCGCAGCGTAACTGGAGCAGCAGTAGAAAGCTGATGCTGGGGTTGACCAGGAGTATAGTGGCTCATTCTAAAGCCAAGCGTTTGGGGTCCAGTGGCTTTATGAAAATGGTACCTGATGGAACAGCATTGCCTGCTACTGTGGGCGATGGTAACTGCGCTGTGGCAATCCCCATGTTCAGGGAGATCAGGATATCCGAACATGTGGGGGCTTTTAATCAAACCTCAGTGTGGAGCAAAGCATTTCATGTTTTGAGAGCAGGAACCATTTTCTGTGTTTCATTTGGCGTTAGGTGGTTAATTCCCTTATTATGATTTTGTGTATACTGTATTCCTTCTCCATTTCAGAGTGTTTTCATACTGTGTGGTAGTGTAATCAATAAAACCTTTCAGGCTGAAACCTGAACTTGGAATGGTTTATGTGAACAGGAGGTTTAGCCATCACATATTCTCTTAAACAAGAAATGCCGTTAACTTGATGGCAAATACCTCAGGGACCATCCCAATCAGACTTTGGGACGGTCAGCTGCCATTCACGCCACCTTGCAAGTGCCTTCCTGGAGTTTTTATCTCTGTCCTCTATTAAATACAAGATTGCAGCATGAAAGAAGCACTTTGGATCAGTGACTGCCTACTGCTAACAACAGAGACAGGGCAACCACCATGCAGGCTTGAGAGTGTACAGGGCTGATGTTCTTACTCTTCTGCTCTTGGTTAAAACAACTTGGATCACAGTGGACAGCACTTCTTGTGCTAGGGGATATTCCTCCTGAATATCTCCATCTAAGATGAAGCTGAATGAGTTTGGTCCTCTAACCAACTTACCCCAGGCTACAGCGTCTCCCAAGAGGTGCATTTTAATTATTCCCTTTTCTAAAAACCCCATCAGGCAAGTGCAGAGCAGGGAAAACACCTCTCTTCTCCCTGCATTGTCCTTCCCATCCCTTCAAAAGTCATCTGGGCATGCAGGAGATGATGTTTAGCAGCAACGCTGCCAAGTCCAGCACAAGAAGGAAAAGAACAGTATTTATGTCACCTCATTTATTGTGTGGTATCATTTAATGAGCCTCCTCCTGGGAAGTTTTTAAAAATTTCAGCATTAAATCAGATGAAGTTCAGTCTGTCACAGGATGCTTTGAGAAGGTCATAAATAGAAAAAAACACCAGGACTCCCAGCTGAGAACGTCCTTACCTAAGGCTTTTAAACAACAACAAAGTATTCAAGCAAGAAATTAGCCAAGGCATTGTTCAGTATGTGTTCTTTATTCCAATTAAAAGTACATTAGAAACAGCACACAGGACCAGCAGCAGCTTTCATGACAATTCAACCCAATACTCTGCTGTCACGAGGTCATTCAACTGTACTATTAAAGTAGGTGATTGAAACAAGTCTTCCACTCGACACGCAAGCACTCACTCACCTGCCACTTTAAATAGGTTTCCAACGGAATAAAAATAGATACACCCCAGAATACAAAAAGTTTAATTTTAACAGTTGTTTTTTTTTTTTTTTTCACTAAAGCCTTTATACAAATTGATAAAAGGGTGCACAATTTCCTAAAATTTTAGGTACATTTTAAATGAGCCTTTTTTTACTTGGTAAAAGGATCCATGTTCCTGTCTTTGAACAGAATATGATGGCCAAAATTGCAAAGAAAAAAATTCCTAGTTAAATTTACAATTTATACATTTGTTTTGAAGTGATTCCTGCATCGAATAGCAGGCCAATGGCTGCTCACGCACGTCCCATTTTTCCCCAAAATGTGCACCCTACGTTCTAGTTCAGGAGCTTCCTTCTCCTGGAAACCGGGCTGGGGGAACAACCCACAGGCTTTCAGCTGCGCGCACGAGAATGGTCCCAACCGAACTAAAAGCCCGAGCACAGAAGTTGCAAATCATTCCTTCACCGGCAAGGATCACCCTGGGGCGAGGGACTGATGACCTGTTTTGCACTACGAGCACAATGAAAGTGGAGCGCTTCCCGTCTGCAGTTTGGCTGAGCAATTTAACTCAAAACTCTTGATACTGAAACATACTGTAATAGGTAAATTTGGTGTTCAAAAAGTCTTTTCTTTTGGTCAATACAAGCTACCATGATTTTTTTTTTTATTCCTATTACTGATTGATGAAGCCCGGCAGTTCTGGATGTCATTCATGCAGAGCTTCACAGCAGCATCTTAGAACTGGCACCACCTGCCTTAAGGTGACTGACCCCCACTCCAACAGTCATTAGCATTTTATGGAGGTGAATTTATTCAGAAACTTAATTAGTACAGTTCCCTTCATACTGCCCCTCCCTCCCCACCCCACCCACCTACACCTTGGTGAGGTTACACACTTCAGATGAACTTCTAGAGTACATACTTAAGCACTGTCACCACTGCACTGCTTTACGCATAGTGGCCTTTATAACAAATCGAGGACAAATTAAAAGAAAATACTGCCCAGCAAAAGCAACACGGCACCTGTGTTTGCAAGTATGAGCTACTGGAGACATCCTTAGGACAACTTACGTAAGGAAAAGCAAGGCAAATCCATCAGGAAGCCAGAAATGAGTCTGGAAGAGCTCAGGGGAGCGCCAAAAAGAATGACATCCTATTTTGTACAAGTTGAGTATTTAGCCAAAAACCAGCTGCCTTGTTTGGTTTTCTGTGGTTTGTTTTTTTTTTTTCTCCTTTACTTATGTCCATTATATATTCAGCTGTTGAATTTTAACTGATCAGGTTAATGCTGAACTTAATTTCAAATTACAGGCAATAAAGCTTTCTCCTTGGTTGTTTTTTTTTTTTTTTAAATTTGTTTTCAATAATTACATATTGCCCATTGTTTTGGCAAGTGTATTTCTTAGAATTCAAAAGATCATCCCGTTTTAAGGCTAAACTAAGAAATGTTAAAAGCTTCTGTAAACATTTCCTCTTCCTCCCCATAGTTGCACAATTTGAAGTCCAACTGCAATTTTTAAAATGAGGTAATTTTTGTGTACTCATATCTTAAGAGAGTCCTTTGCGGGACTAGCTGAGAGGCATGCCAATCTGAACGCTGATCCAATTGTAGTGGGAGAGCTTCCACAGCAGGGTACACACCAGTTCCAGCAGCTGTACTTCAGTTAGTTATCTTCTCAATTTCATCCAAGTCATCAGTATCCAATTTGTTTATCTTTTTGTCTGGAAAAGATAAGTCAGTCAGATTTCGTAACACAGAGCAGAGAAGGGAAAGCTGCTTTCTTCAGCTGGTCTCAGGGAGTTTGGGTTTATCTGTGAAATGTTCAGTCAGGTTTTAAAACTACCATGTAAAACTTTCATCAAAGCCCCATCTGGGTACTCAAATGTTACCAATCTCTGGAACATGCATTTTAAGGACTATCAGGTAGACAGCAAGCAGACGACTTATTTCTGCTCCCATCATCTGTAGCAGTTCACAATCCTAAGTGACATGACGCAAAATGCAGCTGATGTGCTCTTCTGCAGTTGGTTTAAGGCTCAACAAATACCCATTAGGTCTGCTCAGTACACAGCTAGTCAAAATTCTGCAGAAATAACATCTAATTTTAGAGAAAGAAGAAAGTCTGAGGGTACATACTGAAATGTTCCTGGATTCTGTTGAGAATATTCATGCTGTGCTTGCTGTCCACCATGTTAATAGCCAGTCCTCGCTTGCCAAAGCGACCTGTGCGTCCGATCCGGTGCAGGTAAGTCTCATTATCTGGATTTCCATCTTTATCCACAGGAAGGTCAAAATTGATAACAACAGAGACCTGCTCTACATCAATCCCTGATAAAAAGAAAGCATCAGATGACACATTTGGGGCAGGAACAGCCCCCTCTAGCCTGACCTGTGTGCAGCTGGCTCACCAAAGCCAGGTTACCAGCAGCAGCACTTCCAACAGCTTTCCAAGAGCTGCCCTGTGGCTGCCTCCACATTGAGTCAAGAGTTAAAAGCCAGTCTCAAGCTCTGAAATGGATCTTTTCCACAATATTCTTACAGGGTACTTTGAAATAAAAACTATCTAGCTGTTACACCAGAGAATCCCACTGAAACAGCTAACGGAAAAGCAGTTGGGAGATGCTTTAACTTTGAAATTTTGGAAACTCTCCTCCTCCCTGAAGCTGTAAAGGCCTCTTGGTGTTTGGTTGTTTTTTTTTTGTCCCCAAGTACTATATTGTCTTAACTGTTCTAAGATGTCAAATTGCAACACAAATTCCTGCTGGAGTTTGCTATGTTTCAGATTTCTGTATTTCAGCACATGTTTACTTTAAACACTGAGGGTCAGCAGTACAAGCCAGGCTTGGTGCCAGAGGCATAAAATTCTCATGGGATGGACTTTTTCATCTCAAGCTGCGGGATGCCTGCAAGGAGTCCTGTGTTTGCCGACAGGCATCTTTATATGCAAGGACACAGTCAGCATCCCAGGAGTCCTGGAATTACTTTAAGGACTAATTTGTCCAGACTGGAACACTTGAGATGCAAATTCTTTCTGCAAGCTGGCCAGCAGTATGTTATCTTAGGAACTGCTGCTTCTGCCCCTCTCTGGCGCAGCTCTGCCATGCCCTACCTCTGGCACAGACGTTTGTGGTCACCAGCACCTTTTCCTTGCCCTCTCGGAAACGCTCTATCACCGCAGCTCTCTGTTCCACCATCATTTCCCCACTGAGCAATGCCACCTGATGGCCTTCCTTCGAGAGCTCTGCTGCCAGCCAGCCGGCTGTCTTCCGAGTCTGAAACACAAAGTAAGGCCCGGCTTTGGGAGAAGTTTAAATGCTGTAAAGCAGAAACAAACCTCTCTGGGGTTGACTGGAAGCTCCGTGGGTGCTCAGTTTTTACATCTCCCAAGTGCTGTGCCCACCCCCTCCCCATTACAAACTGTGCTCCCAGCTCTCACACCACAAATAAGAAAATGTGCATCTGCCACCACAGGAACACTGTTTAAGAAAAGCACCCCTTTGTGCTTTGCTCCCAAGCTTTCACTCTATGAGGGAGTCTTGCGTTACATGTGTACGCTAAAAACTCACGAGCATTGCCAAGAAAACAAAACTACTCAGCTTGGAAAATGGCAGGGTTAGAGCTGAATGTAGTTGTGAAATCCCACAGAGGCTCTACGCAGTCTTGAATTAAACAGTTTCCAATTTTGATAGTTTTTTGAGCTCTGATTATGTCTGATACTTGAGACACGCTAAAAGCAGACTGCTGCAGCAGACTCCAAATACAGGTTTTCTCCTGCCTGAGCAAGCTTTACATGGCTGTTCTGGTGTGTCAGGACTGTTCTTTTTTTCTAAGAGTTATTACAGTGGCTTCCAGAAAAAAAAGAAAAAAAAAAAAAAAAAGTCTCAGTATGATTCACAGGGAGAGCCCAGAGCTATATCGCCAATTACCCGAGGGAAATGGAGTCCCAGGAAAAGCTATGTATCGGCCACAGAACTACAGGTCTTCCCCATCCCTCAATTCTGCTCTATTTTCATCCATTTTCCAGCCTCACTTTTTTTTTTTTTTTAAGTAGATCCGAGTAATACTTTGTTTTGGAAAACCGTGCATTACTTGATCTTTGCCTCAGAGGACTTCAAGAATAAAAATGACTATTGTGCTCTCCTGGACGGACAAACCCAGAGAAACAAACTAGCTAGGGCTATCACAGCTTGCAAGATTTCACTCCAAGAAGGAGCCAGAAAAGCCAAAGAAAAGGGCCGTTCATGTTCTCAGTTTGTTTCTGACAAGCGTGCCTGGCCAGGTTTTTAGCACTAGCAGACACTAATAGGGTTGTTGGGACTAACGTTCCCCGAAAGGACTCACGTGGCAGAAAATCATGGCCTGGGCAATGGTGATAGCACCATAGATATTACAAAGAGCCTGGAACTTCTCATCTCTGTTATTGCACAGAACGTAATACTGCTTAATAGTGTCCAGTGTCTCCTCCTCTCGTTTCAGTTTGATAATGTTTGGGTCAGGAACAACTTTTTGAGCAAACTTCCAGACAGAATCCTCAAAAGTGGCTGAAAACAGCAGCATCTGGCAGTCCCTGGGGAGCATTCTGCAAGAGAGAGAGCAAAATGGGCAGGGTTCCCATGCAACACTGTCACCCCCCTGATATCCTGATGGGATTAACGCTGCAGGCAAAGCAGAACAATGACCTCAGAACCATTTATTTCAGTGGCTGGGAAGACGCTAATCTCACCAATGCCTGATCGTTCCCTCATGGACCAGTGGCATCCAGACTTGCATTCTTAAAAATTAATAAACCCTGCTTGAGGGACAGGCTTTTTATTCTGTAAGAAAATGAAACTACTTGTCATCCCCTGACATTCTGCCTCTATTAACCATCTGGATTAGAGCTAAATATATCATTTTAATCTTGTTGCTTTATCGGTGAAGACACCGGTCAAGAATCTAGCCCTGCTGTCCCTGTGTTACAAAATAGCTACAATCGAAAGAAACAAGTATCACCTCAGGCAACGCACACCAAGGCCTTACCTCTGAATGCGGATGCTCTGGTCCTGATGGCCCTGGGTTGCTATCATCACATCAGCCTCATCCAAGACGAACACTTTGATTTTCTTGGGATCTATGAATTTCAGTTTGGAACACCAGTCCAGCACAGTGCCGGGTGTACCGATTACGATCTGCTCAGAGATCTTCTGACCTCTCTCCACTGCCGAGACAGAAAGGAGGTCTTTTGTAAGATGGCTGTTTCAGACAGCAAAACGCTCTGCCCCTCTCCAAGCTAGCCTATTTCACCATCCCACTGCTCTATTGTTTGTCTGTTGTGTTGCACCCAAGGAAGATCATTTTCTCATTCACAGTCTGTTAGTAGTGTTTCACCTTACTCACATTTATTGCCTCGGACAGCATATGCAAGTTTCAGCTCCGGATAAAACTTTCCCATCTGTTCAATCACTTTTCCCGTTTGAAGTGCCAGCTCGTATGTTGGGGAAAGGCACAAACACTGGAGGGACAGAATGACAACGCGTTTGAGATTATCAACATCCTGGGCAACACCGTCACACTTGCTTTCTAAAATCCTTACTGACGTTTTCCTGGAGACGAACATGCGAGCAGCAGAACAGTTTCTGAAAGCCCAACAGCTCTGCATCCTGAAACTAGGGGAATGAGTTGAATCGATGCAGTCGCTGAGCTACCAGCTTTCTGTGTTCAATTCTGCTCCTCAGAATCGAGAGCGCAGATACTCTGCTGGGGGACATATATGGACAGTAGTAACAAGGAACCTAACACCTAGAGATAAGAACAGCATTTTTTAAGTAAAGAACTCTAGCCTTGGTAAAGCTGCTCAACTATCTCATAAGGAAAATGGGTTGAAAAAGCCCCTTTCCTGGCACCGTCTGCTCTACTGCCACAGATATCTTCCATTCCATCCCAAATTCCACTACCTTAACCCCCTCCAGCCTGCAATATTTCTCCGATTTAACTTCTCCCAGAATGACATCCCCCTGACGTAACTCCTCACAGACCAATGGCATCCTGAGTTATGCAAGGGAGGGACTGATAGGAAGAAGTTGTGAGCAAAATCCACGTCTTCTGCATTAAACATTTCGATACATCCCCAAATCACCAGCCCCTGATAAGCAGTTTACAGAAACAGAGTATCAAAGGTCCCAAGAGAAGCCCAGCCTCTTCACTAGGCGGCACTGCACCACCCCAACCCCCCCCGAAATGGCCACATCCCGGAAACTTTACCTGTGGATACTTGTTCCCAGGTTCAACGCGACTGAGCATGGCCAGGACAAAGGCAGCTGTCTTGCCAGTACCGGACTGAGATTGTGCAATCAAGTTCTGTGGGCTGCAAAACATCCAACAGATACGAGCTCAACCAGATGAACCGGACAACATATTCATGGGGTTGAATGATAAAGAAAATGCAGCGAGTGGCTTTTTAGTACCTTTTAGATTTACCACTGCTCTGGACCGGTGCCTAATTTGACCAGCTATGCTCCACGGGGCAGAAGTTAGCTTCTGCCCTCTACCAACTCTCTTTCAGCACTACTTGATTATTTCCTTGATGAATGAAAACTGTGATTAACTGTCAGTACTTTTCCATTTCAAACATCTCCCCCTAGTGTCTCAATACTTCAGACATTTCAGCTCAGGGGCACAGAGAAGAAAACCAGCTGTGCAGGCAATGCACCATCTCAACTACTCCCACCCACCCAGGATTTCTGGAGCTACGTTCCATAGCGGCCTCATTATTACGCCCCTACACTGACTACAAAAACTGGACTGACCTCGGCTGAGCACCTCAGCACTGCACGTTCAGTACCAGCCCTAGGAAAAGGACAAATCCAGGGCTGCTGTCACATAGCTTGTGACCACAGAAACACCGTGGCATGGGAACCCTTTCACCACAGCCCGGACAGCTTCCCCATCACTATCATCCCACCCAGAGTTCAGTAATAGTACATTAAATCTGTCAAACCCTTCCTATACTGGAAGAGAGTAGAAAGTATGTGTACATACGGTTCAGCAAGCATCATGGGCAGGGCATTCTCCTGTATCTTAGATGGTCTGTTGAAGCCCATGGCATAGACTCCTTGCAGGAGCTGTGGTTTCCTGAAAACACAGGAGTTTAAAGTACATTTGGTTTTCATTTGTGTACAAAAAGGTGAGAAAAAACCTGGCACCCAGACCCAGAGCTGCTCCTTTCTGTGTACCCACTACAGTCGCACCAGTGAGGTGACTGTGATCAGTGCCTGGAAGCTACAGCTAGTGACAGCAGAAAGTCTGGAAAGAAAGCTTTGCAAAACCCCCTTGATTTAGTAAGTCAGCCTGCATGCCTGCCTTTCATGGAAAACCTTGGGTCACAGCTCTAAGGCTAGCGCTGGGCTTCTCTTTCTAAAGCAGCTTTTCAGACAATCCTGGGAAACCCAGAGCAGAAAGTATTAATCCTGTCCTTTAGGCCAATCCCTTTTCCTCAGCCATGCCTAATCTCGGCACCAAAATTATCACTCCTTGAAGACTCAAATACGGGACTAAGCGACCTCGGTACAGGCAGAACAGAATGAAGCATAACGTCATGAAATTGTTGCAAGGACTTCAGGAAGTCGCAGTGGATTCTGTAAGACAAACTGACATCTTCACACCAGAGTGATACTGGTGTAGCACACAAAACGGGTAAAGGACTGGGTAAGCGTAGTTCACCATGACTGCACCTAGTGATCCATAGGTATAACCCAGCACTCAGACCTCAGCGTGTACTGACACTGCTAGTCAAATGCTCACCAACTGCTTTTTCTCGAGGGAGCTTTCTAGTCTCAGCAGACACTTGTGTAGACAAGGAGATCCAACAACCACCTAAAATCGAGGTTATGGTGCTAGTGAACTCTTAGCTGATGACCTCCAAGTGCTTACTGGAGTGCTGTTAGCGGTGCTCAGGAGTAAGGGCTTTCCTTTCAAAGCAGGTTACAGATTTCCTGCCCACCATTTCCCGCTGTTAAGAACTTCCTATTCAGCACAAGCATGCTTTTAAAAAATCGTGTATTACTTTCAGATGATGGCTGGAACAAAAGCTCTTTGAAAATGTAACCTTGTACTACTCAGTAGCAAGGACGTACAAAGCCCAACTCTGCAACAGTTGCCAAGGATACGCCAAGTCATAACAAAATGAAGACTCAATTAGTCTGACTGCCCCCATCATTAATTCACTTGGATTGTTTAGCTTTTGAAAGATGGGAATTAGTCTAACAGGCACTACAGGACCTTAGCTTTTTTTGTAGACGTTCAACCACTAACATTAACAAAACGAAATGACATCCTGACATTTCACAGTGAGAAGTCTCATCGGCTCCGATTTCCCCGTGGAGCTTGCAAAAGAGCAACGAAACCAAGATCATCAATATAACCAACAACAATCTCAACAGGACAGCCTCTTTAGCACATTAAAAAAAAATATAAATCCATCATGCCTTAAGTCCAGCTATCGTTGTTTGAAAGCTCCACCAGTAAAGGTCTTCAATAGCAAGGGTCAGAAAATACTAATGCTAGTAGTCTCTCCAGTACATAAATCCAGTATTGCTGGCAGAGAAAAGACAAGCTTTTCCCTTTGTGCTGTTCAGTGCTGCTGCTGGGCCTTCACAAATAACCATCAAGAACAGAAGATGGTTGTGTTCATTACTTCTGCCAATAAACCAAATCTTGTATTTTCCAAAACACTGCAGTGCTGCCAAACACCTGCTCCGAGCATCCCTGCATTTGCTGGAGAACTGGGGGCAAAATAACAATGCCTTCAACACGGAAAAGGTCTCACTTTGCAATTCACATAACCCCGGTGACAGCGGCCATGGAAGGACAGCCCTCTGTCCTCTGTTCACCTCATCCAGCTTACCACACGCAAACTCCACTGTGCACTTGAAGGAAATTTGATGAAAACCATACATTAAATTCAGAATAGTGTTGCTAGAGCTGATTATAGAAAGCAATGCTAGCTCTACACAGAGCAGGAATTAAAATGAGCTTGTTTCAGATGGAAGCCTTCACAAGGTACCAAGAGAAAACAGTTCTCTTTGCATTTAAATAATACAATAAATCATATGCTAATTTATAAATGACAAATTCACAGTAACTTGAAACAGAAACACATGCACTTTTAAGCGGTATTTCCTATGCAGCCAGGGAATCTATCAGGACATGAGGGGAGGCTCCCGACTATCTGATTGGCTCCAAACTCACGTCTGCTCTTGCAGTTTCACCAAAAGTGAGTCAACGCTGCGCCCCATGAGTTCAAGAACGAGACTTCCTACAACCGAGTGGGCCAAACAATACACTAAAAATACAGCCATCAGGGAGCCTGTTCAGTACGTCTGTTCCCAGGTTCTAAGAGCTCAACGCAGATAAGTCTCTGACCCGTCCCAGCGTTACCCTTCTAGCAGCTTTGAGCTGATGGGCACTTACAGACGCAGCTCCTCAAAAGACTTGACGGAGTAGAGAGGCGATGTGGGATCCCTCTGCAGCACCTCCACTTGATTTGTTGTGTCAACCAAGTTACTGCGGATTAGCTTGTTCAGCAAGGACTGGGCAGCTCTGTCCTCTGTTGATAAAGCAGGTAGAAAAAATAAATCACTTTTTTTGTGGGAGCATGTTGTTCCCACTGAAACGCTGCATTACCGAGCCAGTTAAAAAGGACAAGATGCATCCAAACACTGGAAGTCTCTATTACAGAGCAATGTCATAAAAGAGCCCAAACTTCCTGAATAATGGGACATCTATCAAGACATCCCAGAGATACACATTTAATATCCAGGAAGATAAACCAAAGCAAGCACTGTTTTAAGGGGGACCTTAACAGATACAGAACTCTGCTTACTTAAGATAATATAGCTTAGCATCTAACTGGAAGGCAGGACAGGGTTAAAAGCCTCCTAAAGCCTCAGTATTATCTGACATGTGGGCAGACACCTTTCAGGGTGTTTTTTTCTTTCTACGGGAAGTTTGAGGACAAACAGTACTTCGAAAGATTCCAGGGCTGAAACACAGCAAGGGCTGAGGATAAGTGAGATCAAAACAGAAGGTTAAACTGCTGCACTTTGAGGTTCTGCTAACAAATCTGTTTTCTAAAGCCACCTTCTGAAATATTTAGAGCTGATACCCACCTCTTAACAGCCATTTCATAAATGCAACATGTTGGTTGCTACAGCAATTCCAGCTCCAGGTTATCCAACTCCTCCTGTATCCAGTCCTGCCTTTGAGGATACTGCTATCCCCTTATTTCTCTCCACTCTAATCCAGGAGTCTCCCAAGTTATTACAGGACCCAATGGCTTTAAAAGTATTATGGAGGAAGGACATGTCTTACAATTAAGTCCTTGGGGCAGGATACAAGATCATCCATCCTGAGACATAAGGCAGACTTACTTTAAGTATAAATGAAACGTATTTCTTTTCAACATTCCTTGCCAAAGCATCTTTCAAGAAAGCACTTACCCTTCTCCTCATCCTCCGTCTTCTCTATGTTGTCATCTGCCTTGACAACGGTACCTAAATTAAAACAGTTTTGGGGCACATGTGAGGTCAGGCCTCAGAGACAGCCCACACCCGCAAAGATTTACATTTTGAATATTGTGGAGAAAAGCTCCAACAGCTGATTTTCCTGACAAGAACAGCCCTGAGAACAGCCCTGCTCTATCATTGTGCAGAAGAAACCCAAGTTACTCGCTCTCTATGGCCAAACTGAATTTTATCCACCGTACCTACAGATTTTACCCACACAGCTCCTTGAATACAGCAAACCATGATCAAAAAAAGCTAGCCTAGCAGAACAAGCACAAGAGCCAGATATTTACCCTACACTACTGTTAAATCTTAACTTTATGTTTCCCTCTTCTGGAGTTTCTTTACTAACTGGGAATTTACTGTGGCAGCAGCACTCCAAACCCAGTGGAAAAACATGCCCTTGCTAAAGACCATCTGAGCAGCTGTAACTCACCATTGGCATCTGGTTTGGTTTTTTCCTCCTTCAGGTGTAAATTGCTCAACTACAAGTGAGGAAAAACACAAAATCAGTCATTCTGAAGCTACCTACATTTTACTACTGGCCAGGAAAACCTGAACTTCAATCAAGGCTTCCAGATTCACCTCCGGCTAAAACTATTGCACAGGCCCCACCAAAAACACATGCTCGAAGGCAAATGAGATGAAGTTAGCAAGACGGGCTCTATTTCAAGAGGTTTAAGACAAACACAACTTTTTCTAAGCTGTAACAACGACATGGGGGAAGAGGGTTGTTTTCTGTCCCTGCACCTCTGCTCCCCCATAGCTCTACTGATGGTAAATAGGGGAAAAATCATATTCCTGGCCGGAATGTGGAGCAGAGTGCAGGGCTGGGTGGCATAAGCCACCCCAGGACGAGTCCCGCTCATGGGGGGGTTGTTTTCCCACCAGGAATGTGACAGGGAGAGAAGCCCCATCCCACAGGTCCAGGGTCTCAGTTAACGCTCTCTCCACGCTAAAGTGCGGCACTTGAGCAGCTCAGAAAAGTTAAAAAAAAAAAAAACTAACAACAAAAAAAAACAAAACTACCCCAACACCTCAAACAAATTTAGATCTTGTAATTAAAAAAAAAAAATAGAGAAAAAGGGGGTTTTTGGCCCCTGGAAGCCAGCTTGCAGGCTGGGTGAGGGTGCTGCTGATAGGGCTGTGTCTGGATGCAGGGGGAGGCCAGGGGCCTCCCTGCCCTTTTGACACTCGAGAAAGGAGAAGGAAATTTAATAAAATCAAACAAAGAAAAGGGATTTTTTTGCTCCCGAAGGAAGACCCCAGCCACCTCCCCCCACCCCCCCCCGAGGCGGTGCTGCTGGCAGGGCCCCACTACGGAGGGGAAGGACAGGGGCCTCCCTGCTCTTTTAATACTCAAAACATGAAAGGAGACATCAAAAAATTAACAAAAAACCAAAAAACAAAAGGCAGAAAAGAGGGGGTTTTGCTCCCCAAGGAAGACCCTAGGCACGGCCCCCCCCCCCCCCCAGGCGGTGCCGCCGGCCGGGCCCCGCCGCGAAGGACAGGAAGGGGCCTCCCTGCCCCACTGATGCGCCAGAAAAACATAAAAAATGGGGAGAAAAGGGTTGTCCGGCGCCGGCTGCTTCCCGTGAGGCGGAGGCGGCGGCCCCCGGCCCCGCTCCCCCCAGGCGCCCCCCGGCCCGGCTCCGGCCGCCCCCCGGCCCCCACTCACCGACTCGGCCGCCGCCTCCTGCTCGTCCACGGCCAGGGCCCAGGAGTCGGTGGCCATGTCCGGGCCGGGGGCGCTGGCGCCGGGCTCGCCGTGATCAGCCGCAATGGCGCCGGGCAGGGGAAGGGCGCCTGCGCCGGCCCCGCCACCGCCTCCCGCAGCCCCGGACCCGGCGGCAACCGCGGCCGCGGCGGCGCGTTCCGGGAGCGGCGCGTTCCGGGCCCGCCCGGGGGCTGTGCTGGGGGGGGGCGGGGCTGGCCCGGGCGGGGGCCTGGCCTCGGTGCGCTGTGGGGCTGGGGTCAGGCTGTGCCCTCTGTAGTGTGGGGCTGGGGTCCAGGTCCCCCTCTGTGGTGTGGGGCTGGGGTCTGGCTGTGCCTTGTGTGATGTGGGGCATGGCCTCGGTGTGGTGTGGGGCTGGGGTCAGGCTGTGCCCTCTGTATGGTGTGGGGCTGGGGTCCATGCCCCCCCTCTGTGGTGTGGGGCTGGGGTCAGGCTGTGCCCTCTGTATGGTGTGGGGCTGGGGTCCATGCCCCCCCTCTGTGGTGTGGGGCTGGGGTCAGGCTGTGCCCTCTGTATGGTGTGGGGCTGGGGTCCAGGCCCCCCCTCTGTGGTGCGGGGCTGGTGTCAGACTGTGCCTTGTGTGATGTGGGGCCTGGCCTCGGTGTGGTGTGGGGCTGGGGTCCAGGCCCCCCTGTATGATGTGGGGCTGGGGTCAGGCTGTGCCTTGCTGCATGGTGTGGGGCCCCCGTATGGTGCGGGATGGGGGCTTGGGTTTCCCGTGTAATGGAGTCGGGAGCGGGGAGGAAATCGCGGGGAGGCTGTGGCATTTGGGAGGGACCCGCAGCTCCTTCTCTCTCCGATATAGAGATGTAGGTGAAAAACAAGGTTGTGGGATGAGTCATGGAGGTGTAGAAGTGGCAGGAACATGGAGAAGTCATTTGTGTCCTGTCTCTTGCTGTAGGGCAGAAGCTGGCCTAGACGAGGTATCACACCTGTTCCTTAAAGCTCCTGCAATAAGGGTGAATGAAAGGGAAAGTGGAAAGGAAAGAAGTGTGGGAAAAGCCTGCGGGATTTCCTCGCTACGTTGTCATTCCCTGCGCAGCGTTTGTGTTTCCTTGAACCCTGCATGGAAGGAGCAGCCCTCGAGGAGGGTCTTAATTGGTGTTATTATTTTATGCGGCAGGACTGGTAGAATGGCCAAGCCCTTAGCCGTCAGCCAGTTCCTGAGCCGATGGTTACTTCCTTGACTCGATACTCACCCTCCCTGTTACTGAAGACACAGAGCTACTTTCTTTATTCCCACAGCCTGAAACTTTCCATCTGAGCTGTTATTTCTTTCGGTGCGTGAGAAATCTTGACCACACCTCATGCAGTTTTGCTGATATTGGTGCATTAGCCCAGGCAGGAGCGGGCCCCTTTGCTCCCGCTCTTCAATCAGTCCCTCTGTGATTACTTTTTTTTTCTCCTTCCAGCTAAAATGTGATTATCGAGTATTGCCAGCTGATGCTTTCCCCCTGTCCATCCAATTCAGTTTCCTCTTCAGAGGCATGAGCCTCACGTCCCTCTGTATGTCAGGGTCCCCCCCTCCAGCCACGCACGAGAACTTTTGGGTCTGGCAGTTTTATTTGTAGAGGTGACATCATGGCTTTTTTCCATGGCAACTCATCGCAGCGCCCCGGGAGGATGTGGAACACAGGAGCTGAACGCAAGGAGATTTTCAATGGAAAGGGAGCAGGCAGCCGAAAGCAAGTCTCAGACATTCATTAATTAATTAGGGTGAAAATAAAAAGGGATGTGGGAAGTCCCAGAGGCCGATGGGCACTTTAGTTGCAGAGGGAGAGATGCTCGTGCTTCCCAGTTCAATGTTTTCTTGCAGAGACACGCACTTCCAGCAAAGAGATGTAATTGGGATTAGCCCCATTTTAGAGACGGGAGGATTGAGGCGCAGGGAGCGATAGCTGCCCTTGGTTAGGCAGTGTTAGCTGGAGGCAGATCTTTCCAAGTCCTCCTTTCTGATCTTATACCTTAGCTGCAATAAATAATTGCTTGGGATTTTCAAGGCTCTGGAGACAGCTGCTGAGGGGCGATCGTGCTGGCGGTCGCAGGTGTTTCTCTGTTCCGTCTTCTGTACATGAAGCAAGACTTTTCCCCGTCAGCCTTTGGGGCAGCGGTGGGTTCCCAGAGTGGGTGCTCAGACCCACGCAGGGGCCTTGATTTTGCTGGGGACTCTGCTGTCATGTAATTAAATACTTGTTCTTTTAAACAGGAAATAAATATTCAGATTAATTTAACATTAAATAGATGCTTAATTCTCCTCATCAGCAGACAGGCTGTGCTAGAATTGGAGATCTCGGGAGGGTAGATGTTGCACTGTGGAATTTCATTGGAATTAACTCTGGTCCTTACCCACCAAACAGGTCAGAGGCTTCTTGTCCATGCACATACTTGCTCAGAGGAGGCAGCAGTCTCTGCTTAGCCCTGTGTTATCAGTTTTTATCATCGCCATCTACCAACAAGGTGATTTTTTTTTTCCAGAGCATTCCAGGATGAGGAAAATTGCATTTACATACAGAGCAGCACATGGGGATAATGAGAAGTGCTCATTGCTCTCCATCTAGCAGAAGATTTGGTTTAGGGTTGGGTTTTTTCTGTATAATTTTTTTTTTTTACCATACCCAAACCTCCCAGCCCCTTGACACAGGCTGTGTTTGGAGTGTGCAAACACAAGAGTGCTACACTTGCATACTCATGTAATGAAGAAGCAGGAATGAGCTGAGTTAATGAGCAGGCCAGAAGCTGGGAAAACCTGCCCTGTGCTTGGCCACTGGATGCCCTTGAGCTGGTCCCACAACTCACCTGGACTGGTCCCAGGCATGAAACAGGACTGGGAGTACTCCTCTGCAGTGCCTTGGTGTTTAGAGATGCTGCCAACCGCTGGCTGGTCTGACCCTGGGTGGATAAGCCACAAGCTAAGAGATGGGACTTCTGGTGAGCTTGAATTCTATTTTTAGCTTGTCCTCCCAGAAATTTTGTCTCATTTACGTCCCTGCTGCAGCCCATCTGATTTCTCAGCTGCCACTCCCTGGGAGGTGGTGGCCCTTACCGATGGTGAGGTTTCCTACACATGACCAACCTGGAGAAGATGAGGAGGAATGAACACTGGTCCAAATCCCTGGTGAGCTAGTTTGGCACTTTTGAAGGTCGTGTTCATGCCCTTCGTGATGCGGCCTCATCTTCAGGGCTAAATATTCGTTCCCCCCAAAGCAACTCTCTCTGTGTTCTCCCAAGGTCTCACATCTGCTTCAGCCTCCATGTTGGATCCTGCTTTGTTTTATAAATAAATATGCCGCAACTACCAGATTTGCTGGTAAGAATCCCAGGATTTCTCCTGACATATGTTATTTTCTTCATAGGAGCCAAAAGCCATAGTAAGCAAACATTTTAACAGGCGCTGGAAACGTGGGACGTGGGCTTCTCGGTGGCTGACTTATTTGTCTAGCAAGAACCATAAATTCTCAAGCTTCAGGGCTTAAGTCAGCCTCTGGGAATTGGGCTTAGGGAAAAAGCTCTTGACTAGGCGTTTGCTTGCAGAGCTTCTTGCCGTTCCCCCTGAAGCACGTCCTTCTTGGTGAAGACAAGATGGTTCATTAGGGATGCCATACATTTGGTCAGCCCCGTGCTCCTGCGACACGGACGTATGCTGAGGAACGAGGGGGTGAAAGAGAACGGTCTGGGTTCATCTGCATGCAGGCAGGAAGGGAGACGTGGGGGTTACAGGGAAGAGATGTTTTAGCAGAGAGCCTGGTGTCAGTTTAGGGGCTCGGTCTGCTGATGGTGGTGGGCTTGCCGCCAGGGATGGGTCTGTGGTGGGACACTGACATCAGACAGATTAGCCGGTGGATCTGCGTCTGCGTAGGATGAGGCGGGGGGGGGGGAAACCTCTGTCCTTCTGCAGATCACTGCTGTATCAGAGAGCTCTTCCTCTCAAGGGAGACAGTGATATTTTCAGCGCAAGCGAGCTACCTGTCAGCAGCAGTGCGATATCACCGAATTTAGGTAGCAGTGAGGAGCTTTACCCATCTGTGTGCTCTGACCCAGGCTCAGTGTCCAGCTCTGCTGTGGGGCAGTGGCTGAGTCAGTGCCCTTCCTGCTGCCTCAGTTTCCCCTTTCAGCTACAACTTGTTTTTCTTGCGATTAAGTGTAAGCTTCTTGGGGCAGGGACTGTATCCTGTGCAAGCACATCCCTCTGATACCGCATCGCTCCCTTTGCCTGCAGGGAGGGTGCCCTTTAGACCTCCCCTATGCCCCACGGAGGGGGTCTGCTTGGCAAGGGGCTTTGGGGTGTGCCTGGGGATGAAGGGGTGGGTGAGCCAAGATGGGGACAACAGTGAGGGGAGAAGGGAGATCTGGCCTTGGGCTGCAGAAGAGGCCAGTAAGAGGTGATGCATCCTGGTTTTAGGGGGCTTTAGGATGCTTTCCTTTTTTTAAAAGAGGAAGGGGAGGACAGGAGTGCAAGGCGATGGGAGGGAGGGGGGTTCTCAGCTGCTGCGGAAAATCTCACCCCAGGGAGGCAGGTGAGGGTGAGGGGTAAGATGAGTTTGCATCCCCCTTTCTCTGCCACCTCGCCCATCTCAAGGGCATTTCCTCCGCCTGGGTGGGCTTCGCCCCTTGCCCCTTCCCCTGCAGCCCCCGGGAGCAGGAGGGGAGCGAGGGGAGGAGAAGCCAGCGGTGTGTGTACAGGGTGATTGTCATGGTTACCTCCCTGACAAAACAAATGGCTCCACTTGATGATGGTCACCCAAACAGCTCTGGAAAGTGTGCGCTCATCAGCCGGTTGCCAGTGGGAAGCCGGGCGCTCGCTCTGGGAACCGAGAAACCCTCCCCAGCTCCCGGGCAGAGCTTCGCCACAGGGGCACATGTTGCTGCAGCCCGTTAGGTAAGCCCCTTCCCCATCCCGAACCCCCACGGACCACCCGGCAGCGCTGGCAGCCCCAGCATCCCTGCCCGGTGGAGAGGGCCCCGGGGAGGGGGGTGAATGCCACAGGTTGCTGAGGTGGCTGTTGTGCAGCGCTCCCCCCACCCCAAGCCCTGGCGCTTGCTCTCTCTCCCTCTCTCCCTCCCTTTTTTTCCTCTCTCTCCTTATCTCCGTCTCTCTGTGTCTTTCAGAGACAAAAGCAGTCTGAAGCCGTGCCCGCCGCCTCCGGGATTTCTTCTGCCCTTCCTGCCCACCAAGCCCAGCTGTGGGCAGTTGCAGGGGCTGGCAGGAGTGGGTGAAGTTGCTCCAACCCCCCCATCCCCTTCCTCCTCCTCCTCCTCTTCCTCCTCCTCTCTCTTCTTCCAGGAAAGGTAAGAAAAGCAGTGGCTACTCTCCAGTTGCTCCTGCACCTTTTTAGCAGGCTGGGCTGTGTGTGCTCTGCAGGGGTGTGTGGCTGTGTGTGTGTGTGCGTGCGGGCTGTTACTTCCCAAGGCTGTGCACAATCTCAGCACAAAGCCGCTCTGTGAAGAGATCCCTGTCATAATATTTCTGCAGGCACAAGCCCACACTTTGCAAGCTGCTGCTTCCCTGCCTTGCCTTTTCCCAGCTGGATGGTGAGCCCCTGAGCACCCCTCCCCTCCCCAGAATTGTACAGACATTAATAGCGACTGTCTTCATCTGCCTGCAGGCAGGGGACAGGGAAAGCAAAGGTGGCTGGATGGGGGGGACGATGCTGGGAGTGACGGGCTTTTGCTCTCCTGGGCAGGCAGGTGGGATATCCCAGCTGCCGACACACTGCTTTGGGGGAAGGGAGGACTGACCTTGGCAGCGTGAGAGGGGACTCTGGTCCCCCCAGTAAGGGCCAAAGCACCAAGGACCTGGCTTGTATTTCCCAGGGCAGGGCAGGACAAGGGTAGATGGAGAAGGGCTGTGCTGTATGTCTCCTTGGCTCTGGATGCGTCCCAAACATGGGGCTGGCTGCCTGGCAATTTTAGCCCAGCTGTAAGGTGTCTGAGCTAAAACCTCCCTCTCTGGCTCAGCCCATAGATCTTCCACGTACTGGTACAGCTGCGAGCCCAGCGAGGCAGGGGTTAACTAAACCCAGTATCAGAAATGCTGTCTGCCCAGGGGCGTGATTGATTGATGGCTCTAGAAATAGGGGCTCGGGGCATGAATCGGGGTTCTTGAGAGCCAGCTCTAGGGCAAGACTGCTGGCCCAAGAGACCTGCCAGGGGTATGACTGACGGTCCCCACAGTCTGGCTCTGCTGGGGCTGTCGGTCACGTCTCACCCTGGCGCTGCATCACCCCGGGAAGGGGGAGCCCAGCTGCTCCACTGGGTGCCCCTCGCAGCAGGGGCAGCGTGCTCCCCCAGTCTCTTTACCCGAGGCCTTGGGGTGCCCCTTGGGGCAGCACTGCTGGCTCCCAAAGGGACGTGTGCCCCTGGCCAGCAGTCCTTGTTGCCGCTTTGGCAGTGGGGTACCATGTTGTCACCCTTCAGCAGCTCTGGGGTGAGTGTGGTGGCTGTTTTGCTGGTTTCCCCAGCAGGCAGGGTACCCCGTGCTTGCAGTTTGAGGCCAGGGGAGGCTGTAAACAGGAGCACGGCTCCCACAGCTTTTCATGAGAGGTTCCCACAGGTCTGCCATGGTGCAGCCACGTCTCTTCCAGGAGGTGCTGCCGTCAGCCAGCAAAGCCTCCCCCTCCCTGCCCTGTGCAGGGGCTCGGACAGGACAGTGCTGTGTGCACCGTTTTGGACACCATTTGCTCCTTTTGCTTCCTGGAAATATTTCAGGGGGTTCATCCCAGTTCCCTGGCCAGGTTTGAGCCTTGTGCTTTGGGGGAGAGCAGCTGGAGGGCTCCTGCGTCTTAGGCACGATCTGCAGCTAATGTGGGTCAGGTAGGCCAAGTCAGGGGTCTGCCAGCAGCGTGCCCTGGCTGCTCCCCGAGCCGTGCTACCCTCCAAGGCCAGAGCAAATACTGAAGCGTGGTTCTACGTGAGAGCTCTGGAAGTTTGGGAAGCACAGGGCTTCTCCTGTCTTGGTTTTGCAAACAGGTGGGGATTGGTTTCCCCGTGGTGGCTGCCCAGCAGCTTCCAGAGATGCTAACGAAGGGCTGTGGTGCAACAAGCACCGCATCACCAGCCGGGGCTGTCTGTCCAGGGCTGTACATCTGTACATCTCAAGGCACGCCGGCTGTAATCATCCTGGCAAGCCACTGGATGTCAGTGTTGATTGATACAGATGGAGCAGAAGGAATATTTTACCCAGCTGCAGAAAACCAGTTATCCTCTGAGCAGTGAAGATAAGACCCAGGTTTGGCTTGGACCCGGAGGTGAGATTTCCGAAGGAGCCCGTTTGGGGCTGGTGAGAGGTTACAGCAGGGTGGTGCAGCTATTCAGCAGCCCCAAAAATGCATCTGTCGCAAGGTGCGGCACCAGGGCTGGGTTTCACGTGGCTGCGTTTGTGTCTTGGGGAGCAAAAGCAGCTGGGGCTGCCTCTGGACATCTGCCCTTCAAGACTCCAGGGCCGGGTGGGGATGTGCCACCGGCAGCACACGACTTTATCCTAGCTCCCAGTGCTGGTTTGGTTCTTACTGGCCTGTTGTGGGCTGTGGGTGCCAGGGACCCTGTGGTGGTGGCACTGCTAGGACCCCATCCTGCTCCTGGGAGTTGGGCCTTATGTAGAAACTGGGCTGTGGGCTCACAGTTTGCTCTGCTTTTCTGTTCAGTGCATGAAAATACACCTTAGAAGCACATTATTCTGCCTCTGTGTTACATGTGCTCAAAATTTTTTTGTTACATGTGTATTACATGTGCTCGGATTTTTTGAGGGCACATCAGCGCTTAGAAATGCAGACGGGCACCCAGGCAGGTCTGAGCAGCGTTCCAGGCATCACACCTTCTTTTCAGACACATAAACACACTTTCCAACCCAGCCCTTTAAAACCCAGCCCCAAGCCTCAGCCGTGTGTTGGGGCAGGCACCTGCAGCCAGGTGGGGTGGCTGCTGCAAGCTCTGGGTGAGCCTGCGCTCCGAGTCACAGCCCTGCACACTCTGCACGTCACCGGGACCATCCACAGATGCCGGTGCAGCATCAGTCCCTTCCCTGTCAATCATGCACAGAATTTGGCTAAGGGCATAACCTGGAGTGGGGTGAGCATGCTACCAGCATGGCTTCTTCCTCTGTGCCTGTGAAGAGGAGCAGATTGCTGAGGAAAAAGCATTTACAAAGCAAGGAAAAAAAAAAAACAAAAAACAACGAAACCACGGTAGCATCCCGGTGTGCCAGGTCCTGAGCATGGCTGGCCAAGGGACGATTTCTGTCCCCAGCCCTGAGCTGCTCCCTGCTGATGGAGGTATGGGGGTGTGGGGTATTTTTGGTGATGCAGCAAGCTGGCTGAAGGTATTCACCAATGGTTTCCCCTTCTCCTCCCGGGATGCCAAATGCAGCATGAGGCCAGGGTCAGGAGACATCTGGCTGGATGGGTGACATGGCCCCACGCCTGCTGTGTGTGGGAGGCAGGGCACGTTTGGTGGCAGTGAGGGGATGCGCTGAGGACTGGGTGCACGCCGGGATGCCCCATGCGGCAGCGATGCTGGTGGTAATTTTTGGGATGTGGGGGCCTGCTAGCTCCCATCCTGAGGATCCAGCCCCACGACCTGGATGGAGACTGAGCGCAGGTGCTGGAGTGGCAAAGGCAGGATGGGGAGCAGCGGGGGCAGGCGGTGGTGGGCTCCTGGGGGGGCACAGGAGAGAGATGCCAGCTCTCCCACTGCTGTCCCCCACGCCACCCTCCCTGCGCTCCCCTTTCCATGCTGCAGTCACTTGATGGCGTTGGTGGCACAAGCTGTGTGGAGCAGTCCCTGGGCTGTGCTGGCAGCAGCCGGCCGCCTCCCAGCCCCATCCAAAGGGCCTTCTCTGGGAAGCAGCCGGGAAGAGCCCTCCGAGCCCTGTCTGTCCTTGTGGGGCAGTTTTTGCAGCTGGCACAGCAGGCATGGCTGGTGCTGGGCTCCTCGGAGCCATGCCAGGGCTGCTGGAGAGGTGCAACTCTCCTGGCTTGCTTTATACAGGACATGGCAGGGGCTCTGCATCCCACCAAGGGTCCCTCAACGCTTGTGCTGGCCTGGGTGATGCCCGCTGGCCGAGCAGCTCCCATGGGAGGCATGTCCCCAGTCTCCTGCGGATGCAGGAGGTGCTTGGATCTCAACCATGGCTCTGCTGTAAGACTGCAGCCAGGAGAGTTGCCAAGCTGAAGCCTGGAGCCTGAATTCACCTCTCTGGCAATCCCATGAGGAGTTCCCATTGTGCCTGGCTGATGGAGAACATCTCCCCCTTGTTATTTTTTGCTTGCTTTCTTCCCTGAAGCAAAATAATTCCCCCTCCTTCTTTCCTCATCTGGCTTTTAATCACTTCCAGGTATCTTGATGGCCTTTGCCACATCTCAGCAGCCAGCCAGGCGACCTTTGTTATCTCTCCCTGTAGCAGGTGAACTCTTGCCAGCTCCTGACTTTACGAGCCCTGTTAGCATGACTTGGAGCACCCCAGTGTGTGGTGGCCTCCCCTGGGCTCACGGAAGACTGCCATGCTGGAGCAGTCAAGCTGGACACACTCCTGCATCTCCTGACCGTGCAGGGCTGCATCCCTCTGGCTGCATCCCCCACCTCCCAGAGCAGCTCGGGCCGTGAGCAGTGCGGGGAGAGGAGGATTAAATCGGGAATGGCTGAGGTTGTTGGCAGGGATTCAGGAGTGTGCCTTGAGAGTACTGCCTTCCATCATCCTCTCTGCTGCTGTTTTGTTTGCCTGGGTGCCCTGCTTGCTCTCCTTTGCTCTCCCTTTTTTCCTCTCTTAATGCCGTTTTCCTGCCCAAGCACTGGTGGAGCTTGTGGCCTTGATGTCTGCCGTTCACATCTTCCGTGGCATTTGCATATAAAGGTGGTTTTAATAACGCAGGACTGCTAGGAAATGAGAAACTGATGTATTTTGCTGCTGCTGGCTCCTCCTGGGCCTTGTAAATCATTGCATAAAGCATTGCAGAGCCAGCCAGGGAGAACTGCTGCCTAGCAACTTCTCCCGATGCCCCAGGGGAGCTGGATGTGGCCCGAGAGCTACCTGCAAGGTCTCCTTTGAAACCCTGGGTCCTGGGGGAGATGAGCTGGAACAGAGAAGAACTTGCTGGGGAAAAAAAAGTTGAAATGTAATTGGCAGAAGTAGCCACTTTGCATCTGAATGTCTCTGCTAAGCAAAGCGGAGGGATGAGTCAGCCTTTGCAGGAAGGCTCTGGAGGTGTGGGGCAGCAGAGCCCTGCCAGGGTGGGCAAGGGCGGGGGAGGGCAGGGGGCTGCCTGCTCTGCCTGCCTGCAGCCGAAAGGAAAAACTCTCAGCATCACAGGCTTTTCCGGGAGAAACTTGACAGTTTGGAGGCTAATGAGAAGCAGGAGGGCCAGAATAAGATGTGAACCCCATTCTGCCCAAACTCAAGCAGTAGGCGGGTGCGGGAGATGCTGGGATGCGTGATCCAGCACCCAGCACTGACCTCTGGCTGCGCGTTCCCTGAACGGTGTCCCCAGTCTGAACCTCCTCCCTAGCGCCAGTGGGGATTTGGTGTGTTTGCCTTGTGTCTTCTCACCAGGGTCTTGTCTCCATCCCCACCTCCATCAGTGGTGGACCTGTCAAGCCCAGGTCTCATCCTGCCCCAGGTCACCTTTCTGTCCCCAGGGCTGCAGCAGGCAGTATGAGGTGGCAGGGGCACACGAGTGTTTTGGGCACTCAGGGCTCCTCAGTCATTCTTGCCCTTCCACCTCTCCCCAGCTCGCTGCGTGTGACCCCACCATTGCCGCCAGACCCCCACGAAGATGCCAGGGCTGATTAACCGGACGACCCGCTCCCCGATTCCCCTCACCGCGTCGGAGGTGACATCGTGCGTCAGTGGCTATGCCTTCGGGATGACAGCCTTGCTCACCTACTGCAACCCAGAAGCTCAGGCTTTTGAAGGCGAGTTTCAAGGGGCAAAGCTCCCAGTGCAAGAGCTACTTACTACTGGAGCTTTAGAGCCAGGGGTATCTCAGCGCCGGGTTTCTGTGCGTGCCTGAAATTTGTAGATGCTTGCAGGACGAGTAACCAAGTGTAGTGAGTCCGCATTTGTACCCTTCACAGTCCAAGGCTACAATTTTTTAAGCTGGAAAAATCCCACGAGCATGCAGGGCTGTGCCAAGAGGGAGCTGCCCTGCTGCCGTCCTGGCTGTTGGGTCTGGGCAAGTGTTTGGTGTTGCTAAAAAACCTTCTGGCTCTCAGGTCTCTTTGTCTACCCCTTGGATGAGTGCACCACCGTCGTGGGGTTCGAGGCTGCCGTGTCCCAGCGTGCCGTGACAGTGCAGATCAAAGATAAAGCCAAGATAGATGACATGTATTTCAACAGCTGCAGCCTCCCCGATGGAAAAGCTCGTGACGGAAGCGGTGAGGGGATCGGGGGCGTTTTAGTGAACGTGGGGAAGAAAAGCAGGGGGAAAGGAACGGGGAGGTGGCAGGTTGTCATATGCCATGGCATCGAGGGGGCTCCTTTTGAAAGGCTGAGCCTTGGGTTGTGGTGCTCGTGTCCCTGTGGTGTCTGCCAAAAGTGGCAGTCTCATCTAGTTTGGTGAGCTTTTTAGAGAAGTACTGATGTGTGCAGTGAGGGCTGGTTTGGGCATTTGCTCCAGGGCTGGGGTGGTCGTGGGGAGACCTGGAGAGGAGCATTTTCCACGCTTGTGACACTGTGTCTCCCTGGTGTGGTCCTCTCTCTGTGCAGGAAGGATCATGATGGATGAGGACTTGGAGAGGATTGGTTTTGTGGCTAACTTGGGCATGATTCCTCCCCTGGAAAGCGTCTCCATCTTCATCAGCACCTCCTCTGAGCTGCAGACACTGCCCAGTGGGGCTGTGAGGGTCCTTCTGCCAGCTGTGTGTGTCCCCAGGGTCCCCCAGCCCAGCCTGGAGAGTGCCAGCAGCCTTTCCAGCCACCAGCTCCGAATGTACGAAGACCCACGGGGTGGGCTCTGGCTAGGACTGAGCTGGGGGGTGCAGGGCTGGCAGAGCAGAAGTCTGCTGTTGCTGCGGGAGGCTGGGGAGCTGCTGCAGGCTTTACCTTCAGCAGATCTGCAGTCCCTGGGGGGATATCACATGTGCACAGGGGTGATTTGGGTTCATCTCACCAGCAGGGAGAAGCACTACTGTGGATCGGGGAGCCAGGAGCACGGGAGCAGGTTCTGCCTGGCTCAGCTGCTGGAGCGTGAGGCCACCAACCCCTTTGAGTACGAGTTCAGCTTCCACCTGGAGATCCGGGGGCCGTGCTTGCTGGCAGGTAGGAGCTGTGGAGCTGTCCTGCTGCACCAGGCTGGTTTATCACCTCCTCAAGGCAATGTCCACAATCTTCCTCCTTCCCTGCCCTGCCAAAACGTGGAGTCTGTTTTGGCATGTTAACCGTGCTGGGGTGGATTTGCCATTACAGTGCTGATGTTAGCGTGGGGTGTTGCTATGGCAGAAGCATTGCACAGTCCGCTCGGTTCCTGTCCTCAGCCATCTTGCTGTCTCTTCTCCCTGGTCTTTCCCACCCTCAGTCCCTAACCGCACCTCGGTTTCCCCGGGCAGGTGTTGAGAGCCCTACGCACGAGATCCGAGCGGACGCTGACCCCTCCGCTCGCTCCGCCAAGAGCATCATGATCACGCTGGCCAACAAGCACACCTTTGACAGACCCGTGGAGATCCTGATCCATCCAAGTGGTAGGTGGGCTCTGTCTCCTCTCTGCTGGTCTTGCCCCTTCTGAGGACCCTCCCCCATAGTGCTAGAGCCAGCTGGATTAGCTCTGGTTTTGCAAATATTGTTAAGGGTTAGGCTTTCTAGGAGAGAACCCTGGACCCTTGCGAGGTTGCCCACGCTGCCCAAGCTCAGATGTAGCACTCTGGTTCCACAACCTGCATCTCTGCCGAACCTGAAGTTTAGCAAAGGCTGTTTTTCACCCAATTCTCTGCATTTCCAGAGCCCCACATGCCTCACATCTTAATGGAAGAAGGTGATATGACACCTGCAGAGTATGAACGACACCTGAAGGGGAAGAATGATTTCATTAAAGGCACTAAGAAAGACCCCAGCGCTGAGAAAAAGGTGAGAAGCAAAAGCTGCAGGGGTTAGCTGGGGTTTTCCGTGGGACTGGAGCTGAGCAAGCGCATGACTGCTTGTTTGCTTGCAGTACCAGATATTGCACTGGCCCAATAAGCTCTGCAGCATCCTACCTCGGAGAGGGGCTGATGTGGAGGAAGAGGGGAAAACTCTGCAGTGCTTCTGGTAAACTGAGTGTGGAAGAACCTCTGAGATGGTTATTGTGTGTATAATTAGTACTAGTCTAGCATAGCATAATTAGATAGGTACATTGTTATAGCATTAACGGTATCATAATTATTGCAATGACATAGAATAAAATATTCTTTTAATTGCTCAGTAAATGTTTACCGTTTCTGGATAGCTGTCAGAGAGAAATAAGTGATTTTACTTGGAATAATGAGCTGAACTGAAGACAAGGTAGGAGAAACTTCTCTTTGTTCTGCTGATCAGCAAATAGAAAAATATCTGCTCTGGGATTTGTGCCTCATCTTTTAGCAATTCTGAAGCAGTGAGTGACAGCCTAGCGCTTCTGAGCTGCCATGTCAGTGTGTCTGGGATCACTGAGCAGGATTGGACCGGCCCGAGCCCTCTGAATTTCCAGGGTGGGCATCTTCACCTAAGGCAGACGTCGCACTCGTGTAGCCCCAGCCCTGGGCATACTGTGTCAGGTCCCTGGTTTACTGCACCTACCGCACGCACGTTCTCGTTTGCGACCGGGGATGCTCATTTCCCCTTAAACTCCTCCATGTGCCTGAGTGCCCACCTGGCAGACGTCCCAAACCTGCTGCAGAGGTGCCTCCCTGTGCTGCTGTGATTTCTCCTTTCACTGGAGACACACCGACCCTCTTCTTATTCCCTTTGCCCTTCGCATTCTTTTGCAGTGCGATGCAGGATCAGGACTGCGCTTGCTCGCACGGCAGGCATCTTCTCTAATTGTGTTCAGCATGCGGCAGGTGGAACGAAATGAAACTCCCACGCTACAGCTCAGATGGCTCTAATTATTTCTGTGTCTTTAGCATGTCAAATTATCTAGGGGGGGATCATTCCAGAGCCATTTCCCTGCAGGAAACCTACCTCTTTGCCCCAGGAGGACTGGGAAGCAACTGCATGGAGAAGGGCAAGAAGCAGAGAAAATGCCCTGAATATCTGGGGTAAATGATGGGCTGGAATCGCCGCTGCTCAGAGCGTGACACTGGGCACCTCTCGGCTTAAATTAAATTAGCCCAGAAATTTCAGCAGTAAATGATAATTAATTCTCCTCCCTCGGTTTGTTATGCAAAAGCCTTGGATGCTCGTCAGCCAGCAGGGTGGTGGGGATGAATGCACACTGGAATCAAGTCCCGGTCGACAAGAACTGATTAGTTTACTGTAATTGGATAACGGGTGAAGGGGAACAGAGGGGAGGGGAGGCGAGCAGGAGAGATGGTGCGGGTGAGATGCTCGCTTTTCTGGCTGACCTGTAGCAGCAGCTCTGAGGCTGTTTACTGAAGGCTCACGCGTAAAATCCATTCTGGGAAATCCAGGTGATGGGCTCATCCCGATCACACAGGGATTTTATGTCTTGGCTCCCTGAGAGAATCCCAGGGAGTGCGGCGGGTAGGTCCAGGGCCACAATTCGGTCCTTGGATGGAGAGGCACTCGGCACTCAGGCAGTGCAGCCAAAAGTAGAGCTCATGTGTATGTGTTGATCCACAGGGACGCTTGAGTTTAGTGAGTTACGTAAAATAAAGGTTGGCCGTTAGCTCGGAGCTCTAGGAATATGACTCACGGCTGGAGAAAACAAGCCTGGTTATTTGGGGTCTGGTTTACTCCTGGTGAAACCTGCATGAAACAGCAGCCTTTGAAAGAGGAGAAAAAAGGCAAACAAAGCCCCTGAGGACCGAGCTGCTTATTGTGGAACATGTTTCCGTGCCATAGACCCCGGGATGAAAGGCCATGGGCTGCCATGGGGTCCCGGGGCTCCCTCGAAAGCACTGATGTGCTGATTCACCGAGCTGAGACCGTGAACCTGGGACTGCTTTGTGCGCACATAATAGCAGACTATAAACCCCTCGCGAGAGGCTTTTTTTCCAGTTTAATTTTATCACGTTTTTAATGAAGACTGATCCTTGAAATAGAATGAGGGAAAATGCAGAGAGCCATTAGAGCTGTGTGCAGGACAGAGACATATATCATGCGGGTTCCTATCGAACAATGTCCTGAGCAACCGATTTGGCTTTCCAAAGCGTTTCAATCCATACAAAGAAAAATGACAAAAGAAATGGTCAGAAAAAACAGCAGAGCAGGGGCTGCAGGAATGAGTGGCAGCAGTTCATACAGCATGCTGAGGGCTGTATCTCGCGCCTCGTTATTGAGCGACCATGGACAAAACCTGCAGCGTGCCTCGGTGCAATATTAAACTGCACGAGGTTTTCAGGAGGGATCTAATGAAATGTTTGGGGAATCAGTCTTGCAAGGTGCTGCGTAGGGGCAGGTCTTTTCATTCCTCCAGGCTCTCCCCTGAGCGTGCAGCTGCTCCGTGTGTGCTGGGGTCCCCGATTTAACCTTTCTGCCAGCCTTTGTCCCTGGGCAAAGTGTGACCGTGCCTGGGAGGAGGCAGGAATCCTGCTCACCCACGGAGCAGCTCCGCAGGGGGTATGGACAGAACGAGCAGGTTCAGGTGCTGTCACCGCTGGGGCCACAACAAGCTGATCCCTGCCCCCAAAAGGCCACGCACTTACATCTTCAGGCAGGCAGCCCTGCTCTGCTTCCCCTTGGAGGGAAAAGGGCAGAAAAATCAACCTCTCGAGCTCTCTCCTTCTTTCTTGCAGACGGAAATCATCAGGAAGCGACTGAATAAGGACATCCCCCACCACCCCGTCATCATGCTCAACTTCTGCCCTGACTTGAGGACCGTCCAGCCAGACCTCCGGAAAGCCCAAGGAGAATTTATCTTCCTCATAGACCGCAGCAGAAGCATGAGCGGTGTGAACATCAAACGCGTCAAGGTACCACGCAGGAGGGGAAGTGCCTGCGTGCCAATGAGGGATGAATATTAGAGAGCAGTGGGGGTTGCTGAGCGTTGATGAGTGTTCATTATGAGGGGCTGGGGGGTAATTACATGCTGTAGCTTTAGTCATGTCAACTGTGCGACTCGTTAGGTACCTGCAGCGAAGCTGACTCTCCCCGGTTCTGTTCCTCTTCTTCCTATCAGCACATCAAATGTAAAGATGTTTTCTTTCCCCCTCTTGCTGGTGTGCATGTCTTGTGCATCCCTTCTCCAGTTCTCTGTGTCTCCACGAGGGCTTGGGGTGATCGCTGCCTAGGGGGAAACCTCCCAGGGGCTCCAAGGGAAGCTTCGGGGTGATGTGCTGTCCACGCGTTAGGAAACATTTTGCTGGTGGCTGTTTCTGTGCACTTGCAGAAGTCATTTGAACATGATGCATCCTTTTTCAAACACAAATGAACACCAGCAGTCTAGTGGAGGATTACGAGAGGTGTGCTGAGACCTCTGGATCAAACAAGGGCCATAGAAAGGCCTTCTTGTGATATTTTGAGGGTCTGAGGTTCCTCTGTCAGATATGACTCTTACCCAGCTGCAGGTTGCCTCATGAGAGCTGGGCTTGGCTTTGTGCCGCTGCCTGAAGGATCTAGAAGGGTCCCTGCCCTGAACCTGCTGGGGACCGCTCTGTCCATCAAAGGGGACATCACTCCGGTAACTATTTAATTATCGTTATCCTTGCCTAAGGTGCTTTGGAGGCCAGGTTGGTGCCTGATGCCTGCCAGCTGGCAAGTGTCAGTGAGAAGCTGCAGGATCTGGCAAAAAGCTCTCTTGGAAAGTTTCTGTCTTAATTTTCAGGCCCAGGTAAGCCCCAACAGCTTGGTGAATATCGCATCCTCCCGAGCGGGGCATGGGTCTGTGCTGCCCCGTGCATCTTTGTTGAGGACAGCGAGGGAATTGCAGAGGCAGGCTTCATCTGAGGGCTTCAGTTGCATTTGGGTGTCTGAGAGACTGAGCGAGCTGGTGTGTCCCCAGTGTCCTGCTCACACCCTTTCCTAACACAAGTGCCACCCAGATTTGGACCCAAATGCTCCTCCCCTGGGTAGGGCTGCACCCCCTCCTGCAGCACTTGCTGCCCAGGGTGAGCAGCAGGAAGCATCTTCATAGAGACACAGAACAGTTTGGACTGGAAGGGACCTTTAAAGGTCACCTAGTCCCACCCCTGCAGCAAGCAGGGACATCTTCAGCTTGATCAGGTTGCTCAGACCCTGTCCAGCTTGACCTTGAATGTTTCCAGGGATGGGGCACCTACCACCTCTCCGGGCAACCTGTGCCGGTGTTTCACCACCCTCATCGCAATAAATTTCTTCCTTATATCTAGTCTAAATTTACCCTCTTGGTTTAAAGCCATTACCCCTTGTCCTGTCACAACAGGCCCTGCTAAAATCTCTGTCCCCATCTTTCCTACAAGCCCCTTTATGTACCGGGAGGTGCCCCAAGGTCCCCCCGGCGCCGTCTCTCCCCCAGGCTGAGCAGCCCCAGCCCCCTCAGCCTGGCTCCGCAGCAGGGGGGCTCCAGCCCCTGGTCACTGTGTGGCTGCCCCTGGCCCCGCTCCAGCAGCTCCGTGTCCTTCTCATACTGGGGACCCACCAACACCCCCAAGTCCTCCTCCGCAGGGCTGCTCTCAATCCTTTCAGCCCCAGACATGTTGACACCGGGGGTTGCCGTGACCGGGGTGCAGGACCCTGCACTTGGCTTTGTTGAACCTCACGATGTTCACACAGGCCCACTTCTTGAGCTTGCCCACCTCCTAGCCCATCTCCTTACCCATCTGTCTCCAGTTTCCATGGGAACTGCCGGAGGATGGCCACTGCTGGCAGCAAGGATTGGGATGCCAGGGAGCCCAAAGGTGGCTGCAAGAGCTCCTCTGGGATAGGGAGGCTGTCCCATCTCCCTGCATCCACCAAAGCAGCCAGGATATCTCTGAGCTTTGTACCCCCTTCCCTCAGCAGGATTCGGAGGCTGGAATCAGGAGGCATCTCTGCCCCAGGCCAGGTCTTTGCTTTCGGACCCACAGCATGGCTGGGTTTGGGCACCGCATCTCTGCAGCCTCCGCGGAGGCTGCTTTGTCCCGTGGGGATGGGGACCCTGCAGGGACAGAGCCCTTCTCCAACAGGTCCTGACCTGGGAGTCCTGTCTGCAGGAGGGCTGTAAAAACCAGAAAATGGCTGTTCCCCTTCTGGAAAAATATTTTGGGAGAGATATCAGAGATTTCAGAGGAGAGACCTCAAGGGAGAAACCCGCTGTTCCTCTTCTGTGTCCCCTGTCCTGGTTTATGACTTGCAAACACCAGGGACCTGGCAGCGGGGACTGTTCTCGGTGGGTTTGGGTGGGTTAGGCTTGATGGAGACATTTGCATCGTCCTCAGCTTGCTGGATGAGTGCTGTGGTGGGGCTCAGACCTGAGCCGTGGGGAAAGCTGAGGGGCAGAGATGCCAGCAGGGAGGGGACGGGCCGTGTGGGCTGGCTGCCTGCGGCCGGGAGGACGCAGCTTGCTGCGGAGCAGGAGGGCACTCGGAAAAGTGCCTGGGGTGGAAAGTTCAGGGCTTGAAATTTCCTGCAACTGATTCCTTTCCCAGCCCATTCCCAGTCCAGGAGAAGAGTCAGTGCCAGCATTGGGTGGACTCGCTGGCAAAACACGGCTAATAACTGGGAATTGACTTCTCTGGAGGCAAACATCTCTCCTTATTGAGTTGCCATATAGTTGCTGAGTGCCACAGGATCAAGATCAATATTTACAAGAAGCAATAAATCTTTCTGTTTGTTGAAACAGAAAGCAGGCATCGGTTGCCCACTTTGGGAAGCACTTTAACAGAAATATTTGGAAATTCGGGGTTTTTTTCCTTGTAATTAGTTTCAAGATGGGATGTCAGCATTGAGATTTGGAAGAGCCGGCATCCTAGGAGCCATCTGGGAAGCAGCGGTATAAATATATTCTCGTAGGTTTGAGATAACAGCTTGCTGTAAAGTACTCTGGAGCCTGGTAAAGGGCAGCCCCGTTCTTGTACATTATTTCACCGACTCGCAGTGCTCCGACTTTGCCTTGCTGCTGAGTCTTGCAGGGGTTGGGGACTGGAGTGACCTGCCAGCCATGTCCCTGCGGCCGTTCCCAGGCTGGGGGCTCTCTGTGTGCAGCCCCAGCACGCCCCCTCTGCGGTTACTTGGTCTTTGCCACTGCGTATGACAAAGCAAGGAGGCTGTTCTTGCTCGTTTGACCTTGGCAGCTCTTCTCTTGGGGCTGGCTCTAGGGTTTCTGCTGCCCTAGGCAGACTGGCAGGAGTCTGCCTTGATCAGCACAGAAACAGTGAGAACCAGGCTGCTCCGGAACACTGCCAGCACTTTGCTTTAAATTGGCCTTCCTCTCCTGCCACGCTAATTGCTCCTGCTGCCCCTGCAAGCTCAGGAGCCCCTTGGGTAGCTCTTGCCCAGTTGCTGCTAACACAAGCTCTGTCCTGGAGTTGTCCACAGCCATCACAGATGTCTGAGACGATTTAAATTGCTCTTCCCTTACGTAAAGACCAGGAATAGGCAAGTTAGATAACCACCTCTGGTAAAGAAAATAGCTGAAAACTGTCTCTCCCAGTTATTTTAATTGATGCCAGCTATGAATACAAGGGAATTGGGGATGGGGGAGGCTTTTCCTTTTGTGTAACTTGAAGCTGTTTGTTTATTTTCTGCAAGTTTGGACATTGAAATGCATTGCGTGTCGCACTTCTCAATTTCACACTCTGCTTCTCACCCACTAGCTCCATGCTGCAGTACCGTGTTGCAAGCACAAATTTAATCACTTAAAAACAAATAGAAAAATTTGTTCAGCTCTTTTTTTTTTCTTTTTTTTAAGGCTCCCCATTTTTCTCACTGCTTTGGGACCCAAAGCTCATTAAGGGAGTTTGGACAGGGCAGAGTAGTATGGAGTGCTTTCTCGGTGCAGTGCATGTGAAAGAAGCAGTTGTCTTCTTATCAAAAGCCTGCAGCCAAATGCAGGTGGGAATAAGGTGTGAGGGCAAGGTGGGGTCTGGGCAGAGCTTTCACTGGTGAAGCTGGGGCAGCCAGGGAGAGGTCTAGTGTGCCTGACGTCTGCTTGCTTTCACCCTCCAGGATGCCCTGTTGGTCGTTCTCAAGAGCCTGATGCCAGCGTGTCTCTTCAACGTCATTGGGTTTGGATCCACTTTCAAGACCCTCTTCCCTGCCAGTCAGACTTACTGTGAGGTGGGTGAAGGGAAACCACATCTCCTTGGTGCTTGGAGGGCACCAGTGTGGAGGCTGATGGTTCTGCTGCTGCTTTGGGCAGGAGAGCCTGGCCATTGCCTGCGAGAGCATCAAGAGGATCCGGGCCGATATGGGTGGCACCAACATCTTGTCACCTTTGAAGTGGGTCATTCGACAGCCCATCCACAGGGGCCATCCCCGACTGCTCTTTCTGCTGACGGACGGGGCCATCAGCAACACGGGGAAGGTCCTGGAGCTGCTGCGCAACCACTCGTGCTCCACCAGGTACAGAGGGCAGCAGGGCCGGCCACCACAGGGGTGAAAGCCTGGCATGGTGAGGGACGTTCTTCTTCTTGAACAGGGCTCCATCTCACAGACATCCCTGCTTCAGAGAGAGAGGCAGGAGAGATTGCTGGTATGAGCCATGGGAGAACCTCAAAGGGTTTGGAACAGATCCCAGAAGTTCAGATGCTTTTTAAACAATCAAAAGCAGCATAATTGGGCTGACAACTTCACAGGCTCTCGTCTGATGCTTCCTGCTAGGAGAGATTGACACACGAACAATCTTCCTTGCTGCTTTTTTTATTTTTTTAAAGCACATCTGGGTCTGGCCCCAGCTGCTTCCAGGATGGGGCTGTGCAGAATCGAATATGCTGAAAAAGAGCAATGTAAAAAGCAGCTAATTTGTGCATTGAGCTCCCAGCCTGGTTCCCCAGCTCTGACGACAGGCTGGTCTGGTTTCTCCTCTGCCTCTTTAGTAAGGGGCATGAAACAAAAGGAAAATGTAAGAAAACCTTACTCCTTTTTCATCCCTCAGACTTCAAGGCTTATCAGGGAAGCTGCTCTGTGGGTTTTTTCCTATACGGAGGTCTCAGTGCTTCCCAGCTGTATAGGGCAACCCACCCCTCACTCCTGCAGAGGCTTATGGTGGTGGGCTAAATGCAGTCGGAGTGTGGTCTCAGGTGACCCTGGCAGGCAGTGCCCAGCGCACCACTGAGCCATGTGCGTGGCCCCTGTCTCAAAAGCAGATCAGAGCCTTATTTAACAGGGGTGTGAGGCTGACCTAAGATTTGCGGCCAGCTGGGAATTAAAAACCTGTAAGAGAAAAGCCCCTCGTGCAGATGCAGTTTGCTGCTGAAGGTGGTTTCTTCCTCAGCTTTTCCTTGCCCTGGCTGAACATCATATCCCACCCATTTCCATCCCTCCTGGCTTCCTACCGCATCCACACCCAGCAGGCACTGCTGCCTCCTGCCCTCCCTGCCCAGGCTCCAGCTTGGCTCTGGGTTTGCAGCTTCAGCCCAGACCAAATCCTGACTCATTGAGCTGGGAGTCAGGGGAGCAGCCTCGCCTGGCTGTTTCCTCCTTCCTTGAGAAAACATTTATTTTAATTGTGAGCAGAGATAATTATTGGGTTTTTAGTGCTATTGACCACAGGCACTCAGCAGGGAAAAGAGCTGAACTGGCAGCAAAGCAGATTGTTTGTGTTTGCAGAGGAGGCAAGGGCTTGGGGTCCTGCTGGGGAGCCCCTGAGTGTCACAGCTGAAGGCTGCTCTTTGGGGAAGGGATCAGAAGTTTGTGGAGAGGAGAGGGCTGGTGCTTCCCGACCCTCCTGCCAGCCACCTAAAGGAGGAGCTGATTTATTTTCCTCCAGACGTGCTGGACAACTGCATAGCAATAGGATAAAGCTGGGCAGAGCCTTTGCCTGCAGGGAGTGGGTGAGCTTCGTGGGGCTGGGGGGTGAGACGGCTCGTCCCCTGGATCCTGACACTCCCTGTCCCTTTGCAGGTGCTACAGCTTTGGCATCGGGCCAAACGCCTGCAGGAGACTGGTTAGGGGGCTGGCTGCCGTGTCCAGGGGCATCGCCGAGTTCCTGGCGGAGGACGAGAGGCTGCAGCCCAAGGTACGGCTGCCCGCTCCCAGGGGAGCACCTTGGCAGGCTCCCGCGATGCTCTGGCTCAGCGAGGGGGAGGCTGTGGTTCACTAGTGGGTCTCGTTCCCCATCCTGGTGCTGCCTTTCCAACTCCCACTCGGCAGCAGGTGGGTGAGCGGGAGGGGATGAAAGAGCATCTTCATCTCCGGCTGTCAGAGGGAGTGGGAGGGTGTGTTTACCCTCTGCGCGGGGATGGGGAGAAGCGATAGCCGCGATACAGCAGCTTTAGCTTCAAAGGTAGCTGCTGCCTCAGACACCGGTGAGGGCAGAGGAACTGGCATCAAAGCAGCCAATTAGTTTTGAAGTCAGGCTCAGCCCTGGCATTGCTCAGATGAGAAGTACCCAGGGTCTGGAGGAGAGGAATATGCTGCAATAGCTTTGCCTATTAAGCCGTCTTGAAAGCAAAGGGGGGAGCCTTTTCCTTTCCACTCTCCCCGTGAAGACTGAGTAAACCGATGTGCCTCAAATACGGTGTAAGAATGGCTCTGTCCCCTGGTGAGGGCACAGTGCCCAGCCCATCATCCGCTGGATGACTAAACCCGGGGAGAAATGGGAGAAAGCTCTGAAGTATCTCTGAAAAGCTGGCCCCTGCGTTCTCAATCTCAAAAGGAGTTCAGCAGTCCACCCCTCTACATGAACCCGGAGCACACAAAAACCTCTCTAAACTAGAACGGCATCAGCATTTCTGATGTAAATTAAAAGCAAAGACAGTGAAGGGAAATATTCTTTTTTTTTTTTTTTTTTTTTACAGAGCTATTAATAAAGAGCTTTGCAGACTGTGCAGCTTGGTGCCTTCAGCAGTCTGAGGCATCAATTAATGGCCCTATAAAACACAGCTTGGTGTCTTCCTGAGCCTGGGAAAAAACAGTGAACAATAGAGAATATTTGAGCTGTTCTGCCTCTAAATCTGGTGTTCTCTTCCCCCGGTGTGCAGAGAAGCTCTTGTAGATGGCTCCCTGGTAGGTTTGTCCGTGAGATGTTCACGGATATTGGTCTTCTCCGCACGTGTAATTGGCAGAGCACTGCTATCTCTGGCAGTGGCTTGTGCCAGCAAGGACCTGTACCAAAACCAGCAGTGCTGTCAGTCGGTGCGTGGGTGCTGGGGCTTGGGGCAGGGCTAGGGCTCGGACAAGTGAGGGTTAACTGCTTTTCCTGGGTGCTGGAGGGGAGCAGGGGATGCTGCCTTGCACTGGAGCAAGATACCTCTGGCCTCAAGCTCCCACCTTGCTGTGAGCTGGAAACAGGCGGTGTGAGATCAGCTCTGTGCTTTATCAGTGTCTGTCTGCTCTGCTGCCCTATAACCGTGCCAAGGGGCTGGGGGTGCCAGGGTGGGTGTCAGAGCAGTCTAAGAGGGAGCAGGCTCCTGTCTAAGGTCAGGAGAGGGAGGAATCGGCTGATGGGTTTGTTTGGGGAAATCTTCCCCTTCCCTGTGAAACATGGCACACACCACGGCCAGTTGCTCTAAAACTTCTCCCCCCTGCTTTCTGCCTCAGATCATCAAGTCGCTGAAGAAGGCAATGGCACCGGTCCTGAGCGACGTGTCCGTGGAGTGGGTCTTTCCTGAGAGCACCGAGGTGTTAGTTTCCCCTGTCAGCACCAGTTGCCTCTTCCCTGGTGACCGCCTGGTCAGCTACGGCATCATCTGCGACACCTCCCTGTACATCTCCAACCCCCGATCTGTGAGTGCATGCTGCGCTGGCTGGGGGGCTGTCCCGGGAGCAGCGCAAGTCAGCGTCTCAGCTCTCTGGGCACAGTCAGGAGACATCCCTTGCTTTTTCACTCTGCCCTCAAGGGAGACGGTGGGTGAGACACTGGGGAGAAATAGGAACTTTGTACGGAGGGTGCTGGAGCACCAGCACTGGCTCCTCCTGGCTGGGAACCAGCTGATGGATGCAGTGGTAGGACCTGTTTCCTCTCTCTGCTTTCTCCCAGGACAAGAGGCGGCGTTACAGCATGATGCATTCCCAGGAGTCGGGCAGCTCTGTTTTCTTTCACTCCCAAGAGGAGGGAGCAGGCGTGGAGAGCTGGAACCACTCCAGAGACTCAGAGGGCTGCTGCCCCGCCGAGCATGCCCCCGACCACTTGGTGGTGGGCAGAGATCCCGGGGGAGAATCAGACACGGACACCGGTCAGATTTTCCTCTGTACAAACATGGGTGTGATGCCCCTGTCTTTCTAATGAAGCTTCTGTCACTTGCTCTGCTGATTTGCTTGTCTGACAAATAAGTCACTTTGGCTGTATCTCTGCAAAGCACCGGAGGGGTTTGCAGGAGGGGTGACAGATCTCCCGAGGCTTGAGCGAGTCAGTTTGGTTTGGATGCTTTACCCAAACCTGTCAGAAAATCAAGGGAAGCCCTGGAGAAGTGGCTTCCCCAGGGATTTTCAAAGCAGCTCTAGCTTTGGCCACATAATTCTTTCCAAGCTTCCCAAGCTGCCCTCCAATGTGCGGAGAAGGAGAAGAACAAGCAAATGGGTAACTCAGCTAGACCATCTCTGTACTGCAAAGCAGTCACTTCCCTGCCAGCCCTCACATTGCTGTTCAAGGTCAGCAGAGGTGGGGGAATGGATCCAAAGCCCTGTCCCTGTCCCCAGGGTGTTCCCCCTCACCATCACAGCTTGGCTGGGCGCTTGTGTCAGCAGCATGTGGCATAAAGCGGTAGATTGCACCCCAGCGCTGGCTGCACCGCCATGGGACAGAGGAATCTCTGTTACTCACAGAATGTTCTTCCCTCGGATTCAGAGAGGAACTGTGCTGCGCATCCCCTCAACCTTGTCAGAAGCGATGAGAAATCACGCCTTTCCAGATGAAATTTTACTCTTGCTCTGACAGGAGAATGTCTGCGCTAATGACATTTCATTAGTAAACCCTTTGTCTTGACTTCTCCAGGGAGGTTTGGGGAAATGCAGTCAGACTTTTTCTGGCTGAAAACTGCTCAGACAAGGCCTCCCCAACCTCCTAGCATCCTCAGGAATTTTGAGTGTAGGCTTTTATTTCCTTTCGTGGTTTCCTTGCTTCACCTAAAACCATGCAGGGCTGAGCACCCACAGGGGTGGCTCCCCACTGCCCACCGTGAGCCAAGGGGGGATGGATGGTGCTGGCTGGTCCTGCTCTAGAGCAGAGCTGATCCTCTCTCCCATCGTGCAGGAACAGACATGAAGGCTTCCTCCAGGAGACGGGCGTACAGCACGACCCAAATCGCTGACCATGAGCCTTGCAAGAAGGTGCCCACAGCCAGTGATCCCGGCACCACTCTGGTGAAAAACCCCCTTCGGAAAACCCACCTGCAAGACTTGCAGCAGGTCAGCCCCGAGCCCTGGCAGGTGGATTTCCAGGTATGTGACCCCCGAGAGGCTTCGCCTGCAGGTGGAGGGCAGTGTGCAGCAGCAGGAAAATCTCAGATGCAGAAGGAAAGAGCCTGGCTCACACTAGGTCTGAGATATATATATATGTGCCTGTGCTTTGTGCTGCAGCACATCACAAACATGTAAGAAACGAGCCAAGCAGGGAGCAGAGCACCATCCTGATATCCCAGAGCCGTTCCTCCCCAGGGGAGCCCAGCTTTTCTTTGCTAAATGCCTCTCCCCTTCCTCTGAGTGGCCTGAACTCCACCTTGCTGCTCGTCTGATCCCCAGGCTGCTGCTTCCTTCTTACTTCCCTCGAGTCTGGCCATGCGACACAAACCCTCCTTAGGGCTGTGGCACATCTGTGCCCTGCAGGGAAAAAGAAATTCCGTGCTGAAGCAGATCCCCCGCTGCTGTAGCCAGAACTACAGCCATATGCAGCGCCAGGCTGGGACATGGACCCATGTGATGATACATCTGCTGGTCTGTGTGATGTCCCCTGCCTGCAGCAGATAGCAGGTGACATTTGGGAAGATTTTCCCACTGCTCTGAGGAAGGGTAGGAATGGTTTTCTCCCATCCTTGGCATCGCCAGGATTCTCAGCTCTGAAATCAGCATCTGCAGGGCTGGGAGGACCAGCAGCGCTTTTGTTCCCATGGAAACTCAGAGCGGGATGTCTGGGGCTTTCGTTCGGTTTCTGATGCAGGTTAGAGATGGGCTGGGTGAAGCTGGGTGAGAGGAGGGGTTGAAGGGGAAGAAGGGTCAGTGCTCTGCAGGGAGGAATGAGACCTCTGCCCGCCGGCTGCAGCAGTGAGGGTGGCGAGCAGCATCGATTGATGAAAGCGGGCAGTGGTAGGTTTTAGGGGTACCAGTGACCTTGCCTGCATTGCAAAGGTCCACAGAGCATCCTCCTGCCCACAGGATGCTCAGCATGAAGGCAGGGGTGGAAACAACTCCTTTCTGGAGGACAGTAAACGGTTAACAGCATGCCTCCTGGTCTTAATTAAATGCAGCCTGGTTTTGCTATCCCTCGTGCTGGGAGGGCTCCCAGTCAAGCTCTCTCAGCTCCCAGTCTGGCTGCCAGGGCTTGACATTTTCAGGGGTGTGAACGTGAGCCCTCGGCTCAGCTCCACACGCGCCGTGCTGGGAAGGAAAGGTCAGCGCTGGCAATCAGCAGCTTAAACCGCCAGCTCTGTTCCTGGCTGGCTTCCTCCGGCTGGGCGGAGAGCTGGGGCCGGAGAAGGAGCAGGTTTTGAATGGAAAGGGTCTGTCAGGGGTTTCAGTGGCTGGCTTGCTTTTAAATATCTCAGTATTAGCTTGGTAAATAGCTCCTGGAGCTGCCTGCCTCCCATTTTAGCTGGTGGTCTCATAGAGTATCAAAAATGAGGTGGTGATGGAGGCCGCGTTCTTGCCTGCCACCCAGAGAAAGCATTTTCCCATCCAGCACTGAGATCCACCACTTCTTACCACCTCTGTCCCGTGCTGGTGCTGTGCTAGGAAGGTAAGAGAGAGCCTGTCGGTTTTAGGGGGATCTTCCCACAGCCCTGGGGATGGGGATGGAAACAGCCAGAGCTCAGTGTCTCAGCTAGCCACAGGGAGGGACATCTGTGCTGGATGTGGCACCCGAGATGCTGGAGGGGGGGATTCATGTCTCCTGAAGGTGGAGAAACAGTCTCACAGAAAAAAAAGATGATAAAAATTCCCTTCTCCCCATCTCCTGCGCCTCTCTCCTTTCGTTACTAAGCAACTGGTCCTTGATCTTCCTGTCTCTCTTCTTTCCTTTGGTTCCCAAGTGAAGTCATTAAAATGTCTGGAGGGATGAAACTCATATTTCACCTCCTGCATGTCTGGGGAAGGAGCCCCTGGGGCTGGGGTCCCTTGGGGACACCCTGCAGGTGTGACGGAGGGCTCTGGCTGGGCACAGGTCCCAGCCGGGGCTGACAGAGCGACCTGCGTGGTTGCACCTCGCGCTGGGGTTGGGCAAGGAGCAGACGGGATGGGACAGGAGGGACAGAGCAGGTCTGTGTCGCCGGCTCCAGCCCCGACGCCTGCTCTGCTCTCAGCCCTTCGCAGCCAGCCCGCATGTCTCTGCCACGAGGATCCGCGGCGTGGGTGCCCGGCGGCCGTCCCTGCTCCACCGGAGCTGCATGTCCTTCTGTCACGACGCCGACGCCCCGCCAGTGCCGGACGGGCTGCAGCAAGCGGCTCCGGGAAGGGGCTTGGGAGCGCTGGATGCCAGCGGGAGCCTGTGGTCTTCCTCGGACAGCCGGAGCCCCGGGGACCTGGGTAACTGGGGAGGGGGAGGCACGGCCAGCCTCATCTGTCTGTGCCGGGGTGTCAGCGGCGTGGCGTCACACCCTGTGCCACCATGCGAAAATTAGGAAGTATTAATTATGGTTTCTTGGTGGCAGCGGGGAATTCAGCTCCCACAGATGTGATTAATTATCTCCCCTCTTTGCAGAGTCTGCCCAGCATCCTTCCTTCACGTTTGAAACGGAGACCTCCTCTGACTGGGAGCCCCAGGACTTCAACCTCAGCGCTGCCGGAGGCTCCCCACACGCCCCCCGGACCCTCTGCAAGGCGGTGGTGAAGGGGCTGAGGAGCAATGAGCCCGTGCAGTGGGAAGTCACCTTTGACATCCACCCTCTCTTCCAAGAGCGGGCGAGCCAGGCGGAGGGCGACACAGACCTGTGGAGTGAGACCTTCCACCACCTGGCAGCCAAGTCGGTCATCCGGGACTTGGAGCAGCTTGCCGAGAGGGAGTGTGAAATCGAGCACGGTAACACGCGGCTCCCACCCGCCTGCGCGCTGGCTGCCGGCAGACCCTGCCCTGCGCCGGGGTGGTCTTTCCACAGCTTCAGCAGCCTCTCCAGTTAGCGCAAGGGCAGGCACTGGGGAAATACTAGGGAACGTCTCACCTAGCTCCCAAATGGCAGCCCCTTCCAGCTGCCAGGCACTTTTCTCCTGCTTCCGTGCCCCAGCTCGTGCTCCTTCGCACTCCTCTGCTTCCCCTGCTGGGTGACACTGAGTCTTTTTAAGGAGTTAGTCACCTGGAGCTGGGAAGTGGCACCAAACTGAGAGGGTCCAAGAGCAGCCACGCATCGCTGCTCTGGGCTGCATGTGTCCCTGGGTCTTGTCAAACTCCTCCATGAGGTGGATCTGTGAATGTAAAATGAGAGCAGAGGAAGCAGTAGGCAGAGTTTAGAGGGATACAGTCCCTGCCGGGCATGGAGCCCAAGCGTGGAAGGTGTGCTGGGAGCTGGGTCCGAGGGATGGATGGAGCCCATGGGGCACGTGGACTCTAACCCTGGTGTCTCGCCCATGGCAGGATCTGGGCGGCGGTACCAGGTCAACGCTGTCCACACCAGCAAGGCGTGCAACGTCATCAGCAAGTACACGGCGTTCATGCCAGTGGACCTGAGCACCAACGCCTACCTGCCCACCGTCGTGGAGTACACCCACACAGGTAACGTGGGGCCGGCGGAGGGATGACGTGTTGTCCTGGGAGGGAGGGTGTCACCTGAGAAGCCTCGCTGCGAGCACACCTTATGAAACCATGGCTCGGTTCAGCACCAGACGCGTATACCCAAGGTCATGGGTGGGCTGACAGCAGGGCTGCCGCTCTTGGTGGCGAGAACCTCTTCCCCTTGGGCCAGCCAAAAGGTCTACTCTTAGGTCTGGAGACCCAGAGATGCCCAAGCTCATCTGTCCATGAGTTCTGTGGGTTTTGTTGCCATCCTGTGTGTGCCAGTCCCTCTCTAACGCTGGCAATTCCCTTCTCTCGTGCCAAGGGGCAGCATCCAAGCAAGGCAGCCAGAGAAGCCTGAGCTCGGGAAACAGAAGGCATCGTGGCTTTTCCCCTGGACATCCTCAGTCAGTTTGTAGCCAGAATGGAGATGACGGATTTTACAGCATGAGTAAGATTCCTTGGGCGTTCGTCTCCTTCCTGGTGTTACAGATCTCAGTGGGTCAGTCTATGAAGGGACATCTCTGGTCTTTTTTTCTTCTGCCTTCCTCCTTGAACACGGTGCTCACCAGATGTGTGTCTGGCTGAGGTCCATCTCCATAAATGGAGAAGAAGCTGCAATTTACTCTGAAAGCCCCAAATCACAGGCAGTGGCTGCTGACAATGCTTGGAAGTTACTTGGCAGCCCTAACACAGATAACATGAGGGATGAAACCGAGTGTAATTAGAGGCAAGGGGATGTGAGACACTTGCTTGTCACCAAATCCTCCACTAATGAAGACGAGTTGGATAGGACTTTGTTTGGCATTGTCAGATCTGCAGCTGAATTAAAACTGCCCCCAATCAGGCTCATTAACCTGATAACACTGTGGAGAGGGAGAGCGGCCACGCCGCACCCGATGTGGTGGCACAACGGCTGTTCGGGCTGGGTGGCATTGCTGATGTGGTTCCTCCGTTGCAGATGCAGAGGAGAGCAGCCTGTCACCCTGCAGCACCTCTTCCTCCTCGGGCTGGGAGCGCTGCGGTCTCCCCGAAGGTAGGGCAAATGGCCGACGGTACTTGCCAGGGCGCAGGTCCATCAAGCCCATGGTTTGGGCTTTTCACCAAATACTTCTGTTGAGTTTTGGGGTTTTTTATCAAACCTGATGACCTAAAATTAGGCTGGTGAGCACAAGACCTGACTCCTTCCTGGCTGCAAAAGAAAGAGCCTGAAGGGGCCTTTGCTGTAGATTTCCCCCAGGTTCTTTTCTGAGAGGTGTGGGAATTTCCTTATTCACATAGGAAAAATGAGGTAGGGGGAGAAGAAGGGTTTTTCTGAAGTCTCAGCAGCAGAACAAGCCAGCCCATGCCCCAGCGTGTACTCTGCTCCCTTTTGCTCTCCTGTAGCACCTCATTTTACCCCCAGCTTCGTGTTTCTTCCTAGGGCCGTTACAGAGCCTATCTACTTCCTCTGCACAAGCCCCAAAATCCATCGAGAGCCTCTTTGCTGCTAGGTAAGGGCCAGCCTTCCTCGGCCTTTAGCAACTGTCTTGCCACCTCTGTGGGTCTGATGCAAACACAAGTGAGGGGGAGAGGAGGGACACCCCAGTGACACCGGCCAGAGCTGGGACTGAGTGTGATGCCAGTGTCTGGGGACCAGCGGTGGTTTTTGGAGAGGAGGGTGGGTGTCAGGAGGGGCACCGAGGTTATGGGCACCTTGCTGTCCTCCCGCAGGCTGACCCTCAGTAAAACCAGGCTGCTGGTTCGAGCTGCCAAAGGGTTCATGAGTAAATCTCCAAGCAGAGGAAGTGAAGCCAGCTCCGAGGGTGACAATGAGAACATCGACTACCTTCCCCTGGTGAGCAGCTCATTCCCAGGTCTTGCCGGGGTTGCGTGGTCACTGCAGGGAAGCAGAGGGGAAGAGGATTCCCCTGGATCCTGCCTCTTGCTGTCTCTGATGGCCATGTCTGATGGTCTGTTCAGAGATGGAGAGTGCTCCATCCGTGCATGCCTTTTTCCTGAGCTTCCCAGAAGCGATTGGTATCTCAGAGCTCCTCTATGTGCCCACCGTTACTTGCAGGCATCTCTGCAGCTGGCCTGTGGTGCCTTTCTGATGAACTCAGCCTTCTGTGATGCCATCAACATCCCCATGGAGAAGCTAAAGTGGACATCTCCCTTTGCCTGCCACCGCCTGGCCCTCAGCCCCTCCAGCTCCTACAGCACCAAGAAGGCCAGTCCTCCTGCGGAGCACAAGAGCCTCAGCTCTGGCCGGCAGCTTCTGGTTCCCGATGGGCACGGGAAGAGTCCCACCACCAGAGACGTTGCTCCGGGTGCGGTGCCGGAGGGACCTGTCAGCCACGTGGAAGACGCTGTCCGCCTGCGCCACTTCTCGGGCAGTGCGGTGGAAAGCATCTCCAAAGCTCTGAAAGCTGAGAAGGAACTCTCCCCACCAGCCATCACCATCCGCCGCTTCTCCTCCCCAGAGAGCACGCCGGCCTCAGCCGAGTGGCAAGCTAACAGCGGCCGGGGTTCGGAGATGGATGGCTCCGAGGTCCAAGCGTTGCTGTTCGACATTGAGCTGCAGCAGCAGACGGAGCCGGAGGGGATGCTGTGGGCCACGGCGGTGGCCCTGGCCTGGCTGGAGCACAGCTCGGCTTCCTACTTCATCGAGTGGGAGCTGGTGGCTGCCAAGGCCAACCTGTGGCTGAGCGACCAGGACTTCCCGGAGGGATACAGCCTGGCCACCGTGAAAGCCGCAGCCCAGCAGCTCTTTGTCCTGCTCCGGCACTGGGATGAAAACCTGGAGTTCAACCTGCTGTGCTACAACCCAAGCAGTGTGTAAAGAGGACGAGGAGAGAGGCTTGGGCAGCTTACCGAGGGCGCAGGAGCAGGGACCCATCCGCAAGGAAACACCTCCAGGGAGCTCAGCTTGTGTGCTGCAGGGGCAGCGCGTGTTTATCAGAGCAAGCCCTGCCCACGGAGGCAGCCGGGCAAAATCCTGTGCTCAGCGGTTGGTATTTTGCCCCAGGAGGTACCTACCAGCTGCCCGCAGCAGGATGCTATTTATTTTTAACCGGTGCAGCACCTCCGGCTACAGCAGTTCCCTCTGTTCCTGGGTTGTTTTTTTTTCTGGTTCCCAGCCCAGTTCCCAGAGCAGGCCCCCTGGTGCCTGCCCCATCCTTGCTTGGCTGCCTCTTCCCAGCCCTGAATCCCTGCCAAGCCCCCGCTGTGGTCCCCCAGCCTCGAGTCGCTGCTCTCCTGAGCCTCCTGCCTGGTTTCTGCCATCTCAGATGTTTTTTGGCGAAGGTGAACGTCTGACAACGTGCTCATCTCATGGACCAAAGGAAATCCGGGCTGGGACTCACCCTCTGAAGAGCAGCCCCACTGTCGTGGCCGGGAGGATGCTGCCTCACCTCAAGCCCAGCGATGCACAGACACGCCAGGCCAGCCGGAGGCTGGGACCAAACGCCATCGCATCCACACGGTGCTGGGCTCCCTCAGCCCCTCTGTGATCCCAGAGGGAGTTTGCGAGACCCCTTGCAGCCACAGCATGCCTTCGGAGCTTCGCAGGCAGGGCAGGGGCGCCCGGCATCGAAAGAAGGGACGGGCTAAGGAAACCAGCCCCTTGCACGTGACACTGGATAGAGACCCCCTGCATCGAAATAATGGGGGAATTTTATTCCCTGCCGAAACACTGACTCCTTCCTTCTCTGCACGAGCCTCCCATGTGCTGATCTCTTGGCTCTGAACTGCAGGGTCCTGCCTTTGAATCCAACAGCTTGAAGGCTTGCTCTTTTAAAGGTGCCTGACTCCCTAAACCCCCCGAGCTGATGGGCTTGTCCCAGGGCCCCTGCAGCATCTATCCTGAGAGCCGCAGCCAGATCTGCCCTTGCCTCAACCCTCCTGAATGAAGAGAGGGAAAAAACTCCCGAACTCCAGGACGACATGGAGCCATCGCTCTCCCCATCTCCGCTTCTTGCATTCATGCTGCTTAAAGCCGAGAGGCGGCCGAACACAAACCGCCTCCCCAGACCCACCACGGGTACCACCACTCCGCGAGAGCCCGGTGGAGTTGTTGTCCGTGATGGGCAGCTTTACACCACGGTGTAGAGCCATCCCTTTGGCAGCTCCGGCACAGCCCAGCGATATCCCGGTGCTTGCCGGGAGCTTCGTTACCCACCGCAGTTCACAGCAGTCTGAGGGCACCAGGACTGCGGCTTCCAAAAGCTGATGGGAAGAAGAGGAGGAGACAGGGAGGAGAAGCTGGGAGAGGACATTTTCCAGCCAAAAGCTCACTTGTCACTAGAAGTCATTGGCTTTACTGGGGGAAAGACAGGTTCCAAGTTTTGGGGGGCTTTTTATTTCTTTCTTTCTTTATTTATTTAATCTTTAGTTTTCTGCCAGAGAAAGGCCCCGGTTCTGTTTGGGCTTAGGCTGGTTTTGTCTGGGGGCTTAGAAAAATCAAAGGGGTTGCAGCTGAACACAGGCAGAGGGGGTTTGGCTGCTGCACCCCGAGGGGGATGGGGACGAGGGGGAGTGTGAGTGTAAGAGCTGAAAACTGTCCAGCTGCAGAGCACTGGGAAACTGGGGAAATGGAATATGGGAAAGGGTGTTTCCTCCTTAGGCAAAGCATCTTTTCTTTGAAACCTTCTCGTGGAGGAAAACGTCCCCTCCATTCCCTAGCAAAGTGTCATGAGCAGGAATCTGTTTTGCACGAAATCTTTTGGGGTTTTTTTTCTGAGCAGAGCTGGTGGAGAGCGGGAGTATTTCAACTCACGAGCAAAACCTACCTCTTGTTTTCTGCCTTTCTTCAGCCCCCTGACCACCACAACTCCCTCTGGTCCCCGTGACTTCACCGGAGCGGGGTTTATTCCCAGGCCACGTGCATGTCAGCCCTCCTGGGGTTACCAGTGAGCTGGTTTCTGATCCCTCGGTTCTCCCAAAAGACTCAGCCTGACTCCCAGCAGCTGCCCAGTGCGCTGTTAATCCAGAGCCGTTGGCAAAACAAGTGTCCGCCCCACTTGAAGGGCTCCTGGAGTCAACTGGTCCCTTGCTCTGCATTTAGGAGCGAGCACGTGGCCTCGGCGCAGCCTCTCCTGCTTCCCCTTGGCTTTCAGGGAAGGAAAAGGGGATGAAATGGGTGAGCCTGTTTCAGAGCCCAACGCTGCTCTCACCGCTGCTCTCACTTCTCCAGCACCAGCCTGTGCCGTGCACACTGCCTGTGCCCAGCTGCCGTGGCTGGCTCAGCATCCGAGGGTGCTCTGGGATGGTCTGTGCTGGGACACGGAGGGGGTGAATCTTCTTAAAGCTGCTGCCTGGGATGCCGGCAGGCCTGGGGACGCCACTCTCTGCCCAGGGAGCTGGGTGCCCTCCTAGTTCTCTCTGCCAACGGGGGAGACATGGGGCTCGCACTGACCCTGCCCGGTGGCCCCCAGGATGGGCTTTCCTGCAGGATCCAACCAGCGGCAGCTCCACGGATCAAGTGCCTACGGTGGGAATCGCACACCGTCGCCTCTGGCGTGGCTGTGATGCCCGTGGAGCCCATCCGAAACCTGTTGCCTTTCGCTCCCTCCCTTGGCATGTAGCAGCCTTGCCGTGTTTCAGCGGGTTTCTGTTTGGTGTCTGCGTGTCCAGGGGAGTGACGGGAGGGATGCCAGTCCCGGGGACTGTGAACATCCCTCTGGTCTCTGCTCTTGGTGTCACTTCTCTGGGGTCCCCAGCATGGCGATGCTCGGCGGTTTGCCGGCCGGGTGCCTCGGCACAGTCGTGTTCTCTGTTGCAGAAGTGTTGTTGTCCCAGTAAATCACAGCCTGCTTGACTGCCTGGTGCGAGTCCTTTGTTTCAAGGTGGGTTTGCTGGGGCTGTGCCTGCCCACTTCCCCGGGGGCATCCCAGCTGGCTGAGGCATCCCGTGGCTGGCCAAAACAACGCCCCCAAAAAACCCCATCCTAATTTATTGCATGAGTTAAGGTCTGGATTTCAGAAGGAAGTAGCTTCCTCCAGGTTCTGGAGAGTTGTATTTTGCAAACCTCAAATTGCACAGTGCTTTGTAAGCTGATGGATCCGGGGTTTTAAAACCCAGGGGCAGTCTAGTTTAATTCTTCCACGAGAATTAAATTTCAGAGAGAAATCCTGCTACCATCTTAGCTCTAATATCAGGGCTTTCAGCAATTTACCCTGTCACCCAGGCTATTGGAAGGATGCTGAAATCCTTCTGCCTCCATCCTACACCTTCCTTAATTAGTGTTGTTATTACAGGTATTAATAAAGCAGCCGTCATGTTTGCCAACCCAAAGCAGGAGGTAGGAGCTATGTTGTCCCTTATTTTCCTCTTGGCAAGAAAGGACCCACTCTGATGCCCTCCTGCTTTTGGTGACCTATGTAAAAAAAAATAAAAAATAAAAAAGATCATTACAAAATAGACAGTTATGGCCCAGTTTGCCCCCTTTGGGCCAGTGCTGTCTGTGCCCGCTGGGGAAGGGTTCTGGGGCAGGGGCTGGTGATTGCTTTCCAGTCCTCTTTCCCTTCCCAAATTCTCTGCCCTGCCCTAGCGAGGTCCATCTCTGCTGCACCCTTTGCAGAGCCGCGTGGCTGGAAAATGCGGCTTCCCCGTCACCTCGCCCCGGGCTGAGCCGAGGGACCCACCGTGTGCTGGAAAAGTGCCCGGCTGCGCCTGCCCGCTGTGCTGCAGCAGCTCTTCATTTATTAGCTGGCCTTAGGTTGGCTAATTGGGCCGCTAATGAGAGCAGAGCTGGCTGCTAGGGGAGGTTGGGAACTGCCATCTCTGGGGACAGAGTGGGTCTCTCCAGGAGAGGGGACAGGTGTTGCTGGCCATGGCACCTCCCGAGGGTCCCCCTCAGCATCCCTCATCACATCCAAGGGGATTTTCACCCCATTAAGTCATTGTCTTAAGGAAGGGCGCTCCGATGCTGTTGCCAGGGTGACCGCAAGTGCCTTATTAAGAGAAATTAGTTTGGAAACAGTTGTCAGCCCTAGCTCTAATAAATAAGTCCCTTTATGCTGGGTAAATAAATATTTGCACGCAGCATCCGTGTGGGGAGGGAGAGGGGCTTTCCAACCCGGGGCAGCGTCACACCGAGATTGACACCAAGGGGCGTTTTGGGGAGAGAACCAGCCAATTTGGGGCATCCTGGTGCAAAATTGCACCCTGGGGCTGCCAGTGCGGGTCCCTGGGGGGTTACGGTGGATGGTGGGACCCTACAGAGATCTCTGCATGTCCCCCCTGCCCCGACATGTGCCACAGTGGAGGCATCTTGGTGCCAAACATCCCTGCCTGCCGAGGCCGCGGCTCTTCTTCCACAGGGGCTCGTTAGCCAGCAGCCAAAGGAGCCCTTCCTTGCTTTGAAGGGTTATGAAACCTGCGGGAGAGGGGGAGGACGGGAGAGCTTAAAAAAGAGCTGTTGTGTGTCCCCCCCCACCGCCCCGCCACCCAGCCATCTCCTGCCGAAAAGGGCTGGCAACCTGCCGGCAGCCATTCAGGCACAGATTGCGCCTCTGCCTCCGTCCGCCCGCCAACCCGCCACCGACGGGCGATGCTGCGGGGTGAAGGACTTTGCTGGAAAATGAGCTTTGTGACAGTGTTTGCTATGCTTTGTGTGCAACCCCCTCTCCGCTGCCGAGGGGAGTGGGGGGCAGAGGCCATGCTGCAGCTGCAGCCCCCCAGGAGCATCCGCACCATGGTCCGGAGCCACGCCGGATGCTTTTTGCTCCTGGTCTCTCCAAAAAGATGCAGCAGAGCAACATCTACCCGCGGTGCTGCAGAGGGAGTCAGCAGCCACCCAAACAAGCCCTCACCCCCAAACCCTGGGCTGGGGAGTTGTCTTATATGAACTACAAAATCGTTTTGCTTTGGGGATGTTTTTCCCTTCGATTTTCCCCATCCCAGGGCCCAGGCACATCAGCGGGGGATGTAGCCGGTTGGTGCCGTGGGCTTCATCGCTCCCGAAATAGAGCTCAGGGGCAGCTTTTGGGTGTCAGAGGCATCTGAGCGAAGTCATGTGGATGTTATGCAAGACTTGATGATAGGTTGTAAACAGCTATTAAAGTGATTGACAGGCCCAGGATGAAGTTTTGAGGGGGGGGGGGGGAAAGAAGGGGAAAGATGAGTAATAATGATTAAAATAATTAGCAAATCGAGACGTTCCATAAATTAGGGGGAAGCTTTGTGAGGACGGAGGAAGGTGCAGTGAAGACATTGCGTTCGAGCGCTCTCCCGAGCAGGGGGGATGGGGGGATGCCGGGGCAGATACTGAGCACATAAAAGTTTGGGAAAGGGCTTTTTTCCAAGCTTCTGGGTGCCGGGAGGGCTTCCAGGAACAGCTAAAAAGCAATTCCAGCTGAAATTTGGCAGATTTGGGGTCACCGAGCACTACTGGTCCCGGCACCCCCAAGACCCAGGGGCTGAGCAGCCTGACGAGAGCAGCTCCGAGTTAATTAGGAGAAACAAGCAGATTACAGGGAAGACAGCTTCTATTTATATATAAATACACCAGTAATCAGCAGCAAAGGGCAAGGGAAATCCAATAGAAATATGTGGCTGCTTAAGAAGCTTTTTCAGCAAAACGTTACACAATCGGTTGCGTTTGCCTGGCTCTATCTCCAAGTCCCAGAAATTAAGGAGAAAAAAAAAAAAAAAAAAGAACGACCCTGAGCAGAAGGAAGAAGGGATTTCCAGAGGCTTCTGCCCATCGGATAAGGGGAAAGGAGGAGTCCAGGGAGCCCCTAAATGCAGCCCCCACGGCTGCAGCCCAGTGCCCGCCGGCAGCTCGCTTTGCACCCAAAATTGGCCAGCTCCATCCTGCCCAGCGCGCTGCAGGGGTAGCATAGAAATACACAGCTATACCTGCGATGCCGTATATAAAAATACACCTATAGCTCTGGCGCGTTCTCGGGGTGCTCACGCCGATGCGGTGCAGCAGACGGCGGCTGCTGTCAGTGGGTGCTGACACGGCGCAGAAATAGCAGCCGGCCGCCCCGTGCTTTCGCACGCCGCCTTCGCCGCCTCCCGCCGCTCTGCTTCACCCTGGCCCCGCTCCTCTGTGCAGGAAAACAGAGGGGTTGAGGGGGGGTTGGAGGGGGGGTGGGGGGGTCCCACTCATGCACTTTGCTGGGCATCACCTTCATGGTGTTTTTCTCAGTGGCAATCAGCCAGCGCTGCCCCTGGGGCTGGGAGCTCTGTAAGCACCTGGGGTCTGAGCCCTCCTGGGTTGGTTTCCCCCCTGTGCTCACACCCAGGGCAGCTGCGCTGAGTTTTTGTGATTTATTTATCCCAAGGGCAAGCCAAAGCCTGGGGCTGAGGGGTGGGGGGCTCTTGGAGGAGGGATGTGTGTGTGCCTGTAGGCAGCCTGGCCCCACCAGCGAGCATAATCCCTGTCCCATGGCTCTGCTTTTGGGGTGGTTGCTGTCCCCCTAGTGCCATTGCCCATGAGGAAGGAAGATGGAAATTTGCTCCCTTGCGCTGCCAGGAGCTGGTGTCACTGCCCGAGGGTCACTGGTAAGTGTTTGGTTTGGCTCTGGGGATGCCTACGGCTTTGCAGTGTTGGTTTCGGGGGCTGTGTTGAAATCAGGAGAGCTGAACCCCCTGTGCAATGGCCTTTTCTGGTTTTCTCTTTTTTTTGTGCCACCTGTGAAGTCACCTTTGCTAGGGGAAGCGTGCCTGGGGCTGGGATGCACACGTGAGCATGAGTCCCGCAAGTGGTGTCCCCTCTGTGCGCAGCCACCTGGGAGGTCCCTTTAATTATTAAAATCCTTACATCTCCTAACACACAGATACTACATTGCAGGTGTTCAAAAAGCGAAGCTAGAGGCCTGTGACCTTCCCCTCCTTCTCTGCTCATTAAATTAGGGGCTTTCTCAGCCTTGTTGTTGTCAACCCTTTCTGTGCACAAGGCAGGAAAGCAAGGGGTGCGGGTAGCACGGTGAGGCTGCGTGTGTTTGTGGGCTGGGAAGGTGTCGGGGTACAGACATACAGTGAGGCGCAGCCCCTGCGAAGTGCAGTCGCCCAGGATGCGGGCTGCATCCCTGGGAAGGAGCGGGCTGGTTGGGGTTGCAAGGACCTGCAGCCCTCTCTTGCCATGTGTTTGTGCAAGCTGATGAGATGAGCGATGCTGAAGCACCACGATGGGTGGGAGCGGTGTGCTTTGGTGGGAGCAGTGTGCTTTGGTGGGTGAAGAGGGGGAGCCTCCCCGTGCAAAACTCCCGGGGGCTTGGCCAAAGGCATCCCTGGGTTGCTGATGTGATGCTGGGTCAAGAGCAGCGCTTATCACTCCTGGGGCGAGGACTAGGAGCCGAAGGCTGATGCTTGCCTGCATGTGCTGCTCTGTGGAGGCTCCCTGGGAGTGGGGGACACTGCTCCCAGCCTGCCCAAGCCCTTCGGCGTCACACCCCCCTTCCTGCTCTGTTAAAACTTTTTAAAACATGGTCTTTCCCTGGGGATACCTCCAGCCCCAGGGCTGGAAGTGGAGGAAAGTGAGCGTTGGATGTGATAGGGCTGGTTGCCTGCTGCTCACCGGCTTTGGGGTTTTGGGGAGCCTTTCTCCTGGGCTTGAGCTGTGGCGGGTTGAATTCTGCCTTTCTTGGGTCTCTCCAGCAGGGATGGCCAAGGGGTTGGGTGGTCACACTGCTGTGGGCCATGCCACCGCACTTGGGGACGGCTCCGGCTGCATGGTGACACCTCTGCAGGACCCATGGGACCCCTCTGTGGGACATGGGCTCAGGCCATGGGTCCCATCCCATAGCACAGCTTTGGGGCTGTGGTCCCTGCTCGCTTTCCTGTCTTCTTGGGGCTGCACACGCTGCTGCAGCTTATGCAGGTGCCAGGAGCCTTGCTGCAGCCGGCAGGCATGGTCACAGGGACAGGCGGCTGCGGGGCCCCCGAGCATCCGTGTGCCCGGGAGCATCCCTGTGCCCACCTGGGTTCTCCCTCCTGCCCACGCCTTCCCTGGATGCATTTTTTCCTGGCATTCAGGGCTGTAGGATGAATGCTTTGGGGTCTGGTGGTTGTTTCTCCTGGCTAGAGCAGGGCTCCGGGCTTCCCAGCCAGGCTATGGATTGAACTGGGAAGGCTGATACAGCTGAAATGGGCTGGTCAGGATCCGTGCTGAACAGTGCTGGTTTGCAGGGGTGATGGGATGGGGGGCAGCTTCTCGACCCCCACAATGGGGCTGGCTTGGGAGGGGGGGGTGTTGGGTCACAGCCCTGACAGCCCAGCCCCCGCCTCCCCTCGCATCCGCTCCCAGTGCACCCAGATGCAAAGTGCTTATTCACGTTAAACCTGTCATCTTGCTGTGCTGCGTGTCCTTCTGAGCTCCCTCCTCGCCCCTGCTTCCCCGGCACCCGTGGCCAATTTGGGCCCGGAGCTGTTGCTATGGAAACCGGTTGAGGATGCTGAGGATGCTGCCAGGGTCTCATCCTGCTCCCAGCATGGGGCAACTCACTTTCTGCCTTTCCTTAACCTGCGGGATGGGGATGGGGCATTGACCTGGGATGCGAGGCTGGGGATTGCCCTGACCGGGAAAATCCCTGGAGGTTAAACCCCGTGTGCAGCTCGGCTTTGCCCCGTGCTACGTGCCACTCGACCTAGTACACTGCGTTTGTTTGCTGTAAGAGTTTTCCCTGCTGTGTATTTGTCCAGGTCAGGTGAAAATAATCCTGGAGCAGATTTCCGAAGGCGCTTCCTCCCAAATAAGCCCTGTCTCCTGCTGTTTTCTGTCCCCCTGGGGATGTTATAGGATGCCATGGCTTGGGAAGGGCTGGGACTGGATTGCCCCTAGCTGGGAGCTGAGCCTTGTCCCAGCTCCACCAGCACCCACTTCCCCTCGCAATGTGGGTGCCCCAGGCATGCGGCATCACCCCATCATCTCACCAGTACCGGGCAGGGTCACCGCTCAGTATTGGCTTCCTCTGGTCAGTATTGGCTTCCTCTGGCTGTGACCGAGGGGAATCAGTTGGTGCTTCAGGTTTAAAACGATGCTAAGCTGTGGAAGTGCTAATTAATTAGAGCTAGTTGGAAAATCCCAAGGGTTTCCTTGCAGTGGCATCAGTGAGAACCTCCTGTGTGTGTGTGTCCCTCTCCAAAAATACACATTTTTAAAAGCCCCTTTAAATACTTTAAGTGTTCCCAGGCCTGGCTTTTGTAAGATGCTGGTGCGTCCAGCCCCATCGCGGTGGCACCCTCAGGGATTTGGGGAGCTCGGGGGGCTAGCAGGGGCTGCTGCGGGCTGAGCCCTGCCACGTGCCCCTGAATCACAGCGTATTTATTTGTGTTTGTGCAGGTTTGGAGCAAAAATGGGAAACGGGGAGCTCGAGGGGGGTGGTGGAGAGTGGATGGACGGGGGTAAACACAGCCTGCATGGCTGCCCGTGCCCGCTGGGCTGACTCAGAGCTGGATCAGGCCCATCCCCGCGCCCAGCACCGTGACTCACCGCTGGGTATTTTGGTGCGTTACATCACGTGGCCTGCTTGGGGGGTTATTTTGGTGGTCGGTTGTTTCGCTTTGTTTTCTTTTACACCCCACCCCAGGAAGGGGCTGATGCTCCGGGGACCCCAGGAGATGCTCCCAGCAGCCGCTTTGCTCCCTTTTTTCCACATTCGCCCATCAACCCTGACTCCATGGGAAAGGGTGAGCAGGGTCGGAGGATGCCTAAAAGCCACTGGGAGGATGATGGCTGGTAAAGCAAAGGGCTCGCCTGGGTGTCACGCGTGCCTCTGCAAACAATAATATATATTGCTAATGGCAATGCCATAGCGTGGAAGGGAGCCCTAATTCCCCCAGTTTCCTTCGCACCCCCTGTGCTGCATCACTGGCAGGAGGGTGATTGCTATTGCGGGCACATCCCACCAAAACCCAGGGAGGAACCGTTGTGGAAGATCTCCGGTAGGGAATCTTCTGCCCGGACCCACAAGGCTGGGATCTGGGCAGCCCTGAGAAGGCGGCAGCTATCCTCCCTCGCCTGCCCACTGAGGGTGGGCAAATGCTCCTGGGCTGCACAAATGTGAGGGTGTACGGGCATCCCCACCCCCTGGAAAAAGAAGAATCCCCTCCAAACCTTGACGATTTAACTGGGAAGACATCGGCAGTGTTGCAGAGCTGGTGCTTTGCTCAGGCTTGGCTTTTGTTTGAGCATCTGCTGCTGCATTGAGCTCCATGTGAAACTTTTCTCATTTTTTTTGGTGAGGTGTCTCCCACTTGTTATTGTAATGCAACAGTTTGACACCTTGAGCAATGTATAAATTAAGATGTCTGATGTTTCGCTCAGTCCTCATTAGTGGGAACAGCTGTTTATAATAGCCTGGAAATTTTAACTCCAGGTGAAAAGAAAATAAGGAGCCTGGGGAAGCAGGCAGCTCTGCCTTCGGGCTCCCCGAGGCAGGCAGCAGGAGGGATTGAGGATTTTTTTGCAGGACAGTCATGAAATAGGAAATGCTGCATCCCGGGGGTGGCTGCTTGACCCCTCCACAAAAATTCCTGGTGATCCCAGCTGCTCCGAGCGCTGGCCCAGGAGGGGAGCAACGCTGGGCAGCATTCCCCTGCCCCCTGGATGTGTTTAGTGGTGTGGGACATGCACAAATCCTGCTAGTGCTTACCGCAGGCCTGGGCAGCAGCATGGCTTGACCAGATTTGGGATTAGAAAAGTGCTTTCCCCAACATCCATGGGGTCCTGGGTGGGGGTGCCCCTGGGGATACCAATGGAGCTGGGGACAAGCTCTCCTCTGCCCTGTTTTTTTCCCCCATCTTGCTGCCGCCATGCATTGTATTTTATTTTTTCCCCCCATTTTAGACTTTTAGGTGCTAATGTTGGTGTCCCAGTGTCCCACAGGAATAAATCTGGTGGGATGACAGAGCCTCAGTGGCCTCTAGTGGCTGTGGGACAAAGAGCCTGGGCATGGGGGACCCGCATCCCCCCCAAATCCCCCAAACAAGCAATGGTTTGGGTCCACACCACGAGGAGCCCTTCTCCCAGGGTGAAACCCAAAGGAAATAAGAAGGGAGAAAAAAAAAAAAAAAGGCCCCAAGGGCACATTTGAGGGGGAAGCACCCAGCAGGAGGGTGCTGCACCCGCAGACCCCTTGGCCAGCCCCATTGCCTGGGATGGGCAGAGCCGTTTTGAGGATGGGAGCGGGCGGCCGCTGGGTTCTTCTTCCTGCGTTAAAAAGCAGTGTGGAAAAATGGAGGTTTTCTGCAGGAGAAAATTTCTTTCATGTCTTTATCCATTTTCCTAAAGCATATTTTAGGTTGGTAACACCGCAATATAAAACATTAACCCCATGCGGCTGAAAACGGTAGCAGTCTCAAGCGAATGGCTCCAAAGGGGTTTGATACCATTAAAATGACCGGTTTTGTGTCTTCCCCACCAAAGGTCGCTAAAGCCGCCCCTTCCTAAGCAATTGTGATTTTTCAACAAGAACAGAGGGAAAATCTGACCTCCTTTTCTTCCCCGAAACTGCAGCATTTGGGGGTGGGATGGAGCATCCCTGCCCTGGACGTGCTGCCCTGCAGCCCCTGTCCCACCCCATCCCTCCTCGCTCCTCTTCACAATAAATAAATCACTTGGCAGGGGAGTGCTGGCCTACTTTAACATGCCCTAGTTTTGGTAGAGGGGAAAAAAAAAAAAAGAATATTTATTTTGGGCTGTTGCTACATGGGCATCATTTTAGGGGAAGAGCTTTGGGGCATTCGCCTGCTGCTCTGTGCTCTGCTTTGCCCCAGCTGCAACCCCCCGCCTCGGGTTTTGGGGTGTTTTTCCATGGGTTATTGCAAAATGCTCTGGTGATGGGGGAGATGAGTGGCAGGGGCACTGGTGCAGCCCCCCAAATGGGCACCTGCTGCGCTGAGCCCCCCAGGGCCAGTGCCATCCCCGGGGGGCTTATGCAATGCAAAGTGCTGATGCCGCGATTACTGCGGGAATTTAAATGCTGCAGAAAATGAGCAGCTTTAAAGATGAATAAAAATACCCAACGTGGCCCTTGGGCGTAAAGGGCCGCAGCTGGCTTTGCTGGGGGTGCAAGTGTTTTAGCACCTTCCGAAATGGGATGGCAGCGTGTGTTTGGGCGTGGGAGCGGGATTTGGCAAGAGTTCTGGGTGCCAATGGGACCTCTGCTCCTCACTCATCCCTCCAGCACCCTGCTTCTTCCAAAGGCGCCAAGTTTTCTTTGGTAAATAAACTGCAAATGGCTCCCTTATTTTTATTTTTCCTCCTTCCCCCCCCCCCCAGCTGCCAAAACAAGCAGCCCATATGGGCCAGGGTTGGGTGGGTTTTTTTGCAGTTTCCATGGGGATTTGGTGCTGGGTGCCAGCTCCTCCGGGGAGCTTTTTTCCTCCGGTGCCTGTAATCGGAGCGCAGCAGTGGCACCAGGCTCCCTTCCCAGCCCCGGCATCTCCCGGCCAAGGTCACCGGGGAGACCATAGGCAGCCGGCCGCCTGCGTTGGGCCATCTGTTAAATAATGTATGCAATAAACTCCTGCCCCGTGGCCAGCTTAATCCTTAAATCCTCCTTCAGAATATCATCTTCTGGCGATGTGTGGCTGGGGGATCCCCGGCTCGGCCTCTTGGGCACATCTTTCCCCACCATCCATCCCGCAGCCCTCTCTTCTCGCCCCTCCATCCTGCATCCTCCCTGTAAGCGAGCTCGCCGGAGCGCCGGGCTCTCCTGCTCCATTATTGATGTGCCGTGCATGAAAGATGCATATAAAAGAGCGGTTTATAATTTAGCAGAATCTCCTCTTCTTTCAGCTTCCCTTCCCCCTCAGGCTTCAGGCTTTCTCGGTTCATCCCCAGCTCCTCTCAGGCATTGGGGTGTGTTTGGGGGGCTCCCAGGGAAGTGCATGGACCCCACCCCCGGAGCACCCAGACTGGTGTACCCAGCTTTCGGGGAGGTTTGTGTGCTCAGCATTGGTTTTAATGCACGGGAGAAAGTGGCCAATTGGGTCTGGCAGACCCATAGATCAGGTTTTCATGCAAAACAGGGGCTTTTTGGTAAACCTAATTAACCCAGTGTCCACAGCTGCATGCAGCCCGTGGTTATGTGTCTTGTGAGCCACCCAGCGCTGCCTCCTCCACGGATGCAGGATGCTCTGCCCTGCCGGCAGCTGCATCTGCTCTCCCCAAAGCCCTGGGCTCATGCTCAGATGCTGTTTGGGGCAAAACCCGTTAGATTGGAGGAAAAAACCAAACCCTCCCATGGGCCCACCTCCTACTTTGCAGGTGCATCCAGTCCCCTGGAATAGAAAATCCTGGGGCCAAAGGGTTGACAGTGTCCGCTGGGTCCAACCTGTGAGGCTGCAACCTCGGAGCTGGACCCGTTGGGGGAAAAAATGGAAAGAATGGGTTTTTTCAAGGGAGCACTTTAGGGAATGTCCCTTATTCCGTCCTGGACCCGTGAGAGCTTGCCTGCTTCTGAAAGGGAGAAATGAATAGCAGAGGTGCCAGGGAGGGGAGCGCTACGCACCCTGAACGGGGGGTGCCTGGGCAGCACAGAACTCTGTCCCACTCCAGGTTCCCCCCTGCGCCCCCAGCCCCCCCCCCGCCATCTCCGTACAGAGCGGTGGCACGCCACTTTTATTGCGATAGATGCTTTTCTTGGCAGTAAAAACCCGTCCCCTGCTTCCCCTGGTGTGATTATCTTTATTCCCTCTGGCATGAAGGTTTGCCGGCGCCCTTGGTGGCGCAGGCAGGAGCGGTATCGGCTCGCACCACCGCCCCACTCCTGGGCAGTGAGGAACACCGGCGTGCGCAGGGAATCCGCCGGGATCTGGGTGTCGGGGGGGGAGGGATCCCCGTTTCCCACAGGCTTTCCCAGCACTGAAGGGGACAAATGCCTTTTTGGGTCCCTGTCCCCAGCAGCCGCTTCTGGGACTTGCATTGAATTTTTCCGTTAAATTTGCGCCCTAGAGGCATTCTCCAGTTAAAAAAAAAATCCCATAAATAAGTATTAATTATAAGTAATTACTCAGGGTGCAGCACGACCCTGGTAGCAAGGGGTCTATGCTGGAGAGCAGCCACATTTTCCTTAATTATTTTGGGCATTATTTAGGCGGATGGGGAAGGATGCTCACGGCGCTGGGCCCTGGCAGCACGCGGGAAAGCACGGCAGATCCGCATTGATTTATAATTTTTTTTTTCCATTTTGTTTCATTTTCCTTTTTATTTGGACATTGCAGAAATAGCCCTGTGTAGTGGATAAAAGTGCAACATACACAATATTTAAGAAAAGGAGGAAAGAAAACCTGCCTTGAGGTCTGTCAGTCAGAGTTGCAAACAGAAACAAGAAACCAAGCCCTCACGCAAGAGGCGCTTTTTTTTTTTCCCCTTTTTTTTTTTTTATGCACGTCATGCAAAATAGTTAAAAAGAAAGATTAGAAAAGAGAAGTCAAAGAAAACCCCACGAGAGATCGACAGAGCCCTGGAAAGAGCAGAAAGCCCCGAGTGCTGCTTGACTCGGGGAAGGAATCGCTGCCCTCTGGCATCTCCAAGTGTTTGGCACTCTTGTGATTACATTAGAATTTTTTTTATATATATATATATTTTTAATACAGTCTATTAAAGAGAAGAAACTGCCACAATATAAGAAAGAAAGGAGAAAAAAAAAAACAAGATCACCCACACTACAGACTGCATGGTAGTTAGAAAAGCCGAGCGCTCCCCCCCCCGCCCCCCCACACATATAAAATCTGTCCCTTTGCTCACAGCAACCAAAAAGTACAAGCTTTAAAAAATAAACCAGCAATTCTTCCTCTAGGCCCTTCCTTTATAAAAGTTTTGGTTTTCCCCTCGAGAACCTTAAAACGTGACTAAAATGAAATATATATTTTTTATATCATTTTCCAACATCCAAAGACATCAACATAAAAAAAATCATAAGGAAGGGGATAGCATGGTACATCCAAGTGCACGGATTCATTTTTGCAAGATTAAATAATGTAAACAAGGTGCCCGCTGGGAACAACCCTGGCTGGGGGGGACCCTGGGGCTGATCCCCCCCGTCTTTCGCTGCCCCCTTTCCTCTTACCCCCCGATCTAGCGTGGCGCGAGGTTTGTCCCCCGGGAAAAGCCATCACGAGTCATCCGGAGCCACGGTGCGATGCCTCCGTTCATCCCTCGCGGCGGTGCGCTGGGGTGGGGGGGTTTGGAGCGGGTGGTTATTTTTCCCATTTTTTTTTTAAATTTATTTAGTAGTAGTATTATTTTTTTAATTTGTCGCTGGGCTTTGCCTCACTCACTGCCCTCCCCTCCACGCGTCGCCTGGACGTGCTGCTGGGCAGTGGGGGTTGCAGGCTGGCGAGGACGGCTCTCCGGGCGTGCTGCGGTGTCGGGGGTGGTGGTGGTGGTGGTTATTTTTTGCCGATAACCTGTGCCATTGTAAACCAGCCCCCCCGGCTTCAGCCGAGCGTCCCAGGGGTGGCTTTAAACACCGGGAGGGGCCTTTTCTGAGAGATTTTGCAGCACATCATCAATTCTATCATCTTCAATAACCACTAGAAAGCAGAAAAAAACATAATGGTGATGAATACTCTGCCGCCGTGCTCTCCTCGCCCAAGGTCACCCCAGGGTGGTGGGCACCCTGGGGTGGGTTTGGTGAGGGTCCCGCATCCCTGGTGTGGCCGGCAGCAAAGTCGGCATGGTGTCCGATGTCCAACACCCCGCGGGGTACCTGGTGCCCCAGCCCTGGGGAGGGCATCTACACCCTGGCAAAGGGCCTGGGGCATGGTGCCTTGTCCCCAGAGAAGGTCCCTTCACCTCTGTCCCCCGGGCATGCTCCCCAGGGCGTGATGCCCTGTCCCTGGGGAAGGTCCCTACTGCCCTATGCCCCGGCAAAGTACCCAGGGCACAATGGGGACAGTCTCTGCTACCCAGTGCCCCAGAGAAGGACCCTGCATCCCACAGGGTACCCGGGGCACCGTGCCCTGCCCCTGGGCATGCTCCCCAGTGTCCTGCATCCCCAGGACACGATGCCTTACATCCCACAGGATACTGGCTGCACCGTGCCCTCTCCCTGGAGATGCTCTCTGGCATCCTGCATCCCCAGGACGCGATGCCCAACTTCCCGCAGCGTATCCGAGGCACCGTGCCCTCCCTGGGGATGCTCCCCAGTGTCCTGCATCCCCACGACACGACGCCCGACGTCCCGCAGGGTACCCGGGGCACCGTGCCGTGTCCCTGAGGATGCTCCCTGGCGCCCTGCATCTCCGGGACGTGATGCCCGGCACCCCGCGGGGTACCGCCGCCCCAAGCCCTGTCCCCGGGGGTGCCCCGCATCCCGGGAGGGTACGCGGTGCCCCATCCCCGGGGAAGGTCCCCGGGACGCGACGCCGGGCACCCCCTCCCCATCCCGGGGCCGCCCCCCGCCGGTACCCACCTCTCTTGCTGCGGCCGATCTGCCCCAGCTTGGGCGGCCGCTTCCCCTGCCCGCCGGCCAGGAGCCCGTCGGGGCCGCGCAGGCGGACGGGGAAGGGCAGCTGCCCCACGGCCGCGTCCCCCGCCAGCTGCCCCTCGCCGTAGGGCGGCCCCTCCGACATGGGGGCGGCGGGGGGGGGCCCGCCGCCGCCGCCGCCCCCCGACAGCCTCCCGGGGCGCGGGGCCCGCGGGCCCGGGGCAGCGGCGGAGCGGGGCGCGGGGCGGCCGCCCCGTCACATCCCGGCCCGGCCCGGCGCTGCTGGCGGCTCCGCGGCTGCGGCGGCGGCTCCGGCGGCGGCGGCGATAGAGGAGCGGGGGGCGGGGCCGGGCGGGACGGGGCGGGCGCGGCACCGCCCCCGGTGGGCTGCCCCGGTAGGCTGCCCCCCAGCCCCGGGGATCCCCTGGGCTGCACCCCCGGCGGGCGCCGGCGGCGCGGAGCTGCCCCACAGCATCCCTGGGGACTCCGGAGCTACCGAACAGGCATCCCTGAGCAGCCCGGAGTTGCCCCACAGCCACATCTGAGGAGCCCAGGCTGCCCCTCAGCATCCCCGGGGAGCCCAGGTTGCCCCACGGCCATATCTGGGGAGCCCAGGTTACTCCACAGCATCCCTGGGGAGCCCAGGTTGCCCCACAGCATCCCCATGGAGCCCAGGTTGCCCCACAGCCACATCTGGGCAGCCCAGGTTGCTCCACAGCATCCCCGGGGAGCCCAGGTTGCCCCACAGCCACATCTGGGCAGCCCAGGTTACGCCACAGCATCCCCGGGGAGCCCAGGTTGCCCCACAGCCGCATCTGAGAACCCTGGAGCTGCCCCACAGCATCCCCAGGGAGCCCAGGTTGTCCCACAGCCACATCTGGGCAGCCCAGGTTACCCACAGCATCCCTGGGGAGCCTAGGTTGCCCCACAGCCACGTTTGGGGAGCCTGGAGCTGCCCCACAGCATCCCCAGGGAGCCCAGCACCTCTCCCTGGGGAGCGTGGGCTCAGCCTCACATTTGCCCAGCAGAACTGAGCCATTGCAGGGCCCCCGGCACTCGGTGGGGGACTGCAAATTGGGGAGCCAGTCTGGGTGCCCTTTGGCTGTGCGTCCTTGCAGGGGGTCCCCGCACGAGCCTTTCCCAGGGCACCACACATCACTGTGAGCTTCCCATGGGCTTTTTCCTGTGATGTTGCAGCAGCCCTGTGGGTCACTGGGGCAAACCAGCCCAGCCCAGGGGCCATGGGAAGCCTGTGGCTACCATTCTGGCGAAGGCCACGGCTACGCTGTGGGGTTCAGGCACCCATGGTGGACCCCCTGCAAAGCAGAGTAGGGGGGGGACAGTGGGGACAGCAGCAAAAAAAGTGGTTTTGTGCAAGGCTGGGTTGCAACATCTCTGCTGGCAGATTTCTCCGGAAGCCTGGCTCATTTCGGGGCTGAGCGGGACAGTGGCACGGGGATGACGGGGCACCCTGTGACACTGGGACTGGGGCGTGCTGCCCCACGGCTGCTCCCTTCCCCAAACCCCTCATGTGCAGAAAGCTTCAGCTCCTGGCACGGTGCGAGCCCCTCTCCCGCACCCCCGCACACCCCCGAGCTGTCAGCTCCTTACATAAGGTTGCGTCTACGCCTGAGATATCACGGGGGAAAGCTTGAAAACAGGAGGCAAAAGGTAACGGGGGAAGCACAGCCCCCCCAGAAGTGTATTTTTAGGCTTCGCGTGGTGGCTCCATTCCCCGGGCACAATGCCGAGGCTCCAGGCCGCATCCTGCACCGGTCTGCCTGCAGGCGGTGACCTCCCCACTGTTCCCGTCGAGGGGACGAGGCTTTTTGGGGTGGTGGGTCCCCAGGAAACTGCAGCTGGGGAGGGAAAGGAAGAGCACACGGGGTGATGGGCAGTAACAGCTGAAAACAGAAGCCTCTAAATAGGATTTTTCAGCAGAAAACTCCTTTTGAGAAAAGGAGTTGGGGGTCTCAGCTGCTCCAGATCTTAAAGCCACGGTCTTGGGGAGACAGCGGTGTGTGGTGCATGATTTGGCAGAGCCGATTCCTCAGGAAAAGTCTCGGGGGGATCTTGTTTTGGGGTGTTTTTTTCCCCACGATGCACTTTGAGCCGCTGATAAAAGGCAATTTCATTTTCTGGCAGCAGCAGAAGGGCACCAAGGGCAACACAGGGCGATAACGGCAGGGAGAGCAGGGGCACCTCTGCCAGCGAGCTGGATTCTGGCTTTTCCTGCCGGGATTCTGGCTTTTCCCACCGGCAGGCAGCACGCAGGCAGCCACCGCCATCTACAGCCGGTGGGCGGGCTGGATGCGGCCCTTCCCGGCGCTGGCGCTGCCCAGGGCCTCGGGCCGGCGGGGAAATCCAGCCGGTGGCTTCGTGCCACGCAACCGAAGTGGCCTTCGGACGCTGCCCGGCCAGGCTCGTTAATGTTTAATGAGGCAACGACCCATTTCTTTGTGAAATTCACCATTTTTCCTGGTAGTTGATTGAAAATTGTTTCTTTTTTGGGACCCGTCCGGGGATGCAAGCAGCTCTGCCTGCATGCAGGTGTTGGGCAGCCCGCAGGGTCTTCCCCCAAATCCCAGGGGCTCCTTTGCTGCTGGGATTTTGGCTGTTCCTGCTCCAGGCTCCCAATACAGCAGCTCCCCCACCCCATTCCTGGGCCTCTCTAATTAAAACCTCAGTGCCCTCCACAGCAAATGTTAATTGAAGCCTCACTTTGGGTTTGTTAACCCTCTCGGTGCAGTTCCCGCCTGTGATTTATGGCAAAATGGGGGAGTCAGGGAAGGGAATTTTCCTTTTCTGTGTGAAAGTTTGGGGGTTTGGTACCAGCTGGGTGACAGTGAGGGGACAGCAGTGTCTGGCATGACCAGTGTCGGATTCAGCATGGGGGGCTGGATCCCACCCCCCTTAACCACAACCTCAGGGCAATTTACATTCCGCAGGTGTTTATCAGCGCAGGGTGTACGCCCCCGGGAGCGCAGGGGGGCAGCGGATGCCGTCACCCCCATCAGGCTCACTTAACGATCTGAGACAAACACGCTTTTCGTCCTATTTTATTACTTTACATCTCATTTTCTATCCCAGCTCAAGCAGAGTGCAGAAATCAGCCACAGTGTTTTCACCTGCTCAGTCTCGTGTCCTGGTGTGATACAGTCACAAATCCATTTCGTGGATGATCACAGAATTACTTGCATACACACAAGCCCCCGCACAAGCGCTCCAAGAGCCGATTCTGCTCCATCGTGCCCCAGCGTGGCAGCATCACCCGAATTCTGCAGCCTCTGAGAAGCTGTAATGCATTTTTTTTTTTCCCCCACAATGTTTTTTGAAGCCGGGTAAGGGATCGCAGGCTCAGTCAGCTGTGATGCAAACCCCGAGAGTCCAACTCTTAACCAAAGAGCTTGAAACTGCACCTCCCAGCTAAGCACCATGCCCCTTGTGAGGACTCGTCTCCCCCTGAAAACCTCCGGAGCGCGATGTGAGCCCGCATCGGCTGGACCGTTGCCTTTTAAGACCTGGCTTTGCACCCCAGTCCAAGTACCCCACTCACTCAAGCTCCCTCCCCTTCCCCAAAATCAACCACCCAAGCTGTGAGGTAAGAAACCCCCTTCACAAAAGGCAGCATTAAAGCCAAAAGCTCCCCCTCCCCGGCTACAGAAATTTAACTGTTGTATAAGGGAACCACCCTGGTGATGGCCTGCCTGCAGATCGGGCACTTTTTGGGCTCAGGGAGAGCCCAGTAGCACTCGTTGCATGAGCAAACATGCCCACACTCCAGGAAGACGCAGGCTTTGGTGTTGCTCAGGCAGATGATGCAGGCGTTTTTGAGCGTCTCTCCACCCTCCGCATTCATTTCACGCATCAGGCGCTCCTGGGCCTGCCGGAATTCATCCTGCATTTGCTTGAGGTGCTGCCTCTCTCGGTGATGCTGGTATTGCTTCCGTAGGATGAAAAAGAGGACAGCACAGGTGGCGAAGCCAAAAACAACGGTCAGGATTTTCCAAAACCGCACGTTTGATTCTTGTTTCTGCAGCAAGGAGTCAAAATCCATGGCACTCAGGTAGTAGGGCATGCCCTGCTTTGGGGGCTGCAGCTTGATCGTGGCGTTATCCAGAACCAGCTCTCCCACCCCAGTCAGTGCCGTGCCCACCTTCAGCATCTGCTCCGTCTCCTGAATGCCCTTGGGGCGCTCTCCGCTGATGTAGTGGCCGATGACATCAGTGAAGGACTGGACAGAGGGATGAAATTTCTCATACACGGTCTCCAGGCTGAGCTCAGCAGCGTCCAGTGGCTTCATCACCCTGACTGTGACACTGGCGCCTTCCTCCTGAGGGACCAGGTCGAAGGGGGCCGTGTTGGTTCTCTGGTGGATGATCTTCTCATAGTCATTCCTGGGGAAGGAGGAGGGATAAAGCAAATGTGAGTGTTAGCGCTTCCCCCAAGGCTGGCAGGGAAACGCTGTGCAGGCTGACCTGCCGATGTTGGAGACTGCCAGATGTCACCTGCCCTAAGCAAAGATTATTTGGATGGGACTCCCTGAGGAATGGTGCCTTTTCCCTCATGGTGCCATCCAGGTGTGCACAAAGCCCTTCACCCTCGCCTCAACGCTTCCACAGTCCCTGTGGAAGTAGTGTGGGCTTCCACCATCACCGGGAGAGCACTTTGGCCCACTTAATTCCCCCTCATCTCTCCGTGGCATTCCCAGTTGCCAGAAATCACCCTGTGAGAAGAAGCACTGCCTGTCACACATGTGAATTTGATAAGCGTTATCCTGTAGAAGAATAGCTGCAGAAGCGTGGCCATAGAATCCCTAAAAATCTGCACAATCCAGGCCTGGTATTAGAATAGGCCTGTAATTAGAATTGTGCTGAAGTTGTTGCGCTGAAGTTAACAAGAAAGTAGCCTTGAGCTATTCTTGAATCCTGAGACCAAGTAACTTTGTTGTGCTAACAGGCCGTGGACGTAACAAGCTACAGCTGTTGGGAAAGCAGGTGCAAGGCCAAGAGAGATAGGGAGCGGAATGGGAGTAAAGGGAGTAGCAAACCGCAAGGCTGAAACATAGTAACACAAATAGCTGCATGGATAGAATGCTTATTTTAGTCATGATAATTAGGGTTGTGAGCACAGCACGCGCTTAGAGGCTAATAACCAATCATATTTTTGCTTTGGGAATATGCATGTGTATCGAGTCTATATAAGTAGTGTTAGAATCTAATAAAGGGGAGCAGGATGCATAACTCATATTGAGTAATTTCTTGACTCTGGCGGACCCCTCTCCCAACATTATCCGATTAGCTCAAAGAGCATCATCATGCTCTTGTTTTGGCAGCTCTCATGGGCCAGGCAGCTCTTGGGACCACCCTCAGGTCCCCTGGCTGCAGGTATTGCCCAAATCCAACTGAATTTCTGTTTTGAAGGTGTTGTTTTGTTTGGGAAGTACTGATAACAATAACATGGGGCTGCTGATAAACGCTCTGCCCATGCTGGGTTACTCTACGTGCTTGTCTCCTACAGCCCCTGAACAAACTCTGAAAGGTTATGGCCTGAAAACAGCCAAATGTGCCCCATTATGGCAGCCATAACTGTGGGGTCCAGGTCTGAGGCACCTTGATCACTCTGGCCATGTCTGAAGTCATTTCAGCGTGTCACATGCTCCGAGGGTGCCTCAGCCAGTCAGAAAGCTGAACGGTTGTGGGTGCCAGGCACGTACCAGAGGTGGGTTGTTCGGTTCCACACCATCTTGTGCTCCTGCAGCGTCAGCCTCTGAATGACGCCCTTGCAGTTCTCCACAAACTGGCTGCTCAGGGTCTCCTTAACGGACCGCACCACACCTGAAAGACAAACCCAAAGTGTATGCGAGGTGCTTGGTAATCATCTGCTCCATTTTTTCTTGCATAAGGCGAATATGGGCGGTATCCGAACAAGATGTGGGGGCAGAAGGGCCGAGAGCCCGTGTTTTGTGCTGTCAGGACAGCTAGTGGCTGCACCGCAGTAGGGAGACGAGCTGAGGGCGCAGAACCGAGAGGCTGGGGGTGGAACCCACCCGGCGAGGGGCAGCCGGGGTGAGGCCGTGCCTCCGCCACCCGCCCCGGGCCCTGCCCTACCTTCGATGACCGCGTAGGGGACGCAGCGCCCCGGCGCCTCCAGCAGCACCGCCCGCAGGTCCGCGTCCAGTCGGACCCTCCTGGCGCCCTGCGGGGGAGGAAGAGGAGGCCGCGGCTCAGCTGGCGGGACTAGGCCGCGGCCCGGGGCCGGGCCCCTGCGCGCCCCCCGGGGCCCCCCGCACGCACCTCGAGGCCGCGGGCGACGCGGGCCTTCTGCCGGTACACGGAGTAGAGCAGCGCGGTGAGGGCGGTGCTGGCGGCCAGCAGCACGGCCTGCGCGGCCGAGGGCCGCCCGCCGCCCTCCATCGCCGCCGCCGTCGCGCCGTTACCGCGGCAACCGCCCGCCGCCACCGGCGCGGAGTGATGACGTTACCCGCGACGCTCTGGCGGGCGGCTCCGCGACCATAGAGATTCGGTCCGCCAGGGCGGCCGCTGCGGGACGGGGGCACCCCCGGGCCTGGCTGGGGGGTCGCGGAGGAGCCCAAATCGCCGGCCCACGGGGTCTGGGAGCGGGAAGGGAAGCCAGGCCCTGGCCCCACAGGGCCTCAGCGGGGGTAAATCCCAGCCCCGGGGCCTTGGGGGGCAGGACAGACATCTCCCCACCCACCCCCCCCCGGGGTCGTGGAAGGGGGACTCGGCTCCAGCCCCCCAGGGCCCTGGGAGGGGGGATTAGCCCAAATCCCAGCCTCCCCTCAGGGTCTTGGTGGTGGCCCCCCAAGCCTAACACCCCCAGGACCCTGGGGGGAGCATCCCCAGTGCCCCCCCCCCCCCCCGGCCTTTGGCGGGTGGCTGCCCAAATCCCAGCCTCCTGCAAAGCTCCGGGGGTGTCAGGCCAGAGCCTGCACACCCGTCCCCCCGGCTGGAGGAAGGGGGTCTGCCCAAACCCCAGCCCTATGGCACCTTGGGGGGGGGTGGGGGTGTCTTTACACCCCCTCACTGGGGTGTGGGGCAGCAGCACCCCACGGCCCCGAAGGGCCCCCCTGCTGCAAAGACACAGCTCAGCACAGGGGCTGTGGGGACGCAGCCCCCAGCCCCGTTTTGTAGGGTCCTTCTCCCACGCCCCGTGCAGGGCCGTGGCCAGGCAGGCAGGTCCCAGCCAGCCCCGTGCTGGGGTCGGGGGGACGCAAGGCCCTGCTCCCCCCACCTATCCCCTTGCCATTGCTAATTCTGGGAAAGCAGCAAAAGGGGAGGAAAAAAATTACTGATTTTTTGGTAAAATACCGATCTTCAGGGCCTCGATGCTGCTTTTGGGGTGGGCGGAGGGGGCTGCAGGCAAGTCCCGTGCTCCATGGGGGTCCGAGGGGCCGAACCCCCACGGCAGCCTCCCTGGCACAGGTGGCCTTATGCTACCACCACCACCACCACCCCTCCCCAGCTCTATATTTAAAAAACCAAGTTGCCATGGCTACGCAGAGCAGCTTTCGTCAGCCCTTGGTGCCGCAGGGAGGGTGCAGAAAACGCTGGGGACCCCGCAGCCCCCCCTCTCCTCGGCTTCCCTTTGGAGGGGTAAATTCGGTATGAATCCCCCCAGCCTGCCTCTGTGCTGGGCTTAACTCTTCCTTGTCCGTTTGCCAGGGCTCTGTCTGGGTGAGACACAGGCGCCGTTACACCGCAGAAAACACACTTTATTATGGCCGCCACGGGGGAGGCATGAGAGCAGGTTTGTGTGCAGTGGCCGGGGGGGGGTCCCCGGGGTGCAAACCCACCCCCCCAGGGGTCTTCCTTGCAAGCGAGGCCACCGTCTTGTCCAGATTCATCCCCGAGGAGGGTCCGACTTCAGCTCAGGGCGTAAGGAGGGCACCTCATCCCTGGAATGGGGTGACCCACCACTGCAGCTCAGCACGCGGGGGGCCGGGGGCCACGCAGGCTGCACCCTCGCATCTCCCTGGCCAGCCGCAGCACGGCGGCACGCTCGCCAGGACCACCGTCCCCTCGGGGTGCCCCAGTGCTGAAGGCCTCCTCCTCCTCCTCCTCCAGGATGGAGCTGAGGCGAGGGGCGCAGCGGGCCCTCTCGGCAGGCGGGCGGTAGGGACACTTGGCGTTGAGCAGCCTGCGGAGGGGCACCAAGGGGACAATGGCGTCGCCCAGGAGCTGCTGCTGGACATGGCGGAAATCGTTCTGCCTCTTGAGCCGCTTGAACTCGTTGAAGGCGGAGGCGGAGGTCTGGTAGAGGAGCAGGGCCATGGCGCGCGCCTTGTCGGCTTTGGAGACCAAGACAGCGTGGCAGCGCAGCACCACCGCCTTGTTCTTCACCTGGTGCCGGTAAACCCAGGCGAAGACCTTGGGGTGCCGGCGGTCGGCGGCACAGTAGGTGATGCGGTGCAGGAGGTACGCGTGGCCGGGCCGACGGGCTTCCTTCTCGCATGGGGTCATCCGGATGCCTTGGGGTCCCAACGTCAGCTTCATCTTGGCCCCTCCGGCTCCCGCGTCGCTCTTTGCCCAGATCTTGCCCACCGCCTCCTCCGTGCAGCCCTCGCCCTTGGCGTGCAGGGTGACAGCGTTGCCCAGGTACCGCACCGTGTACGTCGGGTCCTCCTTGTTCAGCTCCACTTTCTGGCGTTTGCCGCGGAAGACGCTGCCCAGGCGCTCGAGCGGGCAGTCGGGCAGCAGGTCCGGGCAGGAGCGCAGGAAGCCGGCCAGCAGCGCGGCGTAGCTCAGCCCCGGCCCCAGGCTCTTGCCTTTGCACTTACGTTCATTTTCCACCAGCACGAACTTGCTCCGGCGCCAGGGCAGCATCTCCGCTCTGCACAGGGGTCACCCCGCACGCCTCCGCTAATCCTCACCCTGCCGCCACGGCCCCCACCGCCCCACTTGCAAGGACCGCCCCCCTGCCCTGGACCCCAAAGCTGGCTGGGGGGTGTCCCCACACCCCCCCACCTGGGGGGGAAGCCCCTACCCCGGCACGGTGGGATGCTCCGATGCTGTTCTGCCCACGGAGGATGCGGAGCCGCTTGGCCGAGGAGCTGCCGTGCTCCGGCTGTCGCCTGCGCTGGCTGCGGGGACGCAGCTCTCCGTGGGCTGCTCCACCTCCCCGCAACGCCGCGTCGCCCCGCCACGTCGCCCCGCCACGAGCTCGCGGGGGGCAGGCGTCCCCCGCCGCCGTGCACGCCACCGGCCGCGCGCTCGCTTCGTGCTCGGCCAAGGCAATAAAGATGCTGGGAAAATAAAAGACATCCCCCTCACCCCCTGCCCTCCCCTGCGGCAGCCAGACCCCCAGCGCCAAAGCCCACCTGCGTGCGGGGGATTAGAGCAGGATCCAGGGGGGTGATTTGGGGGGTGGGGGGTGTGTGTCAGACGTCAGCTCCTGGCCCTGGCGCAAGCAAAGAGGGTTTTTTTTCCTCAAACCTGAGCATTGCACGAGGGGGTGCACTGGGGTTTGCGGATCCTGTGGGTTTCCTGGTTTTTTTTGCTCCAGAACCCCCGTTTCCCCGCATCATTCCCAAGCCGGCCAGGCTGCCTTGCTGCTTCTCTTGGACTGAGCTTTTGGCTTTTAACCTGTTGCTTTTAACTCCAGCTGAGGCCCCAGGATGGCTTTTCTCTGGGGAAAATTAAATGTTTCCCCACAGCACAGCTGAGGAGGGACTTTTGGGGAGCACTGTGGGGCGCCTGTGAGATTTCAGCCCCGCAGTGGAGTCTGAGGATGGTCAGGATTCAGATCCTTTGGCTCAACCCCCCTTTCTTTTTTTACCATCTGGGGCTTCTTGCAGATGCAGCGGGCAGACCCCTGGGCTCAGAAGTCCACAAAGATGCTCTGGCTTACTTGGAATTGAAAAATAGGGAGGAGAAAGGGGTAAAATAATGGTGCATACCCCCAGTTTTAGTCCATTTCAGGGGGAAAACCCAAGTGGGGTGTTGCAGAGAGCGGGAAGCCATTTCCCAGCAGCTTCCCAGCTTGTCTACGGCTTGAGCAAAGCAACTGCAACCTTAAAATAGCTGCTTTGCAGGCAGGCAGCACCAGCCCCACTCCTCCCGCTGCCGCGGCCTCAGCAGCCTCGTAAGCTTCTGCAGCCAAAATAATACAAAAATGCATGAGTTTGTGTGGGGTTTGGCCTTTCTGCAGCAGCTCGGGGTGTGTGGCTTGCTCCCGGTGCGTGGCTGGTTTCAGAGGGGTGGCAATTAGTGAATTAGTGCAAATGAGTAAGGTTTCTACCCGCACCAGCCTCTCTCTTATTTCTGCTCCTGCCTTCATCGACAGAGGTAAGGACTCCTTACTTAATTGCTCGGCGTTCGTATTGACAGGGCAGGTTTAAATCCTCCCTGAAAGCTCATTTATTTATATATCCCACATTATTTAGGGCGGGGGTCCCCCTGCTCTGGTCTACTCCTGCAGTGCCTCCCACCAGCTGCTTTGGGGCTGGTTTTCCTTTTCTCTCCCAGGTTTTGGGGGCATCACGCTGCGTAATGGGGTGAGGGCCACAGAAGTGTCTGCGGCTCATTCTAGATGGGAAAACAACCAGGATTTGTGTTTTGAGAGCTGAAAAAAGGGCTCTGAGCTGATTCAGGGCTGCCCATCCCTCCTCTTGCAGCTGCCTATTGCCTTGAGTGGCTGCCCTTGCAAATAGCTAACTGTCATCATTAGGTTCCAGGGTGAACAAGCACCTGCGCAGTGCAAGGAAGGTGGGTCGCCTCGTTATTCCCTGGGACAATATTGATCTCAGCATCCCAGCTTTGATTTCTCGGGGTGCCTGTGGTCCTCTCGCTGCCCTGCGCTCTGTTCTCAGCTCCTGGCGTTTACACTGTATCAGAGGCTGCTGCCAATCCGGGCGCCACATCCCAGCCTGTCGTGGCTTGTCAGCAGTGACCCAGCAGCAAAATTTGCTGGCAAAACCAGTGAGTAAGGTCAAAATCTTTTCCAAATCCAGCAAACTGTACAAAAATCCCAGTGATAAATCGATGGGAGGTGTCCCACCCATCCTTGCAGCCAGAAAATGAGGCAATAAGCTCCTCCAGCTCAGGGGAAAAAAAGAGGTATCTTTAATTAAACAGCAGTTTGCTGATCAGCCTAGCATCCCAGGAGCCCTTTACCCCACACGGGCTGATTCCCATGGAAACACCACGGAACTGAATTTGGGCTTGAGCAGCATGAGGGCATCCCGAAACAGGCTTTTATCACCTCTGTCTTCAGCCAGCTTTCCCTGCTGCTTGGCAGTTAAAAGACCTGGGGAAATGTGGTGCATATATATATTATTTTTCTGTTTTCAAATTAATTTATTTCTTTTGATCTCACTGATCAGGAGCTGTTGTTCCTCCCCGCCTCAGAAGTGCTTCCGTGACATTTTCCTGTGGAGCCACGCAACCAGTTTTCAACTGGGAAGGAAAAAAACCACTGAGGCAGCAGCGGAAAAATGCTGGGGACAGCGAAAGGAGGAGTGAAAAACAAAAAAGGGGAATCGGAAAAAATGAGACAGCGGGCGGGGAGGGGACGCGGGATCCCCTGAGCCCGATGCTTGGGAGGTCAGGGCTGCCCCCAGGGATGCTCGCCGGGGTTCGGCACTCTGGGGCGTTATCCCAGCAGGGCTGGCCAGCCTATTTCCCATTCCCAGGCGAGGAAATATTTAACTGCGGCGTCGGCGGGCAGGGCAGGCAGGCGCAGGCATGGAGGGCAGTGGGCAGCGGCTGGCCCCCGCTGCCCCCCCGGGCGAGCGCTTGCAGCTCTTGCTGCGCCGCAGCCAGGAGGCCAAAAACTGCGCCTATTGCCCCTACAGCCGCTTCCCGGTGGGTGCCGCGCTGCTCACCGCCGGTGGCGAGATCTTCTCCGGTAAGCCTGGGTCGTGTCATCCCCCCCTTGGGTTTTGGCCCCCCCCCTGCAACTCTTTGGCCATGCATGGGGGTGTAGCAGGGTTGGTACGGGGCGCTGGTCCCCCCGCCCAGCTGCATCTTGGCAGCTGCCATCCCAGAGCGAGCCAAAGATCACAACGGATGGGAAAATACAGGAAATAAACACAGGAAGCGGGAAATGTGCTGGTGAGAGCCCAGGATTGGGTGGTGCGTGCAGAAAAGGGCTTTTCTTTGCAAACTCCTTAAAAATTAATCGGGGTGGTGTGCATGGAAAAGGGCTTTTCTTTGCAGACTCCTTAAAAAATAATCGGGGTGGTGCACATGGAAAAGGGCTTTTCTTTGCAAACTCCATAAAAAATTAATCGGGGTGGTGCGCATGGAAAAGGGCTTTTCTTTGCAAACTCCTTAAAAATTAATCAAGGTGGTGTGCACGGGAAAGGAGTTTTCTTTGCAAATTCCTGAAAAATAATCTCCCGGAGGGAAGCTGGCAGGGTTCGGGGTGGCTGAGCGGGTGCTGGGGGCTCCTCCGCAGGGTGCAACGTGGAGAACGCCTGCTACAGCCTGGGGGTGTGCGCCGAGCGCACTGCCATCCAGAAAGCCATCTCCGAGGGGCACACCAGCTTCAAGGCCATGGCCATCACCAGGTAAGGGCGTGCCAAGAGCCGGCACAGCAAGGGACGGGAAGGGGGGGGGGCAGTGGGGAACCCCCCCGTGTGCCCAAGGGGCAGCTTCTGCTGCAGCAGCAGTGGGAGTGGGAGGCAGGGTTTTGCATGCTTTTTTGGAGGACCTGGGGGGGAAATCTGGTGTGGCTCTGTATTTATTGGTGCATGAAGGTCTTCTGTAGGTGTCCCCCCTCCTCTCCGACCACCGGACTGAGCTCTGTGCCCTTCTCCTTTGGCAGTGACATGGGGGACCACTTCATCGTGCCCTGTGGCGCCTGCAGACAAGTCATGAGAGAGGTGACAGCTCGCACGGGAGCTCTGCATCCCCTGACCCCAGGCATCATCCCCTGACCCCAGGCATCTCCCCCTAAACCACCCGGAGGTGCAAAGTGGGGTTGCAACCCCTGGTCCCCAGCCCCAGGGCCGGCTCCAGGCACTATCCGCTGGGAAAGGGGTATTCCTCCCTGTCCCACAGGAGTGGGAGCCCAGTGGGTATCCATTAACTCGCCCTCCCTGGGGGGTTTGATTCCTCCCCGGAGCTGCCAGGTGCAGAGTTTGACCCCACAGCCATCACCTTGGGTCAGGCAAGCCTGAAAGCTGGGGTTTTCTTGCAAAAGCCAAGCGTCCCGCTCTCGCCTTCCTCCTCCCCACGAGCCCCCGGCACCCACAGTCCGCTTTTCAGATGGTTAATATTTAACGGGTCGCAGGGCTCGGCTCAAAGGCTGGATTCAGCAGGTTCAGGAGCACCGGGGCTCACCCTGGGGGGGGCAAACCCACAGGATCTGAGCCTGAAATAGCACTGGGGGAGGTGATGCAGAAAAGCTGACCCACAGTACATGCAGTAAAGGGGGATGCTCCCTGGGAACCCAGCCAAAAAAAAGGGGATTATTTGAGTCATTTGATGGAGAAGCACAGGTTTTGTAGCAGGCACTTGTCGCTCCCGTTCTCCTCCAGTTTGGCACAGACTGGGACGTCTATCTGACCAAAGCGGATGGCACCTATATCGTCAAGCGGCTGGAAGAGCTGCTGCCGCTCTCCTTCGGCCCCGAGGACCTGAAGAAGGTGTGAGCAGCACGGCCGCCTCCGGCTTTGGCCCTTCAGCAGCAGGGAAGGATGGTTTTCCCCAATTTCCCTGGTGTGTAAGCGGCTTTTTGGGAACAATGCAATGGGAAATGCATTTATAGTGTGAAGTTACCTATTCCTCTCACTCATCTTCTGATTCAGCACCGATTTGCAGACGCCGGCCCTGCTTCACCCTGGGGAAATGGCAAAATCAAATCATAGAAATTCCCTGTTATTAGAAAAGAAGCGTCCAGATATCGCTGTAGGCGAGGGGCAAGTTCACAGACGGAGAAGGGTTTGATGCACCGCTCACGCTCAGGCTTGTTGTTAAAGAAACCACTCCTGAATAATGCAAAATCATTGCTTGGGAATATGCTGAAATCTTCAGCTCTAAATGAGAAGCGAAAGCAAAAAGGAAAAGCTCCATCAACCCCAGCGGTTATTAATAAGCCAGTTCAGATCAGGTGATGTGCTGGGACTGGATGGTTATCACGCCGAGCATGTCATTTGTTCATTTCTCTCCGGCTTGTTTTCTTTGCTTTTATTTCATTTGTGGGGATGAAGAGGGCGAGTTTTGAGGGCTTCTGGAGGGTTTTCTGTCTCCAGAGTAATGCTGTTTGCTGATTGTACTATTAATTTAATTATGCACAATGAAAAACGAATACATTGCATTGCCCAGCCGGTGCTGGGCTGTGTTACTGCCTATGCCCAAGCGAAATAAAAGCGGTCCTGCGTTATCCCTGGTGGCTGCCGCACAGGCAGGGAATGGGAAGGGGGTCCCGGGGCTGCCAGGCAGGGCAGGAGGCTGCTGGCTGTACAGGCAGGACACGACCCGGACCCAGCAGGGCCCAGAGTGCGGCCAGGGCAGTGCTGCCCGTGCAGCCAGCGCCTTCCTACCCAGCTGTGCCCCACTGCATCCCACGCTGTGCCCTGCATTGCACCCGGCTGTGCCCTGCTCCCTGCCCCGCTGTGCCCTGCTCCCTGCCCCGCTGCGTCCCACGCTGTGCCCTGTATTGCACCCAGCTGTGCCCTGCTCCCTGCCCTGCTGCATCCCACGCTGTGCCCCAGCTGTGCTCAGGGCAGCGCTGTGTTCCATGCCCTGCTGTGCGCTGGGCTGTGTCCCGCTGTGCGCTGGTTTGTGCCCTGCTGTGCCCCAGGCAGTGCCCTGGCAGTGGCCCAGCCGTGCCCCGCTCCATGTCCAGCCATGCACAAGGCGCACCGAGCCGTTTCCTGCTCCGTGCCCTGCAATGCACTGGGCCGTACCGGGGCTGTGCCTTCCATTGCACCAGGCTGTACCGGGGCCATGCCCTGCCGTGCCCTGGGCTGTGCCCTGCACTGCACCGGGCTGTACCCGGGCCGTACCGTGCCCGTGCCCTGCTGTGCCCTGCACTGCACCGGGCTGTAGTGGGCCGTACCGGGCCCGTGCCCTGCTGTGCCCTGCATTGCACCGGGCTGTACCAGGGCCATGCCCTGCCATGCCCCGGGCCGTGCCCTGCCATGCACCGGGCTGTATCGGGCCGTATCGGGCCCGTGCCTAGCTGTGCCCTGGGCCACATCGGGGCCATGCTCCCCATTGCGCCTTGCCGTACCGGGCCGTACCCGTCCGTGCCCCGCGCTGCCCCGCCCCTCCGCCCCGCCCCCTGCCCCGCCCCCTGCCCGGCCGTGCGGCAGCGTGCGGCGCGTGGGGCCGTGACGTCCCGCCGCACGCGGGTGACGCCTCGCCGCGGCCCCGCCCCCGAGCGCCGCGCAGCTGAGGCGGCCGCCATGGCGGTGCGGTTGCTGCTGGCCCGGGCCCTGCGCCTGCTGCCGCGCTGCCGCCCGCCCCGCGGGCCCCGGCCCGAGCCCCCGCCCCAGCCCCCGCCCCAGCTCCGGCCCCGGCTCGCCCCGTCGTGGCGGCCCTGGCTGGCCTGGCTGCCGGCCGCCCGCCGCCTCCTGCGCGGCCCGTGCGGCGGGCTGGCGGCGGTGGCGCGGCGGGGCCGCGGCGGGGCCTGCCTGGCGCTGGCCGTGGCGCTGGGGCTGGCGGAGCCGCGCCTGGAGGAGCAGCGACGGGCCGAGGCGGCGTGCCGCCACATCCAGGTGCGGCGTCCCCAGCCCGGGCCGAGCGCTGGGCAGCCCCCTCGGCTCCCTCCGTGAGGGGGGCGGCTGCTGTGGGGAGCCCCTCGGCACCCTCCATAGAGGGGGGGTCTTGCTGTGGGGAGCCCTCAGACACCCTCTGTGGGGGGGGGTCCTTGCTGTGGGGAGCCCTCAGACACCCTCTGTGGGGGGGGTCCTTGCTGTGGGGAGCCCTCAGACACCCTCTGTGGGGGGGGTCCTTGCTGTGGGGAGCCCCTTGGGCACTCTCCATAAAGTGGGATGTCCCTGTGAGGAGCCCCTCGGTACCCTCCATGAGGGGGCCTTGCTGTGGGGAGCCCCTTGGCACCCTCCATAAAGCACGGGGGGGGTCCCTGTGGGAAGCCCTCAGACACTCTCCATAAAGGGGAGGCAGGTCCTTGCTGTGGGGAACCCCTCAGACAGACACCCCTCATGAAGGGGTCCTTGCTGTGGGGAGCCCCTCGGGCACCCTCCGTGAAGGACACGGGGTCCTTGTGGGGAGCCCACCCAGGCAGCCCCAGTGAAGGACACAGGGGGCCCTTGCTGTGGGGAGCCCCTCGGGTACACCTTCCCAGCTCCCCCCAAGGAAGGTGGGGCACCGCTATGAGCAGCCCTCAGACACATCCCCAAACTGGGGGCTGCTGTGGGCAGCCCCACAGGCACCTCCTTCTCCCCCAAAACAGGGGAAGCCTCTGGTCAGCAGCCCCTTGGCACCCTAAAACAGGTATCAGGGAGGGTCCTCACTGTGGGGAGCCCCTCACACCCTGTTCCCCCACTAAAGGAGGAGGTCAGGGCCCTGGTGATGGGCGTCCTGTGTCCCAGGAGCCTGGTGTCGAACCCCCAAGTCCGTCACCTCTCTCCAGGGCAGACTGGGCCAGGCCATGCTGGCAGGGCACCGGTACGGATGGTGCTGAACGTAGTATTTCGTGGGTAAAAATAGACATTTGGTGTTCAGAGCCAGCTGTCACCTGCCCCACTAACCAGCAGACAAACACATTCCTGCAGAGGTTTTGCCTTTCCCTGAAGCTTTGTGGGGAACTTTGCCTCCCCTGCCCTTGCTGGGTAGTTAAATTTGCTTTATAAATTTGCTCATCCCCCTTCCACTGTCCCCGAATCTGTGTCCCTTTGCCCCAGGGCACATCCCTAGGCTGGCCGCTGGCAGGTCAGGGTTGTGGCTCGCTGGGGAGTGTGCTGGTTTCTGTCTGTCCAGGTGACAGCTGTGGCACCACCAGACCTGTGGGATCGTGAACGCTGGAGTTAAACTCCAGCACAACCCTCCTGTGCTTTGTTTTCTCACATCTCTTTCGATTTCCTCCGGCTTTCTCCTGTGGCCGAGTCACTCTTCCTCAAAATAACTGACCCTTGTACTCAGCTGCCACAAAAGCTCAGGGCATTGTTTTTCCATCTTTTGCTCTTAATTGGATTTTCTTTTAAATGCTGTTTGCCTGATTTATTTATTGAGGGGGGAGAAAAGTGTACTAGTGTATCTCTTTTTAGAAGTATTTAATTAGACTTGTCTTTACAAAACATGTTTATGTTCTAGATTAGCAAATGACTCTCGCTCCCCCTTCCTCCTCTTCCTGTGCATCTACAGCACCCTTGGAAAGGGCACTTTTGGTAAAGGCTGTTTTAGGGGTAAATCGTTTCAGATAAAAATATATGGGCTGCATATTAGTTTCCCTGTGATTACAGTGATTTGAGCCTAATGGTTAGAACCTGATTGTGCGTTTTGGGTTGGACCAGCCCAACAGGACGGTAATACTGCTTAAACAGGAAGGGAGTTCTCCTTCGTTGGGAAGTCTTGGATAACCGAGCGGGTTTTTTTATCATTGTGGTTTTGTATTCCTTTCAGACCGTGTTTGTTGGAAAGAACAAGCCGCAGAAAAATCCCCTGAGCTCCTTCCGCTGGCAGGGCTTCAAGCTGGAAGAATATCTCATCGGCCAACCCATCGGGAAGGGCTGCAGCGCTGCGGTGTACGAAGCAGCTATCCCTTTCTCGTGTGATCGTCAGGGCCGTGCGGAGAGCAGCCGTCTTGCCGGGCCGGGGCCGGCTGTGCAGTGCGATCATGGCTCACCTTCGCAAGCGGCTGGAGAGGAGCCTGTAGAGAAATGCCAGCCAAAAGGGGCTTTTCCATTAGCTATCAAAATGATGTGGAATATTTCGGTAAGCAGTTGGTTCTTAATCTCCTTGTCTGTCACGGGGGAAGTCTGGCTGAAATGTTTAATGTGTAAGTGTTGAAAGAGCAAGTTAGGTAGCACACGATGAGCATTTCAAAACAAAGCTGTTGATATGTGACATTGGAGACATCAGTTGTGAGCGAATGGTCCCAGAGCAAGGTAATCAGCATTCATCATTCCTCTGGAAGTGGCGCTGGGAGCTGCTGCTGGTGGTGTTGGTTATGGAAGTGACGTGTTTTGGAAGAAGAGTTTTTCTGAAGCTGTCTGTAATGTTAAGGTGTAAGACCAGCAAAGCCACCACTGCCAGTGCTTTAGGAATCAGTGTCCTGGTCAGTGTCAGGACAGAGAGAGATTTTCTCCTGCAAAGGGTAGCTGGGGTGTGAGTGAATGGTCACAGGGGGTTGGACAGTAGCCTGTGTTTGGGTCCCCTTGCCCCTTGTGAAGTGAATGGATGAGAGCTGTGCTCACGTTTCCCAGCCTGGGTGACTGTCTGATCCGGCCCTTCAATGGGGTTGTTCCACACTTAAAAAAAAAAAACACCTGGCTTTTCCTGTTGAAGAGGTTTTGTGGCACTTGATATGACAAGTGGGTATTCTAAGGGAGTCTTCCCAAACACCAGCATCTGAAATCCCTTGGGCTCCAGGAATACACCGACATTTAGCTGTGGGCTTTTCTGGTCAGGTTTTGAAGTTGAACACAAGTGTTAGCATATAGCTCAGGGTGCTAAGAGTCGAGGGTGTGTTTGAAGAGACAAACAGATTTCTTTCTGCAAGCAAGGCCTTGACACATCCCTTGGCAAATTATTTAAGTCGTTCATTGCCTGCCCTGATTTTCAAAGTAGAGAAAAGAGTCCCTTCAATCTAGTCTCAGTTGATTCAGATGCAGCACCCGCGTCAGGATTATCTGCTTTCGGTCTGTATTGAGGCTGAATGCTTTTTCAGCTTAAACCACTCTGGTGTCTAATTGCTGTTGCAGGCTGGTTCATCAAGTGAAGCCATCCTCGATGCGATGGGCCGAGAGCTTGTTCCAGCCACGGGGGTTGCCTTAGCTGGGGAATATGGAGCTGTCCCTGGCCGCAGGTACAGTCATTGTGGAAAACGGTGGCGGTTCTGAAATGTTGACCTGCTGATTTTATCCGTCCTTTCATTTTGCGGCACATTTGTACTGTTAAGCAGGTGGCCAGAGGTTTCTATAATAGTTCCCGAAAGTAGATAAACCCGAAGCCTTGGTATTATTAATGGCTTGGGGGGGCACGTCAATGTGTTCTGTCTGAACGACAGTGCCTGCAGAAGTGCTGCACGCCTCAAACACCCGTGTGGGGATCGGTTGCTGGCTGCTGCGGGGAGTTTTCTCCAGGGTGCGTTTCTCCAGCACGGTTAGGAAACCACACAGCAACAGCGCTGTTGGAACAGTGATTTTAGCACAGCCTCGTTGAGTCTGAGGAGCAGATTGTGGCACGGCGGGTTGGCCTGCGGGGAATTTCTGCAGCTGAACTGTACCAGCTTGGCTGGTGTAGTAGTCCAGAAGCATGTCAGAAAAGTAAGGGCCAAAAAATGGGGAACTGGTTGGGGTCCTGCCAGCGGTCTGATGGGCGACGGTGGCCAGGCACTTGTCTGCCCTGTGCCTTAGTTTCCCCATGTGTAAAAAGCATCAATACCTGTAGAGTTAAAGGCTGTGAGGAGCTGCTTCTGATTAAACATCATCTAAATACGTGCATCGTGGTGCTTTTTAATTACAGAAATATACACCCACAATTGGTAACAATGTGACTGTATTAAATATCAGACAATTTGTAACACAATTTGACTGTACTGTTTTAGAATGGGTTTGGCTGTAAAATGGTTGCTGCTGGGCAGGGAGGTTGAAACTATTCTCCTGTGAGGAAACGGGCGAGAAAGAAAATGGAAAATGACTCAGTTTCTACTCTTTCACCTCAGTGAGAAGTGAGCAAACAGCATGAAGGTGGGAAATTGCACGGAAACTTTTTAAGTTCTCTCGAGTGCACTATCATTGTTCAAAAATGCATCTTCTTGTTCGATTTGAAACAATGGAGTCTGCAGTCCAGATTGTCTGATTTAAATTTCAAATACATCTCAGCTGCCAATACAAATGAATAATGAATGCTGTGCGGTACGTCGCTAGCTGGGAATGAGACTGAGCAGCCAAAGGGGTATTTGACATTCAGGGGATGAGAGGGGAGAGCGAGCTGTTTGGCAGATAGATAGGTAACCTGCCTTTCATTGTAGCGAGTGCTTCCTGCCCGTGCCCCAAAACAGAGGGTCTCAATCGATAAGCCTCGTGTGAAGCTGACCTTTATTTTACGTCTAAGAAAGTAATAGTGTTTGGAGTTCGTTTCCTCTAAAGCTGCTGTTCCAGTTCTTTTTGAACTCAGAAGCAGCCTGTGACTAGCTCTGCCTTTGTTAGCGGCATGGGAAGGGCTAGCAGGGTTTGAATAAAATGAAAGGCTGCATGTTATGTGTAAGGGGTTCTGGCAAAGCTTCGTTCGCAGCGCAGGTAAAGCACCAGTATTCCCTGTTCAGCCATCATATAGAGGGAAATCCAGTTACCACAGGGTCCTCCTGACAGCTGGGGTGAAGCCTTGGTCTGCATGCCCTCCCCGCTGGTGCATCAGCAGACGGTGCTGCCCTGATGGTGACAGTTTTGTTTGCTGTGGGAAGTGCCGGGGTAGATTCTGAACTGTGGAGAAAGTGCTGGGAGCCACCCGCTGCTGCAGCGGATCTGCTCGGGCTGTGGGCACTTCGCATCAGCGTGGGAACCACTGGGCTGAGGCGCTGCCTGGGACGTTGGCCGTGAGGGCAGGGAGGTTGCTGTCCGTGTGGCTTCTGGCTGAAGGGTTTCCAGGAGGTGAATGTTTGAATATTTGCTTAATGTGCAGTCCTGTAATCTGTACTGAGCAGCCTTAATGCTCTCTCTGATAAGGCTTTCACTGCAGAATAAACATGTTTGCACCTGCTCTGGAACCTGTTGGTGGGGAGGACAGGCTGTATTAAGGAAAAGTTGTTCCAGAAAGAGCAGAGATGTGTCTGTGATACATGAGATCTGACCAGGAGACCGATGTAATCTGTATTTATACTTTTACACAGAAAACCCATCCCTGGGAGGAAGAAGTTGCAACCTCATCCGAATATAATCCAGGTGATCCGAGCGTTCACATCCTCTGTCCCTTTGCTGCCCGGAGCCTTCGCAGACTATCCTGATGTTCTTCCATTAAGCCTGAATCCCAGAGGGATCGGTCATAGCCGCACGCTCTTCTTGGTGATGAAGAAGTAGGTAGAGAGAAGCTTGTTAACGTGACTTGGGCTTTTCATGAGACAGCCCGGCGGGGCTGCGTATTTGGCTGTGACACGGGTCCTTGCAAAGATCTGGCCCGGGCTGCTGCCAAAAAGCAGAGTACACTCTTGGAAATGTCTGCTAAGACTTGTTCCAAGTCCTTGAGATTTTAACTCATTTGACAATGAAGACAAGCCATTCTTTTTAACCATGGCCCCAAATTAAAGTAAGAAGTGAGGAGCTTGTGCCCATTATTGTCTGCCCTTCTAAGTCTGAACTTCACCCCTAGTCTGAACACGCCGCTATAGACAGAGTAGAATCAGTAATGAGATTTATTAGCACTTGGCATCTCTGGCTTTCTCAGTCAGGTTTTGGTTTTGAATGGGTGTTGCGGTGGTGTCGACATAAAAGCACCTTCTGTTTCCCTCTCTTTTGTTCTGCCTGCGTCTGGAGAAGCGCCCTGTCCTCTCTGTATTTCATGAATATGTGCTTTCTACTGATGGGCACGTCTCCTCATTTTGTGCATACAATCTGCACAGGAATCTGCCTCCTCTTGTGGGCAAAATATAACACCAGTACATAAAACCAGCAGGAATGACCGCAGTCTACCTGGAGCCCCTCGCCCCGCTGTTTAAGAGGCTTCTTTTATTTGTTGTTGTTGAACTTGGGCGAGAGTGCCAAAAATTCAGTGGTGGGTGGTGTTGCAAAAGAGAGGATTTGAGAACAGCGGGCAGGGGAGTGGGGTCAGGGTGAGGCTGGGAGCTGGGAAGGCATCGCAGAGGTCAGGAAGAGTGTGTCACCAGCCAGCCAGCGCTGAGGTTGAGCTGCCAGCGATAAGCTTCTGAGGTGCTAATTCAGAGGTGTTCCTTGTTCTAACTAGTTACCCGTGCACGCTGCGCCAGTACCTGAGGGAGAGCAGTCCAGATGTTTGTCTCTCCACGATGATGATTTTACAGCTCTTGGAAGGCGTGGACCATCTTGTGCGACACGGAATAGCACACCGAGACCTGAAGTCTGACAACATCCTGGTTGAATTTGATTCCGGTACGTAGATTGCTGAGTATAAATGCCAATTGAGTCCTGCACCAAAGCGATGCAGTTGCGTTGCTGTGCAGGGAAATCCTACCCAGGTGTGTGCTTGGGGGAAAACCAAGCGCCAAACCCTTTGAAGAATCTTGGGTTTAGTTTTTAGCTTACTGCTTGCTGTCACTGCAGTGCTGGGAAGTCATTTATCCTGTCTGTGCCTCAGGTTTTGGATCATTAAAAGGGACTTGAAAGGAGCGTTGTGCTGTAATCAGGTGGCGAGAGGCAGCGTATTGCTGAGGCGACACGTTACCCAAGCACAGTGAACATTGGCTGGAGCAGATGGGTGTATAATAACGGCGCATTTGTGATGCTGGAGGTGCCTTTGCTTCAGGCTCTCAGCTCTGGCACCTCTCACTAGCCCAACAGCACAGGGCGGTTCTTAAAATCCCTCCTTACAGTCAGGGTAATAGTGGTGCACCCTGGAATGATGAAACATTGGTTGGAAGGCAAGGGAACTGACAGCGTTAAAGCCAAAAGCAGCATTTTCATCAGTACTTGTTCTGTCAGCCTCTGAGCTCAATTTTCATTATCTCAGCTCTTTTTTGGTGTGATTGAGATGTAAATGGACAGGAACCAACAGCAGGCAGCCAGATCTGTGTGATTAGGAGGTGAGTAGATTGAGCAGTATGAGGGAGTGAGAGAGAGAGGCTACTGGAATCACAGCCTCCCTTCCCTGGGACAGGCCTGACAGGCAGACAGGACGGAGGATTCCCTGTCCTCTCTCCACCTGGCTGAATGCAGTGGCTTAAGGGCTTGGGGGGAACGATGATGAGCTCCTGCCTGGCGCAGCAGGCGTGTCTCCTCTGTGACCACCCCACCTGCCCGGGTGCCCTCGCCTAACACGTACAAGGCTCTGCGAGCAGAACCAAACAATAAAGAGGATGATGGTTCGTGTAGCTGAGTTAAAGCTGGCCTACCCTGCCTCAGATCTGCTTTTTTAAACTAAAATAGGTGGGTCAGAAGACTCTCTCTCTCTGTTCATATGACTGAATGCTAACCTGTGTCATTTGCAGCTGGCTGCCCCTGGCTGGTGATCACGGACTTCGGTTGCTGTTTGGCAGATGAAACCATCGGCTTGAGACTGCCTTTCACCAGCTCTTATGTGGATCGGGGTGGCAACGGCTGTCTTATGGCACCTGAGGTGGGTGTCAAACGGACACCTTGAGCTCTGAAAGGTGAAATGTACTCAGTCGGTGTTATGAGGCAGAATCGACCTTTCCCACAAAGTTTGCTCTTCGGTCTGTTCTCGGGGCCCCTTTCTGTGTAGCTGTTGAAGAAGTTTACATAGCAGTCCTTGTGTGGTGACAGTAGGTTTTGTGAAATTATTTATAGTTCCTTTTTACTTCTCTGATGATAACCATAATAAAAGCGAGGATGCCCTTAACTGTCTGCTTGACCTGGAGCTCCTTGCCTTGCATTGCTTAAGTGCTGGTGCAGGTTTGGTTGTTCATCTGCCTGTCTCCTGTCCATCTCCAATCCCACTGTGAAATAGGCCTTGGGACTCTGTGAACACCAGTCAGGGGCAAGGACTAAAGCCTAGGCGTGATGACAGAACTCCTCCTGGTGTCCCGCTGGGTTGAGCACTGCCAAAGGCTTAGAGCATGCCATAGGCAGTATTTACACCAGAGATTTAGATGAAACCTAGCTTTGGTGTCAGTCTCTCTCAGTTTATTGCAGTGGAAATGCTGACTCAACCCTTGAGAATTAGTTTTAGCACAGAGCCCACCCTAGAGCTGTTTATTTGAACATCCCCATCTCTGTGACAGGTGATCACAGCGTCACCGGGTCCAGGCACGGTCATCAACTACAGTAAAGCCGATGCTTGGGCTGTTGGAGCAATTGCCTATGAAATCTTTGGCTTGGCCAATCCTTTCTACGGCCACGGGGAATTGGCTCTGGAGAGCAGAAGTTACCGTGAAGACCAGCTGCCAAGCCTGCCCAATCATGTGCCCCTTGAAGTGAAGCAAGTGATAAAGATGTTACTTCGGAGGGATCCCAACAAGGTAAGAAACCCAGTGTCTTGAAGAAGTCACCTGGCTGGTCTTGGGGAGGGAGTACTTGTAGATCCTTTTGCCTGGAGGGCCATGGCTGCAGGACTGCAATCCAGCTAGTCACTGCAGTGTAGGTAACGATCAAAGAGCCGCGCAGAGTCTTTGCTGAAGTATAGTGTGGCCCCTCGTGTGTGGTGTGGAATAGTTTCAGGGATTTCAGCAGATGTTTCTGTTGGGGAACTGAACCTTGAACTGGAGGGTTCCATGCAGCTGCCTGATTTCAATAGTCACAAAGAGCTTTTGAATCGTGGTGCCTTGGAGGAGGCTCAGGGGGCTTTGGCAGCGTAGGTGCTGCAGGCAAGTGATGGGATGTGAGTGCAGCAGGATGTGCTTATCTTCCCCCTCCTTCCTTTTGCAGAGATTGTCTGCTCGAGTTGCTGCTAACGTGCTTCACCTGAGCCTCTGGGGTGGCAGTGTCCTAGCGTCCACGACCCTGAAGGCCGACCAGATGATCGCCTGGCTTCTCTGCCAGTCTGCGGCCGCTCTGCTCACAGAAGGACTGGTGGACAATAGGCGGGTAGAAACCAAAATGAAGATGTGCTTTTTGGCAAACCTTGAGTATGAAGACCTCTGGGCAGCGATATTCCTGTTGCTGGCCTGGAGAAGCCGCTCTGGGTGAAGAGTCCCATCTGAGACTCGGCCACGCTACAGATAAATGGCACTTTCTAAAGGCACGTGGTAGTCTGTCTTTTCTGTCTGCCTGGAGTCCTGTAGTGCTTTAGGGAACAAAAGTGCAGGCCTGCGTTTAAGAGGTCGAGTTTATTTCTAGCAAGCATTAGTACACGCTGCTTTTCTCTCCCTGCTAGAGGAACTGCCCTTGCTTCTCAGTCTCTCAGTGTGAGGGCGTGCGGACTGTGCAGGTGTCCTGAGGTACGTGGTTGGTTTTGCTTGCATTCGGGAGCTCTTAAGTGATTCTCAATCGTGTGTTGACCGAAGCGATTTCCCTTTCGGAAGAGGGGGCGTGTGGGAGGAGGCACTGTCTGGCTGCTCGTTAAACGGAAGCATCATGGGTTTCAGCACTACACTGAGAAAGCCGAGCTGACAAAGGGACGCGCGATCTTTCTTTTCTTAGGAAGACCAGCGGTGGTCTCGAGATGGTAATCCTCTGCAGCCACAGGGTCTTGCTATAAAATTACAGCCTAAAAGCCTCCTCAGTGAGGTGCTGCCTGGTGACGTCAGCGTCAGGAGCCGCTTGCTTCTTACGGCAACGCACCATTCAATACCTCACCAGTTGCACGCGAAATAGCAGAAATACATTGAACTCAGAACCCACTTACATGGGTTTCCTGATTGTGGTCGTGTGGTGACTGCTGCCGCGGGGTCCAAGGCTGAGTCAAACCAGTTAGGGATAATAGCGCAAATGAAAGGGCGCTGAGCAGCAGTGCCTGCTTAAAGAGTTTAGTGTGATGCTCTGCTCTCTTAACGACCTTTTATTTTTCTCTGTTGAAGTAATACCCTTTGGTTGGGCAGGGCAGGAGACAGATGTTTGAACAACAGCAGTGGTGTTTATGAAAACAACATTTGAATGCATAGTCCTGTTTATGAAAACAACATTCGATTTGTAGTAGTGTTTATGAAAACAACATTCGATTTCATGTCTATTGCAGTGTTCAGAGGAAATGGGGAGAATGTTATGTATGCTTGTTGCACAATAAATTGAAGATGAAGCTCTGCTGCTGAGTGGGTCTCTAAATGTAGTTCATCTCCGTTCGGTGGAGGTGGGCTTTAGGCTGGTGGAGGCCTCGGGCCCAACATGGCCCTGGTTCAGCAGTGTCTTAAAAGATCGTTCAGCTCTTTCCAATGCTGCCTGTGGAACGTGTCATTTTATTCCACCAAACGGAGTTTCCCGAAGAGGAATGGACCTTGCCTTGTGAACCTGCCTGTTTGGTACTCTCCTGAATGGTAAAACGCTGCCTGCTCCTGTAGTTTGTGGGTCGATGACAGCGTGTGTCGAACAGCTGATATCCCTAACCCTCATGCAGAACATGCTATCAGGATCTTGCACGCTGAAACGGCACCTAGTTCAGCAGTGGTGCAAAGCCACCTGCCGGGGACTGGCCCTGCTCATTTTGCCTTGGGCACAGCACGCTGCTGGGGCTGTAAAGAAGGCTCAGCAAAGAGCACAGAGCCTGGGAAATCGTGGGAAGTGAGCTCTTTGGGGGAAAAGCTGCAGAAAAAGAACATTTTTTAATATTGGTCTGACCCCAGCCAAAGCTGCTACTGCTTTTTCTCAGGTGCTGAGTTCTCGCAGCACACTCTTAGCTGGGATGGCTGCCTCGGGTTTGTGAGCTCGGTGCCTGTGTCTAGCAGCGAGGCCTGTTCCCCGGGCACTGCCTCTGGAGCTCTTTGAAGAGTAAATACTGTCGCTTTTCTGGCAGGTCTCTGCTCTGTCCTCTCTTTCTGGCGGTCTGCAGCGTGGGTAGCTCAGCAAGGCGCAGCTCTGCCTTGTTGACATGCAGCGTCTTCCCTTGTCCCTGCAGTACGGGGCACGGAACACGTGTTCCATAAGCAGCTGGAGGGAGCAAGCTCGCTGCTGTGAACCTGCTCTGGCGCGTTCCCTTGCCTCTGCCTTTCCCTGTCTCTCTGGGGTCCCATTGCTGCAGAGTAGGGAGCAGCATGTGGAGCTGGAGCCGTCTGATTTCAAGTGGTGTCAGTACTAGGCCAACCAGGGATCAGATGGATCGAATGGTGCTGGTTACCTCCAGGCATTAAGGAAACTTGCTCCCCCTGGAAATCATTTCATCTCTGTCCTCAAAAATGGCCTAAAACACTTGTCCTGCAGCACTGCCGCCGGTTCTTAAATCCCCATTAGTGTTTCTCCTTTGTGTTTTGTCTGTTGACAGTTCTGCTGAGGTTAAACTTATTTTTGTTTTCTTTCCCTGCCTGCCTTTCATTAGTGAGACATTTTTATGATTTTTCAGCATTTGTGGCGCTTTTGTAAAGCGTGGTTTAACAGTATATGCTGTTAATGCAACAAATGCTACCTCACTTTGCTCCCTCCAGGCACATGCAGAAAAACTGGACCGTTGCCCAGCACGTCCCAGCACGTCCCTCTTGCCCTGTTGTGCTAATCCCTAGGCAGGCGCTTGTCGGAGACAGGCTGTGGTGTTTGTTCCCGGTGCTGGCTGGGAAGCAGAGCAGGCGTTGGGAAGCGGGGATGGAAGGCCAGGAGGAGGACCTCGGGGGGCTGACCCAGATCTCTGCCCCTGCCCGAGCGGTGGGGTGTCCGGCTGCACTTTGAACCCCGGGGAGGGTGGCGGGCGCTCTGCCCGCCCGCGGTGTTTGAGGTGAGACAGAACAGGCTCTGCTGCGTGTGGGGCTGAGGGTCAGAGCCCGTGGGGCAGGATGAGGACCCTGCTCTGGGCTGGCTGCAGCCAGCTGCTGCCCCGGGAAGCCGGGCCCCGCGCTCGCAAGCTGGCTGCGGTGGCCGCCCCACGGCGCGGCCCCTGGCCCTCACCTGTTCTGGCCACCTCTGGCTCCTCGCCCAGCGCGTCCCCGGGGCACGGGGCCCCTCGCCACTGGGCCTCACGGTTCAACATTCCCCCCAGTGCCCTCTCGGTGGCCCGGCCCGCGGGGGTCTGCTCTATGATGAAACTGCCCGTTCAGGGGTCGGCAGAGGGACTGGACGCAGCTTTCGTTGGTGTCCCTCTGGACACGGGCACGTCCAACCGGCCAGGAGCCAGGTAAGGGCTCGCCGCGGTGCCCGGGGAGCCGGTGCCTCGCTCCAGCCAGCCAGCACGGCTCCTCTGGGGAGAGGGGCGCTGGGCACACGGCGTGGGCGGCAGCTCTGCCCAGCAGCTTTTCTTACCCAGCTGCGCTGTCTCTCCCCAGGTTTGGCCCACGTCAGATCCGGGCTGAGTCGGCGATGGTGAGGAGATACAACGCCAGCACGGGGGCAGCGCCTTTCGACTCCCTGCAGGTGGCTGACATCGGCGACGTGAATGTGAACCTCTACAACCTACCCGACAGCTGCCGCCTCATCCGAGAGTCCTACCAGAAGATCGTGGCCTCCGGCTGTGTGCCCCTCACCTTGGGTAAGGACCCTGCGTCCCCCTGCCGTGCCACCGTGTGCCTGCTTGTCCGAACTCCCTCTTTTCCCCACCTCATCCAGTCGGAACGTGATCGAAGGTGAGCGATGAATCTGTCCCTGGCACGAGGTGTTGTGCTGTATTTACAGGCCCTCTGCTGAAATGGCTGCCAGTAGCAAAGCCTCCTGCGCTGTGCCAAAAAGGAGGAGGGTGGGTCAGCTGAGAGGCCGTGTCAGTGCTCCCCAGCCAGCACAGCCTGGAGCTCAAGGGAAGGCAATCAGCGACACGCTTTCTGTGTCCTGTTGCACAGGACCCAAAGCAAGAGCAGTCTGTGTCCCTCTGGAAAGCCTCGAGCTCGAGCGAGTGCCCGGCAGTGTGCCGCTTTGCACAAGGCGTGCTTTGGGCGCCTGTTCAAGCTTCCAGCTGTCACAGCTTGGCATCACTGAGTGAAGTGAGTGCAGAGAGTCACCAGGGGCAAATCATCAGTTACAGCATCCTCAGAAGTGAATCAAGCACCTACTTAAAAGCCTGGTCAAGTGTCCCGCTCCATGAGCTGCGGCTGCCGGCAGTGGTGCATCTCTGGTCCTCCTGAGGAGGGAGGAAGCAACCTGCACATGGGATCCTCAAGTTTTCCTTCGGGAGTGAAGCCCTAGGGTGTAGAAACAAGTGCAGGATTAATGGATTTGGGGGGGAAAATTGCCTGGGAAGAAACATAATGAGTGCTAAGCACCTCTTGCAGGGCTTCACACCCTCTTGCCTGTCCTGTTGCAGGTGGAGATCACACCATAACCTACCCCATCCTGCAGGCTGTGGCAGAAAAGTAAGTTGCTAATTTGGAGATGTAGATTAAGGACCTGGGAAGGAGCCTCAGGAAGGCTCACGGCAGGGCCATCGTGCACGGGATGGGGATTAACACAGCCACCTGTCTCGACTAGGCATGGTCCCGTGGGACTGGTGCATGTGGATGCTCACACCGACACCGGGGACAGAGCCCTGGGGGAGAAGATCTACCACGGGACCCCATTCCGGCGCTGCGTGGAGGAAGGGCTGCTGGACTGCAGCCGCGTGGTGCAGATCGGCATCCGAGGCTCCTCTTATGACCCCGACCCTTACCAGTACTGCCGGGAACAGGTAAGCTCAGCCACGGGCCTGTGCCAAGAGTTGCTTTCTTTCCCTGCCACTGATATTCCCATGTCATTAATATTCCCTTAGCATCAGCTGGGTAAGAAATGTCTTTTCTGCACCCTGTCCCATGCCAGCAGCTTGGCCCACAAGACAGCTGTTCCCAGCCCACCGAGCCGTTAGTCGAGCGGCATGTGCGAAAGCCGAGCTGTGGGCACTCCGCAGCTTGGCTCTGCGCTGAGGATTTATCCTGATGGGGCAGGGGATGCTGCGCTCTGCCTGCCTTCCCTGAGCGCACACCCACGTGTGTCCGTGTGCCCGCAGGGGTTCCGGGTGGTCCTGGCTGAAGAGTGCTGGCTGAAGTCCCTGGGGCCACTGATGGAGGAGGTGAGGAAGCAGATGGGGGAGCAGCCGGTGTACATCACTTTTGATATCGATGGGCTGGACCCTGCCTATGCCCCGGGCACCGGGACACCGGAGGTGGCTGGGCTCACACCCGCACAGGTAAGGGGGCGCAGCTTCCTTCCCCCGTGGGACAGGGACCTTTTTGTGCTCGTTAGGGGAGGTCATAGCACCAGCGCAGGGTTAGGGAGGCCGGGGAGCATTTCGTAGGGGTCATGAGGAAGGGAAATGTTGAACTGGTGAGGTTTGGTCTGTAGAGGTTGGGTTTCCTTGTCTGTGTATGGGGAAAGCAGAGAAATCTGTTTTCTTCCCAGGCTCTGGAGATTATTCGTGGCTGCAAAGGACTGAACTTAGTGGGATGTGACCTCGTCGAAGTCGCACCCATGTACGATGTCTCTGGTGAGTCTAAAGATGGTTGGCAGTAAAGAGGTGTGCCTGGCCGGCAGCTGGACAGCAGTCGCGCATTCATGGCTTGGGGTTCCCCCCCCTTTCTGTCGCCTCTCAGGGAATACAGCCCTCCTGGCGGCGAACCTGCTGTTCGAGATGCTGTGCGTCCTCCCCCGAGTGCAGACAGGGCGAGGGCAGCTCCCACCTGCCCCAGGGGCAACGCGGCTCTGACCCTGGCCATGGCTTTCGGGTCCCGTTCCCCTTGACTGGTTGCAGCCAACGTGGGCTTTGCAGTGAGGAATAAATGCCACTTACTACTAAAAAAGGTAATTTTAAGCTGAGAAACTAAGTAAAGTAGCAGATGGGTTTGAACAGCCCATTTTAACAAGGGTGGCTGTAGCTTTTGAGTTTGCCTGGGAAAGGAAAAGATGAGGCTAATGGTGTTTCACCTGTGCTCTCACCACTGGAATCGCTTACCTGGCTCTTAGGGGGCACATGGCAGAACTGCCACGGGTAAAAAGTTTCTCCCATTAAGATGCAGCAACAGGACAATGAATGCAGAGGAAGGGAGAGCAGCCGCAGGTGGCCTGGGGCTTGTTCTGAGAACAGGGGGATACCCGACTCGATTGCCTGCGGGGATAACCAGGCCTCTCCTGCAGCAGGAGCAGTGTAATTGCTCTGGGAATTTCTGAGCTGACGCGGAGGTGAGGTTAGTTTGTACGTGGAAACACAGAGCCACCTCATCACACATTAAAATAGTTTATTTTGGTTGCGAATCTGTAATCGTCTTAAAACAAAACAACATCAGTGCCCGTTCACAAATACAAAAAAAAAAAAGAAAAAAAAAAGACAAGTTTGCCAAATAAGTTAATTCTCCCCCCCTTTCCCAGTATCAAAAGTGCAAAATATATACCTAATTTTCAGTCCTACTTCTCAGGCTGCCTTAGCATGCTAGTTCCTGGCAGGCTTTCAGTGAACAGCACCGCTCCATACAGGGAGGAGGTTTGGTACCACCTTTAGCCCCGGGGGGCTGCACCCCTTTGCTTCTGAGCGGTGTGCAAGCGCTCGGACCTCCCTCAAATAGTCCACCAGGACTGAATTTCCTCCGTCTTTGGATGACGAACCACCGCGTGTGTAACGGAACCGCAGGTGCGCTTTGCTGATGATATGTTATGATACGGGTCGAGCGCCGCTGGAGGTGGGGGGTTTGGAAAATTACCGGGGGGGGCGATGGCTCGCAGCTGCTGGGGGAGGGTGGACATATCCTGGGCGTACGTGGCCTCTGGCCACACTCTTCTACAAGAAAGAAGCACCCATTGCTCTGCAGTGGGCACCAAAGCTCACCGAACGAGGGGTTTAGAACAGTTTGGCGTTTGCTTCAGCCCACAAAATGTTTCTCCGTCAAAGGGCGACAGGAGCCAAGCTGGTCCGACCTGGTTAAACAGGAGCTGTGCTCCCATTCCAGCTGCAGCCGGCAGGGCCGGAGTGCGCAAGCACCCCTTAACCAAAACTCCATCCTGAAGGGGAGGTGGTTACCTTTGCTAAAAACAAATAATTGAAAAAATGATTCCAGTAAGTGGGCGGCGTGCGACCTGTATTTTGAAGGCCCAAGGGCCTTCTCTTCGTACTTGGGGCAGGGCTGAATTCCCTGGCTGTAGCACAGCTAGGCACTTTTTTTTTTAAACACACCCAGGGCTTTCTTCCGGTTTCTGAGTAGCTGAAGAGACAGCGGAGACTCAGAGAATTTTTTTGTTTTTGTTTTTGCAAATGTCTTAAGAAGTTATGCAGAGCCTGCCACCAGGCCAAGACTTATTCTGGCCACGTCCTGCATGGCAAGCTGCGGGGAAAGTGCACGAGAGCGCTGTGGCAATGGCTCCAGCCAAACGAAGATGAAGTCTAGCAGCATCCAGCCAGCATTTTGTTCCCGCTCTACTTCAGCGGTACGTGTGCGCCTCAGTGCTTTTTGGCAGGGAGCAGGCCTCTCCCTTCCTTCCTTCCTTCCCTCTGCTTTAGTGCCTCGCTCGTGCAGCAGTTCAAGCTGCAGCCCAGAGTTGGCTGAGCTAAAATTAAGTAACCTCACATAGGGTCAGCTGGTAGCATCGTAGCTTTTATTTGGAAGTACATTATACACGGTGTTTGAGATACCTGTGGTGGTCGAAGCACGCCGATCTGCTCCCAGGTTGGGGAGGAGCACAGCAAGCCAAGGGATTGTGAGCAACTAGGTCACAGTGGCAGTAAAATGACTTGAGCATTCCTGGATTTCGTATGGGATGGGCAGCTAGCTCAGAGATTGGCAGAGTTGTTCTAACTGGCTGCTCCGCTACGACGGCAACTAAGGCGGCAAGGGGCAGCCGAGCTTTGAGTTAACCCCACGTGCTTGACTGAGCATTCTACTGTCAGGTTTGGCCCCCACGGCAAAGGCCACCCCACTCAGATCCCCATGCTCCGGCACCGCCGCAGCCTAACGGCGACCTGGTACCGCAGGGGCCTGGGCTGGAAGAGGCACCGCCAGTGCCAGCCGGTGTGAAGCAGCAAAAAGGAAGAACGAGCCCCGCCGGATTTCAGCCCTGCCCGCACAGAGAAACCCTGCTCCTTCGCTTTAGCCCTCGAGGGTCTGGCCACGAATCTGCTGCTCGCCTTCCCAGCAAAGGGTCTCCCTTTCCCCTCACTGTGGTGTCAAAAGTGGCTGTTGGAGCTAAAATGCCAAAGCCCAAACCAAAGCCCACGCTTTGTGACTGCCCTAGCTTCACACGGACCTGCCAGTTCAAAAAGACCCCTCCAACGCAAATGCACAAAACCCCCAAGGCAGCAGCCTGCGTGTTGAGACACCGAGGGTGGGGGCAGGAAGGAAACGGGCGAGCGGCTGAAACCCAGCATCTGAAACCCACGCCTAAACCAAAAGGAGCTTCGCGTGTAAGCGACAGTCTGATGATACCGCACGCCTTGGGCAAAGAATTAGGTTCCACGATACAAAGGAAGGTTTGTACTATGGGTGTAAGGGTGTTTGAAAGGAGCCCCGACCGACTCCCTGGCAGCTAGGTAGAGTTTCTTTTACACATCTACTGGCTTGTAGCAGCTCACGCCTACTATCTGAGGACGCAGTTAAAGTTATGGCTCTAGGATACATCGTCTAAAATCGACAGAAGCAGAAAGGCATCTGAAAAATTCAATGTGACGTTTAAATGGCTCAACACTTTTACAGTATTAACGACCGTGCAAAACCCCTTCCCTCCCTGGTTACGGTTTTGCCAGTGAAGCTGCACGTGGAACTATGATACGATGAGCATGAAACATGCAGATTGCCTACTAGCCCGCACCACAGGTACTCCCAGCTACAGGTTTGCTACGAGGGAGATGCTCCCGACCATACCCTAAAACACTTATTCACTTACCACAGGGAAAGCTGATCAAGTATGACTGCCTGGTGGGAGGCCTTTCAGAAAGGCAGGGCCCAGGAGGGTCCGCAGGGTCTTGCCGGTGTTACACCATGCACCACGGGCTAAGCACACGGGGAAGGGGAGAGAGAACCACGACCTGACCTGCGTTACCGGCCGTGTTCGGTCTGGCCCAAGTCGCCAGGGCAGAGGAGTCATGGGGTTTTCTTCAACCGAGGTCAACTGAGAGATGGAGCTGGGGGTGACTCGGGAAGCAGATGTGGCAGAACAAGAAGGGAAAAACGGCCTTCTTGGCTCTTCGGTAGTACGGTGTCCCAAACGCATGATGAGCGGGCGGCGGGGGGATTTCAGTGCGCTTGGCTGCGCTCCCAGGCTCCAGACACGGGGAGATATTTTCTAGTTGCCGGCCCTAGGAGAGTTCATCTAAAACCTAAGGTCCATTTGTCACACTTGTTTGTGTATTCCTGGAAAGAGCTGTCCCTCGTCATCTTCATAAAAAGTGTGTCCGTTAGAATCTCTTTAAAATCCCTCAGTCTAGCGCGGGCCACGAGGGGATATAGAACCTCTGTAAGGAACCCTCCAGGAGGCGTTCCATCCAAAAGGACAATTTGTGTAATTTGTTTTTAATGGATCGAGAACCCGGGCTGCAGGAGGATTTCCCTCTGGCTTCCACGGGTACCAAGGAATTGTACTCCTCGCATAATGCCAGGGTTCCCCCCTCATCCCCGGATCGGTGAGGCTTAAAGAGGCAGAAGTATTTCTTGTGGCCGTTCAGAGCCAGGACATAGCCTGTGTAGTCACGTTCGAGGAAATGCTTGTCGTACTGGTTTGGGATGGGGGCCGCATCCTGCGCGAACTCTAACAAGTACTCCAGCCATTCTCGGTGCTTGTCCAGGCTGAGGAAGGAGAAATGAAGAGAGCTGCTCCTGGGGGAAGAGTAAAGGGGAAGCGGGATTAGCACGTGCCTCCCGAGCCGGACTGTTCCTGCTGGACAGGTAAGCATTGGTAAATGAGGGCAGGTGCAGAGCTGGGTGGCCGCAGCTCCTTTTTTAACCCCGTTCAGCACAGATGACCAGTGCCTAGTGTGCACCCTCCTCATTGAAATATGGGTACGGCAAAGCAGCAGCGGCACCAAACCTGTCTGGCTAGGAAAGGCTGCTTGGTTTTTGGTGATGCGTTGCTGCTGATGTGTGCAGAGGCCACTTTGCTGGCTAGAAGCGTTCCCTCCTGGTGAACAAGCCAACACCGCTGCTAACTTGTTATCAGAGTGGCATTGCCCAAGCTGCTAAAACCAAAACAGAAACCTGGGAGAGGGCCCCGGCCTACCCTGTGAATGTGTAGACTTCCAGGGCAAACTTCTGGAGGAGCATGGTTTTGGTCGAGTTGGACAGGATCAAGACCACGTTCATGTGACCCGGCCTCAGGCGCACCAGGTTGCTGTTGTAGTTGATGTCCGTTAGCTCAGTCACCTCGACGAAGCCCTTTTTGGGCATCCTGCTGCAACAAGACCGTGATGAGGTGAAGGGGGAACGAGGGACCAGGAGAGGCCGAGGATGGAGGAACTGCAAAGCCGTTCCCTGTCCTCTGCCAAGCCGTCCCCGTGCCCTGGAGTTCAAGCCTGTTTAATGGGTGCCAGGGCCAGACTCGGATCTTCCTCAACGAGTCGGTCAGACCTTGACCTTCCCTGCCTCTCCCTGAAGATGCCGTCTGGGGCCCACTCAGCAGGAATCACGTAATAACTAAGGCTGCACACCCCTGTCCTTGCTGGCCCTTGGTGCTGGCTGAGCACAAATCCCACCCCTCTCACTGCACCCACGCTGCCCCACACAACGAAGGCGCCATGCCCGTACAACTGTGGTGCTTCTCTGCCGCCCCCCTAATGCTCTGCTCTGGCCAGAGGCCCCCCAAGTGATGCTTCAGTGGAAAATGTGTGTGGAGAAATGAGAGAGGGAACCTGTTACTCTCTTTGCCAAAGGTTGCATCGTTCTTCTCCGTCTTTGCAGCATTTTCTTCTTTCTCAGAGGGAGGAGAGTCCCTTGTGTCACTCGAATCACTGCAAAGGAAGATTATCTTGGGTGCGTTTAAGGCACTGTAGATTGGAGAGAGGAGCTATCAGCTGGACTGTAAGATCCCCTGGGACCTTTTGGCCTGCACTCACCTGAAAGCCTGAACAATGACAGTGCCAAAGAGAATGAAGAGCGCAGAGAAGAGCAAGGACAGCAGCGGCATCATTTCTCGCCTGGGGGGAACATTTGCAAACAGCAGTCAGGGCTGTGAGTCCCCCAGTTTCTGTTCGAATTTCAGTTCCTGTTACCTCAAGTAATACCATGCGGTTTCCCCAGAAACTCGCCTGGTTTCCTGGGGTCTTAAAGACAATCAAGATTTTGAGCACTGTCCTGCTCCCACCCAATAGGAGGAGGATAAAAACGGATCCATTTTAAAAACAAGTGACAGGGAAGAGGTGAAAGACAATGAGAGATGTGTGTTTTTGGGAGCATAACATCCACGCTCAGCCTCGAGGCAAAGCATGGCATACTCGAGGCAGAAGCTAACATCACCGTGGCACCACCACTCATTGCCTAAAGCTTGAGAGAATACAGGTGCCTGTGTGTTTTGGTATGTTCTCAATTCCTGTCCATAAGACCTTGTTTCTGCTATGCCTCTGAAACAAGGTAATAGCAGTCCTGCTCCCCATTGAGACTCATTCACACCCAATCCGTACCAGTTACTGTGAAACAAACTGTCCCAGCAGTCTGAGATATAGTCCAGCATAGAGTAGAGCCATCGGATAAGGAACATCTGTTGAAAAAGAAAAAAGCCAATGCCAAACCCGCTACCCAGAGCACCCCGATGGGACTCCCAACCCTTAAACCAAACCCTGGGCCTGATCAGGTCTGGAGCATGCCGCAGGCTTCTCTACAAGAGCGGGAAAGGAGTCTCACCCTGGTATTTTAAAATCTAAATAATGCCCGTGAAGGGCTGCAATGGGACTATCTGAAAAAGGGGATGCAGTGGTTGGGCAGCTGAAAAGGCCACGTGCTTACGGGAGCGAGCTCGTCATTCAGGTCTGCCAGAACGGTCTCCAATGAGAGAAGGCTGGGGTCTGTCCTCAGCTGGTCCAGAAGATCCAGGAGGATGAAGTTGTCCTCTTTGCTGCCTTGCCAGGCTTCCTCCAAGGCTTTATAGACGACCTTCCCAGCATTGTTGCGTCTCTCCAGAATGACCACCTGGACGAGGCAGTAACAGCGCAGATGTCAGCCTGGGGAAGGTACGGTTTTCTAGACAGACATTACGCTTCAAATCACTGCCCAGAATTGGGAGTCAGATCAAGGTATAGCCTCCTGCCCGAAGTGATGTGAATTAGAACAGGTGAAAGGAAAGGGGGAGGATGGGAAAAAAGAAAAAAAAAAGGGGAACCCTCACAGATGATTTTCCCTTATACTTCTCCTCGTCCATCAGCAAGGTGTCGGCAAATTCTGGCTGCCGATCATTATAGATGTGCACAAACTTCAGTGTGTCTTTTGTGTTGGCCACAGCAAAAGTCAAAAATGCGTCATAAGCTGCAGCAAACTTGTCACCTTCTCCAGTAAGCAAGACCACGCAGTGCCTAGGCAACATGACGAGAGGGTTAAGAGCCATTTAGGAAACGAGAGGAAACAAGCATCCCCTTTCCCCTAGCCAGAACCCCATCCTGCAACATGGATACTGAACGTGATGCAATGCATTTGTTCCCCCGCTTGCTCAGAATCAAACAAGTGGCTTTAGAAGCAGCCCCAGCGCCTCGGGGAACAAAACGGGGGGATGCGTCCCCCACGGAGCCTTACTTTCGCTGACGGTGAGACTTCTTCACAGGACATAGCTCCTGGAACAGCCTCTGGCTGGTGAGTCTGGCCACTGTGAGGAACTTATTCTGGGAAAGGAAGTCATCGATGAGCTGCTTCTTCATCTCTCGTGCCTGGTGAGGACAAAGAAATCTGAGGTCAGAACCAAGCCGGACGAGGAGAGCAAAGCTGCTGTGATGTTCGTGCCCGAAGGCTGCCAGCCACCATGGTCTTCCTGGAAATCACCCAAGACGTTTTGAGGCCCTGAGACCGAGCAGCTACTTGTGGCCACCCTCCTCAAAAGATCAGACACCGTAGCTGAAGCCTGGTGAGCTTCTTCTCTCCTCAGGCTTGCTTTTCCCTGCTGCTGAAGCCAGAGTTTATGCTGACAACGAACACTCTGAACACTCTTTGCTTTGACGCCTGCCACTGACCGACCTCTCGTCACAAGCTAAGTCAGAAAACCTGGGTGTCTGTTTGGCAGAAGCTCCCAGAGGGGGCTCCGAGCCGTACCTGCACCACATCGGCGGGCCTGTCGATGTGCTCCTTGAAGACCATCATGGTGGGAGTGTATACGTTGATGTTGTACTGACGGGACAGCTCTTCCGTGCCTCGGAGTCCAACATAGACGTAACCAAAGGACAAGTAATCTCGGTATGCAAAGGCAGTCAGCTGGATGGGAAGAAAGCACCAGCATGTGTTTATGTGAGACAGCAAACAGCATTTTCTCCCCTCCGCACGTGCCTGAGGTGACTTTGCTCTGAGCACGCCTCCTGCTGTGTTAAAGGTTGTCAGGCACACGCTTTAAGAGGCAAGAGCCCTGCCTCACCCTCGCTGAAGCCCAGTTTTCATCCCCTTAGTTATCATACAGGGAGCCTTAACGGACCCCAGCTGGCTTTTACAGCCTGACCTTTCGCATGCTAGCAGGGGGTTCACAGCAAACAGGCTTTTGGGTACCCAAAGGAGCTCTGCTGCAAAGATCGCTCACTACCAGTAAAGGTTAGTTCCTGTCTCTTGTTGCCACTGCCTCTGAAACCCACCCGTGCCTTCATGTCTGCTAAGGGTACATCCGTGGCAGGGCAGAGAAACTGACCCCCAATGCAGTCGGTCACCTGGCCACACTGTTTTCAACCGACGCAAATCAGCTTGCTCTCCTAGAACCAGTCAGTAGTACTAAGCGGCATCGGTCCGCCTCTGCTCACAGCGATACGGCATTTTCTTTTGGCACAGCAGGATTTATTAGCAAGTCAACGGCACAGTGACAGAAATCGCATTACCTTGTATAATAACGGGACAACTGGCATATGATCAAATAGGAGGACGTGGGGCTTGTTTTCTTTCTTCCAGTTGGAGAGAAAGCGGATGTAGTTTTTATCTGTAATCTTTAAATAGAATCAGAACGTTAGTGGAGCCTCTGACGAAGGCACACATGATGCCCTACTGTCATGTCTGAAGGGGAATCGAGCCTGAAAAAGCTGTCAGGGCGTTACAGAAAGCAGACTGTGGGTTCACCTTTCCAACAACAACAACAGGCGTGCTTGCTCTGTGCTTTTTTGGTATAGGCAGTGAATTAAAACCATCCATCTCAACCCCCCACCAACCATCCCAGTTATTGCACCCTCTGCCGATGCAGTTTCAAGACAATACTGGTGCCACTTGTGCTCTCCTAACTGTTCATCAGGACCATATGTTTTATATATGGTGGGAAGCCAAGGCTTTACAGGCATCTGTAAAGAGAGGTGGCCCTCGCTAAAGACCCCGCAGGAACACGAGGGGAGGGGAATGAGGCGCTGAGCAGACAACAGGCAGGTGAGAGCACTACAGGGCCTGACCTGGCCACGTCACACTGAAAAGGGGAGGTGGGCGCTCTCAGATGCTGCCCCAAATGACCAAGCAAGGCTGAAATGCAGGAATTTTGTCTGCAACAGGTGTTCCCTATATCTTTGAAAGGGATCATGATGCCAGCTCCACTGTCCAAGGTCTGAATCAAAACTGGACAAAACAAACCATGGGACTCTGGGATCTCAGTGAGTTTTAGCAGACAACACCTACGAGCTGCCGTGCAGTCCCTCATCAGCTGGATGACAGCCCGAGGAAGAAGGGGAGTGAAATCTGTAATGACAGCTCTTAAAATGCCCTGCCAACCTGTTGGATCTTCATGTGCTAGGGACACACATCAGCTCGGGGGCCAAATTAAATGGGTCAGCCACCAAAACAGCTGAAGAGAGATGCATATCCGGATGGATGTGAGAAGTGGCACGCGACACCCTTACTGGAGCATACCTTTTCTATGAGATTCCCTGGCAGGAGGTTCTCCATGAATTGCCGCAGGTTTTCTCGAACGACGGCGTTGTGGAAGAAGGTTATTTTCCCGTTAATGAGCCCTAGGAGGGACGGCGTGCTGTGTGCCCCTAAGTGATGGGCGAGGCGTCTTTCGTATCCGGCGTGAACAACTCCTATTCCTGCTCCTGGAAAAGGACAGCGAGTTCATGTGAAAGGCAGCCTAGCAGAAAATTGGAGCTGAAGACCCGTTCTACTGCCCAGCGTCCTGCTCAGGAGTTACTCATGGGACCATCCCTCCTAACTCTGTACTCTCCTCCACTTGCAATCCTTCAAGACTGCATTTAAACTCATAGCTTTATCTATGGGGAGAGGGAGAGCACATGCTGTCCTCTTTTCCACTGTCCACTGGTATTCCATGTGCTACGCTAAAACCTCAAGTAGAAAAACCTTAGCAAGCAGGAACTACAAGGCCTTTGTCTCCTGATGTCTGTCGAGTTTGTTCTTCTGCAAATGCATGCACACAGATGATGTCTGTGGGGAGAATGAGGAAGCTGGGCGTGGAGGGGCGAGTACAAAATAAATACCTGCTGGGTGTCCAAATGCCACATTCTGTAAATCGCAAAACTTACGGGATGGCAGCAGCCCTCAAGCAGAGGACCTATTCTGCAGGGATCTTTGCCTATCAGAGCCAGCTGAGTGCAGGACCAAGAGCAACACAGCACTTAGGCTGGCAGCCTAAACCCGTAGTGGTGCGGTCAGCCCTCAGCCCCGCCGCCACCTATTATCGTCAGCATTGGACCAAGCTGCCAGCCGCATGGTCAGGAGAAAAGGTGCCTTGCCCTTGCAATCTAGGGGCCTGGGTTTTCCACCATTTCTAAGCCGTAGCCTCATTGATTACGGTGTCAGTAATGTTTGGGAAAGCCTTAGGCTCAACCCCTGAGGAAATCTACAGTGTAAATGTGGTCCCCCAAAGCCCACGGTGATCACCACAGCCTCACCGGGCAACTGATGCATGCCCAGCCTCAACGGCCTCGTCCTTACCCAGTGCCTCCAGCTCCTGAGCAACTTCTTTCCACACAGGCTCAATGTGGATGCAGCTGAAACACCAGTCTGAGGTTATTTTGATGAGGTAAGGTTTCTTGAAACTATCCGGAATGATTTCATTGATGTAGTGGGAAAAATGGAGCAAATACTTCTCATCAGAGGTGTCGCGCCTCTCCGAATTAAAAGGGAAATGAAAGAAGGACTCGTCAAAATAGAAGCCTTCATGGAAGTGGTGGAACTGGCGATGCTGGTGCGGAGAGTAGCCCTGGCTTTCCCCGGCATCTCCATAGCGGTCAAAGTTTGCCCTCTTTTCCTCGTTGGAGAGGATCTGGGAAGGAGATGATAGAAGAATGCTCACCTGAAACCAGGAGGGGGAACTTCCCTGACAATACTCCCTCAGTAAATTATGGGCTATGAGAGAATGTGTAGCTTTTGCTGCGTGTTGGGAGGGATCAGTGTTCTGGAGAAGGGAGCTATTGCGTGGCCTCCAGGCTCGTTGCAGTCAACGTGGGTAAAAAAAGCCAAAGGAAAGGAGCCTGTAAATCAAGGCCGCTGTACCCATTTCAGACACCGACTGCTCCCTGAGCCCAAACATCATGCCATCTCAGCACTGACACTACTTTTCCAGAGCAGCTTTTGCTGGCATCTGCTTGAATGTTGAGGGCTTTCTCGGCACATCGGGAAGTGCCACAAGTTTTGCCGAGTAGCTGGAAGCCCCACAGAAAAACTGCAGTTTTCAGCTGGGAGATGAGAATTTGCTTTTATTTCTGTGGGCTGGGCCTACTGGCTGCAGCAGCATCAGGTCAGCTGCCTCAAACCAAGGCGGCCAATTTTGAGAGCCATGCAGGAGCGATGTGCAAATTACTGCTTATGCAAAGCATCACGTGAAGCGAGTAAGCCCTGTGGTGAGTAACACTGCTTACATCACCCCCAAAGCACTTATATGTACACATGACACAGATGAGATGGCCACCCAGCCACACGGGGCTCAGTGAGTGGCCACTCCTCCCTCGTTTGAGGCTTTTTAGTGAGAACAGGGCAGACCAGTCACAAAATGACTGCGATGGAGGCCACGCTGGTGACGTCCTGCAGCTCTCTATTGAGAAGGTGGAGGAAACTTTCCTGGTTGGTAGTGTCTGCCTCCACAGGGTTAAGCGCCTTTCCTGTGTGGATGTACGCAGAAAAGCACAAAGCCGCATCTGGAAAAATAAGGTTGCTTAACTTTTAACGATGGCAGGGGTATAGCAAGAAGGGCATGTTACCTCATAGGCCTTGCTGATCTGGATGAATTTGTCTTCTGCTCCAGGGTCCTTGTTTTTGTCAGGGTGCCTACGAGGCAGAACAGGAGGGAAAAGGGGTCAGCAGTTCCCTGCGGGGGCATGGCGAGCTGTTGGCGAGCAGGACATGGACAGGCGGGGTGCGCAGCAGCACCCACTGAGGCTGAGATCATGTTTTCTACCTGGCACATGCTCTCCCACCCTCCCAAAACGCAGCACTGGGATGCACGCCTGCAGGCCCTGTTCCTCTGTCCGATCCCTCGCCAACGGCCCAAGCCCAGGCCGAGGGAGCACGTCTCTTTCCCACCTACTATGGTGATGTGTCCCTTGGCTGCTGCCCTACATAGCTACTGGCTTCTTCCTGAAAAATACCTCCCACCACAGCCCTCGGGGACGTCTGGGGCAGAGCCACGCAGGCTCTCAAAGCTCTGCGGCCATGCCTCGATCCCGCTCCTCAGCGTGTGGTATTTGTGCATCCCATGCGCTTCCCTTCCATGGCCGAGTTGCCCTTGGGTGTCGGCGTGGGAGCCGCGTTGCCCTTTGGTGTCAATGCCTCACCGCCAGTCAGACCTGTGGAGGTCCCAGCTGAGCCAGGGAGAACCTCCTCCCCCGCAGCCAGGCCCCGGGGGGGTTTGACGGGTACTGCGGCTCACGGGAAAGGCGGCCGCTCGGTTTTGGGATGACCCCTGGCCTGCGAGCAGGACCCGGCGCTCACCTCCGGCCGCCCGCGGAGCCCCGCCGGACGCGGACAGCCGGGGGAGGCGGCTGACGCCACGGCCCGGCTGCGCCCCCCGCTGCTGCCCGGCTCTGGGACGCGGTCCGCCCCGGGGTCCGTGTGTCCGGCCGCCCCCGGGCCCGTGTGCCCGGCCGCCCCGGGTCGGGACCGAGGGGGAGGCACGTACCATTCCCGGGCGAGCCGCTTGTAGGCCTTCTTGATGTCGGCCTGGCTGGAGCTCCGGCCCACCCCCAGGATGCGGTACGGGTCGAAGTCCCCCGCCGCCGCGGCCTGCGCTCCCAGGGCCGCCAGCAGCAGGGCGGCGGCCCAGGCCAGGCCCGCCCGCCCCAGCTCCATGGCTCCGGCGGGGGCTCGGCGGGGAGCGGGGCCGGGACGGGGACCGACGCTGCGGGGACCTGCGAGCGGCGAGGGCCGCGGACGGGCCGCCCTCAGCCGCCCTGCGCCGCCGCTTCCGGCGCGCCCGCCCCGCCGTCACCATAGAGACGGCGCCGCTTCCGGTCAGCGAGGCGGGCGGGCAGAGCGGCGCCGCCATGGAGGAGGCGCAGCGGCGGGCCCTGCGGCGCGGGCGGCTGCGGCTGGTGGAGGCGCTGCGGGTGGCACCGCTCTGGGACCCGCTGGAGCAGCGCGGCCTCTTCACCCGCCCCATGGTCGAGGAGATCCAGGTGGGCTGGGGGCGGCCCCCGGGACCCCGCCCCGCGGGGACAGGCACGGGCCGGGTGGCTCCCGTGCCCCCTTAGCTCCAAGGGGGTGGCTCCTGTGTCCCCTCAGCGTAGTGACAGGCCTGGGGGAGGCCTCCGTGTCCCCTCACCCCGGGGGGGTGGCCCCCGTGTCCCCTCAGCCTAGTGACAGGCTCGGGGGAGGCCTCCGTTTCCCCTCACCCCGGGGGGGTGGCCCCCGTGTCCCCTCAGCGTAGTGACAGGCCTGGGGGAGGCCTCCGTGTCCCCTCACCCCGGGGGGGTGGCCCGCGTGTCCCCTCAGCCTAGTGACAGGCCGGGGGGAGGCCCCCGTCTCTCCTCAGCACTGGTGACAGGCCCAAGGGAAGGCCCTGTCTCCCCTCACCCTCGTGACAGACCTGGAGGAGGGTGGCCCCATGTTCCCTCACCCTAGTGACAGGCCTAAGGAGACCTCCATGTCCCCTCACCCAAGGGGGTGGCCCCTGTGTTTCCTCAGCCCGGTGACAGACCCAAGGCAGGGCCCTGTGTCCCGTCACCCTGGTGACAGGCTGAAGGGAGGCTTCTGTGTCCCCTCAACCCCGTGACAGGCCCGAGGGAGAGCTGTGTGTCCCCTCAGCCTGGTGACAGGCCTCAGGAGTGGCCCTTGTCTCTCCTCAGCCCGGGCCTTGCAGGTAAGAGGTGTAAGAACTGCCCCCTGCCCCAGCCAGTGCCAGGCACAGGCCCCCCAATTCCCCTCTTGTTACTGGGGACAGGCCTGGGGGTGTCTTACCTTGTCCCGTGCGCTGCCGACGAGCTGGGGGGTGCCACTGTGTCCCCTGGGTAGGGGCTGGGGGTGCCCCCTCCTGCCTTTCCCTCCAAGCCTGAGGGTGGACTGCAGCTACGTGTCCTCAGCAGGGCTGGGTGGATGGAAGGGGTCAGGGCTGGGGTTGGGGTGGCTGCTGGGGGTCTCTGTGGCTGTCCGCTGGCTCTTGGTCTCACTTGCCCCGGGGAGGTGTGCTCAGCATGCATCCCCACGGTTCCCTTCTCTGGGTGCCAGCTGGAACGGCCGGCCAGGTGGTGTGCCTCAGCCTGGGGAAACATGCCTGGGCTTTCCTCCTCTGCAGAGCGCCGGCAGCCGAGGAGAGCAAGCCCGGCAGCTGGTCATCGACCTGGAGACTCGAGGGAAGCAGGCTTTTCCTGTATTCCTCTCGATCCTGCGGGACACTGGACAGGGTGACCTCGCAGACATGCTGATTGAGGAGTGCAAATGCCTGCCAGCACCACTGCAGCCGATAGACCTGAGGCCTGTCGAGCTGGACTTACATAGAGAGAAGCGTAATAAAAGTAAGTATCAAGGGCACAGTCTTTTCTGGGCAAACAGTAGCTTGGGGTGTGGCAGCTGGGATCCCTCTTGCCATGGGTGTTAGCGTGCAAAGTCCTGGTTTTTGTTGTCCTGGAGCGTGGCTCATAGAGGGGACTATGCAGAGCTGTTGAAAGAACATCATGCTTTCTAGCAGCGGAAGCCTTTGAGCTTGGGCTATGTGCTTGCAGTGTGAGGAGCTTCCTTCTCTTTATTTTTGCATATGACCTCTGCAGTACCTCTGTGAAAACAGATTTTGTAATGTCTTCACCACCTTGTGCTCTGCTGAATCTGTGAGCAGATGCAGCCGTTGCAGTTGTAAGAAGAAACCTTAGTCCATTGAACGCTGGGAAGGGGAAAATGGATGTGATGGTGTATCGCAGCCTTGCCACAGGGCTACTGTGACAGGTGGCTGTTGGCTTGGGTCCTTCTGGGGACCCTGGCTTGTTTATTTGGAGCATGAAATGGGAAGGGGGAGAACACAAAGCCTGACGGTTCTGTGTTGTTACATATGGAAACTTTCCTGCACGTTTGTCCATCCCAGTCCGAGCTGAGAGTGAAAGACCTCGAATACCTCCTGCACCAGCCCGGGGTAAGCTGCATCCCGGCTCTTCCAGAGAGAGGGCGTGCTGAGCGCTCATTTCTGCCATGCGGCAGGCGGGAAGGGGGAGTTGGTATGTGGTGCTGACGCATCACAGGTGGCAGAGAAGGATCTATATGAAATTGGAGTGGAAAGTGTACGATGTCTCATCATGGAGAGTGGAGGGCTAACTACTGTATGTCTGTTGTGTGTTGTAGGTGGTCTGGACATTGATAAAAGGAACCATGACCTGGTAAGTACTTGTTTAGGCATTCCCGAAGTGTTCCCTATTAAGCCAAAGCTCCATGCCTTGTGGGTGGCTACTGAAAATAACCCTGGGATAGCTGGTTCTTGCTTTGTGTTATCTGAGTGATAGCTCCGAGGCCGATGCTGCTGTAACAGGGCTGATAGGGGCTTGGGGCAGGTAAATCATTAGCCAGCTCCTCCATAAAGATTATTGCAGCTGTGACAAAAATAATGTATCTTAGAGCTAACACTTATGCTTAATTTCTGAATGCACTGAGTCATGTGTTGTCTGCAAAGTGGTGTTTAGACTTAGTAATCATAGCATTAAGAGGCGGACACCAGGAAAATAGAGATGAAGGTGTGCAGTGTGCTTTGGCGCATTGGGAAATGCACAGGGAAGTGGGTATCGTGAATGTGTCTGGACTTGCCTTCTGACAGCCTGTGGGTGTCTGACACACAGGGAACGGTTTGGCCATGTATGTGTAAGGCTCCTGGCTGTAGTGGTGTGGGTGTTTGGGTAGCTTTTGTAAAATTGCCGTGGTGCTGTTGTTGATGGTAGAGCTGAGTCTCTGGGAGAGTTATCTGCCTGTTCTCTTGGCTCCTTACGTGGACTCTCATGGTGAGGTTTGGTGGCAATGCCTAAAGAAACCTCCCAGGATCTTCAACTTGCCATGGGAGACGCTGTGGGTAAAGCAGTGGCCAGTTTTCCACAAAGGCGGTCCCCCATCTGGCAGGTGGGTTTGTGTTCCCCAGCAGCTGATAATGACGTGTGTGTGGAGAGCAGATGCTCTTATCTTGCCGTCGGCCTGGGGAAACGCAAAACCTGTGAAATGAGCTGCTTGAAGGAATTGCCTTGCTTGTTGGCACCATGTCCCACTGGATTAGCCAGTAAGAACTCCAAATAAGAGGGTGTTTAATTGCGGTGTGTGCTTGGCAGGTTTATGAACTGAAAGCAAACCCATGTGGACACTGCCTGATCCTTAATAACGTCAACTTCAGTAGAGATTCAGAATTGGATCTGTCAACTCGATATGGCTCTGACGTGGACTGCGAGAAGCTGGAGAAGCGCTTTAAGGCCTTGTGCTTTGACGTCCAGACTCGACGGGATCTGAAAGCTCAGGTGAGGCCGACCGTGTCCAGCTAACACGAGGGACGAGTGGCGAGCCCCTGGAAGTGACTGCTGTCATGTGTTGCGGGCTGTACCCCTGTGGTGGCAGCACGCCGAAAGCCCCAGCTTGTGCTGTGCAAAGAAATAATCGACCACTTGCATCCTCTTTGTTACTGTCGAGCTGTGATTGCAGGAGAGAGGCCCTTGCGTGCTTTCACCCTTCTGCCTGAACTTTGATTCCTCCTTGCGATCTGTAGGGAAGCAGCTGAGCCTGTTACTCTGTGTAGCTCTGCCAGCCCCTGGGTTGTGTGCGGCTGGGGATGCAAGTTGCCTGTCCCTACGGTCCTTGGCCATTACTGGAAGTGGCAGGGGGAACTTAGTCATCTGGATCAGCTGTCAAATGTAGAACGAGGTTCTCTGCTCGCCTGCTGGCCCTTAATTGGCAGTAGTGCTTTTCAGTGGCTAAATCACATGGAAGTGTAGTTTGGTTTACGTTGCTGTGTCACAAAGAACGCAGCAAGGAGAGAAACCTATGTAATTAAAGTAACTAACGTTAAATAAGGTGGAGCCACAGAAACACTGCTGCCTTTTGCTGCCTGTATGTGGGGTGTGGGTTATTCTGTGGCCAAGAGATGGACCAGATCTTTCTGAGCGGTGCAGCTGCAATGGATGGATAAGAGCCAGCCCAGCAGTAATTTGTGGCTGAGGTATGGTTTGAAAAAGTGCTTACCATGACGTTCTCCACGTAGGAAATGATTTTGGAGCTGCTGAAGCTGGCACGGCGGGACCACAGTGCCTTGGACTGCTGCGTGGTGGTCATCCTTTCCCATGGCTGTCAGGTGGGTTTGTCACATCTCTCCTTTTCCTCATTAGGCTGGCTGCCTGCGTGGGCAGGGGTTGATTCCCCGCGGGGCGGGAGAGAGGGAAGCGGTCTGTTGTGACTGATCTGAGGGCCGTTCTGCTGCCACAGTACATTGCAAGGAGTTATGTTCTCCTATCTGGGTGAAAGAAAGCGGAGCTTTTCCAGCTCATCTGGTGTTGCCTGTGGACAAGCGTGGTCCATTTTGGAGGCTGGGGTGTATAACACAGAGCCAAACGCCAGGCTGTGAGTGAAGGGAGGTAGCGCGAACCCTCACGCCATAGTCGTTTGGCCCTTCCTGTTTCTCTGGCTCTGATGGAGGAGACACAGTTAGTTGTAAAGCCTGTTCCTTGCAAGGCAGAGGCCTCAAAGGATGAGGAGAGAAGTTGTTATGAAGATGGGGCGTGTTACATGCCCACTATCCCAGAGGATGAAGAACCCTGTCGCTGGAGGAGATGGGATAGGAGGTGGATAACGGGAGGAGTTGGATGGCTGGGTTTCAGTACATGTCAAACGACTCCCGGGTGTCCCCTCGCCCTGGTGTGGTGCACGCCTTCACACCAACACAAGGAAGTGAGATTTGGTCTGGTGCCTTTAGGGCTCCCTCGGAACTGGCCTTGCCTTCCGCCTTACTAGCTCCTGGATTTTCCTCTTACAGACGAGCCATATTCAGTTTCCCGGAGCCGTTTACGGAACGGATGGAAAACCCATTCCAATAGAAAAGATTGTGAACTATTTCAATGGGTCCAATTGCCCGAGCTTGAGAGGAAAGCCCAAACTCTTCTTCATCCAGGCCTGTGGCGGAGGTGAATCTTTGTTTCGGTTCTGGTGGCGAATTGGCTGTTGAGCATGAGCAGGCTTCAGAGACACGGTTAGGCTTTGGCCTGTTGTTCCTTTTTGTTCGTCACCTGTCTCTCTGGCTCTCTTCTCTTGCCTTTGGCCATGCGTCCTGACCACTGGTGCAGATGGAGTCTGAAGGCTCGGACACCGGCTTCTCAAAGGAGGGTGGGACTGATCTGTGCGTGCCAGAACGGTTTTTCTGTATGGAAGGGATGCAGGAAAGAAGGAGGGGAGCAACTGCGGTGCACACCAAGCAGCTGCTCCAGGTCTTGGGCTGTGAAGCCGGGAGGGAAACACAGACCTCAGGGAGTTTTCCCAGTGGAAGGTCTGTGCAAATGGGTCGAGAGCATGAAACTCCTTTTCAGACAAAGGTTGGGTAAACTTGCCATCCCAAACTCCTTGAATTGACTTTTAAGGAGATTGTCCTCACCTCCTCAAACCTTTTGTTTTGCGCTCTGCAGATGCCAAGGCAATTTTTACTAACTGGCTGACAGGCTAGGTATTTGATGGGATGAGGGAGTATTTTGGGTTTCCCCTTCCCAGGTTGGAGGAAGACTCTTACATCCCCGAAGTAGCCAACTGAATGTATTTCCCAGATATCTCTCAGGAAAACAGACCTTTTTAAAAAGCACAGAGGGACATTCGCTGCACGTTTAGGCCTTCACTAAATTACTAGCATAGAGTAATTCAGCTGATGGCCACAGGATATATATATGTATATTCCACCCCATCCCAGTAGTAAGATGTCTGGCACAGTCCTTTTTGTTTCAAGACAGTGTTTTACAGTTGGACAGGATGATCATAAAGGTATTTTCCAACTGCAGTGATTCTCCGAGGGCTTTGGTGTGAGTTGCCAGTGGCTCCGTTTCAACCAGCACAGCCAAAGGGCCAAAAAGCTTGGTGTCGTTGGAGACCTTTTATTCTTTTTTTTTTTTTTTTTTTTTTCTCGTTACACATGTTTTTTTCATCTTAACAGAAGATGTACTATCGGTGAACGCTGGAGTAAGATGAACTTTAGGGACTGTCTTGTTGCCTTTTTTTTTCAGAGCAAAAAGATCAAGGCGTCACGGTGGATTACGAGTTGCCCAGAGATGAAGCTCCTGGAGGTGCTTTGGAGTCAGACGCGACTCCTTTTCGGGGTCTGTCGGGGAACATGGACGAGCCAGACGCCATAGCCAGTTTGCCCACACCCAGTGATATCTTGGTCTCCTACTCAACTTTTCCAGGTGAGCCAGCCCACGCAAATCCTTTGCCAGCTACAGGGGGATTAGCCAGGAAGGTTGAAGCTTTGCAGCCAAAGTCAGGGGCAGTTAGGGGTAACTGGCTCCATCCAAGACAGCACCCAGGGAGCGGCAGTGACTCGGTCAGGCGAGAACAGAAGACTGGCTTTAGCAGAAATGTTCTCGTTCTTTCTCTGCAGGTTTTGTCTCCTGGAGGGAGGCATCGAGTGGCTCGTGGTATGTGGAAGCACTGGACGCTGTGCTGGAGCAGTATGCCCATTCAGAACACCTGCTGAACATGTTGCTGCAGGTAAATGCCTTATTTTTTTTCCCTGCTTTTTGTAGTTGTAGTGAAAGAAGCAGTGAGAGCTGCGATCAGCCAGGACGTGGAGGCCTATGCTTAAAAACCAGCAAGGATGGTCTTGAGCATTCAGTTTGGGCAGTGGCTAGTTGGAGCTACTGGGGAGAGGTCTAATAACAAAGAAAACATCTGGCCTCAATCTGCCAAAAACTGCCTTGAGGTTTCTCTAGTGAAAAGTTATCTGGGATGTAGGGACTATAATCTTTTTCCGAGGAAACTGCTAAGAAATGACATGGCTCACCCCATTCTCAAAAGCCCAAGCTGATGGCACTGTGGGCACCATCATAAGCGTGCCACCACGTGTCCAGGCAGAGCACATCCTTGGGGAAGTCCCGCCAGGTCTCTTGTGCCTGGAAATCTCTGCAGGTGCTCTTTTTCTCTCTGGTGCTCCTGTCACACCGTGGTAAGTCCTGAGGAGCATCTGACCCTTGGGAAGATGATGCCATGTTTGTGTTCATCTGTCCCTTTGAGCGAGGAGCACAACATGCAGGGAACGTGGAACCCATGTGGCTAACGAATGCTTTCCTGTGCGTGCCCTGTTGGCTAGAGAAGGTTGCCAAAGGTGGGGATGACGCCTTTCCTGGTCTCTGTGGGTAAGAGAAGAAAAGTCTTAGGTGGAGGTGACAGGGGAGAGGACCTCCTTTTTTGTCATTTTCCTGATGTCACGGTGCTGCTTTGGCACGTGGCGGCAGCATGGCAGCCATCAATGTCAGGGGAGTGGTGCGAGACCCTTTCTCCACTGGCTGGCATTTGGCTTGAGGGAAGCAACCATGGGGAAATGACAGGTGTGTCTGGAAGAAAATGGGTGGAAAGGGAATCTGCTCCTAAGTGAACACCCAAAGGGAGAAGAGGGAGTTGGGGCACCTGCTGAGAATCACCCACCACGGGCAGCCGTGCCTGATACAGCCGGCGTTTCCCGAAAGGCCACATTCCCTCGAGCGCCTTTTGTTTTTGTGGGTGAAAACATCTCATTTGAGGAGACCTGCCCCCCTCCTGTCCCACAGTCCCATTCCCTGTCCTCGTTGCCATGCTTCCCACGAGAGAGGCTGTGCCCTGACGCACAGCTCAGAGAAGCATCCCACTCCTTGACCGCTCTCCTTCTGTTCTTAGGTGGCAAACGCTGTCTCTGCCAAGGAGAGGTACAAGCAGATCCCAGGCTGTTTTAACTTTCTCCGGAAGAGATTCTTCTTCATGTGCAAATGATGCCTGAGCTCCGAGGTGCCCGCTGAGTGCGAGCGTTACTTCCTTGCGGCCGGATGAAATCTGCGCCCACCGGTGCTCGGCATTGATGCTCCTGGAGCCCTTTGTCTGTTGAGATGTTTGTCTTGAGAAATGTAACCTGCCAACGCTGTCCTTGCTGCGAAGTAGAGGTAAGACAGAGAATGGCGCTGTGCCGATGGGAAACATTCAAGACTGAGCAGGGACGGGTGTGAAGAAAGGTCCTTTGACAGGCACGTGCCGGCCCGGAGCCTCTGTGCTCACAGAAGACAGTGCCTCTAGCTCGTCGTGATGCAGCCATGCTCAGCTTCAGAGTCATTTTGTGTCTTTGCCAGTAACCAATCGACGGAATTGAGGTCTGGCCCTTAAGTGGAATGACATGATTTTTGCAGTTGATAGTTCTCGTTTTCAATAATGTGTAATGAAAGAGGAAAGAGATCTTTAGTGTTGGCATTTCCTTGTCTGTTCCATCTTGTGAATGTGATTTCAGCATATCCTGAAGGCTCCCCTGAAATGGGAAGAGCCAGAAAAACCTCGCTCACACAAATTTTGAGCCTGCTGCTCTAACCAGTAGTGTTTCTCTAACGTGGCCACACCAGCAGATAGAGAAAGCAGCTCCTGTCCTTTCAGGAAGTCAATTGTAGGCAGAACTGGAGTTACAGCGGGGAAACAGGAGGATTTCTTTAAAGATTGGAGTTGAGTTAAAGCACTTGCCCTGACGAGCTGCTGCAGTGATGGTTTCAGGTCAGAAACCCTGGATGTTTGTGCGGTTTTGGGGCAAAAGCATCCTTGGAGACCAAGGAGCTGCTCTCAGGAGCTGCAGCTGCCTTTGGGTATGTAGGTGGGGAAGGGAAGTGTTGGCGAGCTGCTGTGTGTGCTGCACAGAGCTGGGACGGAGCGGAGAGCTGCACACGTGGCTGCCCAGCCCGTCTTCATCCTGTGGGCTGATTTATGCTCTTGGGAAACCGTGCAAGGGCTTTGGTGCTGCAAAGGCAGATCGAGCTGTGACCCTTTGCCTCTGTGCTGCTGTGGGGAGCGAGGGATGCTTGGGGATTCACAGGGGGAACCCAGGAACATCTGCTCTGCCTTTGCAGTTGCTGGGTATTTTCATGGTTTGTTTTATTTTTGGGAGTGTTTTGGGTGCTTTGAGGCAGTTTGGCACAGTGACCTCACAACTAGTGGCAGGCCCCATCTGGAGCTGGGATGTGGTTGTGATGGCCCTGCCCATGCCCAGGGTGTTTGTGAGAGCCCAGTGCCACAGCGGTGCCTTCCCTGTGTCCCCAGGGTGTGGGGTGGCTGGAGCATCCCCGGTGGCTGGAGCACAGTTGCTGGGATGGTGGGTGCCAGCATGGCTCTGGCATGGGGTGGCAAGAGCTGGGTTCCCCCTGTGGCAGATGGCCCCTTGTCTCTGAGTGCCCACTCGTTTTCCCCCCAGTGTCTTCCTCCTGCCTGGTCTTTCCCTGTCCCTCCATGTCCCTCCTTATCTTTCGCCCATCAACCTTCCTACGGTCTGTGTTTTGTCCCCCCAGTTTTCCTCTGTCTGCTCTGTATTTAGCTTTTTTTTTTTGCTTTGCACTGTTTTACACCTCTTTACAACCAGCCCCCGGCTCCGATTATGTTACTCCTCTGTCCCACCCCCCTTTCTCCCTTTTTCCCCTCCCATCTTTTTGGCTCTTGGAGCTGAGAGAACTCCCCTGTGCCAGTGCCTTTGAGCCTCCTTACTCTTTTTTTTTTTTTTTTTTTTTCTCCTGTCTTTCTCCCTGTTGTTCTCTGCTTCCCCCTCTGTTCCACCCCCTTGCTCCCCACTCTGCCTGGGTTTCCCCCTGCTGGGGCAGAAGGTTTTTGGGTTTTCTGATGTCTTACCCCTCTCCATGTTATGGTGGAAAACAACAGCGCAGGGGGGGAGAACTCTTAGGCCTTGGGTTTCCCGGGATTTTATTTGTCGATTCCAGTGAGGCCTACACCCCTGGCCACGCTGGGAAGTGCCACATGGTCCCTGAAGACACTGGCAAGCCCAGACCTGGGCAGGGGGCTCACACGGCCCTGCCGCTGGTCCTGTGCAGGTGATGGTGTTGTTTGCCAATCCGGTGATGGTGTCGCATGCTGATCCGGTGGCAGCATGACTCCTAAGCCAGGCACCACCCATCAGGTCCCCTGCAGAGCTCCAGGCACTGCTGCCATCCATCTCTGCTCGTCCTTCCATCACCAGGCTCCTTGCTGGGCTCCGGCAGCCGCGATGAGATGGTGAGTGGTTCCACTCAGGGGTATGCGGTGTGGCACCCCTCCACACCTCCCCGGCAGCCTCTTCCCACCTGCTGCCATTGCCACGGTCGCCTCTTTCCCCGGAACACCCCACATCTCCCCTGTGGCAGCTCCAGCTTATTCAAGAGACCCCACAGCCAAGACCCACAGAGCAGCACTCCCCCACCCCGTGGCTCCAGCCACTGTGGAAGAAGATCCTCAGTAAGATGCCCAGCTCCTGGGCCACATCACAGGTCCTGGAGCCAGCACGGGCCAGGCCAGGCAGCTCCCAGGAGTTCCAGCTGCAGCTGGGCTCTCTCAAGTCATCCCCCACCCCAGCAGGCCCCCCAGGACCAACCCAGGTCCCTCAAGACCCCCCATTAAAAATCAGCTGCCCTCAGGTAGCCCAGTGCCAGTCAGGTCCCCCAAAACCTCCCAGGGCCAGCTGCATTCCCTAAAGGTAGATCCGCCCCCCCCTCAAAGGCCAACTGGTTTCCCTGGAGCCCCCCAAGACCCCCCAGCCAGACCCCACCCCCTCTCCCCCCAAACCACCAGCTAAGCTGTGAGCCCCTCAGCTCAGCCCTGGGTGTGGATCCCACTCCCCAACCGGGGGCAGTTTGTGGGATGGTTGCCCCCCCCTCCTCAGCCCCCCCCGGAACCTGGCCAGCCCTGCTGTGCAGTGGGGAGACCTTCCCGAGCGCACGGGCCAAACCCTGCTGTCACTGGCCACAGCCCTGGGGGTCTGCCCCCAGCCCCACCACATGATTTCCACCCCCACCCCCCCAAATAACCAGTGGGACACACAAGGTCCTTTCAGCACTTTTGCCTTTATCACGCTTGAGATCTGTTGCACCACGTGCAGCCGCCTCAGTTCGTGCTCATTTTCTGCCAACGACAAGGCACGGCGCGGGTTGGGGGGAGACCTTGGCCTGGATGGGGACAGCGTGGTCTGGCCCTCCGCGGGGGCAGGGGATGGGGCACCCACCTCGTTGATCCAGTCGATGTAGGCGGACACCCGCGTGAACACCGTCGGCTTCTTGATCATGTTGCAGCTCAGCCCGGAGCCAAAGCTGACAATGCCGTCCACGTCCCAGAGCCCGTTGCGCTGGCAGTTCAGGGGGCCGCCCGAATCCCCCTGCCCAGACAGACAGACGCTTGCTACAGCCACTCCTGGGCACCCCGGCCAGCCCACCCCCTCCAGCCGGGGGCACCCCCTGCCTCGTGGTGCCAACACTCACATTGCAGCCGGAGACCACGCCATCGCCGCCGGCGCACACCATGGTGGTGCGCACTGTGCTGCCCCACCAGTCTCGCTTGGAGCAGGTCGCGTGGTCCACCACGGGCAGCAGGGCTTGCTGCAGGACGTCAGCCAGAGGCCCGTTCGCTGCAACGACAGCACCTTGTACCCCGCGCCCCCTTGCCCCCCGACTCCTCCCCAGGGACCCCACGCTTACTCCGGAGGCGTCCCCAGCCGGTGACGTAGCAGGGGTAGTTGTTCTCCAGCACCAGGCCGGCGGGCGGCAGGCAGGCAGGACGAATGGTCTCGCTCTCCTCCACCTCCTGCGCCAGCTTGATCAACGCGATGTCATTGCTGCGGGGAAAGCCGAGCCATGGGGCTGAGGGACCCCAGCCACGACGTCCCCCTGCTCGCCCCCACCACGTCCCGGCCGTTACATGATTAAGAAGGAGTTCCACTTCTCGTGCACGATCATCTTCTCAACGCCCACGGCCAGCGAGCCCGGCTCGTCCTCCTGCGACAGCACCTGCTTGCCCAGCACCACGCGGTACGTCATGCTAGAGCTGCCGGATGGGGAGAAGGGGGTGTCAGTCCCCACAAATGTCTTGTCCCCCTCCCTGCTGCGACCCCCACCCCCAAGCACCCACCTGATGCAGTGGGCGGCTGTCAGCACCCAGTTGGGGGCAATGAGGGTCCCGCCGCACGTGTGGTGCCAAGCATTGTTGCGGCTGTACTGCAGCGAGATCTGGGAGGGTAGAAGCACAGCGTCAGCACAGGGGTGTCCCCCGCACCCATCCCCATGCCCCCCCCATCCCCATGCCTCCCTCCCACCCCTTACCTGCCAAGGCCAGCTGTGGGGCCGAGCATCTTCACCGCCCACCACGCGGGTGCCCAGCAGTGGCGGCACGGCCGGCTGACCGCATCCGTAGGCTGCAGGACACCCGGCAAAGGGACCTCAGCTGCCACCAGCACCCAGGGCCACAGCCTGTGCTGGGGTGCCATCTCCCCCACCCCCCCCACCCCCATCCCCTGCCCTTACCCACCATAGCCAAGCAGCACAGCGAGACACAGAGCCCCCAGCATGGTCGTGCAGTCCCGAGCTGCCGTGCCACAGCTGCTTGCCCCTCTTATAGTGCCTGCCACAACTGCCACCAGCAGCAGAGACCTTGGCGTCACCCCTGCTGCCACCAACATGTGGGGACTGTCCCACGCTGGTGGGGGCAGGGCACCCCAGCCCCATCGCCCCATCTTATCACCCTCACCTGTGCTGCCTGGGAACGGCCCCATCTGCCCACCACGCGCCGGCACCGTGCCATCACACAGCAGGGACATCTGGCCCCAACCTGGGGACAGCTGCTGGACAGACCCCCAGCCATGCCGCTCTGTGCTGGGGGTGGGGGGAGGGGGTGGGGAGTCGGCCAGCCCAGCTGCACCCCAACCTCCAGCACCGACTGCCTCAGGACGTGGCCCCCCCAGCCCCCACCACCCCCATGCTGCTGCGCTCCTGTCTCACGCTCTGTGCTGCCAAGGCTGGCCAGCCCCCAGCGGAGGGGGGCAGCCGCTGGGCACACAGGCCGATACCCGCAGTGATGCTGAAAAACCTGCCATCGTGCCACATCCACACACCTGGAGCGGGCCCCAACCGCTTCCCACGCTGCCAGCCTGGCACTGCCACAGCTCAGTGCCCGTCGCCACTGCCTGCCCATGGGGACGCTGGCCCCCAGCACCAGCAGCTGGATGCTCACAGCCACAGACCCCTTCCCCCCACCCGAGCGCCCCCCGTCCCCCCCCCAGACACAGCCATGCCTCAGCTCGCCGCACAGGCACCCAGCGTGCTTACGAAATATAATATTTATTTGGGATTAAAATAAAAAAAACCAAAACACAGCTCCCTCCCCCAGTACCGCTGCTCAGGGGACACGGCGGGACAGATGTGCCTCTTCACAGCCACCCCCCCCCCTCCCCCCCAAACATGGGAGACTCAGTCGCCCAACGGGACCTGCTCGAGGCTCCACCACTCGCCCTCCTGGGCTGGACATGGCGCACGCAACCGTAACGCAGCTTGGTGAGCCAGCAGCTGCCCCCCGACACACAGACACAGGCAGGTGGGGGCCATGGCGCTCAGCCCCCTGGGGGCTGCACCCGCGGGGTGGGCACCGACCCTGGGTGCCCACACATGCACAGAGCCCCTCTGCCAGCACCTGGCCTTCGCCACGCTCACGGGCAGCATGCCAGGCACAGAGACCATGGCCAGCAGTGGCCAACGGGCACCGAGCCAGCACGGCCACTGTGACACCCACCCGGGTAGCCCCCACCCTACAAAGCTCACAGTGCACGCGCCACGCACGACAGCCCAGGGACAGGGGCCCCAGCAGCAGCAACCCCTGGCAGGGGACGGGGTGCTGCTGCCCTTCGGGGTGGGAGCAGCTCGGCGGGGGGACACGCTGGGGACACAGGGGAGCACAAACAAGACGGACAGACACCACAGCAAGGAGACGGGGAGCCAGGGCCAAGTGGCTGGTGCTGGTGTGCTGAGCCCGGCCCCGAGCCTGCCCGTCGGGATTCACAGGTGACACGTGGCTCGGGCAGCGCTCCCGGCCACTCGGCACACACGGCGTTCCCAGCTCGGGCACCGCAGCCCAGTCCTGCCCAGCCCCGCGCCGGTGCCCGTCACTGCTTGAAGGTGGACTGCAGCTCCTTGAACGCTGCCTTCCTCTGCTTCAGCTCCTCCGCCTGCTTCTTCTTCTCCTCCTGCTCTGCCTTGATCTCCTCCTCAAAGCGGCTGGCATCATGGATGGCTTGCACCTGCCGAGGGGGACACGTCCAGCTGGGTCCCACGAGACCCCTGCTGCTGCTCCCCCCACCATCTTCACCCCTGTCCCCAGCGAGCCAGCACCAAGAACCTTCGCCCATCACCGACCCAGTGTCCCCACAACTGCCTCACCTTGGCCTCAAAGAAGCTCTTGGCGCCCTTCACCCCCTCCGTGGAGACATCGATCTCGGAGAGCCGGGCCAGGGCGTGCAGCCCGCTGTCCTCCTGCAGCTCGCCCGCTGCTGCCTTGCGGAAAATCAGCAGGAACTGCCAGGGGAGAGGGTGGTGTCAGCTCCCCCGAGACCACCAAGCCACCACGACCTCCCGCCCCAGCCCAGCCCAGCCCTGAGCGGAGCAGCCCTCGGGTCACCTCCCTGGCAGCACAGAGCCCCCCAGCCCCTCACCTCCCGAAAGCTCAGCTTGCTGTCCAGGTCCTCGTCCACTTCCTTGATCATGTTCTTCAGGCCCAGGTGCGTCTGTGGAGCCCCCAGCTTCTCCATCATCAGCTTCAGCTCCATCAGGTCAATGAAGCCATCTTTCCCTGCGTCGTACCTGCGGGAAGGAGGCACAGTCCTGTCACACGGCAGCAGGACACAGAGCGCACGCAGCCACCCTGGCACCGGCCCTCTGTGCCCACCCAGCACCCTGTGCCCACGCTACCTGGGGAGCGAAGCAGCAGGCATGGAGAAGATGGCACGGACCGGGGCAGTGACGCTCTCAGGCGGCTTGCCAGACCGCGGGGGAAGCTGCCAGCGAACCGCTAACAGCTCCCCAGAGCATCATCTGGAATCGTTTCTGCTGCTGTGCGGCACTTGGCAGGAAAACCTCCCGGGATGCTGCCAAACCTGCTGCTGGCTCCGCAAACTGGGAGCCTGAGTGCACACTCCCCTCGGCTGCTACAAGGGATGACAGCTACGGCACTAAGCCCACCAGGTGCTGCTCCCCACATCATCCCTTGGCCACAGCCCCCCATCCTCTCAGCAGAGCCGGCAGCTTGCCTGGCTCCCAGGGGTGTGATGCTGTGTGGGTGCTCCCAGCAGCTCCTGTCCATTGGGCTGTGGGGACCAGGAGCTCTCCAGCACAGCCACCACCTCCTCCTCCTCCTCCCTATGACACCCCCAGGTCCCGCCTGCCCAGAGCCCCCTGGCATCCATGCTCCAGCCCCAGCCAGGTGCCCAGCCTTGACCAGGAGACCCAGGCGCACTGCTGCTTACCGAACCTGCTGACAGACCCCACAGGGATGCCCCTTCTCGGCCCCCTGCCGCCATCCCATCCAGCCTCCCACCCACCCGGGGCTGGCAGCCCACCCCTCCGCTGTCTGTGCTGGTGGCACACGGTCCCCTGCCCCAGAACCTCTCGGCACAGCGTGGCACAGCACTTCGTACGGCTCCATGGCATGGACACAAGAGGAGAGCCCTGCGGCACATCCCAGGACGTTTCAGAAGTAGATGAGCACCTACGCAGCTGTACCTGTCGTGACAGGGCTTTTTTTGGTTTTTTTCTTTCTTTTTTTTTCTTTTTTTTTTTTTTTTTGGTGTGTTGCCTTTTTGTTTTTCGTGGCTCCTCTTTCCTGTGCCTGCAGGCGCTGCAGCAGCCCCGCAGAGCACCCGGCTCCCCACACTGCAGGTCCATGACTCATTTGTACCTTCCCGCTGCGGTCTGCTCTGTCCGTGCTGCCAGCATCACCTTCCTGCTCCCCCACGCTGCTGGGGCCCGAACCAGGGCCAGCCCCACTCACTTCTGCCTCCGAGACCCCTCTCGGAGCACTGGGCAGAGAGTTTCTCTGCAAGGGGCAAGTTTGCTAGCCTGGCCCTGCCACTTCGTCCCCTAAGCCTTCCTCTGATGGCAGGGCGCTGCCTCACTCCCCGCAACCCTCCTCTCTGATTTTCAGGGGTGCTGCTGCTTTTCTGCTTCTCCCCGGGGAAGCTCCCAATGGGTAACATCACCCCTATGGAGAGAAAAATACCCTTCCATGTGTCACTTTACCCTGCACAGCTGATGGCCATGTCACAAGGACTGTGGCAGTGGCACGGACAGCGTGGCAGAGCCAGGCTTGACGCACCCCTTGCCTGGGAGACCCCCCCTCTGGCTCCCAACCCCCTGGGGGCCGCCTCGGCGGCGGGCGCGCAGCCCCGGCGCTGCTCCTTTCGCTGCAGTGAGACGCTGCAGCTGTCAGAGCAAACACGTCTGCCTCGCACACCCGGCTCCCTCGTCTGCGCAGCGCTGGCCAGGCTCCACCACCGCCATCTGCGCCGTGGCCGGAGCACCCACACCCACCCACCGCTCTGCCCCGTGGGGACCCCCAGCCCCGCTGGGGGCTCCCCTCTGCTGCAGTCCTCGCTGCTGCATCCAGGCAATGGGATGTAGCGGGGAACAGGGGGCTCCTCATGCTGCCAGCACCCTAAACACCCCCAGCCTCGTGCTTCAGTGCTGGCCGCCTCCATCCCCTGCACCTTCTCCAGCGCTCGGCCATGCCAGAACAAGACCACATGGCAGGGTGCTGGATAGGGTGCGGGGCAGCAGCCCACCACCACCCTGCCTTCACCCACGGCCCCCAGAGCCACGGAGCACCTGACATGCCATGGCTCTATGGGGATGCTCCGGGGGGATGCTCCAGGCTGTCCCACTCGCCCCCGGTTACTTGTGCGCATCCTGGCATGACCAGGCTCAGAGCCATCCCCATTTCTGTCTCCCCCCCTGGAAATTTCCAGGGCTCACTGTCGGCTGCCAGCATCCCCCCCCCCAGCCCGAGCTGGCACATGAAGTCACGCTCCGCCGCGCGTGGTGGCACGCAGCACCCAGGGATGCTGAGGACACGCCGCCTGCCCTCGTCGCTGCAGCCGCCGGGGTCTGTGCTGCTGGCAAAGAAGTGGGGGTCACCTGCGGGCTCCTCCAGCCCCCCCCGCCCTGCCTTCAGCACAAGGTGCTGGGGTCCCTCCTCACAGGAGATGGGGGACAGGGCATCCCTTTGGCAGCAGTTTGGGGGTGCACACGCATCTCTCCTGCAGGGAGCTGGGGGGGAGGTGACCCTGGCATCCCTACTGTGCAAAGTGCGGGATGGGGGGGGGCACGGGGAGCCCCTGGCATCCCTCCTGCAGAGAGACAGAGCTGGGGGGGAGCCTTCCACAAGGAGCCAGGGGGTCTCTCCTGCAAGGAATGAGGGGGGGGTCCTCATCTAAAGGCATAGGGGTGTCCTTCATGCAATGAATGGAGGGGTCCCTCATGTAAGGCATAGGGGTGTCTGTCCCGCAAGGAATGGGGGGGTCCCTCCAGCAATAAACGGGGGGCTCCCTCCGGCAAGGAACAGGGGGTCCATCCTGCAGTGAATGAGTGGGTCCCTCCTGCACGGAATGGGGGGGCTCCCTCCCGCAAGGTGCGGAGGGTCCATCCTGCAATGAACGGGGCTCCCTCCGGCGAGGAACCGGGGTCTCTCCCGCTGGGCGCGGGTGCCGTGGCCGCTGCCCCGCCGCCCCCCGCCCGTACTCACTGTCGGAAGAGCCGCTCCATGTCGCGGAGCTGCCGCCGGGAGAACTCGCGGAACTCCCCGGCGGGGCTGAAGACGCGGCGGCCGCCCCCGGGTGAGCCCTCGGCCCCCGGCCGCCCCGCCGGGCTGCCCGGCCCCGGCCCCGGCTCCGGCCCCCGGCCCCGCCGCCCCGCCGGCCCCTCCGCCGCCGCCGCCGCCGCCGCCGCCATGGTTCCCGGATGGCCGCCCCGCCCCCCGCCCCGCCCCGTCGGGGGCCGGCCCAGCGCCCCCCGCCCCCCGCCCCCGCCCAGCGCCCCGCGCCCAGCGCCCCCCGCCCCCCGCCCAGCGCCCCCCGCCGGTCCGGCCCCGGGGCTCCTCTGCCCTGGGGGGGCTCCTCTGCCCTGGGGGGCTCCCGCTCCCGGCTCAGGGCGGGGGGGGCGGCCCGGGGGGCCCCGCGGGGCCCAGCTCCCACCTGCAGGCAGCCGCCCTGGCCCGGGCGGGGGGCGAGGGGGCACACGTAGGGTCGGGGGCCAGCCCTGGCTCGCCCGACAGACCCGCCGAGGTCCCCGACAGACCTCCAACAGAGCCCCCCAGAGATCCCCCGACTGACTGCCCCCCCTGCTCTCCAACAGAACCCCTGACAGATCCTCCACAGATCCCCAACAGATCCTTGACAAACCCTCCCCCCCCAAATCTTCAACAGATCTCCAACAGACCCCCTCAACGGACTCCCCACAGATCTCCTTGCAGACCCCTCGACGGATCTCCAACAGACCCGCCACAGATCCCCGACAGACCCCCTGACAGATCCTTGACAGACCCCCAACAGACTCCCTACAGATCCCCACAGACCACCCACAGATCCTAGACAGATCCCCCAAAGATCCCCTGACAGACTCCCAACAGAGATCCCCCCCAAATCTCCAACAGACCCCCCCCAGATCCCCTGGCAGACCCCCCAGACCCCCCTTCGAGGGCAGCAGCCTGGGTAGGCACATGGCCCTGCCCCAGCCCACCCAGCCCAGCCTTTGCTCCCCTCTCCAGCCATCACCTACGGGCACAGCTCCTGCTCCCCTTCCCCTTCCCCTTCCCCTTCCCCTTCCCCTTCCCCTTCCCCTTCCCCTTCCCCTTCCCCTTCCCCTTCCCCCTCCCCACCCCACACTGCACCCCACGCCGCAGCCCACCGCCGCAGCCCTGCGCTCCTGGGGGACCGCGTTTCCAGCCTTATGCTCCAGCTGCCCACCACAGCACGGGACTGGTGGGCACCGGGGTCACAAGCGCAAGGGGTGACAACTGGAGGAGGGTGGGCAGGCGATGGGGCAGACCCCGCGCAGCTGCCGGGCTGTATTCACACACACAGACACAGGTGTCTATCTATCTATATGAATATATATGTACACGCATAGGATATACACTGACATGTATCCAGACCTTCTCTATGCCATAAACCCACCGCACTGGGCAATCCATGTGCTGCGGGAAAATCCAGTCCCAGGTGCCGCGCTGACCCACTGGCATGCCTGGAGGTACAAGATACCAACCGAGGGTCCTTAAGGTGTGCCCACACCTCGCACCCCACCCCACGTTACAGAGTCCACGGCGTGGGGACCTGCTCCCACCGCAGACCCTCACTTGCAGTGCCGGCCCTACGCGCAGCCTGTCTGGACAGCTGCTGCCGCCAACTCCTTGGCCTTCGGCTTTCCTGAGAAAGGCTTCTTGGCTGCAGTCTGCGGAACAGGGAGAGGTTGGACGTCACATCACGCTCACCTGCAGCGCTTGGCACGGCTCTTGGGCCAGCTGCGTGATGTCCTCCCTTCTCCCTCCCCCCAAGCGCCCAAACCCACTGCCACGGCTCGGGAACGCCCAGGGTCCGGCAGAACTCAAAACCCCTGGGTCGCTGACAGATGGAGTGGGGACTGCCCCACATGCCCCCACAGCGCAGGAGCTGGGGTGGCCCGCAGCACCCAGCTCCTCACCTGGTGGCCACTCAGCCACCGCTGCCGCAGCAGGGCACAGCCACCCCATGGCACCCGGGAAGCTGCGCCAGCCCCGCTGCCTGTGCCCAGCCTGTCCCAGACACGAGCTCGGCACGTTACACCGGGCTTGCGGCTCCTGCCGAGGCTCCACACTGGGCTCCTCCACCTTTCCGGCTGCAGCAAACGCCGCGGAGGGGCCCCATGCAGGCACTGTGCCCTGAGAACCACCAACGCTCTTGCACCTTTCCAGCCTGCCGAGGCTCCGGGGGTCTCTTGCCACAACCCCCTGCTCTTTGGTTACCGAACGCTGCCTGAGCGGGTCACCCCAGAGCGAGCAAAGTCACACTTCCCACCCTGCCTGGCCTGCAACCGAGCGAGCGGAGGGCATCGCTCCTGCCTTTGGGAGCACCGGCACAGCCAGGAGGCCCCTTGTCCTTGTCCCCTGCCAGGCTCGGGATAATGCCAGGAGTCACCTGCCTTCTGCTTGCAGGATTTGCCTCTTACTAAGAGGCGAATGTTGTGGCTGTGCCGCACATCCCTGTGCCGTGCATCCCTTGTGCCGCACATCCCCTGTGCTGCGCATCCCCCGTGCCGCGCACCCTCTGTGCCTTCCTACAACTGTCGGGGTGGAGGCAGCTCCCAGTGCCTCGCTGAGCTCAGAGCTGCCCAATGCCCGCTGTGAGCTGCCTTTGAACCCTTGGCCATGGGGATATTTGCCCCCGCGGGACTCCAGGTGCCCTCAGGGGGCTGCGCTTACCCACTCCCCTGCTCTCACCTTCAGCTGTCTGGACTCCTGCAGCAGCTTCTCTGCCCGGCTCAGCTGGAGCTGTGTCCTCTCCAGAGTCTCCTGCAGCAGAACCTTCTCTTCTGCCTCCCTGTAGGCTTCATCCTCCAGCCTGGACTTCTCCTCCTGGCACCGCTGCAGGGATGCTTTATTCAGCCTGTGCAAAACAGATGGGGGGCAGCTCTGTAACCCCCACTGAGCTGTGACCCCCAGGCGGGGCTCTGCCTGGAGGCGATGGCTGTGGAGCACAATCACACGGTGCCCACCTCCCACCTCAGACCCCCATGCCACGGGGTGACACTATGGGCTGTCAGAGCGGCTGACACCTTGCATGTGTCTTAGCCAGCGTTTTCCCTGCTCCTATGCCTTACACCATGGATGAGACGCTGCCTCTTCAAGGCTTCCCCCTCCTCACGCCCGCCCCCAGGCACCCCTCACTGATGGCGGTGGTCCTGATACCAGAGGAATTTTACTGCTCTGCTTAATTGTAAATGTTGCAACTAACATAGCCATGACATCGCCATGCAGCGCTGCGTTGTCTAGTTCAGCTGCTAGTAGGCAAGAACCGGTGCAAAACCAAGACATGAGCCCAGAGTGCTGAAACAGGGCCAGGAGAAGAGGAAAATGATGAAGAAAGGATGAAGATGTCCCAACCAACCACCAGAGGACCCCTGACTCATTAGACCACATGTAGATATGGTATGTGGTTCATGGAGCTGTAATGAATATGCCAATAGTTTCTCAGAAATGTCATTAACATGTATAGATTGGCGATGTAAAGACAAATGGTGAAATAAAGTCAGGATGCACATTAGGAGGAACTTAGACTCTGTGCATCCGGCACCAAAAATAAGGAATGCCTGCTTTCTAAAACTCCAAACCGAGTATTACAGAGTTTTGCCTCTGATTTTTTGGTCTCCGTTCCTTCTGTTGGTGGACCAGCCCGGACTGGGACGCTGGGCGGCTGCCGCCTTGGAGATCACTATCAGACCTCTAGCCTCCTTTGAATACGGCGGCACATTTACACAAGCCCAGAAATAACCTTCTACACCATGGCACCAGCGCACCCATGGGTCCCACCCTGCTCCTATAACCTGGTGCGGGAGCATCGCCTTCGGTCCGGACAGCCCTTCCCATCGGCTCCCACACCTGCCTCCTGCTGCCCCGGCCGGGCCACCCACTGTCGTGTCCCAGGGTCTGGCCACCGCAGGCTCGGGACTCTGTACCATCACCACTCCAATGCTGCTCAGCCGCGCAGCACCCCGCAGAGCACCATCGCAGCACCGAGGGGCCATGTCTCCATTTCTCCCACCGCTTTGGTTTTCAGCTGTGCCCACCACGCGCCCTGCCTCAGGGGCCGTGCTGCTCCGCTCCCCCATCCCACATGGCTTTGCATCCCAGGACCTGGGGCTAGCGGCCGCCTCGCCTTTCCATACCTGAGCTGTTCCATGTTGGCCTCGTAATCTTTCAGCCTTTCTTCTTTTCTTTGTAGGCAAGTCTTGAGGCTCCTGACCTTGTGATACAGCAGCTCCAGGTCCTGCTGTCTCTGCATGCCTGCTTTTTCCCTCTTATCCTGAGGAAGGTTCTTCAAAGGCTGCATTCCTGAGAGCCTCTTAATCTCCATCAGCTTTCCCAGAGCTCTAATTGCATCAAGGTACTGCGGGCACAAAAGGGAATGCATGATTTACTCTGCCTGCCAATTCCTCCACCACCTAACAGCACACTGCTCAGCCATCTGCTTTCTTTCTGCTCTATGGAGGAGATGACAATGGCAATGTCACCAGGAAGCTGCCACATGCCTTCTCCTTCCGTTTCCACGTGGGCTTCCCCTGGGCAAGCTCCTCAGAGCTTGCCTCGACAGCCGGCTGGCTGCAGCTCCCCGTGCCTTCGGCGTGCACGCACGAGGCGCTTGGGGGGATGATGCACTGCGCCGCAGCATGACCGGCCCCTGTCACACCTGGCGGCCAATTCCCAGTCACATGACTCTTTGGGGTGGGATTTTGTCCTTTCCCAAGATGATCCCTTTGCCCTGCTGGACATTTCCACACCCTTTTCTGAGGGAAGAGACCCACTCACGCAACCCAGCCGCTATGCTGGGTGGAGGTGGCCACCTCCTCTGGCAGCTGTCTGCCTTGTGCCTCCTCTAGCGGGTGCATCAGTCAGCAAAGGTCTCTGTCCTCACCAAAAGCCTGCCCAAAGGAATATCCCTGAAGACATTGGGCAGAGAGGGGAGAAGGACACATTGTTGTGCACCCTGGGGTGCTGAGATGTCCCCTCTGCAGATGCCCAGCACACCCCGGGCCCTGTGACACGCTGTTCCTGGGGACCCCGATGCTGACTGCTTCCTTCTGAAATGTGTTTCAAAACACCCTGTGTTGCATGAACGTGGGGTACCCTTTCCACGTGTCTCTCGCCGACATACCATCTTCTCACCGAAGTCCATCTCCTCAGCTGCCTCCAGGCTGGCAGGCCCCTGTGAGCCCCCATCAGGAAGCTGGCCAGGAACCTGTGCAGGGGAGGAAAGACCATGGCCTGGACCACCTGCCTTTGGGTTCCACTGCCTCCTCCTCCCTGCACAGCAAAAGCACCCCGGCACTGCTGTGGTCCAAAGCCTCCCAGCCACACAGCCTGTGGTATCCCTGAGCAGCGCTACACCAGTGCTGCTGGGCCAGACAGGAGCTGCCCCGGCTCTGCGAGTGCTGCCTTCCATTAGGCTGCACCTCCCACCCTGCCAGATTTTATACCTCCCTCTCCCCCCTGGGCTGCTGCTATAGCATCCCTGCGAGCCTGCCCCTCCCTACCCCAGGGAATACTTTCCCAACGCAGCTGCCAGCCCCACGACCCACAAAGTGCCTTCTTACCTTGCTCACTTTGGCTCCTGGTGCTTCTGCCGGCTTCTTCTTGAGACCCATCTTGCAAAATACTTGCTCTGGCAAATCTTTTTCCAGGACCACCACTGGCAATGAACTATTCTCCGTGGCAGCTGTGGGCAAACACAGAGTCACTGCATCGTTCTGCTCTCGGTATGACAACCACAGCTTCATACCTTCACGTTGCAGCCGCCCCAAGGCTGGCCACGCTGCCCTTGCACAGAGCACACGGAGAGACGTGCAGGCTGTGGAGCAAAGCCCACCCCAGACGCCCCTGCACACCTCGCTAGCTGTTTGGGCATCGCTCTTGCTACAGAACTAAGTGGGACACCACCCTGTTCGTCAGATGGCAGCACCGCAAACTGCTACTCTACTTGTTGCTTCTCACCAAAAAAAGTGCTGCTTTTCCTTGCTGCTCTGGGTGCACAGATGCACACAGTGGCAAGGGCCCGGCAGAGAAGCAGGCAGGGTGAGCAGACAGTGTGCAGCACTTGCAAGCTTCTGAGAGCACCGCAGCAAGGCTCCGTCCCTTTGGGGCACAGCTGCCCTGTCTTGCTTTGAGGTGAGCAGCACCCCAGCGCAGGTGCCTGCTTGCACCCCTCTCTGGCTGCTCGGCAGTTGCTGCTGCAAACCCCTTTGCCAGCTGCCTCTGCTGGCTCCTGCAAATGCCACCTCCTCCCCTGTACCAGCTTACTGGCACATGATGCCTGCAAAGGATGCTGAGCGCCTTTTTAAAGCCCACAGCCATGCTGCGGGTGCTTCAGAGGTGATTTCCCATCACCTGTGTGCGTTACACGCACACACACGTGCATGGGAGAGCTGACTTCGCAAAGGCAAAGCCTGAGCCGCTTGCAAGCAAAGAGCTCGAGCCCCCAGCACAGCCCGTCACTTTATGTGCTCTGCTGGCACCAATCCCAGCTTCTGCCGAAGCCAGCAGATGCACCTTCCCTTTACAGGGACAGCCACACTTACCTGATGACTGCATCTTCTCCAGCATCTTCACTCTTGCCCGCAGCTCGGACAAACCTTCTTGTTGGCGCTGGATTATTTCCTCATGCCTGAGGCCTCGGCATTTCGTGCCGAGCTTGACCAGCTGCAGCTGCAGCTCCTGCAAGAAGTAGCCCAGCCTGGGTCCGGTTCCACGCCAGCTCAGCTGACCCCTGGTTCTGAGGCAGCCTTACTGGCAGATGCTGCCCACTGGGCACTGGCCAAGAGCAAAGCCCACGGAGCATTTTGCCGTGGGCTCGTTGGGCAGAGGAGCAGCATCTGAGAGCCCTTTCTCACTCTGCTGCAGGACATAAGCCCCACAAAAGCCAGGAGAGGGACCATGCGTGGCTCCCAACAGCCACATCAACATTTTCCACAACTGTGGAGCGTTTCCCATCTTCAACGCACCAAGACTGTGCTACGCACCGTGGCCAGAGCTCAGACTATCTCATGCATTGTTCTCTTTTAATCTATACCCGTGCCCACAGATGCACGTGTTGCCCTGGTCCAGCCGCATCCAGCTGGCTGCGTTGTGCCCAACAGCCAGACACACAGACAGCTAGTGGGGGCTGCAAACAGCGCGCTCAGGTCCGGCTGCCAGTCCCTGCGGCACTGCTCGGGCCAGGCTGCCCCTCCGGCCTCCCACACTTGCCACCCCATCGCCACGTGTGGCACAGGACGGGCGAGACCCCCCGCTCGTCATCTGGCTGTGAGTCACTGCCTGGCCGCCCGCCTCCGTCCAGCCTGCCTCGCTGGCACGCTGTCTGCCACTGTGGCGGTACAGGCTGTACGAATCCTACAGTCCCTCCATCTGCTGCTGCAACCGCCTTTGCGTTCTTCCCGTTTCTAGCACCGGGAAATCAAGCAGGGATTTGGTGCAGGCGGACAAGGAGCGTCCTTTCCTGTCCCTTGCAACGCACTGCCCCTGCACCCTCAGCCCTCCGCCTGCTGCTGCATCCTCAGCAAGTTCGGGACAAGGAGGGAGTGCTTGCAGATCTTCCCACCCGCTGCTATCCCCTCTAATTAGCAATTATCGCAGCCACGAGCACGCACAATGCTTCACGGTTCCAAGGCGCTGTGCAAACATCAACTCGTTAGCTGGCAGCAGCGCTGGTGCGGGAGAAACACCGTGTGGGCACGTGGTACCCTCGGCACACCCAGAGCTTGGCAGACTCTGTGCCAACTTACCTGCTTGGAGGCTTTGGCTGCCTGTGCTGGTCTCCTGAAAGCATCCTCTGCCTTTTCCACCCTTTCTTCCAAGGAAGCCTCCAGTGCCTGGCAGTGGACTTTGGCTTGCCTGTGCCGAGAGACAAGACCGTTGTGGGCCACCGTGATGGGAGAAGGTTGCCCAAACAACTTGGGAAGAGCAGCATCCCACACACCCACTGCCCACCACCACTGCCTGGGTGGGAACGACCCCTTCGGTACAAGCAACTCCTCAGCAATCTGCCTGCTGGCACGAGTGCCACTAAACACCAGTTTTTGGTTCATGTGATGCTTCTGTAGAGATCACACTGCTGAGCTCCAGTGTGATGCTCTCACATGCCTCTTTCCACCCAGAAGCTTTTGCAACACCTGGGGTCCTGGCAGTGTATACCTTAACTCCTCAGCTGCCACTTGCAGGTCTTGATCCTTCTTCTCCATGAGTCTGGACATCTGGCATAGCTTCTCTTGGAGCAGGGACAATTCCCACTCTTGGTGTTTCAGGTGGGCCTGGCTGCGCTCCTGTTCCACCTTCAGCTCCTCGCACAGCTCCCCTGGGCACACAGCAGCTTCCTTGGTTTCTGACTGTCTCCTCACCCAGCCCCAGGGGATCTGCAGTTCTCCCTTTTCCCAGTGTGCCCTCGCCATGCCCAGGGCTTGTCCCCGTGGAGCCTGGCCCTGCCCTTGGCAGTGCCCCTGGGATCCCCAGCCGGGCCAGCAGACCCCACTTTGCTAAACGGCTGAGCAAGACGCACACCAGAGTCATTGCTGCCTCCGGCAACTTGCCTTCAGGTTGCAGAACAGGCTCACCAGCGCTTCCCTACTCGCTGCCTTTTCCCCTCCTTACCTTCCTCATTGGCTCCATCCCTGCGTTCACATCTCACCATACAGGCAGCGAGCACAAGCCGTGCCCACGCCATCACTGTCAGGCTCCGGCTCCTTCCCGCTCGCTCTCCAAAGCCACCCCAGAGCACGGGCATGCCCACCCAGGGACCCCACTCTGCTGACTCAGGAGCTCCTCCAAGGAGCTCACCAGTAGGATTTGGATAAAGAGGGACCCTGTTTCATCCACCCGCTCTGCACCCACGGACCCTCGCTCCCTGTCACGCTGCTATTGTTTAGCCGAGGGGCTGGGAAGAAGTCGCCTCCCTGAAGGGAACAAGGGAACAGACCGCTGGCTTTGCCCTGAGCAGAATGATACCATCGCTTTGGGATGGTGACGTCTGTTTCCCGTTACCACCTGCCCACATCACTGCTCGGACAAGGGGTGGATGGGAAGATGGAAATGCCGCAGCACGCTTCACTCACCTTTTACGTCCACTATCCTGGCTTGGGCCACCGCAAGGTCTCTTCTTAGTGTGCTGATGGCAGCATCCCGGGCCAGGACCGCATCCTGCGCTGCTGCCAGCTCCTTCCTGAGGTTCCCAAGAAAGAGGCTTGCAAATCCCACGGTTCATTCAAACAACTCAGTTCACAGACCCTGCGCGTGCCCCCCTAATCCGCACCCCACGATTAATCCATGCACTTAATGTTTTCAGCTGCCTTGCGGTCCCCTGGGCTCCTGCCTGGGGCACCCGCACTTGCCCGCTCGCTCCCACCCGGAGCCATCCGGAGTGGGCAGCAGATGGCTCACCCGCTGGTCAGCATCACTTGGACACTACCTGCACTTAAGACCCCCTCGGTCTAGCCAAAGGACTCTTCATCGGTGCAGACAGCCCCTTGGTCTCCCTCCCCCCCCCCCCCCCCCCCCCCCGAGGGATAACGGCTCTTCCCCAAGCCCCCAGACCCAGCCCCCCATCGGCAAGCGCCGCTCACCTCAGATTTTCATGTGCCTCAGTGGTGAGACAGGCCTCCAGCTGAGCTCCCAGTGTCGACTCGTGGGCAGTGCTCTGAAATCCTACAGACACAGAACAGAGGCCGGTTACTTCTCGGTGATGCAGAGATGTTGGCCTGCCGCTTTGAAGCCTGCAGGACACCTTTTTTTTTTTTGTTTTGGAAACCCGTGTCTCTCAGGGTGCTGCTCCAACAGCGCTTGGACACTTCCTTCCACCCTTCCCGGCTAGGGAGGGCTTCTGCCAGGGGGCAGCCCCCCGAAGCACCCCAGTCCCGTTGGTTGGGAGGGCAAGGAGCCCGTCTCCAGCAGGGAAGCCCCATCCACAGCTGTGGCACGCCACCAGTTCCCAAAGCCACAGACCGACGCACTGCGAGGCCCTGTGAAACGCTTTCTTCAGGGACCCACGGAGCTTGTCCTGCGTGCGGGCAAACCTTCGTCTTGCACAACGCTTCCCATAGCAGCAACAGCCCTGCTCCCTCTCCACACCAATCCCACCTTCACCGAGAAGGTTCACAGCACCCACTCATCCCACGCAGCCCTTAGTTACCTTCCAGTTTCTCCACGAGTGCTGCTTTTTCCTCCTCCAGCACCTTCTGCTGCTGCTTGGCCTCCAGCAACCTGTCCTCTAAAGCCACAATGGTCAGAGTATGCTGCTTGCTTTGCTCTTTATATTCTGCTGCTTCTTCCCGCAGTTTCTGCTGCTGTAACTCATTCTCCTTCCGAACACTCCGGAGCTGCTTATCCTGTGTGAGTACCTGCTGCCGCAAGGCCGCCTAGGGAACAAGGTGCACGCTCTCACTTTTCCTTTGGGATCGCGATCCGCATCCTCTCACCCGGCGGGCAGTCGGGAGGACAGAGGGAAGGGCAGGATTTCAGGGCTGTGGGGCCCAGGGAACCCCTCCCCACCGAACCCCTGCCCCATACTACGTCCTCCGCCTGCACGCGTGGGTGGTGGCAGCTACCTCTCGCTTGGTGCTTTCCTCCAGCTTGAGCTCAGCTGCTCTCAGTTTGCCGTTGGTGGCCTCCAGCTCCTCGGACCGCCTTGCTACCTCCTGCACGAGGACATTGGCAGCAATTAAGTTACCGAGCTTGGTGGAATCCACCGTTCTCTCTGTGGAGATGCACCTCTGCCTACTGGGGAGGTGGGGGTGCACCCCACAGCCCACCGATGGCCCCTGGCCAAGCGGACCAGCACACGACAGAGCGCTTTCACGGTTCTTTATCCTGAGCCTGAGCAGCTCTGCTTTACCATGCGAGCCACTGACCTCGGTCAGGCTTCCCAGGTGGGTCTCCAGGTCCTGGATCTTCTTCTGTTCTTCCTCCATGGCTTGTTCATACTGGGCCTTCTCCTTGGCAACAGTGCTCTCCAGCATCTGAGAATTGAGAGCCCACAGTTTCAGCACAAAGTTGTAGCATTCGGCAAAAGACCTCGACTCCGCTGAGGAAAGCAGCCAGGAGGGTTTCGGCTGGGACAGCTCATTTTCTGCTCAGTAGCTGGCGCAGTGCTGTGGTTTGGGTTTGGTGGAGAACAGTGTTGACAGCACATGGATGTTTTTAGTAGTTGCTGGGTAGTGCTAAAGTCCAGAACTCTTCAGTCCCTCAGACCCTGCCAGCGAGAGGGCTGGAGGGGCACCAGGACTTGGGAAGGGACACAGCCAGGCCAGCTGACCCAAACCACCCAGAGGGATATGCCACACTGCTGGACGTCACGCTGAGTGCATAAACTGGGGGGGTTGGCTGGGGTCCGCCGATCACTGCCTGGGGGCTGGCTGGGCATCGCTCAGCACGGGGTGACCAACTGCATTGCGCATCACTTGGGGTTTTCCCCCTTCCCTTTGGATATCATCCCTCTCCCCTTCTCCCCCCTTTTAATTACAATTGTTGTTGTTATTAAAATATGAAGTTGTTCTTCTCAACCCTCAGGTTTTACCTTTTCCCCAATTCTCCTCCCCATCCCGCTGAGGTGGGGACAGGAGCGAGCAGTGTGGTACTTGGCTGCCGGCTGGGGTTAACCCCGCCAGAGGGTCCCCGCTCTGGAGCAGGGGCACGTTACGGGAGAAAAGCTTGGCAGGACACAAGGCAGCTCCAGGGAGTACAGCAGAAAGACCAACAAGGAGCCGCTTAGCTGCTCCTCACCTGCCTCCTTAGGCAACCCAGCGCTGGGCAACAGCTGTTCCCCACACGACAGGCACAGCAGCACGTGAGAAGCTGCCTTGCAAGACCCCACGATATGCTGTCCCCATCATGACACGCAGCAAACCGCCTTGACTAACACCATGCCCTCACCAGCACCATCGGCTCCATGACCTGGCCTTCCCCGGGACTGAGGGTGCCCCCCCGGCTCCACGGGGGGGTAGATCACCTTTCCCAGCCAAAGCAGCCCTGAAAGGAGCTCAGTCCGGGGAAGGGAGGGAGCAAAGGGCTTGCAAGGAAGCCTGCTGCTGCCTACAGACCATGCAATGCCTTACAAAGCTCACAACTCTGGATGATGTTCCTCGCTTTGCGCTTTCTCCCAGGCACTGGTGCATCCTGCTGGCACCCATGGGTGCTCCCCAGCTCCACCCTGCGTACTCCGGGGAGTTCCCATCATCTGCATCGATAGCGAAGAGCGTCCACAGCCAGCCCCTTGGGGCTGCACCCAGGCAGTTCGGAGCTAGAGGCTTCTGCCTCTCACCAGACACCTCTTTTTCCCACACCACAGGCATTTTCCTAACAAGCAACCGCGCCTCCATACCTCCTTGCTCTCCTTGTCCTTTTCCAATATAATTTGCTGGATTTTTAGCTGTAGGTCTTGCTCATATTTTGCTTCCAGCTTCTTCATCTGCTCCTGCAGCTCAGTAGCCTGCGACTCCCGCTGCTGCTCTAATTGCACCTAATGGTGGATACCGAGGCGTTCAGGGGAGCATCTTCACAACAGCGGGGCAAGATGTAAACCTCCTGCATCCATTCGCTCCCAAACAACTCCCAACAGAGAGAACTACCCTCCACCCTGGCTGCACGAGGGACACAGGCAGTGACACGCTGATGGTGGGCTCTGTCTTCTCCATTGCCTTGCACTTACTGCAGACCCCGGGACCTCCGCTACTGTACCTTCCCAATTCGCGCCCCACACCAGCTTGCTTTGGGCTACCGTCGTGCTTACCGACAGAAAGATCCCAAACCACCTCGCTTTACATACAGATGAATTTCTGTACCTGTAGCATCTGATTCTTCTGTGCAGCCGCCTGGCTGTTCTCCAGCAACATCTCAAGAGTAGCCAGCAGCCCTGCAAAAGCCGAGGGAGGCTTGCTGCACGGGGTGCTCATGCAGCATGTCCACCACCTGCTTGCCCCCTTGCACGACTCCCTTGGGTTATTGCTGACCTTCATCTCAGGCCCTCACCCTCCTCACCCAATGCTGGGAGTCCACGTTCCTCCAGAGGCAGCAGGGAGGAGAAGGGACTGCCACCGACTTCCCACGCAGCCACCCCCTGCGCTCGCTGGGTGCCCAGCACACACACACCTGGCCGGGCTTGCCCTCCCGCTACCGGGGACAGAGGCATCCGTGGGCAAGTTCTGCCTTAAACCCGGAGACCCTCGCTAGCCTCTGGCTACAGGATTGAGGCTCCGAGGTTCCCTTGGAAAGGCTCTGAGGGGCCAGCCGAGTGTCACCCCTCTGCGCTTACTAGAGCCGTGGCACATTCCCACCCCTGGGACATTGGGGCTGTTGCTCAGATGTCGCTGGAAGGGAGCTCGGCTGTGCACACAACCCGGGTGCCTCTTCCCATGGGAGACTTGCCCTTCTCACACACCACCACCCATGAGGCCACAGCACCCCTGTCTCCTCTAAGCCTGATGCTTCCGCAAGAACTGAGGATGGCTTGCTGCTGCCCAGTGCTCCCAGTGCTCCCATTACCACCCTGCTAACCACGGCAGCCTCACAGACACCCCCCTGTACCCCTGTGGGTGGCATGGCTACACAGGGCAGCCGGTGCCACGGTGGCAGGGGATAAAAGCCCAGTGCTGCCCCAGTGCATTTCTTTGTTGCCCACCTCGCCTGACATCCCCCAGCGATGGCTCACGCTGGTCTTTCGCCTCTATGGCTGGCTGGCTAGGACATGCCACCCAGAGTTGCTGTGTTCCCAAGGACACCCAGCGGGACACAGACCTTTGCCAGAGGAGTGCAGGTCCATCTCCACGCCAGCCAGGAGCTGCTCCATACCCTCCAGCCAGGTCAGGGGCACACGTGCCAGTTCCACCACCATTGCCCCGACGGCTGAGATGATGGGATGCAGGCACATTGCCTCCAGCCTCTTCAGCTCCTCTCGCAGGTTGTGGCTGCTGCAGGAGCTCTTCAGGCAAGTCTGGGCAAAAACACAAGTGATGAAACAAGTTAGCTGCCACAGTCCGTGGGCTTCTGGGGGTTGGCAGCTAACACAGCATCTCTGCACATCTCCTGGGTACCACTGCAGGAACACTTGGGTACCACACTTTGCTTCAAGGGTCACCATCTTCAGTGGGACCAGCTCCCTGCTGGCCCGGGGGAGGCCCCTTTCTGTGACACCTCCTCTTTCTTTCCCACCAATGCTTTTAGGGGCTACACACACCTCTCACTGCTCAGGAGAGCTGCACGCTGGTTGGTGCTGAGGCACTGGCATATCTGCTCTCTGACCTAGCCTCAGGCCAAAATCCTGCCCTGTGCGCTCATCTCCCGACTGCCAGCTTGTCATCGGTATTTAAAGGACTGACCTGGAGCTCCTGCAGGGATTTCTGGAACAGCTCAAGATTGGCAGACACCTCCTTTTCCTCAGAGAGCCTGGAGTTTAATTCCTCCTGCAGGTACTTCTCTCTCTCGTGGCTTTGCTGGCTCTTGCTGGAGATCTGCCTGACCTTCTCTAGCACCTGGCAAAAGCAGGCCAAGGAAGAGGAGCCTGAGGCGCTGTGCTAATACCTGTCTGCAGCTGCAGGACGGCGGATCGTCTCCGTGGGCAGTGATGAAGGCTTGCCACAAACTGGGAGCCCCGCCAGACTCCTGGGCTCCTCCCTGTTGCAGCCCCCTGACCCCATCCAGGCTTTGGGGGACCAAAGGGTTGTGTCTCCTCCACATGAACAGCTGGGACAGCTGTGGCACAATTTACCATCTGGAGAGGCTCGGACGCTACCAGCACTACCGTGGAGGGAGCAGGCACCATGGCCAATTCGAGCCACGCTGGGCTTTGGAGGCACCGAGCATCTCTGTGCACTGGGATCCAAACTCACCTGCTGCTCTGTCACGTCATTCCCTGCTGCTGCCGGAGAGCAGGCTCGCATCACTTGGGTTTTGAAGGACTCCAGCTACAGCAGAGAGTGACACCAGAACACAAAAATCACCAGTAACCGACAGCAGCTCTGCCGCCTGCTCTACCCACCCCGCACACACCAGCACAAAGGGCGTCCCGGCGCCTGCCACCCCTGCCACCGAGGCCCTGTGCAGGCTCTTGCCCTCCCCTCTGGACACTGCTCAGCTCACGCACCGTTTTCACCGCGTGCCTCGGCCAGGGTTCCCCGACACCCCTCCTTTCATGCCCCTGGTGGCTCGCAGCCCCCAGGGAAGCCAGGTGCTGCGATTCACCCATCCCTTACATTGCCTATGAGCCGTGCGGTGTGACCACCTGGACCCCGGCGGGGGAGACTGTCGGGTCCCTGCCACCAGGGACGATGTGACCCCCGAGCATCCCCTGCTGCCTTTCCGCTGCTGCGGGAGGATTAGGATGACAGGGCTGGTATACATGGCAAAGGACAGCCCGCCTGAGCCAGGCGGTGGATCCATCCTGCGCTCTAGCAGGAATTGCCCCATGGCTGGTTTCTATTTCCTCCTGAAAGGCAGTCGGTGCAGGCTGGACTGCCACACAGTGACCGGGGGCTGGAGCCCCCCTGCTGCGGAGCCAGGCTGAGGGGGCTGGGGCTGCTCAGCCTGGGGGAGAGACGGCGCCGGGGGGACCTTGGGGCACCTCCCGGTACATAAAGGGGCTACGAGAAAGCAGGAGGGGGCTTTGTACGAGGGCACGTGGTGACAGGGCAAGGCCGGAACGGCTTTAAGCTGAAAGAGGGGAGACTGAGGTTGGATCTTGGGAAGAAACTGCTCCCGGTGAGGGCGGCGAGGCGCCGGCACAGGCTGCCCAGAGCAGCTGTGGGTGCCCCAGCCCTGGCAGTGCCCAAGGCCAGGCTGGACGGGGCTGGGAGCAGCCGGGGCTGGGGGGAGGGGTCCCTGCCCACGGCAGGGGCTGCAGCTGGGTGCTCTGTGCGGTCCCTTCCCACCCAAACCGCTCTGTGGTTCTATGAACTAGCACAATGTTCTCCAGCAAAAAGCCGTGCCTGCCCAGAGCAGCATTACCCAGGCACAGAGGAGCGTTCGCACAGGTCCGGAGCAGCCTAACTGGGATTACAGAGAGTACAGCGCCTTTCTGTATCCCATTAAACTCACCACATCTTCTACAACGCCTACACAAATCCTCTGGATAAGCCTATTATACCGCACCCAATGACAAGTTAAGCCCCATGCCAGGGTTCGGTGCTCATTTCTGCATTTCCCTCCCTGCACTCATACATGATGTCCTTCCCCACGGGGAGACCCCTACATGTGCTGCCTACAGCCCCGGCGGCAGGCTGCTCCCCCCCGCTTGCCCCCTACCTGCTCCTTGGCCTGCCCCATGGTGGCTCTCAGCAGGTGCTCCCTGCGCCCCATCTCCTGCAGCTGCAGGGCTCGCTTGGCACATGCTGCTTCCAGCTCTTCCTCCGCCTGCAACAACAAGAGCATCTGCATATCAAAGCAATACCCAAAAATCACACCACTCTTCCCATCACAAGCCTCCCAGCAGAGCTCTGCAATACCAGGAGGCACGCAGCAATCCTTTGGCTGCAGCGCGTGGGTTTGCAGCATCGCCCCCCACCTTGCTGTCACTTTTTGCCCAGGCTTGCTCCCCGGGACAGCATCCATCCTCAGCTTTCCACCACGCTGCCTGCACAGGCCAGCCCGCTACTGGCGGGACCTTCTTCCCTTGGGGTCCATGGCAGAGCTCAGCGCCTTCTGGCCCCCTGCCTGTATCTACAAGCCCGTGTTCCTGGGGCCTGCTGGCCCTCGTCACGCACCTCTGCCACCCCTGCCAGGCAGCCAAGGTACCTGCTGCGTGCTCGCCAGGGTGTGCCTGCCCTCCGCTGCATACCCCATAGCCAGACGGTTACCTTGATTTTCTCAGCCAGCTTGCTGCGGACGCTCTCCTGCTCAGCACAATGCTTCTGGATGTCCTGCTGCAGCCTGTCCATGTCACGTTCCAGCTCCCAGATGCGCTGCAAAAGTCCCGGGATGGTGGAGGGTCGCACCCAAGAAGCCAGGCATTGCCTCTCAGGATGACTTCACCCCATAAGTGATACATTTTCCCCAGCTGTCCCATTTCATCTACCCTGCCTTTGTCTTCTAACCTAGTTTTACTGTGGTTATATGGGCTTTCAAGTGGCATTTTACTCTCATTTCCGACAGTGTCCTCCTGCATTGTAATGCAGTGTTACAATTTCTATGGGCATCTATGCTCCTCCGGCTCCTTATGCACATTAGGTGCCGTCTATTACAGGAGCCGGATTCCAAACAAGTCCCTTAAAATGCCCAGTTAATGATTCTCTCGATGATGCATTCCTGTGTCGCTGCTCTCCCGTGCACTCCATCACCCCAAATGACTTGAGACTCACGTGTCGGCATGTAGTTATTTCTTGCTCTTCAACTTCATGCTTCATTTCCTCTTTAATTCTAGAGCACTAGAATGAACAGCAAGCAGGGAAAACAAATCATTAAGGCAGGCAGATTCTGTCACTTCTGCAGCAAATGTCAAGCTGTACTTCAGTGCTATGGCCCAGCTGAGTGCTCATATGCCCAAGGGGTGGCAGAGTGCCCATGATGGGGCCATCAAGGCACTGAGAGCACTGGAGTATCTGTGCCTGGAATTGACTGGATTAAAACATTGCTTTAATTGGCTGAGAGAAGGAAAAACATCTGCAGGGGGTACCTGACAGAGAGAAAGCCCTCTGGCCTGAGGAACAGTGTAACGGTGGAGAGGGCAAAGGATGCTGGAAAACAAATGCTACTTTCAAACATCCACCGTCAGCAGAACTCGACGTTAACCATCATTTCCAGGTTAATCACCCCTGTGCCAGGCTGTGTGTGGCAGCTCGACATTTCAGGATATTGGTGTTCCAGAGACTGACCCCGTTCTGCCCGCCCCAAGCACCTTTCCCACAAGCTGTGTGCACCAGCTCTGGGTCTTTCTGCACCCATGGAGCAGGGGAAACAGCAGAGGGATGCTCTGGGACATGCGCTCTGCCTCAACGTGAGCAGTGTGGGCCACCAAGGGCCAGTGGGTACTTGGGTAGCCTCTCTGCACTACAAGGATGCTTCCCCGGCATGCCTGGTCCCCCCTGCTCCCCTGCACGGTGGATCGAGCGCTCCCACGCAGCCCCTTTCACCCATTCAAGGGCTGGCCCTCAGCAAAGCGGGCCACATCATTTGTCTCCAGAGAGCAACTCGGGGAGGATGCTCAGCAGGGTACAGGCTGGCAAGTGCCATGACCGCTGCCTGCACCCGACCTCTGCATCTTTTCCATTCCTTCAAATCCACAGTCAGTCCCTGAAATCACTCCTGGAAGTGTACCTTCCTATCCAGCCAGCCCAGACACAACGCCCGCTCTGCGCTTACGATGCAGGCGATGCAGCAACGCCAGCTGAGGAGGGAGCTGCAAATACAGCGAAACAACCTGCCACACAAGCCGCTTTCTTTAAGGGAAAAACCAGGCTGGGCTGCCGGGAGCCACATAAAGACAGAGATTCCAGGGCTCCTCAGGAGGACCTCAGCATGAGGGCTTTGCTAGCAGACATCCAGGGTACATGAATGTGGAACAAGGAGGGGGATGGGCAAGGTGACACCGCTCTGTCGGGCGTTGCATGAGCCCTAGATGTGACCGCAGCCCCCTCACTGCTACATCCCTGTGCTACAGCTCCACAAATTCTTTTTGCATGCAGCTAGGACCTGTGGGTTCCAACTGCCCTGATAAAGAGCTGCCCAAACAGAGCTGCTACAATCCTCAGCAGGGAAAAGCATGACCCTTCTCAGCCTGCTTTCCCATGTTCACGCGTACGCAAGGCTAAATTACTGAGCTATTGACCTGGGCAGAAATAACTGCTATCTGATTGTCCTTTTCTCTGTTTTCCTTCTTCATTTTTCCAACCTCTTGCTCAAGCTGCTGGATCCTCTGCTCCTTCCCAGCAATCTCCCTTTGCAGGCTGTTCACTAGACCTGTGAAAACCAGCTGGGGTGAGAGGCTGCCCAAGCGCATCCCTGCCAAGCCCTCCGGCCGCCCAGCAGCCCTCCTCCCCCGACAGCCGGCGGCCTCGCAAAGCCAAGTCAGCTTTTGGCATGCCGTGCTGGATGCTGCTCTGTGACAGTGTCACTAACAAGCTCCTCGAGGCCTTGCAGGAGGATGAGCAGCTCCTACGGATCTGTTCTTGCTGCCTTACTTGGATCCACAGCTCTGATGTCTCCTCCCTGCCTGGCACCGATATCGCTCCCTTGACTCAGGCAACACGTACAAGCGGAACGCTTTTGCTGCTCTGAACGCAGTACAAAAGCCAGTATTTCGTGCCCATGGGGCATTCCCTGTGCCTGCCAAATGCCACGAGCATTGGAAATGGCTCGTGGTCTGAGGCGGCTTCTGCAGCAGCTTGGGCAGGCAGGTCTCTGCCACGGCACCCGTCACACAGCCCCGCTTTTGAGCGGCTCCGAGCCTGCGCTGCCGTCAACGTTTGAACTTTTTTCCCCCCTACAAAAGCTCTCGGTCCCATCGTTCACCACCTTCCCTCCCCTCACTGTCCTGTCCTGTCTGACACCGCCTGCAACTCCCGCAGAACTGCAGGACACAGACACAGAGGATGGACAATTTCCAGGAGCCACTACAAGTGGCTTGTTGCCTGGACTGTTTGGCCAGCGCTCGCTCGCTGTCAAGAGCCGGTCCCAAACTGCATCGTGCCCCTGCGCAGAGCTCCAGGGATACAGTACCTGTGGCCAGAGCCTGCTCCTTCTTCAACTTCTCACTCTCATTTAGCAGCCTTCCAATCTCCTGGTCTCTTTCATAGAGGGAATGGCTGAAAATCTGGCTGGAGCCTTTCTGCAGGTTGATGATCTGTAAAACACAGATGCCCCCCGTGTTACTTGCCGCATCACTTATTGCCTCTATTACAGCTCCCCTGGAAGAGGGAAGCCTAGCACTCCCAGGATATGGCCTGATGGGGCTACCCTTGAGCATCTCCAGCTCACTCAGCACCTTGCCTCGAATGGCATTGCCTCTAATTTGCTTTGGTTGTTCATGCTCAAATCCTGACATAAGAGGCATGGAGAAGTACCATCTCCAAGCTGGCGATCTGTGGCTGGGCCGGGGTGACACTGCTAACACTTTAACAGCCAGAAACGCCTGTAGATTCATCGCCTTCTCCAGACACATGTATTTATTACCAAATACACAGATCCAGAGCCGCTAACAACTCCCGTTGGCGTTTCTTCTGCAAAGATGTTTTTTACAGTCCCCCCTGGAAATGGGGATGGGGGAACAGCCTGTGCCATCCACTGCAGCTAACATTGCTGTGCAGGAGGCACGAGCACGCTCCCCACCGCTCAAGCAACTGGTTTCGCAAAGCAGTTACTGGAGGGCACAGAAGAGCACATGGACTGGTGGGCAAGGCTTTTGTCAGAGAAAGAAAAAGTGCCAGGAAGAAAAGAAAGGCACCGCACATCATCTCATCTTGGCAGCCTAACAGCAGCCACGCTGACAGCACCCCAAAATTATCTCGCCTCTTCTCCCCCCAGGAACCTGCTGCTCAAAAACTCCTTTTCATGACAGTCAGGACCAGCAGAGAGCATTTCACCGCCTCCTTCAGGCCCGGCAGGAGAGCAGGATGCGGCCAGGACAGGCTGGTGGAGATGCCCAGCTGCTGACCTGTGCACCACGCATCAGGCCGGCAGTGGGGACCGGCCCCTTTCCCACCTGGAGACACCCAGGAGGACCCTGTCACTGGCTTGCCAGGATGTTTCCAAGGCCTCAGAAGGTGTGGGTGACACACACACTGCTGCTGACATCCCCCTGGAGAAGGCCACTGTAAGCCCTCCTTCCTTTACCCAGCCACCTATTTCCAGCTGGGCTCCATGGGGCTGTGTGGCCTTTGGGATGGGTATCACACCCCTGCAGCTGCATCCCTGCAGGCTGCTCCCGCGGCCAGGGGGAAGCTCGGTGTCCGAGGTGACCTTGCATGCCTTTCCCCCACCCAAAGCTGGTGCAGCTTCTGTGTCCCTCCCCGCTGCAGCTTTACAGAGCCCACCACATACAGGGGACATGTATTCACTGGCTTCTTTAAGGTCAACTTGCAGAGGAAGCAAGCAAATGTGCAAAGCAACTGGAATAAAAAGCAAAAATCCCACTGCCCTCATTTCCCTTGGTTTCTGACACGCGAGCTGCTCCTCCCAAAACCTGGGTGTTTGCCCACCAGCTGTATCGGCACGGTACTGTCCCTGCTCAGTACTGACCCTGGCACTCAGTACCTGCTCCCTCAAGGCTTTGATCTCCTCTGTTTTGACTTCCAGCTTTTGGTCCAAGGCTTTGATCTCCTCTGTTTTGGCTCTCAGCTGTTGGTCCAAGGCTTTGACCTCATGTGTTCTGGCTCCCAGCTCTCGGTTGATGGCTCCCAGCTTCTGGGTCAGCTCTGCCTCGTTCCTCATTGCTGCCTGAGTCAGGGTCTTTGCCATCACTGTGATCTCATCCTGCAGATTGATAACCACCTCCTTTTCCTGCTTTGCTTCTGTTCCCAACCCTGAGAGGCCATCCATCTCCTTGTCCAGTTGCAGAAGCTTTTCACCCTGTGGGCAGATTATGGCAGTTGTCTGCCAGCCTGCTGCTACGGAGATGCCGGGACACCGGCTCTGGTGGTACCAGCTCATGGGCATGGACTACATGCCACCTGCTCGCCTTGGCTGCCCACATCCCACTGCACCACATCCTCCAGCCACCCAGCAGTCCCCTTCAGTGGCATCCCCTGCACCCTGCTGGAACACACGGTCAGACACACAACCATTTGGCAGGGTTTATTGCCTGCTCTGCCAAGGGCCAGGCCAGGGATGGCATCCCTCACACCTTCCCCACCATCACCTTCTGCGAGACGCAATCCGCATCACGAGGCACCAGGGAAGGGGCTCCCCGTGAGTGTCTCACATTCCTGTCTGGGCTGCTCCTAAAGTCTGGAAGAAAAGAAACACAACAGCCACAAACATCAGCAGAAGAACTGCTTGCAGGCAGCGGTAACGCTTCTTGCAGCATCCCCCTCGCTTGCCTCAAACCTACGGGAAGACAGAGGCTCTTCGCAGTCTGTGAGCTCAAGTCACCACCAGCAGACAAACCAACTCTGTGGCACCCAAAAGACCCTTACCAGTGCAAACAGTCCTCACAACAGAGAGGAATAATACACCTCCGGGAACCAAAGAAGCCTCGAAGGCTGCAGAGGTGCAGCACAGAAAGGCTCCTCTGTTTGGCGTTGCCAGCCCCACGGAAAGAAGCTATGCTTCCAGGGCTCGCCGCGTGCAAATGGCTAGGCTCACTGCCACTGGGGCTGTGGATCCTTTTGGCCCTATTTCCCAAAATTCAGATGAATACGTGCTACCTTGGAGTGTGTGCTTCCTTCCCGTTACCATCGTTGCAGTTTCCAGTTCTGCATCTTTCTGCGATGCTGCTGGGACTGCAGGGTGCTGCCTCTGCTCTGCAGCACCAGCCATGCTTTGGCTCTTCCTTGCTGACTTTGCATTGCTTACACCACCCCGAGCACCCAACCCCAAGCCAGGCAAACCATTGCACTGCGTGTCAGGCCACAGCGAGCTACCTTCACAGCAGAAGTCTCCTCCAGCTGCACTGTTCCCCAAACCCCTGCCTCTGCTCCACTGCTGTTGCATACTTTATTTTCCGACATGTATCAGCTATGGACCTAGTCTACAATTCCTGCACTCGAGACAAATCCAATGAGGCAGGCAGTACCTGCACTTTGAAGGAGGAACAAGCACCCCTTCAAACACAAGAGGAATAGGCGTGGGGGTCACCAGTGCAGATACAAGTCAGCCATCACCCTTCCTGAACACACAAGGAAAAAAGAAGAGGAAACGTGCCTCTCAGCTGTGAGAGCAATGGCATTCCCCTCTGCATGTCACAGCTCTTTTTGTTCCTGACCCAGAGGCCACCAAGGACCACACATGGTGTCCTGTTGGCTCCACTGGAGAAAGACTCATACCCAGTGTGCTGGTGACACTTGTCACACCCCGGCTCATATCAAACCCACCTCTGCTCAGACCCACGCTGCTCAGCGTTAAGAGGCTGCAGCCCACTGGGCTGGGCACCGGGGCATACCTGAACTCGACGTGAAGCTCCTGCTGGAAGAGTCCAGCAAGGTGGTGGTGGTGGTGGTCACGCTGAGAGCCCAGGATCTGCTGGGTTGCTCCTGCTGTGGCGGACGGGGCACATGGGCAGATCTCCTGGTAGACCAATTGCCCAGCAAGCTCAGAGGATGCTGCTGCTCCAGCAAGGGTAGGTGGGCAGGAGGTGGTGACAGGGAGGGTTTAGGCTGCAAAACAACCTGGAACGGCCTGCTCCACGTCGTGTGATGATTCATGGCGGGACAGGACACCTACGGTGGACAAAGACCACGTTACAGCAAGCCTTTTGGGAGGTGCTCAGCCCCAATGTGCACACACTACATTGTACAAAACCCCGGCCCAGATCTGAGTGGAAGCAGCATTTCAGTCCTTTCCTGTTTCCATCCCCAAGTATCACGCTCCCAGCAGGAAGCCCAAATGCTTTGCTGAAATGGAAAGAAACAACTGGGGTTTGCCCAGTCTTTGGAGCTCTTTCCCCTCTCTAGGTTTAGCTACCCTAATTCTGTGTGCCATTTGCAGCATCCAGAACCCCTCGTTTCACGCCTCTCCCAGCTCACATGCCAGTAGTCCAGTCCTATCCCATCATTTTGCCCATTCACCAGGCTGACCCAAAGCCTCCCAGTGCCCTCTTGGCTTGCCATCCCAGTTATCAGACCTTGCACTGGGCCTGTCACACTGGTAATTGTGACAGCAGCTGTTATTCCCCTTACGAGACGAGCTTTCCGGCACAGCAGAGATGAACCACTATTAAGGTCTCATATGCCGGCTTACGCGTAGCCCTCAATTACAAGGGCTGAACCAAACACCCGCCAGCATGCCCTTGGACCTGGCCTGCACGAGACCTCCAGCACCCGGTTGTCACCCCAGCATCTGTCTGTGATGGAGCCAAAGAGCCCAGCACACGCCTCCCGCTGCTCCAGCACCTCGTCTTCTCCCAGAGCATGTCTAAGCCCCATCACTCTGGCTGACAATGCTATCTGGGGCGCCTGCCCACGGCTGGATTCCACCATAGCATGGGTGCTGTCCCTTCCTGGGCGCTTGTCCCGCACTCCGAGGTGCTGCAGGGACGTGACTCCTTGCCAGGTGTTGCTCCCTGTTAGAACATGTGCCCCTAATGCCACCGAAAATGAGAGACCTACCTGTACGAGATGCTTTGCAGGGTGCAGCGCAGAGGGGGTTTACTCTGCAGTCGGCAGGGTCAGGCTTCAGAGCAATTCCACCAAAGGAGGGTGGCAGAGCCCAGGGCGATGATGAGGCACCCACAGGGCTTCTGCTAGACCACGGTGCAACCCGGCTGTCCGTGGACATCCAACACGTGCATGTTCAGAAAGCCCGGTGCTCGCGGCTCCAGCAGGTATTAGCTTCACCTAACCAGAACCAGCACCCCGGCTGCTCCGGCGTCACCGTGCAGCTTGGCGGCTTCCGATTTCACTTAGCCAAGGCTTTCTGGAGAACTCTGCCCTCAGCAGGTCACCCTGAGCCACCGCGATCCTTGCCGAGACCTCCCAGACCAGCACGTGGGTGCGCAGCCTGGCAGACTCGCGTTCTGTTTGGGGGATGCTGCTAGGTGTTGCTAGGCGACCGGACTCCGTGACCGCCGCTGCCAGGATACACATACACACACAGGGGCTGGAGCTCAGTATCTGCTTTTTTAGCTTCCTCAAGAGCCAGAATAACCAAACTACCACTGGAACTTTGCAATCCTTATCTGGTTTGTAACCCAAAGGCTCAATGACCTCTGCAGATATCCCAAAAGGGTTCTTCTCCCGGAGACAGGAGACTGCCACTGTGTTCGGCTGCATTCTCCACCAGTTGACAGTTGCTCTGGATTTCTGCCGCGCTGCAAAGCCAACTGCCACATGCCACCCGTGCCACACAGCACATTTTGGTGGCTCCAGCCACCCGTGCCACACAGCTCATTTTGGTGGCTCCCACCCGTGCTGAGCAAAGCACCCTCCGGGCTGGAGCTCTTGGTTTGCTCTAGGTTTGATCCAAGCCTTAGTTTCTCTGTCCCTAAGTAGCGCTGGAGCAATTAATCAATAAATAACACACGAACAGCGGAAAGGGACGTCTGCCAGACCATGTCCAAGGGATTTTTTGTTTTTTGGTTGTTTTTTTTTTTCTTTGCCCAGGTCCAAGTTGCTGCTGGGAAACCTGCCCCCTGCTTTTCCTTTCCCTACTGAACTGGCCGAGTTTCTTCAGCAGAGGGAGCTCCGGCTTTTCATTCCCCCAGCCCGGCCTTTCCCCGGGATCGCCCAGTAGAGACAGGGAGCCAGCCCCAGCTCCCCCCCCGGGCAGCCCCACGCAGCCCCCCCGGCAGCAGCAGCCCCTTACCTGGGCATCCCCCTCCACCACCAGCTGGAAGGATGCTGCCTGCCCCGTGCCAAAGCGCAGGCTGTCCCCCGCCGTCACCCTGACGGCCGCGTTTTGGACCTGGCACCCATTGACGAAGGTGCCGTGGGGGGAGTTGAGGTCCTGAAGGACAAAGCTTTGGTCCCAGGCGATGAAGGCGAGGGCTGCGTGGTGATGCGCTACACCTGGGGACTGGCAGCAGGCAATCAGCGGGCAAGCAGGGAACCTGCCGGAGGGCAGCTCGGGTTTGGTTACTCCTCGGTCAGGCCCCCCTCTCCTTGGGGTAAGCAAGCCAGGAGCCCCCGCGGACCCCAGTGCATCCCTGACATCCGCAGCACCGTGGCGTGTGTGGGGGCTGCCGCCTCGCCCTTACCCGCAGGACGATGTCGGACGCCGGGTGCCTGCCTATGGTCGTGGTGCGCGGCCTCAGCTCGAAGCAGCCCTCTGAGCTCCTCAGGAAGGCTCGCATCGCCTGGCCCCGTCCCCTGCACGGCTGGCGCTGACAAAACCAACCCAAAAACCTCCGAAGAGCTACTCCAGCCCTGCAGCAACCCCGCATCCCACATGCAAGCGAGCCGAGAGCTGCGCGGCTGGTAGCCGCAGCCTGGCAGTAGCCTTGGAAACCCCAGTCACGCCTGCTGCCACCCTCCTGGGTGCCTTTTCCTCTTTGTTTTGTATTTGCATTGGGTTTTTTGTTGTTGTTGGTTTTTTTTTCCCCTTCTCCTTTTTCCAAGCAACTGGCCCAGCAGCACAACATAGCTCTGCGCCGGCTGCTGCTCTCCCTGCCAGCTGGGGACACGGGCAGGAACGTTTCCCCACATATCAAAAATCTCACAGCGGGTCTGTGGCAGCTGCCGAACACATTTTTTCTCCATTTTAATTATTTTTAATTTCATATGCGTGCACAAACAGGTTTTGCTACCTCAGACAAGCAGATAAATGTTGCCGCCTGGTGCCGGCGTTGCTGTCACCCACCAGCACGCTTCTCCAGCATCATGCCTTCATCCCAGGCTGCCACACACCCTTTTCCAGCAGAAAAAGGGAAAATAACACACCTGCCACCAACACCCCCCCCGGCAGCTTCTGGTTTGGCCTCACCAATACAGATGACACTTGAGGCTCTTCCCTGCCACCCAAGCACCCGACCCCCTGCCCCACCACCATCCAAACCTGTCTCCTCTTTGCCACCAGCAAACGGCACCCCAAACGACAGCCCCTAATTAGCATGGGTTCTGCTAATGGCCGTGCCTTTCCTGCGTTGCTTTCCAAATCTTTCCACTTGGAAAGGGCAGCAAACCCTCAGGGGTGCCCAGCGATGCCGTGCCATGGGAGGTGGGCTGCAGCCCTGGGCGTCCTGCGGCATTAGGGTCCCCTGAAACCAGCAAGTGCTGGCGGCTGCGGGGTGGGAAGAGCTGGAGGGGGGTGTCCAGGAGGCAGCGATGGTGCCCGGCTCTGGAAGAGGAGACACAGCCCCGGTGTCGAGCCGGGTTGGGCAGGTAGGACGTGGCTGCCCACTCCTCCTGAGAAAGGATGCTTTGCCACTAAACAGGAATCGCAAAGAGGCATCGACTGGCTTGAAACAAGCCCAACCCAGCCCCCAAACCACATCTCATTTTCACATTCAAATGATGCTTTTGATGAGCCATCCCACTGGCCTTCAGGAACAACCATTCCCTTACAACATACTGCAGTGCCACAGGGATGAGCCGTCCTGGGACAGTGATGGTCACAACTCTGGGAGCACTCGCATGTCTCAGCACTCCCTGCCTCCCTCAGCCTTCCAAACACCGTCAAAGGACAAGCATGCAAGTTGCCGGAGATGCTCGTTAGCCATCCGGGCATTTGGGGCATAATTACTGCATTAGTCACAGCACTTCAGGTTTTCATCTCTTTTCCTACATGGGACATTGGAAAAGATGCTGCTTTCGCCAGGCTGTTTCATGGAATGGGACTTTCTGGCAGAGAAGCTCAGTGGAGCCTCGGCTCCCAACTGCTCAAAGAGCTTCGCTTTGTTAACCCAGACCTTCTAGGACAACTGCAAGGGCTGCGTTTCGTCACCGGGGAGAGAGAGACACACACACACACCCCCCCCCATGCCTTCCCTCCCGCTGCTGGCAGGCTCTTAGGGGCACACGTGCCTGGGACACAACTTCCAAGGAGCTGCACCACCTTTCCAACCCCTCACCAGCAACAGGAACCACATGGGACCCCCAGCCCCAAATCCCTCCATCTGGCCAATATTCTTCTGCTCTTTTCTTCCCACCCTTCAGTAAGGGAGTCCCTTAATGATGTTATGTTGCCCACCTGAGGTCATGCCCTGGGGCACAGCAAGGTGAAATTCCTGTGACACAACAACAGAAATTAAGAGATGCAATATGAAATGATAATGAACAAGAGACACGGTTACGCACGTTGGGGCCAGCATCTCGTCTTTGTTTCGGCCACGCACATTCCTTTCCTACCTTACCTCGAGCATCCCACCGCACCAACCTCCGCCCGACAGGCCACGCCGACAGCTGCTGCACATCTGTGGGAGATTCCGCTCTCCACCCACAGCGTCCGAACTCAGAGCAGCGCAGGGGGCCCATGGCTGACTATGCAAACAGCTTTTCCATCATCCACTTTGCTCAAAGCCCGGGAGGCGGCGCGTGGCCGGGATGCTCGTGGAGCGACATCCACCCTAACACAGCCGACTGATCGCAGACCGCTCCGGCTTGCAAACCGCAGCAAGGGCTGACCACGGATGAGCGCACGCACACACACACAATGTACAAAATATTTATTTAGAACAGGTCTGCTTGCACAGCATGCCTCAGCAGCAGTGCTCTCAGCTCCCACCCCCCGGGGATGGACCCCTTGCCTCAACCGCACCGTCCCTTCACAGCCGAGCACAAAACGCAGCAGAGAAAGCAACCGAGGCATGAAATCCATGTCTCCCTCAGGAACACCCGTTCCAGGCTGCTTCCCACCAGCAAGCACAGACCTCGGCAGGAGTCGGGGCTGGCCCTGGGCCACCATCTCAGCCCCAGACGGGAGCGGGGCAGAGCTGCAGTGCTACTCTGGCAATGCCGTTTCCCTTAGAAAGAAAAGACACCAGGGAAAAGAAAACCCCCAAAACAAAACCAAGAAAAGGAATGTTTCCCTCTTCCACTTGAAAAATCCTCGTTCCTTATCAGGTTGGTGACTTGGAAAAGTCTGGGTAGGGGCAGGGGGGAGAGGAGAGGGGAAGATACATCGGGTGGTCCTTCTGTAACACACCACAAATTACACTTTTGGTACTTCCAGCCTTCATTTACTTCAGAGCAGCAGATCTATTGGCATTCAGGTTTCTTTCCCCACATCCTCCTGTAAAACCCCGTCCTGAGGAAATCTTGTCCTGTCCCCGTGCCGCAGCACTATGCGCCTAGCGTGTCCTCCGCAGCGCAGTCAGGGAGCCCTGGCTGCATTCTGCACCCACCAACCGAGCCCCTCTTCGTGTGCTTGCTTTTAAACCAAAACCAAAACAAGCCCAGCAGCATCACAGATTCCTCTTTTGTTTTCTTTCTTTTTCTTTTTTTTTTCCTCTTCTTTTTTTTTTTAAGTAATTTGCTGGCTCTCTGGTCCTTTCTGGATGTCCTCGTACTTGGGTGGGGGGGTCAGGGGCTCTATCGTGATAGGGATGGTGCTGTTCCCCTGTGCCAGGTTTAACCTGATGTCCTTCAGGTGCAGCTTCTCCGACTTGATCCTCCGGACCTTCAGTGGCTTCAGGCGCTTGCTGAGGCGCGAGCTGTGCCGGCTGGGTGGCCGCTCCGTGCTGGGCTCTGTGCCGGTGGCTCCCGGTGGCTGTGTGCTTTCATCGAGCCCCGTCAGCGACTCGTAGGAGGGCAGGGAGACGCTGATCCTGTTGCTCCTGTCTGAGTCTCTGGGCTCAGAGTAGCCCGTGTTCATCACCTCCTCGTAGCTGGGGACATAGTACTGGGAAGATGTGTCTTCATCCTCTTCTTGACTAAAGGGGAAAAAATTAAGGGTCTCAGTAGCACATCAATTCACTCAGTTTCATCGTTTCAGCTCTGCTGCAGGCAGGGGAGAAGAGGAGAGAATACGACCCCCAAACCTTAGCAAATTTGCTCTTCCCTATTACATACCTGTTCTGGTTTGTGTGCCAGAACAGATCCCAACCCCACCTATATTCAGACACATTTTTGTTTCCCTGTGATGTCCATCCACCCTTGACCATTCCTTCCTTTGCCCACAAAACTGCTTTTTCTATTGCACAGCAGCGATTTCCTCCCTCGGCAGAACACCAATTCCTCTCCTCTCTGCTCGACCATCAGTCAAAATTTGTCCAAAAGGGATGTCACCTCCCTCTGCCTTTGCCATTGGGATGTCTTTCAGGTTGGGAACCTACCCCGAGCTTTTCTGCAGAGATTCAGCTCTGCAGTACATTACTGTCCAAGCCACAGGTGCCTGTGCACATACATTTGTGGTTTTTTTTGCATTAGGACGTTACCTCTGCAATCGAACAGGGAAACACGGCTTTCTGGGGGGATCTGCACACAAAGTAATTCTCTGCAGCCACCGCTGGCTGCTCTGCCCCACAGTATCCCTGGGCAGCAGCCAGCAAGGCCATCACCTCCTCCTGCCACCTCGCAGCCCACATCGTCCCAGTGCCCCCCTCTGCCCAGGCACAGCCTACCCTGGGCGCGCTGCGAGGCGGCGGGGGGCTCCTGCACCCTGTCCTTGTTCAGATCGTGCCTGCCGTGGCAGCAGCCTTTGCTCTGCACGCTGGAGCTCCCCGAGCAAACAGGAGAGCCCTGCAGACTTTCACCGGGTCTAAACTCCATTTCCAGCCACCACCTACACAGCTGCAAGGCGACTTGGGCACCTCGGCTGCACCCAGGAGACCACAGGTCCTGCGCCTCCCACTCCTCAGCTGCACCCAGGAGACCACAGGTCCTGCGCCTCCCACTCCTGGCCCTCGGTGGCCCCTTGCCTGGCTCCCAGCGAGCCTGTTCCTCGCTCCTTGGTGTTAACCATTAACCACCGCCCCCGGTGTTTCCTCTCGGCACGCTGCCTGGGTGCCGGCGACATCAGGAGTGGCATGTCTTGGCTTGGCCACAGCTCCATCAAGAGCCCAGCGTACACACAAACAGTGCTCCGTGCCCCCTGCACCCCATCGGTATCGCTGGAGCCATTCCCTCCCGATCCCTGCCACGCTGCTGAACGCCCAGCCGTGGCACCTGCTCACCTATAGTGCAGCACACGCTGCTATCAGCCGTGCTCTCCTTGCTGCTGACTTTACCTTGTGTGCCACACGCAGCCTGTGGCTCCATCCCCCTGCTGGACCCTGCTCCCTGGCTCCCCAGGGGGCCTCACCTGTCCTCCTGGGGCGAGGGCTCCGCAGGCACTTGGTGTTGCACACGGACGATGTCTTCGCTTTGCCTCTTCTTGTCCCGGATATTCAAGCAGATGGAGAGCAGCAGCAGCAGCACACCCGCCCCCACCAACACGTATGCCACCGAGAAGGTCTTGCTCTTCAAAATGCCTCCGGAGCCGCGGTCCGGCTTGCTGCTGTTGGCGGCGTGGGTGGTGGGCTTGCTGTCGGGGCCGAAGCCGGGGACAAGGTTCCAGACGGCCATGATGATGCCGAGGACCAGCATCCCCAGCCCTATGGCCGTCAGGGCATAGTGTGAGCCGTTGGTCCGAGACTGGGCCATCACTCCCGCTGCTGGCCGGCCGGCCGGGCTGCCCCCCCCTCACAGCATGACTCGGCTGGCGGGGGCTGCGCTCCGGCTCGCATGCGGGCGGTCCCCTCCCCGGCTAGGTGGCAAGCTCTGGGAAGAGATAGAAAGCGATGGTTAGTGCGCGGTGGGATGCCAAGGCTAGGCAGCTACTGCTTTGGTGGCCACAATAACAGCATTTTAGCCAGCTGCTGCTAGAAATGTAATAGAAATGTAATTCCACGGTGCCTGCAGGGAGCACAGCAGGCGGCATGCCACAGCCAGCAGCAGGAGCCTCATGGGCCACGCTCATTGCGACCCTTTGCTGCTTTATTGGCTTTAATATCCACCAACTTTAGAAAAGAATCGAATCACTAATATTTGCTAAGAGCTTCGGCTGACTGTCCTTAGGAGCCCATGAACTGACAAAGCAGTAAAGAAAAAAAAAAAAAAAAAAAAGCCATCCAAACAACTTTCACTGATTTGAGAAACGCTCCATGCTTTACAGAGCTGGCTGCTTTTGACAACCAGCCGTTGTTAACGCAAAGAAACCCGGAAAAGCTCAAAAACAAACCTCTAGCTGTACGACTTCTCCTTTCCCTCTGCTCACGAGGGAGCAGAGCGGCTGGCAGTGCTGGCTGCCTGCCCTGAGACGCCTTCCTGCCCGGAGAAGAGAAAGCAAAACCGCTGCTCTCCCAGCTCAGCCAGCCCTGCTGCTTCCCCCAAGCGCTGCCGGCGAGGGTTGCTGTGGCTGCACCCCTCGGTGAGCCCCTGGCTTGCTTCTGGCCAGCGCTCGCCCACCACGAGCATCCCACACTGGCGGCGAGTCCCCCGGCCGCATCCCACAGACCGTGGCACGCTTGGGGCTGTCCCAGCACTGCTGCTCCCGAGCCACCGGGCCATGGGTGGGAACTCCTCCTCCTCGCCTGGATGTCTGCGCTTGCCAAGTTGCCAGGACCAGACGTGCTTGCTTTCTGAAAATAAACAGGCGGAACCGTGTCTCCTGGCCACTCGCCTCCCCAGCCTCCGCTTGCGAAGATGGCAGCTGTGAGGGCAACCCCCTCCTGCGCATCACGGGCGAGTAACTCGGACTCCTGCAGCAAAGCTCCCCCGCCAGCACCCCAGCGAGCCTCCTTTGCAGCCTCCTTGGTTTACACGTGTGGCTGCGCAAACGTGCCAGGGTTTTCTCCTTTCCTCCCCAGCCCTGGTTTCTCGACACTCACCCATGCTAGAAGCCGCCCTCGCATACGCTGCTGCTGCGTGTTGCCTCCGTGCACGCCCTCACCCTCCAGCCCGGCCGCCCAACTCGATGGTCCCAACCCTCACGTTCGCTTGCTTAGCTCAAGTGCAAGCTGAGTTTACAGGGTCAACAGCCAGAGGAAACCAGCATTCCCAGAAAACAGACCAGCTCCAGCTGCGTGCAGGAAAAGACACGCACGCAAGCCTGGCGAGGAGAGGTGAAATCTGCAGAGCAACTCCCTCATAGCAGCCCGTTCGCCGCCTGTGCCCCAGCACCCCTGGGAGACCCACCGAGGGACGCCCCAGCCCCTGCAGCCCCAGCCCTGGCCCCCCATCGGTGGATGCAGGCAGGCAAAGCCTTGGCTCCCGCCGCCTGTCCGGGGTTACTGGGTGAAGGAGCTGCCAGCAGGCAGGGGCATGGGCCAGCCCTGCTGCCGGCTGCCCCTGGGTGAAGGCACCCCCTGCGCCCCTTACCCTGCCCCCGGCTTTGATTCGGTGCTCGTCAGCAGCTGCCGAGGATGCGGCAAAAGCTACATCCCAAAGTCGCTCGCCAGCGTCCCGAGAGCGATGATGCTCGGCAGCCCATCCTACCCCAGCGCTTCCGAGCCTGCGGCCGCTGCCCCCCCACACAGAGCCTCTGCTCTTCGGCTGCCTGCAGCCTTGGGGGCCCGGCCCACCCTGCCCACCTGGCACCACGGTGACACACACACAGGGGCCCTGCCCAGCCCTGGCAGGCCACGCGCTGCCTGCATCCCGTGCTTCCCAAACAGCCCCTCAGAGCACAGAGACCCTCGGTCCAGGACACCTTCCCCCACCAGCACTTCTCCCGCTTGTTTCCACGCATGAGGTGGCAGCACTCAAACCAGACCCTTGCTCTCCCTGCCCAAGACCTCCAATGAGAGCGAGATGCCTCTTCCAAAACCCTGCTAACAGACCGGAGCCCCTTCGTACGACAAAGCCACACCAGTGTGCACTGTGTCACCTTTACTGCTGCTACTGACCCCCGGCTCGGACTTATCAACCCCCTTGCTTCTCACTTAGGGTCTTCCAGACTCCGCTACACCGGCGGCAGCGGGGTTTTCTCCTGCCCTGTTTATCCACACGAGCTCCCATCCTCACACTACCAGGCAAGGCATTTCACAAACGACATCAGCCCCCCAAGATTTCACTTACAAAGTGCTGCGATGGCTCTAGGGAAGAAAAATTGCACGGCACGCACGGTGGGCACAGAAAACACGCAGGGCTGGTAGCATTTACTGTGGCATCTAAACCTCCATGCCTGTTCCGAAGCTCTCCGTCTTCCCTCGGGCACCTCAGCCTTGGAAGCAGGCAGGATTTAAGCTTCTACATCATCTCTGTGCCTGAAAGTTTTACGCAGATCCCTCGCTGAGCTACACTGCAGCCCGGGCAATCACATTAAAGCAGGAGACTTGACAGACAAGTCTGTCTTTCCATTGAATTAGCTCTCCTCCTGGCTTTCCAGAGTGCACTCGCTGCTTTAGCAATAACCCCAGTGCCCTGACGTCAGCTGCTGCTCGCTCTGTCTAGGGTCCAGCGTTCCCAGAGAGATGGGCATCCCTGGAGAGATGGGCATCCCTGGAGAGATGCTGAAGTGGACACAGCTCACATGGCAAAAGGGTGCCACAACCTGAAGGTTTAGGGAAGCCCCAAACCGACCAGTGATCGCCCAAAAACCTCACTGTGGCCGGTATCTCCAAGGTGGCTCCTGCTGCGGCTGCCCTGGGCGGGCTGGGAGGAGCAGCATGGTCTCCCAGATCCAGCAGCGGAGAAATTCCTGGCTCTGTCTTGCACCGGTTTAATAATCCTTAAGGGATTCTCCTCCATGGTTTCTCCCCTATTTACCACAATGGTTCTACCATGCTCTCTGGCCGTGCAACCCCCAAGCCCCCAACCCTTACTCACCATCCTTACACTGTTAGATGCGTGAGCTCGCTCTCCTCCTGCCCCCCAGCTCGCCGGAGCCGTGGCTCCCATCAGCAACCTCACACCTCCACCAGGCAGGCGAGCAGTGGGCGAGCGTTCCAGCCCCCCAGCTGCCCACATCCCCTCCCCTCCCCCCATGGCACGGTGCCTGCCCAGCAGCCAGGCCCACCTTCCCCCCGAGCCATGCACAGCGCTGGCAATGATTTACACCAGGATCTCCGAATCATTAATCTCCACCGACGCAGCTGCCAAGCTGGGAGCAACCACACCTCCTCCGCGCTCGGCCAGCCTTCCCGCACCTCTCCTCAGCTCCCTGCAGCTGCCAGAGCCACCAGGCACTTTGTGACTTCTCTTGGGACATTTTCCAACTGTTAATTTGGCACGGGAGGGCTGGGGACAAGCCCTTCTCCAGCACCGCATGCCAACACGCACGGATGTGCCCCGAAGGCTTTAGGCACAGGCGGCAGCAGGTAGCATCTCCCCCCCTGTGGGAGACACCAGCCCCCTGCCCCAGTGGTTCCACTATGGGGACACAGACCCCTGGCGGAGTCAGCCCCAGTTCACACTCCACATCCCAGTGCTCCCAGTGCAACGCCAGTCCCAGGGGGTGACTCATGAGGAAGCGTGACACCCGCCGCTGCCCACGGTGGCACCCACCCTCCCCTGCCCTCCGCAACCTTTGGATCTTTCCCCTCGCATGACATCACCTTCCCGCTCGCGCTCTGGCAGAAACACCTCTGTCACGGGATCACGAGAGATGAGTCTGCAGTTCGGGGAATGGGGTCAAACCCCGATACAGCCACCAGGCACAGGACGAGCTCGCGCAGGCGGAGCCCAAGCCTTCCTTGCTCCCGAGGAGGACTCTGGGCATGATGTGTGGCTGGCAGCACGCCGCCATGGAGCCACCTGGGTTTGGAGCCTGCCTCCAAAAACCAACATCCAACTCCAGCACCAGTCCAGATTAGTACAAGGCTAATTTTATGGAAAATTTGGGGAGGAAATAAATACAACAACCGGAGCCACAGCTCCCCCTCTTCCCCAGCTGCTTCCTGGGCTGGTGGTGGATCAGCACCCAGTGCTTCCCAAGTTAGAGCCACGAGTTCCTCCAGCTCCTTCCACCAGCAATCCTCCATGCCAGAGATCAGCTACTTGTGCGTGGGCACCTCCAGAGCTTTACACCTCCCGGGGGTTTGGCCCCGGCCGCAGGTCGGGCGAGAGGATCGGAGCTGGGGCAAAGCTTCCCAGCCTCAGGGGGCAGCCAGCCCCCCAGACCCTTCGCAGCGCAACCACCATCTTCACTCCTATGCCCAGACAGCCTTCTCATTAACCACCTCCCCTGCTAATTGGTGACCGTCACATGTCCTCACCAGCTCTCTCCTGCCTGGCAGCAACCTTGCATGGAGTCTGCGTTACACAAGGTTTCCACACACCAGCAACACAAAACTCTATGCAAAGTCTAAAAAACAATGGGTTGGGACCTGGGTTGTATTTTCTCTTTTTTTTTTTGACCCTTCCCACTGCCCACATTACACCCGCCACAGCAGCAGGGATGTTTTGGGCCAGATGCAGCCCAGGGGATGCGGGGAACCCCCCTGCCTCAGCGGGGAAAGCAGGAAGAGAAATAGCTGGAGATACCAAGCTGAGCTGGGAAAAGCAGCATCGCTGCTGACGGGGCCAGCTCCCGTTCAGTTGGACAAACCCGCAGCCTGTTTTAGAGCAGGGAATGGAGAGGCACAAGGAGAAAGCCCCACGTAGACCATTGGGGCTGTTCCACATCATGCTGCTTACACGCCCTGCCAGACTGCACAAGAATGCACCCGCATTCGTGGCTTGTGACATTCCCTACAGAGGTTTTAAGGGCTATTTCACCATCTTTTTATCTTCAATTTCAGTTTTAACACCTCCTCCTCAGTCACACTCTTGCAGACAGCACCAGGCGAGCAGCAGTGTCTGCGTAAAGCTCCGCACCGCTCTCCTCTCCAGCTGTGCTGCCAGCCCACCCAGAAGGGAGCCCAGGGGCGCTGGTGCTTCCTGCAAAACAAGGGTGTCACAGGAAAGCAGAGGCTGCCCAGCCCGCTCCCGGGCTCAGGATGCTGCAATCCACTCGGCCACCTGCCACGGCCACCACAGCCACGCTGATGGCTGCAGAATAACAGTGACGGGGCTTGCAGATGCCTCCTTCGCATAACACGATGCCCAGCCGTTTTCAAGCTGAAGGCATCTGCCCCTGCTATGTCCTTCATCACTCCGGCCACAGTGACCACCACTTTCCGAAGGGCACAGATCACACCAGCCACGGTAACTGTACCCTGAGCCATCATCGTCACCATGCAGCAGACAGCCGTCAGCTTGAACTTTGCCATCAAGGTACGAGACGTTGCCTTCCAGACTCTTTTTTTCTCCCCATAATTTCATTATGGCCATCAGAGCAGCGCTTATTGCAACCTGGTAAATGGACTCAGGCAAAGAGTCCTTTTAAATTGATGTTTAAGGACATTACCCATTCCTTCCCGGGGATGATGCTGCTGCAGCCACCGAGACTGTGCTGGCAGGTCATGGGGGTCGGCAAGCCCGCTGCGGGAACAGCACCCCATGGCTTATCCTGAGCCCGGCTCACACGTGCAGCTAGCGCCAGCCTAACAGCTCCGGGCCAGGCACTGCTACACCAGAGCTGGGGGGTTTGGGGTGCTGCCCCTCTTTAGGCTAGAAAAGGGAGTTGAAGTGCCAGCCCAGGAAAGCACACCGGCCTGGGAAAATCCCAGCGCTTTGACTGTGTCTCCTTCCTGCTTTCCTTTTGACTCCACTTTGCACCTTTGTGATTGGTTTCTTTTTTTAGGTTTTCCTCATCTGTTTCCTCCCGGCAGCCTTCCTAGGGTTTTTGGTCTGTGACCTCACTCCGACTCCGTGCCAGATAACACACACTCCTCCAGAGCCTTCCAGTGCCGGTAGACGTTAACCATCTGCCCTTCTGACGTCTTCCAAAGCCGAGTCCGGCATTCCTGCTGCCTTGGCATGCTTCCCAGCCCTCCTGGGGTGCTCTAAGCAGCTCCTGTCATGCCACAGGAGCCCCCAGAGCCTGAGTTCCCCCCGCTGCAAACCACTATCCCGCCACACCGCGCTGCCATCGGCCTCATGCGTGCTGCCTTCCTCATCCTCACCCTGGATTCTCAGCAACATCGCTCATCACCCTGTACCCTGATGCAGTATCGCCTCTCCCCACGCTTTCCCAACCGCCTCCTCCGACGAGCAAGACCCACAAACCAAACCTGCGGCAGGTGGCAGAGAGGAGCTGCCGGGGCAGAAAGGGAGAGGGGGTGATGCAGGGGGAGGGATGGAGCCAGCCAGGCAGATGAGTGACATGCGGCGGCCAGGCACAAAGCAGCAGTGTTCGGCGAGGCAGACACAGGTATTTTGATAGGGGTGCAAGTCTGCCGGGGGATTATGTGGCTGCGCACTACCTGTGCAGCTCACCAGGTACTCGGCTGCTTCAGCAGAGCCCCAGCACCAGTTTCAGCCAGGAACAAAAAAACCACATTGAGCAGCGTTTGGGAGACAGACACGTACCTGGGCTGCCGGAGGGATCCCTGCTCCCGAGCTCTGGCTGGGAGCACTGGCAGACAGCCCGGCCTGGCCCCGGCCTCCCGGCATCCCCGTGGGAGCGCGGCTGTGGGCAGCACCCGATGGCACCGCCGTGGCGCTGAGCGTCACCAGCACTCGGCCGTCTGCAGGGCACCCACGACCAAACGTTCCTCCTTCCCCAGGCGCTTCCCTTCCTGAGGATTTTCCCACCCGTGTAATTACCCGTAGATAAAATCACAGGCATCTCACATAATTCCGAGTCATTTTGGACGAGGGCTGGGTTCACCGGCCCCACACCCACAAATTCCTCGTCGCCACCTGGCAGGTTTTCCTTTCTGGCTGTCACGCCAAGGCATCCAGGGCCTTGGATGGCCGCGGGATACTTGGCTATGGCGCAGAGGGATGCAGTGCTGCAGCATCCCATCGACAGCGGCCAAGCTCTGCACCAGCAGAGCTTTAAGGAGCCTGAAAGCCCCCAGCAGCTGCACTGGGACCACTCTTCCCAGTGAGGCTTCCTCCCACCCAGGCTCCACCACACAGAGCCGAGGGCATTCCGCCTCACACCGGACGTGCTCGCAGAGCTTCTCCTTTCTGCTCACACAGCCATGCTTCCCAACAAACCCAGCCGCACCGGGCTCAGCGCCGCTCGCCCCCACCGCATCACCTCCAAAAATCCACCACCACCATCCCTGCGACAACTGCGCTGGGACAGGCTGCTGATGGCAGACACGGGGAGATGCAGCAGGGCCTGAGGGACCCTCGATGGGGGGCTCCCGCGCAGGCAGCCTCCGCGGCAGCAAGGCACCGGACACCCGGTGGTACGGTGATTCCCCCGACAGCCTGTTTTTAAGTCAATGCAGGGAAGACACACGCTGGGATGGTGCCCGACACATGCAAACATGCAGAGCTGGCTTGGAAAGGAACAACCACCCAGGCATGGTCTGGAGCTATTTAACCACCCCCCAGCACCCCCGGTGTGGGGCTGTGACAGAGACCATGGTGAGAGGGGCTGGCAGACTTTGCCCTCTCCCCACCACTGGGCTACAAAAACTCCCACTGGGCTACCAAAACTCACAGTCCCTGGAAAACTCCCACCAGTTGGGGCCCCCCACCTGACCTTGCCTTCCCAACCCAGGGAGCCAGCGGTTCTCCCTGTGCCCGTCGGGATATGAATCATCGCAGCAGGCAGAGACAGGAGCTGCCTAACGCAACGGTGACGGTCACGGCCCGTATCCCAAAACCAGGAGGGCACGTGCTGAGCCGGTGCTCCCAGAGGGTGACTAACCACACAACGGGGGCCACGGCTGCACCGGCTGCCAAACCCCTGCCACAGCTGGCGACTTGCTTTGGTGGTGGGATTCCTCTTTAAACCAACACCTCGGACATGTTGGCAGGTTTGCCGGAGCCCTTCAGAGCTCTGGGATGCTCCTTCTTTTGTGGTGACGGCACGATAGGAAGAACCAAAATGCCACGGACGGGTGCACTGTGCACCCTGCACCCTGCACAGGTTTCCTTCTCTCCATCTTTGTTTGCTTTCCAAACACTCGTGCACACGCCGTCCCTTCCACCTGCCCGGGACTGACGTCTTCCAGCAACAGGCTCGCGATACGTGAGCCAGCTGCAAGGGCATGGGTGGGTTTGGTGTGGGGGTGAGATGACCCCAGCAGGAGGGCTCCCCTTCACCCCGCTCCTGCAAGGGCCACCGCGAGGTGCCCCAAGCCCACGTGTCACAAATGGGTGACCCCCAGGACACTGCCAGCCCCCGAACCCCACTGCCCCAAGCTTCTAGCACGCGCTGCCCCACACCCCATGGTGGGTACGCTTCCCCACGTGGGTGGCTTTGCCTTCATGAGCTGGGGGTCCCCTGCTCCCACGCCCCCCTCCCCCCCCGGCCGGTGGGTTCCAGCCCGGTGCAGGGGGGGTGCGGACACCACAGGGCAAAGCCCAGCCGGGTCCCGTCGCGGTACCGAGCCTGCCCTGCTCCCGGCCCTGGTCCTGGGTCTGAGCTCCCCCTGGTCCCGTCCCTGGTTCCTAGGGCGGGACCGAGCCCCCCCATCCCAGTCCCTGGTACGGCGGGACCGAGCCCCCCTGATCCCGTCCCTGGTCCCCGGTACGGCGGGACCGAGCCCCCCCCGGTCCCCGGTACGGCGGGACCGAGCCCCCCCCGGATCCGTCCCTGGTCCCCGGTACGTCGGGACCGAGCCCCCCCAGTCCCCGTCCCCGGTACAGCGGGACCGAGCCCCTCCCGCCCCAGTCCCCGTACGGCGGGACCGAGCTCCCCCTGGTCCCCGGTACAGCGGGACCGAGCCCCCCCCGCCCCAGTCCCCGTCCCCGGTACGGTGGGACCGAGCCCCCCCGATCCCGTCCCTGGTCCCCGGTACGGCGGGACCGAGTCCCCCCAGTCCCCGTCCCCGGTACGGCGGGACCGAGCCCAGCCCTCCCGGCTCCCCCCGCGCTGCCCGGGCACGGCGGGTCGCAGCGCTCCGATGCCGCCCCGCTCCGGCCCCACGTACCTCCCGGCGGCGGCGGCGGGACGCTCCCGGGCCGGTCCCCGCGGTGCCGGTCCGGGCCGTGCCGGTCCTGCCGTGCCGGTCCCGGGGCCGCCCTGCCCGCCCTGCCCTCCCGGGGCGGCGCTTAAGGGGCCCGGCCCAGCGGGGGGCGGCCGCTGCCAACCGGCCACGGGGCGGGGAGCGGCAACCGGCCACGGGGCGCCCGAGGCCAGCGGGGACCCCGGCCGGGCTGGGGGTGCGGGCAGGGGCTGGGGGCGCAGGCGGGCAGGGCGGGGGGGCAGGCAGGGACTGGGGGTGCAGGCAGGGGCTGGGGGTGCCGGCGGGCAGGGTGGGGGTGCAGGCAGGTGGTCTGGGGGCACAGGCAGGGGCAGGGTGGGGCAGGCAGGCGAGCTAGGGGTGCAGGCAGGTGGGCTGGGGGCACAGACAGGGGCTGGGGGTGCCGGCGGGCAGGGTGGGGGTGCAGGCAGGTGGGCTGGGGGCACAGGCAGGGGCTGGGGGCACAGGCAGTGTCGGTGTATGGGCAGGCTGTGTGTCCAGCCACGCATCTGCCTGACCCTGGGGTCTGTGGCAGTGCCACCTCACATGCCACCACACAGAGCCCATGGGGAGGAAGCAAGGGGGCACGGGGAGCAGGCAGGGGAGCATTTGCTCTCTGGAGCCCTTTGCGCCGTGCAAGACCGGCCAGCCTCATCCTGCCCACCACCAATGCGCTCACCTCCATCCCCGCTCTCACGCTGCGGGTTCTGTCCATATATTCTAATGGGAGGCCGGGACAAGGTGGAGGCTGGGTCTGGTTCCCCTTCTCCAGAAGGTCTGTGCTTCCAGCAGCAACGCACTCCCTCGGGAAAGGCATGCACTACCACAGCAACCCGGCAAATTTTGTTCCTTTTCCCACGCCAGCTGAGCATCCAGGCGTGAAGGGGATGGACTCCAGCCCACCTGCTTCCCGGGGGTCCCTGAATCCCAGCGGCCGCCCCTGCAGCACCTACTTGCTGCAATTCCTACGCTCCCTCCTGCAATATATCAAAGTTTTGTGTTTTCCCAAAGCTGGTCCTGGGTGCGGGTCACATTTGGGGTTACAGGTTGCGTCACCCGCTCTGAGCAGGGTCCGTGCGGCGCTCCAAGCATCACAGCCCCCGTTTCTGGTTTGAAAACCAGTTTGCGAGGGATCTGTGTTCTGAAACTGGCTGGTTGGGACGAGCAGAGCCCTTTCTGTTTGCAGAAGCCCCAGTTTGAGGAACTACAACTGCTCGGGCTCAACGCTCCATTCAACAGGGCAAAGCTCCCCCCCCAAAGCTGGGCTGGTGCCGCCAAGGAGCCTGCAAAGCTCTTTTATGGGCCGCTGCCCTCTATAAACGCTCCCAATTAACCACCTGCTCCCTGGAAAGAGCCATTCTGGGACCGGCTGCCCTTACTGGGGCTGCTGGCCACATGCTTTGGCCTCACAGCCAGACTGTCCTGCGGTTTCTAGGCTGAACCGCAGGGACCGACCCGCCGGCTCCTGCCCCCCCTTTGGTGGGACCATTACTAACGAACAATTAACAGCCACAGTTACGCACGGGGCCGGGAACCCCTGCTTCTTGCCGTGTCTATCGATGATGCAGCTGAGCAACCTTCCCGTGCAATGCACACACAACTGCTTACAGACGATGCCCAAGGCATCGGCGCAGGCTGCAGTTGGCTTTCGGCAAACCCCATCGCAATTAATGCTGCGTCCCGTGTTACCTCTCCCCAGCAGCGACTGGGACGTGTTTTTCCAGGTCCTTCTTGCACCCAGCCACACTACTAAACACCACCAAGGACTCCAGCTGGAGATGACACTCAGAGTGGGTTTTTCCCAGCCGTGAGTGAAAAAGCCGGGTTGCTATGCTTGCTGGACCAGCCGCTGCAGTTTCTCCTGTCCCTTAGGGCCTGCAAGTCCTTGCAAAGGCAAAAGCCATCATGGGCCCAACACAACTTGCCACATCCCCTCGTGTGACTCAGCGAGCCATGGCCCTGCCTCGGGGGCACCGGTGCTTGGGGTACTGGGTGGAAACCCCCCGTTTCCCTGTATTTCTCCAGCAGGATCCCACATCGAGCTGATGGTATTTTCCACTGACTCACCTGCCCCAGCTCCTCCTCCCAGTGCACAGCAGCGCTGCCCTTCCCTGCTCAGATACCTTCCTTCTCTAATCAAAGTTCAAAAGCTGCGCTATAATCCACGCCCCCCCCCCCCCAAAAAAAAACAAAACCAAAACACCTTACTAAATATATCTGTGTATGAGGGTTTTTTTCCTTCGTACTGTTTGTTTTGCATTTTCAGGCTTGGCCACCTGCTCATGCAAATGCCCTCCACTCTCTGCAGCACCTTCCTGTCTCAAACACAAACCTGTTTTCTCGAGCAGCTCCGGCAGCGAGTAGCTATGTCAGGGAGTAGTTTTCCCTGCAGGCTGGCTACAAGAAAGCAGGGGGAAAACGCACTTCACGCAACGACTGTCACCGATGCTGCGGGGAGAGCCCAGCCCCAGCAAGGTCACCCACTTGGCAGAGGGGCCCTGGGGACTGTGAGCACAGAGGGGACATTCATCAAGCCGCTCCTCATGTTCCCACTTTCCTGGCTCTGCAAAGCTGAATATTGGCTGGAAACAGCCTTTTCCACAGCAGCGGGGGCCAGGGGAGCTGGAGGCAGCTGCACGTTTGTGCATCGGTATGCTCGAGCCGTCTGGTCTCTCCCTTTGCTCAGTTGTTCCCTTTGGAGCAGATTTCGCCCTGGCGCTGCCGAGCTGGCTGGTTTGCCCATCCTTCCATTCCAGGGAGTCACTCGCACCCCTCAGAGGGCTGAGCGTGGGATGCAAACACACCTGCCTCCCTCTGCCCCACGCTTTGCTGTGGGCTAATGCTTTTACAGACATTTCTGAGGCTCATTTGCCTTTCTAGCTCCAGCAGCCATTCTGGCGCAGGTATTTATCTAGGGGTTGCTTGAATCCCCCCCTTGCAAAAACTCATTGCCTGGTCCAGGGTGAGCTGGTACCTCTCCGGGGTGTTCATCCAGCCAAATATGCCAGATAAAGACTTTGCACAGGAGTACCAAGGAGGAAAGAGGCGCCCCACCAGGAGCCACCAGCAGGCAACAAAAGGGCCTTTCAGTGGGGCTTTTGATGCCTTGGTACTTGCAGAGATGCCAGGGACTCATGTTACCCTGCTGTAGCAGCAGAAATTGCTCACCACCACTCTTCCCTTGCTTTGTGCAGCTCAAAGGTGCTCAACATCTACGCAAAAATCATCACTGCCCAGCCCAGCCTAGAGCGCAGCCACATCCCGGGATTCCTCAAACTTTTCCAACAGCAAGCCGAACCCACGGCTCTGGGTGACACACCGCTCCTGGACACCTGCAGCCAGACGGCTCATCCTGAAAGAAGCAAAGCCCATCCATCTGAGTTGGGGCAGCAGAGCCACCACATTGCACGTGTATATTAATACAGAGAGTTGTATTTTCCAGTTAATTACCACTAGAAGTAGAACACATGGGGGGCTGCGGAGGATGCTGAGGTTCCTACTCCGTTGGTCTCCCTGATGCCACAGCCCCCGAGGCACCCCTTCCCTTGACAGAGCAGCCTTTCAGGAGGGGGGAGGTTTGGTTCCCCCCACCCTGGGCTGGGGGCCAGCCTTGCCCCAGGCACTCGCACCCCTCCACAAGAGGCTGGCCACCGGGGACGGTGAATTTCTTCGCGTGGCCTGCAAAACTGCACCGGCAACCAGCACGGGAGAACAATCCAGGGGGTCCCGGGGCAGCCCGAATACTGATGAAACAATCCTTCTTGGGCTGCGTTAACGGAACTGCTGCCCCATTGCTCAGAGCAGGAGCAGAAGCCCCTGCGGTGGCGACCCCTGCCGTGCCACAGGCAAACCTGCCCTCAGCTGCCTCCAGCCCCTTCCCAGCGCCTGGCTCCTTGCTCGCCACGCTGCCGGCGTGCAGGTAAACACAAGCACAGTATTTGCCAGGTACCATCTGCACTGACAAACTGGCTTCGGTGGCCGTGCCACGGCTGCCTGCTCCCAGTCGAAGCCCAGCACCCAGTTCCCAGCGCTCCAGCCCAGGCGAGCTTTCCCAAGGTTTCCCGTGGGGCCATGGACACGGTGGAGCCCCAGCTTTGCCCCTGGTATGACAATCTGTCCCCAGCCTGCTTGGTGATGGGCTCCCTCAGATCCCAGCTCCCAGCTCCCAGCCAATGTGTGCTGGTCTATACTGGTATCTCTCTTCCCCATGCCTTGGTTTCTAGACCCCGATGTAGAGACCACCTGCCGGGGCTGGGGGCTGGAATCTGCTGTGCAAGTGGGGGGGGGGGGGGGGGGGGAAGAGGAAAAGCAGCTGCCTGGGAGGCAGGATCACCATGAAGGTGACCCAGGGGCTGGAGCCCCCCTGCTGCGGAGCCAGGCTGAGGGGGCTGGGGCTGCTCAGCCTGGGGGAGAGACGGCGCCGGGGGGACCTTGGGGCACCTCCCGGTACATAAAGGGGCTACGAGAAAGCAGGAGGGGGCTTTGTACGAGGGCACGTGGTGACAGGGCAAGGCCGGAACGGCTTTAAGCTGAAAGAGGGGAGACTGAGGTTGGATCTTGGGAAGAAACTGCTCCCGGTGAGGGCGGCGAGGCGCCGGCACAGGCTGCCCAGAGCAGCTGCGGGTGCCCCAGCCCTGGCAGTGCCCAAGGCCAGGCTGGACGGGGCTGGGAGCATCCGGGGCTGGGGGGAGGGGTCCCTGCCCACGGCAGGGGCTGCAGCTGGGTGCTCTGTGCGGTCCCTTCCCACCCAAACCGCTCTGTGGTTCTATGCTTTCTGCATGCTCCTGCCTGGCACAACCCTGCGCTTCCTGCAAGCATCTCCCCAGCGAGGCGAGAAGCTGGCTTCAGAGGCAGTGGGGCATCCCCGGGGGGTGCCGTGATGTGGTGCCAGAGGACGGTGGTTCCAGTACAACCAGTCTAACCGCCATGCCAGGTCGCCATCTGTCATTTCAAGTGCACACCATGTCTGCAACCTGGAAAACAGTGTAAATACAGCTGCTGTATTAATAATAAGAGTAATAAGTAACCTGCTGCTTCCTCCTGGCGCCGGTCTGGGGGCTGCTGCATCTCCCCTGCGATGCTCTGGCTTAGCCCTGCCTTGCCAAAGTACAGCTTGGCTGGGCAGAGCCCTCCCCTTGCCACCAGTGCAATGCACAAGAGGTGGGGTGAGGAACTTCTTCATTGTCCTTCGGGCTTCTGCGTCCTGGCTTGTACCATCGGGAAGGGAACAGCTGGATCAGGACAAGAGAAGGCTCGGGAACATGATTTCCAGGGCTTGAGGATACCAGGGCTGGAAGAGAAGAGCTACAGTGGTGTTGCATGGCCAGATATTTAAAAGATCTGAGCGAAGGTTTAACGTGGCTTTGCAAAATTAGGAGCAGATGGCAAGTGATGGCTTGTGCCCGAGAGAACAGGGAACTGCTGGGAAACCACTCACCAGCAATGATAAAACTCCAAGGAAACCTTATGCTCTGGATACGGGTCCCGTGTGTCCCAGTCGGATGGAGCGGGGCAACTTGGTCTGTGCTGCTGCTGGTGTCTCAGCTGCATCAGGTTGGGGCGGTGGGAAGCCAAGGACAGGGGCTGACACAGGGGACAGTTGCAGGGACATTGCTTGCTCAGAGGAGCAGGACGTCCCAGGGGCCACGCGGGATGCCGGCGGTGAGGGATGCTCACCGGCATCCCCTGGGCTACGTGGGCGAGGACTCAGAAAGGCATTTCCAACATGGGCTTTGGACACACCAAGCAGTCGGAGCAGAAGACACCTTCAAGGAAAACACTGAAACCAGGTGAATAAACGACAGGAACATTTCCAGATTTTCCAGCAATCCCAAGGAACAAACCAGCAGCCTCAGCAGCGGCCCTGGTCACCAGCACTCAGGGAGATGCCACCGTTTGTGGCCCCCATCACCCGCAGCCTGTGCCCGACCGCATCTAACTCCACCAACCGCCGTGATGATTTAGTCAGGAGTTAGGGTATGCAGGTTGAGCTCCTTTGTGCCAAGCAGAGCTCAGGGAGGTGAGGTAACCTGCCTAAAGCGGGGGGTGAGTCAGCACCGAGGCAGGAAACCTCCCCGGGACTCGCCCCTGCTGCAGCCTCCAACCACGCTCCTGATCTACAGGTTATTAGTGCGCGGCTCCGGTTGGAACGGCGCTGGAAGACAATGTCAGGGCGAGCACAGCTCGCTTGCCCACCGGTGAAGGAGCGCAGCAGACCCCAGGTGCCCCCCTCCACAGGGTACCCTGGCTGCCCCGGCACGACACCCCATGCCCAGCATGGAGCCGTGACATTTTTCTTTCTTGGTCAAAAGTCCTCACCGGGGAAACGCGCGTGTGACTGCGCAACGACATCCTGGGTGCAAAGTGCAGAAGCACCGCCAGCCAGACCGAAACCAAACACGCCTGGTCTGACAAACCGCCTGGCCTCGCTCGTCTGGCCCTTTCCGTGCCTCTAAGGCACCAAGAGGTCTGGTCTCCAGCCGGGAGCGCTGCAGGGGGTCGTTGACTTTGGGTACCCCACTGGCCACGTGAGCCTCCGGCCATGGGCACAGTGTCACCGAGGCGGCTGCTGTGTCCCCTGCGCTGGCTGCGGACGCTGCCGGCTCCAGGCCCAGATGCGGCGCGGGGACCGCTCACATGATGGCAGCATCGCAGCACACTGCAGCAGGGATGCAGCTGATGTGCAAGAGGATGCAGCAGCCGTGCAGTGGGGTCAGGCTCCTGCAGCCCAGGCATACTGGCTTCCACTGCCAGGGAAAAACAGGTCTGGGAGGAACAAAGCCACCAAGGAGACATCTCCCAGCCCAGGGCACCTGTGGGCTGCAGGGAACAAGCGCCCTCTGCTCGCCCTGGTGCAACCAGCCCTGGTGGAGATGATGACACTGGTTTCCCCCTCGCCAGGGACAGGTGGTGGCCCAGGACACCCATCATGGTCCCACAGCACCTGCTAGAACCGCCGAGAGGCAAGAGCCATGCCTGGACTGGTGTTGCACCCACAGCCCTGCTGCGCTCCCCGCTGCTGAAGGGTGCTCACAGCTTTGAAACCCATGGGTGGGGTGGGCAAGCACCCACACCCTGTCCCTCGCACCCTGCAAACCAAGGGCAAAACCAAGGATTTGCAGGGAACCGCTCCAAGCCTGGCAAATCCTGCCACAGTCTGTGCCTGCCTCATCCCTGCTGCAATCCACAGTCACTTTAATGCGATGTTAAATTCCCAGTCTTACAGCTCCAGGTGACAGAGCTGGGCAGCCAGCTGGCTGCTAGGTATTTCTTTGTTTGTTGTTATTTTTTTTTTATTTCTTCCTCAAACTCCCTCCATCATTTCAGACTACAGTGGCTCTTACCTGCTCCGCAGCTGCTCACAAACCCAGAAGGACATTTCTGTTAAAAAAAAAGGTACATCTTTCAATCTATACTATACCCTCATGGGTTAGAAAAACAGAAAATCATTGCAAGTTATTTCTGAAATGGTCATTTTTTTTTTTTTTCCCCAGTCAAACGTAGCTTGTGTACCTTGAGCGGCTCTGACGACGGAGCGGGGCTGGGAGATGCTTACCCGCGGGACACCGTGCCCTCCCCAGCCACACCACGGCACCAGCCACCCGGTGCCACCTGCCCGCAGCCCCCCGGCCCCGTTGGAGGTGCTGGCACAAGTGACCAATGCCTTCCACAAAGTAATAATATATTTCTCCATAAAAAACCTGTAACAATAATTTATCTGCTAACAAGCATTAAGACCACAAAACCACCTCATTTCTCTGCCCCACCTGCTCCTCTTGGACCTTAGCATTACGCCTTCTGTATCCAAGAGGGACATCTCGCTGTTTCCCCACATTCCCAAATCTTTACTTACCTTAAATCCTTAAACTTGCTGTTTGTACGGCCGCACCGACAGCCCTGGCCTCCCACCAGCATCACCGCATCTGGCTGTGAGCGCTTGGCTGGCAGCTGGTCCGGGGGAAGAGCTGGTCCAGGGATGCAGCTGTCTCCCGCATCCCTGTCACTCCAGGGACCCCACCTGTGCCCATGTGCCACTGCCGACGCCAGCCCAGCATCTCCGTTGGACAAGCAATTAAATCACATGGAGCTCACCCATACTTTAAAATAAGCTTTATTTAGATCTTTTATAATTTTATATTTGCATCCATGCCTTCAAGGATTCTCCCCCACTCACATGGGGAAAAGTTAAATCTAATGTTACCCATAATTCATATGCTATTTATCGAAGTTCTCTTTTAAATAAATCATCCTCTTAGTACTTTTTAGAATTATTTCCTAATTTACAAAAAAGCTGAAATGCAAAGGAAACTACTCAGTAACAAGGAAATTGCTCATCTGTTCTGGTGGTTTATAGTTTAAATTATAAAAACGCAAGGAGAACAAAAAAAAACAACCAACCAACCAACCAAACCCCGAAAACCCAACAAAACGTATAAAAATGCTTCTCTGCGGAGAAAGATGCCACGGGGCAAAGCCTGCCCTGCCAGCCCAGGCCCTCCCCTCGGCAGAGCCCGGGGGGCTGCTCCCTCCCCTCGCCCCCCCATGGCCTCCCCGCATCATCCCTTAGGAATACACAGCGCGAGGGCATCAGCGGTTTAGTTCGGTGATTTAAGACAAAAATACCCCTTTTTCAACCGGGGTGCGCGTATCAGAATTAAGAAAAATAATACACTATTATAGCATCATTAAATAAATCTTAATACATTTTTTTTTAAGAGCTTAAAATTATATCGTAAGCATTAAAGCATAAGGTACTTGTCTTGGCATAAGCAGAGCGCGGTGTGTGTTAGTGGGGAGGGGAAGCAGCGGCTGCGCCGGGGGGCTGCTCCCAGGGCATTCCCAGGGAATTCGGAAGCACAAGCTCCACCTGCGCCTCAAAATCACCCCGGTGCCACAAAAACCTCCCCGGCGGGGACTCGTACCGATTTCCCCAGCCCCTCCCCTGACAGCAGTAACACCCCACGTGGAAGCGGGGTGGCCAGCCCTGACCGGGCGACGTCTCAGGATATCCTGGGCTATCACCTCTCCCCTGCTCCCAGCTCACGCCAGATCCCCCAAATTTCACTTGAAGCAAAGGGTGAGCCCCCCAGATGTGGGGTAAGACAGAGGGCAAAGCTCCCACCAGTTTCACCCCCCCTCCCCGACCGATTTTCTGGCATGTATTTAAGTTTGTGTTTTCCAAGGCGTTAAGTGCTCCTGGGGCATCTGCAGCCACGGGGCCAAGAGTGCCCACAGTGTGTGTGGGGGTCCACGGTCCAGTCCCCCCCAGCAGCAGCTTCCCAGGACAGTACAGTACAAACACACCCTTCTTCCTCCCCGCCCCATCCCAACCGACATGGAAAAATATAAAAATCCCAAAACTTCTGCAATAATTTAGTTAGAATAGCTCCTCTGGGTTTGTGCAAATAAATTAAAACAACTAAAAAGGAACGTTAAAACACTTATTTCCAGACCGGCAGGCGTTACAACCAGCCCATGTCGCCTCCGCGGGGTTCGGCCAGGAAGACATCACAGCGAATGAGATATTTTTTTTTTTTCATTTTTTTCCTTTTTGTGTGTGTGTGTGTTTTCTCTCTAAGGTCCCTCAGCTGGGCAGGTTCTTCGTCCCCAGGCGAGGACATCCCGCGGGCTGGGCTCCGGAAAACAGCGGGTTTCGGACAAGAGACGTCACAAGCACAAAGTGCACAATATTTTGGGTATTTACAGAGACACAGCAGTCCTTCAAGTTTCAAGTTTTGTCAAAAGAAGAAGGAAAAAGAACCAAAAAAGAACAGAACCCCAAAACAAAACCAACAAAAACCCAAACGGACAAACTGAAGTGACAACGGAGGAGTTATCGGTATGGAAGAAAAAAAAATACAAAAAACCACCATGAAAAAAAGGAAAAAACTGAAGTTACGACACGGCTGCATCGCTCCCAAGACAACAGGTCACACGTCCACAGGCGGGGCTGGGGCAGGGGTATGTACAGCGGCGGCGGTGAGCCGGGGAGAGGCAGGGGGTCACCAGTCCGCATCCTCCTCGATGTAGTAGTCGGGGGCCGTACCGTCGAAGAGGCCGGGGTCGAGGGACTTGCGCTGCTTCCCCCGGGCAAACACCCTGGAGATGGAACCGAAGCCCATCTTCTCTTTCTTCTTTTTCCGTTTCTGGTCTTCCAGGTCCTCTAGAGACTGCGGGGGGAGAGGACACATGTTTGGCCACGGCGCTTTTCATTGACCCCCCCCCCACCAGCTCCCATCAAGGATGATGGACCACAGGGTCCAGGTCCCCCAAAAGATTTGGGTCCAGGTCCAAAGCAACATTAAGACCCTGGACCAAAAAAAAAAAAAATATTTCTGAAATACACATGATAGAATCTGCAGTGAAATTGGGCCCCCTACCCACATTTCTGGGATTTTGGTTTCTTCATCCAACTGCTTCAGGATTTTGGCTCCAGAAATCTAATGCCAGAGCAAGGGGCTTACAAAAATACCCCCCTGTTTTAGGGTCACATGCAGGAGAATAACCTGATCTAGGCTGTGCCTTACCAAAACTAAGACTGCAACGGCCCCTGAGCACAGCAACTGCCTACAGCATCACCTGGATTTGAGGGAAAATCTCAGAATTCTGAGATTACCATCCTGAATGGTAAGGCTTCTGGGTTTTTTTCCTCCCCTAAAAGCCCCAGCCACCGCCTCTGACAGCCCCCCCAAGTACTTGCTAGCACAGGACAGGGTCTCACGAGCAGGATTTAAACAGGGCTTTGTGCCCTACCTGTACGATTGGGTTGTGCAAGTTCTTCTGTACTGGTCCAGGACTGTCCCCCTGCGGCAGAAGGAGATGGATCCATCTGTATCAGCCTCAACTCAGCCTGGGACCCCCCACCCCCACAGCAAAAAGCGGGTTGTTTGGGCAGCTGAAAGGCTGTGGGGCTGCAATAAACCCCCTGGGACGCAGCTCTCCGGGCCGCTACGCCTCCAACCCATCCCCATCCCCATCCCCAAACCCAGCAGCGCTTTGGGAAGCGAAGGACCCGTAGCATCCCCAGCACCCATCTCCCCAGCCAGACCCACAGAGTGGGGAGGCAAGCCCACCCCCCCCCTGCCCCGTAGTGGCCTTACGTTGCAGAGTGAGTGCGTTCGATGCCGGGGTGAGTTGATGTCACTCGGCGTGGATGACCGGTCACCTTCGGCTGCGGAGGCGTCGGAGATGATGGACGGCTGCCGGGAGTGACAGGGACTCACTCTGACCGCTGGAAAGCAGAGCAGGGGGCATTGGGGAGTTAACATCGCGCCAGCAAAGAACATCACACCCACGCCCTGCAAAGCCTCTGAAGCGCTGCCAGAAAGTTTTGCCTGGTTTTCCTTTTCCTCTAGGGGGGAATAAGGCAGCTCCCTGAAATGGTTTAGCCCCGAGAACTTGCCAGTGCCCCGCCCTCAGGGGGTGCCCACCTTGCCGGTCTGCCGGGTGCTGGGGGTGTGAGTGGTAGAGGGTCTGCTGGCTCTGCCGGATGGCGGCCGTCAGCGGGAGGTCGGCCTGCATCACCCACTCCTGGTTGCCGTTCAGCACCGTCTCGCCCGGCATGGCCAAGGAGTGGCGCTTGGGGACGTCCTTGGTCAGCGTGGCGAGGGACTGCTTGGCCTGGGGAAGGACACCAAGGTGGTGGAGGGGGAAAACCATATGAACACATCTCCTGGCACTGCAGAACCAGCAGCAACACGCCACGGCCAACCCGTCCTGCCCTTTGCAAGTAAATACCCGAACCGCGTTGCTCCCTGCACCGAGGATAACCCGCTCCTTTTTAGCGATGGAGTCTTACTTTTGATTCTTACTTTTTCTGCCACTATTGCAATAACGCAAGCACTGCGGCGAACGCAGGCACGCAACCGCTGCGGCAAACAAATGCAATATGGCAATACACGCCGCAAAACCTGCCAGGGCGTTGGAAGCACCGGAGCCGCTGAGTCGAGCACCTGGCGCAGGGCTGACCCTCGAGACGTGCCCACCACGTCCCCGAGCTCACCATGGCCAGCTCGGCCTCCAGCTCCTTCATGCGGTTGTCTTTCAGGTCGAGCTGGGAGCGGAGGGCACTGGCGTGGTCCGTCGCCTCCTTGGCTTGCCGCCGCAGCTCCCACTTCTCCCGCTCCAGGAGGTCCTTCTCCTTTGCCAGCGCCTTCACCGCGTCCTCGCTCTCCTGCCGGGACACGGGGCGGCCATCAGGAAGGGGAAACCCACCTGCTACTACAAACCCCTCTGCTGTGATCCCCTCAGGGACCACCCGACCTCTGCCTTGCCAAAGGGCAAGCAGCCCCTTTGGGTGTCTCAAGAGCCCTGTGCCCGCAAGCAGGGAGCTGTGGGATGTGGCCGGTCCCCCAAAAAGGAATGCCGGGCGTGCACCTGCTTAAAATTACAACCGATTCCCCACACCTGGCTCGCTGGCCACATTTCCTCTGGGATTTATTTATCCTTAACTCCCTCCGGTCCGGCCCTTGCAGCAGGGGAGCAGAGTTTCACCCGATTGCAACCCAGGTCTTGCGCTCATGCCACTGCCAGCCCCCCACGCCACGAGACCCCGGCGCTGGGCTCCCACGCTCACTTTCCTATGCTGCTCGTAGTTCCTGATGAAGTCGCGGAGCTGCTCCTCGCGGCTCTCCAGCGTGGCGTACAGCTGCTGCATCTGGCTCACCAGGTCCGTCTTCTCCGCCTTCAAGCGTTTGCGGTCGGCTTTCATGGCTGCGGGAGAGATGACGGCTCGAGCGTGGGGGCACAGAACCCTTCTTTTGCCTCCATCACTTCTACTTGTCGAGGAAAAATCATCAAAATTATGACCCTGGGGCTGGGCTGGGTGCAGATGCCCACTCATCCCCATCGCTGCTCCCCTGCAACCCCCCGAAATGCCCATCGCATCGCTGCTGTAGCTCCTAATCATCCCCTGCTCTCCAAGGGGCAGCTCAGCCCCTGCAGAAGGCGATTTGGGAGCAAAACTACTGCTGCAGCCACAGCGCCCGGCGCAGGAAAACCTGCTGCTCCCTTCCAGGATAAATAAACCACAACCGGTTTATTTTTAGCAGCCAGGCAGATTCCTGCAGCGCTCCCACGAGCCCAGGGCACGGCTCCCCGCGTGCCCCCTTCCAGCTCAGCAATGCTGCGTGGGGATGGAGCGGGATGCGATGTGGGGGGGTTTGGCCAGCCCCCCAGAGGAAATCAAGACCTTTGTGTTTTCCCTCGCCCACGCACCAGCAAGGGATGCTCGCCGACCACCAACCCGGGGACAGCTTTACTGTAAGTCTGGTAAAACCGGGGAGGCATTAGAGAAATACCACGTAGGACAAAGGGCTTCAGTAATTTCCGCACGTTAAGGGCTTTGCCCAAGCCTTGAACTTGGTCCTTGGCAGCGCTGCAGAAATGCCCCGCGGCTCCCTGCTCCAGATACAACCCACCCCCCAAAAATAATACGCAGAATCAGAATGCAAACATTGCTTTTTGTTATAGGACAGACTCTGCGTGCTTTTCCACCCGGAGGAAGTGCTGCTCTCAGGGGAGTGGGATGGTATGAAACAACCCCTGCCCCTCCAGCGCTCGCTGCACTGCAAGCAGCTGAGCCTTGTGACTCACCCCTTTCCATAAGAAAAAAATAATAAATCCAACTCCCCTCCAAATCCCCAGAAAAACCAACCCCAAGCCCACCGAGAGCTGCCTGTATTACAAAACCCTCTAGATGACAGCCCCATCACGAGTGGGACCCATCTCCACACACGGGTCCAACCTATTTCTATTAAAGAAACACAGGAGGAGCGTTTCAGCACAGGCGGTGCGTCCCACCCGCCCCGTCAGGAGTCACTCCGTCTGGGGGCTCATCCTGCCCCATGATGGGCCTCAGCTCCTCCCGACGAGACACGTGTGTGATAAAGACTGGATGGAGGAATGCAAGAAAACCATTATCGCGGCACGCTTATGAGGAAATTAATTCCCTTTGTGCAATGAGCACCTTTGGTACCCTTGGCTTTGTGCCTCTGCCCTCCGCCAGCCCAGGAAGGCTTGTGCGGACCCTCCCTCGGCTGGGGACCCTCAGCCCCGGAGCTGCTTTTTGTTAAGTACTCAGATAAAAGCATTTCCACCTGCGTGCAGGCAAGGAGAACATTGTTATTAGATCCACACCAGCATCCTCAGGCAGAATAACCTACTAACAGGGGAACATCCAGCACCGTGTGTAACGCACCAGCGTGATGCACTGCCACAGCCCCCTAAAGAAGAGTAGCACCCCTGCTCAGCCAGCTGTCGAGCTCACCGCAGCCACCTCCCGCATCCCATCCCAGGTCATCAGGACTGCTGACTCGCGGAGGGATGTACTCGGGAAGGAATTTCTTTCCATCCACAGTTGTTGCTGTACACATGTGCTGGGGAGATGCTTGGGATGGAGCCAGTAAGAGCTTGCAGGTTAGCGCAGGAAAAGGTTTGGGGGGGGCGGAAATCAGACCACAGGGTGGAAGAAGAGGGAGACGTTTGGGACAACACAGATTGTCATCCATTAAAAACCGGGAGCTGAAATTTTGAGATTTTTCGGACTAACTACTCTGCTATTAAGCATTGCAGGTAAATCTAAACACGGAAAAACAACAAACCAGCTAAGAAATGCCATAATGACTCCCGTCGTCCTGTGACAGGGAGCGCTGGGGGTTCCTCCTTGCCTGCTTCAACGAACGTGACTCCTCCTGGGACAACTGAGCTCCTTCTCACACCGGGACTTTCCTTACTTTTTCTCCCCGCTTAGGAAATTCCTACAGAAACCATCTAAAAATAACCGCAAGAGGACTACAGGTAAGGTTTTAAAAAAGCCCTTCCCACCACCTGCGTGTCTTTAACCACACGTGACCTCAAAACTCATTCCAAAAGCAGAAGGAAGGATGCGCGGAGCGAGCCAGACCCGCGGAGCCGGATACCCAGCACCACCGGCCATGCTGGCTGCCGCTCCAGGGCACATGTTAGGTGACCCGGGCTCCAGCAGGGGAATTTCTGCCCCTCGGAACCCTGCCCAGGCAGGGTCCATCTCAGCCCCATCCCCGCAGGACATCACGCTGCCAAAACACCCGTTTTCAAGCCCTTGAACGCTTTGTGACACTTATATAGGAATTTTTTCATTTCCTTGAGGATACCGAGAGGCTCTTGCCAAAGTTTAAGTCACATCTGCATTGGATGATGCTGGAGACAACAAAAGGCTCCTAATGAATTTAATTAAAGAGTGAGTCCTCTATAGCATACAACCTGTTTTAATTAGTGGCAGCGTTCAGGGTCCTTAAAGATTTACAGAAAACACTTCATCGCTTGCCAAAAAATTCAACAACTGTTCAGAAGTACTATTAGGAAAAGAGCACCTACCACCTCCCAGGGTTGAATATTTACCAGTATTCAGGCTAAGCAGTGCAGCAGGAAGGTAATGGACTTTGGCTACTGCAAGAGCAGTTTCTTTCCTATTAACCCCAATGGACAATTTACCTTTTGTTTCAACTGGGATTTGAGAGATTTGCTAAAATTAATGCACTTTTTTTCCCCTCCCTGCCATTACCAGCACTCTCCCTCCTCCGAAACTGATTAGCTCCTCAGCTTACAGAAGATTTATCAGCCATTTGAGAACGTAATTCCAAACCCAATTAATAGGAAATTAATTGAAAGAGGCAGGAGAAAAATAAGAAGTTAGGCAGAAGCGAACAGTTAGGGCTGCCAGTGGCTCCTGGACCGAGCACCGCTTGGTGCAGCAGCTTAATAGGTTCTTAGCAAACAAGCCTGGCTAATTACTCAGCCAGGGAAAATGAGCCACTGCAATCCACGGCGTGACGGCAGGGGCAGCCAAGGGGGAATAAAGTGGGTTTTCACTGGCCATCGGGGCCATCCCAGGAGACGAAATGGTGAAATTTTTTCTTTAATCTGACAACCCAGGGCCAGGTTTCTGTGTCCCACCCCCTCAGGAACAGCTCAATACACCCCGCCCCCCCGCCCATCTGCACGGTGGGCTCCAGCAAAATCTCCGACCTGTTCGTCAACCCAAGACAGCAAGAGAAGCAAGAAATCCTAAACCCGTACCGTGAGTGGAAACTGTTTACCTCACACAGCTTATTTGCATTATTTATTTTCCCCTCCCACCCACAGCACATGGCAGAAGCAGAGGGGGAACCCACCAGCCCCCCCTCAGACTCAGCACCTCGGCACCAGCCCCGGCAGCAAGTGGTGGGCAAGACAGGTTGGGAACAGTGGTGTGGACCCCCCAGCCCCCATCGCTGCCCCCATCGCTGCCCCCCACGTCCCCACTAGTCCTGTACCAGGTCAGCCTGTGCTCCCGTTATTTGAGCTTCCACGTCCTGCCACACGATCCGTCCCCTGAGCATCGCTCCTTCAGGAGAAGGAGGATGATGGCCACAGAGTGGTGACGGGACCCTCTCTACACCTGACTCCTCTTGCAGCCAAAACAATTAAAAATCCCTCCCCCCCAGAGCCTTCTGTTTCTATCTTTACCTAATGAGCCGAAATCTAACCGCTCCCATGTGCCAGCCTGAGCAGCACATCCCCGGCCGGGGCAGAGGCACAGCTGAGCCGCCCAGCGATGCCACCACCGATGGTGCCACCACCCCACGGTCCCTGCCTTGACACCTCACCAGCCTGGATGGGAATTAGCTGCTGCTTGCTAAAACCGAGCATCTTCCTGCTACGATGGGGGCTGTGATAAATACCATCCCATCCCTTCAACATTAATAATATCTAATTAAGGGAAAGTGAGGCAGTGGTGGTTGCACCATCTAGCCCAGGTTTGCTTGGAGAACACCTGGATCATAATTAATTTGGCTTCCTTGGTAATGGGATGTTAGATGAAACCCACTATGTTTGGGCCACGGCAACCTGCCTCTGCTTGGCTTCCTGCTCCCGGGATGAAGCGGCAGATCCCAAACACAAGGCAGGGCACTGGCAGCGGACACGGCCACCTCTGACTCCCATCTGCTTGTGAGCGCTTCCCTTGCTGGGTACAAGGTGGATTTTCATACCAGGAATGGGATCCGAGCCAACTAACACTTAACTGAGTCATGTACTTCTTCTCTAACACGGGGAAAGGCATGCTCGGGGGGCACCGCTCCAGCCTCGGCAATGCCCTGAGCAAGAGGAACGCGTAAACCCATCCTGTCCCGTTAACATTCACTTAATTTCTCCTGTTTCTCTGCCCCAACCATGAAATTCAATATTGTCGCCATGACTAACCCATAAAATCAGTCAGCCCTGTGCAGGAGTCGCAGGCTCTGTAGTTAAACGGGCGCTGCCGTCACCGTCTGCGGAGACGGTCTTGCTGTCGAAGCCATCAATGTCACGCGGCGTCGGGCAGAGGCACCGCTCGCTCCCAGGCGCACGGAGGTACGGTGGGGGCAGATTTGAGCAAAGTGCCAAATTTCAGGAACAACAACAACAAAAAATAATCATGTGAGGCGTTCACCTTGCGGGCATTTACCTGCAACCACCCTGCTGCGAGGCCAAGGGCTTGCCAAAGCAGAGCCCCAGGGGTCACCAAGCTGGTCAACGACTTGTGCTGTGACTTTAAGGTGGGTCTTCACAGGAGCAGAACAGGTTATCTGCACAGAGCCCCACGTCCTTTTGGTGGAGGGGGCTTCCTCCACTGGGTCCAGGGCTGAGACGCCCATCTGCTGGACGCCCAACCACCAGGACACCCATCTGCTGGGACATCCAACTGCCCGCTCCTTGGCCACCCCCTCTCACTGCAGCCAGCCAGGGGTGCTGGGGGTCTCTGCGGGGGGCTTGCCGCAGCCCAAACACCCTCCCTGGGGGCTCACAGCTCCGAGGTGCGGGGTTGCGAGGGAGGAGACCACGCTACGACCCATTCGCGGAGCAGACGCCAAGCCGGATCACGCCTCCCCGAGCCGCGGGAAAGCCAGCCCAAGGTCTCCACCTTGGCAGTCGAAAAGGAAACAGAAACCAGGTTTGCTCTCCGTGTGATAATCCCGCAGGTGAGCTCTGGCGTATTGGATAAACCTGCCCACAAACGGGGCTGCTGCCATTAGCCCACACACTCACAGATGTCACCTGGCCAAGAGGCTCCTCAAGTCCGCCAGGCGCTCGGGCACAGTCCCTTGCAGCAGCAGGACCAGCAGCAATAAAGCCGTCTGCAACTTCTCCTGCTGGAGATTTCTGCATCAGAAATCCAGAACACATCCATACCTTTCCAACCAGGGCTGGGGAAAACTATCTACGTGCATTAACACTGTAAGCACGATCGGGAGTCCCAGCCCCAGCCAAAGAGGAGAGGATGGTAGGACGTAGCGCTATGGGATTCTACTTGGACGTGAACTGATTTTGAAAAAAGTGCAAGCGATGGAATTAGCCCAGAGAAAGGTGCAATAAGGAAGCCTAAAGCACATGCTGCTGGGGATACTGAAACTGCTCGAGTCAGTCCTGCAGAGCAGCCTGTGCTGCTGCAGATCCCTGCTCCCCCCCTCAGCACGGCACCGGGAAGATGCCACACGGGCTGGTCACCAGCTCTGCCCCCGTGCAAAATCGGGACGGGCTGGAAACGCACTGCCAAAGAGGGACGATGAGCCCACGCTCCTCCACCCAGACCAAACAGAACCCTGCGTGGCCATGGAAAACAAAGGCACTTAAACCTGCAGGAGCCCCCCCGAAAGCAAACCCTGCCGGCAAACCCTCTCTGCTTCCCTCGGCATGAAGGCCCTGCGAGCCAATATCTATCTGAACTGGCTGCGTCCTGCGTCGTGCTTCCAGGCTCAGAGCCAGCAATGACAACAGATGTCCATATAATTTATCGGCTAACGACGTTACACGCGCCCCAAGGCCGGCCTTGCACCGCTGCAGGCGCAGGGATGCTGCAGCCGATGCTGCCGGGCATCCTTCAGCCAGGAGCACGGGGCTGGGCAGCGCTGCGTGCTGTGGGGTGGGGGCAGCTCTGGGAGCCACGGGGATCGGCTGACACGAAGTCCTGAGCTACAGGACAGCGTGGCCGGGTATCCCGGAGCTCCCTGTGCTGCCTTATCCCACAGCTCCTTAACACAGAGCCGTTACTTCCCCCAGCGCCTCTATTAGCAGACACGTTTCTCCTGGCAGAGCCATTCACCAGGCGCAGTTATTGCCGTTTTCCCCCCTTTTTGGCTACAGATAACTTTTTCACAGAAAGGAAAAAGGATTTTTCCCCGTCCCTCCAGCTGCTGATCCCGTTTCCATATTACCCATCTCCATATCCGCCGCCGTGCTAAGCCTGCTCTGCTGCCCAGCGCCTCCAGCCCAGCTCGCGGGGCCGGATCCAGCACGGCGAGCTTTTCCAAATTACCCCAAAGCTTTCCAGTATTGCAGGGGAGGGACGGAGCATCGATTTAAAAAGGCTTCTTGTTACGCACCGTTCCAAGTGCAAGCTGAGATTCCCTCTTCCCAGCCATCACACCTGCAAAGAAGTCCTGGAAAACCAATCCCAGTGGCTCACATAGCAGCCCAATAAAAACCCTACATTATATTCCTTAAATACGATTCTCAAGCCAACCCCAGTTTTTCTCTATACTATCCTCCGCAGAAGTGCTTATAACCTCGCTGCAGCTTCCTAGATGACTACTACTTATTTTTTTTGGAAAGAGGCTTAAAATAGTTCTGCTTTTCTGTATTTTGTGTTTATCAGCACTTCTCCCGCCCCGTCCACACGGAGCAAACATTCTCTCATTAAGGTTTTTCTTCTCCAGTTACAGTTTTATAGACCCAGAGCATTTTCTGCTGCTGGAGGTTGCACTGGTGGCCTGAGGGGGCTCAAGATTTTAAAGATATTTTGGCTGTTACTAATTTATAGGGATGTTTTTGCCAATCAGAGAGCAATAGAATAATATTTTCTGAAATCCCCTCCCCAAAAGGAGACTCAGCCCAATTCCCTGTCCCCCCTCTGCATCTCAGCCCCCTGGCTGGGGGAAGATGTGATGGGTTGGGGCTCTCCCACCCTGCAGCCCCTCCCGTGCCGCTCAGCCTCTGAGCACGAGTCCTTCTGGCAGCCTCTCCGTAACCCGCAAACAGGAGCCGACACGCAGAAGTTACACTCGGTACGTGCAGGATTTGAGATGGTATTTAGAGCCGCGGCACTGCAAGGGTTGAAGCAGAAGAGCTTTCCCCCACCCAGGGTCACCCCCTGGCTCCAGCCAGATCCTCCTGCCCGGACAGAAGTTTTTGGGGTAACAAAGCTGCGCCGCGGCGTTGCGCTCTGCTCGCCCCATTCCCTTGCTTGCAGCACCCCAATCCACGCGTGACAGCAGGAGACCCGGCCCCTGCCTCCTGCAGCGCTCCCGCTAACTCCAGGCGGGAGAAAGCAAACTGCAGCCACCAGGAAACTCGCTGCTTCCCTCCTAGAGTCCGAGGGGCTGGGATCCAACCCCCCCCACCTCACCAGCTGCCTTGCAGCTGCTCCCTTGGCTCTACTCTACAGCTGGCTGCAGGGGGATTCCTTTGCAAATGCCCTCCATCCCATTTCCCAGCTCGTCCTGTCCCAGTGCCACCCCTCGTCCCATCCCAGTGCCACCCCTCGTCCCATCCCAGTGCCACCCCTCGTCCCATCCCAGTGCCACCCCTTGTCCCGTCCCAGTGCCACCCCTCATCCCATCCCAGTGCCACCCCTTGTCCCGTCCCAGTACCACCCCTCACCAGGGCAGGACAGCAGGGGGGTCCCAGGGAGCACTGTCCTGCCATCACCCCCCACACACACATGCACACAGTGAATGCATGCTGCCCAGCCCAAGTGAAAAGGACAGCTTTTCCTTGCCTCAGTGATTAATTTCTTGGAATTTTGGGGTTGTGCTGGGAGGGTGCACGCGAGGAGGGACGCGCAGCCCTTACCCTGCAGAGCCTCCTTGGCGCGCGCCAGCTCCTGCTCCTTCTGCGCCAGCTGCACCTTCAGCTCGGTGGCCGAGAGCACCTCCGGGGACTTGCTGCCGTGCGTCTCCTCCAGGTCTTTCGTCAGCATTTCCTTCATTTGCCGGAGCAGGTGAACCTCCTCCTGCAGCTGGGCCACCTCCTCCCGCAGCAGCGCTGGAGGAAGAGGAGACACAATGTGAGGAAGTGACCGACGGCTCCCGGCACGGCCCCACACACCCGCTGCAAACTCCAACCCGGGGGAAACGCTGCCGAGGTGACCACCCCACGTGCAAAACCGCTTTGCACAGCCCAAAACCTGCAGCAGTGCTCGCAGCACGCCGGGACCGGAGGAGGAGGAGGAAGGATGTGATGGGGAGGTGCCGGGTAGGGAGTGGGGAGCCTTCCCTGGGTACTGGTTTCCAGTTTTTGCATTAAGAAATTAAAAATAAGTGTTAATACATAATAGTAATAATAAAAATAAACCAAGAGCCACCTCCCCACCCAAACCACCCACTGGTGGGGTGCTCGTATGGCCAGCATCCCACAGAGGCTGCTGAGCTCTGCTGTGCCCCGTAGGATGCGCTTCAGTCTGCTCCGGCCAGCCATGCGTGCGGGGTGTACTCAGAAATATTCAGCAAAACCTCTCTGAGACTGGGAAAGGGAAGACGATGCTTCCACCTGCAGACCTGAATCCGGAATTTTTCAGGTTTACACTGGGTGAAAGCTACACCCCTCAAAGCAGCCGCGTGGCAGAAGCATCCCAGCGCATCCCAGCACATCCCAGCCTGGGTCCCCTCTGCAGCGGGAAAGCTCCAGCAATCTCCTTTCCTACAGCTATGCCCACTCCTGAGGGTCATAAAGTGCTTTTCTGCTATTCCTACATTGCACCCATACCCTCACTTCCCCTCGCTACCCTGTTCCTGCAAAGCACCGCTGGGCCATGCATGCGCCGCTGCGATCCTCCGCACGAGCCAGACATCGCGATGCAAAATGACTCGCGGCAGCGTGTGAACAGCTTTATTCTGCTTCCCCCGCCCCCGCCCCCCCCCCCCCCCCCGCCTTTGAGAACACACAGAGAAAAAACCCTTACTCATCCAAAGGGGGTTAGTGATTGCTTGGGTTTGCACCGTGCCTGGGGATATGGGGGGAAAACCCCCACCCCTCAGCATGCATGTTATGGTTACAGAAAAACAAAAGAAATCAACACCCTATCTCCAAGCTGCTGCTGTTGGGTCCTTTCCCCAGTATCAGACACCCTGGGGGCCACCAGCTGGGCATGAAACACAGAGGGTTTGTCTCCTATTTTTGCCGAGGTCCCTCCACTCGCGCTGGCGAAGCGGCGGAGGAGACTGTGGCGGCAGGACAGGGAGAGGCGGCTCCCCCCCGGCCCCACCAGCAGTTGCGCCAGGAAGGCATAAAATCTGGTTTGCATACTTGAAATGCTTCCCGTATGAAAACTGGCAAGGCCCCACGCTGTAAATTATTTAGCAGTAAAGTCACTAACGAGGAACAGTCGAGCTCCGGGCTGGGGATTTCGGTGCAATCCAAAGCGCTTTCTTGAAATTCACGTAAAAAGCAAGAATCAAGAGGGGGTCAAGGCTGGAGGTGTCTTCCCCTGGGGGGGCTGCAGAAGTGCAGCGTTTCCCCTCCAGCCTTTGGGAAGCCGGGGGGATGCGAGGGACCCGTACACGTGTAGTATTTGCCGTGCAAAACCCACCCAGTGCCTTCCCCAGGTGTGCAAAACCCCGGGCGACCCCACAGAGCACCAGTGCCTGCCACGAACCGCTCAGGTTTCCCCCATTGATAATTAATTTCCACATCTCGTTCCAAGCCACCTCACCCAGGAGATGGGGTGGGCTGCCCCCAGCAAAGACCCAGTGCAGGAGGAGGGAGGCAGGGCAGCTGGCGCAAGGGCGATGGAACCCGCCGGGTTTCTGCAAATTGCAGCATTTTGGTGGGAACCCCTGAAGTCCCAAGGAAGGGCAGCCCGGGGGGTGGATTTACGCAGCAGGGAATCCTGGAGGAGTCCTTGGGCACAGCCCGAAAGCAGATTTTCAGCCGCTTCTTACAAAGCTCCTGTCTACAAAGCGCTGCCCAACACAGCTTCCCCGAAACCACCGTTCTGCTCCAGCCCTGGTTAGAAAACGGCAAAAAGCAACCCAAAGGCGTTCCTCCTTTGAAGCAGGCTACAAGGCCATTTAATCCCCAGCTTCATACTCTGCTCCTGAAACCACTGGAAGATTAAAATCCAAGATCCAGAAGAAGCTGTAGGTGCAAGCAGGGAAGGAGCGTACGGCACCGTGTGCCCCGTGCCACCGGCTGCCAGGCACACGGCTTCAGCTGCACGCTTATGGCAAAACCTCAGCTATGGAACCCCAGATCAACCAGAAACCAGGGATTCTTGCTTTGGCGTATCCATATAATTTAAGATATATATACACCATCTATTAAAAAAAATGTATTGTGCTTTGTGATACGTATTCATTTTTGCAATACATCTACATTTTATAATACATACATATATTGCAAAGCACAATCCCCTTTTTTTACAGATAGATATACACATAAAAATTGCAACACGCAGGCCACGCAGCCAAGGTGCGCCAGGAAAACCCTACACCCCTTGCTAGGCTTGGAGAGTGAAAGACCTCACCAGTTTTTCAATACACCGCCAAGCACTGCAGTCCTTGCTCCCCTCCCAGCTCCCTCCTGGGGCTGCTGCCGGTGCCTTCACCATAAAAACCTGGAACAGGCTTTGCGGCAAGACAAACCATCCGGATCCTTCCCAGCGAGTTTCTAAAGGGCTTTCTGGGAAAGAAGCTGGCATTTCAGGGAAGCGATGGGAGTGACAGCATCTCCTGGTCTCCTTTGGAAACCATTTCACGAGCGATTTCTTGCATCATTCCAAGCTTCTTCACAGCACCCGCTGCCAGGCAGGCTGGACGGCAGCAGAGCCCCGGTGTTGCCTTGCACCCGTCATTACCCTCCACTGCACAGGATTCCCACCCCGCTCCGATATTCCCCCGGGCTCCCCATCCCTCCCACCCATGCCAAGTTTAAGCGCCTCAATGAATGATTCAAAAAGCGCCATTTGCAGGCAGCCCTTAGCGTTCCTTACAGAAAAGTTCCAATAACTGGGAAAATAGGGCCAATTATTCAGGAACCTCATTCCAACCCCTATTTCTTCCCCATGCAGATGGCTCAGCAGGGATTTCCATACACTTTCCCGCGGGCTGGATGGGTCCGGGTCTCCATCTGAAGGCTCACAGGTGCTGCCCATGGCTTGAAGCGAGCATCCCCTCTCTAACGGGGGCCGGGGCTCAGCACCCCACACATGGGGCTCCACACGCATCCCCAACATGATGCAAAAATACAATGCGGAGGACAGAATAATTTTTTTTTAAATTTTTGCAGTTCGCCCTTGCAAGCATTGCTACGCTGGGGTGCAAAGTTACATGTGCTGTTAGGAATTGCCTCCCAAATGTAACAACCTCGAGGCAAAAAGCTGCCACAGCACATTTTCCGCAGCATTTTTGCCCCTTTTTATCTTTTTAACCTTTTTTTGGAGTACATGTGTGACTGCACGCTACAATTCCTGAGGACCTGGGGGGAAGGAGGTATCATCCCACACGGACGAGCCCTGTCACACGCTGGCTCCTTCCAGCCCTTTCCAAATCTGCCCCAAGTGGGCAGCGATGAAATTAATGCAATTTAAACACTTCCCGGACTAACTGGCAAAAACTACCATTCATGCTGAAATAACTGGCTGTTAATTATCTTTCAGATGATAGCATTAAACTTCCCTGACACTATCGAATTCTGCATCCTTGATGCTTTAAGCCCTGAAGAGACAACGTAAATAAGACTTTTGCAGGGGTTTTAATTGTGGCGGACACCTCCAGACAGCATCTGGGGCCGAAGTTTCCACTCCTGCTCCTGCAAATCCCACCTTGGGCTCCTCTCGGCAGCAGATCCACCAGCCATGCAGCAGCAAAGCCTTTTACTGGCCTTGGAGCTGGCATCGCTTTAAAAACATCCATTTAAAAGCCTTTTTTTCCCTGTGTAACTCAGCTGACACGATTGCTGTACACGCGTTTCTGTCTTGAGAGGGTACAGATTAAAAATGAATGCGGTGTAAACGTCAAGCTTTATGTTGGTGAAATTAGTATCTTGGGTGAAAGCTGCATTTTGTGCCGCTGTTGCAAGTTTGCCAGCAAGATGGTTTTTGCTTTGCTGGGCACAAGTCAAGGGGGTTTTTATCCAGGACATCAGCAGGGAAACGGCCAGATGATGGAAGCGTGCCCTGGCTCACGGCAGTGATGGCCACACGTGGGCAGAGAGCACATCTCGCTGTGGACCAAGCGCTGAAGATCAGTGGATCAACCCCCAGGTGTGATTTGCACAGGTGATCCCTGCACGGGGATGCAAGCGGGGGAAAAAAAAAAAAGGGGAAAGATGGGAAAATGCAAAATCTCTGAGCTAACGGCATCACCTAACAGACCTTCACCCACTGAGAGCATGAACCCTCGGTCATCCCTCCCTCCCTACTGCAGGGCTCTGGCTCAGGATCGATCGATAGTAGGTACACACACACACACACGTAAATACACATGGACATACATACGCCTCTGTCCTGGGATGGCAAATACAAGGGTCATACAATAAAGAGTATCATTAGAAGAAAACAACGATTTAAGACACAGGGATCAGCCTAGCGAGTACTTTAAAGAGCATCCCAGAGCCTTTGCTCCTTCAGCAGCTCTCCAGCTTGGGAGCCAAGCCTCCTGCAGGAAGGTCCAGCCTGACATCGCTCCCAAACAGCCCGCAGGATGTCCAGCTTTCCTCCCTTGGCACATCCCAACACGGCATAATTCGGAGGAAAAGCAGGAAGAACCAGGCACCGGGCCGGGTGACAGCCAGGCATGGAGCAGGGGGACCAGCCACTGCCACGCCGATGTCTGCAAGGAGCCGGCCTCTCCGCAGAGGAGCCCACGCTCGATAAAACATTTGCTTTGCGCAAAACACGCTCAGATTTGCAAAAGACCCAGTTACCGCCGCTGCCTGGGACCTGCTGGTGCAACATCAACGTGTCCAGCCTCTCCCTCAGACACCACGCGGGACGCACAGCGGCTCAAAACCAAACCCCCATGCAGCAGCATCTCCTCGAGGGGTCAAGAACAAGGGCCTGTGACTTAGTGACTTGTCCATCACGACACCCAGCCCAGCCCTGCTGCCGCACGTCCCAGCTCCATCCCTGGGCACAGCACCTACCGCAGCACCGCGGTGCTTTGGGGACCACCACTCCCTCCCAGGTGGGCAGTGGGACCCCAGCCATGCCCAGCAGAGCCTCTCGGGCTAACAAAGGGAATTTTGGTTCCACACATCCATCATTTACTTTCCGAGGAGAAAGCTTTAGATTGCACCCCTGCTACCGCCGTTATGCTGCGAGTGAGCGAGCTGTCACGCCTGGACATGGGTACGCATGCTCCTCAGCAAGTTCAGGTTAAAGCTTTCGCCCAACACACATACATCCTCGCTAACGCCATTTCTGAGCATGCTCTGAGTTCGACACCCGCTTGGCCTCAGTGCATCCATAGGGTCACATGCTTCCAGACACTTGGCCTCGGTGCTTCAATAGGGTCTCAACCCCGGGACAGGACCCCCAGCCATACGCCCCCACTGTGCACCATCAACCGGCACTCGCGTCCGCCTGCAAATTTACCCCTGTGTCCTGCCACCCCCCACCCCCCTGAATCACCCCCGTGTCCTGTCCCTCACTGCCCCCAAATTACCCCCGTGTCCTGCCCCCCACCCCAGAAGGACTGTTCCCCCCCACAGACCCCTGCTCGGCTGCCCTGTCTGCACACCAGTGGCTGTCGCACAACGGATATAAAAAAAAATAATCAAACCTGATATAAACCTCCCGTGCATGCCGGGGCGGGGTGAGGGGATGGGCAGAGGGGCTCGGGGGTTGCTTACAACAGCACAGAGGATTTTAAAAGCAGCCGGCCGGTGGGCTGCGACCCCCGGAGCCCCCGGGAGCCCCCCGCCGGCTCCCAGTGCGCTCCAACTTCGCCAGACAAAATGGGCTGCGGGGTGCGGGGGGCCGCCCGGCCGCCGTCCCCACGGCCGCGGGGGCGCTGGACCCCCTGGCCCCAGCCCCGGCGTTGCCCTGGGAGCGGGGGCCCGGCCCGCACGCCACGACCACCCTCGGCGGCCCGGGCGAGCTTCGAGGCCGCTCGGCAGCCGCCCGTGTTTTGTTCCTCCCAGGAGGAAGCGAACTGCAACGGCACAAAGCCAGCGGGGGAGGGCAACACCCGCCGGGCCGCGGCCCCCCCGCGCCGCCCCGCGAGGCGGCGGGACCCCCGGGGACCCCCTTACCTGCGTGGGCTACGCGGGGACACAGCACCCTGCCCTGAGCATCGTCCCCCGCTGCCCCTCGCTGTCCGCAGGGACCCGAACAATAGGCCGGGCGCGGAGCGAAACGCCGCTGGCCGCGGCGCGTCCCCGGCTCGCTCTCCTGCTCCGACTTCATGGCGGGGGCCGGGGGGCTCGGGGGTCCCGGGCTGTGGGGCTCCCCGGGCGGGCAGGCTCCTCCCCAGCACGGCGCTGCACGGAAGTACGGTGGACGCTACCTGTGCCGGGAATTTGACCCGTCGCCGGTGGCCGCGTTGCCCCAGCCTGATGTCACGCCAGCAGGAGTGGCTCTGCCCGCAGCCCAGCCGAGGTGCGCAGGATGAGGCCCGCAGCTCTCCCCGCCGCCCCGGGCCGCACCAACCCGGTGGCGGAAATGATTCCCGGCGCCGGCCATCGCTCCCGCTGCCACCCACCGAGCCGGGAACGGCGCCGCTCTCTTTGCGGTACTGGCCCACCACCGGCAGCGCGGTGGGGAAACTGAGGCACAAGGTAACGCGCTGCGGAGCAGCCCTGCCTCCGGCACACGGCAAGCTCTTCCTTGCAAGGGGAACGGACGCGGCGCTTGTTCTTGCAGCGCTGTTGTGATTTATTTTGTGCTGGCGGGTGGCGACTGCACAGCACCCGCCACTGCAGGAGCATCGCCGCAAGCCGCCAAGGCTGGACGGCGAGGAAGGGCAGAGGTGGGGAGCTGGTGGGATGGGGTGAGCAGGGACACCACAAAACCCAGTGAGAAAATAGGGGCCATTTATTTTTCTATAATAAAAACTGCATAAAGACACACCGGCAATCCCAAACCCTCCAAAACCCACCGGACTCACGTCGCTTTTTGGCTCCCTATGGCACACACCACCCCATTACCTGCCTTCACCCAGCTGCCTGGGCTGCCTCTTTCCAAGCCCTCCGCAGCAGACCTACTTTTTTAATTTATTTACCCCACCAAGGAGATGAGGAACTGCACAGAAGCACTTTGGGTTTATGGATTTGTGCCTGTCTCTCCACTGCTACCCTCACCAGATGAACACTGCCCAGCTGCCGGCCCAGGGATGCTTTGCGGGCAGCTCCCAGCACGCTGCCTGCACGCACCTCTCGCTCTGCCCAGGAGGGCAAGAGCTGCCCAAAACTCAGAGAACACAGTCCTGAGACAGAAAATCACCGTGTTCCACTCTCCAACATCGCCTGGCACGTGAAGCCTTGGCCAGCCACTGCAAACCCAGCGCCCCCACCCTACAGCAGCGGCATCTTCGGCATGGGGAAATTGAGGCACGCCTGGTGCGCATGGGCTCTTACACTCTTGGGAAGCTGGTGGCAACGTAACCGCAGAAGTGAGCCATCCCTGGCTGGGAAGAGGCACAGCCGTGGCCATCTCGTACACCCAAGCGAGCCTGGGTCAATAAAACAGGCCCCTGCCCACCTTGCTACCCCCCGCCCCACTGCCGGGCATTGCCCCACTCCTGCCCTGCTGCTTCCTCCCCAGCAGCTTAGGAAGGGAGTCAGGTTTGTTTTGCAACAAGCTTTGCTTTTCATTGCAATAAACGCCAGTGCATGCAACGGGCTGGCACTGGCAGGGCTCGTGTTGCCGGCAGCCTGGTGCATGCCATGGCACCACCCGCAGCGTCACTGCCAGGGCGTGTGATGCCCCCTGATCACCCCAACCCCTACCATCACCAACCTCCTCCATGCCCACGGAAGCTCAGCTCTTGGCTGCTACGTCACCTCCCATCGCTCCCTGTTTGCACAACTCCCCTCCCCGGGGATCAAGTCGGAGCGCGCCCGCCTGTGCCGACTCAGCTCCCGGTGCAGCAGGGACGCTGCGCTGGCTGGAGCAACCCCAGGCAAGCGAGGCAATGCCACCGGGTTGGGGAGCACCGGCTGGTTTACCTCTGCTTTGCAAACAAGCATGGCACAAAGGTGAGCGTGTGCCTCTCGGTGCGATGTGCCACGGCACGGGAAGGGGCAGAGCAGCCGTGGCCCCACACCAAACCTAGGGAGGAGGCTCCCTGTGTCACAGGCATTGCACAAGCCCTGAGCTCCCCAAAAGCAGCTCCTTGGAGCCTCCTCCGACCCGCTGAGCGAGCGGGAAGACTGGGCTGGGCTTGCATCCTTGCTCCTGCTGACTAATGGCGCGCCAAGCAGCGCTACGCACGCCCACAGCACCAGCAGTGCCCATCCTCATCCCAAGCACACGCATGCAGTGAGATGTGCTGAGGTGGGGCAGCACCGCTGCTCTTCAGCCCAGCAGGGATGCTCCTACCCCTTCCTATTGGATTAAAAACCCCTTTGGAAGGCGCATGGGAAAAGGGTGCTGGTTAATTAGAAGGCAGCGCACACCTTGCCCAGGTTTGCATGGTGCAGCCGGGCTGGGCAGCGCTTCCATTGGGGTTGGGCTCTGGGGTCCTGCCCTTGCTTTGGAGCAGCCCGTTACCGCGTGGCCAGGGCCGGGCGACGGTGGGAGCGCGGTGGGGAGGGGACACCAGCCCCATGCTGGGAAGAAGCTGAGGCCGGGGGTATTTTTGTCCATTGAGTCACTTCCCGCGGCTCCCAGCTGCTGCCTGCGCCGGCAAGGGGACAGGCGCTGGATGTTGGTGCGAACGGGTCTGTCCATTCATCCCAAAGTCTGGCAGGGAGCCACCTGCCTCCTTCAACCCCCCCAGCCAAGCCCCTCCCAAGGGGCAGGGGGGCCGTTCCCACCCAAGCCTGGCTCAGAAGGTCCCTGCAGATGGGGCATGTGGGGGCTGATCCAAACCAGGCAGCTCCACCAGAGGACAAAACTGCATCAGGCACCATCTCCAGCTTCCCGGTCCCACCAGGGTTATGGCTCTGGAGTAAGCCGGCTATGGGTGGTCACCACCAAACCCACCCACCTCCTTCAAGGTGAGGCTGAGGATCCCAACTATCCCCTGCAAGGGCAGGGACCACTACAGACTGGCAACAGGGAGTCACAGCGGACTCCAAAAGCACTTCAGCTTCAGCATCGCCACTCAAAAAGGTACCGTTCTCACCAGGACACTTAATGGCAATTGGTGGTGCATTAAATGCAGCTTGACCATATAGATGTGGATGTATATACTACCCTGAAGGCACAGGCACCTGCGGTGACTGCTGACTAATGCAAGCGTGGTGAGAAGTACCTCTGCAGAAAGCCAGCAATGCGTTTCCATACCTTTGGACAGGAGCTGGTCCTTGCAGAGTCCATCTGACCCGAAGAACAGTGCTGTCCACAAAAACCACCCACCCACTGACTGGAACAGAGGAACAGACCCTCTACAAAGTCTCTTGCAGCAAAATGCTGCCTGCTTCCAGGAAAACTTGCCAAAACATTTCCACTGCACCGTGGAAACCCCCTTCTCCATCCTCACGTCTCGCAAAAAGAAAGAAACCCCCCCCCCAAAAACCAAATTAAGGAGACATTTCGAAACAGAGCTGATTTCTTTTTCCCCCCCGGTTTTCCTTTCAAGGAAAAACTTTTCTCAGAAATGACACGTTTTTGTCAAACACTTCACTTGTGACAAATTGGCACTGTCAACGAGAAGTGCGCGCGGCTGGGAGCTTCGCGGCGCTTTGGGAAGCCTCCGTCTGCTTTTAGCGAGTTCAAAAACCGACAGAGGCGAGGCTGCAAAACGTAACGTGTGAGGCAGAGGATTAATTAACGTAGATCTGGCTCCAAAACCAGAGGAGGTAAGAGTAATTTTCATTCAGAAACTTGGCATCTCCTCCTCCTCCAGCGCTGCCGGAGTACTTTAAGCTCCTGAAAATCGCACATGCATTGCCCAGAGTTTTTGCCGTGATTAATTAAAGCCTCAATGGAGAGAAAAATCCACAGGGATTTAACAAATTTTTTTATGTCCCTACCCAGTGACGTACACAGTGACTTTCTCCTCCTTTCGAATAGCACTGCAAAAGCTGTTTGCAACGTAAAGAGGCAAAAAAGCAACGAGTAGAGGGCAAACACCATCATGCCGGTTCCTGTGCTCCCAGCTGCAAGCTCGTTTGGTACAGTTGCCGGAGTTATTTCTATTGTGTTTGTTATTTTATTAGAAGAATTATGGTTATCACCACAGACATTGTATGCCTAACAACTTCTGGGCTCCTTACAATATTTTCATTCAAATGCTAAAAAGGCTGTAATGAGACTAAGATAATGGCCTGCAAAAAGAATAAGATATGGATCAGAATTGGGGGAATTTGGTTTAAAAAAAAAAAACAACAAACAAAAAAGGAGAAGGAAAACAAACAAAAATTACCCATCCCAATTAGCATTCGAAGACAGTAAAGGGGGGGGGGGGGAAATAGGTATACTGGGGAGGGTTGTTTCAGCTGGTACCTAAACCCCAGCGCAACCTGCCCTGCTGCATCTCGGGTGATGAGCAGCTCTGCCTTGGAGAGCGGCTGGCAGGGGAGGGAAGCCCCCAGCCCCTGAGCCCCCACTGCTGAGCACCGAGCCCCTGCTGCCGAGCGCCTCGCCAGCTGGGACCCACACCCCTGGGGGGCCAGGTGCCCACCAGTGCCGTGCCCTTGGCAGGCAGCCTGCTGCTCGCTGCCTGCATCCAGCAGCGATGCCGCCGCCTTCCCACCCTCCCGGCTTCGTCAGCGCTAACGAGCGTGCGGGGAGGCGAGGGACACCCGCAGCCGTGGAGGGGACAGGGCATGGGTGGCTACCCGGCGTGGGCATCGACCAGCGAAATGTGGGCTCCCCGACAGCGCTGAACCCCACCAGAATCAATATTGTCCTTTTTAAAACAACGCTGGGGGGAAACGCCGATCTGATATAGATTCAGTGTTGAGTTTTACATTATTCATTGAACCTCGTTCTATGTCATGCTGCAGCGAATATATTACCATATATGATGACAAAGAAATTACAAAACTCCTGCAAATACACGATAAAGCAGCAGCCTGGGCTGCTACGGCAGCCTGCTCAATCGCCCATCTCTCATTAGCAACATGTAATTAAGTCGCTATACATAGGGGTTGTGCCTGTGCCGCCAGCCACTTTATGGTGAAAGAGGAGAATAATGAATCAAAACAGTAATAAACCAAACAGCAACAAAACCCAGCGCTGCGTGGCAGGTCTCAGACTTCGGGAAATGTTCCCTTGTCGAGGTTTGCGATGCCACGTCCCACCCGCCGCACAGCCAGCCACGTCACTGCAGGGCCACCGTGGGCCACCACGTCCCCAGAGCCACCCAGCTCAGCCCAGCTACACAGGGACCGCGGGGGCACTGCCAGGGAATGGGCTGCACGCAGAGAAATAACAGGGAAAAAAAAGAAGCCTACCAGGAAAAGTTAATAATTTATCTGTACATAAAAACGCGCCCCCATTTCTAAAGCTCACTTTGCATCCTCAACGACATGCACGAGTTCGCTGGGGCTGGAGGGAGCAGCTCAGTGCCAAATCCGGACACTATCTGTGCTAACCAGATGTTAGTGCCTTTATTATTTTATTATTTTTACTTTTTGAAGCTGCCCTTCAGCTTCCAGAGTTTCAAATAAGCAATTCCAGTGATCCCTCTTCATTAACCACTCCAGCAAGATATAAATGTGTATTAGGGAATTCAGTGCAGAAAACATCTTTTCATGACACCTGCTGCCCACACAACCTGCTGCATTTATCAAAACGAGCAGAGCTTACCCAGACTCCGTTTCTTTATGGTCCAAACCTGCTGCTCACCGGGCATGAGGCTGGGTTTGCACAGAGGGGGGATGGGCTGGGACCCCCCCCCCCCTCACATCCCCTCCAGCAGCCCCACATGGTAAGAACATGGCACCCACCGACAGTCCCGGGGCCAGGCATGGTGTCATGCCACAGGCTTGGGACTGAACCGTGAAAGGGTTTGGGTGGGAAGGGACCGCACAGAGCACCCAGCTGCAGCCCCTGCCGTGGGCAGGGACCCCTCCCCCCAGCCCCGGCTGCTCCCAGCCCCGTCCAGCCTGGCCTTGGGCACTGCCAGGGCTGGGGCACCCACAGCTGCTCTGGGCAGCCTGTGCCGGCGCCTCGCCGCCCTCACCGGGAGCAGTTTCTTCCCGAGATCCAACCTCAGTCTCCCCTCTTTCAGCTTAAAGCCGTTCCGGCCTTGCCCTGTCACCACGTGCCCTCGTGGTCCCCAGTATGAGAAGGACACGGAGCTGCTGGAGCGGGGCCAGGGGCGGCCACACAGTGACCGGGGGCTGGAGCCCCCCTGCTGCGGAGCCAGGCTGAGGGGGCTGGGGCTGCTCAGCCTGGGGGAGAGACGCGCCGGGGGGACCTTGGGGCACCTCCCGGTACCTCCTTATGCTGGGGACCCCCAAGCTGGAGGCGGCGCTGCAGGGGGGTCTCAGCAGAGCGGGGCAGAGCCCCCTCCCTTGCTGGCTGGCGGTGCAGCCCCCGGCAGGGCTGGCTTGCGATGCACCGACAGAGCTGGCAACGTGCTGCACGTTGGCACCTTCCTTCCAACTCGCAAAGCGGGCACAGCGCACAGCCCACCGAGCCGTGCCCAGCCTCCCGGCCGCTGTTCAACCGGGGCCACGGAAAGCAACAGGGCTTGCTCGTCTGCATAGGCTCCAAACGACGCTCCAAGCACTATTTTTGGTTGCTTGCAGGAATTGCAAGGGGGGAAAAAAAAAAAAAAAGTGAATAAAGCCTGGCTGAAAATCGCTCAGCTTTGCAATGCAGGTTAGGAAAGCCGGGGAGAGCTGCACGGATCAATGACCCCATGCGCCCGGACGCATCCCCCTCCCCTCCCATCTGCTGCATGTATCAACAGAATATTTATAAATCAATTGAAAGCAATTAATCAGCTAGAGGAAGATAAGGGATAATGAAGAAAAGAGATTAGCTGGCGAGGCACAAACAGAGCTCCTCCGGGGAGGAAATGCTGTGGTTGGAAGCCTCCTCTGCAAAGCCTATTAGCTCCACTTAAAAAAGAAATTTAAAAGAGGCAACCTGAATAATTAAAAGGAAGAGTTAATGGTTCATGCTAACAGCTTCTAAAAACCTGCGGCAGCCGTGTTTATTAACAGACATGGCCCACCGACAAAGGGACCTGCAGGAAAGCCACCGCCTCACGCGATGCTTGGCCGGGCAGGGATGCTCGGCTGGGGAGGGACCCCTGGCCGGGCAGGGACCCCCGCAGCCACCCAGCATGCTGGAGCCGCGGCCGGAGCCAGGGAGGCTCACGTGGGTGCTGGGAGGTGCATGGAGCCACCCTGTTGGGTTCATTGAAGTGACCCACCCCTTCTAAAAAGTTAAAAATAAGAACGGAGAAACAACTCCAGGACTGGAGGGGAAGCCTCCAGGGACATAAGCCCTAATATTTCCCAGCCGATGCATCCCACAGCAGCATCCCATCGCCAGCCTGCTCCTCGTCAGCACAGCCAGTACTAAATATACCGTTGTTTTGGTCGCCAACTGAAAAGTTAACCTCGGGTCTGAGCAGCCAACAATTACATTTTCTCTGTGTTTTCCTACAGATTTTTCCACCCTAATCCATCCACACCAAACCCTGGGGAGGGAAGCCTCAGGACAAGACCAGCAGCAGCTGCCTTGGCCGTACTGCTGCCATTAGTTACATATTTCACACCCACAGAAGATGCCAACACCAGAGCTGGGCTTCATCCAGTCTGCAGGACCAGCATCACCATGACAGTGCTACCAAGAACCGGGTGATTTTTTGCTAAAATTACACACCTGTGCTGCTCCGAGGGGGGTTACAAGCTGCTGTTCCGATTTTGAGGAGCATCCAAAAATGCTACATCCACCCGTTGTAACTGGCATCCTACAGGAACACTCCTCAGGGTGCCTACGAGAAGCTTTCCCAAATCCATGACTTAAAAATCCCTGTGCCACTGCCTCGGGGGCTGCAGGATCCCACCTGAGAGCTGAAATCTGGGTGGGCATCTTAAGAAGAAAGAGCTCAGGAAGAGCTGCCACCAGTTCAGGGGACCAAACGCAGCATTTCAGTTCAATATTTGCCTTTTTCAGGTTAACGCTCCACAAAACTGCCAGGTCAGGGCTGGAGCCCACGTGCGTTCTGCGGAGGGGATGGAGAGCACACGTCTCCCTGCCTCACTCGCCAACTTGCAAGGCAGCAATTTAACCTTCAAGGAAGAGCTTAAATTCATTTAGTAACAGCCCTTATCTACAGGCTGGGGGCAGAATAATTCTACCGAGAACAATATATAATAGATAAAAATAACTGCACTGCAGCAAAGGGATGGATAGCACGGTGCAGGGCAGCGCCGAGCGGCTCCCTCCCACCAAACCAGCCCAGTTTAACGGCAAGTCACCAGTCCACAGCAGGAAAACTGTCCTCGTCCTGATATGTAAGGGCTAATGAAGAATTAACAGGCTAGTGCAAGCTAAGCTCATGTAAGTGGGATGCTCCCCAGCAGCCCAGCACCATAAGTGACTCAGAGCCGTTTCCAAATACTTTTTTTCCTCTCCTTTTTAAAATATTTTAATAAAAAATATATATATTTAATAATTTTTTAAAATTAAAAAACCAACCCCAACCTGAAGGTCTTTCCAACTGTCTAAGCAGTGAAGGACACACATTTTATTTAAGCACCACTTAGCAAACTTCCAAACTACGTTTATTAAAGCTTCCTTCACAGCAAAGTTTGTCTTTTCCCCGTCAGGAAGCATCAGAGAAAAAATAAAAAAAAGTATCAAACACCTGAAGGTGTTCAACCCTTTTTTCCCCCCAAACTTTACCACCAGCTAAGTATCACAGCACACCTAACTGCAATGAAACAAATATACCCCTGCCCCATAAAAAACCCAAACTGACCCCAAATCGGTACCGGCAGGCTGGAAATGGGGAGGCAAATGCCAACCGCCACCAAAAACCTGCTTTTTTCTGAAATACCTGCAGCACTGTCCGACAGCAGCATTGCGATGGGTGGTGTGACGCTACGCATCTATTTTATATGCACAAAGACAGAAAAAGCCACTGAAAGCTTGGAGGCCTGCACTTGGTGCCTGCCCGGAATTAAAGAATGCACAAGGTTGCAAAGTTAATAAAAGTGACAGCCTTTTATTAATCTTAGCTCGTGCTGCAGTGCTCGGAGCCGGCAGGCAGCCGCGCTCACAAAGTTATCAGTGCGTCGCACCAGGCAAACCTAGGGCTAGGAAAAATCAAATCAAAATCTTTAAAAAAAAAAAAAATTAAAAAAAAAAAAAGAAGAAAAACCCAAAAGGGAGCATCAGAAGCCACAGAAGATACATGCCAAAGCCAATAGGAAAAGCCCAGGCTCCAGCAGCATCAGGCTGAGGACATGGGGGATGGAGTCCGGAGCTGGATCCCCATGGAATGAGCTGTGTCGGTGCCCCTGAGACAGGGGCTGCAGTCCGGAGCTGGATCCCCATGGAATGAGCTGTGTCGGTGCCCCTGAGCACTCTTGCTGGGGTGGAAAACTGCATCCCGGTGAAGGCAGGCGCGCGAGGAAGCACAGCCACCCAGCCAAGCAGAGGGGAAAAAAACTCGTAGTTTTTGTTTCCAAACAGATGAAGCAAATTAGGGACACTTTCTGGAGGAAGCCATGCTCTGGGAAGTTTTACCTGGGACACGCTGAAAGCCCAGGGAGGCTGAGCACTGCAATTCCTCTGGCAGCAAAGCTCCAGGCGAGCACGGAGCAGCCGAGGACATCAAGCTCCGAGCACATACGGCATTTACACCTGCTCCTGGCAGACCCGCTGCACCGTGGTGGGAAAAAGGCTGCTGAAGCATGGCTTTGAGTTTTTAAATTGCATTAAATGCCTTTTTCAAAGCTCCCTGGGAGGCACCCAGCGCTGTGGTAAGGTTACAGGGTGGACGTGCAAAACCCGGGATGCCCCATCTGTTTTAACAGCCCTGCTGCCCTTGCACAGGACGGCGGCCAGGGGATGGTGACACTGCCACGGGGAGGGACCCCGGCACGAGGTGACAGCCTTGGTATTCCCAGCATCAGCAGTGGGGCACAGCAAACGCCAGGGAAGAGTGAGGGGCAGCGGGAAAGAGGGGGGGGAACAGGACTTTGTGCAGTGAGTAAAAGGAAAAGAGGGCAGAGAGTCTGGAGCAGCAACAGGAGTGGCCAGTTTTCACTACTTCATCACAAGTCTCACGGTGATTACTGGGCTCAGTTGCTTCTTTGCTTCCCCCCCCCCCCTCCCAAACATCAGGTTTTTAACTCAGACTCATGAAAATCTTGGCTTTCAGCTCATAAATACACGTTCCTGACCCTCCCTGCATTTCCCCCACCGCGTACGGCGCAGGTGGCAAAGCCAACAGAAGGAACCCTTCCCCCCCCGGAACTCCTCATAATCTGGACCACGACTTTCCAACAGCCAGAGGATGAAAACCATAATAAATGACCCTAGGAGACAGGTACCCAAGAAGCAATCATATTAACTCCAAACTAAATGCGATCAAGAACAGTAATTCCGGCATGGCTTTTCAATGCCTTACTTGAGCAGCACAAAAAGGATTTTGTTTCCTGCTATTCATTCGTATAAAGGCTTCGGTGCCGTGCACCTTTCCTACAGTGCCCTCACAGGACCTCTCCCGAGCCGTGCCCGGCACTGGGCACTGCCCCAGGAAAAATATTGTTGTACTGAAAATATTGCTGAACCGTACAGGCCAGTAATAACAAAACCACAACCAAAGCGACTTGGGGATTCGGAGAAGGGGGGGGGGGGGGGGGGGGAGGGGAAAAGCCACAAGCAAACACAATGTATCTAACCTGGCGCAAGCAACAGCGCATGGGAAAAGGATGCTCAGCTCCGGGTGCAGCGGGTACCGGGGGTGGGCACGAAATAAGGGGCACTGCAGGGAGAGCCAGGCTGCGGGCAGCGACAGGTACCAGGGTCCGCAGCGACCTGGCACAACAACAACACCAGCGAGCCAGGATTCAGCCCGGTCAGACCCATGGGTGAGGTCACTGTGCCCCAGCCACCCAGCACGGTAAATACGACTTTCTGTGGATGACTCGGAGCCTGGAGCAGTCCCCGGGGGTCAGGGGCATGCTCGCCCCTGGGAAAACTGGAAAAATTAAAGAAATAACTGGTCATTCACACCCCGGACATCCCCCACCCCCCCCACACAACGCGCAGAGCACACCCAGGAGATTTCAAAGACTCAGAATTGTTCAAAAATACTTTTTCCCCTAGCGAGGCAGTGAGGTTTTTAATATTTCAGCTGGTTTGTGCCTTATGTGCACTGGGAGAGGATGCTGGCCAATTCCCCTCTCCCAGGGGCTGTGGGCGAGACCAGAAGGTGGGGGGAAAAAAAGTCTTCAAGAATGAGGCTGGGTGAAAGGGTCTCCATCTGACAGCTTAATATTGCTAAATATAAGAGTCTCAGGCAATGCTTCAAATACCCAATTAAGAGGCATTAGAAGAGGTACTGTGGAGCACAGCCCCAGCCTTCGCCAAGTTCAGCTGCGGATGGAACTGCTCTTTTCATCAATCCCCCCCCAGCGACACTGCAGAAATGATTTTTTTTTTTTTTTTAAAAAGCCCTTTATTTTTTTTGAGCAAGATTCACCCTCGCACCACAGTCCCCGCAGGATTACAAATATTTGATGCAATCTGAAAGAAAACAAAACCGTCCCAAAATGACAACTGAGAGGGAAACAATCTGGGAAGTTTTAACCTTCAAAATCTGTCTCTTAATTCTGGTTGCAGTTTCTGCAGGCGAGGGAGGAGAACAACGCAGCCCAAGTGGTGTCTGTGTTACAAAGGCAACTTCAGATGGGCTTGTAGAAGAACGTGACCGTGCCGTAGTTAATGCTATTAATGTTCAAAGTGCAAAGACAACTGATAATCCCCGCCGGTTCCTGGGACAAGGATCAAACTGTGCAACACGCGGCCATGTGGTGCTGTTCTCCATCTCCTTTTATCGGGGATGTGAACGGTCAGCGAGGAAACCTAAACCCCTCCATCACCAGCCTCATTCAGCAGCTCCACAAGCAAAAGGGAAACTGTTGGCAAACTCTGCACTGAGCTTCCAAAGTTAAAAAGCAGCTTTGGGAACAAAATCATCCCCTAGGCTGCCGGAGCAAAGCACGGAGCGGGCTCGCCCCAGGGGCTGGGGCACAGTGATGCAGATGAAGAGCCCCAGAGAGCATCCGCAGCAGGTCCCACAGCCTAGAAAGGCTCTGGAAACCGCATCCTGCGGCACTGCCCCAGGAGCAAATGCTTCTGGCACCTCGAGTCCCAAAGGCACCCACCGTCCTGCACCCCTACGTCAGCCTGCACATGTGCAGGAGCCGCCGATGGACCATTTAAGAGGAAACAACCCCAAATACAGTCCCTGGTATTTATACACACACAGTATGATTATTATTATTTTTTTTTAAACACGTGAGCCAGAGATTTTACTCTGTTATTCAGCCACTTGCAAAATCCTCCTGAAAGGCTGCTGGGGGTTACGCAGGGATTATATTGTTTAGTGAGCCCGTTATAATCCCCCTGATAAGACGGGTGATCTGCACAGAGAGGCATTGGCTCGACGCTATTTGCAAATAAAAATTAAAACCGAGATAGCGGCAGGTTTGCTCAACCTTATCTCCAAAGCGTGGCAGAGATGCTATTCGATCCAGCTCCGGCTGGGGAAGGAAAGCAGGGCTCCAGGGAAGTTCAGCGAGGGCAGCTTTTCCCTGGTGCAGGCAGCCCTAAGCGCTGCAGAGAAAAACCAGAGAAAAAACCAGCAACCCAGCAGGATCGGCACACCGGGAGCTCTGGGAACAGACACCTGGAAACTGGGTGTCCTGTGACGGTGGTTTCTTACATGGGGAAAAGCACTGATAAGCCATACCAGCCAACCAGCAAAGTTAAAAAGTCTTAAATCCCCTTCCCCACTGGAAACCCCTGAGCCGCTGGCCGGAGAGCAGCCCACTGGCACCTCCCTAGCGCGGGGGCTGCGATCCCAGGGAGGGCTGGAAACACAGGCTGCCCCCCCCCCCCCCCCCCCCCGGAGAACCCTTGGAGTTCAGCTTTACGGCATCACAAGGAGCATCTCCGGAGATAACGAGTCCACAAGCAGCTCTCCTCCGCCTTCCCAGCTATAAATAGGGTAGGGCTGAATGTTATCTGCGATGCTCAGCGCAGTTATTTCAGTTACGTCGCCCCTGGGAATTGCAACCACGACTGTTCTGCTGCTGCAAAATGATCCGCAAATTGATGAAAGATTTTGAATTTTAATTTTGATACTTCTTTCTTTTTAGATCTAGGCTCCAGCTACCTGGAGCAATTTGTTTCCTTAAGCCTGGCTGCGAAAGGGCCAGCACCACACAAAGTGCTCCAGCTCTGAAAGAGACGAAGCCAGGCTGCAGGAGCGCGGGGTTTGTCCCAAAGCCAGCTTTTCCCTGGAAATTGCATCTCTTTGGGAGTGGGTTCCTTTCCGCTCTCCTTAGGGACTGGTGTTACTTGAGGTCAACTGACACCCTCAGCTCCCAGCTATAGCTTCAAGGGCATCTGTAAGCCTTCAATACCCCGTAAGAGTAGCACAGGTGGATTTACATGCAGGAGTCTCTCCCCAGACTGTGTTTCGGGGAGGAAAAGGGGAGCCCTTGGGGGGGATTATCCATATTTTAAGGGCTGCCACGACCCGAGAACCAGACAACCAGCATCTACTCCAGCCACTTCTCATGGTCTCTGCTCTGCCATCACAGCAGAGGAAGGGAGGAAAAACAGATCAAAAGAGCCATGTGGGGAAAATAATGAGTTTTGATTGTGCCGGCGGCACCAGGTACAAACACAGAGGGAAGGAGGGCCAGAGAAATCCATAGGCAATACGGCGGGACATAACACACTCTGTACAACAAATGCACGGTCAGCAGCAGCCAGCCCTGATTCAGCCCCAGCCCTGCAAAACCATGAAACCAGCTTAAGAAACCCCACAGGAGTCCAAATATAGGAGATATTATATATAAATATAGAGAAACATAAGGAGTTTCTTTCACCTGCTACCGGGATTTTGGGGAGAGGTACAGGTCGGACACAGAGGCGCTGCAAAGCTGTGGCAGGCAGCAAAGCACCACGCTCCCAGGGACTCATTGGCACCAACACAAGACACATCTTCAGAGAGAAAAGAGCCTTGCAGCAGGGCCTGCAACTGCCTTTTTCAAGAATATCATCCTAACATAAATACAATCCTGTTTTTTTGGTCAAAAAGGTAAGTATGTAATGATGCCACGGCTCTGAACATTCCCAACAGCCTCAGGGTATATTGGCACACAAATATGAATTAAAAGCCCAATTTTTCCAATATCCAAGTTTATTTTGGGAAACAAACAACAGGAAGATAAAGCAGATGCTGAGCCCTCCGCGCCGACAGCATCCCTGTCAGCGCAGGTATCGCTCCCAGCGAGCACACAGGCAGCACTGGAAGGCAGTGGCAGAGTGGCTGAGATGGACAGCTCTGCACTGCCTGCCAAAATATCTCACCGAGCAGCTGCACATTAACAAAAACCCAGGGAATCACGCTGCTTCCAGCCCGAATCCCACCCGTTACCATGCAGCACTGCCCTGCCTGTGTAGTTGCCACAAAGCCCGTTAACTTCCATACCCATCGCTGAAGTGTCGTTAGGACAACTGGCACGAGAGGCTAAATTCTCCTCGGCACACCATTTTAATAACGTCAGCCCTTCTGAACTCAGCAATTCACAGCAAGGGAGGGACAAAGGAGGCTGCCACGACGACCAAGGGGATGCTCAGGCCCCCCAGGGACTGCAAATTCCTTGTGTCCCCCAACTTCTGGAAGAAAATCACTTCTCGCTCCCTTAACAGCAGCTTCAACAAAGCTTTTTAATCCATTCAGGGAGAAACACAGGCCACCGGTGTGATGGAAATGTGCCCCTCCACCGTGGAGATGTGGAGATGTGCCCCTCCACCGTGGGGATGCGGAGATGTGCCCCTCCACCGTGCCGTGGGGGATTCCATACGAGGGCATACACCCCGTGTAACACTGACTCAGTCACGTGGGATTTCACCACCTGCTTCAGGACGCACATCAGTACCCCCAGCTCACACGTTTCCACTAGCCCCCATGGATCCTGTGATGCGAGCACTGCCCCACGGAGCCTGTGCTTCCCAGACCCTCTCCATCTTCTGCAGCAGCTCCTAAGAATAATTTAATGCAGTCTAATGTACTCTTAAACACAAAGTCCTCTCTATTTTAAATTGTTTCATTCCAAAGCAAAAGCATGTTTTAAATTAACACCCAAAATGGGGGGGGGGAAGCCAGCACACTCCAAAAATTTCATGTTTGCAAGAGGTAATTCCACACGTGAATATTCTCAATCATCTCCCTGTCCCCCCATTCTCCTCTTAACTATCCCCAAAGCTGCAAACGGGGACTTCAAAGCCAAACCCCGTTTCCAACTGGAAACCTGCAGACTGGTCCCCAGCGGGTTCAGGGAGCTGCAGGGCAGCGGGGATGCTCAGCGCCAGGCGATGTGTTGCCGGGGCTGGACCACTGACCCCAGAACGACCACTACACCTTATGGCATATAGAAACACATACATTGCCCCGACTGCCCCTCCCCCAGACAGTGCCTGGGGCCAAACCCACCCTCGGCCAGGCGGCACCGGCACCGCTCCGCAGGGGCAGGGGCAGGACTCCTGTGATGCTCAAGGCATCACTCAACACCCCAGGAATAACAAGCCCCGGGAGGACGCAGGAGCGGGGGAATGTGCCGTTCAACTGGATTCGGCTCCAGAAACCATCCTCCCAGGTGCAGCCCAGCAGTTCCCCCCAGAGCAGCCAGACCACTTGCAGACACAAGCACAGACCTGATCTCTGTCCACACAGCAGACCCCCGGCATGCCCCACGACCTGCCAAATTCCCGAGGGTCTCACCATGGGGCAGCACCAGCAAGGGCTTGGCTGACACGGGCTGTCCTTCAGCACAGCAGCGTTGACCCCCCAGCCCCAAAAAACTGCACCAAAATGCTGACCAAGAAGCGGTGCCTCAGAACAGCTGCGATCCCGGCCTTTTCAGCGCAAACATCTCACATGAAAGCAGAATTTCCCTCCCAGTGAACAGTGGTTTATACATTCTTTGGCAACTGCATTACCATTAGCAAACACAATCTGTATTTCTGCCTCGCTCATTTGTTTGCCAAACGTGTTTGAACTGAGTATTTCATCTGCCGCGAGATAAAGCGACTGTGCCCGAAGTTTTGCAGCAGGTAAGGAGCCACCTTGATCAGCCCCACCGGCATAAATCCTACCCACAAAGGGCATCCCACCAGCTTCGCACCAGGACAGGGGTTTCGCCCCAGCCACCACTGCCGACAGTATCCCGGCCCCTCTTCTGACCTAGAATAACACATGGTAGGAGTAAGGGGGGAACTGAGCTGCACCAGGGCACGGTTGAAAAGCACTGTTGGATCACGGACAGAGACCAGAACAAGCCCCCCTGCCCCAAACCCCAGCCCCAACCCGCGTGCCCCTAGCTCAGCCCGGCTGCAGCACCAGCACTGGGTACAACGGGGGGTTCTCAGCTCACGGCCAGTTCATTAGCCCAGGACACATTTCAACAAAACTCCCTTAAAACTCCCCAAACACGTGTCTGTGGTTCCATAGGATTAATTTTTTTTTTTCTTCTTTTTTCTCCCCTTGGCGATCGGCATATCAAATGCGCTTCCTTTATGAAAAAAGAGAGAGGAAAGGGCTTGTTTGACTTATTTTCTTTTTCCTTTGACCCAGCAAGCTCCTGCAGGCCAGCCAAGCCTTGCCAGCACAGCGATGCTCCCAGCCCTCGGGCAGAGCGGCTCCCCGCTGCAATCCGCCTGGGAATCGCTGAAGGATCGCAGCTCCTGCGTCAGAACCCACTGCTGCTCCCCTCGAGATGAGTCTACAGGAGCCAAGTAAACTGAGATGCATCCCCAACCTGAAAGCAGAGGCTGCTCTGGATACACACAGGAAGAAACCAGCTAGGAACGGAGCAGCCAGGTTGCAAAGCACCATCACTCAGCCCCAGCACACTCAAAGGGCATCTGTTTTGTTTTTTTCTCTCTCTCCCCCCACAATGTTTAATTTGATTTTTTTCTGCTGCTTCCTGGCTGCATTCTGGGACACACACCCACCCCCCCCCCCCCCATGTGAAACTCCTCCAAACCCGCACGAGGAACTATCTGCTGCTGTGAGAAAGAGCCGCTCCAGTGCCTGCCCGGAGTCCTGGCAAGGAAAAAGCCACCCCCGAGGTGCCACAGGCACCCAGCATGGGCTACCCGCCCCCCCCCCCAAAGTGGGAGAGCCCCCAGCAGCCCCATACCCAGGCTGGGGGGTCAGGCAGAACCACCGACCCACAGCTGGGAAGCTCCCAAATCCCACCAGCAATTCCCACAGCCATCCGGTCCCAGCTCAACCTTTCCCCTCTTTACTCCGCTTCCAAGTTCAGTTGAAGACATTACCCTAATTACAATTATCTCTGGCACCATTCCGCTGACCCGGAGCGCTTCGCTCCCATCTCCCTCTCCCTACAGTCGGGCGATGATCCTGGTTTTGTAACTTGTCCCAAGAATTCCTTGTTTTGAGCTTTTTTTGCAACCGCCCCGCTTCAGCCAAAAGGCAGGAGAAACAGGGATGCTGCAGGGGGCTGCGAAGAGATGGGAACGTCTGTGCCAAGGGTGGTACGAGGGGAAAAAGCCTCCATCGTTTTAAATCGGGAATACAGCCACTCCCCTAGGTGCTGCTCAAGCTAAGGACGGGGCGATGCAGGGACAGGCTCGCAGGCGTGGAGCAAGCGGCTCGGTTTTATTCCTTACCAGCACCACAGGGCTCATTTTGGGGAGCCAGGAGAATCCCCCCCGTTCGCACTCCCGCAAGCCATGCATCGGGCACGAGGGCACACACTGATCCCGCGCTTCAGGGTACGTTTTCAGCAGTTCTTTAAGGGCTTAGCGGGATTTTCAGAAGCACCTAAGCCAGTTAGGTGCCTAAATCCCACAGAAAGTCCCTTTGAACACTGCTACCTTCCTAAATCCCAGCCGGTGTTTATTAGTGTCATTAGACACTTAAATACCTCCAGCCACATGCCCTAATCCCAGGGCTGGGAAGCTGCTGACCACCACGAGCCGCAGCTGCTGGCTCACCAGCTCCACAATACAGGGACCAGGGACCCCCATTTTGGGGCAGCCCAGGCAGGCACCCCCTTGTGCCACCCCCCAGCCCTCCCCCGCCATCCTGGGAACGCAGCACAGCAAAGTTTACTTGCCTCCCCCCCCCCCCCCTTCTATCTCTGCGAGCATCACGATGAAGGGAAGATCACTATCTACAAAGTCTCTTTGAAACAGGCGCCCAACAAAAAACTGGATTTCCTCCTGCTTCGCACGGGCCCCCACCCTGGTCCCAGTGTGGGATAAACCTTTAAAGCGAGGGGCAAGGCAAGGGAGATGCGCTAGAGCCAGCACTCCGCGGGCAGCTCTGGTTTTTGGGGGTGCCCAGTGCTCCAGACCCCGGGGTGCTGCACGTCCCCCCGGCAAACACCCCAGCGCTCCAGATCTGGGTGATTTTAACCTTTCTTCCGAGGTTGCAATGCGTGCAGACCCTCCCTGCAATCATTCTCCCACCCCTCAAGCCAATTTAAATTCTCCTACAAACCTCTCCGATAACAAGGAAGAACATGCCTGAGCGGGTTTGGTGCGAACCATGTCAAATACGCTTTAATTGGTGATAATTTCTGCTGTACCCAAGTGAAAAAGAAATGTATGCGCTCCTCTGCTCTGCAGCTCGATGTTAAAAACAAAGGGCAAAAAGACCAACTTGTGAAGGGCAGCTCTTCCAAAAGCACCCCGAGAGGCTTAAAGTTTGCTCCAACCTAGGAACGGCCAGCAAACACCCGTTTTAATAACCATAAGGGATTTGGAGAGATTCTGCCCTTCCTCTGCGGAGCGGAGGGACCCGTGGCACTAAGGCAGCCCCCGGGGGGGGCACGTTCCCCGTTCAGCCTACATACAGGCACGTCAGCAGCCCCCCGGACACCCGACATTCAGGGAGGACACACCGGCTCTCCATCACCACCGGCTGGCTGGAATATTTTGATGGATAGCCTGATCGGCAGGTGACGGCGCCTGCTGTTTGCTTCTCCATCCCTCCAGCCAGGGGACAGAAACATGATAAATCCAGGAGGAATGGACCCCTGCCCCCACCCCCACCCCACCCACCCCCAGCAAATAAACACTGACCCAGCCGGTTTGTGAATTATCCGCTGGGTGAGGAATTATCAACTATAATTGATATATAATTGGACTATGAATGGATGAGCAGCCAGCACTAGCACAGAAACCTGAGTGGGGTCACAATTAATTCACACACACACACAAAGCTAAATTCATGGGATAAAATTATTTCTTGTGATTAATTTGGCCAGCTCTAATTACACCGTAGAACAGACTGATGCTCCATGCCTTCCAGAGGTCTCTGCCTCCTCCTCGCAAGCTGGTTCCCACCAGCATAGGGGCTTCTGCAAGAGGCAGTATTAGGGGTCCTGGCTTTGGGGGCTCCCCGGTGGGGCAAGCCACGGCACCACCCAGGAAGCAAAAAGCACACGATAAAGCCACGGCAGCTGCTCCGCACCAAGCGAGCGGGGGCAAATGTCAAGCAGCGTTTTGCACAGGTAGTCACCATCCTGGGGAAAAGCAGATGTTGCAGGTCCCCCAGGTTTCCAGCCCCCCCCTCCCCTCTTTTTCTCCGGTGTGCTCAGCCGGGGCCACCTTTACGGGAGCCCCACCTCGCAGCGTAACAGAGCTGGCAGGTGGGAATGGCAGCCAGGGCATAATAATTCAAATATTCCCCGGGGAGCGCCAGCAAGAACAGCACAATCTTTCCTTTTAGCCGCGTGTGAAAGGTGCTCTTTGCACTCACGAGCATTGTGTGCGTTTAGAATCCATGCTGGAAATCTGAATCTAATCTGATCGGCGCTTTCATTTCATTTTTTTTTTTTTCAAAACAAGCCCAACAACTCTATACAAACAAGATCTGCTGAAGCTCTTGTTCCCCCTCACCTGCCCGATTGTTTCTTCCCCCCTTGCTTTGCTGTATCAAAATAAACAAACCCCATCTATTGATTCCGGCTGTTCTCAGAAGATTTGTGGCAGAAAGCTGATGTTCGCCGAGTTATCGCAAAGCGGGGACTGCGTGCCCACTGGTTGGAAACGCTTCCTTGGAACAAAAAGAACGATAAAAAAGCAGTTATAGTAAAGGACATGCTTTGCTTTCTCAAACTGGAAGGAAATGTGAAGTATGACTTTTTTAATAATTCATTTTGACAAGTCTCCACCCTTCCTGGTTTTTTTTCTTTTCTTTTTAAAATCCAGGCTACGCTAGCAAAATCAATACAAGCAATGGAGGTTTACTTGCACTTCAGCTTCCAGAAAGCAGCAGAGCTCAGAGAGCCTGTGTCTCCTTGGATCCAGCACACCCAACCATTTTCACCAACCGCTCCTGCAAAAACACATTCTTCTGTTGCATCTATGTGATGGCACCAAATGAAGGGCTTCACTCTCCCCAGTACCTTCTGCAACCCACAAAACTTCAAATTCACCTTTTGCTTTTGGAGCAATTAACGCTGCAACAACACTAACAACCTGGTTCAGCCCCAATGCACCAGAGAACCGCCACAGCCCGATCCGGATGCCCTTGCAAAAAGGCTGTCTGTACCGGAGGCAGAATGATAATCTTCTTAAAGAAGGTTGTTTAGCTCTGTAATTGCCTTACATTGTAAAATCCTGAAGAAAAAAAAGCCTGCTCTGCAGCACACTGGATACGTTCTGGTCCTTGACCAAGCTCTGCAAAAGTCTGTCAGACCCTCTTGGCTTTATTCTCCCTTAAATTTTACTTTTTTTTTTTTTTTTTTTTTTTTCCCCTGAGTTTTCTGTATGGTTACCCACAGCAGGATTTGGCATGTTTCACGAATGGGGACCGGCAGCACCGCAATACAAAAGTCCTGTAGACCAAAAATCCCATGAAATCACCCAGAAGAAATGCGGGTTAAATCAACTGCAACATTTTAAATTGAGCTGCCTTCGCCCTAAAACCAGCACCCAGCCCAAACTAACACCAGCCACCAAGGGCTGAGGTTTACTCAACACCACACACCTCATCCCCACAACCCAGACTGATGCTCGTGCTCCACAGGCTCACCACCCCCACCTTCCTTTTAGCTCCACTGGCAACTCCATTAAACATCTCACATGCCTCGCTTGTAAAATGACAAGATTTTGCCACAAACCCACCTGAGCTGACTTCTGGCCATCAACAACAGCGTGTTTCTGCTCAGGGAGGTATGGAGCACCCAGCTGGCTCTGCTTGCTTTATACCTGTGGGCAGCATCCTCTGCCACGCAGGTCTACCAAGACCCACCCTTCCCTTCAGATGTTCTCACTTTCCTCGTTACCTGCTAACGAGCAAAGACCCAAGGGAAGGCAGCCAAGGCAGGTGCTAGCAATCAGGAGCCTCATCCAAGCCCAATTAGGGCCGGTGCCACCATCAGCTGATGAAGAAACCCTCTTTGATTCACAAAGCCCTGACGTCCGTCCGCACAGAACCACTGCTCAGAAACCCCAGGGTTTGCCCCAGCACCCCAGGACCGGTGGTGGGGCACGGCCACCCCAGGTGGTTGTCCACCAAGAGAACTTCACGCCTGCAGCTGCCTTGCCCGAGGCTGGAAACGAGCTCCCTGCCGCCCATGAGCTTCTATTTTAAGACTCATGATCGCTCCTTTAAAGAGGGCATTAAACTGATGGATTGTGGATTGATGCAAAACCTCGATGTCCTAGAAAGCCATGCAAATAAATGCCTGTCAGAGTAACTAGGAGGGGAGCCAAGCTCACTCTGACACTCGCTATCGAGACAGACTGGATTTTCTCCGTCTTCCCTGAACGGCACACATTGCTGCAGCACGGTCCTGGCATCACCTGCGGGCAAAAGCACCCCCCAGTCGGTGGCCCTGCAGGAAAGGCGTCAATCAGAGCAACTTCAGCACAGAGCATCCACCTTCCGCATCCATCGCCAAGAGCTTTAGCCGACCAAGCGCTGGTCACCCACCCCCCACGGGAGGACCGAGACCAGGAGCAACCTCAGGCTCCCAAAGGGAGGGGATATTTTTATTTGCACAAACACAATATTAGCACTAATCACATTGTCAGGGTATCAGCTCACACTCGCTGCCAACAAATTAGGCCAGCTGCGCATCTGCACTTGCTCATTTGGCCACCAACCTGCTTTAGCAATTAGATAATTAAAACATCGCCCTGCAGTCATTACGATTCAAATCATTCCCCGTAAGAGGAGCACCGTGAGGTGTGATTTCTGGCATGCCTATCTCCTGCGGCTGCTCCGCTCCTCGGCTGGAAGGGGAAGGAAGGGGGAAACCTTCAATGGGTGTAAATCCGGGCATTTACACCTCGCCCCTGTGTTGCATTCCACATCTCCCAGTGCGATGACTTATGCCAGCGGGAGAGGTGGCCGGTGGTGAAAGGCGAGGAGGACTGAGCCATGGGGGAGAGCTGGATCCCTGCTGGCCACCAAGCAGAGCTGATTGACAGCTGCCCGGCTCCCTGCGTGCTGGGGAGATCGTTCCCATCCCTGCAAGGGCTGCCTGAGCACCGTGCACTGATTCTCCCCTTCCCAGTGGCATTCATCCCCATCATTTACTGGCTTGACACCTCTCCTGACTGCTGTGTTCACGGTGGCTCCAGTGGGGCTGACTCGGACCGTTCCACTCCAGGATTTCACACTAAACAGCCCCAAAGGAGGAGAGGAGGGAGCCACCCCCAGCTGCCCCCCCACCGGCCGTGTGCCCCAGCCCCTGCCCCAGCCCCGCTGCCCGGCTCTGGACACGCTCCAGCACCCGACGTCCCTCCTGCGGCGAGGGGCCAGAGCTGAGCCTGGCACGAGTGGTGCAGCCTCGGCAGCGCCGAGCACAGGGGGATGGTCACTGCCCCCGTCCTGCTGGCTGCACCGTTTCGGACACAAGCCAGGATGCTGCTGGCTGCCTTGGCCACCTGGGCACCCTGCTGGCTCATGCCCAGCTGGCCCAGCCAGCCCTTTCCCCTGAGCAGCCAGGTTCTCCAGGAGATGCTGTGGGAGACTGTGGCAAAGGCTCCACCACTGCAGTGCAGGCAGCCACCACCCCCAGCCCTTCCCTCAGCCCCCGGCGGGTCATCTTCTCATAGAGGATCAGGTTCACCAAGCAGGACCTGCCCTTCACAAACCCACCCTGGCTGGGTCTGATCCTGGCTGTCCCACACTTGGGATGAGCTGCTCCATGACCTTCCCCAGCACCCAGGTCAGGCTGGCAGCCCACGGGACCCCGGATCCTCCCTCCTGCCCTTCTTGGCACGCTGGCTAACCCCCAAACCAAGTGCCCCCCCCCCCGGTTAGCTGGTAAATGACGGAGGGTGGCTTGCTGAGCACATCCAGCAGCTCCCTCAGTGTCCTCGGCTGGATCCCACCCCATTCCTCCCACCTATTTCAATCGCACTCCCTGGCCACCACTTTGAAATGAGCCCATTCTGCCGCCAAGCCTGCACTGCACGCTCCTGCCTGGCCAGAGCATCCCTTGAGCCACAGGAGGAGAACACCCACTCACCACCGAGATGTCCCCAGACCGCTGTCCGCCTGTCCCCACCAGGCTGCTGGCACAGCAGTGCCACGCACGAGATGCTAAATGGCCTTGCCACTGGGAGAAGACCTCACGCACTAATTGCAAAAGCACCGTCAAACACCGCACGTGCCTGTGTCAGCAGAGGACTCCGGGGATGGCTGCGAGCCGGCTCCATCCAATGCATTATTGTCTCTTTAGTGTCCCTTTGTGTTTGAAATGAAGTCCCTTTACGTGCTCTGCCTCTGCAGGGATGGCCGCTGTGCAGCCTTGCAGCTCAAAATTAAACAAATAATTAAATACCTGTCATTACTTAGCCAAAAGAGAGCTCTCGCAGTAAGAACAGGAGAGCGAATGTCCCCGGGCTGGTAAAGGTTATCAAAATACCAGGGTTCAGAGGAAGGGGGCTGTCACAGCATCGCTCCCTAATAACAAACAGCAAAGCAAGCCCTTCCAGGAGAAGGAGATAAAGAATTTCTTCCTCCACCAGTGATAACTCAAAGGGCACTGTTCAGCTGATGGGAATTGATTTTTCTCCCTTCCTTTGCACTTAGAGAAAAGCGGGAACGTGGCGAGAGCCTCCCGATGCGACAGAGCCAGATCGATGGCAGGGAGGGGACAGTCGGCACCCCCGTCCCTCCCGCAGCATCGCTGGGATGCCCCACACTCCTGCCTGGCTGGGCTCAGCACAGCCTCTCCTGAAAGCGGGGGGGCACAAGCGAACTTGGAGCCGGCAATGAATGGATTTGATCAGAATAAAACCAGGGGGAATAAATTCCCATTAGCACTAAGCGGAGCAAATGCTGTGAGGGGCGAGTCAGGCGCCGGGAAGGGACGGGGTGGAGGACAAACCCCGCTGCACCATCCTGCCCTCGCAAACAAGAATTAACAACCCGCCTGGCTGCCCAGCAAAGCAAGGCTGCAGTGCTAATCCACTGCTAATTAAACAGGTTTTCACTACAGGCTCCCTCAAACCCAAACCTTGTGCTTTGCGTGCGCACAGAAAGAAGGCAGGCAAAAAAAAAAAAAAAATATGCAAAAAAAAGCTGTCTAACACAGATCATCCAGAGATCGATCCTTCTCCCACTCGCCAAACTCTTTAGTAAGAGTCACTGAAAGGCAACGATTTTCCCCCTTCTTCTGTATCGATCATCGTGCAGCCGCAGGACGGGGGGAACACTGGATTGATTTGGTTTCGCTCTAAACCCCGACGGCAGCCTAAGGCGGCTGTATGTATAAGCACAGCCCTGATTTAACAGGCTGTAAAGCTCCACTGTTTTCTCACTATTGACTTTTATTGCGGTGCATAAAATTTTTAATGAGAAATAAACTGATAGAGACACATTACCATGGACGAACCATGATCTGCTCATTTGTGAGCCATGATGTCAAAGATCACGTTTTTGAAATCTAGAGACAAAAACGCACCCACGGTGTATTCATGTTGGTATTCAGCTGGAATTGGCACTGAAAAGTACCCCCTGGATGGTGACGTTCCCCTGCAATGGGACCGTGTGGCGTTGGGCAAGATGCTGGTGGTGGCACCAACACAGGCACCACCTGAAGGGGATGCCCAGCAAGTGGCTTTGCACCTGCAGACCTACGGCACGTGCTGCCATGAAAAGCAGAGCCTGGAAGAGCTGGAAGGAATTGTTCAGTCACCCCAAAAGCTACGGAGCTGATCCCCCTTTTCAGCCACCCTTTGGCTTCCACTATGCCTCCGTGCCTCGGCAGCAGCCCAGGTGCATCCCACGACAGGAACATCTCTGTGCTGTCAAGATGTGCATCAGCCCAACCCAGCAGGGAGCCCTTGAGTACCACCTGCTGTGCCCCGAGGGCAACAAGGGGTAACCCCCCCTAGTATTTCAACAAAGAACACAAAAAAGAAAGGAAAATCATCATGGTGGGGAAGCGCTGCCCTGCTCCAACCTGGGCACTGTATCTTCATCCCTGTGCTGCCTTTGACACGGGCTCCCCACCTTCCCTGCCCAAGGCAGCTTCCCGGTGGCTGTCCAAAACGCTGGGACACGCGCGCCAGGGTGACAGCCTTGGGAGCAGGACGATGGCAGAGCCCACGTGACCACAAAGGGGACCTCATGGCCACCCAGCGTGGGGGGACCAGTGATGCCCTCCACGCTCTGCATGAACCTCCGCCCCCAGATGTGCTGCCAGGGTAGACAGCCGCTGCACATCTGGGTAAAACCCTTCTTTTTTTGCTCCCCGTGTCAGAAGTGGCTGGTCAAATCACACGCATTTCAAAAAACGACATCCAGGCGTGCCCTTGCCACGCTCCTGCCACAGAAAACGCACTCGATTTATCTCCCTTTCTCCCTCCCACGCTCCCATTCGTACGCGCCAAGCGCTGCTGTTCCAACATCCACGCACCACTGCTCTCCTGCGCCCATGCTACATGTGCACGTCTACCTGGAAACCACTATTCTTAACACTGATTCAGATTCACATGGATATTTTTTATTATTATTATTTTCAGCACGGAAAACAACTCCTTGCTTTCTGCCGGCTCCCCACCTACCACTTCGCGGCCAGACTTGGATCAATGACTTATGTCGTTTGTCCGTTATTTTCTGCTGGGAATTTCCCCCCTCCAAGAAGGTCTCACAATTGCACAGGGAGAGTGCACCAACGGCACGACCTGCCTGCATGCCACCGCTTCAACCCAGCAGAGCTGAGACAACCCCCTCGTGTTCCCCAGGTCTGACAGCACCTCCCGATCCAGCAGATGGCACAGGCTCCTGCTGTGATGCTCCCCTCCCCCCAGCAGACCCCTGCCCCCAGCATGCTCACCCCCCAGACCCCCGCCCTGAGCCATCGCGCTGTGACCACGGGCTGCCTCCTCCCAGGTAGCGAAGCAGAGGGGGCCATCAGTACAATGTTAATTAACAAGGTGCTGGAGCAAATCGATCCAAATCTCTTCTTCTGCCTTTGCATCGTGTCCCCCTGACAATGGGGGCGGTAGGAAAGAAAACTGGTTTAAAGAGCTTTTCAGAGGTGATGCTCTGATATTGGGTGTACTGGGAGAAATCCTGGTTTCTGCAGATGATATTCAAGCAACTGAGGACAAATGTGTATCCTGGGCATCCAACGGAGAAGCAGAGAAAGCTCTTAAGCTATAAGAAAACATCTCTAGGTAGTAATTATTGTGCTTGTAAAATATCTTTATCACCTTCCAAGTCGCCACTGAGGGTGACCACCACCCACCATCGTGCTGCTGGACAAGCGTTTGGCAAGCAGTGCCGTGCGCTGCAGCTGCATCCCCATCCCAAGGGCCTTAAAAACCCAACCAAAACAAAACCCAGCAACTGGCCTGACTTTACAAGGTGTTTGTTTTTGAACCCAGAAAATGAAGATTAAAAAAATTAATTAAATTAAAAAGGGGTATTTTGCAATTAAAAAAAAAAAAAAAAGCATCCAGGCTTCCCTCCTCTCTGGGGTGGAGGGGTTATGCGAGTATCTGCCTTCACTTTGAATATAGCCCAGAGCTGCCAAGCGCTTCTAAAACCAAAGTTAACAAGTTCGCAGTTACCGGCTGGCACATTCCTCATTTTTTTTTTTTTTTGTTGGTGTCAAGCCTGCCCCCTCTTTTCACTATTGCTTTATTTTCCAAGCAAGCACAAACCGGTTGCCCCCCAGCAGACCCAGCATTTCGCACACCACCATTCCTTCACCAGAATTTCCCAGAAACACGCACAGCCCTTGACTTGAGACACAGAGGTGGCTGCAAGGCGCTCCCAATATTTTTTATTCCAACATCATCATTTTGCTGGGTGCTACCGTGGAGCAGAGCACCCACGTGGCTACGGAAACACCTTTCCCATCGCCCACCAACTCCAGTAGCACACGGCCATTCCTTAGCTAACAGCCGGGTTTTTTTTTCCTGGAGAGGGGACCCAAGGGCTGTGGGGTGAGCTGGTATCTCAGGGAAAACAAGAGCAAACCAGCTCGCCTTGTCTGGAATAGGCACACCATGTTCAGAAACCGGCATTTTTATTGCCTTTAAAATGGTTATCTCCTGCAAGTGCTGCAGGATCTTATGAATGGAGAGTAACTGGGAGAAATGGCTCAGCCATGGCTGGAGGGAGAGCCAGCAGCAGGGGGAGAAAAATAAAAATAAATAATAATAAAAAAAGATAATGAAAGACCGAAAACCTCAGACTCTCCCTCCCCAAAGTACGCTGCCTTAGCTTTAATAACTAATTATCGTATTACGAAGCAAAGGCTCACAGGATTATGGTGTTTAGTAATATTATAATGGATGCGAGCCAGCCTTCCAGAAAGCCTTTTGTATTCCTGCTTTGCACCGACCTGGCCTCAGACCTGGGCTTTGCATCCCAGTGCACTGCCGGAGACAAATACCCCTCACTCCACATCAGTAAATGCATGTGCATTTAGTAAATATATGCTTAGTAAATTATATATGTATTTAAAAAAATATCTCTAATGCAGGTAGGGGGCAATTTCAGACCATGATGTTCTCTGGCTGCTTCCACTCAGACAAATAGATTATAAAATCCTTCAGCAGCAAAATAAACAGCTTAGAGCAAACAAGAAGCTTAGCACGCCGGTACTTTAGATTTTTCTGGCAAGGACTGGCCATCGCTGAGGCCACCAAGCCCTTCCCCGCGGTCCCCTCCTGCTCCCTCCGCCCAGCCCAGAGACCTGCCCTGGTGTCTCCTCTGGAGCAACTGTCAGCGATACAGCACAGGGGGGATTTTTCTTGCTTTTCCTTCAGGGCTGCTCTGCCAGCTCTACAGACTTGGGCAGAGCTTCTCCTGGCACGGAGCAAAGCAGAAAGGGGAAAGCTTCAGCGAATGCATCGGATGCTCCTAAGCTCTGTGACACACCATGGAGCTGTCCTCAGCTCCGTAGAATCGGATGGATTCAGGTTGGAGGGACCTTACAGACCTTCCTGTTCCAGCCCCCTGCCCGTGGGGGGGCCACTTTCCACCAGACCTGGCTGCCCAAAGCCCCCCGTGCAGCCCAGCTTTGTTTCTAAGGTGGGTTTTCAACCCTCCCAGGCGTCACCCCCCACTCTCTTGGTCCCTCGCTAAAGGAAAACCGAATCCACAGCAGGAAGATCAGAGTACGTGCCCAAAGCTGTCGAATGCACAAGAAGGCAACGCTAGAGAAGACCTCTTTTCCTCCACCTTTTCTCAATTACATCAGCAACCAAGTTTTCATGCCAGCAGAATCAGAACCAAGAGCAAAAGCATCATCTGAATGTGAAAATGAGATGCGGTTTGGGGGCTGGGTTGGGCTTGTTTCAAGCCAGTCGATGCCTCTTTGCGATTCCTGTTTAGTGGCAAAGCATCCTTTCTCAGGAGGAGTGGGCAGCCACGTCCTACCTGCCCAACCCGGCTCGACACCGGGGCTGTGTCTCCTCTTCCAGAGCCGGGCACCATCGCTGCCTCCTGGACACCCCCCTCCAGCTCTTCCCACCCCGCAGCCGCCAGCACTTGCTGGTTTCAGGGGACCCTAATGCCGCAGGACGCCCAGGGCTGCAGCCCACCTCCCATGGCACGGCATCGCTGGGCACCCCTGAGGGTTTGCTGCCCCTTCCAAGAGTGTGTCAGCATCACAGAGGCAGACAATTGTCCACATCACCGCCACGAAAAACACACATTTTGGAATTCCAGCAAGTAATCCTGCACCAGAGAGAAGGCGGGATCGTATCACGAGTGACAGGAGGTCACATTCTCTTCTCCAGCATTTTCACCCCAGCCCTCTCCCAGCATGAATTAGAAATGTCCAGCTTCATCAAGGCTTACTTGGTCCAAACAGGATTTGGGGTCTCTAAGGGCCGCTGCAGAATATCGTGTTTAAAGAGAGACGTTAAAGACATCAGGACAATGAGGGACACGTCAATGTTCCTCTGCTGCCATCTCTTCTTTTGAGACAAAATGACACAGATTCAAAAAACACGAGAACTGGATTGCCCCGCTCTCTTGCCAAGTGATCAAATTCCCTTCCTACAACCCATCCCAAATTCTTACATTTTGCACTCACGGCCTCTTGCCAGGAAATACAGGAAACTATTTCCCAGCTGGGAAGGCAACAGTCCCAGCGGCCAGGGACTGAGCCCGTGGCCAACACCAACACCTAACCAGGGCACGGGATATGGAGAAGGACACCACACCACACCAGCCCCCATGCAGGCAGCTCACACGTTCCTCTCTTCCGTGCAAACAATCCTTTCGTAGCTACAGCATCCTCACAGGCAGAAATCATTTTCCGCCACAAAAAGGACTTGCAGGGGATACGGGCAGATTTAAGAACAAACTCTGGGAATAAGGAACTTCTAGGAAATCTGCATTGGAGGAAAACCCCTAGGATGAAGGCCAGCACAGAGGGGTCCGGCCCCAATTCCACATCTCATCACCCCTTGCAAGAGGGGATGGCACCTTCCCCAAGCAGGTGCTGCAACGCCAACGAGACATGTTGCTGAGTCGCGTGCTATTGTTGGCCCCCTTGCCAGCCAGCAGAAATATTTCAGGTTCCAACGAGGCTGCAAGATGCTTCTAGACCCCAGCCGCTCGCCTGCATGGTGTTTATAGGCTGTAATGGTCCTCCCCTCTGCTTCAAGCCTCCTTATGCAGAAAAACCTCCAGTGAAAGCAGTGGGAGGCTCTTAATTGCCTCCGCCTCAATCAATACAAACAGTCCTCGGCAATGCCAACTGCCACAGCAAACGCTGACTCCACAACGGCTGGATTTCCACGTTTTTTTACCATTTCCACTGTAAAAGAAAGCTTAAAAGCAAGCAGGCTCTATGCGGGTGGAGGTACCGGAGCTACTGCTCCCAGGTGAAGTCCACCAAACCCTGCAGACCTCTGCCAAGGACATCACTCTAACCTCGAGCAAAGGTCTGCGTAGCACCAGCCACAACACTGGCCACCAGCAACTGCTTTTCTACAGGCTGGAGAGAGCCACCACCGACCTCTGTAGGTGCCAGACTCCCCTCCTCAGCTGCCTCCAGCGCCAGCCAGCCCTCCCAGCTGCACTGCCGAGCGGGATGCAGGGGATGTGCATCAACCCTGCCCTGAAACCAACCGCTGCCACTGACCAACCAAACCTGAAAGGACCCACCACAAGTCTTCCGATTTAATGCCATCTGCAAAACATCAACGCTTATACTCAGCAGGAGGCACAGCAGCTGGGATTTCTGAAGACATAGGGGGGAATCTGAGCTCCCAGATCTTCTGGGTTCTTGAGTTAAGCAGGCTTAACACCGACCGAGGGAACTCATGTGACGCACGTGGGAAGAGTCTTCCCTCACGTTACAAAATCCCACTTCAAATACTGAGAAAACACAGCAATACCAGAAATGTATCTGAAAAGGCCAGGGTCAACCAGCTCTTGAAGGTGCTACCATGTTTTTATCTGAAGTGAGCACTAAGTTATCTTTAACAATGTCTTAATTAACAGGATTTCACCAAGTTTATTAAGCAGCTGTACAGCCTCTTTCGTAGACAAGTCCTTAGCCCTGCAAGTTTCTAAAGGTCTTCCATTCGGTAAATCACAGCCTCGCCTACGCCATCAGATAGCCTACTACCTCCGTGTGACACTCCTCTTATAATTACTGAGGTCATTTTAGCAGGTAATTTGGCATAGCTGTCATCGCTTCCGAGCTTAACATGCCTTCCTTCCCGAGTGTCACACATGTGTGCTTCTCATCTGGTCCCAAGAGCAGCCCGGAGGGCCCCAGTGGGATCTCCCACCGCATCACAGGACCATGTGCAAGGTACCAGCATCGCACACCTGAGCGGGGCACTCACGAGAGAACGGGACGGCTTCTTTCCGGACACCTCGCAGTCCCCGGGATGAGGTGCAAGATGCCAATGTCACACGGAGAGATGGGAGAGGAGCATGAGCTCAGACAGCAGTGGCAGCACATCAGACTTGTAGGAGAGCAATGCATAATGGATTTAAAAAAAAAAAAAACCACCATGTAGAGGGTGGGAGGCCAACCTTCCCCATCCTGCTCGCTCCGCGCCAGAACCTTCACAGCAGCAAAAGCTACGCAGCAAAGCGCCAGCCACGGCACACTGCGGGAGGCAGCCGGCAGCTAAGGACAGCAGGGACCTGCCACCCCACCAGCGGACCCGGTCCCGGCGTGAGCCCACGGGTGTCTCCAAGCCAGCGCCGGACCCCGGGCAGCGCTGCTGCAGGATAACCACGGGGCCCTGGCACCTCGTGCCCCACCGCTGCTCCGCGGTGGCCTCGGGAAGCGCGCTCTGGTTTGTTTGCCTTCCGAACCAGGGCTCTCGGCGAGCGCTGGCGGAGGACATGGACTCCAGCCAGGCTGCAAAGAGCACAAGACTCCTTAATTACTTCACGGCACTTCTTTTCCTTCGTTGTGTCCATTTGTGCGTGGCTGGATCATGAAGTTTGCCAGTGTTAACGATGTAGGCTCCTCCAGAGACCCATTCACTCAACGGGGCTGCGGATGGGATTGGTAAGAAATTAATTTAGGGTGCAGCAATACATCAAAAAGGAGAGGGAAATAAAGCAGCCCAGCCCTGCTCTAACGGGGATGTCAGCTGGCCAGGGCATGAGCACAAGACCACGGTAATGACAAAAACCAAGGGACATGCATCACAGTCATCTCTACAAATAAAATTGCAGAACAGAAAAAACACCCCACTCTTGAATGGTAATCCTTGGGTTACACAGGGATCCAAAGTTTAAAACGCTTCCTTAAGATACATTTCTACAGTCCTTCTTCAGGTTATAAACGTATTCACTCTCTGCTTCCCATAGATCCAGGTGTTCTTTTAGTCTGGAAAGGTCTAACTTCGTAGGCTGTGCACTTCAGACAACAACCGATAAACCCCGTTAGATTCCCACAGAAAGGACCTGAGAGGAGCCGATGAGGAGCAGACACCACAACTGAGAGGAGACGGAGGACCGCAGCAGAGGGGGTTACACCACCACTAAGCCCCAACCTGCCTGAAAAAGAAGTTTCCAGATGGGTACGACAAAACCCAATATGCCCGTAGATTGCCTGGGAATTCCCTCTCCCTCTAAGCTTGAGAAAGGGGAGAAGAAAGCAAAAAGTGAGTGGAGATCCAAACCAGCAGAACCTGGCTCCTCCTGACGGCACCTCCGAGACATCCACTGCTCCAGGGGTCCCACCTGCTTTGGCGGGGATGGAGCAGAAGCCCCTCAGCCTTGCAAAGCAGCCACAGAGGCCCTGAGAGAGCAAGTCCAGACATCCCTGTTTTTGCAAGAAACCAGACTTTGCAACTGCTTGAAATCCAACCCAACTGTGGGCGCTGCCGAAAGCCACCGCAGCAGTGCCAGTGCCCGGCAGCTACATAAACCAGCACAGACCCTGCACTGTTTGCTCCTGCCTTCAGTCCCGGCACTGGCAAAGGAAAAACCATAAAGCTGTCCCAGTGATATACATCCCTGCTCTTCCTCGCCTGCCCGGCACACAAGGAACATCCGTAGGTTGCTCCATCCACCAAGAGTGGAGGTTTGGGGGGTGGGGATGGGGGTGCACAAACAAGACTGTCTCGTGTTTTACAAGAGATTCTGAGTTCCTCTTTCAGAAGAGAAACTGAGCGCCATTCATGGCTGGCTGTGACTCTAAATGCTTGTGAGACAGCTGCCATATGGGTTCAGATTTATCACTTGTGTTTCCTAACTTGCACATCTGTTTTCTATAAGTAGCTGTCCAAGCCAATGCATCTCCCCTTTCCTCACGAACCGCCCACAGAGCTTTTCAAGGACGAATCATCATTGCTTTTGGTGTTTATCTGCTTAGTGGTCTCCACTATGTCATCTTAACAACCTAAAGTACTGCTCGAAAAAAGCCAGAGCGGGCATTCCCCTCCCAAAGCAGGGTCACACGTGCGCCGATTATTGGGGGTGGGTTTCATCAGGATGCTGAATGAGAAGACACGGTCTGTTCCCATCAGCAACCCAGGAACATCCCGCTCAGCTCCTCCGATTCCATTAAAGTTACCAAAATTATTCCCGTTGCCATGTGCCAAGGCATCTTCTCCCAAACAGAAAGCTGACTGCAGCAAGCCGAGAGAAAGGGGGAATTCCTCTAAGGAGAGAAGCATCAGGAAAATGGCAAAAAGCCGACGGGGGGTGTCACAAGGCGCTGATGAGACTTCCCAGACCCGAGCTCATCCGGACACGAGGAATGCATGGCATGCAGAGGGCAAAGAGGGCCAACACAGATCCAAGAGAGTCAGGGTCCTCCGGATGGCTACCAGAGCAACAAAACCGTATTGCTTTGAAATTTTACTGAACAGCCAAGAATTCCTCTCTCTTCCTGAAAAAAAACCAGCACGGTGGCCTCAAACATCTCCCTACCAAAAACACTGAGTACAATCCATTGTGCCTTCTCTCTTCAGTGCTTATAAGAAACCTATCAACTGGGTACTGAAGTACTGGGATAAATGGAATAAAATAAGAGAGGAAAAGGCCAAGAAAGCAAGCAGAAAGCGTGTACTGGGGAATTCATGGTCTGAAAGCTAAGGACACAGCTCTGCACTGACCACCAGCTTCCAGGGCAGCAGTGCCACCAGGTTCTGCAGCGCTGTGGGGATGGCTAGCATCAGCCACCCACCCAACCGTGGTCCTGGCCACGCTCACCCCATCATCCTGACTTGGAAACAGGTACAAAGGCAACGCTGATTTCATGATGCTTCAGGAGCTCCAAGAGACTTGCAGATGGCCAAAAGCAAGATGCTACATCAATGGGAAGCGGTACAAGGAGAGGGCATGGGGTGCCACCTCGCCTCTTCAGGCTGCGAGGCACTCACGGATGGCACGCGGTTTGCTTCACGCCAAGTACAATTATGCAGGAAAACTGTTTTAAAATAAATTAATATGCTCAACTGTTAATGGTGCCCTCCAGCAGAAGCACGCGGCACGGGCCATTGCCATCCATGAGAGGAACCACGAGCAGTACCTCAAGGGCGCACCTAAGCCCCCCCGTCACCCAAGCAGGAACCTCTCAGCATTTAATACATACACTCAAATCCTGCCTCTTGCTCCCCCATGGAAAAAACCAGTGAGGAAAGGGGAAGGGTGGAGAGCGTCAAACACTTCTCTGGATTCACAGCACTGCACCGTAACAGATTAAACCACAACCCCGGGGAGGACAGACAAAATATTAGGCAGAATTAAGCTTCAGAGAAAAGTGACCTCGATTTCTTTTATCCTGATGTTTTGCAGCAACTTTTAAAAGCCTCCTCTTTAGCTGACGCTCCACAGTGACACCAGGCTTTCGGCAGCCCCCCCTCCCACCTTCCCCAACATACATAGTGTAAATCACAGCAGTCACAAACGATACTGCCATTGCAAGAGCTTTACGTTAGAACACCGCTACAATTGTCACAGAAGGCGTTAAAGCCTGCCTTTGCCCCTGAAATTTAGATTTACAGGAAAAGCCATTTACTTTAATTCCCGACTAATGATTCTCTCTTCCCATCAACATGTTTTTCTTCCTTGAAGAGCTGTGTTTGCAGAGCTATTTCGCAAGTCCTCCTCCTACTTCTCAGTTAATTATTATGACAGCGCAGCAAAACTTCAAGGGCTCCTCCTTCCCGAGGTGCTGGGGAAGACACCCCGCTGCTGCCACGGTGGGCAAAGACTGGGATTTGGAGGGATCTAGAGCCACCGGGCAGCTCTTCCCACAACACGATGTGCTCCCCTCCCAGCATCGTCAAATGGGCTGCAGAACAGGGCAACCCCTGCCCCACCAACTTTTTCATTAAAGAAGAAAAAAAAATATTAATAAAGCAGCTTGTTTTCTCCTGCCAGACCTCATGCGCGGAGGGCAAGCTTTCTGCTACGTCTAGACATTTTTTTGTAACATCCCAGCCCGACTCGCCCATCAATAGTCTTTAAATATTGAGAAGGGCTCCCGCTGTGACCACCGCCGCTCCCCCCAGCCGGCGATGGCCAAGGCCATCAAGCAGAGGAGGTGGCATCTGCCAGCTTGGGCGCAGTTGCTTAAGTGCACGGTGGCAGCCCCGGGAAGCGTATCTGCGCCCAGCTTGAGCCCTTAATTATTAATATTATTTAGATAGCGCCGTCGGGGAGCACAGAGCTTTGCAGAAGCGCAAGAGGAAGACTTTGCCCACCACTGCGCACCTTGTCCAGACCGGGCTTCACGCCGCTGCCGTGCCGCAGAGCCCTTCCCCGCTGTTTCGCTGTTTGCACGATGTTTGTGTCCAACAGCTAAGCCAGGCTGGGAGCGAGGGATTACCTTCTGCCCATCAAAGGGCTGTCGGAAACATCTCTCGCTTTGCTGGTTTAGCTTGCGGGAAAACCTCGGGTGGCACAGGATGGGGGCACGGGTGGCGGGGTGTGCGTTACAGGGTTTCACCGCAAGCAGAGCTGCGGAACTAAGAGCTGGAGTCGGGCTGGGAGCAAAGGCAGCACCGGGCAGCGCCGTTACGGAGCAGCAAACACGTGCCGATGGAGACCCGGGTCCATGCCCCGTTGCTTTCCTCATGGCCACACAGGCTGGTCTCAAAGGAACTGAGCAACATCCAACCCAACCTGCAGCCAGGCCTGGATGCGGCTCTTCCTCGGACTGCGGGTGCTCGGCACATGGCCAAGCACCGTTTGGAGCATCGCCGGGTGGATCCGGCCGTTCCTGCAACCATGACCTGAGGTTTTATTTACCACCCTGGGTGGTTTCTCTACCCCACAAGCCCTGGCAGCTTGTGGCTCCTGACTTCACCCCAGCGGACACCACCTCCTTCCCACCACCGTGCTCTTCCTCCCTTCCCAGATCCAGCCGGTTCTCCTTCCTTTGTTGATGGAGGCCAGCTTTGTTCCCTGCACAACAACAGGTGATCCAGCAGCATCATGTCTGGGGGCTGGAGGATGTGAAGGCAACCGCCGATGAATAAAATGTGCCTCTGGAGCCCCTCCGGCTGCAACATCCACCAGAGCCAGATGATGCCGAGAAGGCAAAACTCGCTGGAACGACAGAAAGGCTCCACTCGCCCACAGACTCAGCTCACACCGTGTGCTGCAACCCTGAACTTGCGCTCCCAGCCCCGCGGCATAAGGCTCGGAGCAAGGGATGCTCAGCCCCCCCGAGCGCACAGAGCAGGCTGACGCACAGGTCTCACCCGAGGCCGCCCGGCGCTCGCTAACAGCCAATTATTTGGGCTGCTACACTGACAGCTCAATTCCTTGCAGAAATGAGGTGCCGCAGCCAACATTGCCCACCCCCCACCCCCAGGCCTGCGTGCTGGGATAGACACGCTGCTTGCAGCTCATCAATGCATCACCATCCTCAGATTTACCGGCACCTGCCTCTGGGCCAGAACCAGCCACGTTTGGCATCGCTTCGGTTTTTGCGGTACAAGGATGCAGAGAAACAGCCCACAGCTAACTGTAATAAACCAGCAAATAACTCCAACCCACCCGGGCAGCCCAAGCACCATGCTCCACTCCAGCCAACTCCAAAACCCCAATTTATCCCTCACTCCTCCACATCCTCCCACCTTGCCCCAGGCACCAGCCCCCAAAATACAGAACATCCCAGTAATTTGCTCTCTCCATGCTTCATCGCGACAAACGACACAACACAAGGAACAAGCGCCGGGGAGGGACGCAGGCAAGGCACGGCTCCAAAGCCAGCACAATTCCTCCCCCAGGCCACGGCAGCACGTGCGCGGTGGTACACGGATTTAAGGGTGGTGGTCGTAACGCTGCGGGCTGGATCCCATCAGCAAAATAAAGTAGGAATTAATACACTGCCAGGCTGTGCTGAGGTGCAATACCTCGCTCTGATAACAAAATTATTTAGCCAGATTTCCCTCCCCGCTCCCCATCCCTCCCCAGACTCCCAGCTCCCCCCCGCCCCTGTGTCTCTGGGCGACCCTCCTTCCCTTTCCCATCAAGCCAACAAACACGCAGGCACCTAATGGCAATCCATACCGAACGGACAATGAAATTAGAAGGGAACAAAAGAGCAAACCTCGCGGCTCCATGGCCTGGCGCTCGGCGGCGGAGGGGCAGCCGGGCAGACAATGGCCCCAGCTGTTCCCGGGAAGCACCCAGCCACAATGAGACCCCAGCCACAATGAGACCCGGTTCTGGCTCCGGAGAGGGTCCCAGCTCCCTGGGGGGCAGGAGGTTGTCGCTGGAATATGCAGCTCATTGGTTACCTGTCAGCCTTCCTGGGCGGTTATAAAGTACAGCCGCTGCCGGAGGGTATAATGGGATGTAATAACGAGATCGCTGGCTCGTTTGACGCCGGCCCTTCGACAGAGGAGCTTTGATTAGGTGATGGGAACTGGCAGCATCTGCCGGCTTTTAAAAAACACACAAGCTCAAAGCTGTAAAATAAAGGCATCCCCAGGAATGTGGCCACTTTTCCATCCCTCCCAGCCCAAAAGAGAGAAATAGATGACAACCTTAATTTCTTGCCCTAATCTCTCCTCCCTTCGGAGGTCCCATCGTAGCTGTTCCTCTAGGCTTAGACATTATCCCCCGGCTCCTCAGGTATCCTAGAAAAATGACACGTTACAATGCCAGGAATTACAGCCCACGGAGGGGGAAGGAGGAAAGCCCCCTGCCCCACACATCACTGCCAGGCTCCCTGGCTGGCAGGTCCAGCAGCCCCATCGGCAAGGGGGGCGCCCAAAAATCCACCGGGCAGGACCGTGCCATGGGGGGGACTCACCTCTCCCCCCTTCTGTGAGCACGGTGTCTCAGCTGGCCCGCCTGCGCCCAGCCGGCTCGCTGCACAACACTGAGCACAAAAGCATGACCTGAATAGCGCTGCTGCTCAGTACCCCCGGACCCGGCCAGCGGGGACTCTTGGCTCCCAGTTGAAAACTTGTTTTTCCAGCTAAATGCACTTTTTGTGGCTGGTGACACAACCAACTGCCCAGCACCCTCCGCCTACCCCCTGTCCAGCACCACCATGCCTTCCTTTCCCCAGCACAGACGTCCAAGCAGGTGCTGGGACATGGCAGGGACAACCAGAAAGGTGTTTTTTGTCCCCACAGGCTATGGAAACATGCACAAGCAAGATGGATGGAGAAAATCCTGGGGTTTAGGCATGCCAACTGGAAGAAATAAAACATGACTAATAAAGCACAGGCTGGGGATGCTGCTACTGAGGGCAGTGCCACTGGCAAGGACCCATCCTGCTCCCCTTCCTCTGCAGCACGCCCCAAGCCCCGCGGCCGCGGTCCCCTACAGAGCCGGGCGGTTTCAGGGATCGGCTCCATCAGCCACATCTCCATCGCTGCGGCGAGCACGGGGGCTGGCGGCGTTACCTCCAGCGCGTTGTACAGCCCCGGCGTGTCCCGCTTGATCAGCTCACAACATCCTAACACTGGCACAGACGGCGATGGGCTGTCACGCTACGTTTCAGCCCACAGCATTAGGAGGCTGCACTCACGCTGCCTTCCACTGTTTGGTGAACGGGCCTTCTGATTAGCCTTGGTTAATGAGTTATGTTACAATGAAAACAAAGGATTTAGCTCAGAAAAAATACATCAGCTCAGGGACTATGTTTGGCTGCGTTAAATGTTTCTCTCCGTGTTTGCCAGTGCCCTTATGTCCCATGCTTTTAACCAGAGCGATGCAGACGCGGGGAGGAAAGCGGCGTTCAGCCTAATGAACGCGTCAGTCCCCGACCATGCAAAACTCAAATTCAGTCTGTCTCTCTGCAAAGGATGAGCAGCAACACAACAGACGGGAGGCAAGAGGTGGAGGGGAACCCACCGGCTGTGTTATCCACTTCTCAGCCCAGAAAGCAAAAGGGAAACGGCGTTACCCGCTGACAAACAGGTATTTCCCTCAACCAAGCGGATCCGCACAAAGCAGGCAGATGCTGGAGCGTGCCAGGCTCTGCATGGGGCAGGTCCAGGGTCGGAGGAGCTCGCTGGCGGCCAGGACGAGCTGCCTGCTCTTGCAGGGGCATTACAGAAGTAAAGTGGCATTTTGCAGGCTCAGCACAGCTCTTCCTTTCAGCGCACAACCCATAAACAACGGCCCAGCGGCTTAACAGGACTGAAATATGGCTGTATCCGAAGGGGGTGTCGGGAGGATGAACAGCCCATCTCCTTCCAGCTCGCTGCCGAAGCCACGTCAGGACCGGGGAGGTAACGCTGTGCCGAGCGTGCCAAATTCCCCATCCTCGCTGTTCAACGCAAGCCATTGGTGGCTCAGCCACGGAGGGGGCACACGTTAGGGACACACACAGGGGTCCCGTTCAGCGCTGCTGGTACTGAGAGGGACACACACACACACACAGGGGTCCCGCTCGGCACTGCTGGTACCGGGGGTGGGGGGTGGGAAACACACACACACAGGGGTCCCGCTCGGTGCTGCTGGTACCGGGACACACACAAGGGTCCCGCTCGGTGCTGCTGGCACGCAGGGGCACCATGCCACCAAGCAGGCAGCTGCAGCAATGGGCTCTGCAGAGTCCACCCCTGGTAGCTGGGAGCGGGACGGCTGGGGGTGCTCTCCCTCCTGCACCCCCACTCTGGGGCAGCAGCACAAATGGCCTTTCTCACCCCGACCAAGCAGGTACAACTGTCACCGAGGACAGCAAAAGCTCCGTAACAGGGAGCATCTCTTACCAGGATGTATTTGGACAGAGGCGAGTGGTTACACAGTGTTTGACCAGACGCTAAATCAATAAGAGGATCTAATAAGAAACCCTGCTATAAGGCTTCGTAATATTAAAATACACAGAAAATTAAAAAAAAAACAAAAACATTAGTAGAGCAAACAGATGCAACATGTCATTATGTTTCCTCTCCGTTTGCCATGCAGAAACAAAGGCTTCCCGGCACCTTGGGAGACATGCCAGGACTTACACAGCCGTTGGTGTGCCCGCTCTGGATCCCGGCGAGCTCCAGCCAGGAGATGCACGAGCCTCAGGGTGAGCAGCCTGCAACCCTGCTTCAGAAACGGCAGGTTCAGAGCGGGATGCTCTTCTGGCACGTTAATGCAGTTTTAAAAGAGAAGCAAGCTCAGACAACTGCCTCCGGGTTTGTGGGCTGATCCACCTCCACATCTGGTCACAACCTGAGGTTTCACGACAACTTTCCAAAATGGCAAAGCGCCACCCCAGTTCTGCGCCACCAATCCATGCTCATTTACATGACATAAATATTTATACAATTACTATTACTATCCTTCCAGGACTGAAGTTATGGCATTTCAAAGGATCTATATTTAAAGAACACAATGCCCTGATGGCAATGCAGCTTTCCATTTTAAATAGCTGTGTTCCTCCTCATGCCTTACACACCGAGCCACTGGAGATGCCCAAGAATTCCCAGTTTCTCTACAAAGCCGCAGCAGCTCCCCGTTCCCCCAGCACCCCAGCTCAGCACCCCACATCCCAAACCGGGCACCTGCCGCCCACAGCAGGGGCTGCCCACCACGTCCGCAGGGAGGGACAGGTACGAACAGCATCACTGGGCAAAACACATTCTAACACCATCAGCTCTATCATCTTCTGGAGAAAGCCAGAAGGAAAAGCAGTTTATTTATATTAAAATAAATTGGGAGCATCACTGCCCATGAGACTGGACCCACTGCTCCTGGCTGCCGCTCCTCCCATCCCTCGGAAGAACAGGGGTGCTGCAGGTTTCCCTGTGAGCCCATCAGTTCTAAGAACCAGGTATTTCAACAGAAATTCAGTGTTAGGTCTTCATCTGCGCTTTCTGAACTTCCTTACCAAGCAATGGCACAAAATTAGAAGGAATAGTAATAAATTGGGATTAGGAATTAATAAACCAGGATCAAAACACCTTTATAAATCATTTCATGCTCCCTGCGTGTAGGTGGGTCTAATTACTAGAGAAGAAAAGAAGATAAACCTCATTTAGGTCAGTGCAATCGCCTTTCTTAGTGGGAAAAAACCCCACCTTTGATGAATTATTAGCTACAGAAATAAATTAGGAGGTTTTCAGGTTAAATGTGGAAACACCAGCAGAGAGAAATCAGGGTGCAGCCCCTGTGGCTGTCCCCAGCGTCCCCCTGAGGACTGTTTCATTGCCGTCCTCTTTTTTTTCCTGACTTAAAGCAAAAAACCAAACACATCTCACTACCCGGGGTTTGCAAACTTGGGCCTGACTCATCCACAAGTTCCTCTAACAGAAATAACAAATAAAGCAGAGTAGGGGGGAAAAAAGGACCAAGCGGAAAAACGTATTTATGAAGGAGGGAAGAAGCGTTTACTTGCCGTCCTCCTAAAGCAGAACCCCACAGCTGCTTCATTCATAAATATTTTACCGATAAGAAATCAGCCTGCCAAATCTGAACAACCGCTTTGATGAAAAATATAAAAAGGCTTTTCCATTAGTGCTTTTGATGTTCTCTGCATACAGAATAATGAATGCGGGAGATTCATCTTCTTCCCCTCCTCTGTCCTCCCTCACTTCAGGCTTTTATCTGACAGAGCTGTGCACAGCCTCCTGAGTCTGGAGGAAAAAAATAATCATCAGGATTTGTGCAGGGAGCCGGAGCAGAGCCACTGGCCTGGTCGCATTGCCCCGCACATCTTCCCCCTGCTCCAGCTCTTCCCACCTGAGGGGCAAAAAAAGTGGGGCTCCCCCAGGCACGGCGGATGCTGTTGGTACCCCGCATTCGCTTCCTCCCGGCCGGCCGGTGCTGAGCATCACGCCTCTGCCAGGAGCTGCTCAGCAGAAGGTGACCATGAGTTTTAAAGCCTCTCAGAAGCATTTTACCGCAGACAGGGGTGCCGACACCAGACCCCGGGTGCTACCTGTCCTCTGCCCGCTCAGCACCACAAGCTCCAGCCCAGCTTCAGGAGCTTTATTCACCCCCATCCCACCCCCCCCCGGCATTTCTGGGGGAATCTCGGAGGAGAAAGGGGATCCTCCCTATAGTGCCAGGGAGCAAGGGTTGCAGTGCTGAGGCAAATCCAAAACTGGGGAAGCAGCAAGTGACCTTCTCCCAGCCTCTTACCACTCTCAGGAGCTGCACAGCTCCCCATTTATCTCAACCCAGCAGAGATGTGCTGGGGATAAAGCAGCCATCTCCCAGCACACCAGCACCTGCACTTTCAACCCACCGCTGCCGAGCTTGAAATTGCATCTTTTATCGTCTTTTCGCACTTCTGCGGTAACGAGGCAGCCAAAGCAATTAAATCCAACCTATTTTTTCCTACTTTTATTCCTTGAAGTGGAGCTTTGTTATGCGGGGCAGAGATTACGGGGCTTGGACTGGGTTTTGATTCACATTCATTTTCCATTAAGGACTCTGCTACACTCATCTCCTCTTCCTCAAATGAAGCTTGCTGCATGTTCAACAAACTCGGCGAACAGCAATTTGAAAGTAGTTTAAGGGAAAACAAACAGAAACTGGTGCCTCGCAGAATTTCTGCAGTAAGAGTCATGGAAACACAGATAGCATTTTATGGGACTTGAAAGGGAGCTACGTCTTATCAGAGCGAGTGGGATGCGAATGTTTGCAGGAGTTATCGCCGCTCATTATTCATCCTCCTTTTTTGTATTAGGAATGATTAGGAAACCCATCACCTGCCGAGCTGCGGGGCTTCTCGGCAGCACTGACACAGCAGAGAACTCCCTGTGCACAAGAACCAAGGGCTCCTGCCTCCCCAGGGGCTGCGGGGCTTCTTTGGGGTGCTTCACCCCATTTTCTGCTCCATGATCCCAATGCGAGGGGGGGGGGGGAGAAGCACCTCACTCTGTTTGGGGGATGCCCCAGTTTCAGGTGAATGACTTGGGGTCTTGGGCACTTGGTGGCCCCACGGCCACAGACGGGGTCACCCCAAAAGGGGACACAGGAGGGCTGGGTCACCAGAGCAAGCCGTGCTCCTTCTTTTCGGATCAGAGGGGACTGACACCCCCCACGCACCAAATACCAACATGTTATTTTCTTCCTGAGCACCCAGCAGACCAAAGCTGCCAAGGGACCGCCCGTACGGCACGCGTGCTGCCGAGCCGGGGCTGACACACAGCCCTCGACCCTGTTTTCTCCCCACTGTCCTGCAGATGCTCTCCCTTCACGTCTTTAGCCCAAATCCCGTCCTGAACGGCCCCTTTTTCATTAACGCGCCTCTGAGCATGCCGCCTGAAATGCTCCTCTGCAAAGCCTTCCACCCAGCAGAGCCACCATCCTACCGACAGGTCTGTCCCTGGAGGGAGCATCGCTGCGGAGGGGTGACAGCACTGCACCAACCCAACGTTTACCCCAGCGGGGCCAGAACCACTGCCAGGGCAGCAGCAGGCTCAGGTAAAAACAGAAGCAAGAGCATGGAATAGGTTGGGTGTCTTTTTTTTTCTTCTTCCCCCAGAGGGTCTCCAGGAAATTGGGGTAGGAAATTAAACCTGCTTGCACGTTTTTTTACCACAGAGTGAAAGACTGCAGCACCCAGAAACCAGGCTGCCTCCCCCACTCGGGAGTAAAACCAAACCCCATTCCCAGCAACGCTGCATGGAAAAAAAATTAAGTCATGGAGAAATGAAGTTACTTGAGCAGCAAATGACTGGCAGGAATTGGAGCAGAGCAGTGCTCCCCAGCACTTCTCTCTCCCTCCCAGCTCTTGCCCACTGCATCCCCTCCCACCCAGCTGCATCCATCCCCCCCCCCCCCCCCCCCCCGCTGTAACACAGAGCATTAACACGCTGCTTTCCCTGCTTGCTTCAAAAGCCCAAGTGATGCTGCACCCACAGAGCTGCGCAAGGGCACCGCGCGACCACGGGAGAAACGAGCTGAAAAATATCCTGAGTCCTTCCCATCCAAACTTCCACTTCCCAGAGGAATTCAAGTTTTTGAATTATGTCACCTTCTCCCCGAAAACGGGCCCTTCTGAAGGGCAAGGCTCGAGGCACCGCAGGGATGCAGATTTTTAAACCATTCATTATGCAAATAGCTCATTTATTGCTGCTGAGCTGAAAGCAAGAATTCCAGGCATGCAAATAAAAATAAGCGGGGAGCAACAGCGAGCAAGTGCACGATGGCATCTGCTGACTTGGGTAATACGCAGCGCAGACCCGGCAGGCGGCAGCTTACGTCGGAGTTTCAAACCACAGGTTGCCATTGGTCCCCAACCAACACCAGTGACCCCCTGGGCTCCATTGGACCCCGCGACTGCAGCAGCTCCAGCAGGCAGCGAGCTGGAAGCCACAGATCCTGCCGTGACCCTGTTTATTCCAAAACCGTACTCATCACAAGATGCCCGAGCCCAGCATGGACAAAATCCAGTACCTGGGGGTCACCGGGCACCGGCAGACCGGCACCGGGGGAGAGCTGAGGCGCGAAGGGTTACAGCAGGTTTCATCGGCCAGGCTGCAACAGAGGCAGAACCTCAAGGCTGTCTCAAAAACCTTAATAAACATCCCGGTGCTGGGTGGGAACGAATGCTAATTAGCATCTGATAAAGATTCAGAGAGAGAATCTGGCTGGGAAAGGAGACAAAACTCAAAATTAGCCATGCAGGCGGGAAATTTCAGGCAGGACTATCCTGGGAACAGCCTGCCTCCACATTTCTCTTCTTACAGTGCCTGGAAGCACAAGGAGAGTCGCGTGTACGATGCTCCATGGCCAAGGATGAGCCTTTGTCCTCCAGGAACTGAATCATGTACAAACATTTCTGAGGCTTGGCGCCTTCCAGCTACTGAATCCAATTCAGGTCCAAGTCCTGGAAATGACCTGGCACGGGGCATCGCTGCGCTGTACAGCCATGGGAAATAATAAGGAATTCAAAAAGCAAAACAGAAACACGGAGCAGAGTATTAAAGAACATTTCAAGTTCAAACACAGGGAGAAAAATGCGATACCGAGCCAGCCCAACATCAGCACTCAAGGTCACATGGAAAAAGAAACCTCTGCAGACTTGCCTTTAACAAGCTATTGTTAGTACTATTATGTTAATATCATTAACACAGAATCGTTATGGAAATTCCAGTTTTTAAGCTCGCTGGTAAGCTATCACAAGGTAGTTTTAATGCAGAAGCGAAGTAAAAGCAGCTCGTGCGCTGCCCTGGGCTGAGCACCCGGGATGGTCCCCAGCCAGCTCGATGCCCAGAGCTCATCCGGATGGCACCTCGCATCCCTGCTCTCCCGCTGCACACAGGATTCACTCGCTTGTAAGGATATATGAGTACATAAACACCATCGGTACAGTCTTAGTTCAGAATGCGGGAAAAGCTTCTCTGCAATTTTCGCTGCCGAATGACCGAAATGACAAGAGGGATCCTGGCAGGATCTGATCGGGCATTCATCAACAAGCAGATTAATTGCTAAGACAGAAAGGTCCCTGATACACTGCCACCCGACAACAATCGGGTAATCAGTCATTATGTGTCTATTACTCAAAGTCCCAGAGCTGGCACGGCACCCACATCTGGAGCCACATCAACCCACGCGATGACAAATATTGCTAAACGTTTCCTGCCTCAAAACAGCTGAGCTCAGCAATTTCAGACCTGGGGAACTGAAAAGCATTAAATTTACCTGGGCCCGACATTTCACAGCAATAGCTGCATTACATTAATAGGAAAAAAAAAAAAAAAAAAAAAAAAAAAAAGAAGAAAGGTTTCTATAATGGAGAGACCGTTCCTGGCTTCAAACAAGAACATAAGAAATAATGTACGTGCAACAATGCGCCAATTGACTCCGTGTTTCAATAAGCATTCACACACGCGGTCCCGAACAGATGAAGGACAAGTGCTACGGGCTGAATGGGCTCCATTGAGTAAAGCTAATTAGCTGTATAAGCATATGCGAGATCGGGACCTAAATTTGTTCTCTGCCTCCTGGGACACCAATAACTCCCTTTTCTTGCTGTTGCGCAGCGTAGATAGACAGTACCAGCCTACAGGAACACTCCAACCCCTAGCTGTCATGTAGCACTTTGCTTGCAAAGATGTTAAGGTCAGAAAACAGCAGCTCAGGTAAAAGCAGAGCCTTGTCCACGCTCTTATCGCAGGTTACTGTCAGATTGGGAAGCACACTCCCGAGCTGCCATTAAACGATGCAAATAGACAGCCATGCACAACGCCACCAAAATATTTGCCGTGAAAAAGCAGCGCGACATCCGGATAACGGATCTGGTCATCAGAAGCTGCATCCAGCAAGACATGGCTCTAATTCCACCCACCTAAACCACGTGCTGCCGCGACAGAAGGTGAAGTCTGTCAGTACAGGCTCGATCCCTTGATTCCTACTTGCGCCACGGAGCTCCGGCATAACCTGCTCCCGGCCGGTGGCGATGGAGATGGGATCAGCAGCTTCAGCTACGTGGGGCGTAGTGCTAGAGGGAATTCAACACGCATAATAAAATACAGGTAACCTCCACCAGACCCTCCAAAATGTGTTTTTTGCCAAGGACAGAGGTGGACACAGAGCTCTTCTGAAAACACTGCCCATGTCTTTCAAGACCCCAGCCCCAGCTGGCCTCTCACCCCCAGCCAGAGTGTAAAGCAAATATCCCAAGGGAATAAAACTAACCCGGTGACTGAATAACGCCTAACGAGAGTGCCTCAGGTTAAGCGGTGTTTGCAAGGAGCTCTGCAGATCCTTGCGTGCAGAAGGAAAGGAAACGACCCTCAAGGTCCTTGATCCCATCCCGGCTGGAATTACTGGCAGAGCTCCCACCGCCCGCAGAACAGGGCTTGGAGGCTCACAGAGCACAGGGGCAGTGACAACGAAGGCTAGGAGGGCTTAGCAGACATGGAGATGAGGCATACTCTTCCTCATGCCATGGGAAGTCAGGGACGGCACTCGGTGTGGGTATCGCTGCTCCTCCTGCTGCAGCCCCGCTCCCAGCTCCGACGATGCCACCACACTCCGCACCAGCACCCAGAACCCCAGACCCGAGACGTCTGAAAGCCACTGACGTCCAGTCCGGGCCTTTCCTGCAGGAGTTGTCCCATTCCCGCTACTTACGCTAGTACTTATTAAAGGAAAGATGACTGAAACATGCAGCAACCGAATCAAGTTCTTGCTACATTTTATTCTTTCCTTAATCTAAACATATAGTCATAAGAGTAAGATATTTGCTATAAGGAAATGAGCTGTCAAGTGATTTACGGTCTTGCTCTGTCTCCGTCTCAACAGCTCCAAGTCCTCTCCCAGAACCTATTTTTAGCAAGCTGTAAATTAGAGGCAATAAGGGACAGGGTGGGAGCCAGGAGCTGAGAAACGTGTAGAGCAGACTTCTCTCTTTCTCTGTTATCCTAATGCACCTACCACTGCCGTATCTCGGTACCTATGGACAACCGCTGTCGGCGTTATACTGCCTTTACTGCTTAAAGTTGCCTTCTTGCATCAGCCACAGCCCAAGAAGGAACAGTCAATGGGGGAAAATACGACTGGGGTTGGGTTGGGTTTGGAGCTGGTTTTTTTAATAATGGCCCAAATGGCTTATTGCTGATGTGTCCATGGAACCTGTGTGGTCTAGAGATGCTAGACAAGACCAAAGTCAGCTGGAGTACGCAGAGGCTTCCCCTCACCCCCCATCCCTCAGGCTTCCCAGGAAACCTACACTTCCCACCCTTTCTCCCATCATTCGATCATCTAGCTCCCCATCAACTATCAACTTAATAAAGGCAGTTGCTGTATTCACATTTTATTGGTCAGTCCAGCCAAAATTATTCTAATAACTCCCTTCAACAAGACCTAAGGTCCTACACTGCAGAAACTTTTATTTCCAGCGCCTTTGCTTGCAAATGATTACAATAATTATTCTAACTCCCATATAGCACTTTCTATACAAGAGCTTTAAGAGCTTTAACAATGGAAAGTTATTACCAGAGCTTTAACAATAGGAAGTTATTACCAGCATCCTTATTTGTGAGAACGAGGCGCAGAAAGATCAAACAAATTGCTGAAGATCATTCAGCGACTCGCTGGCAATGCCAGTAACAGGACTGTAATCATCTGACCCTCCACCCAGCACCGACTTGGACAGGGAAAAGAAAAAGCATCCTTGAAGCACGTATAAAAAGGGAGAGGTTTGTTTTTTAAAGTACTGAAAATGAGCTTTTTCAAAAGAAGCAGTGGCAGCCAGTGTTGTTATCAGGTTAGGAGAAGTCTGGTATAATACTGAAAGGCATTAAATGAGGCAATTGATTGCTACCGAGGGAGGAAAGGGAGAAAAGGAGGAGGGATGCACCTCCTGGCCACCGCCTTTTCTCCATGGAGCATCCCAAAGGGGATGTCCCCACAGTCACGTAGGACTCTACCTTGTAGTACGAGGGCTGTCACGTTTAAGGATTACACCTCTTTCCTCCCCCTCACCTCTCTTCTTCATTTTGGCCCCTGAACTGTCAAAGCTGACACATCCAAAACCAACAGTGAATTTTGACCATCTCAACCGATGCAATTTGCGCAGAAGTACCAACCAAACATACGCTAAGTCTCCGTGAAGCTCTCCCCTCTCAAAACTATTTCATGAGACAATTTATTTAGAAGAAACAACAGACCTTAATCAGCAGAAAAACCATGGAGAAACAGAATATTTATACCCAGCCACATCCTGACACCAAACACGATGAAATCCTCCGAGGTGGCTATTAAGGAGATTGCCCAGCGGAAAGGAAATTCAACAAACCAGATTATCTCTAACAGGCTTATCACTGGAAAAAAAAAAAAATCATCAGAGCAACAATGAGATAGTTTTGAGAGAAAATTAATGAAAGGTTGGGGAGAGGGGAGACTGTAACAGGGTGACAATAAGCGAGAATCTATAAAATACAGATTGTCACGGCTGATGAGACATAAGGACATTACACAACCCACCATACGGCTGGAAGAGGAAAGGGGCATCAAGATACTCACAGTGCCTTGCGTCTACAGCTTTGCTGGGGCATAACTGGTTTTATCTTTTCTAATACAGCGAGAAGCAGCACTCCCCTGTCAGCTCAGCCGACAGCCAGGAGCTGGATCACGAGAGGGTTTCCACCAGCAGCAACACGCTCCTCCTCAGAGCCCAGCCCTACCGCTCTCATCCATGGCCACGTCCCACGGCAGAAGGAGCCCTCTTCTCCAAAGCGTGCTCCTGGATGTTTAAATTGATGGCAAACCCCCATGAAATTAAAAATGGGTGAAGGAATAAAGATGATGGGATGGCCTTGGACTGGAAACCACAAGAGACTGTGTTAAGCTCTCCCCACTGCTGTAGGTTCCCCGGAGGAAACGATCCCTCCCGGAGCTGGACCACGATGGCACGTGAAAGGCACGGAGCTATGGCTCTGTGTCGGGGCTGGGCAAGCAGGGCTTGCTCCTGCAGGGTGGCTCTGTGCCACCTCCAACTCGGACCCCTCTGAAATCTCTAACCCAAAGTCAGAGCTCAACACCAGACAAGACAGGTAACCCTAAATCTTTATGTCCCCCTCCCTTGCCTTGAAGGTACCGTTACCCCCATGTGCTCCTCAGCAGTGGAACCAGGCAGAAAATCAAGGAAAAAAAAAAAAAATATCCCAATGCAGAAAGGATGAGGGCTGCTGGCTCGGGAAGATGTCCACGCCATTAGCTCCAGCTGCAGATGGGACAAGCAGGGACAGACAGATTAAGGGATTTGCCCGAGCTAATGACATGGACATCTTTCCACTGACTTCACTAGGCTTTGGACCAAAATCCTGCACAAAGAGCTGCACTCAAGAGCTATCAAGGAGCTTAATTCATTAGCATTTTTAAAGCACTTTTAGGTCCTTGAATAAAAGGGGCTATCAAAGTGCAAAGTCATTTTATTAACGATAATAGTCTAAGAACTGCAAGTCGAATCCTTTGGTCTAAAGCTTTACGGCAGAAATGGTTTTGTAACACGAATACACCACGAAGTCTTATGAGAGATTAAAACTTCCTTTCCAAGACTTCTACTGGACACCAGTTTTCTAGGATTCCCTTTAACTCCACGGATTCTGATGGCCATTTTTAAATTGCCATGCGGTAGCACGGACCCACAGCCACTGGAAGAGAGCAAGAGGTGGCGAAGGCCGCTGCAGCCCGAGGGCTCTCGCCAGTGGTGGCAGCCCCGACGTGCTCGGTACGGCATGTCAGGACACCGACCGCAGGGGACCCCAGCCCTGGATCCCTCCCAGCCCTCGGGAAGCAGCAAACGAGGCCATGGTGGTGCTGTGCCGTCCTCCAGAACCACGCCAAGGACGGGCGCGCAGGCAGGGCGAGTGGACCCCGGGCACGCAGCCTGGCACAGCCGCAGGTTGCTCTTGTGCACCGTTGCTTTTCTGCTTCAAAATGCCACCCCGAGCCTACAAACACCACCCCGAGCCTACAACAACATTGGCAGCAGGCGCCGGAAGATGCAGTGTGTGCTTCTATCGTTTCGCCTGTGGAACAGACTTCATCCTGTTTCCTCTGGCCCCAGATCAAGCAAGGCTCCTTGCAGGAATTTTCCATCATCCTGTGGCAAACATACCAGGGCAATCTGGCCGCTTACCCGCCAACACACACACACACACCCCCACCCCCCCACACACACCCCTCGGCAGCAGCCAGATCCTGCACGAAGCACAAGCCATTTCCCGTACAACGTGCCGACCCCAGCGCCGCAGCCCAAGCAAAGAGGGGCTGGAAATCCTGGGCAGCGGCACAGGGCTGCAGCGGGGCGATGGAGGCATCAGGGACCTCCTGTGGTCCATCTCTGCCCTCCCCCCCCGGCAGACCCTCCTGCCCCCCGCCCCCAGCTGCTGAGCCCCTCATTTATTTCCACAGCCCAACAGGGGAAGTCTGGAAACCCTCAGGATTGCTCCTCTCTTTCCACTTGGGTAAATCCTCTTCTTGCACTGCTCATACACCAGTCTGCAAACTCACCCCCAAAGCCCCCGCAACCCCCGCACCATCACCCCCAGCTGGGTCTCCACCCAAAAGAGCCAGCCGGCAGCAAATCCCACCCCCCAGTAACTCCAAGGAGAGCATCCCAACGGCCTCAACTCCCGTCCGTGGGCAGAGGGGCTCTGGAAACACATGCAAACCCCACAACACCTCTGTGGACACATCGGAGACCAGCGACAGCCGCGGTGCCCTCGCACCCCTTCGCACAGCAGGGCGAGCGGTGTGCCCAGGGTGCGCCGCCAGCGCCGATGGATGTGCGGAGCTTACTCCAGCTTTGTCTACGCCGCATTTCTTTGCTTGAGAAAAACGTGAGGCACCTCCTCAGCCCTGCTCATTTCCGAGGTGGTTTCTACTTTCCCCTGGGTCACAGGCAGCGACAGGCATCCCCCGGTGTTATTTGTGTTTGGAGCCATCTGCTAAACCAGGGAGGGCTGACACAGCCGACAAGCCAAAGGAGCCGCCAAGGAGCACTGTGGTGGTGCTCCTTGGGAGGGGTGACCAAGTGACAAAAAAAAATATTGGTTTTACTCCTTTTTCCCAGAGATCTGGTGTTGAATAATGCAATGGCTCGGCTCCAGCGACATCATCTCTTCTAACAGCATGGTTCGCATCATCCTGGAGAGGCAGAAGGCTGCGACTCCACAAACACATGCTTAATTACGCTGCAGCGTACAAACTGGTTCCCTCGGTCGAGTTTGCAGGCGACAGGGAATACTGGGATGTCTCAGCCCACAGATACCGGCACCTGAGTGGGAACCCACTCTCTCCCCTCGGCCACCACACCCTTCATTAAAGAAGCCTGCAAATGAACTGAATTAAAAAAAAAAAGAAGCCTTAATCCTGCAAACAGCTTCTGTCTCACGCACAGAGAACAGCTCTGCACTCAGCATCGCAGGAGGGGAGAGGAGAAACCGTCCCCGGGTGCACAAAGCCCACATTGTTCCACGCGGCAATTAACTCCAGGGGAAAAAAAAAAAAGAACCACCACCACCAAAAAACAAAACAAAAATAAAAAAGGCGAAGGCTTTCTATTTTTGAAGGAGCAAAGCTCTTCCAGGACGCATCCAGCAAACACCCTGCAACATCCAAGATAATTGCTCGCACCCCCCAAAACCCCATCTGGGGTGAGCCCCCCCGGTGCTGCCCATCCAGCCAGAGACGCTGCAACTTCAATACACCAGCCTCAGCTCACACTTGCTGGCATTTTTCTAACATAATGAATTTTACAGGGGAAATGAGATCCGGAGTCTTTCAAACCCTCTTTACAACTTGTCAGCACCTTCCTCCCGCCGTAAGGGATGAAGCTGTTGGGAACGCCGCAAAACAAGTGCCACATCACCTCTTTGAAACAAAAATATCAAGGGACCACATCACATCTTCAAATATTAATCTGTACTTACCAACTAATCAGCACTGACAAAAATAACTCATCTAATTATCAGAACACTACCACTTAAATAATGAATTATATGCCTTATTAAAGAGTATAATAGATTAGAGGACGTGAAACAACTGCAATTAGTAAAACAAGAAACGCTAGGAAACAAAAAAACCCTACAAGTGTGATCTGAATTGTGTAAATTAATCTTCCAAAACGGCAACTGATCTCTTCCCACACATCAAATGGCAGCAACATTTGAAGCCTACTGCAACTCCATGCACACCATTCACCTTAAAACTGCCGAAAGCTCCTCTTAGGACCCTGCCTCTGCCACTCGGAGCCTTGCTCGCCCCCCAGTCCACACCAGCGTTTCTGGAGTACAAAAACCCTTGGTCCAGCCAGGAGCTCTGCATACCCTGCAAGGTGGAAACCCAGCCTTCCCACAGGACAACACCTGCTAAACCTGCAAAGGCTCCGGGGGATCCAGTGACCTTCTCCCAGTGTTACTGGGAGCCAGCACACTTCTGTGCGTGTAATTGCTTCGTTAGAGGAGACGTGGCAGGGGCCAGGGACGCGGCTGCAGATAACGGCCGGGGGAAGGAGGGATGCCTTCCAGTGCCAAACGCAGGAAGCGATCCCGCTGCTCCAGTATCAGCCAGTCCCTTCGTGCCACGCGCTACCCAGGCTCAGCCCCTGCCCCACATATCGGCACGAGGCGGAGAGGGAGGGCGAGGGACACATCGCCCCTGCCTCTCGCTGCTCTGGTCCAGCTCTCCATCCCTGCGCTCTCCCACACGAACGCCCACGGGCAACGGGACCTCTCCCCACCGCACGACTCCTCAAGGCCACACTCGAGGGCGAATCGCAGCCAGGTACGACCACCACCACCGGCACAGCCTGCGCACCTTTGCGGGGACCCTGTAGCCAGGGCTTCCACCCACGTCATTTCTTCCCATCCTGATGCGGAACCAGGCACAGTTCAGTCCACAACCACCACTCAAAGGACGCTCAGCAGAAGCAGAACAAGCGAAGTTGAGTTTTCCCTGCAGGAAGGGGCTGGGGGGGGGGGGGGGGGGGGGGGGCTAGTCCTGCTGGAGGAGCTGCAGCATCTCACAGTATTTCAGGAACGTGGTGTAAGGGACCTCCTTGTGCCGCTGCAGTGATGTCCAGTGCCGTCACAAACCCAGCAGGGTCCACTGCCCACATCCCGGAGCACCTGCGAGCGCCCAGCCTCACACCTCCGGGGGGTCTGCCCAAACAGACCCCCCCTTCCTCCACCCCAGGTTAGACCTTGTCTTTCCCAGCCCCAAACTGCGAGATCCTGCGAGCCCTCAAACCCCCCTTCTGCAGTCTTCAAACATCAAGGGGTGGATAAATCCCCTCCATGCTGCTGGCTTGCATTTTTTTCCAGGATTCCTTCTGTTACATCCTTAGTGATATTTACCTTCTGAGGGCTTTAATGCTTGCTGCAGTCCTGGCACCGCTCAGATGCAGAATGGCAGCACACGCTCCTAATTGCACCCCAAGGTACAGCACAAAAAGAAAACGTAGCACAAAGAAAAGAGAAAAAAAACTACTGATTGCAAAACATTTTAAAATTAAATAAAAGAAATCCAAAACACTGGGTGTCTTTGAGACAGCATAATAGGATCTAAGAAACTGTAATTGATCTTTAAAATAACATCCTTCTTCTGACCAAGAAAGATAGGGAACCAGCAAAATTCTTCTTCATTTTAAAACAACCTTTTAATAACCCGAGGGCTGTTCGTGTGGACTGGGGGGTTCTGACAAGGACAAATTAACTAGCTTAGTGTCCAAAATTAATTTTAGTCAGCCCAGCCCCAAATAATTAACGCCATTCCTTACAAATGGGTCCTCCAATTCCCCCCTGTGATCACCTGCACCACGTGAGATGAAGGGGCTTGGGGCTGAACCTCCCCCGACAGTGCCCAGGACGCCGGAGCTCACCGCTGGGTCGACCGTGGGTTTCTCCTTACTAACAGGTACCTTCCCGAAAATACAGCATCTCTGGTTCCTCTGATGAATCCACCACCTCCAGCTGAGTCCACCCTTAAAGGGCTTTCCCCCCCAAAACGGGTTACCATTTTGCACAAAAATATTTTCCATCTGAGGTCACCTTTAGAGGGAGAGTTTCAGCTGGAGGCAATTAGGAGGGTCAGGGACCCAAACCGAAAAGCCGAGTGAGGAGGTCACGACTGGCAGGGGCTGACACACACTGCACACACGTAGCTCGGAGCACGCGGCTGCGCACACCGAAGCCTATGGAACCGGCCGGGCACCCGCCGTCTCACGTGGGAATATCTGTATGGGCAAATCCCCCAAGAGAAACGGATCAGCCTCGACTTCCGAGATTTTGCATCATGCCAGAAAACAAACATTTCTAGTGCAAACCTCAAAAGTACACACATACCCCCCCACCTGCCACTCAGCTAGGTGTGGGAACGCGTGGGAACACGAGAAAACGGCTGGAAAGGGAGTTAAGTACAACCCAAGGTGAAACCAAGTTGTTTGTTTTCATTACTAAAACCCACAGAAAAGAAATGCAAAACATGAAACGGCCCAAAGCCAACGGTGAAAGTCGTGTTCCCTTGGAGGATTTTCTGAGGGTAAATGTTTGGGTTTATCCCAGTGCACTCAGGTCAGCTTGAATTTATGTTAATGCCATCCACAGAGCAGCGCCAGAAATATTCGTGCTTGACAACCTGTGGGTATTATTTTTATTTTTTTTTTAATATTAGTCTGTCCTCCTGAGCATAAATACCCAGCACTCCCTCTTTCCCAGTGCACCAGCATAGACCAGTACACATCTGCAACACCTACAGCCACACCACTTCTGGCCACAATCAGTAGAGATTGTGACAGCCCAACGCCCTCATTTATTCGAAGCATCATCTTCTCACCAAACCCCCATTCTTCACATTTTTGTTTGCTACTGCAAGCTGGCAGTGTTTGCCATCCCTTGACTACACTTCTCTCCATGCTAAATCTCTGTCCTGCCTGGTGTTCGCGACACCAAGTTAATCATTGGTTGTGAATTTAATTAATGCGTTGTTTCTCCCTTCAACCAGATCATTAATAGAGTTGATAAATCAAACGTGCCACTGTAGCCTGTAACACCGGATTTGTGATATTCCCCAGAGGACCGGGACACGTAAACCCAGGGATGAAATTCATTGAGACATAAATACAGCATCCTCATCTGTGATAGTCAGATACAATCATACTCCAGTGATGTGAGCAATATGTAAGGGAACGCCGTGCTCTGGCCTCCTTGACAGAAATGCCACAAGACCAATACAGAGAAACATGAGAACTGGCTGGCAATTCATTTCGTACATCGCTTCTCGTCCTCCTTTCATTTGTGCTGCCAGATCAGTAACATTTACTTTTGTTTCATAAAAGCTCAGGAAGAAAACAATACCGATGGGGCAGGACCTTCACATCTGCTAAACGGAGGATGGAGACTCAAAATTGGGGAACGCGCTCTTCATCATACATGAGACCCTTAGGGGTTTTTGTGTTCCCCCCTTACAAAAATCAAGCTGATACCTCACGCAAAGCGACGCCTCCCCACTGCACCCTCCTGCGTGCACAACCCCTGGCGTTAGAAAAACCATCCGGAGGTTGTGACGAAAGCTGAAAACCAACGCAACACATACAGCTAGCATCAGCTTTGGACCAACGCATCCAAAGCAGCCCCACAACAGCAAACAAAGACCCTCAGCCCCCGCGGCGGATGCCCGGCACATCAATATCTGCAACCCGACTGCCCATCCTGAGCTCAGCAGATCCCTCAGCTTCTCGGTGCGTAACGATTTGTACAGGTGTTGGCCAGGAAGGAGCTATCAGAAAGCATCCTTAAAAAAAGACGAACCCCTGAAACCCCAGCAACAAACCTTGCCCCTGTGCAATCATGTGGCTTCTGCTTCCCTCTGGGGTTGTGCCGAGCCACCTGGCTGAGGACGTCCCACCTCCCAGAGCTCCTACCCTGAGCCTCTTCCCATGCCAACGCAAGGGGCAAGGTGAAGCATGAAGAGGCAGGTCGCCTGACAGCACTGCACCTCCCGCCTCCACCTGCAGGATCAACCCGAACGCTCCAGGGTCCTGGGCACAGGTCACAATCCCAGGAGACCCGGGAAGGTCCCAGCGGATGCTGCGGGGTGCCCCGACAGGGGAGATGCCTCCTCGCGTGGGTCCCGGGGGCGCGCTGGGAACACCCTTGAGGAACCAACTCGGCTCGCAGGTACCTCCAGACGTCACTTGACGCAAGCACAACGGCCTTCATCAAACGCAACCTTTAATTAAGCTGCCGCGGTGCCTCAGCAGTGCTGCAGCCGGCGGGAGGGATTAACATTCCGGGTGGGACCATCTCACCTCCCACCCGGCTCAGGCGGCGGGGAGAGACCAGCATTGCCTGAGGACCACTCGGCTCCCCAGGAACGTCCCCGGTGCCTGGGAGAGATGACCACTGGAGGGACCGGTGGCCACTGGCCACCAGCCTGGGCAGAGCCATACCTGTCGGAGGGCTCAGCTGGGGCATGACGAGCCTCGGCACGGGAGCCCTGCCAAGGTTCAAGGGCTTCGCAATTAACTTTCACAACAAACCAGAGCCTCAAGAGCTCTTAATCTCCAAATAAGTAGAAAATGTGGGTCCACGCCAGGGCTTCTGTGCCCTCGTTTTATCGGCGAGGTGCCGGTAAGGACCTCGCTGCTTTCGGTCTGTTTGCGAGCGCATCCGCACAAGGGGAGCTCCGGTTATCTGCCTTCACTTGCACAGCAGGCTGACGAAGGAAGGCACGGCGTAGCTGTGCAACAGGTTAAAACACGGGGAACATTTGCTTAGCAGTTCAACCTCATGCAAATAAGCTTAAAGGAAATGCTGAAGAGCAAAGATAAAAATCCCAGCACAGGTCCCCATCCACAGCAAAGTTGTACTGCTGTTCTCTGCCATAAAAATACATCAAAAAATAAAAATATATATCAAAATTAAATATATATACACACATTTTTATGAGTTGATCAGAAAGCAGCTAACCTTCCCTGCTAGCCATCATTTGTAAGAGGTGAAACAACTAACAGAGCAAGTTTGTGCTTGCCCGAAGGAGCAGGCAGGAAGGAAACTGCGGCGCGCAGATCCCAGCCCGGCACGGCCACGCGCCCAGCGGCTCCTCGTTAGGATTCCTTGTTAGCGATGGCACTTGTCACACAGACAGGCACCACACTCGTGTTTACGGAGTTCAGCACCTGACCAGCACCCCATTGTGACGATGCTCTTACCAACACCCAGCACAGCCCACCTCTCCTGCACGCCCCTCCTCTGCGTTAGGAAACGGAGCAGCACGCGAGCTCGCACGCTGCCTGCCGCCCTACCCGTGCCTCGAATTCAGAAAGAACTGGCTGTGTGTGTTGCCCAGGACCATGTTCACCCAGCTCCAGTGTGAGTGCATGGATACACCCCAGTGGTTTGCACAGCGCTTGTCTGAGCATCCATGGGACATGAGGGTCATGGCAGCCATGCCGGCAGGCAGAGGCAGAAGTGGACTTTTTGACATGGCATACGTGTTGGGTAGGGCCCTGGACCAGCACTGCAGGGTGCCTGCAAAAGCCATGGGACAAGGGGACAACACACAGGCCAGCAGCTGACACCCTCCTCTAGTTCAAGTCTCAGCCACAGCATTCACTGCATCCCACAGCTCCTCTCCCCACCCTTCTTTCCCAACAGACTGGGATAAAGGAAAAAATCTTTCTTCTTGTATCCTATTGTATGCCCTTGCATCCTATATTCAAAGTTCTGTGCGGGTATATTTTCCTTACCATTTTTTTTACTCGTTTGCAACAGAAAAAATGATGAAAACTTATTGGTGATATTAATTACTGAGTTCCTACTGCTCTCTTCATGACATATACATAGATTTCAGATGAGACTAGAGCAGCTCTGCTTATCAGGGATAAACCTAGTATACTACAGAGGGTTATACTTCTTTATTAGTCTTTCTTGTTGGTCTAATTCATGGTATTACCCTCTGAACTGTGTACACACACCTAAAGAAACTCAAGATACACTGAAAACATGCCCCAGAGGAACCAGAGTATGTTTAGTAATCTCCTCCTGGTTATCTGTGCCACTACATCCATCCATGCCATCCACCTGTAGCCAGCAATACCCAGCTCATCCTTCCCACTCAAGATACTTGGTTGGATATGTGTCTTTGACCATAGATATATATTAAAAAAAAACCAAAAATCCAAAATTATCTTCAGAGCACCACTCCGATTTTTCCACTTCCCCTCTCCTCACCGAATTGTCACAAACACAGATTTGCTGATTCAAGTCCAGGAAAGATGCAAAACACTGCTGCAAAAATGAGCTTGTACTTGTATCGGCAGTAATGACCAGAAATGAATTAGCAAACGAGAGCGGCCTCGCAAAAACTGCAGTTAAGCAAAATCTCCCCCAATTTGGAGTAGTCTTTATGTACAGCTGCAACTAAAAGGAATGGGCATAAATCGCAGCAAGTCTTCAAGGCGCAGATAGTTTACCAAGAGAGCCCAAAAGCTCAGCTGCTCCCAGCTCAGAAAACACTGGAGGATCCACCGCTGGCATGTTTGAAGGTATCAGGGTGACCTGAAGCCCCCAGCCTGAGATGATGCTGGGCATGAAGCCAGGTTAGCTGCATCATCTATTGCTGCCAACAAGCCAAGTTAATGCGTTACCTGCATATGGGTTTTTAATCCTGCAGGGTGGTCATTACCACGTTACTGTTGGACTAATTAACAGGCAGAGCTCTCATGGCTTTTTTTATGCATGTGTCCATCCACACCCCACCTCCCTCCGTCAAAGTAAAATGAATATAAAATAATCACAGCCATACACGCAGATTTAGCATCGGGCTACTTCCAGGAGCTCCAGATGCTCTGGAGCGCACCAGTTCAACCCCACAGCGCAGGCAGCACTATGGTCCGCAAACCACAACAGCATCAAATAAACCTCAGCTCAAGATAATACAGCTGCATTTAAATGAAAAAGAAAAGAATCTTTAAGGAACCTACAAGGTATTCAAACCTATTTAGTAAAGTGCTTCCCATTAATCTCGCCATACATGTAATGCTGAATCAAAGACATTCTGCCGCTGCAGAGCAAATGCACCCATCAGAGGAATTACACTCCAAATCACACTGGTCCCTAATGAATGCACTCAGAAACCACAGCAACAAGCAGGGTGGAGGATACACTAAATTATATAATTTACCAAAACACCCTGGAAATGATGCATGTCCAAGGAGGAACAGCGCATAAAAAGGTTCTCTGCAAAGGTGGCAAAAATGCAAAGTGCTTTTTAAGCTTTGCTCTGCCTGAAAGCAGCAATAAATTGCTGCACTCAGAGCCACCTCGCGCTCCCGGGGAAGGATGCCCGCTGCAGGCTGCCACAGCTCCAGCAACACCCCAGCAGCTGGCAGGGGACTCCAGGAAGCTCAAGTCCCCGAGCTGGAGCAAAGCCCTGCAAGGACACGGGCACGAGGACGGCGGCAGGAAGGCGCAGCAGCAGCTCAAACCCCTGCTCCAGCACGGGGGATTGCTGTCCCACTCCTCTCCGGACCACCGCCTTTTCCAGAAGCTCCCACAGCCCACCAGCAGCACCTGTGCACCAAAGCACCAGGGCTCCAGACCCCGGCAGCAATCCCCCCTGAAGCCAACCCAACTGCCTGGGTACCTTGTAATCAATAAATCCTGGAGTGGTTTTGCTTATCTTACAACATGCTACTCCAGAATATGCCTTCACGGCATTAAATACCACTTTTTTTGCTAAATCGGTGGCTTTTCTGTGGTTTCTCAGTCCCATGTCGCTATGAACTTTCCGTTTTGATGACGTTTCCCGAGGAGCTGCACAGCTCCAGCCCCAGCAGCTCCCCTGCTTCCCATGGAAATGCAGGAGCTCCATTGCCCAGCCCTCTCGCCCAGCTCTGGACCTCCCTCGGCCACGAAGGCAGATCACGCAGGGAACCAAAGCTTATTTGAACAGAAAAACCAGCTCCGTTCCCAAGGATGACACCAACAGTCTTTGCAGATTCAATTACAGGATGCAAACATGGTGGGGAGCACGCCGCGCCTCCGCCTGAAGGGGTTCCCCCGCTCCTGCCCGAGCCGTCATGTCAGTAGGGAAGAAATAACAGCAAATTTGGGCAAAGCCATTTAGCAACTCTGGATGCATTACGGGGGATATAAAAGTTCATGAAATTAACGTTAAGTATCTGCAGGTGGATAAACAACAGGTTTTGGCTGAGCAGACGATGCAATAACTGACACACATAAAAGCAAAGAATTGGGCACATTTCAGGCTAGGAAAAACAATGCCAAACACACACACACACACACAGAGAACATTTTGCCATTGCAGGATGAAAAATCTGTTTACTGAACGTGCTGTTGTCACACAAAATCACAGAACGACGCTGTTAGGCTCCCAGGGAGCTCCTGATGCCCCACAAGGAACTCAGAGCTGGGCTCTGCTCCCGAGCTGAAAAGAGACCCCAGGGTGCCCCCCAGCATCACCCTCATGCCCAGCACCCACGCAGCAGCATGCGACAGTTGGGCTGAAACGTGCTGTGCCCTCCCGGCTCTCCCATCACGGGGCAGCTGCTACGCAAAATCCAAAATGCAGCTGCATTTTGAGATCTTCCTGATGAAAATCTCTGTATAGCCCACTAAAACCTTTACAGCAACCCTTTAGGTTTCTTCTAGGACATTCTTTTTCCCCTCCCGCACCTTAAGAGAGCACCTAGACTGTCTAAATCTAGACATCAAAGGTAAGTTTCTCAAATCTATTCCTCAAATCAATTTGCTTTGCTTTCCACCCCTAACACAGCACAGCTCCCTGGAACACAGGCAAACGCTTCCCATGCTTGTGCGCCTACAGCAAATTTCAACCCGCAACAGCATCTTACAGCAATCAGAAATATCCTGGAAAAAAAAAATAAATCCCACTTTACAATGGGAGGGCAGAAACCGTGCAAACCACCCAAGTGCCAAAACCAGGAGCTTGCACAGGCCTGAAGGGTTCGCAATGCTCTCGTGCACGCCTAAGCAAGAACCCAGCACCAACTTCAGCATTTTTTGATATTGTGCTGCTAAAAAGGAGCAGGGGAGGCTGTCATTGAGGGCAACGAGCTTGCTGTACAGCGACTGCTGAGACCCAGCGCTGGGCTTCCCATTCAGCCCCTGGGTGAAGGCCACCGGCAACCCCACACTATTTTTCCCAGTTAATTTCCAAGGGGGGATGATGGACAGTTTGGTTAAAAGTAACGGGCTGGAGCAGAAGCGTGCAGTTAGGCTGCCAGCCTTCGTCTGTCATCGTCTCCCTGCTTAAATGCCGTGCATGCTTGCCTGCGCCCACTGTGGGAAAACACTCCAGCTGTAAGGTGGCCAAGGGATCTGGTTGGCAAGTGAACGCCCGGGCTGGCGTGGGTTGTTACTATCAGCAAGACAGGTCCGCTTCTGCAAATCCGCGTTTTTGTAAGAATTTAAAAAAGGCAGATGAGACGCAGGTCTCAGGCTCTCGGTTACAAAGCCCAAACGCTGTCAATGGCCTCAACCCGCCGCAGCAGCAGCACAAGCTCTGTTTCATCTTCTCTGCAAAACCTACTTCTCCGCAGCAATGTTAGCTCTCGGGGTTTGATTGCCGTTGCAAAAAGGAGTCAGAGAAAATCCCAAAGATCGGCATCAGCACGGCATTGTGCTCGCTCGCTCTCTTTACATCACACATATCATTCGTATTCACACCAAGCGCTAATTCCCTCTCGCCAGTGCATGCCATTTTCTGCAGAAAGGCAATTTAACTCCCCGTGAGGGAGGGCGCACACTCTCATGAGAGGGGAGGTGACAGAGAGGTGTGGAATTCTCCTCCGGATGCCACCCAGTGAAGTGGGACAATAAAGCGGAGATTGCACGGGAGAGAAGCGCGTCCCCGGGGATGGCAGCAGCCATGCCAGCTCCCCGACAGACAGCCCTGAAGGTTCAGCTCCCAGATGCAGCCTGCAAAACCTGTGAAATTTTAATTCAGAGGGAGAAGCGGCATGAAAAGATGCAAGGCAGAATGACTCTGGAAGAACCAAGAAGGGCAAGATTCATGGATGTCCTCGGAAGAGATGCTCCTCCCAGAAAAAAAAGTTTGCGGAAGCAGCAAGAGACACGGACGATTCTGAGAGGGGGATGCAGCCCAGCCCTCAACCACACCACAGCAGAGCAGAGCATCACTCAGCCCCTTTTCCTTCTTCAATGACAAGGCTGATCCTCTCCCAGGGTTCCGGTGTGGGTGCCCACAGGAGAGCCACGATGCCTTTACGACAGCACCCCCCTCCCCTTCATCTTCCTGCAGGCATCTTCGCTCCTTCCCCACCGTCCCAGCGATCCGAAAGCAAACTCGAGCCATGCTGCTGCGTGCACTTAAAATCTGTGGCTGACCACACACCTGGAAAGGAAAACTCAAGAGCTTTTTTTCCATTTCTCGGGGCAAAGAGGGCCCTGCCCGCTGCAGCTCTCATGCCGTGCAGGTGTCAGAAATCCAAACGACAAGAGCTCACTTCTCACCAGGTGCTCTACGCAAAACCGGTCTCTGCTGCAGCTTGCCTCCTGCACTCAAAAGCAGGGGTCTTTGCAACTCAGCAGTTTTCAGACACAGGCACATCACTTTACCAGGCACAGCCAAAAACCAGAAACGTGCCCCAAAAGCCACCCACACCGAGCCTAGGTGGGAGCAGCCTGCCTGCACCGCACACGGCCAGCTCTGCCCCCATCCCGGCGGCTGCTCCCAGGGACCTGGGGAAGGACAGGACTAACGAGATTAGAGAAATAAGCAATTTATCAGATTATCGAAGCCGAACAGGCAGAGCTGGGCGGAGGGGCACTGGACTACCAGGATGTCCCCGGGAGCTGCCGCTTCCAGCCAGTGTCACACTCAATCACAATCAATACCTCTGCCAAGTTGTTCTTACCCGGCAATGCATTGTCCTCCGCTAAAGCCTCTGTTATCTCAGGTCCCCTTGGTTCACAGCCTGTCACCACTGCTCAACCTCAGCCCCTCGCCCTGGGGGAGGCACCCCCAGACCCTCACCCTTGCATCCCCCAGCTTCCAGTTACCCATTGTGGCCAGGAGAGCATGAGAAAAACCTTGGGAAGAGCTTTTCCTCCCCTTGGCAGCTCCAGCAAACAAACTGACTCTGAAAAGTACTTCAGCCAATGCTTTCAAAAGTGCTTATTCGATGTCTGCATTCTGGTGAGACAGCTCAGAGCTGCTCCTTATCCTTCAAAAAAACCCTAATCCCGTTCGCCCTCCTGCTAACACAGCACGCACCTCCAGACACCAAAGCAGGCACTTGTCTAGCTTGAGGTCTCCAGACCTGTTGCTTCCACAAAATCCATCTCCATACCTGAAAGCATCAGCCATCAAGACTGGAGCAAAAAAGCACACAGCAAGAGGAAAGGACCAGACTGCGAGGCAGCTCCCTGAGCCCATTTGCACGGACCCACAGCCTGGTCCGGCAGCAGGGGCACGCTGCTGTGGCAGCACCTACAGCCCTTAGCTCCCACCTCGCTGTCAACTAGAAATGATGAGAATTGGATTTTAATAAGACTGAGACTGACACTTTGCCGTCTATGGTGCTAGCGCTGACATTCAATGTCTAATTTATAGCCGTGCATTTGGGTGCAAAGAGAGGAGCGCGGACCACTCAAGGAAAGATGTTTGCTCTCAGGCTGGGCAACAAGCCCCCCCAGCTGCCAAGCCCCTTTGGCCTCTCGGAGAGCTTCATGTTAAGGATGCAGATCTTCCTGCATCACCTGGCCCCAGTGCCCGAGAACACCAACATACCTGGAGTAACAGATAATAAGTGACGGGAGGAAAGGCTGTCCTTCTGGAGGACACCCAGCCCCACCAGCGGCTGTCAGAGTGCCTGAATCCAACGGACAAAATCACCCTTAATCTTGCCCGAGTTTAAGACCGGGACTATTTACCCCTCCCCCCCTGCAAATCTAACACCAGACCTCTGCGTGGCTGCGCTGCAAACCGGGGAGTCAGACACCCCGCATTAAGTCCTCCTTCAACTTCAGAGCTGACCTGAGCTTACTCATCCTCAGGAGCTTCACTACAACTCCCCTGGACGGACCCTAAAGGAATGAGAACCTAAACATTACGCTAACCATGCCAGACGAGGCTTTTGAACAGGAAAGCTCCAGGAATGATATTTTAAGTTAACATCCTCAAAGATTAAGATGTAACAGGGACCTGATGCGCTACCTGCAAACTAGTTCCTTGCATCCAAAAGAGCCACGTGAGTGCTGCTGCCTCGCCATTTGTCTCCCAGAGCATGCAAGTGTTCCAGAGCATGAAACTAATTGCTCCCTCACCCCATGAACTATGCGGGACAGAGGTAAATGAAGTAGGAAATGGTTAGAGTAACAGTACACCAAGACCTTGATCTTGCGATGAGCATGGTGCAAAAATACTCCCCATACACAACTGGACAGCAGCATCCCAACTCCTCAGGTCCCTTTACAGTACCAGCTCTCAAGCTCTGGAAGAACAAATAGCAGGGATGATTTCTGAAAAGATGAGAACGGTACATTTTCAGCAGCCTGAGATGATTACTCGCAAAATAGCAACAGCACAGAGGTAACTGATTGCCTCCCGGGCAAAAGTCAAAGTCTTTGCATTGTAGCTATGGAAGTGTACAGAGATCAAAGAGAAAACGAGAAAACTCTATTTTAGGCTGTCACGAGCATAAAGGTCCTCCTGGCCCTTTGGCATCACCAGCCACCAAGACACGACTGAAACCTTTCTTACACTGCACCTGCCCCAGATCACTGTGCGGCAAGGAGAAATCCTTGATTCCAGGAGCAGGGTGCAGCTCCGGCTCCCTTCCCAGGTGAACTGTGGCAGCATCAGGCAAACACCATCCCCACCATCGCACCCAGCTCCACGCGAGCCGGGACGCTGTGACCACTGCATGCCGTGATGCTCTGGAACAGGCAGCGAGATATGCCGAATGCTGAGCGACGTCTTACTAATAACACTTAGCTATTGATTGCGCTTTACACCTTCAAGCACTTTACCAACAGTAATTAATTAAGATGTTTTTCATTTAACGCGGAAAGGGGACTCAAGCAAAAACACGAGGCAAAATGGACCGACCGCTCGATTCAATGCAGCGAGTCCTTGCACCCAAACTTTGCATTTCCCCATGGATGCTGCTCTCACTCCAGCAAGCGGAGGCACAGGTGTAGGTTCAGCAAAGGCCCCGAGCCAAGCGCCCAGCGGTGCCTGCAGTGTGAACGGGGCCACTGCTCACCTTCCAGCTGCCACCGCTGCCTGCGATGCTCTGCCTGCCTACCTGCATCCCTCCCCTCGCTCCCAGCATCCTGCCCCGCTGCCGCAGCCTGACCCAGACCACGGGGCATGCCTTGTGCTCCCAATTAATTCCACCAATACTCATTCAAATGAGAATTCGAACACAAGCATGCTGACATGCAGCTCCAGCGATGTCACCGAGAGCTGGCTGGAACTGCTGCGCTGAGCGCCGCGGACATGAAGTACCAATTTCCACCCACTCTGCATCCAGGCTGGGGCAGGGACTGCAGCCAGGACACTCCTTCCAGCAAAGCCGCTGTTTAAAAAAAAAAAGACTGTCAGGGCTGAGAGGTTTGACTGATTAACACTCACGCTAAGGACTGTAACAACACATAAGTTCCATTCCTACCCACCCACACCCACCCACCCTCCACTCCTGCTCTCCCTCTTGGCTGAATTCTCCCAGTTTTGTTTCGGACTGCGTGGAGCAGGCCCTCGGAGCATACCTCGCCGCTGCAAAACCAGCACGTTACAGCGGAGAGAAGCCTCGGTGTGCACAAAGGGGGGCAGTTACTACCTCGAGCTGTCTCAAGCTGCACCGTAATTACACAAAGACCACACCATACTAATTGCTGACTGAGCACCGCACAGAGGCACGCACTTACCTCCTTCCACACGACTCGGGACTGACCCGCAGCCCCTGCCAGCAGCAGTGAGACCCCCGAGCTCCTTCCCACCAGGAGCAGAGGGACGTGACGATCCTGCCCTGTGCTTTTCCACCCGGAGCACCCCAGATCCCCGCCCCATGCCCAGCAGCCACCCCAGCCCCACCGGTGCACCCAGTGTTCGCCCATGCAGGTGAGCGAGCGGCTGCCCTCCCAGCTCACCAGCCTCCTGCCTGCCTTGAGCATCTCTGTGTAAACCAGACAGCTTGGCAGCTCTCCTACTCCGGAGACACACAACAGCGGAGCTATTCAGAGACACTTGTTTTCACCCCATCCTTCTGAACGCCGTCTCAGAATCCTTGACGAAAAGCATAAGGCTTGCTACAGATATCTTGGGCCTGCCGAGACAAACACGGAGTGATGTAGGAGAGCGTTTATGGCAGTACATAAACAACCGCACCAAACTCGGGGAGGAAACCCAAAACAGAGAGCGCAGCTCATCGGCAGGGTTTGCCAAGACCAAGGACTCTCCCCCTTCTCCTCAGCAAGCATGATGAACACAATGCTCTTCAAAGGCAATTTTACATTTAATTGATTGGCTTCTGTTACACCAGCAGTGGTATGTGGCTGGATACATCACTTTTTAAGTAACAGCCTCTTAAACTACCGGGGGAAGAATAAACACACATCTATAGCTACAAGGCCACGGAGTCACACCTCATTAGGGATCCATCCTCTCTCCTAGCTCCCCCACACCAGCACGCCGAGCCAAATTTGCCAGACTTAAGAATGGGAAGATGGAGCGAACCCTCCAGCAAGTTCAGCAGCCACCAAAGGTACTGCTCTCGCACCCGGCTGAAGCTGGGACCGCTCCTCGCCAGCGCTCACGGGGACCTCGCGACTCCAAAGCACGTGTAATTGTAGTCATCAAGCACGCGCTCTGGGCACCGGAGGATGCTGCTTGGGCACCTTTACAGCCTACTGACTGGCTTCCATCACGCCGACAGTGAAGGAACCCAAAGAGGAGCTTTTCCATCGCACCGACAGATCAGAAAATCTCAGACAAAAAGAAAAAAAAGAGCCCCCGACCCTCGGAGCACCACAGACACATCCCTCCCTTGCCAGGGCACGCTGCGGGAACAAAGGCACACGAGTGCAACAACACACACCTCTCGCCCAAAGGTTCCTGGAGAGGAAAAGGAGCGATCCCCCGAGCACAGCCCCAGCTTGGGGCGCGAGCAGCTGCAGGATGTTACCTGCTGCGTTCCCACATCCACGCTGGCACGCTCCGCAGCATGTCACCAGCTGCATTCCCGATCCCGCTCCGGCAGATGAAGGCATTCTCCGGCTGCCCTTTCAGCAGATTTTTATATCAGAAAGCGCCTGGGCAGCCCAGACGTGGTACCCAGCAGGGTGCGGTTCACATCACCCGACAGGGACCTACACACACCAGTTCCGAAAATACCTGAGCGCGCACGGAACTTTACTCGCCACGCACCTGCGGCTACCGGGAGGCTCTGCCAGGTCCAGCCCCTGAGGATGGATTAACTTGGTTTAACAAGTGGAATTCACGCACCACACCCCCCTGCCACCAAACCAGCAAAATAGAACAGGCTGGATGGAACAAACCCACAGTTTAATCCTTCTAAATCAATCTGAATTAATGTTGCCACCACCAAAACTCTGGGAGGGCCACCGCAGCCCACCGGGAGCGGCGATGCCCACCGAGAGCTCGGCTGCCTTTGGAGAGCTACAGCCGAACCAAAACGTGGCCGTTAAACAACGCCCAGCCACCGCACCGAGATACTCACAGTAAATAAGTAACGAGTAAATAACAGCTACCGACGTTTTTATCACGCAGGTGTAAATTCAGTTATCGGGGAAGAGAAGGGCTTGCACTATTTTTGCTCTGACACCCAGGCTGCTGCAGGGTGAATTGCCATGCAAGCCTGTAATTATTTGGTAAATACATATATACACGTATATATTTGTATGTAAATGTTCCTGAGGTAAGAGCGATGGCAGCATCCCCCTGGTTCGCAGGTCACAGCAGGGTTCAGCCAGGTGAGTGCTGGACCAGGGCAGGAGTGACCCGGGCCCCACTGGTGAACCCCCTCCCCCCCCGAAGCTGGGGGCAATGATCACTCCCTGCTCCCCCCGCACCCCAGCTCTGGGGCCTGGTGACAACTTTTGGGGGGTTTGAGGGAGGGGTGTGTGTGCATGGGAGGGGGCATGCGTTCATGGGGGGGGGTGTGTGCATGCATGGGGGGAGGGGCGCATGCATGTATGGAGAAGCAGGGGGTGTGCATGGAGAAGCGGGGGGGGGCATGCATGCACGGGGAAATGGGGGGGGGGGGGGGCGCGTCTGGGCGAGCCCTTCCCCCTGAGACCCAGCCCACCACGAGTGCTGCCCGTTGGGGCGGTGGGCTCCCCGCAGCCCCCCCCCCCCCCCCGCCAGCCCCGGAGGGGCGGGTGGCGGCGGTAACATGGCTGCTTTTCTACCGAATTACGAAATCGGTAATGGGAGCCGGGGTACCAGGGCGGGGGGGCGGGCGTGCGGGGTGGGGGGTGGCGTGTGCGGGGGGGCACCGGCGAGTTCAGCAGCGTGCCGGGGGGGGGGGGGGGGGGGGGGGGCTGGAGCCGAACAAGTCATTCGGTGCCTGCCAGACCCCAAAGGGGGGGCGGCCGGCAGGGGCGGCGCCGCATCCCGACGGGACGCCCCCCGCCCCGCAGCCACCGCAAGCAGCCGGGGAGCCCGGGGGGGGCCGTGCACCCACCTTGCGCGCTGTGCGGGCCGTGCTCCATGGCCGGGTCGCTGCCCAGCTCGGCCAGGCGGCGGCCGGTGGCGGCCAGCTCGGCGCGCAGCGCCGTCACCTCCTGGCCCGCCGCCTGCAGCGCCCCGTCGATGCGCAGCGCCAGCTGCTTGTTGTCGTCCATCATGTGCAGGATTTTGGCCTGGGGGAGGGAGGAAGAGGAGGAGAGAGGTGAGCGAGCGCCGGGGGTGGGGGGCGGGCGGGGGGCTGGGGGGGCTGCCGGAGGGAGCCGCGCGAGGGGGAGGGGGCGGGGCGAGGGGCGGGGCGAGGGGGCGGAGAGGGGGGTGGGCAAGGAGAGGGAGCTGTGCGAGGTGGGGGGGGGCAGAGAGGAGGGGGGTCTGCAAGGAGAAGGGAATTATGCAAAGAGAGCCCTGCAAGGATTGGGGGGGGGGGGGGGGGGGGGGGCAAAGGGGAGGGGGCCGGCAAGGAGAGGGGAGCTGTGCAAGGCGGGAGGGGGGGGGGGGGGGTGTCTGCAAGGAGAAGAGAGTTGTGCCAAGGGGGCCCTGCAACGGGGGGGGAAAGGGGATGGGAGTCTGTAAGGGGGGGGGGGGGGGGGGGTCGCCGGCAAGGAGAGGGGAGCTGTGCAAGGCGGAGGGGGTCTGCAAGGAGAGGGGAGCTGGGCAAAGGCGGCCCTGCAAGGGGGGGGGGGGGGGGTAAAGGGAAGCGGCGTCTGCAAGGTTTGGGGGGAGCTGTGCAAAAGGGGTCCTGCAAGGGGGGCAAAAGGAAGGGGGGGGTCTGCGAGGGTGGTCAAAAAGGAGGGGGCAAGGAGAGGGGAAGCTGTGCAAAGGGGGCACAAAGGGGAGGGGAGTTTGCAAGAGGGTGCAAACGGGAGGGGGCGAGGAGAGGGGAGCTGTGCAAGGGGAGAGCAAAGGGGGGGGCTCTGCGAGAGAGGTGCAAAGGGGAAGGGGGCTGTGCAAGAGGGGTGCCTTGTAAAGGGGGCGCAAAGGTAAGAGGGAGTCTATGAAACGGGGGGGGGGGGGGCTGTGCGAGGGGGTGCAAGGCGGGAACCTCTGCAACGGGGGGCACCGCGCGGAAGGGGTGCGAAGGAGAGGGGAGCTGTGCAAAGGGGGCTCTGCAAGGGGGGTGCAAAGGGAAGGGCCGTGCAAGGGGGGTGCAGGGGGGAAGGGGGCTGTGCAAGCGGCTGCAAAGATAAGGGGAGGGGGGGTGTCTGTGAACCGGGGGGGGGGGGGCGGGGTAGTGCTGCGCGAGGGGGGTGCGAAGGGGAGAAGCTGTGCAAGAGGGGTACGGAGGGAGGCGGGGGGGGGGGGAGCTGTGCCAGTGGGGAGCGAAAGGGAGGGGGCTGTGCGGAGGGGAGGAACAGGCTGCGCGGGGGCGGGGGGGACCCCCTACCTGTTGCCCCCCCCGGCAGCCCGGGCAGGGCCGCGACGGAGGCGAGCGCTCGGCCGAGGGCATCCGCGGCGTTACGCGGCGCTACGCGGCGCTCGGCGTCTGCCGCGGGGGCGGGTCCGGGCTGCGCGGGGCGGGCAGCTACGGCGGGGGGCGGGGGGGCTGCGGTGGCCGCGGCCGCGATGCATTTATAACCAGCCTCCCCCCAGATGCCACACGCCCCCCCCCGGGGAGTTCCGCGGTGCTGCGCGGGCGTGGTGAGGCTGCAGTGCCGGCTGGGAGCACCGCTCATTAAGTGCCTTCCTGCTAATTGGGCTGGGGTTCACCCCGCGGGGGGGTACCCTGAAGCTGCGTGGCGCAGGTGATGGTCAAATGGGGTCCAACCCCCCCGGGAAGGGTCCTGGCAGGGGAAGAGCAGCCTGTGGCTGCTGTGGCAGCAGGTAAATGCCAGTGTCCTTAGCACTGGTGGTTCATGTGGCACGAACCCAGGGTGAAAAATCGAGAATTATTTGGTATCATCGCTGGCGACTGCTAGAGGGAGTGCTGATGTTTCCCTGTGCTTTATCAGTGCCTTCGAGGGTTCCAGTTGCATGCTTGCCAAGGCCTGGGCTGCAGCGAGCCCACAGAGCCACAGTCCTGGCCCAGGTGGCCACACAGGCTTCAGCCCCCCTGAAATGAGCTGGTGCTGCTCTGGAGATGGTGGCTTGCCTGGCTGCAGCACCCCGAAGCATCCCGGCCTCCCGCCCCGAAGCATCCCGGCCTCCCGCCCCGAAGCATCCCGGCCTCCCGCCCCGAAGCATCCCGGCCTCGCCCCAGGCAGCACCGCTGTCTGCTTTCACCCCTGCCACCAGCACCTCGAGGCGTTCAGCTTTAGGAACCCCATGGCGGGTGGGAGCTGGGAGTGGCGAGGAAGGGCCCTAGCAAAGGGAAAAGCCGGAGAAAAATCACAACCCTTAAGGAAAGAGGGAGAAACAGTCTTGCCTGTGCCTGTGCCATTTGCTAAACCCTCTGCTAATTTGCCTAAAATTTTGGCTGAACAAGCTGGGAAGTGGGGGCAGGTCCTTGGAGTGCGGGCTGCCCCCCACCACCGCTGGCATTGCAGGGACCTTGGCCAAAATGCAGGAAAAACGCTAGAAAAGGGTTTCCCTGCTCCCAGTGCTGCAAAGGTGACTCCGGGAGAGGCTCGATACGAGAGAAATGAGAAGCACGTCACTGTCCCGCGCAGTGACGGTCCCCTGGGAGCGCTGGGATGCAGCTCTGCAGAAGCAGAGGGCTTTGGCACGCAGTGTCCCCAGGCAGCTTTTAGGAAGAGAAACTGGGTAAATCCATCATGTCAGTCTGCTGAAAAAACGATGTGGAGATGGGCCTGGGTTCCCCAAAACCTTGGACCCCATCTGGGTCGTGCAGACAGCCAGCCCTCCTAGAGCGAGAAGGACTGAGTCCTTGTCAAGGGGCATCTAGACCTTATAATCTGTGAAGGGATTTCGTAAAACAAACCCCGCCAGTCTTCGGAGAAATGAAGTACAGTGGCTTTTTCACTGGAACACTGGTTTTGACTGGGAGTTTCCAGCAGCGTCTGCAACCCAACCACTAGCGCCGGGCCAGAGCACTTGGAATATCAGTGGAAAGGCCCGTTTTCCTTAACAAATTCCCAAAGGGCGGACAACCAACCCACAAGAAGAATAAAAGCATTTTTTAAAATTCTTCCTTCATCGTCTATGCAGCCATCCCTGAACGAGATCAAGTTAAGTATATATAGAAATGGAATTCCAATCAAGATAAATGCCTGGTTTCATGCCTAATTTGCATGAGTATTTGCTGCAAAGTGTGCTTGCAAATGAGGGAATTATGTATGTAACCAGATAACCTAAATGTGCAGTCGCGGTACCGTAGATGCGAAACTTAGTCATCGCGCTTGAATAAAACGTAAGCTTCAGCAGAAAGGAGCTCAGCTTTAAAGTGCTGGCATGTTATTTTTATCTTAAAAAATCAGGTTAAAACTGATTGGAGCCTTCCAAGAACACATTCAGCTGCTGAAGTAAAGTCCAAATTATGCTTCTTACTCAATCTAACCTTAATAATAGACTAGTTGAGTTGCTATACTGGCAGCACTGGAATCTTTTTAATTTACTGATGCAAGAGAATTTCTGCATTGGCACGTGCGCTATTTAAAAAAATAATTTTCTTGAAGCTGGTGGTGGAACTCATCCGTAAATAAATAACCGTGCTTTTACAAAAATCTTCCTTATTATTGAAGTCCTTTTGAGATTCCCCTGAAGATAGTTGGAAGGTTTTCTCCCCCTCCCCATGCCTCCTTACCAGGGAGCAGCTTGGGCCATTTCAAATCGCCTCCGATCTCTCGGAGTGGGATTTGATCTCTCTGAGCTGCCGCCTGGGAAGAGCGCTGGGACCCTGGTTCCGCCATCGGGGGAACCCACAGAGCCGCGGAACGGTCCCGATCACGGCTCTAGCAGCAGAACTGCCTTCAGGAACGAGGAGTTTAAAATACCAGCAGGGTGTGCGCTCAGGGTGTGATACCTGAGGGTTGTGCCGATTCCCATTCTGAAGGCCAAGCGTTTGCTGAAATCCTCAAAATTGGGATGGAATGAAGCATTAGGAAATGAACTGGGCCTCGTTCCCTTTCTCCTGTTAGTTCTGAATTAACAAAAAATTAAATTAAATGCTAATTAAGGAGCCAAAATTAGAAACATATTATTTCCCCAAATTGCTTTTTTTTTTAGTTCCATCTTTTTGCAGGCAGTCTGACAGTGGTGCAGCCAGCCCATGTCCCTGAGGGATGCGAGTCCCTGGCGGCGCAGATGAGGCACAGAAAGGTCGGGAATGTTTCCTGAGGATGCATGGGGAACCTCAGTCAAGGGCAACAAGCCTCGGATCTCCATTCACCCCCAGCTACGCTCAGCACCTTTTCGGGCGGTCCAAGGGTAGCCCTGAAAACCTGCACAACCCCCTCAGTCTGGGGCAACGCGCTGTAGCAGCAGCATCGCGTCCAGGCAGGCTATTTCTCAAGAATATACACGTGTCATAAACATGGATGGAGGAAGATTGGAGAATACTGTCTCTCATCTTGGCTTTTGTTTCAACCTAAGGAGTGCAGTAAAGGGAATATGAGAAGGTTCAGGAGATGAAGAAGGTCTGGGTAGCACAGGGGTACTGCTCAAGCCTTCCAAACACTTTAATCTGCTGTTCAGATTACCACTTTCTATAGTTTCATATGTACAATATGCAAAGGAACCAGTTTAACCAAATGGGAAAATCATTTTGTGTTAAGGTTGAACGTAATCTAATACCGCCCTTTGACTTGATTCAATTAAATCCTTTCTTTTCCAATTAAATAATCAGCCAGAATTTAATAAAAACGAATTTCAATGTGTCATCCTGCAGAATGATGATCTCTGAGATGATGAAGGCTTATGTAAATTCTGCTGATCGCTCTTTATATGCTTGTGCCTCACTTCCACCCAAAAAAATTTGCCTTCTGTCTGTATATTTACATTAATTTCTCATCTGCTCCATGCATCTCTGTTTGCAGTAACAATTCCCAGCCGAAAGGGCTGCAAGTCTCAGCAGCTTCTTTCAGCGCATCCTCTAAAATGGACCTTCTGTGACTGGAAAAAAGCTTCCCAGAGACAGGGTGTCTGATCCGCGCCTCCGCTTTGTGACGCCCTGGCACGCTGCAGCGCAAACAGCGGCAACTTGGCCCTTTCCAAATGTCACTGGGGACATCTGTGTGGCCATTCATTGGCAAAGAAAAGCTCACCGAGAAAATCCGGTCCAAGAGACCAGCAAACTTTAGCTGCCATCACCAGAAAAAGCACAGCCTGCCCCGAGTTCAATAGTCTCTTGTAGCGCATCTCCGCTGAGTAATTCCCATTGAAGTTACAACAGTTGCTAATATCCACGATTGTTTTTTTCCCTCTGCAAAGGTCGTGTTTTTATTTGTGTATTTATAACTGCATTTGACCCCTCCTTCTCAAAATACTGAGCACCAAGCCTTTTCTCCTGCAACTGGAGTGCACAGCAGCATCTTAACACAGACCTTGCTCGTGTGTTACTGCTGCGCTGAAGCTGAAATGCTAGTGCTTCAGCTAATGAGTTATTAAAACGGGATCAAACAGAGCTAAGGATAGGCAGGTTAAAAATTCAGGTGAGTATTCTGTTTTCCCTGCCATGCTGCAGTGACACGTTTCCCTGTCTCCATTTTTGCGCGGGCGCAAGGGTCCCGGCGACCTTCTCGGGCTGTGCATCCCTCGGGACCACGAAAACAAACCCATTAATGTTTATAAAGTGTCTCAGACTGGGGGAATTACATCACTGTGGTGAGATACAAGCTTAATGGATCAAAACAAACCCCAGATCCAAAACTCCCAGCTTAGACACATCTCAGTTACCGGGCTCAAACCTCGAGGAATCCCACTGAGAAAGGATAATTGAGAGAAAAATGTGATCCCAGAGATTTTTCTCCAGTAAGCCCATTTGATGTTAATAGGAAGCAGATTTCTAGACCCCTTGCAAACAAATGACTTCCACAGCATATTTCACAGCTGAGCGCATGTATGGCACCAGTCTTCATACGCGGGTCTATTAAGCCCAACATTTGTTTAATGAATTACAGCAATCCAATGAATCTGCGTGCATTCAGCCTGTATTTAAATGTTTATGGGGAAGACGTCAGCAGCCAGCTTTTCACAAGCAGGTATGAGTGTCAGTGATGTACCCAAAACCTTGAATGTTTTTTTGGTTTCTGCTTTCTTGGCTATCGAGTTGAATCGCTGTTTAGTTTCATCGAACTGTAAGTGCAGTTACCCAGGAGTTTCGGGGTCTCTGCTGAACATGTTGCTGTTTGGATTCAGGGCAGATGTGGGAGGTTTGCTCCCCGTTGATGAGCCGTGTCTGTCATCTGAGAGATGCTGCACACCTCCCACCTGGATGGGGTTGGTCCCTGCAGCTGCGTGGTGAGTTGAGCCGTTCCAGCTCCCACAGTCGAACAGGGCTGACAGGATTCCCAGATGACCTCACCTTCATCTCACGGGTCAGTAGATGAACCTTGACAAAAATCTAACTCTGGTCCACCCTCCTGTTTGAACGTGTCCTCCCTGGGCGTGAAGCGCTCCCCTTCATGGCATACAGAAGCAATAGTGATGATGGTGCTGTGATAATTTTGCTTTGAAATTCTGATTTGCGGTTGTCTCCAGCCCAGCTCTCCCCACCCAGTAGCAGGTTAGCTGGGTCCTTCCTACGTGGGGGCTGTAAATCTCGCCAGGAGAAGGGGTGAGCCCCAAAGGTGCATCCATGCGAGCAGAGCTGCCTGGCTACACTTTGCTGCAAAACCTGTTTTCATTGTAATTTGGGCTGAAATATCCCTAGGGAGCTGGTTTTAGCATCAACCGAGTGCAAGGCTCCACTTGCTCTAGAATGGTCCCCAGCCGTCACCAGCTCCCCGGCAGAAGGATGCTCGAGCTCCGCTGCTGGCCTGGCCGGGCAGTTTCAGAGCCGCGCTGGCTGGCAGGGGCTGCGCTGTCTGCCTGGGGGCTTGGGGGGGCTCAGCAAAGCACCGGACCCCTGGCAGTGGCGAGTGGGTGGGTGAATGGTGGCAAGTCACGGAGACCCACCAGTGCAGCTGAGCAGCTCGGTAGCACCCAGTGGGAACCCGCTCAGTGGGGCAAGGGGAGTGAGCATGGAGCCAAGCACACAGACACGGTACCGACGCGCTCCGCAGCAGTGAAGCCGCTGGATCCCACAGAGAGCTTTCCAGAAAGGAAGAGGGAAACAGGGAGCAAAGAGAAAAAACTTCAGGCAGTGTCTGTACGAAAGGCCATTTCCCCATCGTTTCCCCATCACAAATTAGAGGGGGAAGATGTGGTTGGGTGTTTGCTGCGGGGGGGAGCAGGGGTTGTGGGTCCCACCAACATGCTGCAAGGCATCCCCCATCCCCGGGAAGGGAAGGGAAGGGAAGGGAAGGGAAGGGAAGGGAAGGGAAGGGAAGGGAAGGGAAGGGAAGGGAAGGGAAGGGAAGGGAAGGGAAGGGAAGGGAAGGGAAGGGTGGGATGTCCGCAGAGATGTTGGCTTTGCCACCCCGATTTACCAGCCGTTCAGACACTACTGTAAGGATCATATAAAAACTTAAATGAAGAGGAAGATTCCAAAGCACTTAGATAGCAGGATAATAGGTGTCGTGAAAAAAATCCTGTGATCAATCAGCAGACAAATAGATACTTAAATTAGGTGTTAGTGGGACAGGTGCAGGAAAGGTGATTATGGGTTGCCTCTCTGTTTCCTTCAGCAGGAACGATGACACACCGGGGTGGGTCAATGTACCCTGTCATTAATACAGCATCAGCATCCAGCTGACAGTTTCTTTGTCCTATGAAGTCAGCTCCAGTGAAGATTTGACATAAGCAGGAGGCACGGGGAAATTCAGACACCTTTGAATTTTCAGGACCCTCTAGAGGCTTTGGCCTGGCAGATTACAGGCAAAACCACTGTCCTTAACTGGGCAGGAGACAGGAATAAATATTTGTACCCAACCATTTCAACTGTGATAATAAATACTGGTGTGAGAACAGCCTTTTCCTCCCTCCCCAGCAAAGAAAACGAGCACCAGGTCTGCAAGGCAGAGCACACGGGAAGAGTCGGCCAGAGCATCCTGAAAGAGGAAGATGCTAAAGAGACGTGGAGGTTTTTTACTGTAATGTTTGTGAAGTAAGTAAAAGATAAGATCTCGAGTGTGGTTCAGGCCTCTAAAATAATCCTGTGATTAATGCAGAAGTGGAGAGCTCCGCAGAGTACAGGAGAGGGGATTTAGCATGCGCAGCGCACCATCCCCCCTGCCGCCTGCCACCCAGGGTACACATTAGCATCCACAAAATTCCCACAGGTATTTCGGGGACTGTACAGCGCAATCCAGACAAGAGTGAAACTTAATGTAGTCTTACGAGGCTACCCAAGGCAAAGCATCCTTCCCTTTCATTTCCATGAGAGGAACCACGCTCTGGTGTAAGTGTCATCATCCTCCCTTGTTTTGCCGTGGCACTGACAGCGGGGGCACGCCTGAGGATCGCACCGCTGGCAAACCAGCCGCTTTTGCAATGAAAGAGTGGGGCTGGGGAGTGTGAAACAGTAAAACTATCTAATTTTCCTCTTTTTTCCTTTTTTTTTTTTTTTTTCCCCAAGGTGCTACCAGCAGGGTGGACTAATTCTGTATTGCATGATTACAAATGTACAATTACATTCCTCACTAAACTATGAAAGCTCTGAAAATCCACATAGATAAAGTTTCAGCATTGAGAAGGCAGCTGGAAAACTGGAGCAATATTCCTACAGATCCACATTACATGATTTGCCGTCAGATTTTAAGGCTTCAGTATGTACTCACTGGTTCTGTGCACGCGGGGCTTGGAGTGTACTGGTGTCTGTCTCCTTACCTGTCTCTAACGGGGGCTGGCTGGAGTCACCTGCTGCCTGAAAAATAACGTATCTCAGGGTTCAGAGAGATCCCTTTATATCAGGTAATTCACAAGTGCTTTACTTCTTTGGCTAGGTAGGAAAATACGGCAGACCCCATTCCATAGGATGGGGAAACTGAGGCACGGGTGGGCTGATCCTGGATGCGAAGGGGTGCTGAGACCCAGTGGAAAAGGGTGCCGACCCCAACCCTTAAAAGCCAGCCAGCCTTTCCAGTTAGATGGGGAACGGTCCCTAGCAACTCCTTCATCTCTTGCCTGAGCGTTGTAGGATGGTCGGTACTCACGCAGTGCCACGCCGCCGAGTGCTAGTGCTTGTGTACGGGCAGGTCGTGGTGCTCCAACCCCGAGGAGGCAGCGGGGGTAGGGGAGGGCTGGGGTTAAAAAACAGGGAATGCCAAGCTGCAAGCACTGGCGCATGGCTGCTGCTGCCCTCCTGACTCAAAATATTTTATCTTGACTCGGCATATTTGGGGGCACAGAGCCCCCAAACTGGTAAGAAACACCCCTTGCTGTTTAGGTCTTGCAGTAGCGCACACGGCTGGTCTGAGCATCACTTCTGAATGAGACCCACTGGAGGCTGATTTACTGTATTTTAAAATTATTTTTCACAATATATAAATTTATTTTCATTTATTTATCTATTTATTTATACATATTATATATAATAAATTATATATTATATGTTATACATTATATATATTATAATCTATAAAAATATAAAGAATTAATATTTTTATTACCCAGCCATGGAAGGGCAGGGGACGTGCTGCTTCTAGTAAAGTCCATTTAATTTTTGACATAAATTACTTTAAAAAAGAAAACCAAACCAAAACAAACACACCAACCTGCCCCACCCCCACCGCACCAAACCCACAGCTGTTGATGAAGTATCTCAGTATAAAAGCAACACTGAGGCAATTTGCGGCCTTTGAAAAATACTGGCTCTAAGTCAGGTCACGGCAGAGATCAAATGGAGGTGCTGTCAACTCACTTGGGCATCTTACTTTGCTCCTGATGCACAACAGTTAAAATCACCCAAAATTATTCCCATTATTCCTGCATTTTCTCCTTTTTCCCTGGGGGAGTACCACTCAGCCAGGCACCCATCTCACCCACCTCCCGGTCTGTAGCATCACCTCCCACCGAGCACTCCCCGCCGGCAGGACGGCCGGGGCTGTGGGATTCCCCAGGCTGTCGGGGCTTTTACTGGTCCCTACGCTTTGGGGGGAAACTGGAGCACAGGCTGGCCGGCTGGGAGCTCCCAGCTGGAGCCAGGTCAGCCCCTGTCTGATTCCCAGCTGCCACTGGGAACAATCTGCGGTCCCCGATGGATAGCACTGCTCACCAGCCAGCACGCCAAGGGGAGCTCAGTCCTCTTATTACAGAGGACTGGAGCATTGTCTGGCCCTTCAGCAACTCAGGTGAGGCTTGTTAATATTAATATTATTGATATTAATAGCTTTGCATGAAAGCAGGGATGTTTTCCCCAAGCCTGGTGCACCAGGGGAGAGATGCCTTCAAATGAGCTGGAGGGATGCAAGGGAAAGCTGATGTTCTCATCAGAGAGACAACGCTACAGGTGGTCTCCGAGAAAGCCAGGGAAGATAGCAGGACTGTCCAAAAAAAAATAAGGATGTAAAAAACTACAGACATAATAATTTTTTAAAAAGCACAGCTGGATGGATTCTGTAGAAAAAACTAAAGATGTTGTTAAGCTCCAGCACATGCAGGAGGTTCTGTGGGTACCAGCACGTTCGATGTTCAGGACAAGACCCAGATCACGAAGCTGGCAGGATTGTCAGCAGAGGGATTTTCAGGAGGTGATACATATAAAAACTGTCGATGGCAATTAAACAGAGCAGGACAACTGCCAAGCTCTTGTGTTTGCTCACTGTCAGTAGGTTTTATGGATATAGAGATATATATCTACAAAGCTATTCAAGTGCATTTAATTTTTCCAATACCCACGTACTGTAGCTTGTATGAGGGTAATAATATGTTTGTCCCATAAAGCCAGTGACTTCGTAACGCAGGACTTGGCTCTCAGGCAGGTTTTGTATTAACTTCCTTCTAGTACATATGGAAACATAAAACCTCTCCCCGTTGCAACCCCTGGGCTGAAGCTTTGCCAGGCGCTGAGTGCAGGCTGTCATACTTCCAGGGTGCTGGGGTGGGCAATAACCTTGGAAAAACCTGGGACCTGCTGGAGAAGGCGCGAGCCGAGGCGCGGGCAGTGGGCAGCTCGCTCGGCACAGCGCGAGGCGGGGGGACAGGGAGGGAAAGCCGGCGGTACCTCCTGTAACATCCACACTTCTGATACCTCCTGTAACATCCACACTTCTGCTCCTGGGTGAAATCCTGGGGCAGAGTGGTGTGAGGGGTGATGCTCCCTCCGGTGCTGGCCAGAAGGTCCGGGCGAGCATGAGGAATGACTTGGGACCCTGGCAGGTCTCCTTGCCTTCTGGTGCCACCCCATGAAAACCAACGGCTCGTAATCTGCGCCAGACCAGCTCACCTCGAGATAAAGATCTACCTTATTTGCAGTTACATAATTAGCAATTACCCTAATTTCACTTACATGAAATTGCATTTTTTTAAAAAAATAAACGTTATCTTTTCTGACAAGAAGAAATAAAGTGGCCTGGGTCTACTTCAGCCTATTTCATAGAAAGCAGCAGCATCATTATCTTGTTCTCAGATAGAACGTCTAGACGCTTTTAATGAAAATATTCATTATTGCTAATTTGCATCTCTTGCAATTCTAGGACGGAAACCAAATGAAGATGTCAAAGCAGGGCTACCTCTGCCTCAGGCAAAAAGGAGATGTGGTGACCCCCGAGTCCTGCCGAATGTGAGCTGAGCTCGTGTGAAAAGTCAGTGTCGCCAGTGTCCACATACGGAGGGCAGCAGTTAGATAAAACTGGATGAACGATGAGCCAAGAAAATCAGAGGAAAATAATTGTGTAAGAACCAGGACCTGAAATCTGTGACTTTAAAGAGGGGAAAAACCAGGGAGCTGAGCAGCGAGCCACCGCAACAGCACAGAAAGCCTGCTCGGGTGGCTTTCGTTTTGTAAGGACACCGAGCCCGACCCAGCCGTAAGGGGGGTTGTGAAGGAATTTGCTTCTGCCCCCAGTGCATTTCAGCAGGAGTGGAGGCTCCTGCATCCCCTCAGCTTATTGCACCTTAAGCTGCAAGGTGTGGTGAAATGATGGTGTCCACCAGCATGGTGGCAACTTGTGCGGGTTTAGTAGAGACTCTTCCTGAAGATAAAAGCGCATTCTAAATGCCCCTTGCTTGCCAGTAGCAAAACTTTCCATTAGTACAGGGAAATATACATTATACCTGAGAAATACACGCTTCGTTGAGCTTGGAGAGTAAAGATAAAATAATCTTTTTACAGCAAATAAGGATGAATACTGAAAAAATAATAAAAAGTTGGTGAATATTCATTTCAACTCCTAAGCAAATTTGCCCTTGTCACATTTGCATCTCTCTTGCGTTCTCTTTCTGTGCAATGGAGTTTTATTAGCACGAACATTCACTGAAAGTGAATTTGAAGCCTGAATACCCATGGGGAAGGAATTTTAAATTCACTTGCTGTGTGCAGTCACCCAAGAAACTTGATCATAATTGTTTATTATACTTAAATATTTATATTGTTGAAGCACTTGTTAGATAAAATGGCCGAGATGCTCCAGTGCTGGGTGCTGTACAAACACTGTCCCAGGCTTTGCAGAAATCACCTCTGTCCCCAGCAAACACACATCGGGGGGTGGGACAAGCTTGACCATGCTCGGTCACCTAAGGGAGGCGAGATGGCAGGTGGCAGGTTTCAAGGTCAAGAGCAAACATCGGGGCAGAGGGGTGAAAAAGCACACTTTCTGCATTTTTCCGAGAAGAACTGAAAAAGTTGCAGCGTGCCGGTCAGAGGGCACCACCTTGCACGGGGGTTGTTCGTACGGGATAGCTGGCATTGAGTTGGTGATTTAAAGTTCATCAGAAACATCCTTGTAGGAGCTTTTTTACTGCCTGAAGTCCTACGGCAGGACTCCGGCTTGCACTCGGGAGCTCAGATGTCAGCGCTCGCAGTGCCTTTAGGGTTTACAATGGATTCTTACATTTTCTGTTCCCCTCCCCTGCTCCCCATTTGCATCTATACACGCTCCAGAACGTGGCACCCACTGCTGCACACAATGGCACTGCCTCCCCAGCAGATTCCTGGCAGGACAGCGGCGGCTCCAGAGCAGGAATCACAGCCCTGCTCACCAGACCAGTTAATACCTTCCCAACCTTCAAAAGCAGCGGCAGCAGCTCGCTGGGCAGGGCAGCGCTGCCCCCAGCCCTCTGCCCCCAAAACGCCTCTGGGGTGGTGGTGTGGTTTTTTTGAGAGGTGGGTGGCACTTTCTGCAATAGGTGACCCCGGTTTTGCTCGGGCACATAGCACCCCACGCATCTTGTGCGCCCCACAGACCTCCCAGCAAGGCACAGGCTGCTGCTTGAGCTAGCACAGACTGCACATCGACCTTCAGAGAGGATTTTCTTGCAAGATGCCAGATAAACTGTATTTTTCAGGGCTGGGAGGGAGGCAGAGTATGGTGTCCAGCCTGTTCTCCCAACCCTCGGGTGCAGCAGGGCTGCAGTCATCTCCCGGCTGCCTTTCACACGGGCGAGCCAGCGTGGTGACGCAGGACTCGGCCGCTCGGGTCACTTGGCTGTGCTGGGAAGAGGCTGAGCCGCTGGCAAGTGCCACATCCCGGTGCTCTGGCCGTGTCCAGCATCCAGGAGCAGCTCCCTGTGAGAGCCAGCAAACAGCACAGCCGCGCTCCTGGGCTTTGGAGGAAGGGGAGGGGGCAGGCTGAGAGCAGGCTTTTAGACCAATCTCTGCTAAATTATTTTTCTCAATCGCCTGCCTTGGTCTAGAATGCAACGAGGGAGCGGATTTGTTATCATTATGGAGGGATAACTGCAAGGTCAAATCCCTGCTGGAAGTGGGGCAGGGCTCTACACGCTGCACCCGCAGACTGGAGCACAAGCAAATTACCAACTATTAAGGCCTGATGAGCAAAAAAAAACCCTGAAATTGAAGCTCGAGTTACAGTAATAAGGATGCAGAAGAGAGAGAACTGCATTAGGACATGCACTGTCTCACGTATACCCCTTAAAAGGGGATCCACCGGCCGGAGGAGGGGATGCAGAGCTGCCCCTCGGAGCGGTGTCAGGTCTCCAGCGGCATCCCTGGCCCGCAGACACGACTGTGTTTTTTAATTATCGCCCACTGCCGTCAGATTAGGGTTGCCTGCACCAATTTGCATTTGCAATATGCCGCGGTGCAACAGTTCCCTGCACCTCTATAGAAACAGCAGGTGTTATTGGCAGGGTAATTACATGCCATCAATAATTATCAAAATTTTAAATTGCCCCAAAGATGCTTGTGAGCAGATCGGATATGGTATTTCACAGCGTTTCCTTCAAGCACAGGCCACTGAGGTGATGCCGGCATCCAAGTAGAAAGCTGTAATTAGGCAAACGTGAGAAGGAGAAGGGGAACCTGATGAGGCAAACCAAGAGAAAGTGGTGCTGGGGACTGCGCCGCTGAAACTGCTGCGGGAAGGGGCAGGGGCCGGGGGGCACCCGCTCCAACAAAATTGTTCCCGAGTAAGCTCGAGCTGCTTTTGAACAACGCTTGAGATCCAGAGGGTTGGAAAGGGGAAGAGTAAAAAATCAGGATCAGTGGAGCGGGGTGATCTCAGGCAAGGGGGGGTGATGGGGCTCCATTGCAGGACGGAGCATCCTCGCAGCCGGAGCAAAAACGGGGGTGCCCCCCTCCCCAGGGAGCTCTGAGGCTGGCGGGGGCACAGCAGCGCTGTGATACCCACACACCTCCATTTCTGTCTTCTTTTATCAAACAGATAGATAAAGAAAAGAGAAGATGCCACACATCAGGGGAGCGAGACGGATGATCAGGGAAAGGAAATGAAGGTCATAAGCTCAGTCCGTGGTGCGACTCCGCGGCAGCTACTATAAGAAAATCCAAGTGCAAATGGGATAAAGATACCCTCTCCAGGACCGAATTCTGCTGGTTGCAGAGGAACTCCAAGTTATCTTTTATGTCTTGAAGTGGTTAACTATATGGTTTCTTTAAAGCAGAGAATTAATGACACTGAACTTCACAACAACAACAAAAAATTAAAGGCACCCCAAAGAATGTTCCCTTAATTGTAGCAGCCTGCTACATTAAAGCTGCTATAGGAAAATTCATTTACAATTCAGCTATTAAATTGCAAACCATTACCACTGCTTTTATGGTTTTATATTCCTCTAACAAATTTATTATGTAATTACTCTGTGCAACAGCATCGTTCCTAGCCAGCCAAGTTGAAATAAGGCACCTATTTCAAAATCCTAACAATTCTGCATTTTCCAGATGTCACGTATACAAAAGAGGAAAACATCACGGTGGAGTTTTCCGCCTGGGATTGAGACATTGCTTGGCTTTAGTTTCATTTAGTAAATACTGAAATTTTGGGAGTCCAAGAGCCGGGGCTCAGACCCTGACCAGGAGCAACATCGGGGGCTGTGGCATGTGCCGTTCTGCACCGGAGCGGGCAGACCCAGTTGATAGAGGCAGGATAAAAGCGCTCAGCTCCATTTATTGCCGCAGGAAATGTGATTGCTTTGCCGGCCTGGGGACTCGCTCCAAAGGCTCTCCGCAGCGGCACAGCTGGGGCTGGGGGAGCTGGTGCTTCCCACCCGCCAGGGCCTTCAGCCAACCCCCCGCTCATCTGCCGCTTACAAAATAAAACATAATAAAATGAAATAAAGAAATCGGAAAAAGCATTTTCTGTCTCGCATTTTCCAGCTCTGCAAAATAAACCTGCAAATAAATAAATAATCTCTCAGCATCATAAAAAAAAAAAAAAAAAGGCATAAAGGGGCATTAAGCAGGACACGCATTTCCCGGGCAGAATGACTGGATGATTGTTGGAAGATGCAAATAAATTCACATCATGTGCCTTTTTTTTTTCCTCCTTCTTTCTGTACCACCCTCATCAAAAGGAGGAGATGGTGTCGGTATCGAGCTCAGGAATCTCTTGAGCAGGTTAAAGACCCAATTATGCTGGATTTGGGGAAGCTGCCTACCGTCCAGCCTGAATCCATTGTGCTTGACAAAACCCCAGATTAAACACTGGGTAGCTCAGCCCCGGCAGCCCCGCTCCCCTGGCAAGACCCCAGTACCACGCCGGTCACCAGCACCTGCATGGCCACGCCACGACCATGAAACCAGCTTCTTGGAAGCAATTCCCTTCTCTCACGTGTTTTTCTGCTATCCTGATCTACCAGTGCATGTTTCTCATTACCTGCAGTCGTACCTCAAAGCCTTCCGCAGGCACGTGCCCCTAGGGATGCACCGAAATAGGCACCGTGGTGCTTTGCTGGGCTGGCCTCTGGAGGCTTAACACAAACTCAAAAGAAAAGGGAGATAAATGAAGAAGACGGCATTTTTTTCCTAATCATCATTATCCTTGATAATAATAATATTCTAATTATTATTATCCTTGCTGGTTTTGTTGATTTGTTTTGAAAAGGAGGGTCGTGGGGGTCCCACGGGCTGGTAAATGCAAAGAGGAGGCAAAGCAGAGGCTCTTGCAAACCGAGCAAGGTCCCCAGCCTGTCCCCTCCCGCTGTGGCTGCATGTTGGGGGGGACATCGACGGGGACATCGACGGGGGGTCCCCACTGTGGGGTCCCGGTGGCTCCCCGCAGCCTCGCCCATCACGACAGCACAGCGAGCCCGTTTAGTTATGCAGGAGGCATCTCCCTGGGCTCGCACATGGTGAATCGCTCCTTACAGGGGCTGAATGGCACAAACCTCCCCCTCCCACCCCCCATTCACCGCGCCGGAGCCGCTCGGCTTCTATGCCAGCGCTAACAAGGTCTGACTTTGTAGGATTATTTAATTTTTATTCAAAATGTTTGCTGTGGGTACAGTGACATAACCACCGAGGCTGAGCCCAATATAGTTACACAAGCATGACACCCCCCCCCCCCCCCCCCCCCCCCCAATAATGATGAAATCACTGCAAAGAGTCGGGGGGAATGAGCTGACAAGCCCGGATAATTTATTCTGCTGAGCCCAGTGCCTGCCAACACGGTTCAGCCTGGCGTGGGATAGACTTACCAGGAGCAACCAGGCCAGGATTTGCAACGAGGAGGAGGAGACCGCGTGAATTAGATACCCAAATCTCGCCGGATTCAGCAGGAACTGGCTATTTAGACAGCCCGGGATTATTTTTCTTCCCAGGTTTGTCTGCTAGCTCACGTGCCGCTAACTAGTGTGGGTGCTCAGTGGATCTCCATCAGGTGGGTGGGGAGGAGGGGTTCAATTCAAAAGGGGGGTTCAGGTACGGTTAACGAGCGACAGAACAAGCCCAGCCAAAACCAGGACAAACAATTAAGAAAAAAGATGCAGGGGGAGAAAAACCACATTTCCCACAATAGAAGAAACTACATTTTTGCATACCACAAGAAAACCCCAACCAGCCCTCAATGCACGCTGCTCTCAGTGCTGTCCCAAACGTCCCCTAACCACAGTTAACCTTCCTAACCCCCAGTACTGGTGACCCTGAATGCGGGCAGCAAGTTTCGCTAAGCCACAGCACCGCCTGTGCTGGTGGGGTCAGTGAGGCCGCTGGGACCTGGGGGTCCCTGGGCAGGTAAACGCTGGCCCATCACCATTTCCAAACAACCTCAAATCGCCGCAGATGGGAGCCAGACCGCAAGGGGAGCCTGTCACCTCGCTTATGCTCCTCTGTTCCTTTAAAATAAATCTTTGCCCTAACTAGCAGCAAGATTTCTATGGAAAGGAGCCACTGTGGAAAAAAAATGAAAATATTTGGATTTTACCTTTTGTTTTTGATTGGCAAACTGATGTGCCTGGTGGCTTATTTGATTATACATCACTATTTTTCAAAGGAAAATCCCCAGCCAAATGCCTGTTGCCAGTGGCTGTCAGTCAGCAGTGAGATCAGACCTTCACACCCAGGCGCCTGCCCCGCTGCTCGGCCACGGTGTGTCCCCAGCCCTGCTGGGCATCGCCAGCAGGAACAGTGGGGCATCGCCAGCAGGAATTGTGGGGCATCGCCAGCAGGAACAGTGGGGCATCGTCAGCAGGAATAGTGGGGTATCGCCAGCAGGAATAGTGGGGTATCGCCAGCAGGAATTGTGGGGCATCGCCAGCAGGAACAGTGGGGTATCGCCAGCAGGAACGCAGCAAATATTTGCAAAACGCTGGGGCACTACAGCAGCAGAAACTGTGCAAAAGCCTCCGAGAAAGCCGCCTGCCTGGCTCAGCAATGCTGCTGGGTGCCTCGGGCCAGGGAACACCCTGGGGGAGGCTGCAGCAAAAGCCCTTGGCCGGGGGCTGGCCAGCTGCAGGAGCCGCATAGTAAGGGAGAAGGTGACCTTTTCATGGGCTGTGCAATGAAATCGGGGTGCACGGGCATCTGCCACAGTGGGTGCTAAAGCCGTTAATAATGATTCCCCCGCCTCACCTGAGCCAGCGAAACAGGGAGGGATAGCAGGAGTGTGAGGACAGGGATTTGGCCCATGAGGTGCGTTAAGGTTGGGAAGCTGCCCCTCCACTCACTCGGGTACCCCAACCTTTGCCGAAGGGGGAGCAGGAGGGGGAGCATCCAGTGGGCCAGGATGGCGGCTGCCGCTGCTGGGGTGCTGAGCTCCGTGCCCCTCTTTGAAGCCACCCAGGCACCGTGCGTGCCGTGGGAAGCCACACGTGCCACGGAGCCGGCGGTTGCTATGGTGACGGTGGATTTTCTTCAAACTCCTGCGAAAAGGAGACCAAAGGCCCAAGAACACGCAGGAGCAGCAGCAGCTTTGCAGGCAGGTTCTGGGATGAGTAGGGATGCTGCGTGACACCCCGCGCCCTGACACCCTGCCCCCTGATACCCCGTGCCCTGACACCCCATGCCCTGTCACCCCGCACTCTGACACCCCGCACCCTGACACCCCCTCCGGCCGAGCAAGCTGCTCCCCTCAGACAGAGCCGCGTTACCCCACCGCGATCATTCCCATCCCTTGGCAAACCGCACTCCAGTCTCCGCCAGCTCGCCGCTGCAAGGTGCCAGTCTCCATCCAGCAATTCCATCTATTTCAGCAGCCTCCCGGGTTCACCTAGAGATGCAGCTCCTCTGTCAGCAGAGGGACCGGTTGTTAATTGCAGCCCTCCTGGCAGGGGATGAACCTCCTTCCTTCATTGATATGTGTTTTTTAAACACATGGAGAAGCCACCAAGCTGGCAGATGAGGGAGCAAAGCCCCCCCGGTGATCCAGGTTGGAGCCCAGGACATGGCAGAGCAGCACCGACCCCTTGCACCGTGCTCGCAGCAGGATTGCTGGGGTGGGATGCGGAGCTGGGCATCCCAGCCTGCGATGGGGTGAAACCGCCAGCCTAAAGAACCACTTCCACAGGTCCCTAAATTCACCTTTGCCCTTGATGTTTTCAAAAGGTGTTTTGCCCCTCCCCAGCCTCCGGGAGTCAGGATGAATCCATAACCCCATCGATTCCGAGAGCAGGGTCCCGCGGTCCCTAAATCTGGAGGTGCCACTCCCGGGTGATTTGTATGCATGCAAGCAGAACATCCATCTCCTAGATGGCTATAAATGAAGTGGCTGGCAAAATCTCATGAGAATATTTAGTTAGGATAAGAAACATATAGAAACACAGCTTTTGGAGCCTTCTCGCAGTAACTTTTGTTTCCATGGTGACTAATGTTTGTGTTTATATCTAGTCCCAGTGTTTCTATCAGATTTTCTTCATGGAACAGCTGTTACAAGTCATTTCACCAAGACAGATGATCCTGATATGGAGCAAAGTTTCCATTCTACACAAATGCACATTTATTTAATAAAATCCAAATAATTCAAACCCAGAAAAGATCTGTGCTTCAAAAAATTGATTATCAGTGCAGCCACCTGATGGAAAAGAGATTGAAAGCAGCCACGGAATAGCCGCTGCCTAATAAGAGGGTGATAAAAAACATAATAGAAAATGAATAAACCAACTCTGAAAACACTAGTAGCTTTATTAAATTTGGTCATGATCTTTCTATCCTTGGGCTTTACGCATAAGCGTTATACCTAAAAATGACCTCCCGCTGATTTTGACGGAGCCATCAATAAGGAGGGTCGAAGGGGGCTGCCGGCTCCCCCGCCCCCCGCTGGCTTCCATCCCTCCGCACCATCCCAGGCCTTGGAAAAGCTGCTGCAAGCAGCCAGAGGAACCCGCACGGACTAACCTGGGCTTTCGGCTCTTGGAATCCACATTCCTTAGACATCCCGTCACTGTAGCTTTTCTATAATAGCCCTATTTCCATTTCAAATTCCAATTCAACTTAAATACTCTTCTTTTATTTTTTTATTATTATTATTTTTTTCTTAAACAGGATGGCTTGTGTTTAACTGCTTGGAACAATATTTGAGGCTTGGTTTAGCCTTTTTATTAATGTAGTTGCAGGCCAAACCCCCACGATAGGAGCTCCCTGGCTGGATCTCGGCTCTGTGGGATCAGCGGCTTTTCCTGGGCTGAGCTTGTACTAATGAAAGAAGGTTGGTGCCGCAGTCACCTCTGACATCTTACGCCTTTGTTTTTTTCCTGGAAAAATCAAAGTGCCCAAGACATCCAGGTGAGGTCAGGAGGTTCTAGAGGTGTCAGCACATTTGGAGAACGGCATCTCCTCCTCGCAGTGCCCGAGTGGGCGTTAGGCTGTTACCTGCCTCCCTTCTGGTCGTGCCACAGGCAGAGGTGGGTCCTTACATTATAAAAAAATTAAATAAATCTGCTTTTAGGTACACCACTGGAGGTAAGCACCCCGCTTCTCTTGCAGGAGACCTTGGCTTGAACTGTGCCACCCACTTCTGCCGCTGCACATTGGGCAAGCCGTAAGGAAAGTGGGACAACCCAGAGCTGAGCATCAGGAATGACGAGAGGTCTGAAAGAATGAAAACGTGCTATAGGAAAAATAAGAAATAACCCGGGTGTTACCCTGCCTGTAGGCTCCTTGCGTTTGCCTTCCCACAGTCCCATCCCCAGCACGGAGCCGCGGTCGCCCCGTACGCCCGACTGTGCCGCACAGTGGGTTTGTGGGGGGGGGCGGGGGGGGGGAGGGGGGGAAGCCCTGCTTTCACCGGCTGACCCCTCACTCCTGCAGGCTTTTTCTTTGAAATTTCTCTCTGCTTGCACAGGCCCTTGCTGAAAGCCTCCCCGGGACCAAGGATTCATTCAACAAGGCACCAAACCAGTAGCCGTCGGCTGCTGGGAGAGGGTGGCATCCCGCTCCCCCAGCGCTTGTCGCCACAGCTCGCTGGAGCGCACGGGCACTGGCAAGGACTACGCAGTTCCTTATCATTTTAACCATTTCTAAATCCTGGCTCATCACACTGCAGAACTTGAAACCTAAGGAAATGATTTTCATTGTTAGCCTCCTTCTTCTTAATTTGCAAACTTCCTGTGAGTAATTGGAATTCCTGCTCTGCAAAAGCCAAAGCCTTATCTACCGCCTTGTTCAGTCCAATTAAGAGAGATGGGACCTGACTCTAGTTTAGATTTGCTAAATATTTTTTCCCTGCCTTCAGAAACATTTATTACATTTCACATTGCACAAATAGCTCCAGCCTCCCGCCGGCTGCAGAAACACATTGAATTATTTTAATCAGAAACAAGAATCGTGTTGTAAGTAACTGTAACGCAGCACAACAGGAAACTCAGTCTTGCAGACTCCTTCGGAACAAAGATTCAAGCTTTCCTCTTCCCTCTTCGCGACTATCAATCAAACTCTAAAAATAAAGCCAGATATACAAAATTATCCTGCCATCAGGGCCTGAAAATATTTCGGTTAAGCATCTGTCAGTGCTTCCATTATGTATCTCAATTTCCCAGGTTCTCTATCTTCACTTTTCAGATTGCACCAGGCTGAAACTTGGCAGGCGCCCCGAGGACGGCACTGTAACAGTTTGCTTAACAGCAGCCGCTTAATATTCCTGGAAGCCGGCAGCACGGGGAGGCTGTATTTCTTACTCTGTCAGGCCCAGTGATGCAAACACCTGCGGCTCCCACAGATTTTGGTCGAAGCCAGAGTTACCTTCAGCACTTCCCAAAAATCAGGCCACGTGCTCTGCCAGGCTTGCTCCAGCATCAGTCCCCCCTCGGAGCATTAGGGATGCCAAGTCTGCTCTGCACTAAGGCCAGCACAGCTCCTCCCGATTCACAAGTGGGCAAGACAGGGGTAACCCCTGACTGCAACGCCTTGCTCCCCTGCGCAAGGCTGCAGCATCGGGCTGCCTCTTACCCCTCCTCCTGCATCCAGCCTGACACCCAGGCGCTCACTCCCCGGCTCCTTTGCTCGGCTCCCACCACCCATGTACCAGTTGCTCTCCTCCCTGCATGCGTCCTGGCTCGGCCCCGTTGGGAAATCTCCCTTCATTCCCAAGAAATTCCGGAGAAAGTGTTGGGTGAAAGGAATGGAAATAGCCTGCCTTTCCCAGGCTCACCTCCTGCCACCGCCCAAGGGCTGCGGGGCCACCACCACTGCTGTGTCCTCTGCCGCTGCTGGGGCTCACCTCCGCCAGCCCCGCACCAAAGCCTTCATCCCAGGCATCCTCTCCAGCAACGCCGCCAGCAGTTAGCAAGACCCTCCCAACAGCTGCTGCAGCCCCAGGGAAAAGCACTTCATTTCTTTTTTTCTTCCTCTTGGAAAACAACAATATTTTAAAGCTAATCTAGCAAGGACTGGGCATGAACATGCATATTCTCGTTGTTGTGGTCCTATTCGGTACAGCCAGGACCGGCAATATGCAGCTGGTCCCCATGACCCATAAGATCTCTTCTTGTTTCTAAAGCGGTAGATGAGGCAACGAGAGTCACAACAGTTTTGCTCTGCAGACTATTTGTTTTTTCATACTGGGGAAAGTGGGAACATATGTGAGGGGGGATGGGTGGTGGCAGCATTTGTGACGCTTAATTTACTAAAACCACACACTGCACAGATCTCCCATCTTGCTTCACTCAGAGAAATCAGGGTTCTGTCAAACCGGCCAGCTTGGACAGACATCTATCCCAGGCAACGCACCGCCGGGATGGGGGATCCTTTCCCAGAGATGTCCGAGGCCAAAAGCATCGTCTTCATCACCACCTCACCTGGGTAAAACATTAATTTGCTTACCCTCTGCCTCATTAGAACATCAGGTTTTTGGTGGAGCAGAGGCGGTCACTTCCCCCGTGCATGGACCCTACCAGATATCAAGGAAGACGCTTGGATTTTAATGGTAATTCAGAAATTACACCCAAGCTTTCTCTCCTGGTATTACAGCCTATGAAATAAGTGAGACTGAAACAGGCACAAAACAATGTCAAGAGCAGGATCGGGTCCTGTATTTGAAAACTATTTAATTTATAGTCCCTCAGTATACGAATTATTAAGAAAGAAAAATATCTATTGCCTCCCAAATGTCACCATATCCACCCGACTTCCTTGAATCTTTGAATGGATTTACCAGTGCCAGGGGCAATCTCATTTTCTAGAAAACCTGTTTTACTACCTAATATTCCAACCAAGTCTATGGCTGATCACTTAAATAGGCTTTTACCAGGCAGGGCAGGCTGTACGTCTCATTTCACTCAGACACCCTGCAGCAGGCTCCGTGCGTGGGTGGGGAGAGGAGAAATCACAGCGAGCAGAGCAGGATCTCTTTCTGTCAAATTAAAATTGTGATTAATTCCAAATCAGTGCTGTTTGCTAAGATATTTTAAAGTTGTTTAATTTCAATAACTGCAGCGTGCCTGATATTGGATGGAATGAGAGCAGCACCGCACCCTCGGCACAGATGATGCTGAAGGGATGAGACGTTTCGTAAGAGGGATAAAAGCCTTGGGGTCCTGCGGCGCGGATGAGGGAAGGGATGCTCCTGGCTGGAGTGCCCCGGCAGCCCCAGCACAGCTCAGAGAGGCTTAGGAAGCTGAAGACCCGATAATCAAAAGCTGTCCTGAACATTTCACTGTCTAATCGATCATTTGCAATGTTTACTGATGAAAGAGCGATAAAACCTCTGCTTTATCCCTGCAGTCCTCAGGTACCTCCAGCAACTCCGTGGGAATTGAATACATTGATTTATTGTAGCACACCTAATCTGTATGTACAAGCACACGGAGGAAGAGGCTGATCCTTCGACACGTACACAGTACAATGAATCTTTTATTTTAATGTGCCACCCTGTTAACCCACCCACAATATCGCGTGCACAGATTGCTCCAGCACGGATATGCTGGAAAGGAAGAGATAGGGTATTTGAGGCCTGATCCTGCAAATCTTACTCAAAGGTCACCCAGACATAAATAATTTAATCTGCTCAGTTCATGCCAGGAAGACCAAGAAGTGCCTGGAATATAAGGACTTTCACAGGCAAAGGGAGATACCAAAACCCAACAGCCAGATGCCGAAGCCACACCGCAAGGCTCTAAGGAACAAAATGTCACTCCTGAGTGCCTCCAGGAGGGACAACCACCCCAGGGCGGATCATCTTTAGTATCATTCATTAACATCCCTGGATATCTAAGCAGCAGCTACGCTTATTACTGCACAGTGGAAATAATTCTGCCAGGGGACTGACGTCCTGGGAGCCAACAGCTTGCAGGCAGCACAACCAGGGGTGATTTGGCTACTTGGTTTTGCGTGTAGCTCTGTGCTCTTGAAAAATATTTGATTTATTGAAGGTTCACCTTAGATCTCATCAAGGCTTAGATACGACATCCAGTAAATCATCTCTCATTACTCAGAGAGGAAAGTCGTGCTGCACGAAACAAAGAGATGCTGAAAGTTAGCCTCGAAACGGGGAAGGAATTGCTAACTTCTGCTGGCAACCAGGAATTACCCTGCTACACCCAAACAGCTCAGAGGCAGAGCACTAATTGCCTGCTGTCTCTAATGGCATTTTAACAGTTTCTGAGAGAGAGTGGGATTCTCACGATACAAACCCTTCTTCAGCCACGTGAGCCTACTGTAATCAGCAAATCTCACGCGCCTTCTGTGTGAGTGCACTGCATCTCTAGAAACATGTAAGAGGCCAAATGACTTACCTGGGAGAACAGAAACAGCTCCAGAGGTGAGATCTAACACGCACACACATTCAGGGACACTGTTTGAACTTCGCTTTGCCCCATTAGATTAAATCTCCCGTGGCTCACAGAGTCAAGAAGTGCTAAGAGGCAAGTTACACAGCACAGAAGGGGTGGGTTTTTTTTTTTCCAAAAAGATCATTATGAACTGAAGTCCTAAAAAGTTTTCTTACAAAGCGATCTTAAACTATAGGATCAATTAAAAGGAGAAAACTGGATTTAGAAGAGACCTACAGGTCATTTTCAGGTGAGAAAACAGGTTGTTCGTTGTGGTGGACAAGGCAGCAACTTGTTTTGACCTGCTACAAGGACAGGTGGAATCCCAAACCAGCAGAAGTGACCTGTGTTAGTGGGAAGTGGGGCTGAGAAACAGCCGGGCTGGTTAAAGGCTGCACTCTGATGTTCTGCATCACACCTTGGGCTAAAGGTGATGAGATATTATAGTGTGGGACACTGGACACAGGCTAATGCATGACTATCACAGCCAAACCCCACAAACTAGGCTTTGAAAGTTCCTTTCCTCAAGCAAACTGCATCCAGCACCCCTGTCTGTTGTTTACCCATCACGGAGGCACAAGGAGCACGGCACACGGATTCATCTCCCCCTTCGCCCGCTTCTTCCCTCCACTCCAAAAGCAGGGGGCTGTAAAGAGAAAATCTGAACTGCTCCCATACCTCGCTTGGCTCCCAGGTACCATTGCCTTTATTACAGCAATGTAGTCCTGGGGTATATCCTGCAAGATGGAACCGCAGAAGGGAATGATTGTCAACGTCCACACGCTGAGATCCCCAACCGTGCCCAAGCCACAGCTTCCCAGCGCAAACAGCTTCGCACTGGAAATGAAAAGCAACATCAGATAGCAGCCCTATGTGTTATCTCGTCCCTCAATACCTTCTCCAAAGTTCAAACTACAGCTCCAGCCTGGAGTGACAGTTGGGAGTGATCGGATCAGAGCGAGAGGGGAAGCTCCAGCAGCGCTCTGCATTGCTACTGCTTGTTCCTACTACCTGTTCCCCATTAATTAAACTGATAGCTTGTGTTCGCCGAGTTGATACAGAACAAGGGCAAACAAAGGATTAGGCAGAACACATGAAGCCTTCAATAGGTGTATTATTGAAAAACATCTCTCCCCACCTCCCCCACACTGCCTCCGCATCTCCTGCAGCAGAAGATTTCAATTAGGGAATGGGGGAGCAGGAGGAGGTGGAGATAAAGGGAAAATAAAATTGCTTCCCAGCTTCCTCCTGGCTTGCACACACGGCACGCGCGGGTGTGTTTTGCACACAGGCACTGCATTAACACCTTGCTCTCATCTGGCTTGAGCCGCATGTGTGCACTCCTATCCTAGGGGGCGGGTAAAAAAAAAGAGAGAAATGGGGGGCTTTGCATGATGGGCACCCCAGCCCAGAAAGACAAGATTGCCCCAGTGTGAGCTGACCCCCGGGACTACGGAGAAGTGGACTTGTTCCCTCTTCTTCTAGGGCTGGGCTGGAGGGGTGAGGAAGGAAATGTAGGATTTCCAGAGCCAGCTTTGCAGTTGCTAATTGTGATTCCCCTCGTAACTCCGCTCGGTGGATCCAGGAGGCTATCTCCTGCAGGCACTGCTGCCCTTGAGATCCATGAGCTCCTCCACGAAGCTACTGTTAAATGCACCAGACATTGCGCTTGCTCGCTCAGGTATCTTACTGCCATGCTAATTTTCTAAGACAAGCTGTGTGAATCCCTCCCCTCCATTTTACTATTTTTAATTTGGTTCTTCTGGTGGTGGTTTTTTATGTGCTTTTTGAATCCAGGTGAGCACATGAACCTCTATTGGCCTCAGTGGGTTTCTCTCTCCATGCAGCTTGTCTCAATTACCAGTGATGCATTTTCCTCCTCTCCCTTTTACATCATGCGTGTTGCCCAATAAAGGTGAATAACAGCGAGATCTTTCATAGCTTCCTTCCTCACCTGCTTGAAATTCCATCCACACTTTCAACCCAAGGAAAAAAAAGTCCATTTTTGTGCTCAACGACGCTCCCAAGTCAAACCTCAGACTAATAAAAATGACCGATCCGAAGGATCTGCCACTCTGGGAGGCAGAGCTCAGCTCTCAGGCAGCTGCTAATGGACTACGGCCACCCGACTTCACCACCGAGCTGCTGCGAGGGCCTCTTGCCTGTTAAAAGCAAGATGTTGTGAGCAGCTCAGGTCAGGGAAGGATGAAGCAGAGCACAGTGGTGAGATGCTGTGCCTGCTCTCATGCAGCCAGGAGGGCACCCGGAACGGTGCTTTACAAGTCATTAATGTGTCACAGCCACATATTAGAAAATAGGTGCAATTGGCTGGGTGGAAAATTAAGCGTTTTGAGAGAGTCGCGCTTGGACAGATTCGCCTGAAGTGTGGCAGGTTGTTATCTTCATGCAGTGGGATACAGAGGAACTGAGGATGGGAACGTCACCACGAGCTGTGTGCTGCAGGGTGCAGAGCAGAGAGCACCCCTGGCATGCAGGCTTGCCATGAAGCTACGTGGTATCTGAATCGCTCCTTCCTAACCACCTCATTCACTCACAAATTGAACAGAAGTGGCATTATATCCTCACATACTCATCAAATTGATGATGGTTGCGCCTAGGAGGCACCACCAAGATCCAGCTCCTGCTGCGCTTTGTGCATCAAAGGAGATGACAGACCCAGCCCCGAAGATTTCATAACCTGAGGGGTTGTGAGAGCCCAGCAGACGAAAGGAATCAGCAGCATCCCAGTGGCAAAGGCTCGGTATGCCCACAAGAGACAAAAGCACCCCCAACCGTGCTGGGGTGCAAGATGTGAGCTCCCCAGAACAGCAAGTTCACGCCTCGGCGAGGTCACCCTGAGCCCACCGCCCTCCAGGGCTGAACAGATCCCCATTCATTGCGAATCCCTGCCGTTCCCAGGGCCCTTCGGAGAGGGGTTTAGGGCAGGGGTGCCCAAAGGCCATGAGGCTATGGTCTGAATTCAACTCCCGTTTTCCCCATGAGCTTTTGACATTCTGTAACAGTGAGTGGGTGACCTCAAGTTTTGCACGGCGAGGCAGGCGGACACACGCACTGTCATCTCCCCCAGCCCCCAAGGCCCTCAGCTCCAGCATCCCTTTAATTCCGAGCATGAGTTTCATCTACCGGCTTTGCCATGACCATTCCCAGAAAGCTCAGCCCAGCGTTCACCAGAGGAGGAGACCTTCTCTCTGGGGCACGGCTGATGGATGGCGAAGGACACCCTTCCCTGCCGCACTGAACGGAGCGCCGGGCAGGCAAGCAGCTGAATGCTGCTGCCACAAACACCTTTATCCGGGTAAATAATGATGCCATGTCGGTAGCTTTATGAAAAATATTGGGATGAGTCATCCTGAGGATTAGAGCCTGAAACTGAGGAACACAAGAATATCTTTGCATGGCAATGACATCCTGCTGTATCTTTTTTTTTTTTTTCCCCCCCAGCTAATTCTGTAATCACCCTTAATCAGTGCATTGGAGAACGGGGCAGCCCGTACAGCTTTAGGTTCAAGTAAAAAGAGATCCAAAGCCCTCACTATGCCTCAGCCACAAACCAGACGGTGTCCACTCCAAATGGGCTGCATGATACCCGATGGCAAATCAAACCGGCCTCATGCTCCCACCTCAAGATGATTCACATTCATTTGTTACTTCATAGAAGATCTTTAACCCAGGAAGACAGATTAATAGCCAGAACTTAATTAGGTAGCCTTTGAAGAAGCAAGGGATGCTTTGGCTGCTAGCCATGTTATCCTGCAGCCCAGAATTTCCCCAAGGAGCTGCTGCTTTCAGCATCAGGGACCCAAGCCGGAGGGATGGTATTTATTGCTAGCTGTTCACCGTTGGCCATCTCTGCCCTTCTCATGCCTTGCGCTTGAGTTTAGTGCTTCCAATCAGGCAACTTTTCAGACTTTTAAAGCAGTTTGTTCTTCACCAGGTTATGCACGTGGTTATTTACTCAGGCAGCCATCCTTTACGTAAAGCAGACAGCTTGCTTTGTTTGAAGAGCGTAAAGCACGATGATATCCAAATGCAACTGGAATAACCAGGCTTCCCTTCAGAAGATGAGAGCAGCTGCATGTGGTGCCTCTGTTCAAAACCCCCAGAGCACTGAGCCTGCTGAAGTTGTCAGGAATGGGAACGAGAAGGGGTCCCTGCCCCCCTGGCTGATTCCCACAATAATTCCCAGCCAGCGTGATAACAACTCAAAAAGGTGCAGCTTTCTGAGGTGCGCCACGAATATACTAAAATCCGCGTAGGACGCCAGTTGGCTGCGACGCAAGCTGGATTGCATGCCGACTGTGCCGCTCGCAGAGCGGCTGGCGTGAAACGCCAAAACCTCGGAGCAAGAGGAGGGTTTCCCTTTGGGGGAGCTAATCCTGCAGCGCTTATCTGCAGCAAACCAGGACAGCTGGTGCCTTCAGAGAAAGAGCTCGTCGCTGCGGTGTTTGAGATGGTAAATGGAGTCTCTGCGGAGGAGCTCTGCTCCCCGCTGCGCTCCTGCGTGTCCTGATGCATGCAGGGCAGCCCTGAAGCTGCTGCAGACCTCGGCATCGCACGGTGCTCCGGAGTGCAACTGCCCCAGTGCTGCCCCACGGGTTGTCGGTACGGCTGCGGAGGGGCTTGGGACCTCACCCAGGGGATCTGAGGGCATTTACTCACAAAAATGTATGGTCTGGAAGATGCTGCTCCTGGTCCTGCAGAGCTGCGGGCAGCGTAGGATCAGAGGGAAGGGGAAGGGGGACTTTTCACCTTGCCTGCCTATCTTCATCCCAAAAAAGCCTTAATGATATGTGTGATTTCCTATGTATTATCCGCACTACAACCAGAATCTCACTTCTGATTAAATCTACATGCTTGACAATTCTCAGCAGATCTCCGAGGAATCAATACTTATTACCCAAAGAGCTGCAGCCTCGCTAAAATTAGTGTTAAGGGAAGTGCAGGTTTCTTCCTGCGCAACATCACTCGGTAGACGTTACTTCTGTGAGGGCCTTTAAAAACCATTAATGGCTCCCAGGAGAGCACTAATCATTTTCTACATGTCCTTATCCGCTTAATCCCATTATAAAGATTTTGTAGCGTGAAAGCCGACCACTCATAATCCCAAACTCAGATGGAAAGCTGGAATAACAGGCAAGTGACATTTGGGAGGAGAAGGAGGCACATTCTGCTTGCAGTGCCTGGACACTTGCACAGCCTCTTCAGAAACAACACAAGCGAGGGAATAAGACTAAGTATCTCCAGAAATACAGCAAACAGCAGTTTTAAAGAAGTTACATAGAGATGTCACCCAAAAAGTGTATCCTCAAGGTCACCCCACCTCACATATTGAACAGGAAACCCGGAACCATCATTCAGCTCACAGGGACAGGGATGTTTGTCCTTGATAGCCGTCTCATCGCACCTGATAAAACTTTTTGACACCTTTTGGGGGATTGCCAAGCCCCACCTGAGCGTGAGTGTGGCGGCGAGGGTGCCCCCATCCCACAGGCACGGCAGGGACAGACCCCCGCCTGCTCCCCCAGCGACACCACCGCAGACCAAACCGGAGACTCCCGGCTCCCAGGGCTCCTCTCTAACTATCCGAATTGAGTTAAAAGGTGCTCTGCTAACAGCTTATTCAATGGAAATCTCATTATCCAGAGCTCTGCCAAGAATTTATTCAAAAGAGAGCCTTCACACGGATCTTTGCCAGTAGTTCATTGAAAGGGAATCTGTTATGGGGTCAGATGCTATTTTATTCCAGTGGAAACCCACAAAGATGGACTTTGCTAATAACGGGGTCAGTCCTGACATGATTAAATGAGACTCCTCTAACGGGCTAAAGCTAAGGAACACATTAAAAGCTGTCTTACGTGGAGAGAAGCACTAGCCTGCTGCCCACCTCATGAAAATACTGTCTTTGTACACCAGCAATGTAGTTAAATACATAAATAAAAACCCTGAACATACATTTAGAGTCTCCAATAAAAGCTTGCAACCATTTTTCAGTTTGCAGAATGTCACACTTTCCCATTGCGTCCTTCTTGTTCCAGTCCCCAAGGCCCCGCAGAAGAGCTGCGACGCTCCCAGGGACCACGAGCATCCCCCGGGGCCACCCGCGGTGCCCAGCCTCAGCACGGGACAGGTCGCCTGGCCACGTACCGGGGTGATGCAGCCAGGACGTCTGGGAAGGCGCAAGCTTTAGGCCAAGGGCTAGGAGAGATTTGTTTTTGAAAAACCTTGATTACTTCAGTCTGAGTCTAATAAAAATGGAGGGGACCTGGCCCTATCGATCTCTGCAGAAATGGGGAGGAAGTTTTGATTTTGTTTCATCACCAGCAAATATAAGCTGGTTCTGATTTTGATAGTGGCAGAAAAAGTCAAGGCTTAGCTTTGGCAAAGCAAAGCGCGAGCTGGTTTACCTTAAAGGTGCCTTTTCTGCAAAACTCAAACAGTCTGGAGCAATCTAGGACTTTGTTTACCTCTGACAGAAAGAGTTTCAAATACATTGAAGTTTATTTTCTAAATAAAACATTTAAAGGCTTGAAAATGCCAAACCTCCTTTCTTCGCTGGCTTGAACAGCAACCAGAAGCAGTTGCACAGATAAAGATCTTAGTGTGCTGCAAGTGTATAAACACCTGCTTTTATCTAGACGCAAAGCTGTAAATATTAACAGCACAAACTCGTTTATTGCCAAGCTGTGAGCCGGGTGCCTCGGTGGCACGGTGACACAAGGAGCACAATCATGAACGTCCGAGCAGGGAGGTCTTGGGACTACCCAGTCCCACCTCCTGGCCTGGAATTGGGGGACACCCGCCCCCAGCCAGCCTTGACAAACCCATTCGGAGACCCTACAGCATCCATAGGTAGCACATCCCAGTGTCCCACTAACCTGACAGGCACCAGGCTCTCCCCCAGCCTGGCCTGGCTGTATCCCTGCTGAGCCAACGGGAGAAATAACTTTCCATACAACGCTCCTCTTGCCCTCCAGAAATGGTATTTGCTTTTTCTCCTAGCAACTGTATTGCATCGCTGAGCAATTTTTTTTTTTGTCTTATCGTGATCTGCCATGGACCCCAAATACTTCTAGCACACGCTTGCACCAAGGTCGCTATTCCCCGTCTTGCAGAGCTGATTTTGCCCTGCAAAGAGAAGGTCTTGGCCAGCTTCACACGCAGCCTCATCCCGTGCTGAGCAGCAGCGCAACGAGCCAAGGTCAACGCGAGTCGCAATCCTGCCTTCCAGAGCGCCTGCAACCTCTTCCACCCCCTGTGATTCGCAAGTTTGGTAACTGTATCATCTGTTATATTGTCCAAACCACTAATGAAAATAAACAGTGAATAGAAGTGGATCCTGGAGAGACCCATCAAAACCCAGGCTGAGCATGAGTAATAATAACCTGCTTGTATTTCTGGTAATAACGTCTCCTGTGACTAGAGTGATATGCAGCACACTGCCAAATAGCCCAGGATCAGAGAAACAGGGCTTCATTCGTTGCTTTATTGAAAGAAATTAAGTATTTCAGCTGCAGAAAAACTGCAGTTAAGTTTTGCTTAACATAGCAGCTCCAAAGTTAAAAATTAAGGCTGGTCCTCAAAACTGGAAAGCTGATTCCCACATACCTTAAGACGGAGCGTGAGCTGTTTAAATACCAGAGCTGGGTCTGGACCTTCGGTAGGTGTTGCCTGGATTACAGCATAGTCCCAAATGCATGCTGGCTCCTCTGCTTTCATAGAAAAGCCTTTTTTTACCCATGTCCCAGGGAGAAACCTCAGCACATTCCCATCATTTCCAGCTAAAAAGAGATCTCACCTGCTGACGGAGCGGACCTCTAGGAAAATTACCATCAGGGGCTTGGGGGAAATCACTCAGGCAGCCTGACTGCAATCCTACAAGCAATAGCTGTGTGCTCTTGGTTTTACAGTCTCAGGATGATGCATTATCAGCTAGAACATCAGGCAGGTCACTGACACCAGTATTGTCCAAGTTGGGGATGGGAGGGAGACCCCAGTTTGGGGTCCAGACCTGGCTTTTTAACAGAGCTATGCACCACTGCTCTGATGGCAAGACAGAGAAAAAACACTCCAGCAACAGCAGTGAAGCAGTTTTCTTGCTTCAGCTCTGGCAACCTGTTTTGCTACGAGATCTTCCAGGAGCAGGAGGAATTCAGCATCAAACTGACTTGTATTTTCCCATTAGGAGCCCCTCTGTGTATCTTTTGTTCTCCCCCTTGAGGAGAGCTAAGGACTGCCAGATGATTAAGGGTTGTTATAACAATAATAATAAAAAAGCCCGTCAAGTTAAAGAAAAACATATTCGCTGGCCCGGCGGTGTTGCCATCAGCAGCTCTGCGGGCAGGGAGGGTTTCGGGGCACATAGATCAGCCGCTTGTTTTCGGCGCCCTGTGGAGAAAGCCAAGTGCCTGCAGCTGCGTGGGCAGGGGGGGACCTTCTGCACCTTGTTCTGCCACGACTCCTCAGCAGCTGGTGCAGCTGAGCGAGTGCTGGGCTGCGAGCGCTCTGTGAGCCCAAGCAGGCTCCTTAGCGCCGAAATCCACGTGCACCCAAGGGTGCAATCCTTGCATCGAGCACGCATGTGATAGGGATGGGTAAGCCCATCTTATCCCAGGCTTTTAGCTTTGTGGTGGGCTAACCACCTTTGTGAGGAGCCAAATGGAAATCAAAGAAGACGCGCCCTTGCCCTTTGCTGTCTCCGTACCGCCTGCGTGCGCTTCATCTCCAGCAGAACCCTGATGTTCACCAGCAATCTGCACAACCTGTGCCAGTGCACAATAAGTGGGCACAAGGATATACCCACCGGCCCCAGGACCCGCAGCCACGCAGCACGGCTCTGCCATAACGCCTCAGATGACACCGTGTTGCCATGCAATAGATCCAGGCGTGATGAGACGCAGAAGAGTAAATTGCTCCATTGAATCTGCAGCAGGAGTTTGGCCACCAGCCGTGAAGTCTTTAAATAGTTGATTAAAAGTAACTGTGATGCTGCCAAAATTACTGACAGACAAATCGACGCTTGTCTTCTCCAAACTGGGTGTCACGGGCTGCCTGGTAGAAGCCTACGCGCCCCGTGCGCCGCCTGCCTCCCACCTGCAGCTCGCCCAGCCTCATGCAGGACAAGCTCCCTGCAAAGAATTCCCTATTAGCAGCTCAGCTACACCTGCAACAGCAAGAGAGCCTAAAAATAGGGTGTTGTTTTTTTTCTCCCTGGCTGGCTGGAAATATTCATGGAAGAATGAGGAGATGAACAAATTATTTAAATTGCATCAACCCAAGAGCTATCAGTGCTGCCGGAGATGCTCCTCGAAGCCCAGATAACTGCGGAGCATTCTGCTGTTGCACATGACATTGGGATTTCATACCCCGTTCACAAGCTGCTAGCAAGGAGATGACACTGTTTTTGATATAAAATGACGAAAGCAGAAAAAAAGCGCGCCATTTTTAGACTACTTAGCATCATAATAGAGCTATACAGGCCCAAAATATCTTGTGCGGCAAAGAGAAGGAATTAAAAATTCTCATCACGCCTCCCTGTGAAGTGGCTCTTAGCGATTTCTGACGCTACTCAAAATGGATTAGGAAATACTGCGTGTCCTCTTTGGCCAACGCAACGCCGTGTGTTTAGTATGTAGCACATAGTACGTAGCACACAGCAAGGAGTTAAAAGGGCAGGTACTGCACAAAAGCAGATTAGCCGCGGCGGCACCCAGCATCTGGAAGAGCTGCGGCTTTGGCCATGGTTTTTGATCCAGCTGGGATTATCCGTGGCTGTTTCAGATGTGGAAAGCCAGTCTGTGATCCCAGTGGATGGCTCTCCTCATCGCTCCACTTCAATGGAAAACGGGAAGGACCCAGCGGGTGCTGGGCCAGCTGCTGCCTCTCCCCCATGGCCGGCTGCTCTCCAAACGCCTCGCTGGACTGGCACCAGTGAATGCATAATCCTGCTGCTTCCGATTGAAAGAACCACCAGTTTTAACAGCTACTAACCTGGACTCTTCCACAAACTTTAAGGAAGCTCTAGAGAGGTTGCTTGATTACATGGAAAAGGGCAAGATGCTGAAAGAGAGACTATTAACACAGAGCTAGATAAAGAAAAACAGCTTTGGGCTCCCTTGCTGCTGGGAACGGCTGCCGCATGCCATGCTGCACTTCAAGCTGTGATCAAACACAGCCTGGGCAGTAAATCAAGTGCAAATTCTGTTTTGAGGACAAAGCACCAAAATTCAGATATATTCCTGGAATGTATCAGGAAATAGCTGTTTTTTCAAGCACCATTTCTTGAACTGCTGCTGCCCACAGAGCGCACGCAGGTGGTCTGTGAGCCCCTCCAGCCTGTCCCCCTCCTAATGCCCGGCTCCCAGACAACACCGACTTCTTACCCCAGGAATTAACGTTAAGGGAATTTCATCCTGGCAGCTACAAGGCTATGTGTCCAAGTAAAATAACAACGCACGGGTTTTATCCATAATAACAACTGCTCTGAAACCTTCCAGACTTCAATCTCCATATCGCAGGGTCCTTCGTATGAGCCAGGTGCCCCACGGCTCCTTGCTCTGCTCCCACAGCCCCCCTCCTTTCCAGCTTCCTCAAAATAGGAAGCATCTTGGGGAGAAACACATGAAACCCAGGGGCCACGCATCCCCCCTGAAAAAGCACCAAAACAATCTGAATCTTTATCTGGAGTCCATCAGAGACTGCCTGTGAAGCTGGCCAGGAAACTTCAGGAGAGGTTGAGCTGATTCCATGATGTCAAGGTCCCCACCAGGATGAGAACAGTGTTCCAAAGCAGCTGCCCCCCGCAGCAGCACCCAACCTCGGTGAAAGGCAGGAGCCCAGGGAGCCCAGGTAACCCGACTGCATCTCCCCTGTGAAGGAGACCTTGCTGAGCTGCAGCGGGAGCGAAGCACCCATGCTCTCCCGAAAAACCCCAGACACAAACTAATTCTCTGCCCTTTCAGATGATCCTCGAGTCACCGCTGTGAGTCACAGGGGCTTGTCTGCTCTTTTTCTGGCAAAGTTTCGCCGGCTTTGCAGACATTTGCTGCCCTACGAGAGGTGCGGTGCCCGGCCGCCGGTGCACAGGTGCTCAGCCCCCCTAAACCTGCCCCGGCAGTGCACCCAGCAGGTCACCCCGGCTGCCCCAGCCACTCCTCCTCATGCTTAAAAGGAAAATAAATCCACTCCCCTCATTCCTAAAGTGATTTAACTACCCAAGACAGCCTTAAAAATGCTGTGATTATTGTTATCATCCACATGGGACAATTAAACGATTACAACGGGAGAGGGAAGGGACTCGTCCCAGCGGCGCAGCGATGCTGTGGATTCCCCCAACTCCCGCTACTGGCCCGGTGACCAGCCGGCAGCTTTCCTGCCACTGGCTGACCCGATCCCGGCAGGTGAAATGCCGGAGGAGCCCTTACACAGCCGTAAAAGCCCTGTCTCTCTGATCGCATCTGGATTAAGAGAAATGTAGTTAAAGATGTGTTAGCAAGCCACCTGTAAAAAAACCAGGGGTTTAACGCATACATTCTGTTTAAAGCAAGCCTTAATGGGAAGCCTAGTATTTACTTTGATCTGCTGACGGGAATAAAAATATCTTGACCTGTCTTGTTCTGCATTGGGATTTTATGTTGATTTATTCCATTGAAAAACACGCCTGTTTTCCTAACGCAGACAGAGCACAATTGCCGAGGGGCACCACGGATGCCGTGTGCTGTGTGAGCCTTTTGAGAAGGGCTGCAGAAGTTTGCAGGAGGAGACATTTTGCTTTATGAATACAAATTTATGGCTAGATGGAGACCTGCCCCTAAACGCAGCCTGCTAAACGAGCACATCTCAGGTATTTCAGAACCTTAAACCTACCGAGTTTTTCTTCTCCCGTGGCTGATCAACCTCACCCGCCCGTATCCATCCCTGCGCCTGTGTCCGAAATATCCCCCTGTCCTGGATGTACATCAGGTAACACGCAATGGCACATCCTCACGGAGCCCTGACCCTTCGGCTCGTGCCAAGCAAACCAAACGCCACTCCTCCGGCTGGGGGTGCCCTGGGCTCCTGGTGGCCAACGCAAAGCAACAGCCTTAACCCGAAATTACTGGGGGAAACCACGGAGGCCACACCAGGGTGGAAAACTGTGCCAAGAAAACAGCTGCACGCTCTGGGGTTACCCATCAATAAATAAATAAATGTATAATGGCGGGGGGTGTGAATGGGAAGGTGCAGAAATGACCAAGGGGTGAAGCCGAAGCTGCTGGCCCAGCAGCAGCAGAAGCAAGCGGCGTGCGGGGGGAAGGGAGCGTGTGCACGGGGGGAGCAAGCAGTGAGAAAGGAAATGGAGATTGCGTTAGGGGTTAAGACAAATACAAATATCTTTTTTTTTCCCCTCTTCCTTTTTTTTTTTTTTCCCCCCAAGTGTGGAATACAAAAAAGGATCATTGAAAGAGACTCAAGGGGCCTCTGGAAATACAGGGGGATCAGGTTGCTGACAGAGAAAATAGATGGTGCTGAAATATTAAGAATGTGTTGCCTTGGTATTTGCTAAGAAAGATGGGCAAGAGAGAGGCTGCAAATGTGACCCTGCAGGGGAGGAGGGAAGGAATAAATTCCACCACAAGGAATAAAATGCAGAGTATAATTTAGCATACAAAATCTCTTAATGACGCCACTGCCCTTGCTGCAGCACCCATAGCAGTGAGCTGTCCTAAACAGCAAATTATTGTTAAATGAGAGTTGCTTATTCCAGAAGTATCATTATTATTAGATAAGGCGAGGCAAAAGTTAAGCAGCGACATCCCTAGGGCGCACATCAGGCGTGGGAGCTGCGGGGAAGCGGAGGGCTGGCTGCAGGTCCCCGGCTGTGGCAGCCCCCCACCCCGAGCCTCGGCCAGCTGGCCAGGGCCACCCCACTGCCCCACCGCTCTCCAGCCAAGTGATGTTGAAAGAGGTTCAGAGAAAGACATCCAAAGCGGAGAGAGTTATCTGCAGCCAGCAGAAATCTCTGCAGCTCTGGAGATTGCACCTGTCACTAGAAATAACTGGAGCTAAGACTTGCTTCTCTTTTTTTTTTTTTACCCCCTATCTTTTTTTTTTTTTTTTTTTTTTTTTTTTTTGTCTACCAGCTGTGTCTATAGGTGATGCTGGCAGTATACGTCTGAAAATAACTGCAGGCTACTGATGTGCCTTTCCTGCTTGGCCCAGCGATCCTCAGAGCACAAACAAATGCCATCAGCACATTTTTTCCAAAGGGTGAAAGATTCATTTCAAGGGCTCTCAGATCTCAAGAATATTTACACTGCTCAGAACAAATCTTGCCTGTGTTGACATACCAAGCATATTCACTTTATTTATGATTATTCTTTTATAAAAATCAAAATCGCTAGATTTTACTCAGGAAAACTGAGAAAAGTGCTGGTGTAACAGGAAAAGCATAAATGAGAGAATGGAAAGAGGATGGACGGGGACAGAGAAAGGAAATGAAGATTAGAAATAAAAAGGAAAAGAAAAAGCCCTTGTCTAAAGCTCAGGAAATGAGTTGGCTTCTCAGAAATATTAGTACAAGAAAAGAGCTCGGACAGATATGGATGACTAAGGAAATCACAAAACCTATCAAGGAAAATAAGAAGGTTTCTGACATTTGAGGCATCATGAAACATGAAAAGCAACAAAGGGAGCGTGAATCAAGCCAGAAAGGGTACACAAAACAGACTGGAGTTCATGTGCAGAGTGTGATTTTTCTATTATATGAATATAAAATATTAAAGCAGATGCAGTGGCTGAACATTGGGCTGTATGCTCACCCCAACTCCCCTGGCAGCACCGTGGTTGGTGTGCTGCACCCTGTATCACGAGGTGCAGAAAAACGTACAAAAACCTGGATAATTTAAGAAAAAGTGATTCATCCACTTCTGGAAGATGGGCTGCTTGGCAAAGCAAAATATCCATGCAGGCCTGTGTATCACTCTTGGCTAACCCGAGGCGAAAAACCTTCAGCTGCTCTCCCATGATTTATCTGCCGATTGATGGAGGATGGAGTGAAGATCTTTTTTGGTTGTTTTTTTTTTTTTGATCCTGAGCACCCAGCATCAGCATTTTGGTGCTGGCACAGATTGTTTTCCATGCTGTAAAAGCTGCCGGTGGAAGCTCTGCTCTGGCAGGACAGGGTTGTGAAGGGAGCCAGCTGAGCAAGCAGGGATGCAGATCTCCGCATCCTTGCGCAAAATCATGCTGTCCCACCACACAGGTTTTCCACGTTAGGCATTGCTCTCAAAACCGTATTTTGGGGTTTTGGCATTGTAGAAATGCTCCCCAAACCACCCCTGCTCCACTTGTGCCTCTCTCCCTCCACATTGCATCTGGCACCGTGCTCACCTTGGCGCCCGCAAAGCGAGCCAGAGGGTGGAAAGAGCAGAGCGAGGCATCGCTCCCAAAAACTGGCTGTCGAGTTTGCAACCCCCAAATGTTGGTGGTTCTTGGAGACCTGCAGGGCCCAAGAGAAAGTGCCAGAAAACGCACTCCCTGAAGCGGTGTTTGCTGTGCTGGGTGGCCCCAACACTCGAGTGGGGAGGAGCGGTGGGGACTGCACCCTGGGATGCCCCACGGCAACGGGCGTTTATCCCGAAGGAGCTAGTGGCCGAGCCACAGCTGTGCTGAACTGCAGTAAAAATATTTGCTTTTTTTCCCCGGGGGGCGAGGTGCTCATGAGCACCCAGCAGATTTGCAACGGCAGGACAGAACGGGCATGGCTTCAGGTGGCGTGAGTGGAGGAGATGTGGAGAACACCCGTGGGGGGGCTTTACATGGGCCCAGCGCGATGGGCTGACCGGGAGCCGAGCTGCCCCCCTGGCGCCTGTGCAAAGGCAGGGCGATGCCAGCCCCCCTGCTAACAAAGTGACAGATGTGAGGGAATAACACAACTCCTTCCTTAGGAAAAGAAAACACAAGTTTTTACCAGTGAAAGCTATTTGCAAATTACACATCAACCTCAATTAATCTGCTCGAAGAGATGAAACACCTGTTTTGAAACAAACACCAAAGACTCCATAATTTCCACGGGTTTATCAGGGTCAGAAGTTCGTGCTTTATCTGCAGTAAAGCAGTTTGTTCCAGAGCTCCCAGAGCTTCCCCAGCGGTGACACCAGTCTTACAGGCTGCACTGAAATAGCTGGATAGGCCAACCCATAAACACATATAATTTTTGGTTTAGATGCTTCCTAAATCATACTCTTTTATCCCTTGGGCATCCTACCAACTTCCATTATCATGTTCTTATTCTAATAGGCACAATCTCAGTACCGCAAATCCCCCATTTTCCCCAGCTTTCAATCAACACTAAAGAGTAAAGATGAAAAAATCTGCATTTCAAATCATTGTTTGTTGTTATGACAACATCGCATGAATTTGGTCCTCGCTGCAGCTTTTTCAGTCTCGGGCTTCAGAGTATTGCCGAAGCTTTTATGAAGAGAGCACATTTGTACGAGACGGGGGCCATAGAGCCAAAGAGGTTAGCTTCACGTGATGTAAAGCATCAGGAGAAGCCTCCTGGAATATAATTCCAGCGAAAATTATCTCGGTGGCTAAGCAGAAACTCTTCCTCCTCACAGCCTTCCCCGAAATATGTCTATTATTAACTACATATACACACTATAGAACTGTATTTAATGTGTATATCTAGAGATACATCATTATATGACATACACGCTATAAAACTAACTGCAGCTGAGACAATAAAGACCCAAGCGGGTCTTTTGAAGGTGCCCCAGGCAGGGGCAGCCTCTCTTCCCATCAGAGGAAGGTTTTGGTGTACGGGATTATTCAGGCGTACGAGCCTCATGTGCTGCACTATAAAGAACGTGGATATACACAGGGAAAAAGGAACAAATGAAATAAGCATACAATTGGGACCTTTGGATCCAGTGAGGTGCAGTACTGGAATGCATGGGACCAGCAGCTTCGCAGCTTTTAGGGCCACAATTAATCACGATGAGTGCCTGAGACAGAGCTCAGGCCAGAGATCTCACCTGATGATTTCTGAGAATCCAGCCCAATATATTGCCAAAAAAACACAGCAACTATTTATATGAAGTTTAGGATTAAAGATTCTTCTCAATGTCAATAAAACACATTAATGGCTTTCTCTTACAGCATCCTCGCCCACCCCAGCCATGGTGACCGTTGCTGCCCCACACTGCCACGCTCCCTCCATCTGACAGTTCCACCCAGACAAAATGGGGATATTATCAGGATATTTTGAACTGACACATTTTGATGTGTTATTAATCTTTTAAAAGATTTTACAGAACGTTTAGAATGTTCAAGCTGCTCAGAGATCCCAGTTACTCCTGTTCATCACGAGAACTTCAGCCCTTGGGCAGGCGAACGCGTGCCGCTGGAGCAACCACGGGGAGATACGAGTAGCCACAGCTTTTATTTCATAAAAAAAAAAAAAGGAGAAGAGGTCTGCTAGCCTGGCGGGGAGCCAGGCCAGCATCAAGGGACCTCTTCTTGGGGGAATAAGCAGAAATTATCTGCTAGGCCCCACAGAGGCTATTTCAAGCTACAACTCCGTGAAGCTGGAAAGACGGCGACGTAGGAGGCTGCCCACGTCTCCCCCTGCACTGGTGCAGCTCCCAGAGGTGCTCATCCCATGGGTGCCGACATCCCTTCAATGCAACTTAAACTCAGTAGATAAGGGAGGGCGGCCGTATCTGGGAAGGGGAAGCTGGAGGGCAACGATGCTGGTGCAAAGGGGGAGTGAGGGGCAACGGGGGACGTCTGAACAGACGTGGCAACGGGGGTCTGCAGGAGGGAGGGGGAGGAAGGAGGAGAGATCCGGGGCTGGTGAGGAAGGCATTCCCAAGTAAGAGCCCTGCAGTTGTCCCTGGGGTGATGAGGGACCAAGCTGCATCAGCGCTGAGCATCAGCATCCGACTAAAGTAAAAACCGCAACAAAGCCCACAGTGGTTTTAGTGCATTAAAGAAAAAAAAAAAGCGTTCAAACTAAACTATTGCCATCTGCCTTCAGCTGAATGCGTGGCCACACATTGATGGCAATTCATAAATAGATTGGGAGCCTTATTAAAGGTTAGTAAAATTGTCCTGACTCCTTCTCTCTCCTCTCATTGACATGAATAGCTGCCATTCATTCCGGGGAGAGAATTTTGCTTGTACTGAACCAAACAAAAAAGGCCAGCACACAATCCGCACTCTTCATGGTGTGCTCCCCGCATTAGTGCAGTCATTCAGCCACAGATGTGCGGCTCTGCCCGAGCCCAGACTGCCACTTCGCTCAGCCCGTGGAGGGAATAAAGTCAACCGCAGCACAGCGAAGGGGTCATGCAGGGAAAAGCTCTTCCCTTGTTTCTTATTTCATACTCCCCCGCACACGAGGAGCCCGTGGCTGTCCTGTGAGCCAAGGTTTGCTGCATTTGAAGGGCGTTTGGTGAGGCCCACGGCAGCGATAACCTGTTAACCACCTAACAGCCACACACCGACCCCAGCTACAGCTGCGGCGTCCGCAGCACGCAGCCATCGCTGGAAACGGTACCAGGCGGTGGCTGAGGGTCAGGCAGCAAACGCTACCTCCCTACGTCATCCCAACACACCTGTGCCAGCACTACCAGTGTGTCCTGGCAAGAGGAAAAGTCAGGAAATATTTTTGCTTTTTAATATGGCTATGAAGACGGCCATTTTCCGAGATCTGTTTAAAAAATCCTTCGTACTTAGCTACTTGTGGACCAGCAGGCTACGAAGTCCCCTTCTTGCATTACAGGCACTGACGCGTGAGGGAGGCAGTAACCGGCTGTAGGCAGGAGGTAAAATACACGGAGCGTCTGCATGCTCAGCTGGCTACTCAGGATTATTACCCCATAAGATGCGTAAAATGTCAAGCAACAGCAGCTTTATAAGATTTTACGAACATCCATCTAATATACTTCATATGAGAGCTCATGAGAAGCAGAATAAGGAACTCCAATTTCACAGAAAGCTAAATGTATATATATTTAGAATATGTATGTTTGGAAGAAGGCACTCCCAATGATATTTCAATCAGTCCAGCAATGGGATTATTTCAGAAACAGCCACATGCTGAGCTTTCATTAGCATGTAGCATGAGAAAGATTTCATCACCTTAATAATTTTTCAACCTTCCCTAATATTCATGATTGCCCATTAGTTCCACTGCCTCAAAGTGACCCCTTCTGCTTTTTGTTATTAAGCAAAAAGACAGAAAACAAAATGAGATGCAACCTAGCAAACACAAACTAATGACATCTGGGGGGAAATAATTGGAAACAGAGATTCAAGGGGGAAAAGATGCCTTGGAGCCACAGTAAATGTGACTTAATTTAAAAGGTGGACAATAAATAAGATATGAGTTTGCAGCATGAGATATGTGCGTAAACTGCCAGCACGTTTTCAAGCTGCATAATAACAGGTTCCCATTGCAAACCCGGAAGGATTTCACCATTTCACCCTGCTCCTGAATGACCCTGGGATAATCTCACCTTCACCTCGCGGCAGAGGAAAGCAGCCCAGACGACCTGTTACTGGAACACTCAATTACACCAAAGGTTACAAAGGATCCCTAACACGAGCAGCCGAGCGAGATGACATACAAGGCTGAATGTGCTGAAAACATGCCCGGGCCAAAGACGTGGAGGAAATTAATAATTTGAAGGACAGAGCTAGAAACAAAGGGATGAAATGGAAGGGAAATGCAGGCTGGGGTTGAGGAAACACACCCCCAAAAGGACACACACGTTTGTCATATATATATATATATATATATATGTACATATGCTTCTCTGCTTATAACCATATATACATGGATATGTGTGTATTTTACCTTCACAATCTAAGGACAGGAGCGAAAATCACCTGGCTTGGACTTCTACAGATGCACGGCGCTCAGTGGCATTTCCACACCGTGGTGGTACAAAGGGATCTGCAGGAGTTTTTGCTGGATTATCAGGGAGATGCTTCAAATGTGCCAATGGGCTGCTCCCAGGCTGAGCTCCCTGACCTCCACCCGGTGGTGTGAACACCTTGAAAACTAACGTTCCCCACCAGGAACATTATTTAAGAAGACCTGAGATGACGAACAGCCCTTCTGTGCTGCTTTGCCGTAGATCTCCAGCTTTTGCTGGTGGCTTAAAGAGAAAAATCACCCAAACGATGCCAAACTCATTTACATCTTTTCCTTTTCTTCTTGCAGGAAAAAGTCAGCATCAAAAAAAAAAAAAAACACATACCAACAACAACCCAGTGATGGACAAGACACCGAGCAATGCGTCGGGTTTATTTTAATGGGGGGAGGATGTGGGGAAAGGGAATTCAGAGCCGCTCCTGCGAGGTGTGCATCATCTGCCCACGCTCCCCAAGCCTCCCAGCGCCTGCTGGGGAACGGCAATGACCGTGGCCACCAAAATGATACGACCTAAGCCTGCCCCTGCTGAAGCACTGGAAAAGCTGCTGTTATTTAAGTAAGGCCAGAACTAGACCACAGTCAAATAAAGACGTAAAGAGAGAAGTTCAGGGATGCCAAATTCTTTCCTTATTATGTCTCCTTACGTAAGTTATGCTACTGTAAACTGTTTAGGGCTTTGGAAACTCTGTCTGCATTAGCTACACCTCATTTTCCACTGAATTACAGCCAATTTTTTTTTTTTCCAGTGTATTTTATATGGGCTTCTTGCAGACCACAAGGAAATATTAGGAAACTCAGCTGGAGCAGGTAATTCCCAGGTTTCCATTTCACAGGTAGGTGAACAAGGGAGAGGAGAAAGTCAAGGCACAAAACCCACCTGCCCTTCTGAAGGCCACCCTGCACCTTTGGTCTGTAACAAAGTTGCAGCTTGAAATGCAAACAACCCCAAATGAACAAGTTTTGCGAACAAAACCAAGAAAATAGATTCTTTTTTCTGACATACACATCTGTTCATTAGAGCTGTCTCCCAGACCATTACAGCTGCTCACATTTTAAAAGAATAATAAACACTTCAGGCAATATTTACAAAAGGAATTAGCAACAAAATGCACACAAATAAACTTTGCTTAGGAATGTTTTGGCAATAAAATGTATTTAGTATATTTCTATGTACCCTCTTAAGCAACCAGGAAAATACAGGTGGTTTGATTCTGGTGCTGCGGGCAAGGACAAAGTAGCCTGACCTGGGGGGAAAATGGAATATTCTGCTGTAAATTTTGCTTGGTTTTCTGTTTTCAGCCTGACGGGGAATAGGTTATTTTGGTGTCTGCCATTCAGCGCAGTTAGGAAATACAGGGGCTCTTTCTGCACGACCCGTTTGTTATAACTGAGCACTGAAAAATTTGCCTGGTTGTATTAAACTGCCTGTTTTGTACCCTCCTGCCCGTGTCAGCTTACGATTGTATGGCTTCTACATTCATAACAATGTTTAGATGAGCTTAAAAATTTTAAATATTTTTATTAAAACACAAGGATAGCTCTGAGGTGGTTTGGCATTCGATCGGCTCACACCAGCCTCTAAAGACGTGGGTTTTCTAACACAGGGCACGGGCTGACCAAGAGACTCGCAGCCCCCGGTGCCAACCTTGCCGCTCGTCTTGCACAGTTTTAAGATGTTCTTTTCCCTTCAGAGTATCCCGGCTGAAACCACTGAGCTTGTCAGGTGGGGTTTGAGAAATAAGATTTTGAAGAGGAAAGAAGAGCTAAACGCCCCCTGCCTCCCCTCCCGGGTGCGCACGTTCCTCCTCCTCTGCCCTTCCCTCTCGCTGAATTTTACTTAGACCTCCAGCCTCCTCCTTTTTATTTCTTCTCTTTGCCCGCTTTGATACTAAGACGCGGTGGAAAAGTCCTTGCTGGAAGAAAGAGAATGCACAGACCCCCCCAGAGCCCACAGGATTGGATTCCCCAGCCCCGGGCTTTGACCCCAGCCCTGGCAAGAGCCCTCAGATGTTAACAGCATCCTACTAGAAAAAGGAAAACACGGTTTACTCTCAACATACTACCCCAAATAAAGAAAATAAGCCCTCAAATCGATACTGAAACCCCGAATTCACTTCAAAAAACTATTCATTAGAACCACTGCCACAAGATTTTAAGTGCCCAAAAGCAGAAGGATTAAGAAAAAGGGGTCTGGATGTCACGCAGGGAATGTAAACACCCAGAAATGAAGTTGATAAACAACTAATTTATAACCTTTCACGGTTCAGGGACTAAGCATAACATTAACTGCTTGTAGGTAGGAAGACATATCTTATTAAGCAAATTATTCTTGTGACCTCTTCGTATCTCCTGCCTCTGACCTGTATTTATTTGGACTTCCCTACTCCGCTGGCGCTTCCCTTAGAGCAGATTGCTGCGGGAACCCGTTCCTCACACAAACCCACCTGGAACTGGCAGCCGTGAGCCCAGGCACACCGGAGGCATTAGAAGCAGATGAAAAGCTGTGGCGGGAGGGGGAAGTGGTCTCCGTCTGCGCTAGCACCATTAGCAATGAAAGGAAGTGAAGGACAAGGAATAAACAGCTTCAGAAAGTTAAAGAGAAGTGTGCCTACATCAAACGCTTTCGAGAGCTCTCGCTGTGCCACCAGTGAGCCCTGACAGCGGCGGGCAAGTGGCAAACGGCACCGAAGCGCAGGGGATGGCTTCCTTCTGGAGAGATCCGTGGCCAAAGCAGCACTGGAAATGCAGCTGCACGGCCCTGCTGCGGGCACAGGGCAGCCACTAATCACTAATCTGTTGCTTTTAATGACTTGCGATCACTGGGTTTGGAATATATGATTATAAGAGGAGGAAAACAGAGCCCTGGCACCTGCCACTTAGCATTTCTGGCATCCATCAAGGATGGAATAAAGCCTGCCCAGGGATCAACGCAATCCGAGACAAAGGCAGCATTTGTAGTTCACCGCGGTCATCTTCTGGCCAGGTAGATGAAATGGCCACGGCAGCACAGCTACCAGGCTGCAGATGAAGACAGCCAGCATGAAGCCAAACACACCAGCATCTTCTGAGAAATAACATCCCTGCTGGCAAAATCTGCTCTGGGGTTACATGGCACGGCCCTGCCTTGCTGCGGCCACAGCCCCGCAATCCTGAATCCAACCAGCAGAGCTGGACCACCACGTACCAGCTAACCAGCGCTGCCCACCCTGCTCACCACGTGTGTAAAGGCATGGATGAACACGCGGGCACACGGAGCACAGAGCCCCTCAGGACCATCCTGCCACCCACCCCAACGCGCCTCGGCACAGGTTAGGGGCGACGGGCACTTGGCTCCTTGCTAATTAAAACCGTGACAGCATAGCTCTCTTCTCTACCGCAGTCACTTCGATTTGTGTCCAGATGAGGTTTGGAAAACGGCTCAGGCTAGGGGGATGAAGGGTGGAAGGAGGAGAGAAATGCGTAATTCTTCTGAAATCATTCCTTCACTAGCTATGCTAAAAGTGCAAAGAGTCCAGCAGACACTTCGGTTTTCAAAATCAGCTTTCAAGAGTGACCCAAGCAGGGAAGCCAGTTAATTTTCTGAGTTACACTTCTGCCTTTAACGAGCTTCCAGTCCCTGCAGCCTTGAATCCACAATTTGGACTCAGAAGGGCTTTTCCACCCCAAAGGCACCACGTGGAGCCAGCGGGATCCTTCACCCGCGCCCAGCCGCAGAGGGGAAGCCAGGTGCACGTGCCCACATCGCTGCAGGATGCTACGGCATCAAGGCTCATCCTGCAACATTTCTGTAATGCTGACATCTCTCTGAACATAAACTTTCCCTCACCACTGTCTGAGTAGGCGATGAGAAATTTTCTGGACAAGCTGTGATGTCTGGGGCGAACCCCGCCTGACGTCGCTGGCGATGAGCTCGCACACAGTCCTGCGGCCAATCTTCTCCCTTTCAAAAAATGTCAATTTATCTTCCCAAAGGCTTCGAGATCTGCAAGTCAATTACATGACTGTTGTATGTGAGGGGCACTAAGCACATACTTCTCATTCTTGTTATGCCAAAAAATTCTCATTTGCTTCCCAAATAGATTATTTTTAAGCACGTGCCCCTCTGTTGCGTTGTATTCCCTCACTAAATTTTTGTTTGTAAATTGAACAGAATCTACATAGTAATTAAACACGAAGCAATAAAATGCAGTCCACACTGAAAGATATGCTAGGAAAATACCGAGGTTGAGAAGTTTGTAATTAAACAGACGACGAGTATACCCCACCGCGCACACACACGTGCCTCCTTTCGCCTGCAGCTCCTGGCTGCTGGATTAAATTGTGGTGCATCACCCCCCGTGCCAGGGTGCGCTGGGTCAGGAGGTGCCGGAGCATCGGATTCTTGATTTTATCAGAAAGTCTCCTGGTATTTGGTGTGGTTTTTTCTTAATGTCTCAGCTTTGACCATCAACTGATCATGTCTTGCAGCAACCCGCACTCATGGAGCCACATGTAACGTGGGCAGCAATGCAAAGGCAGAGCGCAGCCAGTCCCAGTGGAAACCCTGCAGCATTCCAGTTCATCCGCCCAGCTTGCGGGCTTCGGTCTCGGGCAGCGAAGGCTGCCTTGCCTGCTGTACCTGCTGTAACAGGAAAGGAAAATTCCCCCTTTCTTTCTGCTGCTGTGATGCTTGTTATGCTGAGGAGCAGCTGCATACCGGGGGGACCCATGCAACTGCAACAGAAAGGGTTTTATTGCACCTATTCTACCCCTTGCAGGCTCGTACGGACCATTTTCCCTCGTGCCATCTGAGTGTCCCCTTGTCTAACACACACCACGGTTTTTCCAAGAAGTGTTGTGATGCAAGATGTTGTGTTCACTATTATCTGCAGGAAAGCAGGCGAATACAATGGAGGAGAAAGGGTAATTCCACAGGGCATCCATGTCTGGCAAGAGATATCCTAAAGCAGGCTGAAATTAGAGAAGGATTTAGTAACATAAGAATTATGAAGTTGGGGAGGGGAAACAAAAAACCCAACAAAACAAGCTGCTCTTTTGTCCTCCTATTTCTTTCCTTGGCTTACAGGCCTGAGACAACAATGACTGTGCCTCCCCGGGTGTGTGAAAGTTGGGATTTGCAGAGCCTGGGGAATGCCGGGGTGGAGAGAGAGGGGAGAAGAAATATTCCCAATGATTCCCTCCGGCGCTGGAAGCCAAAGCTGGCGTTTCTCCAAGGGACAGCCCTGCCTGCAGTGGTCCCTCATCGGGATGGCCAAGCGCAGCACTGCAGTTACACATCTGTAATTAGAACCATCTGCCCGGAGCAGCAGCTCTGTGGACAGAAGGGCAGCCGTCCACGCAGAAACCTCCCTGACTCTGGGTGTTTAAAGGACATTTTTCTCCTGCAATGAATGCTCCTCCTGCTGAACACATGGCATTAACACACGGGGAGCCGGCGTGGGCGGCATCCCGGTGCAGGGGTCCGGACAGCCATGGGCAAGGAGCTGCCTCTTCCTTTCCATCCGCCTGGGGATGTGAGAAATGAGGCTGGGTGTGCAGAGAGAGAAAATAAAAAGATTAAAAAAATGGGAAAGGCAGCTTTGGTCAAACATTTATCAGCCGTCTGGTCCTCACAAACAGAGCTGAGTGAGCTGCGGGTGCAGCAGCCTCGAGAGCTTCATGCAAGATTAATGCCTACGGGGCTACCTCAGCCAAAGCGCACATTGCAATTCTGCACGTCGGGCTGGCAGCCGTGCAAAATGAGCGATGCTGCGCTCATCAGGACATGCCTGGGGTGCCACGCTGAGCCTGATGGCAGCCCTGGCTCCTGCCCCCTCAACCAGCCCCCCTGAGCCCGCTACCCAGCTGTCCCCCCAACGGCAGCCAGTGCTGCTCAAAAAGAGCATCGCACACACTCGCATCCATCCCGCCCCGTTCGCCTTTGCAGTGAGCCCCGTCCCGGGGCAGCCGCTCTCTGCCTGTAGTGAAAAACCCTTAAGCTCATTCAGATATTCTGTATTTCTTCATTTCAGGGCTTTTGCTGCAGGGACTTGCCAAAGGAGCAAGGCACACCAACACACCTCATGTGGAGGGAGCATCACCTGGGAGGGCTGGTCCGGGAGGGCTCTCCCCACGTGTATCCCAGGCTGTGCCACCCGAGCCACTCTCCTGCTTTCTCCCTGCGTTGGTAAACCATCATTTACTTTTTATAAACCCGATGTTTTTATCATTTGCCTGCGATAAAACCAGGCAGAGCTGGGCACCCTGCCTTTCCAAATTACATGGAAACATGCAGACCCCTCCCCACTATGCCGCACTGCTCGCTTTCCTGCAGCGTTACCAAACCCAGACCTCCCCCAAATCCCTGCTTTTTGGCCAGGGAAGATCTTGCAAGGCATCCACAATAGAAAGTTCTGGTTTCTTGCAATTTGTCTTCCCTTTTTCTTGCAGCCTCTGCGTTTTCCTGACTGATACTCAATGTTTCAGGGGACAGAGGCTTTTATTTTTAACTGAACGATTCAGTTCTGACACGATCAATTGATGGTCAAAGCTGGGACATTAAGAAAAAAACACAGCAAATACCCAGAGACTTTCTGATAAAATCACAGACGTTGGCGAGACTGGATGAAATAAGACACTTCCCTGAGTTTGCCCTAGATACCAGATGCAAATCAAAGCTAAATGGGTTCTGAAACTTGGAAGTGCATGCAGCTCCCCACTGATTTCATCTGGAGTGGTGGGTGCTTAGAAATCTGATGCAAGATATTTAGCTCTTTCAGTAAAAATGAGGGCCTGAGGGTCTCCCATCAAACAGAAACCCCATGCAATGAATCCCCGCAGCGCATGCCCAGCCAAATGGAGAAAAGCAGCAAAGCAGGGGAGCACTCAGAACTGCATTTATGAGCAAAATTGGCTGGCGAAGAACCTTGCCTCCACCCCCGACCCGCCAGCCGCACACTGGTCCCACTGGGCCAGGCAGAGGAACCCTCGAGCAGATGCTGCCTGAGCAGGCTCCTGCCATTGACACTTCTCATCATGCTCACATGGATCTTTAGATGAACAGCAATGCAAACAGTTTTTTTGGCAAAGCTGGGCACCTTTGCCCCTTTGCAGGGCTCTTGTTCACTGCAGTGCAGTGGGTACCGGGCGATCTGTGTGTGCAGCACAGCCACCGAGGGCAGGCTGAGCATGGCGTTACACACCAGAGAGAGGGGCTGCCTAACCCTGACCCTGCTGTGAGGAACCAATTATCTAGCAGTTAAAAGCAAGTAGTTAACACACACATTAAGGTCAGGCTGTAAATACTTGGGTTTTAACTTAACAGCTGGTATTTGATTCCCTGAAGGCTAAAAAAATGGTTTATTGTGGGCATAACTGCACAGATGAACATGAGGGAGATGGTATCTGCCTCTGGAATTGAAGTGACTCTCTAATCTAACCGGCCAGCTCGGGTGAGTTTTCTGCAGCAGTGGCATTGTTTCTTTCTCCCCGGTGATTTTCTAGAAGGAGAAGTGATTAGAAGAGCTGATAACATGAAATAAAAGCTCTTCTGGAAATTTGTATAGTTCATGAGTGCTACACAGGAGTGTTGGAGTCCATTTACACAACCTCTATATCCTGTATATCTTACGGGAGAAGAGCATCCCCGATGGCATCCCCTCTCACACTGACAGGCACGTCTCTCGTCCCTGCGTGGGTCTGTGGACCGGCTGGGCCGCCAAGCCCAAAGTGGGGGTGGATGGAGTCACATCCCACCAGCGCCGGGCACATGGGGTGCCCCCAGGTTTGGGGCTGGGGTCAGCCCTGGTCAGCAGTTCCATCAATGGTCTGGACGAGGGGATTGAGCGCACCCTCAGCACGTTTGCAGAGGACACCAGGATAGGGGGAGTGTCGATGTGCTGGTGGGCAGGAGGCTCTGCAGGGGCTGGACAGGCTGGGGGTGTCCAGCCTGCAGAGAAGGGGGCTCAGGGGGACCCTCTTGCTCCCTGCAGCTGCCTGACGGGAGCGGGTAGCGAGGGGGGGTCGGGCTCTGCTCCCAGGTGACAAGCGACAGGACAAGAGGGAATGGCCTCAACTTGCACCAGGGGAGGGTCAGGTTGGGCATTAGGAAAAACATCTTCACCGAAAGGGCTGTCAAGCGCTGGGACCGGCTGTCGGGGAGCTGGGGGGTCACCACCCCCGGGGCGCTTAAAAGACGCGCGGATGTGGCGCCTGGGGACATTCTTTAGCGGTGGCTTGTTAACGGTGCCAGGCTAACGGCTGGATTTGATGATCTTAAAGGTCTTTTCCAACCTCAGCGATCCCATGGTTCTACTGGCCTGCACCACTTGCAGCCGGTGCAGAGCAAGCGCACGCTGGCACAGCTCAGCTCCTCCGGGCCGGAGATGGGTTATTTAAAATGTGCAGAGAAGTCTCTCAGCACACCGCAATCCAATCAGCCCCGGTACCCAAAGGTGCCAGGACGCAAAGGCTTAGCTTCCCAGGGTGGAAGCTGCTCTAAGCATCCAACATGAATTTTCATAAACACATAAATAACCTCCTTCCTTTGCTTTTTTTTCTATCACCAGGAGAAGCCCATAGCATGACACAAGTATCTCCATAACCTGGCCGAACGGGAGCACCCAAAACCTCACGCAGTGTGGGCTTTGCAATTAGCTGCTCATTTCCCAGGAAACAAAGAGTGACTTGAGGGCTGTTTAATCCTTCTGCCAGACTTAACATGATGGCCTGCAGCTAGTTCAGAGGCACCTAGCCTGAAGCACTAAGATAAGAGCAACATACCAATTATACTTAATAATATTCATATTTATAAGAGCGAAGCATCAATTGTGGGCACTGGCTGTCTTTGGCATTGTTTAAAGAGATGAAGGATATAAAATAAACCCAGCAGCTTCCTCTGTTGCCCAGAAAAGAACCAGGTAATAATGAAATGTAAACCCCCCCAGGAACCCGAGCCTCCTCCTGCAGATGGATGGGGCACCGAGGAAGAGGGCTCTGTCCTGCTTCATCTCCCCAGCTCCAGCTCCCTGCTCCTGAGCTCATCATCTCCCCCAGCTCCTGAGCTCCCTGCCCCACTCAGCCACCCTCCCACCACCCGGCTGAAAACAAAGACCTTCGGGTCCCCCACGCTCTTTCATGTGGACTCTCCGAGCCGAAGGCATGAGTTTGTGCCAGCTAGCAGGCAGGCGGTGAGAATGCAAGCCAGCTCCTGCCGGCAGGGCTGCAGAAGCTGGGTGCCGCGACTCCCCGACCCCCAGCAGGGGTTTGCTAGGGAAAAGCTCTGCCGGTGCTGAGCGGCCCCGGGCACACACTCGCCCCACTTGCCGGCCCTGCAGGGACCACTCAGCTCACACCCCCCAGTCCCCACCATGTTACCTGCTTTATCGTGCTGAGCTATGAAAAGTGATGGCAGGGACTTTTTAAAAATGCAGGTAGCAAAATCGATTGATCAATTAAACAAAGCAGTTCCCCTCCAAATGCTGAATTGCACCACTAGCCTTAATTAGATTTTGCAGCCCGACTGTGAAAATTAGGGCCTTTAATCTGTAAGTTATGGTAACTTGCTGGCGTTTATTAACCTAGCATGTTCAAATTTTAGGTTTCATGGTACTGTACATCATAATTCAACTCCTACTGGAGAGCTTCACCAAAGCGGCGGTTTCCCAAAATTCCCGCATCCTCAGGGAGGAATCAGAAACTGCTAATGATATCTGTCTGGTGAAAATGCATGTTGTCAGTGGTGCTCAGGATCAACCAACACATAATCTATAACAACAGGGGGGCCCAACACATGAAGTACAAATGCTGCGTTAAGCTCCCTGATGCCCTGAAAGCTATGCTCAAGCCACGGGCTTTCTTGGGATGGACCCTAAGGCATGCTCTTTGCAGCAGGGGCAAAGGCCACGTGGGTTTTATATTTGCATTTACACTTTGCATTGCAACCGCTGGAGCTGCCTACACTAATGTGATGTTGGCAAAGGCAGCAAAGGGAAGCGTGGACGGGTGAACCAGCAGGAGAGGGCACCCGGCAGTGGGTACGCCTTCGTTTGCATGCAGGGGATGAGGAGGACGGTGAGGACAGCAGCCGCCTTGGCACAGGCAGGATAGAGCCGTTGCATCAGCCAAAGGTCGCTCAGGACCTACCAGGTCCGTCATCCCATCTGCACTTGACATCCCAGGGAAGATCTCACCAGCTCTGCCCGATGTCCTACACAAACAGAAGTCCTGCAGCTCGTGGCTGAACAACGGGGACAAGCAGTGTTTGCTGCTGAGAAATCACAGCTCAGCCCTGCCGCGGTCCCCCTCCCCCGCCACCTGCGCCAGCACATGGGTTTCCATCTCCATCCTGACGCACCCCGGCGGTGCTGCCCCGGCCCCTGGCCTGCGTGAGGAAGGCTGACATCCTCCTCCTGCGGCTTTTGAGGGCTCAGCTGAGCTCCTGAACACGGCCCGGCAGTGTTTACGGAACAGCAGACTGCCTTTGTGTCCGTTACCTGAACAGAGCCGTTCACACCAACCAAAAAGCACCCTTAAGCACATCTCAAAAACCCACAGATTTTCTACCTGTGTGCTTTTCCCTCTGATAACTATCCAAGAGCTTCCTGCACGTGAAACATGAAGAATAGTGCAGTCATTACAAGTTTGGGGTCTTGTGGAGGGTTTGGTGCTTGGGCTTTTTTGGTTTTGTATTTTGTTGTTTTTTTTTTTTCAAAAATTTTTAAATGCTAAATCTCAAGGGAATTCAGGCTCGTACCATCCTTCCCCTCACTGGTGCCTGTTCCTATGCGGTGCCTGAATCGTAGTAACCAGCCCGCTCCGATTGATTGATACCGCTCCTGCGATAATCAAACATGCTGCTGTTTGATGAACGCGGGAGCTCACGGCCATGGGAAATAACTCTTTTCTACCTTCAGCTTGAACAGAAAAAGAGGATGTCTATGTTACTTCATTAAAAGGGATCCCAGACAACCTTCCTCCTGATGCTGCAAATCAGGTTTGAGAAGAGCCTGCGCCGAAGGCAGCGATAAGCAGCGATCATCAATAAGGATCAATAACCGAGGTCCCGGCAGGCTGCGTGGCGCAAGGCAGCAGCAATGCGGATCTACGCAACGGTCTACACACAGAAGAAACAAAAGGTTTAGCCGGAATTAATATCTTTTGTTAGACCCGCTGGTGTAACTGGAAAAAAACAGACAAGCTTCTGGGTTCACAACCCCTTCATCAAAGCTGACAGAGATGAGAAGTTAAACATGCGCTTGAGTGCTTTGCTGAATTAGGGCCCTACATCAGTTCAAGGCCATTGCTCTTCAGTTTCTCCCTTAACTTTTTTCTGCTCTTTGCTCCTTTTCCAGACACTGAACGTACTAAAGGAGGTTCCTGCTGGATCCAATATATGGCTATCTGGAACAGTCTTCCCACTTTAAACCATAAAGAAACAATTTCCTCTGAATACAGCCAGTTGATTACTACCACGAGACTTCATACACATGGTGAGCAGAAAGCTTGGACAGCCTAAATCAAATGTGCTGCCTTACTTTAGTTTACCAAAATTGTCAGTACATCATTTGATAGCGTATTAAGTATTGAAGCATGATTTTAATTCAGTGGTAATTCTAAAAATACCTGTACAGAGTTCACTTTTGCTTTTTTCCTATGACTGTTTCAGACTCAATGCCTGAAATATGCCAGCTATTAAAAATGATGGCAGGGCACATCCAAACTCATGAACACGTGCAAGAAATATGATCAGATGGACGGTTAAACATGCAGAAGAACGCACTCCAAACTGGTGCCCCAGTCTCCATGGCTTCCTGTTGCCTGCGACCCTGCTTAAGATGTCCAGATGTCTTTTCAAAACCTTCCTTAGAAAATACAATACTAAAAAACAGAAGCAGAGCGCAGGTTTTCTAATTCTAATCCATCCTTGCTGTTTACACTCCAGAACGGTGCTTCGCTACCACAAAAGATTTGGAGATACCGCAATAAAACCTGCTACCCAAGTGCACAGATTACCCACCTCCTAGGGATTTTTGCGAAGCGTTGATTAAAGGAAGAGATATTACTGGGTTCGTATCTACAGCTGCCGCTGCCATTTCAATTATCGAACGCTCCTCAGTCAGCACGTGAGGCAAAGCAAATGCAGCACACCGCTTCTCCCGAAAGCTGAGCCTGGGACACACGCAAAGTGGGTCAGATCTACGTTCCCCCGTGAGGAATTCATTGCCTTGATCCTAAATCCAAACTCAGTTTTGCAGCTTGCCCCCACCCCAATGACAGCGCACTGCTCCCACAGCTAACGAAGGAACGTTAATACATTTTTCAGCCCTCAGTAAAAACTTAGTTTGCCCAATTATCTTGTCTAATTGCATTACACATTGACAGATGAATACCTGACCCCCTGACATTTTAGTTTGCCACCTATAAATCTGCAGGAGAGATCCCATTCCTATTTAGTTTATTTGACTTAGATTTTCTTTAAGTTGCTCTACTGAACAATGCCTTTAAAAATTAACTGTTGCCATGCTAAAACAAATTCATTTCCCCTGTGCCAACTGAGGGAAAAAACAGAAAAGCTTTACCACCTAACTGCTCTACAGGAGACAAAGACAGGCGTTCCCTGAGTGATGGAATGATGGAAGAGAAGGAATCGGGAGACGCTGAAACTGCTGGAAGCCAAGAGCAGAAACCTTTAGCCAGTCTGACGGGAGCAAAGCTGCTGGTGGAGGCTGTGTAGCAACAGTGATCCCTTTAGTGCCAGAAAGAAGAAGACGAAGAAGCTCGAACCGAACAACATTCATGTGTTTCCCACTCAGAAATTTTATTTTCTGTTATAACCGGTGGCAAAGGCTCAAGCAGAATTTCCCCATTTCTTGCTCACGGCTCACCCTGCCCCAGCCACGCACCCTCAGCTTGCACTTGTCCAGCTCCTTAGGCGATTAACAATGATGTCTGGAAGTTTACCTATTTTATCCATATTTTTAGCTCAGAAAATTACCCAAAAGTGCACTTTGCTTTAATGTCCCTCTCTCTGAGTGTTCCTGGACCAGCCTGCTGGGCTTTTAGCTCCCCGCTGCTCTTCCTGCAGAAGGTGCATGCCCCAGAGTGCCGTCACCAGCTTCACTCTGCATCATGGCCTTAAATCACACACACTCCAGTTTGGGGTCTTGTGGAGGGTTTGGTGCTTGGGCTTTTTTGGTTTTGTACTTTGGTTTGTTTTTTTTTTTTTTTTAAAGTTCCTCGGTATCTTGCTGAATCTCCTCCTCCTTTTATCCTGGAATTGCAAAACCCATCAGATGTCCAGTAATAACACTCCACTGCCTAACTTCTCCCCCTCTTTATTGCAGAGATGCTGTCTGGGTGGTCATTTACCAGAGCAAACAAGCTCTTTTCTCATCACGCATCAGTTCTCTCTGCACGCTCATGAAAATAAATCTCAAATGGAGCGATCCACCAATATATCCCGCTCATACCAGTAACCTTAGGGAAATCCTGCTAACTGGGGGTTGCACAAGCTGGTGACAGCAGGCTCCACCGCCTGTTCCTAGGGTTTTTTTTTCTATTTTCGGTGAGGCCGTGCCTCCCTACCAACCCCAGCCTTCCCGGGCTCCCCAGCTGTGATTTGGGAGCGGAGCAAAGCCACCAGTGCATCACCAGCGAGCACAGCTGGCCCACCCAAGGACCCTCCCTCCAAACTTGCTGTGGAAAAGGAACCAACAAACCTCCAACACACAGCAGGAGGGAAAGCATCTTGTTAGCACAACGCAGTAAGTACAGCAAAAGATGTCCATTTATTCAATAACAAGCTGTTCATTGCTCTCAGCCATCTAAGAGAAAAAAGTAAAATTGAAATTCAAGTGTGTCTTTTGGACTAATTACCAGAATTAAACTTTATTTTTCTAATTAGAAGTCCTATGGTGTTTTCTTTTTTTTTTTTTTACGTTTGAATTAGAAGTTGAACTCTAACTCTGTTCAGTACATACCTCGTTTGATCCCAGTGTAATGAATAACAGGGAATGGAGGTGGGTATGATGAACACGTCAAATTAGCCCTTTGATTACTGACCATCCCAGTGCCAACAAATCCATCACCCACACTGCCAGGCTCAGATTTACGGGGGCGTACACCACAGCTTGCCTTGCAAAACCCTTCATCCCCCTCTTGTTTCTGTCTCTTCTCATATTGGGGTTAACCACTGCCCTCCACGCACTCCTCCTGCCCGCAGCAGAGGAACGGAGACCCAGTCCATGAACCTCAGCCTCAATTATTCCTGTATCCCCACCCCAGAGGATGGAGATGCGAAGGAGGCGGTGATTTTCAGAGGTGCTTGGTGACAAGCAATTAAAGCAGCTCACGGTGCCGAGGCGTACCCAAACTGTATCACCTGACCGAAGCCGGTGGGACCGCGAGGGGCAGCCCCCAGAAACCAGCATCCCCGCTGCTGGCAGCAGCCCCTCGGCTCGCAAAGGCAGAGAGCTGCAGGGAAGGCATCATCCTCATCGGGCTAAAGGAGATTAACGTTGCCGCTTGCTGCCTTTTATCCTGTCAAATCGGGCCGGCTGCAGCGCTTATCAGGCAAAGCAATATACCTGCTAGGTGGAAAGGAGACTTTCCAAACGTACCAAGGACTGTTTAGTACAACTTCAGCCGTCTGCCCTCCCTCCACCCCCGCAAGCAGGTTTTGGAACGGAAAACCACAGAAACCCGATAGGATTTTAGTCAGCACAGCAGTACTATCCCCCACGCGTTTTGAGAGGTCTGGCACAATTTGATGCTCACTGATATTTGGCCAGATGTTTCAAGTTATTTAAGCCATTACCTTCTGCCATTATTGCTTTGAAGTGATGAAAGAGAGATCAGAGCAGCCCTGCAAATCATGAAAGCACTGTACCAATAACCACCCTACTCATTCCAAGGCGAAGACTCAAATGGCGAGGACAGTAATCTTTCTGTGCTTTACAGATGGAAAGCAGACGAGTAAAGGGTTAAGCAGTTGGTCCAAGATCTCTCTTGGAAGATGGTAGCAAAGCAGGGCTGAAGGGTCAAAAGCGTTCCCAACTTTTGCTTTGAGCTCCACCTTACAGGTAACGCACGTTTGGTCAAGCATCGTACCAAGGGGAAGGGCACTGGAAGGTGCAGTGTGCAAGAGGAAGCCAGAGGAAAAAAAAAAGAAACTGAAAAAGGGGGGGGAAAGCCCTTCTCAATGCACTTACGGTGAAAGGCAGATGCTGAGCCCAGGAGTCCCTGCCCCACGCTGCTGGCAGAAAGGTGCTGAGGCTGCGTGCTCAGCAAGAGCAGGTAGCCTTCCTGCAGAGTGCCCCAGGAAGGAGGGGACACGCTCCCTGTTAGGGGATCACCATCTGTTTGATTATATCATTGATTACACTGTTTCACTGTCGTGATTACATTATTTGATATTACCCATCACATCCCCTGTTTGCTACATCACCACACAGGAACGAGAAGAGCACGGTGACGTTACCAGTGCTCCCTGCTCTTGAATACGAAAGATCTCCCTTTTCGTCAGCAGGTCCACGGATCACTTAGAGAAGTGATAAGTGACCTCCCAGGCTTTTCCCAAGTAAACCAGTCTACCCCACAGCAGCTATGTCCTCTGAGTGCCAGGACAGCAGCGGCAGCGATGAGCATTCCTGCAGAGACCCCAGAACTCTCCGATCTAAATGGGAAGTTGCCTCAAGAAACCCACTGCGCGAAGCTTGTCTGAGTTCCCTCTGACTTCCCACCTCGTGGTGCTTTGCTGCTCCAGCAAGTTTTAAAACACCCCAATTACAACCAGACTCTGTAGATAGAGCTAATAGACAAATGGAGTTCGGAGTCTGCAAGCAGAAGATATTCAGACTGGTGTTGCTTTTAAACTAATGGGATTTGTAGCTCTCACAGGTTAGGGAAGAGCCAACCGCTGTGATGAAGAGACAGAAGAAGCCACATTAGCCAATGCACTGCAGGGCTTTCCATTTTACAGCATTAGAATAAAAATAATGCACTAGAAAATGCTGTTTTGCAGCAGATTGGATAGCACAGCATTTCCTGGCATGGCGCTGGATCAAAGCCAAATTCTATAGCATTAATTATGCAAACACCGACGAGATACATTTTGTCAGTTAAAGCAAAGAAAAATAATCAGATCAGTGTCGTTACAGTGTGAAGAAGCAAAACAGATTTTGTGCAAACGATTAAATTCATTTGTGCAGTCAACCTGCACGTACGCTTCCTCCAGATTTGCAAGTTATTGCGCCAGTTTTCTCAAATGCGAGAAAATGTGAAGCTCACACACAATGCCATGTCAGATGTGGTGACAGTCCTTAAGTGTTTTGGTTTTTTTAAATTTTCATAGCTTATCTCATCGGTGGGTTTCTGCCACAGAGAAAAAGTAGCCGGGCACATAGATCTATGTCGTTCTCATCACAGCTGAGAGGCAAGAGCAAAACAGCCGTTTTTCGTTAACGAGGCTTAGTTAAAATAGTAGCAAATGCAAAATTCAAGTGGATGAGACCAAATACCTACCTGCACATAGTAATGAAATTTATATAAAGCCATTTCTTTAAAAAATTACCCAGGAGCACACCTGGCTGAGTGAGCACACACACGGCCTTTCTCTGCAGACGTTAAACGCTCAACAGCCACCGTCACCAGCCTGGGGGGCGTGCAGGGCTGACAGCTTTTCTGACCCCCTCCTGGCCCAAGTGCAAGCAAGGGTAGCAGGGGAATCCGAAAATAAAAAATATCTGCCTTTAGCTAAATTTGTTTGGAATATAAATCCTAGAGCGGTTTGGGTGGGAAGGGACCGCACAGAGCACCCAGCTGCAGCCCCTGCCGTGGGCAGGGACCCCTCCCCCCAGCCCCGGCTGCTCCCAGCCCCGTCCAGCCTGGCCTTGGGCACTGCCAGGGCTGGGGCACCCGCAGCTGCTCTGGAACAGTTTCTTCCTAAGATCTAATCCCAAAGTCTCCAGTGAAAGGCATCGGCAGGAGGCAATTCCTTGCTTGCCTGGGTGTTGGGAGTTCAGCATAGCTCCACGGGGTACAACCCTCACCCTGAATGTTACCCAGATTTCTATTTCTGCCTCGGGCACTTCCCCCCCACCATAGTATTTTGGATGCACTATGGAACTCACATTTGGAGCCCTGTCCACTTCTGTAAGCTCCACTCTGCTGCCTGAGACTGCCTTTGCTTGTCAAATTTTAATTGCTTTGTCAGAAAATAATTACGGCTCTTTCACAGCTCTCTCTGCTTTCTGGGCTATTTCATTCCAGATCCATCTCTCAGTTCAGTTTCTTACGACAACCTCAGAAACCCACAGAAAAAAAAAAAATAAAATAAAATCAAGCCAGTTCCTCAGCCTGGGATCAGTCACAAATACCTCCAGCTGTTCCCTGGTTTGGGAGTTTTGCTTAAAAACGCATTACTCAGCTCTCTTGTTTTTACAAGGAGCACAGGGCTGAGGTTTCTGTCCTAGGATTCTCCGTAAACCTCCTTCGCCCGAGGCAGCTGCACGCTGTAACACCACCAACTGCTTCCCAACCAGCCTGTGCCAGGAATCAGGCTGCCTCCTGGCTGCCCTCTTTTTCGGGACACCTACAGAGCAAAGCATTGTTTAAACCCTCCGTCACTGTCCTCCATGTACCCAGGAGGTTTCTTTCAAACGCAGCTTTTTATCAATCTGCTCTTTCGCTCAGGCACTTTGCTGTTTACTCCCAGTTGCAAATGCTACTCAGCAACCACAGAAAGCCAAGGGGCTGGACACACACAGCTTTTTTTCAGTGCCCACATTCTCTTCGCCTTTAATAACCTGAGTGGGTTTATGAAGATAATGAGCCTGAGAGCCCACCCATGTTAGAGTCACCCAAAGCTTCAGAGGTTTGCCTTCGCTTCAGCTGCCCGGCTCTTCCTTGCAGCCTGCGCCCTGCCCACGGCACAGCCTGCCTTCGGCGTGAGCCGTCTGTCAGCCTCTAACGTCTGCAACAGCACCTGTGACTGGGCCCTTTAACATCCGTGTCTTTGTACGCAAATACTACCAAAATCAGCGTTTTTACAAAACCAGTGGTATCTACATACGGTAAACATTTGACCTCACATCTCCTATAAATACCATATTTGTATATATTGTTGGAGATAATATATGTATATATATATATTTATATTTATATATATATAATATTTGTATATATATTATAATATTTCTATATATATTTATCTATATAAAATATATATTATATAATATAATATAGAATATATATGAATAATATATATATTATAGGAGATGTGAGGTCAAATGGTTACCATATGTATTTATGTATATAGTATTTATAGTATTTATATACTATATATGTATATATATAAATGAAAACACATTTCAAACCTATTGACTTCAGCTTTGATCCAGTGACACGCCAGGAAACTGCTGTTTCTACACTGCAACCACATCTGACCACCAATGCCTACTTCGCTGCCACTGACCGTGTTTTCCAAACGGCAAGAAACCCCACTATCGATGCATTCGCAGCAATTAATGAGGTCCCAGGAGCATCGCTGCCTTGGCAGAAGGTTGCCTGCTGAAGAGCATCCTCGCAGAACCACGGGGTTTTCTTTCACACGCCAGACAGCAGAATGCTGCCCACCCGCCGGAGCTGCGCCAAGCACCCAGGATCCTTATTTTCACTAAATTTGCCCTTGGCTGTGCGCAGCCCCTGCTTGCCTTGCCACCTCTTCCCTGCCACAAAGACTTCAAGGCTTTAAGCTGTGACTCGGACCTCCCAACCACCGCTGCGTAGCTCCAGATCGCAACCCCGGGCAGGCTGCCGGTGAGCACTGTGAAACCTGCCCCTCCTGCAGGAGGTGGGCACCGTGCCCTCCCCGCGCGTGCTGGGTCTCCTGCTCCCACCGCTCTGCCGATAAAGACCATCTGGTTTGCAGCCGGGAAAAAGACACAAGTGAGATCTACATCCAGACGAGTGGAAGGGTTTCTATTTTAGCCTCTTCTCTGGTGCTAACCCACAGGTCTGCTCTCAGCTGTTCACTTCCCTGTATTTCGAGGAGGACTATGTGGCCGTAGTTCTGTTATCATATTCACAGCCAAAACCTTTATGCCATTTTGCTCCTTGCATCCCAAAGCAACACCATCCAGATGCAAGCTATCGCTGCCTCCCTGTTCCCCACCATTCCAAGGACCGCACAGGACATGCCACCTTCTCTTTATGACTTCCACAATGAGACATCTAATTACTCTGCTCTGAAAATTCAGTTTTGATTGAGTTTTAGTGCTGCCTTATGTGTCCTTTGTTCACTGAGAAACAAGCTACCATCCAGCCTCACCTCTTTTGATCCTCTGCTTCTGTAATTAACCAAACTTTGTGGCCAAAGCCACTGTTGTATATAAAGCACCTGCGTTTCATCTAATAGAAAACAGCAGTTTCCTAGCTGGAATGCAAGCACCTGCCTCTTGAAGCTCAGTAATCCCACTAATTAGCTCCTCCTCTCCATTTTGCCTCTAAATATGTATTCTGTAGGGTGAAAAGAAGTGCTGCCACCTGCTACCACTTTTTTTCCCCCGCACGATTCCCAGTGGATTACTTCTACATATTTATCCTGGGCAGAGAAGCTGTTTCCCCCTCCAGGTTTATTCTCCACAAGTGTCCTGTAATGGGTTTCCATCCTTGCAGGAGGGACACATGTGGGTCCCAGAGCCGCTTCCCAAGCGGACCCGCAGCTGCTGGCACGTTTGGGATTTGAGAAGCCTTTAATTATCCCCCTTTCATTGTATCAGTCGAACGCTGCCTCTGAGCACGTAATGTATTATTTTAGTGGGCTGCCACATGAGATCTCTTGGAAATATAATTTAATTCATGAGCTGACATAGGTGTATGCTATTTATATTATGACTTACAACTTTCATAATATCGGACTGGTCCACAGTATTTGGGAGTCGATCTTCTGTTTGCTTTCCACGAATGTCCGCAGTCCCCAGGAGTGTTTGTGTTACTGATTATGCAAACAAAAAATGTATAAGCATATTCTCTAGAAATTCCAAATACCTCAGGGAAGCTTTTAAATGCAAAGGTACAGGCTTGTCAGATGCGTCCATGGGACAAAATGAACAGAGAATGGAAAATAAACCTCCACTGCAAAACGTTCAGTCTTAAATAAAATTTGTAAAGGACTTAGTGTCGTGCCTCTTTGTCATTGCTAAGGTCACACATCATGTTATCTAAGTGAAATACCAGTTCTCAACTTAGTTTCTTAGCAATAAATGGTAGTGGCAAGAAAGCTATTGATAATTCTGGCACCAAAACATTATCAGACGCTGCCTGCAGGCACGGGCAGTCCTCGCCGCTCCAGGCTATCGCTTTTGGTTGAATTCAGATATCGCTCTCTTACTTGTAGGCAGAATGCAGATAACATTTTAGCTATAGAAGCGAGCTTCAAGGCAAAACATGGAACTCGTTAAAAGCCATTAGCATAAGCATTTTGAAGGTTTCTTGGGCTTCTGCCTGTTCAGCTTTGCCTTATTTGGGGCTCAGCCATCAGCAAACTGCTGAATAAGGTGTCTACCAACGTCGTCCTCGGTGGGATGCAATGAGGCTAGCTTGACCTGAGCTGGGTGAGGAACGTAGCACAGACACACTGCACCACCAGAAGACAAGGAAAGACTCTTACCTAAATAGAAATGGACTTCGCCATGAGATAGAAATCTCAATTATGCACAAGGGAGAAATTTCTCAGCAGTGTCAGAGGCTTAGTCTCCTGAAGCTTACCCAGAAAATGTGGTTTGGCACCCACACACCTGTATCATTTCTCAACTCCTGCATATCTTATCCAAATCTTTACTTCCCTCTCTGCCTCCAGGAGAATATGAAATGCTTTTCAGTACAGTACCTCTTGCTACTAAAAGCAGAGGCAGAAATGTGGTTTGGCATCCACAGCCCCATATAGCTTCTCAACTCCTGCGTATCTTATCCAAATCTTCCCTTCCCTCCCTGCCTCCAGGAGCATACCAAATGCTTTTCCATGCAGTACCTCTTGCTGCTAAAAGCAGTCAGGAAATCATCCCTTCACACGTACTTAGGACATCACATCTGCGAATTTGCTGTAGATACAAACCTTGCTTTTTAAAAAAGCCATTTTAAAAATAATCATCATTTGCAAAAATCTGTTTTCCCTCTAGAATGGGCTTCCTAATAAACTCCAACCACTTCACACCCCAGGCTAGTTTATCATCTCTTTTCCATGACCTTCATCTAACTTCAGCTTTCATACACAGAGTAGGAGTGAGTTATTTTGATTAACGATGATTGCTTCTTTGTCAGACCAGTAAATCAACTAAAATAAGAAACTCATACCTTGAAAGATTTAGAGGAGTTGCTGCCAAGTGTTTTTATAAGGTCTTCATTCACCCTCCATTGTGTGCTCTACCCTCAAATGCGCCACAATAAAATCCCTTGCACCATCAGTTCCCCTCCCCCCTTCCGCAAACATTGCACTTTGGTGGTTTCAGCGGGGCTGACACATTAGCGCAGCTGTAGGACTGGTTTATTTTCTTGTTTGTGCACAGTCATCACCAATCCTATGAGCAGCGTAAGTACGGCAGGACAGGAAGACTTGGGCCGGCTAATAATGCTGGATTTGGCAGGGAGGGTGACGTTCACAACGGCCGCGGGCTTGCCCAGCGGGTGGAGAGTGCTTGACTAAAGCTGCTGAGGGCAGGGACCTCCACCCATCCCACTCCTACCAGTTTGATGCCAGTGCCAGCAAGAGATGCACAGAGCCTGGAGAGGGATGGCAGGGCAGCAGGAGAGCACCTGAAGAGCGGCACAAAGGAGTTCCAGCCCCTCCAGCCAGCATGTCAACATCGGGGTCCAGCTCCGATGCCTCTACGCAAAGGCACGTCACACGGGGGAGAAACGGGAGGCGTTAGTGATATGTGGCCAACGGTTCAACATCCAGGCACAGACCAGTGCCGAGCGGCGTTCCTCAGGGATCGGTACTGGGAATGGCACTGTTTAACACCTTTAGCAGCGACACGGACAGTGGGATGGAGCCATCAGCAAGTCTGCGATGACACCAAGCTGAGTGGTGCGGTCAACACGCTGGGTGGAAGGTTGTCACCCAGAGGGACCTTGACAGGCTGGAGAGGTGGGCCCGTGTGACCCTCCTGAAGCCCAACAAGGCCAAGGGCAAGGTCCTGCCCGTGGGTCAGGGCAATCCCAAGCACGAATCCAGGCTGGGTGGGGAATGGGGCGAGAGCAGCCCTGCGGAGAAGGACCTGGGGGTGCTGGTGGATGAGAAGCCGGACATGAGCCAGCAATGCAGTTTGCAGCCCAGCAAGCCAGCCCTACCAGGGGCTGCACTGCCGGCAGGCGAGAGAGGGGGCTCTGCCCCTCTGCCTCGCTTTGCTGAGACCTCCCAGTAGCGCCGCTTCCAGCTCAGGGGTCCCCAGTATGAGAAGGACACGGAGCTGCTGGAGCGGGGCCAGGGGCGGCCACACAGTGACCGGGGGCTGGAGCCCCCCTGCTGCGGAGCCAGGCTGAGGGGGCTGGGGCTGCTCAGCCTGGGGGAGAGACGGCGCCGGGGGGACCTTGGGGCACCTCCCGGTACATAAAGGGGCTACGAGAAAGCAGGAGGGGGCTTTGTACGAGGGCACAAGGGGGCTTTGTACGAGGGCACGTGGTGACAGGGCAAGGCCGGAGCGGCTTTAAGCTGAAAGAGGGGAGACTGAGGTTGGATCTCGGGAAGAAACTGCTCCCGGTGAGGGCGGCGAGGCGCCGGCACAGGCTGCCCAGAGCAGCTGCGGGTGCCCCAGCCCTGGGGGGCTGGAGCTGGATGCTCTGTATGGTCCCTTCCCACTCAGACCCTTTCACGGTTCTACGAGCGGGGAGTTGTGCCTGTTTTGACAGCCCCCGGTGCCCCTCACCCCCAGCAGTATCACAGATGTGGAAGTGGCAGCTGGCCACGCGGAAAAATTATAATTACGCTTTCAGTTCCATACATTCATGAGAGTTATAGCATTGCTGCTGCAGCTCTTTAACAGACGCTCAAGTGCATTATTCATAGGGGGTTTTAAAGAAGTCTGTAATCACGGGAACTGCTTCCTCTATATTTTTAACCACACGGGAAGGATCTCCAAGTACCACTTCAGCTCCCATTTTAGACCAGATGCCATTTGTTTAAATGCATCTTCGCATGCTGAAAGAATTATGTTGTGAAAATTCAAAGCCGCCAAAGTTTGGAAAATTTGGCCCAGGTTCGGCCTGCCTTTGAAGAATTTAATCTGAAATAGTTCAGATCGACTCTGAAACAGTTTGCCTTGGAATAGCAGTCCTTGCCCGAGATGCTGAGGCTGATGCACCTGCCCTGGGAAATGTCCCTCTGCTCCAAAAGGTCCCTTGCCAGTCCCCTGCCTGCAGCCCAAAGGTGCAGAGGGAGGGATGGGGCATTGGGGCAGGGCTGGTTCTGGGGCAGCGATGTCCTGGCAACACTATGTGTGCATTCACGGCAAGATCTCCCGTCTTGGGAACAAGTCAAAGCGGAGACACCTTTGATGCCCCTGTTTGGAGAGACCTGGCGTGTGACAGGTCACCCCTCAGGGCCGCATGGGCAGGGGGTCAAACCTCCAGCCCAGGGCGATGGAAGAGCAGAGCAGCACCGCGATGCTTCCCGGCCTCCTGGCAGGCGGCTGTACTTGAGCACGGGGAAGGGGGGCGCGGGGGGTTGCCACAGGGAAGAGGATTGCAAGCAGCAGAAGCAGCACCTCTTCAGGAGGAGCTTTTGCCCACCACATCACATCAGCTCAACGACCGAGGGTGCAAGAGAAACAACTTACCGGCAAAGCAACGACGATGCTGAGCCCAGGATCTGCACCTCAAATATGACTTAAATAGAGCTGAGCATTCATTGCTATGGATTTCATGCTTTCTCTTAACAGGCGGCTAGCGAAAAATGAAGCCACTGTATTCTGCAAAAGCAATGCCAGACACAAATACTGTTTTCATGTAAAATCTTGGTGGCTTGTGCCAATATAAGACAAGCATCAGCCACAGATGTTAGTTAAGGACATCTTAATGTAGTGTTCACTGTGCATTCTGCAGCCTAATTACACTGCCTTCATTATTAATAACGTACAAACTGAGTAGCAATAGATTAAGACAGTTTTCTCTATTTAATTTTAGGTCTTTTGCAATGTAAGTCAAAACCAGATGGATAAAAAGAAAAAGAAAAATAATGAGATTACTGCGAACACAAAAATGAGAGATAAAATATTTCAGAAAAACAGACGTTGCTTTTACTACCATTATGCAAAAAAATAATGGAGACTGACATCATTTGGAAGGGAAATGGAAACAATTGGGGAATATTAATTGGAGCACACATCATGCAGTGATTTTGAATTCCTCTATGCAGAAAGACAGAGAGGAAAAAAGTTCCTGTATTCTCCCAGCCTCCGGCAGTCTGCGGCCAGCAAGGGAAGGTCGCGCTTGAAAGAGGAGCCGCAGCCCCCCTAAGTCAGCTGAAGCACTTTTCAAAGGGGGCAGCACTCCCTGGTTTGGGGGGATGAGCTGTACGTTTGTAGCTCGCTCTTTTTAAGCTGAAAAATAAGAATATCTTGACTTCCCCCAGGCTACCCAGCCCTGCGTTCACAACTCACCCCCTTTACAAATGTACTCGCTTCTACCTGTTAACCCAGCTGCTAGAATACTATAAAATACATCACAGTCCTAGAGCAAATAGCTTTTTCAACCACTGCAGAAAAAAATGGATACTGGAAAGGTATTTCAAAAAGAAAACCTTACTTTTTTGGTTTTCACATGGTACATATCTTCTCTTTCCTTATAGCCATTTTTATGGAGATTTCTCACGCAGAAATAAGCATTAACCACTAATTCACAGGTGATGTGAAAAGCATTATTTTAAGAAGAAACAAGGAAGATGGCCAGCGGGCCTGAGTAAATCACAAGCCACTCGTGTGCCCCTATCATTACTTTTTGCCTATCAGGAGACAGCAGCAAGAAATCCTGCTGACCTCCCCGACCGGCCAGCATCCCTTCGCCCCTCTGAATGCCCCCTCCCAAACCACAGCCCACCAGGCACGCCGGCAGGGATGCAACGCCGCTCAGACAAGGCACAGCATCAGCACGAAGGGCTGCAGCGCTCCGACTGTGTCACTCGTGGTCCTGCCCTGCTCCATCACTTCGTGGTCTCGCGTACCAAAGCACCTCCAGCAACTGGGAGACGTTGCGTGCGCTCTCAAGCCAAGAAGGACAGTTTTCCACTGGCTTGCCACAGACACTTCTAATACAAGGTCTTTAAATACTTATGGTATGGCGGGGTGGGGAATTCAGAGGAATTAGGCTCCTAAGCACCTCGGGCTGCTCTGCCCTGGGCAGCCGGTGTGCTGGAGTGGAGTGATCCAGCTCTTCTTCAACATCTCCCCCATGTGGCACCAGCAATGTTCACAGGGCGCTTCGTGCGCACGATTCACACTCCGCAATGGGTGAGAGGGGGAGCCAGGGCTGCTGCTAACGAGGAAATGCTTTGCCATCAATTCCCACCTTACTGGGCACCAACTTTCTTATGCATTAATTGGGTTTTCGTTCCCATGGTCCTTTCTCCTGACTCCATCCCCTCTGTCATGCCAGGCTTCGATGCTTTCCCCTTCAACAGAAATAGCATTCATATCCTTGAAAGATGAGATAAATAAAGAGCTCACATAAAGAAATTATGTGGGACAGATATTCAGAGCCTCCACTTACTCTTTAGAAGAGTAAGCGCTGCGTGCTTGAAATCTAATGAAGGTTTGAGTTGGGTGAGTGAGCAGCAAATCATTGCTTTTCCACAAGAGCCAGACTCTACCACCAGAGTGGAGGTTAAGCACAAAAAGCAGGTCAAAAACTATCAGCATGTCAACAAAATAGTTAATTCAAATATCAAAAGGAAAAAAAAAAAAAAGATTGCAGTTTCCTTATAATGAAAATTTTCACGTAACATTTAGCTCGCAGAAGGAGTGGCTAATTCCATCTGTGTTAATCTTAAACTAGCGTAGTTTTGCTTTTAGCTTAATCACTAAGCGACCAAGTTACCAGAAGAAGACAAGCTATCCAGCAATTATCACACAAACAGGTCTGGGGCTGGATTCTGACATCGCACCAACAAAATCCATGGAGATTTTCCCGAGAGTCCCATGACAGGAGAGTCAAGGATATAAAAACTGACATATGATTACATGTTAATTGGTCCCAATCCCATTCGTGGTTCCAGTCCCACTCAAAGCCTTTTAATTCAGGGAAGAGTTGGGCAGAAATGATAGCACCAATTATTGCTAAGAGGTACCAAGGTGCATTACTTGATATTTATTATTAACAGCATCTTTTAAAGCAATTTGCATCCTAAGGATCTCAGAGCTTTTACACATTAATAGATGAAGAGCCTCACACGATCACTGTGAAGTAGGCAAATATTACTCCCAACTCACAGATAAATGAGGAAAATGGGAATTAAATCACATCCTTAAATTTACACAATGGATAAAAGACACCTTTGCCCGGTAGGGAGAGCAGATCTTAAGTGATGACAAGGTCTTGCAACCAGTGAATCAATCTCCTTGCTTGGAAAATTTGAGTCCAGAGCAAATCTGCAGTTTGCCAAAGCTCTGTGCAAATGAAATCAGACAGAGCCTATTTAACATGGATGCTTTCACTGGAAAGCAGCTTAGCCTACGGCCTAGAAGGAGTTAAAGTATAAAGGATTACAACATCTGGACAAGATCTGCTGCCAGGGTTAACTCGCATGGCTGTTTCGAATATTTTTGCCTCTTTTCAGCAGGAATAGCAGACCAGCATTCTCTTTCAGAAACCGGCTCTTCCGTTTGAATTTGCTTTCAAAAACCAGACAGCTTCTGCTTGCAAAATGAGCTCCCTGTCCAGCATCCCAGGCGTGAATTCAGAGAAATAGCTTAATTTTTATCAAGCAAGCCCTTGAAGCAACTGTTGATACATGGGGAAAGGACACAAACACTTGCTCTATCTCGGAGAGCCATCAAGTATTTATTAGCCTTTCCGAGACAAAAATACAAACGTAAGTTTGGCTGGCTCACACCTCCCAGCCGGGCTCGACTTTGCTGACCTCTGAGCTCCCAGGTCGGAGGGAAGGTTTGCAGCTGACTCAGGAGAACTAACTGCTCCATGATGGAGCTCTCGGGCTTCCTGGTGGGTTACTCCAGCGGCACAGCACCGGCGCAGCCTGCGCAGGGGCTTAGCAGGGGGTTTTGCTTGTTTGTGAACTAGAAACAGAGCAAGAGGCTCTTCAGGCAGGAGAAAGCACACCGAGCATTCGGAGGGAATAAAACACATTTTCCCGAGTCTTCACATCCTCGACTCGTGCAGAAGATGCTTCCCGAGCGCAGAGTGAAGCTCACCGGGATTTTGTTTCATTTGTTGGCTGCACAATTGGGGTTTTCTTTTCTTATTAACTGAAAATCTGCAATGCTGATAAACTGCTGTGATAGCAGATACACTCTGGTCTCCCCTAATTGCTTCTTCTGCATTTATGAAGATACTTTTCATTTATCTCTCATGAACTCTAATTAAAGCTTGCAGAGCTTTTACACGCACACCCCCCACTCATGAATATACATCATGTTTTAAGTGACACAAAATTGCCATCTTCTTTTCTTCAGCATTCAACAGGACTCTGCATCTGAACCGCTCCATCCTGGACCACCTGCTCAGGGGGGCAAGGGCATTTTGTGAGTGAAGGAATTGGAGAAACTGGAATGTTGGTGTTCTCTGGGTATGAGCTCCATTTGCAGTATTTACTGCCCGCAGGGATCTGCCTCCAGACCTTGGCTTCCTTTTGCGTTTTCTCTTTTAATCAGTCTTGCCTCCCCTCTGGCTTAAAGAAAGGCGTCTCTCTTGTTTCTCAGCTGCTATATACACACAGAATCACCGCACGGGCAGGGCTGGAAGGGCCCCCTGGAGATCATCCAGCCCAAGCCCCTGCTGAAGCACGTTCTCCTACAGCAGGTTGCACAGTCTCATGTCCAGCCAGGTTCTGAACCTCTCTGGGCAGCCCATCCCAGCGCTCCATCACCCTCACAGTACAGAAGTTTTTCCAAACATCCAGACGGAGCCTCCTGTGCTGCAGTTTGTGCCCGCTGCCCCTGGCTGCACCACTGAAAAGAGCCCGGCCCCGGCCCCTTGGTGCTCGCTCTCAAGAGATTTGTAGACACTGGTCAAGATCCCCTCTCAGCCTTCTCTTCTCCAGGCTGAACAGCCCAGCTCTCGCAGCCTTTCCTCCTCAGGGAGATGCTCCAGTCCCCTCCTCATCCTCGTAGCCTCCGCCGGACCCTCTCCAGCGGTTCCCTGTCCCTCTTGAACAGGGGAGCCCAGACCTGGACCCAGCACTCCTGATGTGGCCTCACCAGGGCAGAGCAGAGGGGGAGAACCACCTCCCTCACCCTGCTGGCCATGCTCCTCCTCATGCACCCCAGGGTGCCATTGGCCGTCTTGGCCACCCGGGCACACTGCTGGCCCATGGGCAACCTGCTGCTCACCAGCACTCCCAGGTCCTTCCCCACAGAGCTGCCTCCAGCAGCTCAGCTGTCCCTCCCCAGCAGAAGGACCTCACGCTTGCTTTGGTTGAACTTCACGAGGTTCCTCTGTGCCCAGCTCTCCAGCCTGCCCAGCTCTCACTGAACGGCAGCACAGCATATAGATGCATGTATGTGTGTGTGCACAGCATGCATATATGCATTTATCTCCCTGAAGCACAGTGCCGAGCTGCTGATATACAACATCCAACTTGGACCTCTCCACTGGTATGACCATTCTCTCCTGCTGACCTCCACACCATAATGAAAACAAAAAAGTCAGCACTAATTTATAAGCAATTAAATGAACAACAGACCTGCTGAGACTCTCACTCCTGCACCCTTTAAACACGAGGTTATGCTCTCCTGCTTATACACATGATATTTTTTTTTGAGTCGTCTTGCTATTGCAGGGTTGCAAATATTGAAAGCATTTCTGACCTTTCAACCACAATATCCAACCTAACTCTGAACCATGAGCATTTTCCAGTACGACAGGAGAGCAAAGCAAGAAAGAGGGAGAATGAAATCAGAACTGAGCCAATGCTGCTGCGTTGAACCAGCCTGTACCCAACACGTTACCACCAGCTCCAGTCCTAGAGGACTCGAGTGGTAGTGAATGGAATGTTGTTTTCCAGCCCCATTACTTAGTGATTTAAATATTTCGTTGCAGCAATGCTAGGCAAAAGAATCTACCCTCTGCACGGCCCCAGCTCAGCTCTCTCCCCCACTACGACAGTTTTCTCTCTCCTCCTAAGCCCTGCTGCATTTCCAGAAGCAGATGTTTAAGCTGTCCCCCCGGCTACCCCCATGCCCAGCCCCGTCTCCTCCCTGCCTTGGGACTGCTCCTTCCCGTGCCCCCAGCGCACCGGCAGCAGCGCAGCAGAGCACGCCGAGAGCTGCACCACGGCACGGCAAGGAGGGACGGCAGAGCCTCAGCAGCACCGAGCATCTGCGCACGAGGAACCAGCCGAATTTAGATTCTCTTCATGGCACAGACGGTCACAGCTGGTACGGATAAGGATTTAAAATATTTAAGATGGCTTTTTCTCTCCAGACCAGGGGAGGAGGGGAGCAGGGGCTGGCCAGGGCACAGCAGTAGCTGAATGACCACAGTGACCCTGGGATGGCGACCCTGCAAGGTGTAACACCGAAAAACATAGAGCAACAGCTCCTCGTACCCGGCACCAGGCACTGGGCTGAACACCCGCGCTGGCGTCAGACGGAGGAACGTGCGGGACAAGGCTGGCCCTCCCGCGGCAGCCGAGGGTCCCATCAGTGGCAGGGGGTGACGCTGCCATGGGACGTGGGGTGAAGGATGGACAGGTCAAGACATGGAATTACAACAAGTACAGGCTAAAGCAGACCCTGAATCCGCCACGGCCACCTTGCCTAAAATGTAAGATCCGCATGGATGTGCTGCAAGGCAAATTTTCCAGATTTAAAGATCTGGAAGTAAATTGAATTTAAATACTCGGAGAAAAACTATCTTCATAGCTGGATTAGCTTTTACTTCACTGGCTGCACCCACCTGAGACAGACCGGTTGGAACCACAAAGGGCTTTTGGCCCCTTCAGCCGTGCATCAGAGGTTGCGCCAAGTCCATCTTCTCCTCCGTTCACACGCAGTAAGGAAATCTCCTCTGTCACTTAACTCAGTACCAACTCAACGGCATCACTCCTTTACACTACGAGTGAAGGATGGAGAACATCAGCCTACCCCCCTCCTCGTATGAATCAGTAAATTACAGGTGGCTGAAAGCGGGTGGTGAGTAATCAGCGCACCCAAGGCGGGACATGGAGGAGGACCACCGCTCCGACCGAGACCCACGGCCTGGGGGTGACTAACGATGCGCAGACAGACAGCAACACACACCTTCCAGCACACCTATTTCCAGGGTATCTTTGATCTGCCCTCATTACGGAACACATCATTCTCCAAACAGGCTGAGCTACCAGAGGCAGTCCACAAATCAATTCTTCCTCTCCCCGACCACGAAGAGAGGCAGCGGGTTGTCAGCTACACGTCTGGGGACAGGCACCGCAAACCGGGCTCCTGTTAGCACACACTAATGATGTCATTAGACACAACACAGCCCTTGACGAAGCTGGCTAGGTTCGGTGTTTTATCTTCTCATCCTTCAAGAGAAACGAGAGCCTTTTGTGCTCCCTTTCAGGCTAGACCTAGAGGGATCATTAGAAAATGATTCCAAGCTGCTGGCTTGGAAGCGGCTAAAAAGATTTCTCCTTATGGAAATGGGATGGCAAGATTCATGTAAAAAAACCCGTGTGCAGCAGCAAGGTTTTTTTCCAGGCTTTCCCCTAAAAACATCCTGATTTTAAATGAAGCTTTTTTCCAAGCCAAACCAGCTTACGAGATGCGAATGCTGACACACGTGAACGCCAATTTACAAATGCATTTTGGTAACATTCCGTAACAAAGAATTAGCATTGTATCTATTCCTGCATCCTCCAAAACAAATCAGTGTGGCGAGGACGCTTTCAGAAGTCGCATAATCTAAGTTTATTGGAACAAACAGCAAATCCTCCCTTCCCTTTTCTTCCTGTTGATACTAATATGACCCACTCACGTGAAAATAAAGGTCCTGCGGTTTGGCTACTGAAGCTCAGTCTGCTAGAAGTCTGAAAAGCAGATGGTGCTAAGTGTTTAACTAGCAAGCAAAATATTGCAGCAACATGGTTGGTTTTGTACAACAGACCTCCGCAGAACATAAGAATTATTTTTAAAGGTCAGCTGATGAAATAGCACTATTTTGCTACTAGTTCTGCAGCTGTTATCACAGCCGTCTCAGCAACAGCCTGCCTCAGAAAGACAACAGAGACTGCTGAAGAGAAGATGATCAGGTAAAAGAGCTCAAGAAATTAGTACTTATTTCCAGGTGACAAAAGGAATAGAGGCTCATATAAAAAACCAAAGCTAAACAGCCGGTGGGATGCTGAAAGGCTAAAAGTAAGTCATGCCAAGTGGGTTTTCCCTTTTTTCAAAGGCTGAAAGACTCTCACCTGAAATGATTCATTTACAGGATCTCAGTGTCAAACTTAAAGGGCTTATGGAGGTGCCAACTCAAATACTCAAATATTTTCCGAAGAAAAACAGGGCAAAATCCTCTACCCAAACTGGTACCAACTTCCAGCAATATCTACAGACCTGTCTCTGTAGACACTCGCTAAAGGTTTGTCCCACTAGGTAATGACAGCTGGAGCCGTTTGATTCAGAGTGAAGTGCCAGAACACTGGATTTTAAACAAAAGAAGAAAAAAACCCCCAGCTTCTAAATGTAAATGGAAGGGTTCTTTCCCCTGTGATTTTGGGGCAACCACCATACTATTTTGTTAGCAACTTAGGCTAGAAGTACCACCAGGCTTATTTTCTGCCTTTACCTAAGAAAGAAACAACCCCCTCAGCAGGGAAGCAATTGTGTAGCTCTACACCCCCACGCTCTCACACTTAGTCAACAACTGAAATCCAATTAAACAGAACCCAGGTGTCCCACAAGGTTACTAAGCTCATCATGCTCTTAAGTCATCCCTTGCGGTACGACTGCATTTGAGAAGTCCAGCCCAGACCAAAGGATTCTCTCTCTGTCCATTCATCCCTTCTGTACCAGCACCTAAGGGGCCCCCGACAGCAATCCCAGTGCTGCTGGGAAAGAACTGCATGAAAAGAAGGTATTTCTCCCAAAGAACCTAAAATCCACTCGAAGTCAATTAAACACTTTATGGGAGTAACTAAATGCATGGAACTTCCTGAAAGCTTGGCTTTTAAGGTCAGGCACCCAGAAAAATTACATGTGTTCCTTCATAACCCTGCGTTCAGAACATGACCCTGCGTCTGAGGCTGACGCTAGCGCCCGCGTGCACCTTTCCGACTCGATTTACAAATCGCTTCAGCAAACTGCTGGATCAGAGCTGCCGTGTATGACTCAGCCCTTCAATGTTATTATCTCCCTTCTGCTCCACGCCAGCCAAGGCTCTCACAACAGCAATTAGAAACAGAAAGTCAAGTGGAACAAAACAAAACAAAAAAGTAATTTTGGTAAAGCTGGGGGGGAGATTTAAAGTTTGGAGGTATAATGGATTCGCATCACGTGTGTCTCAGAAGCAATAAATCCTGCTTAGGGAAACGTCTGAGGAAAAACCACACTAAGCTATAAAATTCCACCTTGGAGGATTATAAAACAACATGCATAGAGCAAACATCCTTTCCGAGCATAATAGGACTGCCAGAAATGATTGACAACAATGACAATCTATCATAGGCTGCCATATCCCCACGATAACACCTTGCACGGGGCTGTCTGGCAGAAATTAAATTGTTTATTCATTCCTATACTACGTAGAGGATGGAACATGTCACACGGAATAAATGCACCTTTTCTTTCTGTCTGCTTTTATGCACCCGCATTATTTAAGTACACCTTTTAGTTCATACAACACTATTTCAATTTCCTCTCGGATTTCTCCCCCCCTTCCCAGCCAGCTCTGCCGATGATGACTTGCTAAGCACCGTTTAGGGGAACGTGATGCCTTTATACCTCCAGACTGATGTCAGGAAGCTGCTGCACAGCTGAAACAAATACGAGAAATGAGCAATCTGGATGGAAAGCTCCAACCCTCACTCAGAGGGAGGGTGATGCTCCCTTTCCAGAGCTCTGCCAGCCCAGCAGCGAGCATGCAGGTCAGCAAGCAATCCGTCCCACAAGGTATTTTCATGCTGAGGAAATCCTATCCGGGGTGTGTAAATGGATGGAGACCACCGGGGTCAAGAGATCCCTGCAGATTGTAATGACTTTCATTAAATCACTGTCTTCCCTGGGCAGAATTTGAGCTGACAGCCTATTGCTGAGAGACTCCACACAGCTTATTACCTATCCCCACATGCAGTTTAATACCGCTGACATGCCAGCTTGTGTCCGAAACGGTGCAGCCAGCAGGACGGGGGCAGTGACCATCCCCCTGTGCTCGGCGCTGCCGAGGCTGCACCACTCGTGCCAGGCTCAGCTCTGGCCCCTCGCCGCAGGAGGGACGTCGGGTGCTGGAGCGTGTCCAGAGCCGGGCAGCGGGGCTGGGGCACCTCTCCGGTGGGGAGCTGGGGGTGTTCAGCCTGCAGAGAAGGGGGCTCAAGGGGACCCTCTCGCTCCCTGCTGCTGCCTGACGGGAGCGGGTAGCGAGGGGGGGTCGGGCTCTGCTCCCAGGTGACAAGCGACAGGACAAGAGGGAATGGCCTCAACTTGCACCAGGGGAGGGTCAGGTTGGGCATTAGGAAAAACATCTTCACCGAAAGGGCTGTCAAGCGCTGGGACCGGCTGTCGGGGAGCTGGGGGGTCACCACCCCCGGGGCGCTTAAAAGATGCGTGGATGTGGCGCCTGGGGACATTCTTTAGCGGTGGGCTTGGCAGTGCCGGTTAACGGTTGGATTTGGTGATCTTAAAGGTCTTTTCCAAGCCAGTCAGTTCTGTGACTCTATGACTCTCTGTCAGCACCCACCTCTTGGCCAGCCCTCGGCACAGGTCCCAGCACCCATCCTACTTCAGTTGACATCACTGACGTTTCTGTAAGCAGGATGCAAAATACGCGAGGCAACATCCCATTCTCCATGGAGAAAGCCCTGTCACATATGGGATTTTTTTTCCCTCCCATTCAAGAGCTGTTTCTCTAGTCTGTGTTTGTCAACAAGTGACCTCCAGCACGGCGAATTTCTCCTATAAAGCCACAGTCACTACTGTCACAGTCGTGTGTACACCACTACTGCAAAACCTGAGCCATGAAAATCAGTGAAAAGTAAATTAATGGGAAAACAGATGGGGAAAATAGGTTCTTCCAAAAAGCCAAGGGAGAAATAAATACGGTCCAACGAAGGGAGTGGGCTGACGCTCAGGAGCATGCAGTCCACATTCTGATTATCAGTAAATCTGGCTGTGAAACCCCAAACAAACTCCCCAGTGCCTCTGGGCTGTGGTCCCTCTTCTCCACGCTGACAGGCATCCGTTAGCGGGTCCTCTCGGCGATGCATTGCTGAGGGCAGGGACTGGCAACTTCACAGCCAGATGCACAGGGTCCCCGAGGCAGCCTGGTCTAAAAACGTTCACAGCATTTTCCAAAGTGGAGAACTATGTTTGATTGGTTTCGTGATTCATCTTAAGTCAGAAAAAAATTACTCGGGATCAAAGTTAGATCCGTAGTGGATCCGAAGACTTTTCTTCAGCCACATCTCCTGGCCTGCTGGTGTCCTGGCAGAGTTACAAAAATTTGTCCAATTTCTCTCCACACCAGAAAGGCAGCAAGTGTGAGACATCATCCCCACAGGCTGTGTTTTCAAAGCAGATTAACAGTGTCAGAGAAGTGAGAAATGCCCATTAACTGGCCCCTTTGATCACTCGATTCTGGGGGGGTTGGCAGTCCACCTAATTTCTACCCAAAATTCCAAGCCAGATGTTCTCTCCTCAGATTATTGACCAGCAAAAATCGGGTCCACATTAAGAGAGGAGGAAAGGGAGCAAAAGAGCCAAGCACTGGATTTCAGCTTATCTTCGTACAGAACCTTGCACAATCATTCTTAGAGCTGCAGGGCTCCATTTTCCTGTAAAAAACACTAGCTGGGAAGAAATGAGATCAGGTGAGGAAAAGGAAATAATTGCATTGGTGATATTTTTTCCTCCTGTGTAATTAGAGCCATAGGGCACTATGCAGTCAGGGTTAGTATGTACTTTATATGCACACACTGGCAACAATATTCCTCTTTAGGTAGCTTGCTGCCAGCCTTGTGTTTCTTTCATTCCTCAGAGCATTTATTTTATTGGGGTTTTTTTGTACTTGACGCTGTGATCTGTTTAGTTCCATCCTTTTGCTTACCACTCACCGCTTCCCACCTTGTCATCCTGAAAATCCCAGGCGAAGAAACTGCCCTGTCCTTTCTGGTAAGAGACGTGGGTGCATCACAAGGATGCAGGAGCGCGTGACATTTCCCCATTGCTACTAGCATTTCCTTAATCAGTCACTCTATCACAGGCACCGCTTAATATGCATTCAGGACAGCTGATAAGTAGCAAAGCAAAGGTCTGGTGCTAAAAAACCATATTCCTGCACAAGGGGATTATAATAGGTACCTTTTTGCCCCATATGCATTTTAAACTGCAACATGCAGATGCAGTAAACATCTGCCTGCCCTCACGCCTGACTCCTTAAAGTTATTCCCAGCTGCAGCACAGGCCACAGGAGGAAATCCAAACGCACAATCCAACCCTCCACATTCCCCGCGGCATTGCGGCAGCGCTCCATCCATTGGTTTGGAGTAAATGGAGGTGACTTGGCTAAAGACCTACTAAAGTGGCATGAACACCACAGTCATAGAAACAAAATCCTGAGCCCAGCAATAACCGTTTGCTCACTGTGCACTTCACAGCCCCCAAAGCCTGCGCTGACTCCCCGTGCAAAAATACTCAACGTTAAAATACATACATCACTAACAGCAGGGATTCCCAGGCCACATGCAACAAGGTCCTACTACCCACAGTAACGGGGACCAAAGGCTCTGAAGGCGAGAGAAGCAGGTAAGGCAACCACCAGACTCCACATGGGAGAACAGGAGACTAAACCACAAAAACGCGTGGGTTTTTTTCTCCATCCAGGCACCTGGGAAATGCCGGCAGCACGGCACGTACCAGCAGCACCGCCAGCACCAGCACAGCAGGGCCCAGCAGGGACAGCCATCGGGAAAAGCCCCAAAGAAGATTATTTTGCTAAACCCCTACAGGAATAATTTCCTCCTCTCTTATTTCTGTGTTCGGCTTCTAAGAGGCAACAGGCACAAGCTGCAATAGGGGACGTGCCAATAGATGTTGAGGAAAACAAAAATAAAACCCTGTGAGAGAGGTCGAAGCGCGGAGCCCGGGCTGTGTGCAGCCCCTGCAGAGCTCGGGGGTGCTCAGGACAGTCTCAGACCTGCTCCGCCAGATTTTAGGGCTTCCCAGCGGAGAAGGGAGAGGAGACCGCCCTGTTTTCAAAACAACCCTCTGACACAAGCTGCCGTTTTCCATCCAGGCTTTACAAATAAAGACCAAAAGGGAATATAAAAAAAAAAAAAAAAAATATCCTGAATATTTCAAAGGGGCTTTTTTTTATAGGATGAAGGAAGCACACTGTAACACAGCAAACCTACAGAGGGAGAGATTTTATGTCAAAGCACCAAAGGCACAAAGAAACATCTGCACATCGTTTCATGACTTTTAACTGGCATTTTAGAGCATGGCTAAAGCAACAGCTCACTTACGCGTCTGGCACTTCTAAAACCAGCATTCAGCACAGATGCTCAGTGGCAAAACAATTTTCTTTTGCCAGGGCTGACACTGGATTGCCATCAGCGGGTATATCGCTGCATTTTCTCTTGAAACTCCAGAGCGATTTTCCACCCAGGCCATCACAAGCTGCACGCCCGGCACGCCGTGATGGCCTGCCCACACCTGCAGGTTTCGGAAGCCAAAGTCAGTTTTAAACAAGTGTCAGGGACTAATGCTTTCCACTGCAAAAGCCGCCAATAAAAATGACATACCGCCTCCAGATCTGTGCAATGAGCCTTGTGTCCTAGCAGATGGGAGTTTATCGATTTCCTACCTGCGCATCCATTAGGAGGTGCCTCATCAGCATCATGGCATTTTTCAGAGATTCCTTCTCGCTGGGCAGAAAGGCATCTTCCTCTTCGTCCAGCGTTTTTGATTTGTTGATGATAAAATGGGAGATCTGGTCATTCAGGGAATGGAGCGACTCCACAGCTGCAGAGACAGAGAGGGAAAGCAAAATGGGCATGAAACCACACTGGAGGGAGATGACACCCTTTGCTCAGTTTGAGATGAGCTATAGAGTGCAATCTGCTTTTGAAAAGCACAGCAGGAAACTGGTCCCCATCACCTCCCTTGGCCTCTCTCCTGAGAGTGCCAGCAAAAGGCATGATGAAGACTAGTGACCACTGTAAAGTCATATATCGATGGAGAACTGCAGCCAACAGCAACAAGGCAATGCGGTCTAAATTAACATTATAGTGATCATTTTTTATTACTTCCAGAGATCAACTAGATTCAGTTAAAATCTAAACACTGCAGTCTCACCGCTCCCCCAGTCAATCCACAGCCAGTCAATTTTCCCCATGTGATAAGGGTTTGCAGCACCAAAATCGTATTTTCAATAGTAAATGCACGCCGCAACGGACAGAAGGATTACAAAAGTACTGAGCTATTGCTACAAGGATCGAAAATGGTAAATAACCAACAGATACACATGCATCTACAGGTGACTCATCTAAGGTTGGAGGTTACTTCCCAGCAGTAGCCAGGGCAATATATGGATGGGAACAAGATGCACTGAAACACTGTGAAACAGAAGAACAGTTACAAATACGACTTTTCATAAATTTGTCCCGTATTAGCATTCATAAAATTCAGTTGGAACTGAAGATCCTTTCTGTTAAGCAAGCCGTAAGCCTTATCTCCCCTCACAGCATATGGCAAACCCAAACAGCAGTACCCTATAGCTGTGAAGAAAGCAAATTGCCCAAGGTCAAACAAGAGGTCATTGCCAGACAAAATTTGTCTCCTGACTCCCAGCCCAGAGACCTGCTCCCCACGATGTGCTGGGACTCAGAACGTCAGACAACATGAAGGGCAGAAGCTGGAAAAATTGGCTTTTTATTAGCTACGGTAGGAGAGCACAAGACCGATAGCTAAAATATTGCTCATTTTCTTTCTTCATGATTGTCAGCACTTGAAATGCTGCTAATCTTTTAAGTTCTCCTTTGTAAGGTCAAACCCCGGGTATTATATGTGGGGTTCTGCCCCCCAGTCACGCACACCAGAAATCAGAACCTCCGTGGCTCTCACAAGTCCCCCAGCAATGTCACACACTTTACGATGCTGCAGTTGACACAGGCTGCAACACAGCAACTAACGGCAAAATGTATTTCTGCCCAACGAAAAGCATTGCGTTTCTACAGATTTGGGAAGTCTGCAATGCAATTCGCTTTTAAACCAGCGCACGTTTGGCGTGTTCATTTACACTGTATTTAATGTACTCATTACATAAATGAGGCTCAAATAATCCTTCAGCATCTTTTCTGTCTGCCGGTGGTTCACCCAGTGCAACCCTTTGATAAGCTCGGAGTGCCACATTGCCGTGCCGCACGTGGCCAACCCCGATGGCTTGGGCTGTTTAGGAACAAGGCAATGTGCTATTTGGGACTCTCTGCAAACTGATTTTAAGAACACGAGGCCACGGAAATATCTACTCAACCTAGTTCTGTCCAAAGAAAACCTCACTGCAAAATCCAAAGCAGAAAAGATTAGCCAGAAAGCGTACTCATTACAGAGCAGATCCTCCTCAGACAAAAGGTCCGTAACAAACAACAGGTGTGTCTCCAAAATGCAGGAATGAAAGGACAGAATCCTCCTTACTGAAGGTGTTTGGGTTTTTGATTTAAAGGGAAAAAAAAAAAAGGAAAAAAAATCACAAAGCACAAATCACTGTGCCTTACAAAGCCTCGTGGAGAGCCCGAGGGGACTGGGAGGACCCCCCAGACTCGGGGTGCTCATGCTAATAGGAAAGGTATTTGAGGCTCCCCACGATGGATGGGTCCGTTTTGAATCACGCCATAAATCACAATAAGGTAAGGGCTTTGGAGCGACTGACTGCACCAGCTCCAGCTTCCAGCAGCCGCAGGGGCGCGGGGGGCCGTGCCAATGCACCGCGCTCACCGCTGCAGCTCTGAGCCACTCGAATGCCAAGATTTCGGCTTTTGCAAATCATTCCACTGAATAAAACGAGGCTTGTTCCCTCTGCATCAAACTGAGTCCTGCACCCTTGGCACCTTCCCAGTATGGCAAACCGGCACTGCGACAAGCCTTTCGCCGGGGCGCTCGGCATACCAAGCTGGATGCTCACGCTTCTCCTGCCGTGAGGTTTCAAGTAACACACAACCACGAACACACTTGGGAACTTTTTCCAGTGTTACACACAACCCAGTTTATCATATCGATCATGTGCAACAGCGGGGGTGCCTTCCATAGCGCTCGGTCCTGGTCCTTACCAGAAAGACATGGGAGATGCACCTGCTGCCACTGCCCTCTGCACCACAGCCACCGTGGCCACGCGCCTCACGGCTGCGTTTTCCTCCCACACTCGCCCCCCCCAATTACAAATATATTTCTTCATCAGCCCAGCTCTGCCTGCTGAGGCATGCCCCGTGGGCAGAGGGGGAGGCAGGACGGGATTCGGGGGGCGGCCATGTGTTGCAAACAAGTGATGCAACTGCAGCGGGGGCATGCAAATCGTTCGGGGAGGTCCACGCGTCGCCCCTTGGTTTCTGGTCCCATCCCTCGTGTATTCTGACAACGCGCATGTCCTGCACTAGTACCAGGGACAACGTCTTCAGTTTTCTGCCCACAGTCCCCTGGAAAGTCTCTGTAACTATTTCCCATAAGTTTAAGCACTTTCTCTTTTCCAAGGCCCATTACTATGGCTTTGTTCATCCTGTTATAAAAAATGGTCTCTCAGCATTTCGATTATAAATCTCTGCAAGTCAGGCAGAAGGATTCATTCCAGCAGTGTGGTGCTGATGTGATTTTTTATATTTTTTTTTTCTAATGAAATGGAAGTGAGGAACTAAAACCCATGCAGAGCTTTTGCCACCTTAAAGAAATTTATTTCTTGAAAGGAAGAAAATCAGGGTTCAGCATCCCTCCATTCGCAAGCAAACAAGCATTTCTCCAGCATTGTACCACTTCCCAGAAACAGTTTCACCAAAAATTTGATGGGCTGCAAGCAAAAGCTTACATCTGTCTTGGCTATGTAAAACTTCTACCGATGGGTGAGGCTTAGGTAGGTGACACACGACTGTACATCATAACCCAGGTCAGCATCATGCCTGCAAACCAAACACCTTTCCCACGGTCATGCACATGAAGCCGGCCCTATCCCAGCGATGCTCTGCGGCGACACCGGGCTTTGGGGAGCAGCACGGCACAGCGGTGCGATGGAAACCACGTGGAGCTAAGTCTCCCCAAGCCACCATGAAGCAAACATCTGACAGCCATACGTCCTCACACCACCAGCACTCAAAAGCCACGGGGAGCTGCAGGTTTCTCATGCAGGACAGGGCGCGTACGCCGCTGCACGCAGGGAGCAGCAGCACTGCTCTGCCCATCGCTCCTGGGCTGCACGAGCATCTCTATCAGACACGTCAGCCCTAAAAGCCATCTTCCCAGTGCTAACACACGGGTATGGATTCATCCCAGCCCTTCTGACCAAGAAAGAATTGAGGACGGATCAGGGTTTTTGTACTCCAAAGTCCTGGCTTGAGCTGTAAGCCCACACCTGCTCCTGGTGGTACAGATGCCTACCAGTTATGTTCCTCGAGCCACTGGCTGCCTCCCAGGTTCACACTGACCCCGAGTAGGAACTGGTACACGGGGCAGTTGTCCCAGCCTTTATGATTTGAAAGTAATTCAAAACAAAATGGTATTATCCTAAGTTATGCTAACCTCCTTATCTGAAGCGATAACTCTGTATTCTCTGGTATTTCTTCTCTCACCCTTTGGGAAGTTCAGCATTGTTTGAGCAATATGTGGCACATTAAACTCCGGGGGGCAAATGAGTCTCTCATTTGTAATTCTGTTAAGTTTAGAGAGATGCCAAAGAAATCAGCAGAAATATTTCCCAGTAAAAATGTGGAAAAAGCAGATCAGTATTTGACTTGCACTGATTTTTGTAAGCATCTGTCATAGTGCTATGTTTAAACTCTGCTCAGCAAAACAAATCTTTTTCCATGCAGATAACGGAAACTGTATTTGAATATAAAATCATCTAAGCCTTCCTCATGAAAACAAAACTCGCATTTCTGAACCTCTGGACTACACGCAAAGTAAAAACAAAGGAAGCCTAAAAAATCCCAAACGATTTCTGGTTTTCTGGGTGTCCTGTGCCAGTCTGCAATGCAACTGCCAAAGAGCCCAAAGATATTTGGTGTTTCTCATGTAAATCACGAGGACCTTCCCACCTTGTGCCCACTAAAAATTTAAGCGATAAAATCTAAGGATAATGAGGCAAACCCTCTATCCCTCTCAACGTTAAGCCTTAAACATTTCTGCCGAGCAACACTTCAGCTAAACCCAGCAATTCCTTTGTAAACGTGTAAGGCTTATAAAAAGAAAAAAAAAAAAAATGGACCTCAGATACACACACAGTTATGTTCAGCTCAGATTAAAAGACACTTCTTGATCCCCTAGAAAAAAAAAAAAAAAAAAAAAAAAGACAACAATTTTCCCTTGCCTTATCAGTCCTCTTGGCTTCAGGTTGATAACACATTGGTAATGCTGCAAGCGAGACAACCAGCTAAGTAAAAGTTACAGCTATCAAAGCCCCCTTGGCTTCCCAGCTTTTCCCATTCCAATTTCACCATTTCCTCACTGCAAGGAACAATTTCAAGAGGCAAAGAAACCATAACAACCCTCCATTAGTGCTTTGACATCACCTTCAAAGGAGAGAGAAAACGATGCATTTCAGAAGTGGTGCTTTTCACTGCTATCAGAGCCGATGTGCTGGGGGGGGGGGAACTCAGGGCAGGACCATTTGCCACCCCCAAAAGCAAGACCAGGTCAACAAGGCAAGGTTTTTTGCAGGGCACTTTGGGGTGTGAATCACCGGAGCCTGAAGGATGTGCAGGGGAGAGGGGAAATTGCTTTCTGTCAGGGATGAGGGGAAAAAATATACAGACGCCACTGACTACTTCAGGGAAGAGGCTGCAGCAATAACGCTGTTGCAGGAGACCCCATTTTATACACTCCAGCTACTGCCCAGATGAGTACTAAATAAAATAAACCACAGATAATATATCCTGAGATCTACTGACAAAATCCAGCAGAGTCTAAAATTAATTCCCGCTAGCAGGAGTGACTGAATGAAAGAGGACGGACACTATCATGTTTTTATCAGGGGACACGGTATAAGGATTCCTGGGCTCCTCCACTGACTCTGCTGCAAAAAATCAGAGCAGACACTGAGGTTGGACTTCTCTGTGAAGCAGTCAGCACTTGCCACCGTGACCGGAGATGTGCTGCCGTGAAGAAAAAAGCCAAAAAGCCACCCTGTGTGCACAGATCCTTTGAAAATCCATCCCAGCGGAGCACGGAGCGGTCTTCAGAGCCAGGGGCTGCAGGGAAACCTCGCCTGCTAATGAGCCTTTCTGACTGTCCGGCAAAATGCAATGATGTGTGGGGGCCAACTGTGCAATTCATTATCCCTTAATATTACCAAGCAGCTTCTCAAATGCCATCTACGGGTGCTGCTTTTGCAGAGAGATAAAAAAAATACTCAAAGCACCTCAGGCCTTTCCTGGAGGAGCTCCCCCCACAGCATCCCAGCAGCCAGCCACAGGTCTCCGTAACCCGCGGGGCTGCCGGAGCACCCGGTTGCCTTTCGGCACAGGATTGCAGCATCGCCCAGGTTGCGAGTCCCAGCTGGCACCTCTCTTGGAAGAGTAGTTAAAACTGCTTTGCTTAGATGATTCGACTACATTTTTAGATATTTTTTTATAATCAAATAATAACCTTCTGTGCCACTTCAGCCCCAGGAATAACGATCCCGCTCGCAGCAAGGATGCTCGCCAAACACACTTCTCACCAAAGCTGTAAGAGGAGAATCCAGGCTGTTGCTGCTCTGAGGTTTCATTTCCCCAGCTGGCTGGCCACAACCCTTGCAAGATGCTCTCAGCCATGAGCCAGGTGAGACCACCACACGTACCTGAGACCACCGAGCACGAGGCTTCCCTTCTGACGCCTGGGCAACCCCCACATCTGGGACATTAAAGGCACAGAGAGACCGCCCGCACACAGATGAGCGGTGTGCTTTCCCCTTCCTCGAAATCACAACTGATTCCCAAATGCTCCCTCCTTGCCCAGCAATGGCAGAGTTTGGAGAGGAATTAGGAGTGTCCTTATGAAAGCTTCAGGTCCTGACTTTGGGACCAACATCCAGCCCTGCGGGTGCAAGCTCAGAAATTGGAGGCAGTTGAGGGTTATGGCATGTAGACACATACAATGTATTAAAACGGGACGTTTGTAGAGCTAACCTGTAAATAATGCCACACTGATTTATATCACCGAAGTTGGCCGATGGCTGTTCTGCTGGGTCAAAAAAAAAAAAGGACATGCAAGACTGCCACCAGCTCATTTCTGCCTGATTGATGATTCTGATTAGGAAGCCTTTCCCACTGTAGCATTTGCTAATTGCATTTGGACACATCAATTAATTTATTCACTTAGCCGTCGATGAAATCTCCCTTTGTAAAAGCCAGGCTGATGAAAATCATTCCCCACTCCCTCACATCGGTACCACACCGCTCCAGCACCTCTTACTCCCAACAAGACACGAAGCGGACGGGCCGGGCGGCGAAGCCCGCAGCCGTCGGGATCAGAAGGCACCAGCTCTGCCCGAGCAAACCCAGCCCGTCTGCCTTTCCCCAAGGTGTCCTGCGTCTTTCCAGCTGGAAATCGCACCTTGCAGCACGTGCCCCAGCCGTTCGCTTGTTTGCACGACACAGCTGCCTTGCACGACACAGCTGCCTTGCACGACGCAGCCGCTTTGCACGACGCAGCCGCTTTGCACGACGCAGCCGCCTTGCACGACGCAGCCGCTTTGCACGACGCAGCCGCCTTGCACGACGCAGCCGCCTTGCACGACACAGCTGCCTTGCACGACGCAGCCGCCTTGCACGACGCAGCCGCCTTGCACGACGCAGCCGCTTTGCACGACGCAGCCGCCTTGCACAACGCAGCCGCCTTGCACGACGCAGCCGCTTTCCATGACGCAGCCGCTTTCCACGACGCAGCCGCTTTTCATGACACAGCCACCTTGCACGACACAGCCACCTTGCACGACACAACCTTACACCCGCACCTGCCTGCAGAACCAGTGGGGACAGCTCGATCTGAACCACTCCGTAAATATTTTCTCCCATCACCCGTGAGAGGAGACCCAGGGCTTTTTCTTTCCTTTATGGTCTTTAACTTGTTTAAAAGGAGACATTCAACGAGCCCCCTCGCAGGAATAATTTACCACGCCATTAACCGAAGAAAAAATATCTGGTGTCTGCATTAGGGGCTCAATCACCTTTCAGAGAAACACTGTGAAGAACTCATTAGAGTAATTACTAACGAGCTGGCCTCTTTGAGCTGTAAATGTTTTGTGTGTAACTGGCAAAGAGCTGCATTCAGAGCTTCCCAGATGCTAGAGAAAGCCATCAGGCCAATAAAATGCCCCTACAGTTCCAGAGGAAAACATGCTCAGAAATGAAGCTGGTCATTTTTTCAGCTTATTAGTTTCTCCTTACAAATCTGGCCTTTTGGGAAGTGAAAAATGACATCAAGAAGTGGAGCTCTGCAGAGCCGTGGCAGCTCTTATATTATTAAAGTTTTTCATTGCCACCTACTTTTTTTTTTTTAATGGTGCAGAAGCTTCTTTCAAATTTGGATTTTTAACTATTTCAGTTAAAATGCCAATTTAAAACTGTCCTTAAAAAAATGGATATACTTTGAAGCCAGCAACATAGAAACATTTTTTTTTTATTTCTTGTTCCATTCCCCCTCCACCGGGAAGCACATTAGCAGACAGCAGGAAAAGGATGGGAGTTTCAGAACCCTGCTGCAAGAAGAGATGCCCATATTCTCCTTAGAGAAACCACCTGCTGCTCAAAAAATCCAGAGATTGTGTATCCAAGAGAGACCTGGGCTGAGCAGGGAAAGAGGAGCTGCTGGACTTTGCTCCGACTTTCTGGGGGTTTGTTATCAGCCCTTGGAAAGGGGTTTTTCTCCTTTGCCTCAGTTTCTTCATCTCAGTCCCAGCGAACACCTCACAGCAGCACACTGAAGTTAATGAGAGTTTGGCCAAAACTGTAAAAATGGAAAAGCTCAGCGTTTACTCCAGCTGAAGTGCTGCCGGGGGTCATTTATTAAATTACCAACATGCTTCTCCTTGGGTGACAGCCTTACTGCAGCTACAAGAATACCGGCGAGCCAAAGGGGCGACCCCATGCCTAAGAGCTTGCCTGTTCCCCCAAGGTGTATTAATTAATCAATAACATTACCACTCCCCCTAAAAGAAAACCCAATGAAAATAAATTCCTCTGCCATGCTTATGCTTACGATGGAGAGTCCGAGGACAGAATAAGCAGCCAGCGACGGGGTCCTGCTGCTGTCGGTAGCGCCTGGAGCCAAAAGAGCCCATGGCTCCTCCAGCAGTCGGGACTCCAACCTTTATGGCTGGACTAGTGTCATTTACAGAAATATTTGAGATGCTTAATGCCCCAGAGAGCTACCAACTGCCAGGCCAGGGCCAACATCAAACTCTGAGAAATACAGAAGGCACAACGCCAAGCCAGTAAATCTAACTTTGGGAAGAGCAACTATTTAAATTTGCCAAGAATCAGAACACCTTTTCCAAGACGGACGAGGCATGGTGGCACCCAGTTTTACAGCTTTCTTGTTTCTGTTGGGCACCCATTTATTTGCCACCTCTTTAGCTAATTGTGCAACTCTTATATTCCATAAGCCATAGCTCCTTATTTACACAAAAGTGACATATGCCAACACAAAGATGTCACGGGCCAGATATCCAGCTGCTAACAGCTGCCTTCAGAGGAGGGATGCCCAGCTGTGCTTGCATGTATGATGCTGCTGGGTTTTGGATGGGGTACAAGAAGACTGAATCCTACTTTGCCCAAAATTGGCTCCAGGATCTTGGATGGGTCACCTCAACCCTCAGCACCTCAGATTTCCATCTGTAAACGCAGGTTCTGTAGCCCATGGAAACGTTCTAAACCACAAGGGCGAGATGCTACCACTGGCGAGGGACTCGTCTGGCCTTTCCTTACTAGTCACCTACACATGGGAATTGTTCTGGTTTCACAAGCAGCTCCTGGTGCACCTCCTGAAAGGAACAGAACAAATCACAGGTTTTTCTGGGGTTTGAATGAAATTATTAGAAGACAACTAGGTTTGGTTTGTTTCCCACCAAACACCTTGGGAAAGAGAAAAGCTCTCAAAGAGTTACGTGTTGTTGTGAGTGTTGGGAGACTAATTAGTATCATCTTGCCAATCTGCTGGGGTTGCAATAATCAGAAAGGGTCACCAGAAATCCTGAAGCTGGGTTGAAAAACAAGATGTAAAAACTAAACAAACCACATTTGTTCACATCAGCTCTTGAGATCTTCCTTTCACCCTTAAGACTGCACTTCTCTTAACCAGAAATGTTAGAAACTTAAAAAAAAAATAATAAAATAAACCAAACCACCAACAGATTTGTCACGTAAGAAAAAAGTCAACGGAGACCTGCAATAAAGTCATGAAAACTAGCAACCCGCAAATCTCTCCTTGGACATGTCTGTCTGCTGTTTGTAGCAGAAAGATGGGATGGAGGATGCTGTTAAAGCAAGTACTTAAATTTCCTTGGGAGCTGCCTCCTTGAGCAGCTCTGCTGCTTAACACCGCAAGATGCGACGCTAACAAAACACTGGGCTTAGCAGCTCCAGGCTAACAAGCCCCTGTACCGGCAGAGCATTATAAAAAGCTAAAATTCAAACACTGAAAGCATCCAGGTTGATAAACCTCCGCTGAGTACAGCGGATCAGAAGGTCAAGTTTTATCAAGCACTCGCACAAACCCAGCTGTCTGGGTGAGCCGGGGGGGGGGGGGGGGGGGGGGGGGGAGGGTTGGTTCCCTCTGCCGATAAAGGTGACACTGAGGACCACACCAGATGCTACATCTGCACCGATACTGCCAGCGGAGCCACACGCTGTCAATTCCTGCCTTTTAATTGTTTTACTGCTGCATTTCCTCCTCATCCAAGGCCCATTAATCCATGATGTGCAGCAGTGGCATTACCTCATTTTGCAGACAGAGAAATCCAGAGCTTTTTTTATTCATTTAAACTATTCAGTTCATGGGATAATGTCATCTGCAGACGTACAATGCCATGGATATTTTGGCTTACTTGTAATAGACATAATTTTGACATTACTGTGTCAATTACTGCCCAATTCTGGCTTGTGCCATTATATCCAGTATCACCAACCCTGGTGTTGTGGAATAAAAATAAGCATCTAGAAATATATTCATTCAATTGAAGTTAAAATGAGTCTGTATTCAGCATTAATAACCCTGACACGATTTTATCTTTCGAGCAAAAGCTTCACATTCAAGACGCTTCTTCAGCGTGTCATTTAGTTTTATGGGCACAGAACTGAATAAACTCCTCCTAAAATAAAGCGGATTTTTCAGACCAGTATTTAAACTTGTTATTTCTGTTAACTAGGTCTATAAAGTGCAGAAAAAGAGTATTCTTTTTAAAGATTATTACTCTGTGATCAACTATGTCTGTATTCACAGCTTCAGACCTAGCTTTCCCCACAAGCAAGAACAACTCAAGCAGTGGTTTTAGAAAAATCTTTCATGTTTCTATTTCTTCAGTGTAACAGTGCACCGGCCTTTCCCCCAAGCAGTCAGAAAAACTGACCGGCTTAACTTTCCAGAAAATAGGACTTCATCGTCTTTAAAAATAATAAATTGCATTGTCTTTAAAGATAATTTATTATTTTAAAATAATCAATGGGAAACACAAACTGCAGGGAAGCTAGCTACTTTATCCATGCTCCTTTGCAACAAGTGCCATGACACAAGTTCACAGGAGGCTCGTGCTTCACGGCAGTGTCCGGGCACTTGAAGCTCCCGCGTACTTGGGAGTGGGTTAGGGATGCCTCGGGAGCCGCTACCCAGATCACGGGCAAATCGCTATGCCTTTCCTCATCTCACCCAACCAGGAATTTTGGAATAGCTCCTGACATGGTCAGAGGTAAAAAGGGATGGCAAGAAATGGGTCAAACTGTTCTGTTTTGTTTTTTTTTTTTTTTCCACTGGAACCCTGCAATTTTCAAAGGCATGTCGGTTGTGAGGTTTCGTTTAGAAAACATGCGAGCCTCGAGGATGTTCGAGCACATCCTCCTCTTGTGTTTGGGATGGCATTTTAACGGCATTTCATGGGCACTTCCCATTTCTTTTCAGTGATGCTGTTTTCATTCTTCCTCAGCACGACCATTTCCAGCAAAAAAGCACAAGTAAGGCGTTCAATACTAATCACGTAGTATTCAGATGTTTTTTCTCACTTTGAATCATTATTTTTTATTTATTAGGTTTTCCAGATGCTCCTGCTAAGATGCTTTTAGCTCTATTGAAGTCTGGGATTTTCAGTAGGGAGAGAGCATCTTATAACTTTTTTTTCATGTAAGCCGAAGTGCGTTTTTCTCGTTGATGACTGGTGGTGGGGGGAATAATTTGCTTCTAAGTTTCCCTAACTGCAGAAAACAATGCCTTCTTTGTTTTCACTTCCCTAGGTTTTGTGATTTAGCTTTGAACCTTGACTTCACGGCTGACCTCACATTTTAGATCTAAATTACTCACACTGCATTTGTAAACATTCACCGGTGGCATTTCTTTCAGCCGGAAAGAAACAAATATCCCTGTAGACGTGGATAACATATATTGCATTAACCTCCTCTCCTCACTTCCATCTGCAGCCTTTGTGGCAAGATTGTTTGGCAAGGCGATGAAATTAAACTTTAATAAAGGGCAAGAGGAGTAACTGTTCCCAGTATGAAACTGGGAGTGCAGCACTGTGCAGTCCTGGGGCTGGGGTCTCCCCGCGCCCAGCCCGGTGAGGAACTGGGACCACAGCCAGGCGCTGCAGAGGGGAGGTCACTGCAACAGCCCAGAGCAGGAGAGAGATAGAAACGCCTTCCTCTCCTCCGTAACGCAGAATATTAGGTAAATAGAAAAGGTTTTGATTAAAACGTTCAAAAGCCCTGAAGTGACTCAGGGACTCGTTTCCCTTTCAGTCACACCCACGGTTCTTTGGCTCCTGAGTCTCGGAGCATCGGTGGCACACTGGCATCCCACTCGCGTTTGGGGACGGAGCTTAACCGCTTCTGAAGGCACGGGTCCAGGAGGGCAGTGGCTCTGGGTGCCCAGCCCCTGGTGGGTGGGAGATGCTCCAGAACGAGCCCCCTTTACTTGCTGCCCCTGCACCCTGCTGAGCCCCTGCGGCCGAGCCCCACATCCTACAGCACCTGGATGCCGAGCAGCTCCAACTGCCCTTCCCTGCGTGACAGTCTCTTCCAGCTGCCAGTAAGGTTGCCTTTGAGTTTCGGAGAATCTTTCATCTTCCTAAGGCTGCTTAAACAGCAGCGTTAACGTTAAACGTTAATTCACCCTGTTAATAACCCGGCCCATCACTGTGCTCTCTCCTGGCAGCTGCCTAAGGGAACAGCCATTCTCTTCGGCACAAAGCGTTTTGACAGATGAAGGGAAAGCATTTCATTTTGACACTTGACTGACAGAAAGTGTCCCTGTTAATTATGACCAAAAAGATAGAAAGAGAGGAAAATGATAACACGGCTCCATAAACTAATTTTGGTGTCATATTTAGGGTGTCCTTAGAAGATGCAGAGGGTGAGCCAAGACCGCACAGTGCAAGAGGTTTATTTACTCCATTTCTTACAGTTGGGCTGTGAGCAGCACCAAACCCGCCAGAGTTCAACAGCAATGGAAAATATCGTGTGCTCGGACTTGTGTAAATAAGAAGCAACCTCCCGAATAGCTCCAGCTGCACAGAGGCCACCTCTGCTCTCACCGGAGTCACTTCATGGTGGGCTTCGCCCCTATCTATGCCGGCACGAAGCAGAAGGACGCGTGGCCCCTCTGCAGTGCTCCTCCTCGGTGCCTTGTGCTGGCTGCAGGTTCGTGGAGCCAGCCTGGCCGGGGCAGGATCCAGACCTTGGGGAAGGGAAAAGCGCTGGGAAAGCCAAGCACAAAAAACACCCCTGGTCTTTTGAACCCCGCAACTCCTCCAGCTTCCAGCATTTCCCTTCCACCCACATGTCAGAAATAACGGACGGGAAGGGAGAGCCGGAGGACCTGTCAGACAGCAGACCCAGAGCGGAGACCAGGGCAAACCCATCCCTCCCAGCAAAGTCTCACAAAGCCTCCAAGCGCAGGTTTCCCGGGCTCTCCCTAAGAATCTCAGGCCAACAGGCAGCAGTGGCCCAAGAAAACTACTGCGGCACGAGCCTCTGGCTCCACTCCCATGGATTTCTGCACCCCATCAAGAAGACAGACCCCAAAGCCATCCTTCTGCCTCCCTGCCGAGGCGGCGTTCCCTCACCTGAGCCGCTCGCTCGGCTCTTCTCTCCAGGTTTGCCATGGCAACAAGAAAACCGTGTGTTACCCGTGTGAAACGGATGGGTTATGCTTTTAACTTGCCCTTCTGTCTCTAGCCGGGTTACGACATCCCCTAGCTACAAGACGTGCAAGACCGGCAATACGCTCACCGCCGTGAACAGCCGCAGCACAGTAAACCCTGGGCAGTAAATACATTCACAGGGCAGGCACGGGGTGAGGGCAGGCAGGAGTTGTGTGACTTCAGAAACCAAGAAGTAAGGCGGTTAGAAAAGCGGTGGCATTGCCTTCCCGTTGGATTTTGTCACGGGCACTGCAGCAGCGCACCCTCCTCGGCCGAGCCGCAGAGCCTGAGCCCAGCACTTCCATCCACGCAGGAGGATCGACAGAGGCAGGCCAGGGTCTCTTAGCAACAGCATCGCCTATGGGTCCATTAACTCCAAATTCCTCCGCAAGTAAATCCTGAGCTAGAAAAAAATTCAGGCGCTTATTGACAGCCTGAGCTACGCGTTTTGTTCAGCCTGAGAAAGGGGGAAATAACAGGGGACGTTGCAAAGCAAAGACCAGAGAGGACCTGCATTTGGGGTGACGGGCTCGCTGCTGGCTCGTGCATCAGTTACGGTCAGCTGCCTGGCGGGTCTCTACAAAAGCCTCAGCTGTAGAAATTGCTCTTGCAGTTCTGCGAGGGGATTGCTTTGGTCAAGAAGGCAATCGAAAAGCAGCTCATAAAACACAACAGAAAAACACAGAAAGAGAATCAGAGGGCAAGGAGTGATTCACGTTTTATAACAGTTTGATTTTCCCCGTGCAAAGGGCTGCTTATTTGTGGGACTCTGTTGACTCATTTCATCGGTGTTACTCCTGATTTACTGGTGGCACAGCAGACCCAACGACGGCAGGAGCGGACGAGGTGACCAGGAGGCTCCTCCTCTTCCCTCTCAACCCCCATTTGCAATATTTCTATTCTGATTGTGGCTGACAGCAACTGGGACTTTACTTCACCCCGAAGTAGCTCTTTATTTTCTCAGAGCGCATCTCTAGGAAACATGCAATGCTTTGAGCGGCTCCGCTTCGGTTTTGGAAAGCTACATCTTCAATGCAGCTGAGCAGAGACTGCAAATGCCACAGCGGGAGTCAAAGTGTGTATTTAACCACATTTCAGAGATGGTTTTAAGACACCCTCAGAGAGGCAGGAGACGGATGCCGTTTGCACCATCACAGTGAATGCACGGAGCCGGCAGCCCCGCGCTTACGCACAGAGCACGAACACACATGGGTCACCTCTGTGCAGGATTTTAAACGTCACATTTTCACCATCTACTCAGACTACACGTATCTTCCCATCTCTCATTAGAAGGGCCCTTTTGCCGCTGATGATTAAGTTATCATCAGAGGTTATGAAGTCAATGTGAGAAAAAGGCAAGAAAAGTACCTTTATAGGCTGTACCAGGGCACTGGAAAGTTCCCTCGCTTGAAAAGGTCAGCTCGTTTCAGATTGTCTATTTGCATAAATTTTCAGCAGTTTGCTGAACCCTTGCTCTTCCACTGGTACAGAGGGGAAGCCTGTATCGTGTGTCGTACTCGGACAGCATTACAGTCCCTGCTCTTCTACTGTGAGACAAAACCATCTGATAAACGTATGCCTACTGTGATTTTGATTCATTTTATGTATTAATACCTTTAGAAGTAAAGAACTTAAAATTACACTTCAAAATACTTCCACTGGTTTTCTTACAAGAATAAAGGGTAGATTTCAATCTATGACACAATACACAGAAGAGAAGTAGCCGTGGCCAAGAAGTAATTTGCTTGTACAATCTACAGCACCATCTGTCTAAAGCATATTTAGATGCCAATTACGGTGCACGGGTCCACTGCATTCACCTCATCAGTTCTTCAGCTGCGGATCAAATCCCTCTAACCCCTTTGTGATTTGCATGAGGAGTCAAAATGATAAACCCTTTAATAATGCCAGCAGATAGCATGCGTTGGACTAGGGGAGAATAGATACCGGTTTCTTTAATGAAAAGAACATGAAGTTTATCATGTTCTCGCTATTAAACTCAGACAAGATTAGGCTAATGAAAAGCAAAAACAGCCTCCCTCCCCTCAGAATTGCTCCTCGGCCTCAGAAATGTTGGCAGCGAGGAAACTGTCAGACACATCCTTGTGGTTCTTCATCCCTGTGTGACATGCCACAGCGTTCCCACCACCCCCAAAAAATAACATTTAGGTGTAAGACCTCCATTTTTCGGCTTTAACAACAGCCTCCTCTTGTTGCTGTCTAATGGCTTTTATTTATATGTTGAACGAAATAAAGGAGCAGCTACACACATAACGCCTTTTTTGCCACATCTTAACCCCTCAAAATAGCGCATGGCCCGAGAAGAGCCCTCGTTAGCGTGCATTTCCATACCCAGATGAAAAAAGAATGCGAGAGTAAAATTTTCCTTGGAAAAGGAGAGGATCTCAAGCTGCTAATATGTCATTATGTTTCTGTTCATCAGCATCTCTGGAAGCTGACAAATATGGTTTTAATGGCTTTTCCCCCCCCAACTCCCCCTTAATGCTCTGTAGTATCTCCCCCTTACTGCAGCGCTAATAAGGTGTAAAAGTCTTGTCCTGAAACTCTAACCCAAAACCGCAGCTCTCACGGCTGCAGTCTGAATGGGAAAAATTTCTCACAAATGCAAATTAAACCAAGTATTTACCAGTACGCAGAGTCAACTTGTCAACACATTAAGACTTTCCCCAACCTATTTAGGCAAGATTCAGTTTCCAACGTGGTTTAAATAAAAATGTACGGGAGATTTTTAGTAATAACTACAGAAGAACTTTGCTTGGACCAGGTAGAATTTTTCACCATCACAACTTGACTGGTAAAGGTGCAAAAATATATATATATATATATCACTCCATGTGTGTGTGTGTGTGTATATATTTACACATATATGTGAAAACCCAGCTGTACTGGCTGCAGCACTATTCCCCATCTGGAGCAGCTTTCAGATTGAAGCAATTCCATTTCATACCGCTTCTGCATTTGGCTGCAAAAGAAACAAATAAAGAGTGCTTCAAAGGTATTCACCAAATACTGAGGTTCTCTCCGTTGTTCTCTGGCAAATCAAGGATCTTTGAATGAAATTAATGTTTTTGTATGGTTTGGGCAGTTTTATAATTTAGAGCCAGATTCCAGCAGGAAAGACTTGCGTCAATGCAACACAGCTGCTGGAAGATAGATGTTAGCACAATGTCAAATCTAATCAGGAATGACACGCTGCTGTTATTTGATTCTGCTTATCGAATTTATTTATCTCCAATTGTTGCTTTTTGCAAAATGCTGTAAGGTGGGAACATTTGTCAGTAACATCTGTAAGGGAGAAGTATGATTAGAACCCACCTTTCCCCACCTCCAGACCATATGAGCAAGCGCTTATTTTAATTCTTTGTAAGTACAGCATTTTAAAGCACATTTAGGTGTTTTGCTGATAGTTCTGGAGAGTGATAAATGATTCATTACGAGGACAAATTACCCAAACCGGGTCATAATCAACATGCTATGCAAGCTCCAAACATGAGATGGGGAAGCAGGTGGTGACTCACCCCGTGAGAACAGGAGAGAGACTGATTAGTGCAAATGAATCCAAAGGGCAAATGTGAAGTTATTCAGAACATCGTGTGAAGAGTTCACAGCTCTCGCTGACCTTATACGTGGTCTTAAATGGTTTGAGAAACACTGGGAAAAGCAAAACTTAGAGATCCCCATTTTGCAAAGTCTGTGTGTGCTGAGCACGTAACAGGCAGCGCAACCCAGATGCAGCAGCTAAGGCAGGGAACATGCCGTAAAAAAAAAAATAAATATCGCATGGGGCTTTTTGGGTTGGGGGAGCACGGTGAGGGCGGGTTGGAACTGGGGCATTTTTCTAGGAATAATGCTGGTTATAATAAAAACTAACAATCCTGGCTTAGCACACGGGCTTGTGGTGGTGCATGCCCTGTCCATGTCTTGAAGGTACCCGACGCTTTGGAAACAAGAAGTAGGAATACTTGACAGAACCACAGATGTTCCTTATGCCAGTTATTTCCAAGGTCTAAATTATCACAAGAAAAAGAACGTTCAAATGAGATCATTAAGAAAAATATGACTATATAGTTATATATTATAAAGATGCAGTACAGAACGTACTGCTTCTTCCTTTCATGCACGTGGGTTTGGCCACCCATAGGTGTGTAATGCCGAACCAGGCGAAGCGCCGCCGCACTCCGGCACCGAAGCCCCCCTGCCCGCCGGCAGCCCCCGTGCCTGCCCACTGCCCGGCAGAGGGGGGCTACCCGAGCCCACGGGCATCCCCCCCGCAGGTCTGGGCCAAGGTAAGCCTTCTCTGCTTTGAAAGGGGAGCAAAGAGGAAACCCACCATCCCATCCACACTGCTGGGGGTCTGGCACCCACCCCGTGGGTGAGGGGCTTGTTCTGGCTTCGCCCAAGCCCAGACGTGCCCAGACACGCGTCTGACTGTCACCTGTGGGAGGAAGGTCTGGGGGAGGGGGGGTCTGCAACAGCCCTGAGCAGACACGGGAGGAGGATGTTGTCACAATAACCTTAAGAAATAAAACAGAGAAGCAGCTCAAGAGACGAACTCTTTCATCCCTGCCCTCCCCTAATCACATGCAGAGATGACACAGAGTTTCAGACAGAGGAATTAATTACTCCGTTAACCCAGCTCCATTTCATGTGGCTATTGCTTTCTGGTGATAAGGAGGGAACAATGAGATTTCTCCTTTCTTGAGCAAGCCTCCAGCCTGTTTTCCTTTCGCTACTCCTACACATGGCTTTGCCTCTAACAGAAGTATCTGACTTTTTTTTTTTTTTCCTCCTTTGATGGGGTAAAATAATAAACATGAGATGAAAAAGGAGAAGAAGAGGACCCTTTTGGCTGGAAATCTGAGAACATGGCTTCCTTCTGCTTCCAACTACATCTTCTGAAGTTGCCTCAAATGAGTTAAAAAAAAAAACCAAACAAACAAAAAAAACCCAAACAACATGAGTTGTCATGAATTCACAAAAAGCGCTACAACAGGCTTAGCCAAAATCAGGTTCCTTTTACACTCAGTATAACCTATTTCTGGCATGTTCAGTATATTTGGTTTCACTGCAGATACATCAGCTCTCACATGGCTTAATTAATTATGTGGCTTCCAAGTGGTATTGAGATGAGGGGAGGGGAAAAAGAAAAAAAGGTGAAATACTCCTCCTGGTTAAACTGGTGTAAACTCAGAGGTTGCGTATTTCTCGGCTGGTAGGTTATGATTTTCCAGAATGCATAGCAGGGTTGCAAAGTGTGGAATATTACATTATAATTTCAAGCAAATAAAACTCAAACTAACTCCTACACCTTTCGAGGTCCAAGAAGCTCAAGCAGCGTAAAATTGCCATATCATTGATGCATTTTTATGCGTAAGAAATTAAAGAGAATTAGCAGCGTTTTCATTTTAAGTAAAGGGCTGCCAACCTGGAGGGAAGAAAAAAACAAAGGAAAGAAATTCAGCTCGGAATTAACATTTGGATAGGCCAAGGGATGACCTCTTCATCCACCAAGTCCCAAACGTGGGATGCTGTACGCACGCACACAGACATGAATTACTCATGCAAAGAGTCTTTAAGGAGGGAGGTGCCTTTTTGTAACTTTACGCTTTGATCATTAAATTTCAACAAAAATAAAATAAGCGAGTGCAGGTGGAACTGAGCAGCGGTTCTGGACAGAAAGCGAAAGGCAAGGCACAGTTTTACCCCCCTGAAAGAAGAGGGGAGAACCCACTGAGGCTTGAGCTCAGCAAACCGCCCGCGGCAGCGCGCTGGACCGTACGGCTCTTTCCCAAACGCGAGGGGAGAGGTTTCTGCTGGAAATCCAGCTGGGAAAGAGGGTGCTGTGCAGGGTTCTAGCAGGTGGTCCCTGGCTCCAGCTGAAGTTTGGACTCTTGATAGCACAGGTGGCTAGCAAAAGGACATCACTCTGTATATAACATTTAGAGGTCATTAATACACCCAGAGCAAATACTACAAGTATTTGTACATGTACATATACACGTAAACTGCCCGCACCGCCATTCCCTTGAATTACAGCCTTTGGTGTCTAGGGAGAACTTCACTCCACCATCACTCTGGAGTAAATAGGACTGAATTATTCCACATTTAAGTACGTAAAGTATCCCCAGCACAAAAGCAAGCAGCTCTAAGTCCATGTTTCTCCTTTATTTGCGCAGTATTCGGCGCTTGCGGAGATGTTTATGTCTGAGCCTGCGGTAGATCGAAGCTGCTCTGGAGGTCGGAGCTCACCTGCTCCCTCCCTGCAGACGATGCTCCGGCCTTTGGAATGACGGATCAGGAACAACTCCTCCATCTCCCTGCCTCTTGCAAAGAATTCCTTTACAGGACGGCAAGAAGCGCTGGCAATTGCAGGCAGCGCCACTTCTCTCTGCATTGTTGGGCTTTTGAGGTTGGGTATTTTTTTCCCTTCTCTGATTTATTCCTAACATGCGCTTGACCCCTCAGAAATAAAAGAAACAAAACTGTCAGATCCTGGAGAATACTTCAGGCACAGAGAAAACGCCAGAGCTCACAGGGGGTGGTGAAACAGCAGGAATTCACACAGAGGTGGGATCCGCTTCCTAACGGTTTATGGATGGAGTCGAAGGGACAAGCAAGGGCAGCCCCCCAGGGGAATCGCCCAGCAGCTCCCTGGGGGCAGCCTGCCCCACGTGCAGGATGCTCAGCTGGGGATCACCCTGCACGGGGAGCACCAACACTCAGCTGCGAGCCGCCGCAAACCGCGAGAAACCAGCGTGCTCGGCTCCACGCAGCCCCTTCCCCACTTAGTCTGTCCTAACGGTGGGCTACGCAGCATCTGTTAAAGCGACAAGTAAAGAGCAAATCAGAGAAAAATTAAAGTTTGTGGAAACTTTGTGCTGCTCCTTTGCAACATTCCTGTGTCATTTTTTGTGGAAACTGTGAATCTGGCCTTTTATGTGGCTATAACACCCATTTCTATTCAGAAGGGTGTTTTTCTTGACTGTTACATGACTATAGGGATTTTTCAGTGCCTGAGCCCATCGCTGAGCTAATATTTTCCTTGCAAAGTTCAGTGAGTTTGCTCAGAGCTCTGCCGAGTCACACTTTCTGCTCATTTTTCTCACAAGCATTTCTCCGTCTCCTGCCGTAAATTACATTCATTAGAGAGCAGCAGGAACGAAACCCACTTCAGATTCCTAAATACCTCCTCTAAAAGTGAGAGCAAGCAGATGCCCAGAATCTTGTTTCTTTCCTTTTTTTTTTTTTTTTTTGGTTTTTTTTTTTTTCCAACCAACACACCAAAGGCCTGACACCTTTTTACAGCTTCATCCCTCACAAGTGACTTCACCCCTGAGCCCTGGTGGGCTCCGCTGCAGGGCGGCACACGGAGCACGAGGGTTAGGCAGTGCATTAACATGCAATATTCCACAGGCTGTGATTTATGGTCTGTCTCTCAGAGCAGAGCATCGTGCATCTTAATTCTCTGCTCCCTTTCCAGCTACTCCGTGTGGTCGGGAGATTAGAAGTTTTTCCATCCACCATGAATTTTCATGGAAACATGGATGTTGGACAGGCACGGGAGGTAAAGATGCAGAAGCAGAACAGCAATACCCAACAGCCTCTCTGTGCAGTGCATGACAATGTATCCTAGGAAATAATTATGCATTTTTCTTTGCCTGATTTACAAGTTTCAGGAATTTCCCCAATGGGATCAGCTCCAGAGTCCACAGGAAAAAACAAAAACAAAACGAACCAAACACCTACGCCTTTGCAGCCAGCCTCCGGGAGCTCACCATCAGCAGATCTCCAAAATCTTCACAGTCACAGAGATTATTAGCTAGTTACAGGAATCCATACAGACCCATGGAAAACGAAGGCAGCTTCAGCTTTTTATTTGGCTCACGTCTGGCAGGCAACATGCCGCTTTCAGGGTCTAAGATCCTGTAACTTTTAAATGCGCTGGCGGTGTCCGACCTGAAGAAGTTTAAATCTCTTCAGCCGCATAGATTTGCAATTAAAAATTATAGATTTAAAATTATGAACACAGCGTAGATCGAAGAAATGCATGTCCAACAGCAGTGGAAAAGCATTAATTGTACAGATGATGGTTCCATGAGTCAATTACAGGGCTGTTATTTACAGGTTTGTACCCAAAACCCATCTCTGCCCCATCCTGTGGATGTTTGGGATAAATTACGTAGGTTGTGTTCTGTTCTCCATGACCTTTTCACCACCCCTCCTTCTCAAGACATTTTGCTGCCTTCAGAATTTTTCTATATCCACATAATCACAACCACGTATCATTAATTCACCTGGCATGCGAGCAACCTCGTACCGCAGGACCACACTCATCTGAGACAGTCTGTTCCCAGGGCTTAAAAGCGTTAAGAAGTTGGGAAAACACTGGAAAAAGGGGTTTGCTTTGATGGGTCAAGGCAGCTGCATCGCCGACACTCGCCCACCACCGCAGCCCATCCGTGCGGGTTTTTTGAGCCTTGGAAACGCCAGCCGGGAAGAAGAAGGTGTTTCTAAATGCCCATCCCGCAAAAGCCTTCGGCACATTGATTTCTCCAGAGCTGTATTTCTCTGCCTTGCCCAATGAGTCGACACAACCCAAATGTTTCTTTTGTATTGATTTAGTCTCTCAGAGTTTTTGATTTTTTTGTTTGTTTGTTAAATCCTTACAGTATCAATATTTTTCAGGCTGGCAGCCGTATAAAACCTTTGGAGACATATGAGATACGTATTAAGAGTCTCATCACCCAATAAATTAAGGGCACAAGTTATACAGCCAAATCTGATGAGCATCTCGTTACAGATGGCACTTATATTCATATATTCTGGTGTGGAATTTAAAATTCCAATTGGCAGAACCACAGAGGGGGATTACATTACCTTTGACTTGCATTCAATTGTGGTTTTTATTCTACTAGATCGCCAAGCTTGCAAAATAAAATAACTGTATGTATTTGATTAGGATCTTAATTACATGCTTGCGTATTACTATATCTGTTTAAAGACTTAAACAAGCTTTCTATCCCTTGGAAAATTTTTGGGAAACAAGGGGGTATTTATAGTAGTGAGCAGAAGTTTAAATACACGAGACACTAAAGGGAATAGTGTGATCCTGACGGCAACACTTTCTCAGCATCCTACTGAAAACCCGAATTAACCGATACAAGCCGAAACTCCACTTGACCTCCGAGTTTTTGCAGTGGCCAGCTTAATTAGTCCATTAAAAATTAAATGTTGATACCAGTTTGAGTAAACTCACGCTTCTCTGTGTTGAGAAAACAGTATGGAGAGGTGACGCATCTGAAAGCATGCCGTAACGCCACGGTTTCTGACAATAAATAGCTTTTGACCTGGCAGACTGATCCATGTTATTACTTAGAGGCTGTTATTAGCCTTAGAGGGTATCTCGGGGCTACTTAACGGGCCATCGTTGACCCAGCAGAGCATCGCTCTCCAGCGCCACGTCAACGCACATGCCACTTTGCATGCAAACCTAACTGGAAACAAGGGATAAATGAATTCATTTCTTCCCTTACTTTGTGCCCACTTGAATGCTGCAAGTTCCAAAGTGCATTAAAAAAAAAAAAAAAAAGTTGGAGGTGGGGGGGTGGGGATCTGCATACTGATGTATCAGGGAGGAATAATTCATATGGAAAAGAGAAGTACTGCTGCAAGACACGGGATAGCGCAACCCTAGTGCATGGCACCCCTCACCAAAGCTAAGTCAGTCAAGTTTTTTACTGGCTGAAGACTAAAACATGTGGCTGTCGAAGGTCTGTTCTATCTTACGTCTTTAAAACCCAAAACCTCGTGCAAATTCAAGAGCTTACGAACCCTCAGGAGGTGAGTCCGTTACTGTTCAACATCTGGCCTCCCCCAGGCGCTCGCATCGGGAAAAACAGCAGTGATGCAGGTAATGCACAGCTCATCAACACCGCACCTCATCCGTTCAAAGGACCTCTTACAGCAACTGCTCATATTCAGAAAACATTTAGCTCACATATCATCAGTTTAAGATGAAATATCAAGTAGCGATCGCCAAAACGCAAGGTGTGGCGCAGTCAGATAAGCATCCAAAACGGCAGGTGAATGTACAAAGCCCCATCTCTAACAGATTTCCAGAAAATGTAACCTATTAGTGAAGTCTCACTTGCAGAAACATTATGTTCACAACGAGACTGTCTCTTCTGAGGGCTCCTGCCCTTCACCGACTTTCTCACTTTCTCAAGTGAGCCTTAAACTCCTTTTTTACCATTCTAGTTTTAGAGACAGAGCAAGAAAATCTAAATAAACGAACCTAAGGTTTTCAAAGCTTAGCAAAGTTTCAGGGTCACTCCTCGGTCTGCATAGATGCATCAGTCATCTAGCTTTAATAACTCTGATTCCATGGTAGGCAGTATATAAAGCCACAGAAACCCACCAGACATAAATCCTCATCAAGTTAACTGTCCCATTTTCTTTCTGCCAGTTGCAGTTTTGCCCAAAGTGCAGGAGGCTTTGATTTCTAGCACAACCTCTAAGAAAATAGCTTCCTCTGTCCCACTGTCCCCACTGCATCTTCAACCTCGTAATTTTTAATTATCCCTTCTGTCAAACAAGTAATCAGAAAAGTATGGAAACAGGTCCGAGAGTACGTAATTCACAGAGGCAAGATCAAGTCTCCAGTACAACTACTCAAAAATGAGCTTAAAACCAACAACAAAACCCAAGCAAACCCCAAGGCAGCTCCGCCTCAGGCACTGCAGCAGGTGTTCTCTTGCATTTTATCAGCAAAAAGGTGATTTTGTGGCCGGGGCATTAGAACTGGGGTGTAGGAATTTGAGTTGCCAAGCCCTGGAACACGCTGCCCTAGGAAGTGGTGGCGTCCCCGTCCCTGGGGGTGTTTAAAAGACGTGTGGATGTGGCACTTCGGGACATGGTTGAGTGGTGGGCTTGGCAGTGCTGGGTTAATGGTTGGACCCCATGAGCTTAACGGTCTTTTCCAACCTGAACGATTCCACGAGGCTATGCCTGCAAGCCTTTGCCTTCCCAGTAATGCCAGGAGCATCAGATTGCTGCCCCGTACCCTTCGGGCCAAGCAGCACTTGGGACGAGCGCTGGTTCCCCAGGGCACCCCGTGACACTGGAGTCTGCTCACAACCATCACAACCATCACCACAGCCATCCGGAATAACGCAACACATGGCAGAAAAATCAGCCATCTCCCCCCTCCGCAGAGCGCGAGAGGAGAGCCAAGGACAAACGGAGCTCTAACGACAGCGCGACCCGGAACGCTTGCACCAATTTTAAGAGGATTAAACAAAGCTCTCTCCTCCAGAGACTTCAACAGACACTTCCCCAGGTTGGAGGGATACAGCACAAAAAGCAATTTCATTTCTTCCTTGGCATTTATAAGTAATAAAAGCAGCACTTGCAGTTTCCAAAACCAATTGTCAGGTTTTGCAAGGATATTTCTGGGATATATAAGACAGGTACTCCCCATTTATAACTTATTTGCCAGCAGGGCTCTGCTCCTCTAGCTCCCAGCCTGTGGTTTTCACAGCCAATCTCAGATGCTGAGGGTAGCGTGGAAAACAAACAGAGAAATAAACATTAAAAACCCCAAACAACAGCAATGAGCATTTTAAAGCACTACGGCAAAAGCGGTCCATTGCAAGAAAACTTTTAATCCTAGCCTGTACAGGACTCCTCACACAGAACACAACCAGAAGCTGTTCCCACCACCTGAACTAATTGCAACAGAGCCGTCTGTAATATTACCTTTTTTTTTTTTTTTCCCCCCAGTGCATGTTTAATGCAGCCATCACTACAAAAATCTGGTCACTACAATTACTGAAAATATGCTCCCAAGATGAGCACTGTTTCATTAACCCTCCCACTCCTCGCAGAGGAAATGAAAGCAGTAGGACAGACCTAATCTCTCACCACACAGATGTCTGATGGCTTTAACTGGCTAATTACAGTTACAGTGAGCAATAGTTGAGAAGCTCTACAGTTGGCAGATGCATTTATTCAGCAATTACTATTAGATTTTAAATCTGTTTCATTCCACAGATGACTGTGACATACGAAAGAATCAAGCATCCAATTAATAGCATCCAACAACGGAAGGAATACTAAAATTCCTCTTTTAGCAAGGATGGTTGTATCTACAGTTACAACACGAGTAGTCCAGGATAAAGAAAACAGGAAACCTCTTAGGGGCTACCAAGGAGAAAATCTGCCATTTGTTTCCCTGGTTCTGGCTGTACTTTTGCATTTGTTTGTGAGAACACGGCCCCGGTTTGCGGTGTAAAATGCAGAGTTTTACAGAGCTGCCCCCTCCAGAGCGCCTGTCGCAGGGAAGCGAAGGCAGGGGTGCGGGAGCTGCGCCGCACCACGGATCTGGAGGCGAACAAGCGCTTTGCTCAGCGGCACACAGGGAGCCCCCGGCAGGGCGCGTTACGGGGAGCCAGCCGGGGGTACACGTGTCCTTGGGATGGGGGGCGGGAGGGGTGGGAGCCCGGCCCTGCAGGCAGCTCCCCCGCTCCCAACCCAGGTCTTCACCCGTGGGACACCGTCACGACAGAACACCCCACCGCCCCAACGGACCCCCCCCAGCCCCCATCGGGAACACACCTCCCCCACCCCACCGCCCCCCCATCGGGAACCCCACCACCACCACCCCGACTGTTCCTCTGGGGCGTGCGTGTTCCCCTTGGCGGCTGGGTGAGGCGTTCCAAGCGCTGCAAGTCTGCTGAGCTCCTGAAATTAAGGCTTCTTCCAGAGCTTCCTCTAACAGACAGCGAAGGGGATGTCCTTGGCGTCAGCAAGCACAGCCACAGCCTGAAGAGCCTTTGAGGATTTGAGGAGAACCTCTGCGGGAAGGGTTGCCTTCCCACACCTTGGACCCTTGGGTCTCGCAGGACAAGGTTCTCCCAACTCCTCCGCTCCTGGCAGCGGAGCCATCCACCCAGCCAGAGCAGGAACCTGGTTCAGCCCAAGCATCCCTCGTTCAGGAGATGCCTGGGAAGACGAGCATCACCAGACCAGTCACCTCCAGGAGCACCCAGCTCTGGTCACCTGCCTTCTAGAAGAGTCCCAAGCAGCACACCAGGGCACCGAACCACCGGTTTGATTTTCTTTCCCTTTTTCAGACTTTTGAACTCATCCTGCCGCTGGCCCCGAGGACGATAACCAACACACGTGCCTCGCGCCTGGCGCCGCTCTGACCCACCGGCACATCAATGCTGCTGCAGGGCAAACACTAAAAAATTATTTCTGGGATACAGAAGATGTAAACACCCCATTTATAATTTATTACATGCCAAGAAACGCCTGTTGTTGGAAAAAAAAAAACATCTGCAAACATCTGGATGCTTAACCGAGCACCAGAGAAAGTCCATTAAAATCAAAATTGAAGTTAACTAACTGATGGACTCCCCTGTTCCGTTTGCTTTAAAGCCATCCGCACCCTTCCCTCAGTCTATCGACTAGCTTCATTCAGTCCCAGTCAGTATATCAAAGTGATGTATTCTGCTTACAAATTCAAGGCAAAGCACATTTATCTGTAACAGAAGGAGAATGGATTTACATTTAAATGGCTGTTCTTCACGTCTCTAATAACTCAGTTGAGTAATCAAAGAAGTACAATCTAAGCGGGAGCATCTTTGTGCCTGGCATTCATACAGCCCTCAAGATTCACTCCACGCGCTTCTCCCAGTTTGTTTCATGGGTAGCAAGGAACAGAACGGGAATGCTGTTGGTCTCCAGCCACAACCAGCCAGCAAGGTTAGCTGGGAGTCAACCGCCCGTTTGCTTAGGCTTTACATTTCAATTAAAAATTCAGACTCAGCAACAGAGCAAGAAATCACCATGGTGCCTGGACTTCCATTCCTTTTCAAAAGTAAATAAACAAATAAGGCTTCAAAGGTGCCAAGGGAAGTTTGGCAAGGAAACCGCTGCCACTATAACTCAGGTTCACCATATTCAGCGAAAAACTGGATTGCACCAGCCTGGACCCAGCAAAACAGTTTGCAAAGGGAAACACATGTGGGATAGGAAGAGCCAGATAGGAAACAAAATTCAAAATTTTGGTAATCAACTTCTTAATTCCTTTTGATTGGGCTACACTCAATTTAAATAAACGTAGGCAGAAAAATGCGTGTGTGCATTAAAAAAAAAAAAATCAGTAACTACAGCTTAATCCAAAAGTGCTGGTAAACTTTTTAATGAAGGGTTTGAAAGCATAGAGTTGGCTATTAGTATTTGAGTTACTGTGATTTCAATGGCAACTAGACCCCAAAAGCCTATCAAAACCCAAGTCAAAGATAAGTAATAAGAAAGAAAACGCATGTTTCAATCAGACAAGAACAAAGCAAGTTTATGAGTGATATCATCAGCAGATGATACCCTCCACCAGAGCAACCGCCCTCCCTCCCAGCCACGTGTGAGGCACAGCCATGCCCTTCTGCAGGCGCAGGACAGCATCTCTCAGCTCTGGCAGGGGTCATCCTGCAACCTGCAGCAAACCCCCCTAAACACGGCGTGTGCCAGGCTGCACCATGGCTCGTGTCATTCTGGGGGGCAGCTCTCAGGGGACGAGGAGGCTGGAAGTCATCTCTGAGAGCAACCAGAAACATCTCCCTGCCGTCATTCTCACAGAAGATTACAAACTCCAATTTGCACACACACCCCTCTATAAAACCAGCGTTCTCCCCGCCACTCTCTCCATAATTTTGTTACCCAATGAAACCCTGGAGGAGACAGAAAACCCCGCTTCCCCTCGCTTGCCGATTAACAGCCTACTTTTCACTGCAGCAAAAAATTACAGCAGCTGAAGAGGTCTAAGAGAGAACGCAAATTTGGAGAGTTTGTAACTCAGCACATACCCACCGCTGTTTTACTGCAGGGGCTGTGCAGTTTCCCACTATGCAGGAAGCATATGGTCTAAATAAGGCTAATAGAGATACATTAATGTGTTTCTGTTGCCTTCCTTGTAAATAAGATTTCCCTGTGGGCTACTAATTTATCAGCCAGTTTCTCTACAGCTTATGACCACAGATCAGAAAGTTGTATAAAAAAACATTTCAGTCTGCTACACACACTCCCCCTCTTTTCCTCTTTGCTTTCTTTAGGCTAACGTTGGGCACGGGCACCCACAGCAAAGTCTGCTCCAGGGATGCTGAATTTTAGGAGGAAGCTTCCTACCGTACGGTGCAAATCTACACAATGGGTTTGTTTGCTGCTGAACTCTCAGAAAGCTTAGATTTAGAAACAATTCCTGGATAATCTTATTTATAGGCTTTGTAAGCGACCAGTTGAAATGTAAAAGCCTTTTCACAAGTCCCCACCGCTGGCTGAATGTGCACGAGCGAAGCGCAAAGCAATCCTGCATCATCTGCCTGCCCCTGTGCCAAAGGATGCACTTCACCCACCCTGCTCCAAGCAGGAATTCTTCTCCGCCTTTTACTGCCTGGATGCACAGCAGCGATGCTGGAGGAACCCAAACCTCCTCCTCCTCCCGCCGCAGAAGCGCGAGGAGAGCAGCACGACGGTGCCAGCGCTGGAGGAAATGCCTCCGAACAGCTCCAACAAACGACAACATGATGTGCTGAACAAAAACAGTTCCATTATCAGCTTCGCCCTCCACCTCCAATTACAGTACATCTCGGCTGAATATTTTTTCGTGGAAACTGAAACTGTTTCATTACAGCTTAAATATCTGACAAGACAGCTGACTACAGACTTGCGAAAAGCAATTATTTTGGACACTGATTACTTCCCATGCAGGCAGCGAGCATTCCAACTGCAGATAGCTGGGAAAGACCACAGCTTTATGTGATGGACTACAGTATCTGGAGGAGTTAATTAATGTGGCGAGGTGAGTAAGAAGAGAGAAACTCTGCAAATACCCAGCTTAACATTCAAATTAATTGACGTGAAATAACTTCATATGTTTAATTTAAATGCAATTAATTTATTAGAAAAAAACTAGTCTAGGGACAGATAGCTGGTGCATCTGGCACAACAGCTAGAGCAACATCAAGTTCCCATAGCAACATATTTATTAGAAACAAGACAAACATACTTGGGATGATATGGGTTTGGTTTTAATCCACCAGAGTGATGACAACTGCACCAACAGGACCGAAAATATTGCGATAAAATTGAAGACATTAGGAACAGATATGAAGACTAAATTTCCTTCCTCTGAGCTGGGAGGGCATTGCAGTGAAACCTGAACTAAATCTGGAAAGGCAGGTGCTGATGTGGGCAACTGCAAAACCAACTTGGCACTGCATTGCATCAACAGTGAGCACCAGAGCCCACCCACAGCCCATCAGCAACCCACCCCTGCAGACAGAGGTGACTGCACTCACCGCCGCTCCAAGGCCAACCACATCTTGTACTGAGGTTCAAAGGTCCTCCTTAAAATGACTCCACTAATAGGAAAGAGAAAAAAGGCACCAAAAAGCAAAAACCTGGCAGTCATTGCTATAATTGTTTATGGATTTCGGTTTTGCAGCGCTGTTGCAAAAAGATGAGAAATCCTGCTACAGACGAGCTCGCTTATTATTATTTTTCAAAGAAGGCTGCATGGAGATACTGCTTCCTAATGGCAGATACTGTGTTCTTTGTTTGTCATTTTATATGTCAGGCACTGAGCCACAGGGTGGCTTAAAAAGTTTGCCCAAGTGAAACAGAAGGTGCAAGATCGAGGAGGGATGTAACACATATCCTGGAGTCCTGTGACATGCCTGCGCCACTGCCCACCCGGTGCAGCTTGTTCTGCCAGACACAAGCTTCCAACCCCGTTCAAGTCAGAACCGGGAAAAAGAGGAAACCTAAACCCCATCAATACATCAATACACAAGAACTGAGTAGACCTTCCCCTCCTGGTAACACAGAGATACAGGTGGTGGCATTTTTTGAACCAATTATATGTGTTTGGGCCTCTGAAACAGCACTGAGGGATGAAGGTCAGAAAACAAGCAGCCTACATGTAACAGTGGTCAAGAAAAGAAAATAAATTTGGACACTAAAGGGGTGGGGAGTGCCTCTGGGTCCTTAAGCACCCAGGCTGCACTCGGCAAGTTGTCTTTTAAAAGTGTCCCCTGAACGGTCTCTGTTTATCTCCATAGAAAAATAGCAGGCTGAGGCTGTGGGGCAGGATTTGACCTCTGGATCCAAAGAGTATTTACGTAAGCTTAATGCTTAGTTGCAATTCATTCATTTACCTTTTCCTGAGGAGACGTTACAATGCCACCTTTGGATATTTTCTTTCCAAGCCCCCAGCAGGGCACACGTCTGCATCCCTCCAGACTGATGCTCTTCTGCTGAGAGGACGCCCTGAGCTGCTGGCAGCAAATTTCTGGTTGCTGCAAGATGAACACACAAAGGCAGAGCTCTTATTCTTAGTAAGCAGCAAACTGGGATGTCAGTGAGCAACTAAACTTGGTCCCTTCCTTAAAAACGGACACGAGCCTGAACATGGCCAAACCACTTTCCTGAGGGACCCCGAGCGTGCCACACTTTGGTTGTGACCGACACTCTCGCCCTCCTTGGTTGCTGTGGATGCACTAGTTTTAGGCAGGCACTAACAGGAGCCTTTTGCCTTTCTAAAGCAAGCCCCAAGTACAGGGAAACGGCGTTTAGATCGCGGAGCTGAGCCAGCCCAAGTGCAGATCCTTCCCTCGTGCCCTGCAGGTCCCACCACCACCGGGCTGCCAGCCCCTCTTTGGAGAATTCATTTCATATTCACTGCAGCTGCGAACTGAACCTGGGGGGGGTCCCTCCAGTTAATACGGGGAAAGTTTCTTCTTCTTCTTCCCCGAAGGACCACCCTCTAACGGCAGCCAGGCTCTGCACCGAGGGGAACGGAGAGGCACCGATCTGCCCTGCTCCCCCGAGCACCGCTTACCTTCACATCATCTGCGAGACAGAATGTATTTGCTTGGTGCTGTGTTCATACACAACGTGCATTACTTTATTCCTCTTCCTCCTTAATTCAGCAAGGTCCAACCATTCATCATCCTGACTCCGATTCCCCGAACTCAGCTATGCTTTAACAGGTACGTGGGCTTCAAAACCGCCAGCCAGGAATTCATTCACTACTTCCCACTGGCAGGCAGGTGTTTTGTCACTGTAATTATTCACGCATCGTTATCATCTCATTCTGCCCTTGTCCCTCACTGCAAGGCAGAAGGACAAGCATTAACCCTACTCTATTATTTCTTTTTCCTCCTGCCTAGACTTGAGACTGCCACGCTGCTTCAGCCATGCCCATCTCGCCCCCCAGGACCCCCAAACAAGCCCCCTGCTCCCTCCCTGCCTTTCTATGACCCATTTTCACCCATCCTAGAGATGCCCCCGTCCACCTCCCCGGGTAGTGAGATGTATCTGCAGGGGGGGAAGGACCTGGACCTCCCCAGGACCTGCCCCCCCCGCCCCCCCTGATCACTTCCTTTGAAATGCTCCCTGCACCCAGAACAGCAGAAGGTGGTTGATGAATTTATTTCTCCTGAACTCCGCCACCCCTAGGGAGATGCTGAGGAAACAGTTTCTAAAAAAAAAAAATAATAAAAAAAAAAAATTGGGGTGATACTTGCTACTACATCCAATTTCATAGCCCACAGAGTTTTTCAAACATTGCACTTGCTCTGCCTGGGCTGATTTTTTTGCATTATACGTAAAGTATACACCAGGATTAGGAATTACAACAGCTCAGCTACTCTTCTGAGAAAAGTTAGGCCTGAGATAAGCATCTCCAGGGGAAATTTCTCATCACCAGAAGTGAGGCGAAATTAAAAAAAAAAAAAAGCACTGGAAGGCGCATACTAGTCTCAAGTCCTTCAAACATAAAAAAATTACCTGACACCAAAGATTTAAAGCGCGCTCATAACTTTTCCTTTTGGGGTTGGTTTCTTTCTTGGGTTTTGTTTTTTTGTTGTTGTTGTTGGTTTGGGTTTTTAAGTTTTTTTTTTTTGTTGGGTTTTTGTTGTTGTTGTTTTTTGACTGTCCCTTTATACTGGCTCCCCAGCTACAGAAAGTGTTTTTCCATGTAATATACACATTAGCCTCCAGCAGGGAAATGTAATTACCGTAATAAGTTTTAAGAAAAACTTGGCTTTTATGTTGTCAATGGCATTAAAATTTAAAACTTGTGCCAAGTTCATAAAATGGTTCTAAAAAGTAAGAAAAATATACAGTAAAATCAATAATATTAAGAGTGAAATGGACTAAACTGGAGGCAATAAAGCCTTTCATTCCATTTGAAAAAAATACTGTAAAATTATAATAAATTACTTTCATTTCATTGCTTGGTAAATTGCTACAACATCGGTGTCACTGTAGCAGCACCGCTCTTACCGAAGGAGCACTTTGCCACTTCGACTGTTGTATCAGTTTCATAATATTTGCATTTCTTGACAACGCATCTCGCGCGTAACTTACTCTACAACGTTAACAGGTGTTGTTTCAACACCTCTCCTGCGCTGTTCTTCCTGGTGTCATTTATTATTTAGACACTCACCCATTTCTTCCCAAATCTTCAGGCCACTCCATCTCAGAACACGAAGAACCCTGCTGCCTCGGCACTTTCGACACCAGCTCAAAGGCAAATGCAGAGGGGTTCGGGGGGACCCACTTTCTTTTCCTATGGCTTCACTTACGCTGGGTTACAGAGCACCCTGACGGTGCCAGCCTGACTTGGCTACGCTTCCTCAGGATGCATTTTAGGAATGATGACAATTAAGACAAGCGATCCAGCTACCGAGCTTTAAGGATGGCACTTGGTGCAACGTCGATATCGGCCCCGCGCTCTTCTGCACCAAAGCAACTGAGTGAGCGTTGCCCACGTATTCCCATCCAAATCCCCCTGAAAAAACTGCGCAATACTTTACGTTCTTGTTCTCCTGTTACACTCATCACAGCAGCATTTGTGCATGCACTTCTAGCTGCTTTCTGCCTCAGATGAAACCAGAACCTCATGGTATGGCATTTTATGCATTCTGGACAACACGGCGCCAGCTCCGATGAGCAGGAACGTGGCGAGGCAGCGACGAACTGGGCTCCAGAGGGCTACGCTGCTCCCACCCAGCGACCTGCAAACCTCTTGCACAGCCACCTCCCCTCCCTTGGTAAACACAGCACCTTTGCAGCTCTCCCACATTTAAGACCATTTATTCCTTCCAAAAGCTGAGCCAGTTCTGCCATAAAAGTAAGGTGGGAAGATGTCGTTAACCCTTAAAGCACTTCTTCCACTGCCTTTGCTGACTAGTGACAACTATTTCCAAATACCGACAGGTCAGGTGCATAGCACTCAGTCCCGAAGGAAAATTGCAGTAGTTTTGCCTTGAGGTCAAGATGAGAAAAGCACATTTGTTGCTAACTAAACAGCAAAACGTCCTGCCCAGGGGTGTGCAGAGAGCCATGGGACCACAGCGTTCCCAGAGCCCCTCAGGCTGTTGCTGGGGTTTTGCAGGCCCAGGGGACGGCACTGGCTGCGGAGCAGGACACCTTGCCGAGCAAGCCTTCTTGCACATATCCACAATAAGCAGGCAAAAAGGGATTGACCGCAAGACCAGACCCACCGAATTATCTTTTTACCCCTGCAAAAAGCACACCAGGAGTTAGCGACCACCCAGAGAAGATTTTTCCCACGATTTGTGCAGATGGGCGACGTGCTGACACAAGAGCGTGCGCTGCAGGGAGGCACACGCAGTCTGTCTTCCCACTGGGGGCAAGCGAAGGAGAGGGTGTTGTGGGGGTTTTTTTGAAGTAACAACTTGTTGCATTTACCCCTTGCTCAAGCAACAGCCGCATAATGCTAAAGAAGAGGAGAGCAAAGCGAGCTGACTGGGTGCAAACGCTGCGGGTTTATCAGCGACCAGAGCTGCTGCGTTACCCACTGCCCCTCCGCGGGCAGAGCTCGGGGGGCCATGCCACAAACACCCCCCCCCGCAAACCCAGCAAAGCCCCCGGCAGCTTTAGGATCCAACCCTGTCAGCTGAGCACCCCCAAGGCCCCCAAGCCCGGGTCAGCCAGCGCCGGGCAGGACACAGCTGCTGTCCCCCCACGCGCCGAGCACAAACACAGGTTTTCCAGATTCTCGCACTGGAGAGGGGCTATTAAAAAGGTTTATGCAACAGAAAGATTCCATATGTATCACAGATAAGGCATATAGTGCTACTGCCGTGTTGTTCTTCCCCTTGGTAAGTCTCAAAGTTACACACAAGAAGATGAAATAAACACAAAAACATTAACTTTGTCACCAAACTGTAAGGTGGGACAATACAAGCATCCCTATGTTACCTACAGAACAGTGAGGTACATCAAGGCAGAGGTAAAATGGAAAAGAAACATTATTTTCTGAAATATTTGGAAAACATCCCACTTGTCCAAGACTATCAGGACCAGCATTCGGGAAGGATTTCACATGACACTGAACATTAACCGACTTCCAGGGCACAACCAGAAGCAACCTCAAGTATTGCTACAAAGTTCTCAGCACTTCTGCAAATGAACCACACTAAAGACACCGACCTGTTGTTCTTGGATGGTATTTTTCTGTAGGTTTGATTAAATTTGACTTAATACAAGGATGTGTAAGATTTCTAGAGAGAAAAATTCCACAAAATTATAACCAAGAGATAATGCAAAAAGCTTCCCACTGAATTCTCCGCTAAAACTCTCACTGAACACAGCCACACCTGGGTTCTAACCCTGAGGCTCTTGGAAAATAAAGCGATGGCATAAGAATTCAACACTACCAGCATTCTGTCCCTCAACAAACCCATTAAAAATGAAATTTTAAAAAAATCCTGAAGTGACAAACTCGCACTGTACTTTCAATTGGTTTCAGACAGAGCTAAATTGATGTTCTGGCCTGTCTCACAGGCGCAAGACCGAGTAGTTTCCTTTCCCCTTTAAACACCATTAAGTGGATGTGACATTCCACCAGGATCTTATTGACATGGGAATATTCCCCATGCAATGACGGGTCCCACTCACTCAGCTGCTCCTCCAGCATCAGCAATAACGACAAACCGGAGCGGGTGAAACGCCACATGCAGTAACTGCCCACTAAACCCACTGCTTCGCTTTGCAAATTCCAGTTGCATCGTAAACCTGGTCCTCTCCTTCCCCCCTTAAAAAGCACCAGCATTCACTCAAGATATGGTTTTAAAAGAAAACTTCCATCCTCGTGCCGCACTCGCTCATTAATTACTGACACATCCAAATACAGCGGCATTCATCAGAAATTTGTAATTAAGGCTGACTTGTATTTTGCACTTAAAGCAGACGTTGTTCTTTGGCCTCCCCCACCACTTTACAACACTGATCCTTTGGATATTTTCAGAGCTCACTGGAATATTCAGCAATGCGCTTGACCTGCGGGCGCTACCATCAACACAGACCCCGCTACCAGTGGTTTACTACCAGAAGTGCTGCTGATTTGCAGCTGGCATCGTTTCTGCTAACGACCGTGATCACCCACTGCACCAAGGCTCCCCTGCCCCATCCCTGCGTTCTTGAGGGATGATTCCATGGAAAGATAAAAGGCCGAGGGTAATTACGCTGCTTTTCATTTCCGCCGGTCTCAAAGCATTGTGTAAAATACATAAACACCTCTGACATACAAACATCAGATCTAAAGGATTACCTGATAAATACAGAAAGAAATACGTCTGGTTATTTTTCAAGGATTAATATTAGAAACACTTCCTTTATCTTCCTCTCCAATATTTTTTCCTTTTGCAGTTAATCTATTAGCTTGGATGTATAAAGATCTGATAACAGACAGAAGTGCCTCTGGTAGTGCAAATACTCCTACTACAGTAGTAGAAGTACAGATAAATTGGGAAAAGGAATCGGGGTTAGATCACCATTTTTGCATATAATCTCCCCAGCCTTCAGATAAGACCTGTGAGTTTCCAAGTTGAAATCACTGATCCCAGAAACTCTTTATTCTGACTTCCAAGTTGGACAGAAAGGTCTCGACGCTCAAAGCTCCTCGGACAAGGGTGGGGGTGGAGGGGATTCCTGGTTTATCCATCACGTTGATTACAAAGAGCCCCAGCTCGCTCACCCACAGCTGCCTGTGCTGCCCAACAGTTTAAAAAAGCAGCTTTTGTCGGTAAACCCCCAGCTCAGCGCCCCTCAAACCTTACCAACTTCTGCAGAAGGACGTGCCCTTCTAGGTAGCAGTTTGGCGAGTTACAGCTCTGCTTTGAGAGCCAACCGTGTTTGAAAGCCATACCATAATGGTCGTCATGCTTTCATCCGTACTCACGCAGATGTTATTCAGACGGCTTTACGCCTGCTCCTCTGCAACCCAGAATTACTAAACAGCCCCTAAAAATTGGGTGCTCTTACAGAACGGGGGGACAAAGAAAAGAGACTACTGCATCTTCCCCAAGAAGCAAAAGTCAATGACATTTGCAACGAGGAATCTTCAAACTCTCATTTTTTTTCTGTAATGATTTTTTACTGGGATATCTGAAGTTTCTGTTTTGCCATTACATTACCACATGGAATAATTTCTCCTCTACATGAAGGGAATTCCTTTTGATAAGCTTTTGAGCAGAGCAACAGGCGTTTGCATCTTGAACAGCAAAGGACAAACCCAGTTATCTGAAATATTATGATACTGATTTTTATTAATTGGCGTCTCATTTGTTCCCTTCTAAAACCAAGGCATGAGCACATTTATAAAGTCCCTCCAGGGGGGCTAAAAGGTTAGATTGAAGAGTGTTTATTTTTGATTGGAAAATAAGGCACAGGTAATTATTCCAGATCCTTCTTACTCCCTATCATAACTATGCCTTTTACAAAGCTACTACTGTCATCATGCCCAGTATGTTCCTACTGGTGATATACAGAACTGGGAGGGGGGGGGGGGGGAAGTCCACATGTGCATTTAAAAAAAAAAAAAAAAGCAAACAAGAAGAAAATTCCAAGTTAGCAAAATTATCTGTAGCTCTTCAGCTGGCAAAATACACCTTCACCTTTCTTTCTTGCAGTATTTCTGGGTTTTTTTTCCCTCTGGAGCAACTAGAAATGACAAAAATGTGGGGTTGGATTTCCTTTCATTCGTGGGTGTCTCCCAGCACGCTGGGAGCCTGTGGCATTACCAAACGAACACTCGGTATTAATGAGCAGCAGCTTCTAATCCCCGGGTAGGTAAGAGCAGGGAAGAGGAGGATGAAAAAGTGAAACAGAACCACCGTGAAATGATGGTATTTAAAGAAAAAGTGGGAGGGCTAGTTGCTCTATTGATTTTTCTTGTAGTTATATGAAATGACCTAGTGAATTAAGCCAAAACCAACAACCCTGGAAGACAAAATATGTGTCTTGGGGGGGTGGGGGGAAGCATGCAACAGCATAATCCCCCTTGTTTGTCATGAGCTGGGGGGGGTAGGGGTCGCAGCCACCCCGTGGGCCCCAAACTGCACCCCCCTTGTCCAGCTGCTGAGCACAGCAGTGCCTACAGGCACAGCATTTCCAGGAGCATCAGGAAGACTTTTGCATCTTCAGTGTTTCTGAAAATAAGACACGGTAACTAGACGCAACTCAATTTTTTTGGAAAAGAAAAAAAAAAGCCTTCAAATTTCCTGGTTCTATTCTTTAAAACATGAGGTTCAATACTGTCTAGAAACCTCCATGCTGAAGATCGTGTACACAGATCATTACATCAGCGCTAACTCCTGGTAGTACCGTCCCCACCTTCTTCTTCACGTGTGCTACTTGGGAGGACGGATCAGGAGTCACATAGCAAACCCCATCTGAACTCCCAGTCAGACACGGCGCCAAAGTTTCTGCAGTTTTACTGTTACGCATTCGAGCATTTCTAATGTTATGTGTGGTTTAGACATTTTTAGGAAGAAAGATGGAGCGAAAAGTAATGAAATGAAACACTTTGCTGCAGCTCAGAACTCCATGCTTGAACAGGCTCCAAAATGCAGAAGGCTTCGCCTTGGCTTAAAGTAGGAAAAAGCATTTTAAATCAACTCTTGTACTGCCCAGCGTGCATATCCTCCACCCAAAATAGCCTGAAGTGAATTTATACTGAAGTAGCCTCCAAACATTACAAGCCCCAGAGCTGCACGGTCACTGCCAGAGACCTCCGCAAGCACCGGACTCCGGTGCCAGAGCGGCCACGGCCAAGGACAAGCAGCATCTGCTGGGCTGCCTTGGCTGGGTAAAGAGGGAAGCGCTGCGGTTTGTGCCGATCCAGAAGCGAGCGCCTCTCCACCCATGGGTGAGGATTTTTACTCGCTCATCTCTGAATATTTATGGCTGCAAAGCGCAGCTGCGCCGGAGCCAGCTTGTCTGCACCGCCTGACCCCGAAACGCCCCTCAAGCCTTCGCCTTGTCTTTTTGATTCTTGCCTCGAAGAGGACATGTGCCTCAAAAAGCAGGGTGGTTTGTATTAAACGCTTGCACAGCCTCCTTTACTACAGCGTGAAATGGATGTAGCTTAGTGCCACGGACCCTGTTTGGAACCTCAGCACCAAAGCACCTGGGAATTCCGGAAAAGTGCAATAAGACGCTCGGGAGAGCTGCAAACGTGGGGCTCCCCCGCCTTGAGCGCTACCGCTGGGGTACCACAATGGTGTAGAAAAGGATGGGGACGCACACCCGCAGGTAGCGGAATGCAGAGGGGCGCGCAGCAATACCGCCGGCACGCAGAGCATGTTTTTTACAGATCCCATGCCAAGCCCGCTGTATTGCCAGGCAGCTTGTTTCCAGAGCATCCTGGAAAAGCAAGAGGGTAAATTCCTCTACAGAGGAAGGAGCTGCTCCTTCCAGAGCTCTGATTTCACATGTCATTCAACAAATAACATCTCCACCGCCTTCCTGGCACCCCACCAGTGGTGTTCCCATAACAACAGAGGGGATGGCTCCATCGCTCCGCTCGTTGCTCATTTACAACCTGAGCAGCAACGGGGAACCAGATCTGCTAAAATACTTTCAGGATCTTCAAGGACCAGATCCTTACCCAATAACTCAGTCTTGCACACAGTGAAACACATCTGCAATAACACTTTCATTCATCCACCTTAAGGGAGTTTTTAATATGAAGAAAAACATAAGCTTATAAAAGCCAAATAAAAAATTTGGATGCAAAGCTAGAGAAAAAAAAAAATCCAGGCTAAAATAACCAAACAAACCAACAACTCTGAGAACCTCAAGTTTTGTAACCCTTCATTTCCCCTGAATCACAGTGAGCTTTACATATTTAATTCCATCAAGTTTTGCAACTCTCTACATTATTTTGTATGTGGAATAATACCATGTAGAAGAACACAGCAAAGCTTAAAGCACTGTACGGAAAGACATAAAACACAGCATACGTGATGAGCCGGAGGGGTGAAACGTGAGCAGTAAAACAATAAAGGATATTTATAGATTAAATATTAAAAAAAAAAAAGAGGAAAATTGTAAAATAAATACAAAGAAGGAAGAAAACCTAGTAAAGTTCATTGGGAATTCAGCAAGGAAAACAGCTAATACTTGCTCAGAGAGTCTCGCTCTTCCATAAAGATTCGAGATTTCTTCCAAGGGCTCATGTACGCCTTTACGAAAGGTCTGTCCAATTTGGTCACATGCCCACAGACAGCAGTTAATTATGTATAAGTTTACTTAATTATTCATCTATTTATTAACCACACCAGCCCTAGGAAACACAGCAAACACTCTCCTTCAAGTGCGTTACTCTGTGCTGTAACGCCCCAACCCCAGTGACTTCCTTCTCATCGTACGCTCGTTACTGTTTATTAAAGGAAATAACGGCACCGCGGCAGGAACTCTGAAAATGTCTCAAAGACACACGCAAATGCCCCACAGGGAAGAGCCTTGCCGGGGACCCATTTCATTCCACGTCGCAGCACTAACACCGTGAGCCACCCCTACCGCACCGCCCCGGCACCTGGGGGGCTGTAGGCGGCGTGCAGGGTGACTCCCAAGGAGCACCCCCACCCCCCTTCATGCCGTGGTCTGTCATGGCATGGGCTCCGACGGGAACGGGGGGGGCGACGGGGTTGTGCCCCCACCGCCTTGGCCCTCCACTCTCAGCCAGGGCGCCGTGAACGCCAGCAGGTCTCGGGGACCAGGGGGCTGCGCAGACCACCCAGCCACGGAGATCATCACCTGGGCGATGCGCCGGGGCACTGACGGTTCGGACTTGCAAAGGGGGATACGCCAGGTAAGGTGAGCGGGAAGCGGTACAGGGAGCATTTCCCGGCAGCGAGCGTTGTCACTAATTCTCAGGCTGCTCACGGAGGGCACAGCCTGGCCTCGGCCGTGCGCGGGCAAAGCCAAACCCAGCAGGTCTGAGCCGTGCCGGCCGGCTCGTGGGGCACGGGGGGAGCCCAGCACCCCCACACGCCGCCGCAGCACCTCCGCTTCTCCGAGGGCTTCAGTTACACCCATCACCAGTCCAGACCCAGAAACCACCAAGGCCTCTCCCCCCACAAGATTCACATTTTCCCCGATTCCCTAATCCTTTTTTCCTCCCCTCAAAATAAAATAAAAAAAAAAAAACCAAAATAACCCACACACACCAACCAACCAGCCACACCCAAAAAACCAAAGAAACAAAAATAAATAAATAAAGAAGTTGAGGAAGGTGCTATCGCAGCTAGGCGAGCGCCTGAGCACCTCCAGTGCAGAGGGCATGGTACAACGGATGAGAACCCACAGCAGGCGCCGCACTCTGAGCTGGCAAAGGGCGGGTGATGGAGCTCCCAGTTGAGCCACCGGTAGGAACTGGTGGCTGCGGCCAAAAAGCCAAACAGCACCTCTGCCCCTACCAAAACTGAGGAAAAACCTTCCTGCCTCAGGTATGCCATGTGTAAAATGGGAATAAACAACATTTCATCAAGAGTGTTGCAGTATTTATTAATCCCTCATGTTAGCTGAACTAATCAATAATATAAGAGTTACCGAGAGCAATTCCCCAACAGGATTACCACTGAATTACGACAGTAATTGTTCACCAGAACTTTACTTGGCTAAAATCTCTTGTCTGGCAAGAAGTCCCGTGTGCATCTTGCCCTGAGCTTCAACCACGCAACGATTTTAGGGCGAGTTATTTCTGCCCTGGGTAACTCCTCAGTGCTTCCCTGGGGTACCGCGAGCAATACCACACAGTATTTCCACTTTCCTTGCACTTAGCCATGACACAAAGACTTTTGTCATCTCCTTGCTCACGCTGCCCTAGCATCGAGCCCAAACACGCATCATGCAAAACCCTGCAATGAGCACCGGGCACGTGCCCCAGGGCAGCCTGAGCCCGACCCCTCCGACATGAGGCTGAGCTTAAGGCAATGGTGCGTCCGAAAGAATTCAAGGTTCCCTGGGACCTCAGATAAAAGTTTTTACACGGGGCACAATTATATGAAAACTCATTGATGAATTTGGAATCATCCCCAGAAGCATGAGAGACGCCTGATGTGACTCTTGTGAGAGAATGGTCGGGTTTTTTATTTCGTGGAAATGCCTTTTTTTTCCCCCAGCAAAATGGCAGAGAGCAGACTTCTTGCGAGGAAAAGACTCAGTTTTCTGTTTACATTTTGCTACTCAGTTTGGGAGGTGTCAACACACAAAATCAGGAAAATTCTCACAATCGAAAAAGCCACAAAAGCTCTGATTTTCCAATTTTTATTTCTTTTTGTTTAGCTGTATTTTTTACTGGAGGTGAGATCACCGCGTGATTCACACAGCTGAGCACTTCTTGGGCTTGAATTCTCAGGGCACATCTGATTTATATGGAGTGTTGCCTATTTGATAAACCAAATGCCACCGCTTGTAATCACCAAATTACATTAAATTAACCTAATTACCCTGAAACGAACCTAAATCTGGACAGATTAGCCAACCTGAAGCAGCTATCATCTCACAGTTAGGCTTCAGCCTACGACGTGCCAGACGCGTTGGCGCAGGGCAACAAGCCCCTGCGCGCTTCGGGGGTGACCCCCAGCCCCCTGCAAAGAAGCGTTTGTCCCCAAGAGCCGCACAGCCGGTGGCATGGGCTGGAGGAAGGGATGAGAGGTGACCCGGGGCGCAGGACAGCTTCACCCGATGCTGCAAACCAGGAGGACCACCCGTTGCCACCAGCTGGAGCCCAGCGAGGGCACACGGGGCGGCCCCGGTGCTGCACGCTTGGGGCAGAACAAACCATTTTTGCATCCATAAACTCAGACAAATGGGACTGGGAGTCCAAGGAGCCCTGCTTTGCAGCGTGCTCTGCCTCCCTCTCCTGGCCTGTTCCCAGGCACGGTAGAAATGAAAAACTTTGGTGCAAACCCGAAGGAAAGCGGCGTTAGCCAGATGAGGGTGTTTGTCTCTTCGAGACGCCCAAAGCCCACAGATGAAACCCGAGGAAATCCTTCCCATCGCCGACCTGCCGACCCTGCACCGACAGCCACAAAAGCAGATTGTGCCACGGACCGGCAGCTGTAACGAACGCCCAAGGAAAGGAACGACAACAGCCAAACCAGAACACTGACAATCCCTGTTTAAGATCACAAGCCCAAGTACCAAAGCCGAGCAACCGCTACTCAGCCTTTCTGAAAAGAAACGGTTACAATCACACTCTCATTAATCATTTTAAACTTATTACAAAATGCACTCCTCAAGGGAAAGAGGAGGGGAGGAGGGGAAGCATCAGCCGTACACCAGGGCTCCCTAATTCAGACAACGAGCAAGCAAGCCTGGAGTGGAACGTTACCAAGCTCCGCGATAGTTCCAGACATCCAAATCCCTCTCTCCACAGGGAACTTCCCCAGAGCATGTCAAACAGCACTGGGGCATCCCCAGGTAACTGGGGCCAGCTGGGTTACAACAGCTAAAAGGGAAGGGGGAAAAAAAAAAGAAAAAACAACTAAAAAAAACCCTGTTCTACTTCGAAGGCAAAGCAGCAGCTCCAGCCTGCATTTGTGGTTTTATGTGGATAAACATCAATGTGCACAAACTGAACTATCAGACTTCTAGATGCTCCAGACCAGGAAGATAATTAGCATTAGAAGCAACTGGACTCATGCAATTAAGATTTTTGAGAATTTTGTTTGTATTTTAAACTTTCCTGTGTGTACTTTGCCATCAAAGCTGGAGATTACGTTGCTTTGGGTTTTTCCACATAGGCAACAATCGGTATCAAAGGGTACAAAGCCCCTCAGGAAATGGCAGCATGCATTTTGGCCACCTCCGATCCCAAGGAATATAAATTTTTAAATAAAAATGCAGAACTTCATGGAGAAATGCCTTTTCTGGGGGTCTCACATGTGTATAAATCATTACAGGAGCAAATCCAATTTAACCAACTATGAATGTTTAATTACCCTTCCAGTTCATTTACAGTTTGCCTTGAAGTTAAAAGCTTTATTGTATCTGCAAAAGCAGCATTTTGCTGCTTACAGAAACCAAATCCTAGCTTACCAATTCAGGTAGCTGACACGTATAGCTCTTGATGCATTTGCTGTACTTATCACGTTATTTACTAAAGCCCTGGCTCTCGAGGGGGCAGGGAGCAAGAAAATCTCAGTTTTCACATAAGAAATTGCATCTATTTCTAGACAATGTTGGAAACATAGATCGAAGCCCAAAAAGTCTTTTTCCTCTTCCACACACCCCCCCTCCAACTCAGCCAGGGCTGCCCATACCAGTACCCTGACTGAGATCCATAGGAATTTGTTCTCATGGCTCAATGGTTTTCCAGTCAGTATGTTATTGGCATATGAACACACATCGCAAATTGAAAGATTAGCTCGTGAAAAACAAACTGCTCTCAGCTCTGCAACAGGCCATGGGAAATACACTCCCCAAGCTGCATATCGAAAAAGAAGAAAAAAAAAAGAAAAAAAGAAAAAAAAGGAGGTTTTGTTTCTTTGAGAACATTTGTGCTATCTCTCAGAATACATTCCAAGAAATGAGCTTTATTTTTTGCCCCAGATTTATTTTATTTAAAACCAGGCACTTACTAGGAACGCAGGCTCCAGAGCTGCTCAGGAGCTGTTCCCCCCACCCTGCAGGAGACACCGGGGGTCAGCACTGCAGCAGAAAGGACATTTAGTTAAGAAAATACCAGCTTCTCTAGGAAAAACAGGATTCAGGTTGCGGGTACCAGCCACAGCCATGCACAGAGTGATGGCAAGCCACGTCCCAGAGAGGGGCTAGATTATTTAGTGAGATTTTTGAAAAAGTCATGGACAGCGCTATTTTTCAGGGTCCTTTGCCATCGTTATCTGCCTGCGGGTGAAAGAAAAAGGAAGCCCAGTTTCTTTGCAATCATAAAAATGACCCATTGGTTTAACCTGCTGTTTGACGTGCAATTGGCATCTTCCCCGACACAGCAGAGCCCTTCCCGCACGCCGTGCTGAGACCCCGGGCACCGCAGGGAAGGGAAGGCAATTCCCTACTGCTATTGCAATACCCTGTGAGGCTGGAAACCCTCTAACAGTTCCTGGAAGGAATATCCCCAGGAAACGTCCAGAAGACTCTGCTACCTCCAGATCAGCAGGCAGCTTTGCGGACGAACTGCAACTCCTCTGGATGCCAGCCTGCCTGCCGGGGCAGGGTAAATGCCTGAGCCAGCTCGGCTGCTGCGAGCTCCACCTGCAGCAGCTGGGAAATAAGGATAAAAATGAAATGAACCTACCCAGCGCTCCGTGACACCCCAGCCAGGTAACTCTTACTATTTCCAGTTCATTTAAAGGAACTGAAGTACCTTTGCACCGCACTGCACCTGCCCGCAAAGCTCGCGGTCCATGCCCAAAAGCGTTAAACCCTTACTTAAAGCCTATAGAAATGATGCGCACGCTGCCAGCTGGGGATACAAGTGCTGTTTATCACGGAAACACGAGGCCTTTGCGCTAGAGGCTGGTCAGAGCAGCCTGGAATATTCAACACAGCCCATTAAAACCCTGCGATCTGCCACGTATCGGAGCAATCCCAGCAAGCACCACCTTGGGAGGTTTAGGCAAGGTTGGAGGGGCGTGCAGGATTTGTCCTGCCTTCCTCTGCTCCGGCAAACCGCGGAGCTGCTGCCTGTAGATCCCAGCCCCTCGGGTACAGCTACGTGGGGACCAGGCATCAGAGGAAACACCACGTAATTGGACTCTGGAGCAGCAGCGAGCAAAAATTAATTCCACCCACTGGAGGTGTGGGACAGGTGGAGAACGTTACAGGAGCAGGGCAGAAGCCCGCAAGCGCAGCAGGCATGCGTGCCTCCCCCCTTCTGCCAAACCGAGCTCCACCAGGCACCTCTGTAAGGGAACCTGAACCGCTCCAGCGAGAGGCAGGAACTATTTTTATCCCTGCAGAAAGATGCTGCAGGGAGAACGAAGCTTCATTCTGCTGCCATCTCTGCGTACGCTCAGAGCATCAGATGCCTTTTATTTTGCCAAGCCATTACAGACACCCCCTGAAATTTCACTTCTTTGCTTTTTTAACCATTGAGGGCAGCAGTTCCAGCCCCTCGGTGAATGGCCCCACAGAACCGAACACGCCTGCTGCAGGCAGCAGGAACAGGGGCGTTCGGTCCCTGTAACCAGGATCCAGCGTGGATCACTGCACCGAGAGCCGCCGGTGAATGTTAAGCATGTGCACAGGAGATCATGTAGCAGAATTGCATCACTCAAGTAATTGGGTAATCAGGAAAAAAGGAATAGTACAAATACAAATACATTTAATTACTGGAACTTACCCTCAGCACAACAGGCAGCCAAGCCCAACTGGCAGGCACTAATGCAGAGCTCGTACCGAGATGAACGATATGTATAATTAACCAGGCTGTCAGCAATTTTCTTCAAGGTCACCACCCCTAGGCTGCTTTACTGGGAGCTGTTGAAAACTGGTTTTTGGATCCAGTCTTACAGAACAATATTGCAAAAATACAATATGCTTCATGTGTAACCCCTCACCCTGGGGACACAGCAGTGCTCTTTCTCTCCGGCAGGAAAACCACCGGTCTCTCTACGCCAACCCGTCTTCTCCTTGCGCAGAGGTTTGGCAACCCGCGCTTTCATGCCTGGAACTAATAGAATTCAACCACAGCTTCCCCATCTCGCACGACTTCATGTATCTTATTTCATTCAAAGCCAGGATAACATCTCGATGTTTCAGGGGTACTGCATTTTGGCTCTGTCAGAATGTTTTTGTTTGGAAAAGCTCAAACTTTTTTAATTTCGTCATCGCAGCCACTATATTAGCCAGGATGATAAAGCACAGAGGCAATACCTCAACCTTTAGCTGCTTTCCCCATTGAAATGTTGATGGCCTAGTATGTTCTAGTAAAATACCTTCATTGTTTCATAACAGAATTTAAGCAAAATATCCATTTACACTATCCTCAAAAATACCCACCTACCATAAAACAGGATAAAGCCAAGGTAAAGGCAAATATCTTGCTTAAAGTCTTTCATTCCACTTTCTTTTAACAATGCACAGGCATCAAATTTGCCTGAAAGACCCCCAAAGAAAGAAAGGATAACTAATTCATGTTCATAGTCGCAAATCTTATCATACGCATGTTTTCAGTTCATTATTTTGCTGTCATAAAAATATGACGGTTGCTTTCAATTTGAAGGAATTACTATACCCTTATACTTGGCTATTTATGAACATTAATTGACAAAACCAAATTTGTCCGTCAGGAGCACAGATGAACACTACCCATAATTTAATCAGGAGCAAATCAGCTAGCGAGCAGTTAGTATACAGAGGCTGTAATAACTGAGTCTCTCTATTGAGATGATGGGGAACAATTTATATTTCATTTATGCAAAGAAAAATACTTTCAGTATTTCTTTTCTGTTTTCTGTTGTTGGGTGTTGGGTTTTTTGGCAGATACTTAATGGCATACGGCAGTCCTAAGGTTTTGGAAAAGCTTTTCCTCGCAGTTTAAAGAAACACCCCCCCAGGGCTGTGTGTTATATATATAGGTGTAGGTACATAACCACCCACACCGCTCAGGATGCCCGTGGCCACTGCCCCCCCGCCTGTGGCTATTCTGGGCTGGTTTTAGGCAGGTTGATCATGGCTGCAGGGGCTCACCCAGCACCGGGGGCTCTCCCATGGGCAGGGGTGACAGAGGAGTCACCTGGCCATGGGGAGGGGGGACACGGACCCACAGGGCTGGGCACCGTGCTCAGCCCCTGGCCACTGCTACCTGTGCGACGGGATCCCAGAGGTCCGGAGAACCACTCTGGGGAGCACAGCACTGGATCCATCATTGGAAACAGGGATTTAGCTGTGCTTCCAGTCCAGCTTTCCCCACTTCTTTAATACCCAGACACCCTACGTTCCCACTTTTGGAAAACGCTGGGTTTCTCCCCTCTTCCAAGCGGGCACAATCCATCACCCGCAGGACACGATCCACTGTTTGGCCATTAGAAACAGCTACGCTCTGCTGGAAGAGACCCCATCCCCACCCCAGCCACACACTGCAATTCCCACGAGCTTTTCAAGTCTGAAAAGCTCCAAACTAGGAAACCCACTGACAGATAAACACCCCCCCCAGCCTGCTACACCCTGCTCTGCTCACGGACATGCCCTCTCCTTTGATTCTCACACACTTCACATTCATATTGCTAGGGCATTAGCTAGTCGCTGTCTTTCATGCCCCTGCCCCGTGCAGCACCCTGGGGTCACCCGTGGCTTCCCCAGCAAGCAGCAACAGCACAGCATTTAGTGTGATGAAAAGGAGAACCTTGTAAAGCAATAAAAGGCACAAACAGCAAGCAAACTCCATCCACAAGGTACAGATTGCTGTTTTCCTCCTGGGGAGCACAGTGTTACCCAACAAAGCAAAGGGAGCGATAAATGTTTTTTGTTTGTTTTTTTTTTTTTTTTTTTTATCTCCAGTAACAGCTCATTCCACTGGGTGGAAAAGAAAAATATTAGTGATCTTCCCATTTCATTTCTGTGGCCCCTTAATCTATTCAGCTGAAGCAGGAGCACATCATCTGTCAAGGAGGACTTTGACTTAGTGCTTTTCTGGGGAGAGGTAAATGACTTTTCCTCCTCGTGCCAGCACTGGCCCCAGAGAGGATCAGATTATCTTGTCCTCCGCTAAAACACAAAACTCAAAGGGCTTTTGGAATAGTTTGTTTCTGATACATTTCTTGTCATCTCAGAAAAACAGAGTTTGGTTTTGATAAAAATGTGACACCTTTTTCTACACCAATGCACACAAGGTTATTTAGCATGACAGTATCACCAGGGAAAGTTGTCAGAGATCTCATCCACACGTCCTCAAGCACCACAGCGATGAGCACTGGGATTTACACCAGCTGCCTTCAAGCTGCCAGAGCCTGCTGTAACACCAGGACGTAAGCCCGGACGATGGGTCCACCCCAAAGGAACAGAAATAGTCAAGAGCAGACAAATTTAGTAAAAGGAAAAAAAGCAACATTCCCACCCCACCATGAAATGCCAACAAAATAACAGTCAGGCCTTAATTTTGTAATGCTGCAGTAAATAATTTTCTATTCCAGGTGCTGCAGGGCTGGCCAGCAGCCTAACAGCTTCTGGTACCTGCACCGAGCATCACCACTCTGCCGCCCAGGAGGACCAGGCTCTTGGGGATCTGATCCCTGAACTCACCTCGCTCCACTCATGGGACACTGCTCCTGGTTCTCATTCCCCCAAAACTTGGAAATCTGCTCATGCACAGACCTGTGGCTCACTAATTAACCAAGACTGCTGTAATCATCTTTGGAAACAAAGTTCTTTTATACACACACCCCCCCCCCCCATCTTCTCTTGGGAGAGCAAATGAAACAACTTGTTACCATGAAAAATTTATCACTGACTAATGCACGTAGGAAACCCAATGCGCCAAGTACCACGGAACAGGCTTCCAGCCCTGATGCCGCGTGGTCTCAAACCCACCGATCCAAGCAAATTTTATGCTGACTGTTTTCCCTTGTTGTCCATGGGAGGAAAGAAGAGCTGTCACAAAAGCTTTGCTCAAACGCTCTCACAGCCGAAGCTGGAGCTCGCTCAAGTGTTGTGCTAAGGGAAACCCGGGGCCAGAAGGGATCGCAGCCGTGATGCAAACCCGTTAAATCACCTTCCACCATACAGATGTGGTAGAAAAGACAAGAGGGGCACAGATCCCCAGGTGCCTGACGGGCACTGCCTGCCCCAGCTTTTGGGAAGGAGGTGGAACTGTATTGCTGCTGCTCCGGTTCAGCCCCAGGTGAAAAGTTTGAAACCAGACCCTGTTTGGCTGGTGTTTTAGTTAAACCATGGAATAACGCACAAGGGACTAAAAGACAAAAATATGAGAGAGGAGAGGGTAAACACCTGTCTCTTCAGCCTCATTCCGACAGGTCGGAGATGTCCTACAGCGTCTTACGAGGAGCTGAGATTGTCCCCTAGATCTTCCCCGACTGCCTGGTGCACGCTGTAGCTCAGCGTTAGTGGTTTTCTCTAACAAAAGACATGGCTGCAGAGGAGATACCAGGCAGAGAAACGGCCCCGTGGAAAGGGGGCAAGTCACAGGCCAGCGCTCGTCTGTGGGGTTATTTTTAAAAGATGCCCCTGCTCTGCCGTGACCCTGCCTCTTTATCAAGCTGTCGGTGCTGGGCTTCCCTCCAACCAGACTCGTGTGCTGGGAAATCTGTCTGCTGGGTGAGTCTCTCCCTCCTGCACCGTCAGGTCGCACTCCTGGCAGCTCAATGCCCTGGAAGTGCTTAAAAGCAAATTGGTGCATCTACAGCACCCGATGCTGTCAGCAGCTCCGTCAGGAATGCTCGACGTTCAAATCTCTTCAAGGAAAATTTGCTGCGTTCTCCAGTAAAAAAAAAAAAAAAAAAAAAAAATACGAACAGCACCAAGGGCCAAACGGCTGCTCAGCTGGAGCATCAGGATGAACAGCAGCACCTCTGCCACCCTCCGCGGCACTTGCTGTCCCTCCCAGCCCTGCCCACGCTCTCCCTAATGCGGAAACACCCTTTGCTACCGGCACCTTCCCAGTGCAAAGCTGCCAGGGGAGGGGGAGCGGCTTCCCCAAGGGAGATGCAAGTACAGCATCAGCAGGGAAAGGAAAACTGGGGAAGGGCTTGGGAGAAGAGTGAGGCTTGGGCCCCGGGAGACGGTTTTCTCCTCAGACTCTCACAGCTTGATGTGGGGGAGGTGCTGCCCAGCATGTGCCATGGGGGCCATTGCTTCCCACCACCACCACCAGTTCTGTCCCAGTGCTGCTCCAGGTCAAGTTCGCTTCTTCCCCTCCCATTTCCCTACTCGGAGAAGCACCTTCTTGTTGCACAGAAGGTGCTAGAGGAAGCATCGCTATGTTATTATTATATACACTATAATAATGCACTGCATTATTAAGTTTTGCTCAAATTGTGCTTCACAGAAAAGAAAAAAAAAAAAAAGAATGAAAACTTTAGAGCAGCAAGACATCACCAACAAACAGATACACAAACACAACCTATAATTCATCAGAGCTCTAGGTTTGGTCCTCAGTTCAAGGCACATTTTTATGGAGATGCAACATTCACATTGGCACTCTCTGCACCAAGGAGCCCAGCTCCCAAGGAAATCTTCACCCAGATCAGAGGGCACATAACAGATTGTTTTAAAGGCTATTCAATTTGTTTAAAAACCATATTCAGGCACCACACAGAGGGATTCTAGGTTGCTCCTCCCCCAACAAGATGCTAGACCAGATGAGATTGCAGGGATTTCACACTGCAGGACAAGTATATAGCGTAAGTAGTGCCTCAACTCCCTTGCCTCACATTCCTCTCAAAAGGGACTGGATCAAGAGCTAAACCACCAATCTAAAGGAAAAGGACAAGAGCTTTGAGCCACGTTAATCTCCACCGAAGAACTCCTAAGAACTTTGCATCATGTCCTTCACATTCTACCTGGTAGCCAAACCAAACCTGCACCCACTCGTGGAGCAACCAGAGCGGGATACACAATACACATACTAGATAATATGATGTAATTGAAAGACAATACGTAAGAGTTTCAGAGCAACATTTTAAAGTCTGGATGATTTTCAAATTACTTAAGCTTTCTTGTTCATTCTGGTCACATCTTGAGTTCCTTATTTCATAACCAATGGAAAACTAACTGGCAAGGTATAAAAAACAATCGGGAGCCTAACAAATCAGCAGCATCTGTGAGCCAAAGAATTAATGGGAAATGACAATTAATCTAATGCAGCAGTAAGTCAGAGAATAATACACAGTGGTGAGTCCAGAAAACTGTGTTATGCCAAATTAAGTTGCTTGGAATTTGCCCGTATATAAAGTGGTTTCTCTGCTAACTCTGATTCTTCAAGATAGCTGTCAGCTCTGCCTGAGATCAGGTCTTGCTCCATATACTCAGTCCTTCATGGGAGGGCAGTGCAGAAATACCCTTCAAAACTGTAGCCTTGCACATTCTTAGGTTGGGTAGAGCCAATCATAAAATCTGACAGGCAATATTTTTTACTTTTTTTTTTTTTTTTTAATTCAGAAACTGTCAAATGGAAAGAAAACTAGAGCCTTTCATTTCGGCATTAGCAGAAATTATAGCCTGAATCTGCGCCAGACCCAATTTCATGCTTCAAACGGGAAAGATCCTGCAGCGCTGCCCAGCTCCCAGGACTTTCAGAGGAGCTTGGGAAGACTTAGGGCCAGGCTGTGGAGATGGCCTCTCTCTCCATCACTCCTCTGGGGGGTCACCAGCCGCGCAGTTAGGGCTGGACCAGGTGAAAAACCAATCCACCTGCCTGGCTTGCCCATGGAATGAAAGCCTTATTCTGTCAGCAATCCCAGACAGGAATTACAGTCCCTCTTTTGGAATTACGCTCTCTCGAAAGGCGACACCGACAGGTCTTTGGGGCATCTGGCAAATTTAGCGCCTATAACAGCAAGGATTTGCTGCCTTGGGAAACAGCAGTCTTGCCAGCAAACCCCCAAAGCAGGGAGTTAAGCCAGTTGCAGTCCTCCAACTGGTGCTATTCCCTATGCTCAGTGCAAATAAACCCCCCAGGTAATTGCACAGGAGGCATCCCAGCAAACAAATGTTCTGAGGCACAGTAAATTTGGCAAGGTAAGCGGCAACAGTGCAGTAGGGTGGAATAGGAAGATGGAAAACCAATTTCCAAAAGAGCATCCTACGTAACGTACAAGTAAACCGTGCTTCAGAGGTTAAATAAAGATCAAGTACTTGTGCAAAGGGCAAAAAAGCTTTGGAGCGGGGCTCCCACATGACAACATACTCTTTGGACTAATATTGCGATTACCATAGTACATCCTAGGATATTATGCAAATATACAAGAACTATGCATGAATAATCAGCCAATTATGCAGAATCAGCTGCACACAAAACTTTTCAAGTCTTCCATCAAACGGGAGGACTTGCAGCTGGCAGCAGACAAGTTCACTGTCAAGACTTTCAGTAATTGTTTTGCAGAGCAGGCTACTGCAGAGCAGCACTGGGGACACACACACACACCTTTGCGGCCAGGTACCACACACGCTCGCTCCTTCCCTCGAGGGCAGATGCTGCTACACAAAACCTAAGGGATATTCTGCAAGTGGACGCGCAAGCTCTTCTTGCGGGGGCTTTGGAGGAAAAGACTCCTTACAGCAAAGGCAAAAGCTACAGAAAACACGAGATCTTTCCAGGTGCTACATGCAAGTTGTGCTGTCAAGTCTGTCGTTTATTTAGAGTTCAGCATTTCTCCAGGCACATAGTCTGACATTTAATTAAGGCCAGGACCTTCATCATTCGAGCACATCCCAGCATTACTGAAAAAGCCCCAATGTCACCAAGGACAGTGACGTGGCACTGGGCCTTGCCTGTGAGATGTGGATGCAGAGGCCAGACCCTGCCTCCACGGAGCTCCTCAGATGTCGTTGCTGCAGGAGAGCCCAGGGCAAGGTCTGGGTTTATGGTCTGTAAAGGCGCCTGCACAGCCCTACACGACGTAGGGTCCCTTTACGGCTCTACCCCGAAGGTCATCTGTGGTGGCACAGGACACAAGTAGGTAACCAGAGCAGATCCTACCCTACCCCCACTCCCGCTCCCCCTGCGCATCCTTGCTTCCCGCACAGAGACCCCGCAGCACGGTGGCAGCTTGGGCAGCCAAGTTCACTCAAGGCCCTATGAACACAGACGCATCCCCAAGCACATCAGCTGAAGTTCTGCCCTCAGGTATGCCAAGCAGATGTTGTTATTGCCATAAGGATAGAAAGCTCACGTAGGCGTAGATCACACGCACATCATCTACTTATTTGCTTTGAACATCAGCGGCGTGCGTGGCAGCCATCCCTACATCGCATTGTGCCTTGTACCTGGAGGCTGCACATGCCTGAGAAGACATTTAGAAAATCCTACCAAAATGGTCCACCAGAAGGTAGAAAATCTGATGGCTGAGTTACTGAGGTGGGATTCAAAAGCCCAAGATTCACAAGTTTCCTCTCTGGCATTTCCCCATAAGAAAGGGAAAGGAAAAGCAAACCAAACTAAAATGAGGAATCGTGTTTTCCCACCTTCTTGGTCTTACTAATTTGGAAAACAAACAGCCCTGGTCCCATGCAAGCATCGTCACGCATCTCTTCTTTGTGTAAGATCTGACATAGCGGATCCACAACCTTTGGACTGATCCCAGGCCCTATAATACAAAAGGCTAGCACCAAACCCTCCTGAGAAACTGCCTGACATTTCCTTGGAGGCAGCAGCATGACCGAAGCCTTGATTAACCGAGTAGTTGTCAGCTAATGAGTCATCCTCCTTGCTTAACCTGTGCAAGTACTGCGAGAGGCACAGTGCGAGTCACACGGACCTGCAGCAAAACCCCGGTATGTAGTATTTTGGATCTCACCATGTAAACAGAAACAGTCCAATCCAAACATCACTAGTTACAGAATTGGTTGGGGAGAATGGAGAAAAAAAGAGGAGAAAGGAGAGGCTGGGACACTCCGGAGAACATGTTTATTAAGATACATGCACCGTCACGAACAGTAAGAAGAACGTACCAGTAGGCCCGAGTAAAACGAGCCCCAGAAATTCAGAGCAGTGTTGTTACGGCGTCATTGCAAACACCCGGGCTTTCTCCACAGCTGTAAGTAAATAACTACTAACTACATCCATTCCCAGAGCTACCTAGAAGGAGGGATAGGAAAAAAGAGAGCAAATCCTGCCCTGTAAAATTCACTATGCCAACCTGTTAGTCTTAGGAACCGGGGTGTGCTGGAGGATGCTGGTGCAAAGCTCTGGGGCACCTGCACGCCCTGTGTTTCAGGGCACCTGTGCCCAACACGTAAGAAAAGCAAGAGGCAAAAATTTGGGATTAGTCACATTGCACGCTCCCTCCTTAATATCCAAAAGGCACAGACAACAGATAATCAGGCCCATCTGGAGAGACATTACAGATGCCAGAAAACAACCAGGAAAAGGAACAGAGCTTCTAGGTAGTAGCACAAACAGCCAGAAAAAGCAAAGGGAAAAACCCCAACACGTTGTCCTTCATAGGACTGAGCACCGAAGCAGACATCTGCCCTCCTAGGATGCCCTGTACTGCAAGTCACCCTCCAAAACAGCAAATCGATCCCCAGTTTGAACATCATTAGTTTGACATTGGAAAAATCGCTGTACCCGTCGCGGACACATCTACATGTAACGGTAACAGCCGCTACCAGGCAAAGCGCGGCTCGTTCCAGTCCACATTAACCCCAAGCCGTGCCACCACCCCAACCCTGGCCTCGTGGCTGTAATTATTCAGACACAAAGCCCTGAAGTGGTGAGGGCGAACGTGGAGGCAGGTGGCATCCGCAGCAGGGACCACTCCAACTTTCCCCTGGGAAAACACCAGGTTTGGGAAGAACTTGGGAAACGAGGCAGGGAGGGGGGAGAGGAGGGGAGGGGTGAAGGACGTTGCAGCCCGGGGTGAGGAGGCTGCCCCGGCCCGTTCCCCCTTACCTGCCTCCATGAGCTGGCACTGCTGCCCGAACACCGGCGAGAAGGTGGCGGGGCCGGGGGCGGCCGGCGCGGGGTCCATGGCTCGCTGCGGGTCCCGGCCGTTGGTCATGGGGCAGCGCCCACGGCTGCAGGAGCCCGGGGACCCCCGGCCAGGGACAGCGCCCCACCGGCCCCGCCGCACCGGGGCTGCCGCCGCGTCCCGGCCCTGCGCCCGGGGTGTGTGTGTGTGGGGGGGTGGCGGCGCGCGCAGGCGGGGCTGGGGGCTCAGGCGGGGGCGGGGGCGCGAGGCCGGGGCGCCGCGGGGGGTCCCGCCATGGCGGCAGCGGGGCCGGGAGCCCCCTCCTCCCCTCGGGGAGCCCAGCGCCCCCCGCAGCGGCCGGGCCCCCCCCCGCAGGCAGGGGCGGGACGGGGATGCCGAGCCCTCCCCCCGGCCCGGGGGCGCTGGGGGCGGCGGGGTCTGCGCCTCCCCGGGGGCCGCCGCGCCAGGCCGCACCTCGGGCGGGCGGCGGAGCCGATGGCGGAGGCAGCCCGGTACCCGGTGCCTGCAGCGCCGCCACCGCCCGCAGCCGGGGCGCGGGGCTCGGCCGGCCCTGGGCGCTCCCCCCCGCTTCAGTCCTGCCTCACCGCCCCTCCCCCCGCCAGCCGGGAGGGGGAGGGGGCCGGAGCGCCGCCGGAGAACACCCCGAGCCCGGCTGCAGCGTCCCTGCCCGCCCCGGCGGCTCCCGGAGCTCCGCGGCGGTACCGGCCGGGACTCCCCGCCGGGGGGTGGCAGGGGCCGGGGGGTCACCAACGGCCACGAGCCCGGCACAGGGTCCCCCTCACCGTGCAACCCCCTCCGCCAGCGGGGGGGAGCTGCGGGAGCCCGGACCGGCTCTGCCCGCTGAAGGGGGGGGGGGGGGCGCAGCAGGGAACGCGGGGGGCTGCCGGGCTGCAGCCGCAGAATGCCCAGAGCATCGAGACCCCGGTGAGGGGGGGCTGTTCTCAGCCCCGTCCTGCCGCCAGCTGGGGTGAGGTGACCTGCCCAAGGACACCTGCGACAACGGGAGTGCTGGGGGCTGAGGCCACCTGCGCTCGGCGCCCAGCGCGCCCAGACAGCCCCGCTTCATCGTGGATCTGCTGGTCTGAAGAAACGGGCAGATTTAGCACTTCCACAGCTGCGATGGCCTCCCCCTCCAATAACGGGGATCGCCATCACCTGCACGGCGGGATGGAGCCCTTAGCACCTCTGCAGCCCCCACCCAGCTGAGCGGCACGGCCAGCACACCTGGGGGACGGGAGCCATCAGAGGGGCCTGGAGGAGCAGGCGCATGTGAACCTCGTGAGGTTCAACAAAGCCAAGTGCAGGGTCCTGCACCCCAGTCACGGCAACCCCCGGTGTCAACATGTCTGGGGCTGAAGGGATCGAGAGCAGCCCTGCGGAGGAGGACTTGGGGGTGTTGGTGGGTCCCCAGTATGAGAAGGACACGGAGCTGCTGGAGCGGGGCCAGGGGCGGCCACACAGTGACCGGGGGCTGGAGCCCCCCTGCTGCGGAGCCAGGCTGAGGGGGCTGGGGCTGCTCAGCCTGGGGGAGAGATGGCGCCGGGGGGACCTTGGGGCACCTCCCGGTACATAAAGGGGCTTGTAGGAAAGATGGGGACAGAGATTTTAGCAGGGCCTGTTGTGCTAGGACAAGGGGTAATGGCTTTAAACCAAGAGGGTAAATTTAGACTAGATATAAGGAAGAAATTTATTGCGATGAGGGTGGTGAAACACCGGCACAGGTTGCCCGGAGAGGTGGTAGGTGCCCCATCCCTGGAAACATTCAAGGTCAAGCTGGACAGGGTCTGAGCAACCTGATCAAGCTGAAGATGTCCCTGCTTGCTGCAGGGGTGGGACTAGGTGACCTTTAAAGGTCCCTTCCAGTCCAAACTGTTCTGTGATTTAAATGGGTTTAGGCTCAGATCAGCTATGGCAGAGTACAGTCCAAACAAACAAAAGAGAGACGTCTTTGCATGTTTACTTTGCTAAAGGCACAGGAACAATTTCTGTCCTTACAAGAAGATGGAGATTTAACTTGACGTGCTCATCTATTGCGTGGAGGAAAGCAAAAATTGGGCCATTCAGTCCATATGTCTCCAGCATTCAGGTATTTATTGCTGTGGCTGTTCTCTCCCTACCTGACCCTGCTGCTCTCTGATCGTGCCCAGCTGCCCAGAGCAAACCGTCAGTCGGGCAGAGCCGGCTGGTGTGTGAAGCCCACAAGAGCACGTTCCAAACCTATGCAAAGTGTCAGAAAAAGCCAGTATAAAAAGAGAGGCACTTAGTTGGGTGGGAAGGGGTAAGTGAGGAGCCAAGGGAGTAGAGCCGGTTCTACCTCCAGCATCACCTTGTGCAACACGTACTGCTGATCTGTGGCGTATGAAGGCACAGACTGGGGCTGCGGTGCAATCACAGAGCCTTTATTGTGCAAAGAAGGTCCATCAGAGCTCACAGGTAGCAGCAATCCCCCAATTAAGGTTTTCAATCCAGACCCTTATGCATAGTTCATGAAAATCAGATGACCACATCACATACTGCGTTGGGGTGAGCACCATGCGAAGCAGTGACCCCCAGTCATGCCGTGCGAGTTTATAAGACTCTGCCACCGCTCCAAGAAGGGACATGGCAAATGTGCTATGAATTCCCCCTTGCCTCACTGCTTTTTTAAACTCTTTAAGAGCTTCATAGTGCATCAGCTGCCACTCTGGAGGCTGATTTGGTGGATAAAACACTGGACATGCCATCACAACTCCCAAATCCCCTCGTCTAAGTGTTCTCGCTTGCATTCCTGCCACCGATCCCTTAGACCCCCTCCCATCCTCCCTGAAAACACAATCAGCTCATTAGGGTGGAGGAAAAAAGGTCTGGTTCCCTTTCAGATCTATAGGACCTGGGTGAAAAGGGTTCTCAGTGTCACTGGAGCCACTGTCCGTATCATCCTGTTCCCATACTTGGTCGCGAGGGCCGTTGCAGCTGCTGATGGGAGCTTTGGGGGCAGAGGAGGTGTGGACAGCGTCGCCATCGTTGATGGGGTGTCACAAGGAGCCGCGCTGTCGGCAGTGTTTGCAGCCTCCCCGGTTTAGCACCGCTGGCAGAATTGTCGACACTCGGCGGAGGGCAGTCAGGATCTGCCACCAGGTCAACTAATGCTTTCCCACAGCAGGGTCCCCCTCCGCACCAGCATCATGCCATCGTTTGCCAACTGCTTGCCAGGCAGGAATTTGCAAAGTGCCGTCAGGCGGGATGTCCGGTACTTTGTCACGGATCCATCCTGACAGAGTCACCAGCCCGGACCTGCCACACTCATGGCTGAGCTGCCAGCAGCCATCGCAATACGTCCAGGCTGCGCTGCTGGTCTCGGGATAACTTCCCTCCGTGGTTCCCGACTGCTCACCTGCTTCGTAGGTGATGGGCGCACAGAGTCCCCACGGCTCCTGGCTGAGTCGAGTGATGCCGTGAGCCTCTTCCGTGCCCCTGCTCAGGTGCCATTCGTGGCGTATGAAGGCACCACAGGGGCCGTGGTGCACCCAGAGACCCCGTGTTGTGCCAGGAGGGTCATATTTACATCTCTGAGCCTGGGTACACATTTCTGCGGTATCTTCCCTCCAGGCCCAGGGCAGACACTGTTCATGCAGTTATATACCCATCAGGGTTATAATCACGCAAACACTCCTTGACCAGATAAACATGGTTTTCTCTCCTACTTCCCTTTGTATGGCTCAGCAGTTTTCTTACTCCCCACTGGCAATATCAGTCTCCTTCCTCCTCCCCCACACGGAGCGTGTGTCAGGAAACCCTCCCAGAGCTGTTTGGCAACTTGTCTGCAAAATCTGCCGCATAGCCCTGAAATATTAAAGCATAACTTAAAAAAAAAACATTATGCAAGACGCTACCTGCAAGTCCCGTTCCCCTATTTCCTTAACAAACCTGCTCTAGCTCTTCAAGATTTCGGGGGGTTAGTGTTGCAGAGCAATTCACAGATACATTTTTCCTTCTCCCCTATTCCACTATGTGTTAGGAGAGTGCACACTGAAGGTTCTTGAAAAGCAAAAAAGCCCACCCAAAAGTCTGAGAACATCTGTACTCTGCAGATGCTAAGGACTGTCCCTGGCAGCACGGGTGCCCCGGGTATAAGCAAGCTTCCCAGAGCAGGAATAGAGAAAGTGGGAAAGTGTTACAGCCCGTTTGCTCTCGGTTTTCTGGAGCGTGCCTTGCAGCGGCAGCGCTGGGGGCAGCAGGCTCGCCACCCCCCCACCACCACCACCACCCCCACTCTCCACAGGGTTTGACGGCTCTATGTGGGGCACCGCAGTGCTTACACAACACGACGAGCGGCCACGCTTCGCTGAACAGCACCGTCACAGCTTGCAGCCACGACACCAAGCCAGTACATGTCCCTAAAAACCAGAAAGGGAAGGAGCCCGCTTGTTTGGCGGGCTGGGGACTCGCGTACCTGCTCGGGTGGAATGCCTTCTCTGGCAGCAAGATGCTGGGAGCAGAGCAGCGGTGCCGGAGTGCACGCCGTGCCAGACCTTACCCTGGCCAGCAGCCCAAGGGATGCTGCAGTTTAGCTCAGTACGTTTTGCTCCTAAGAAATAACCCTTCATGAGGTACAGAGATTTCCCTGTACCTTCCACTGACCCTGTTGCCAGTTGCTCTCTGATCGTGCCCAGCTGCCCAGAGCAAACCGTCAGTCGGGCAGAGCCAGCTGGTGTGTGAAGCCCACAAGAGCATGTTCCAAACCTATGCAAAGTGTCAGAAAAAGCCAGTATAAAAAGTGGCATTTAGTTGTGTGGGAAGGGGAAGGTGTTTTTTTCATTCACAATTACAGTGATATTTAAAATCTCTAGAAATACCCTGTGCAAGAAATGGGGGTTATTCACAGCAACGTTCTTAGCAGCGGAGGACTCTGGAATGGAGGAGGACTCAGGAAAGAACATAGAAAAATTCAGATATTATCCTTACTGAGATGTCATCAGCAACAAATGGTAACAAATGAGAACTCATTTCTTGTGTGTCAAAAGTCAGTGTTTTGCTGTTACAAGGCAGAGACTGGACACACACATACACACACAAACAAAAAAAGGCGCACACACACACACACACAGGTAAGAATTTTAAGGATTTTTGCATTTGCTTCCAGCAGAGGCACTGTACTAGCACAAGGAGGGCTAGCAAAATCGTTGGCTAGATGCAAGGGAAGTATGGATGCAATTATTCCTCCACAGACATGACTACCAAGATCAGTTCTGGAATGTTTATGCAATTCTGATGGCTGTGTCATGCAAGGAAAATATATTGTAGAACTCAGAAGGAACTGAAGCAATACACTTAAGGCTTGGCATCAGGGACAGCAATCAAACATATTTCTCCCTTCCTTCAGATCACATCTCCATCAATTCTTGGCTGAAAGAGTATTTTGTTTGGTTGGGTTTTATTCTTTCTTAAAAAATAAATGTTTGAATGCCACAGAAGAAAATTATGTAAGTGGTGCAGAGAGGAAAAGTCCTACTCTAAAAGACTTCAGAGAATTCTTCGGGTAGTTTAACAAAAGGCTGAGGTATGGCTTAATTAATGTATAAATATCCTTGTAAAAAAGAAATACCAACTATGAAAGGACTCTAATCAGCCAGTGCCAGGCACAAAGAGAAGATACAGACATTATTTACTAGGACAGGGTACTAAAGGAAATAGTCTGGATATTTCACTTCTCAAGGTTAAATTAAGATGTGTTCCTAAATCAATATATCCTAGGTAAGCCTTAACTGCTGCACTTAATAGAGAAACCCACGCAAGCAGCTCAGGGAGCCTGTCGGTTAAGTCCTCTGGCTTTTGGAAGATCCAAGGTATGACAGAGTTACTCCCTCGTGCAGAGGACGGGATGCCAGTTCCACAGCAGCGATACGGTCCAGGGATGCCAGTTCCACAGCAGCGATATGGTTCATGGTACCATTTGCTGATGTGATGCTGGTCCCCGAACCACCCGTTCCCCAGCGCTGGAGATAACACCATCGCGCCTGGTTCCCTGCAAAGCCGCTGCACAGGCACTGGCAAAGCGAGGGCAAAAACATTTAATAGAAAGAGAATCAGCCCTGAGAAGCCCTGCTGAGGTCAGGGTGACTCAAAACTTAGTGGAGCAGGAAAAGGGTGGTGGTGGTGGCTATTTGCATTAGCATCTTATAGCTAAGATGGTATTTCCAGAGCACTCTAATCTTTAACAACTGCCTCTTCTCCTTCCTAGGCAGCTGCAAAGCAAGCCCTAGAGCAAATGCAGCACAGTTTGGAGCCCTTCCAACCCCCAGGCACCTGTCAATCCCCCTCCTCCTCTTCCCTGCAGAACAAACGGCGATTGTTCTTGTGCAGCGGGGCAGAGTGCACTGCCCTGCAGCTCCCGGGCTGAGAGATCCCACCCCAGCCCAAGAGAAGGCCCCTCGCACCCGGCACCAGCCCCCGGTGCCCGTGCGGGATGGGGCTGGGGGCATCGCCCCGCGCTTCGCCCAGCACCCGCAGCTGCCGTGGGCCAACCTCAGCCCCACAGCGTGAGCCAGCGACCCAGCAGGGCAAAGCTGTGTCGCTCCTGATCCTGGAGGACGATGCTCAGTGGGTGCTTGACGCACATTCCTGCTCCTACTGTTCCTCCACCATGGACCCATCTCACATGTGAAGTGACAGACTGCTGGCGCACTCAGGCGTGACGTGCCAGTGTCCTCCATGTCCCCAAAGTGGCTTTTCCTTGCGCACACGCGACACTCCGCACTCCGTGTGTCATAGCGCCTTGAAGGACTCTACATCGGCACGGGTGTCAAAGGCTGGCGCAGCCCAACCAGTTTTCCCAGCTGAGGCCTGGAGGGGATTCAGCTGCCTGCATCCTCTGGCCCCGGCAGCTGCAGGCACCGCGGTACGCACAGCGTAGGAAGGCAGGAGCTTCGGTATGAGCAAGTTTTTCTCCTTACCTGTTTCTGAAGGTAGTCTTCTCCCAGCAAAGCCACGGCTCTTACAAACAGGAGTAATTACTGCTGCTTCAAGTGTCAGCTCAGACAGAAGAACGCCAGTACGTAGCTACGCAGCTATTTTAGTACGCAGCCAAAGCTGTGCGGCCGTTGAGCTATCTTTAAGAGTATTCAGAAGATTCTCATGCAGGGAAAGAACGACAGTTCAGCAAAATCTGATCACTCAAAACTTAACGGAACCTGTTAACGAACCCCAGGTGGGCTGGAGCACCGTGCACAGGGCAGCCACGCGCAACGGGGACAGCAGTGGGATTTTTACTAACAGGTCAGATTTATAATGCGTAAAGAATGTTTGGATTTTCTGGGGCACAAGAGCCATTTTTAGCCTACGTGAAATCAATATCAAGACCTAAACTTCAGCTGTTCCCAAACCTGTTTGTTTAATCTGCTACTTTAAAGACTGTGGCTGGATTAATGCCCCAGCGACCAACGGCTGCCCACCGACCCCCAGCGATGCCCCTGCAAACATCCTGGACAAGGCGCCCGCCTCCCCTCAGGGTGTTGTGGTGGAGCATGGCCTTCCACGGGGATGAATGAAACGGGGACCATTTCTAGGAAGCAAAACCCCTCCCGCTTCAGGCCCTGCTCAAACCTTCCCCTCCCGACAGAGGACAGCAGCCCGTGGAGTTTGTTGTACCGTGCTGCTTCTGCAACGCTTCAGCGAGAGCTTTGGCTTTGAATTGAGAACCCAAACTACAAAGGGCTTGCGTGCTGCGTATCCGAGCGTGCAGACCTCGAGCCTGGAGCCGTCAGGAGAGCTGGGTCTGCAGGAATTACCACTCCATGCACAGAGCTTGAGAGACCGAGGTGACATTTCTACCTGCTTCTCCTCTCCTGCCACCCATCAGAAAACCCCCAGCCGTCCAGCAGTTTCAGAGCCACAACACATCAAATCTCCGTTCTGAAGATTTCCCTTGCTGAAATAACAATAAATATTTCCATAAAGCAGTTTGTCACATGAATTTATTCTTGTTCTTTTTCTTTACATGGCGGACAGACAACAGAGCTTTCAGTCTTCCAGAGCAATGTTCAGAACCCAAGCACCAACCAGCTCATACCACATCTCCACACAGTTTATTTTTAATAAACTTCTCAGTATCAGCATTGTCATGAGAGCACTGCAGAGCTACCGGTGTCAGCCTCACAAATTCCTACATGCAAAACCTGAGCTTTTTCCCCACCCTCTCCTTGAACTTTCACAAGAACTTGTGATATTAGTCAAGGGCAAAATTTCACGTTTCATCAGCAGGCACGGGGGAGGTTAAAAATTTGCTGCAAAACTGTGAAATTCTGCCTTGGAAAAAAAAAATGGCATACTTTCCTGAATTTACTGTGAATAAAATATCCTCATCGCTCCAGAGAAATGACACCATTTTGAACTGGCTCTTTTCTCTGCAAGAAAAATCAGCTCCCCCACCCTCCCAAAAAACCTGCGTTTTTAATCTGAGGGAAAACGATGAGAAGTCTGGTGCAACCGTGGGTTATTTCTTGTCAGTGGTGTGGATATTTTTCTGCCACAGCTTAGACCATAATGGATCCTTCAAACAGACCAGTACAATATAAAGCTGTGTGCTGTGGTCTCTTGGTTGAGTAACACATGTTATAAAACTTTAAAAACGGAGCATTTACAACCAGGGACATAAAGACGTGCTTTTAAAATTGTAAATACATATTTACAGGCTTGTGTGATAAACCAGAATTTCTCGGGGAAAAAAGCGTTCATATATCACAACAATTTACACACTTCTCTCCTTGAGTTTGTCAGTTATTATAGTTAATACCACTCTAAAAAAAGCAGCAAAAATAAATTGCACAAAAGTGACCTCTAATAACCTCATTGGTATGCCTTAAAGGCACTGAACGCAGCAGCAGCCGTGCCAGACACTCGGTACTTGATTTAACTTACTGCTGCTGGAAGTTGAGTGGGTCTCGGAAGAACCGACTGTTTAAAGCAGGATTTGGGCTGCGTGGCAGGAAAGCTCTTCCCCAGCAGCACAAATGTCTCCGGTAAGCGTGACTGCGGCAAAGCTGCTCCGGGAAGATCAAGGGCATTTCAGACCGGTGCTTTAAGACAGAGTATATCGGAGCTGGGCTTTACTAGCACTGCACTGTCATCTTTCAAATGACCTAGATGCTGTCCAGACACACAGGAAGGTAATTCCCGTTTGAAAGAACAGGGTTTACCATACTAATTCTAGATGATAAGAGGAAGGAGAACATGTGGAGAGACAAGAAAAAGAAGGATAACGTGCAAAACTAAAGCGAGCCAAACGGATTAAGCTGTATGTGCACGCCAGCTTCTTCGAGATATACGTAAGGCCAGGAAACGTAATTACTGTGCTATTTGACCAAGATTTACCAAGCTGCCTAGCAGATTTGGATGCTCACTTCCGACTAGCTTTAATGAACCATGTGAATCTCAGTCTTCCAAGGCTGCTGGGAAAAATTTCAGCCTTTGTTTGGAATCAGTACATCACATATTTCAAGAGGGAATTATTGCTAGCAAAAAGCTCAAGAGGGGACAAATCCTAGAGACTCCAGGAAAAAGAGCAGCCAGCAATGGCACAAGCTCTCCCCACAAAGCCTGCATCTCAACGGTCTCACAGTCTCAAACTGGAAGCATCACTTCCAGCGTGGGAGGGGATGTAGCTTTTTATGGCTCACCTAGTCCTCAGCATCTCAGCCTTCCCCCGAACCACAATTGCACTTAGAAAGCCTCCAATAGGGGTTTATCCAAAAAGTCTGTAGCTAGACAATAGAAGATCCCGAAGACCTTTTCTTTCCAGCTCAAACAACACGTAGCTAAAACATTTTTTTTACGTTGAACAAAACCCATGTTTCTTGTTTAAAGCTTCTGTATTCCTTTTGAACAATTTGATTTTCATCAAAACTATAAAAAAACCCAAAACTGTTTTCAGCAATTTCATACATATATATATATAAATACATATGTCATATATATATATGAAGATATATATAAAATTGATCCTTTTTTCTTTTACTTTATCAGGGTGGTGGGAAGGAGTATCAACTGGGCACTTGTTTGTGTTTTCTTAACTAATGTGTGCATACACAGATGTGTGCTTATCTGTGCGGAGTGCAAAGACAAGGAGAGGCAAAAATAGACTGAATTACGGGGGAAATAGAGTAACCAACCCCCTTGGCCTCCTTGAAAAATCCCAAACCCCGACGCTACATTAGCAGGGATCCTACAAAAACTCGTCTGGACAGAAGGAACCCTTCATCTCAGAGGTGAAACCTGCAGGGGCCCAGAGAACTGTCGCTGCCAGATGATGCACCTGTGTGTGATTGTCACCATTTTGGGGCACGAGGTAAGAGACCTTTCTGCACCGCATTCTACCAACTGACCTGTATGTTTCTGCAACTTGTCTTTACTGGCTGCCAGCTACCTTCGTGGATGCCCTCTCTACAGGACCGCTGAAACTTAACATGCTGGTATCGAGGGTTGCAAATGCAAGCTCTGTATTTAAGGAAAAGCGTTACTTGATACTGCACAGCAACGTGTGTGTTTGATACTATCACTAAATAAATAAATTCTGACTATAGCAAGAGTACCAGACTGGCAACAAATGTAATGGCAGCTTTTGAAAAATGGATGCTTGTCCCTTCATGAAACTGGGCAATCAGTGCATTTCACAGAGATCACTTATCAGGTGGTCTTCCAAAAAAAATGTGGGTCCTGACGCACTTTGAAAGCAATGGCATCATGCCCCTTAAAGCTAATGGTACAAAGTCAAGAGACTGGGGTAACCCACAGACTTCAGATGTGGAAACCTCAGCAAAACCTACCATTCCCTTCCGTGGGTTTTTGTGGGATGCCCAGTTCTTTACCCGTTAGGATGTAAAGTAGAAACTAAAATGATGTAACAGTCTTTTCAGAATTTAATTGCATAGTATGTTAAACCCCTCTGTGTCCTACCAGAAAGAGGAGACTCATCCAGACCCATCAACCCTCTGAACACGGTTAATCTGCCGGCAAACGTCTGAACATTTCTCCATGCTATTCCACCAGCTGTCGATGCGTGGACCCCACGTGGCAGGGGACCCCAAGATCACCCTCTCGGCAGCATCCACAGTTCATGGCTCTCTGGAAAAGGCAGGAGCCCTGCTCTACGCTCTCTCCCCCCCTCTGGAAGGACGGTATGACAGAAGCGTGCCACTGCTTCCAGAAGAAACCGCTGTCCCTGTTACCTACTGAGGAACCGGTCCCACCTCATCTCAGAAAAAGCAGGAGAGGATAATGCTTGAGGATTACTTCACCTCACCTTTTCCAGCCACAAGTTCCTAGTACCTGAAAATACAGAGTTGCATGTTATCAGAGTCAGCTTTAAGATTACGCAGTCAGAGTAACTGCCCCGTCACACCGAGCTGGAAGCAGGTCAAGTTGTGCAGCACACATTTATTTAACTGTGTTTTTATTTCTATTTATATATATATATATATATAAATAATTATTTCTTTGATTTTTTAAAAATGAAATTTGAAATTGAAAACAATTTTAAATAAAAATATATTTATATATATATTTAAAAATATTAAAAAAGTAAATTTAACTGTTGCTTGAGTTTCCCATGACTAAATGGTCTGTGCTGCAGTTAGGGATGTTAACATCTCATCAGCAACCACCCCTGTTATTCAGGAGGTAGTAAACTTTAGAATTTTACTGACTTTTCCCCCAAATGTTATTTTTTTGAACATATTGAACAGAGAATAAATTTTGGGCTGCAGCCCAAATTTTGCTGGCACCCGTTCTCACCTTTAGGCTTACACATGCGAGTGTAACGTTCCCTAGCTGTTACAGCAGCGTAAAGGAGGCGATTATCTGCCTGTCACAGGTGGCAGAGGGAAGGAGCAGAAGACAGCGTCTTGCTTAAAGCCAACCAACAGGAAACCAGTTCAGCATCACCAGTAACACTGGACCAGGTCATTAATTTGTCCAAGCCCATACAGCTTCATTACACCAGTTTATCTCGCCACCACCCCAACCAATGCTTTTGTATGTTACGCCAGCGCTGCGATCTGCATTGTAACGCTGGTCTTTGAGCTTCTGGCATCCGAGCAAAGCGGCCAGCTGGAGGGCACGCTCCCAGGCACCCGTTTTTTGGTCAGGGTTAATACTGGTTCAGTGTTTAACCGTTCAGCCCAGGTGGTTTCCAAGCACTTTGCCCACTACTACGACCAGATGGAAATGCCACTCCTTCCATAGCAGGGACAAACCCCATCCTTACAAAAGACCCATCTTCAAGATCCAGAGGAGCAACACCTCAGGTCTTGAAAGCTCATAAACGAAAGGAAACTCCTCTCACCTTCCAGGGGGCTGAAGAGCTGACTGCCCTGCGAGAGCCTTTTGATGGGATCTAAGCACACATCGCTGGAGAAGTCCTTGTCCCTTGTGGCCGACCCCACCGAGGGGCCCCACTCCTGCCAGCGCTCTCCCCCTTCCCCGGTGACACGAGCAGTGCCACCGCGCTGTCTGAGGCTCGGGGAGCATCGCGGAGCCCCCTGCCCATGGCACACGCCGCAGGTACCCCCGCACCCCGCGCACCCCCTGCCCGTGCTGCAGTACCTGCCCCGCTGGCCACGCAGGGGGGTCTATTCCTTGAAGAGGTGGGATGCGGTGCAGCTGGATTTCTTGCATTGCCGGGTGCTGGTGTTAGGCGAGGAAGAGGAGGGACATCTAGAGGCCATGCGGAGCCTGTAACTGTACAAAGAGGCAGAAGAAACTCACACACATGCATTAGGTTATGGGGGGGGGAAGCAGAGACATGCTTTAGGGCCCCATAGGGGCTTTAGTAAGCTATGAGGGAAAAAACCCTACACTCCACCCTCACCGCAAGTACCGAGAGCCACTGTGGAAGGTGAGAGGGTTTCTCGCCTTGTCCTGAACTGACCCTGTTAGTTTATTTAAGTAAGAAACATCATCTGGAAGCAGTATCCACTCTCCCACCCAGTGTCCCAGACCCTCTAACTGGGACCGACAGACAAATCCACCGTTATGTAAAGAACAGCTAAAAGCATCATGGTCTGTTTCCTCAAGACAGTCCATATCAGATTTTAAAATAGATATATATGGAAAAGGAAATTTACTTTATGGAAGCCTAACACGACACCTGGCCGTTTTTCCCGAGGTCAAAGCCTGCGGCACGCTATTGCCACCATGGTGCGGGCAGACCAGACTGTGACAGGTACAGGTGGCTGCAGGTACCGCTGCTGCGGTGCCTCTGCTGTAGGTGATAAGTAATTCCACTCCAAATTTTACAATACCGCCGAGAATCCCAAAGCGAAAGTGAAAATCAGGGATTTTAACTGGCAGTATGACACTTCTGCGGGCCGTGATTTCAAGCCTGAAAGCACGAGTCAGCGCAAGGGAAGGTGAAAGGCTGATGCTCTACTCTAAACACCCACCCCAGTCCAAACGCACACCACCCAATGTAACCTTCCTTATGCTACAAGAAAAAAAAAATCCCTGATTTGTTTTTAAATTCAGCATCTTTTGCTATCTTGCACGTACTTGTAGCTCCTTGGTGCATGCATATGCACGTCTGCTCCCCCTCGCACCTGCGCACCCCCCGTACCTGCGCTAATTACAGACCTACCTTGTACATGCAAATTCTTCAAAAGTCTAACCAAAACCGACTAGTTACATTCTTCCAAGGGAACATCTTTTGAAACAGGCTTTTATTACATAAGAACACGTCTAAGAAAAGCCAAGAATTAGGGTTTTTTCCAGGTTATTTTTAGAGTTCAATATACACCCTTTAAAAGGAGATTTCAGTTCTTGTTTGTCCTTACACACAGATTTTCGAGTGCGGTGGAACTGCCAGTCAGACATAAAGAAGGACAAAATTTTCCATTACGACAGAAAAACAAAAACCACAGAAATTTTAAAAAGTAAGCAATTCAATTATTTCCAAATTAAAACCCGTGGTTAAAATCGTCTGCCAAAGTTTTGTTATTGTTATATGTAAATCATCCTCTCCAGCCTTTGTGAATTTAATACTGAGGCGTTCATCTAGTGTCTAAGGAGCAGAAGGCGGTAACAAGGAAGTCAACAAAAGCCAGATTTTGTTGTCCCATAAAAGGGCTGTTACCAAGGGACACAGAAGAATATCCAAAATGAGTTTAGTTTGTTTGGCTTCAGTTCTTTACTATAACTAGAAGAGAGAAATTTTAGTTTCCTTTTATTTAGAATGTTTCCATTTAAGTAAAGCTTAACGTATTAAAATTTATTATGACTTGTAAAAGTTCTTCTATAACCAGTAACATCTGTCTGTTTCTGCCTGCAATGAGCCGATGCCTATATCCTGTGGGAAATCTCATAATAATCAAAAAATAATCCTCAAATCTAAAGACACAAGAGTGTCTGAGAAAATCTGACCTGCATTTTCGAATGCATCCTGCCCCCAAACCAACACGCTGCAGGGATTGTCCACCTGCTAATTTCACCGGGTTTGAAAGCTCATACATCGTTGGCGATTACTTGGAAGTTGAGGATTAAGGGGACAAGATAAAAAGGGATTGTTTTTCTAGACAGAAATTGAAATAGTGTTCTTAATGGAATTCTTACTGTTGCCTTCCCACAGGCTCCCCATCATGGCAAGGCACCAGCACGGCAGCGGTGTCCACGCTACCGGTGCTGCTGGGAACTCGCTGCCCTCTCTGCACCAGTGTCAAACTGGAGCGGACCTACAACTCTCTTTTTAAAAAGCCTGTGGGGTGGCTGGATGCTTTAGGAGTAACCCCCTGGGTCGGCAAGCGGAGGGGGAAGGGAGCTGGCACACGCCTGGCGCACACAGGAGCAGTCACTGCGGTGGCCGATTTTAGCTCTGTCACCTCGCACCTGCTTTTGCCATCACCCGTGTGGGTAACTTGAGACAGCAGAAGGACAGGGATTCTCTGCAGCCCAGCAATTGGGAATTCATGGGGAAGGGGCGAGGGGGCTGCATGCAGCCCGGACAGGCAGCGCACCCTGTGCTGTGGCCAGCCCCCACCAGCCCACTGTTTAGGAACAGTCCTAGCCAGGAAAGAAAAAAAAGGAAAAGAAGGAAAAAAAAAAAAAGAAAAAAAGGAACAGCATCCGAAAACGTATTATGCCTGCAAGAAAAAGGGCGCAGAAACCAAGTGTTGGGCAGCAGGAAGGACTTGTTTACACTGTGTATCAACTAGGACTTTTAAATCAGGATTAAAAGTTCTGGTAAATGGACTTTTTTTTTTTTTTTCCCTTTTTACCAAAGGACTCTTAAATCAGGATTAAAAGTTTTGGTGAAAAAAAAAGAAAAAGATTTATGGCTCTACCATAAATCAAAGCCAACCCAACTTAGATGATAGTGGGTTGGTTTTTTTACATGTAGACAGGGTTGAAACCTCTCTCTCAACTGAAAGCACACCCTAACTAAAGACACAAATCACAGAATTCGGTGAGACTCACTACAATAAAAATCCACTAAATCCCAGGTCTTACAGCCTTCCATCCCTGGATATGAAGGTGTTCGCAGGATGAGTCAGTACCACAATCCCCGCTTTTCAGATGCGGAACTGAGTCAGAAGGAAAACTATTTGCCAAGGTCGCCCAGAAAACCAGCAGCCTTCAAGCAGAGGCAGGCAGAGAGGGAAAGGCTCCCTGGGCCGCCCCACGTTCCACTGTCTCCTGAACGCTTCAGCAGTTTCACCCACTCGCCCAGACCGAACCCCTCCGGCCGCCCCGTGTCCCCGGGCACCGCGCGAGGACCAGCACACACGGGCCAGGCGGTGGCAAAACCGCCCGATCCCGGCACACGCCTTTCCCTCGGACAGCCTCAAATACATCTGGTGTTTTTAATGGAAATTACCTCGTCTTGCACCACACTTGTGCAATTAACATCTTTCTAAGGTGCTAGTTTAGCTCACTGGAGATGTCCCAGAAAAATAAGCTGCGTGCCTGGTGGGGATGGAGGCTGGAGCGCCTGACGGAGCGGCCAGTCGCACCGGTGACGGTCTGTGAACACACAGCAAAACCATCGCACCACGGGACGGAACATTCAGGTAGTTTTGCTTTACGTTTTTCCCCTCAATTAAAGTATGTTTTTCTTGCAGGGCTTACACTTCTAACTCTCCTAATCTAAAAAACCACATGTGCACAGTCCAAAATTTCGGAGACACACACGCACTCTATCACATCTCCTAACAGACATCCCATCGACACGTCAGGGAGATCCTCCATCAGGAGTGTTTCCTACCCTTCAATAAAACAATGCCTAAGCTGACAGAGACTGCCTTCTAATAACTGACTGTCTGGGGGAAGTATTTAAAAAAAAAAAAAAAAGATAAAGAGGTACGGATGTTTAAGCCTGAACACTTGGCTTTGCAGAATTAGGCGAGGCATTTTACAGGCCAGGACTGTGACCGCCTGCCCCCACGGGGGTGTCAGGGCACGAATAAATGAGATTTCTGGGCTTCTGCTCTCAGTGAGAACTAAACCATCGCGCTGCTAACCTAACTGGCATGTACTCTCTTGTGCTAGCATATTGCTTCATGAGAAAGTAAATACACGAAACAAGGACTTGGAAAAACATCAACCAACAATTACACGAACAGTATTTTTATATTTTTTTAAGTGAAACAAAGTATTGAGCAGGACAAAAAGGTTTGTGGGCAGAATTCTGTTGAGGAGGATGCCTCCCTCCTGCGGAAGAGTCCTGCCTCTGTGTAAAAAACACAGGGGAGCAGCAGAACGCAAAAACGACCTTAACGTGCTGTACTGCAGCTACGCTGAGATTTACGGGTGTTTATTTATAAAAGTGGTGAAAAAGCTGGAACACGTCAGGATTTTATCTCGCAATCATGTGACGCTAAAGGACATAACATGAATATTATGATTTTATGGTCAGGCCTTTCATGAATCTAAACTGGAAAAACCTGTTGCCGAGATCCTTTGCACTCCCAACTTTCAAGAAGATACCCAGCAGCACTCTCTAACCACGGTGGTTCAAAGAACTTATTATCTTTAAAGTAGCCTTCCTCTCCCACAATAACTCACAAATTGTTTTGTTTCACACATGGGCTCTGGAATTCAAGTTTCTTCATTGTTGACTCAGTTCCGCTCCCAGTGAAATCCTGCTTCAGACCACTGTTAACTTCAGTGACTAACACCAAACCAGCACTGAGAACTGGTGAAAAAAAAATCTCACCTCATACCTACAACCCACCTGGGGGACCACCTACAATTAATGTAGCCGTATCATTTTACTTAAGCATTACCAGATCCTTCAAAAGCAACTAGTGATCTAAAGTAGCCACTTCAAAGAGGTTCACCACTGAGGATGGCTACTGAGCTCCTTCAGAAAACCAGCCTCCTTGGTGGTACTTCAAATTGAGCTCAAAGAAATTATTAGTCACTTTAAGAAACCTTGGTTTGGGTCTATAACTTTAGATGAACAGTACCACATCAGCAATTTACCTTCCTGCCCTTTTAAAGAAGCACAGAGCATTGTGCCAGCCAAAAAGTAAAGATGCTGGATTAAAACCAGCAGTACCCAAATGCATCTACACTGTCAAATAATCTGGTCATTTGATAAAGTTTGTTATCTACTGAATCACATTCTAAGAATGAGAAAACTGTATCACACTGAGGGCAGACTGCTGCTGATTTTATTTAGCTTTATACAGAAGGGGTTACTCCAAATGAGTTCAAAATGTTTACTGAAGGCGGTACGACCCCTCAGTCCCCAGCACATCTCTTCACATAAAAAAGAAACCACAGAACAAAAAGTGCTTTTGATTTAAAGAGAGAGATGAGTGAAAGAAGGGGGTCTACAACTTCAGCCAAACTCCAGAGTCCGAGTGCACAACTCTTCCCCGCAGCTCAGCGATGGAAGAATTCCTCATTTCTCACCTTCCCACCTCCTTCCCCACTGCAACGTTTAGCAGCAGTCACAGCACTGAAATGAAACGCTAAATACACTCTGGCACCCAGTCGCAGGTGGCACATACTAACTGGTACTCGCAGGCGATGTGCACGTGAGCCACGCGCGCCCAGAGCCAACTGCCCCCGGAGCAGCGGCCGCGCTCCTGGCTCTGGCAAGGACAACAGCCAGAGCTCTGCTGCTTCCCCTTGCTGCCAGGCTTCCAAACACCCTGGGCAGGCAGCACGTCCTCTGCGCTCTCAGCAGAATCACTCCCCTGAGAAAAATCCCTCGCGCTTACTCCACCACAGGCATTTAACTTTGCTGAGCAGCACCGCCGAAACTGCAGAAGGATCCAGGCATGTCCTGCTGGAACAGGCCCAGATACCAGATTATCGTTAATTCTTTTTTGACTGACACAGGGCATCATGACGAGTGCAAGTCTCAGTTTTGCTGTTCACCTGAAAGGCAGCACACCTCCCGCGTGCAATGCCACCTTGCACCATGCAGGCTGGGTGCTGAGCCTGTACTCCTGAAAAATGGAACATCACCCGCTGAATAATCAAAGCTGTTTCTCACAACCCTTCGGCAGTTTCTTGGAGCAGTGCCACCCAAAACATGACTCAGAGACCATGTTTGGCTTGTAAGTCTTACAAAAAAATAAGCAAAGATACATATACACACCAAATGCATGTTGCCGATTACTGTACTATGTTCCACAAAACACTTGAGTTTTGAATAAATTAGGAAAATGAAGCAGCTACCTATCTCTTAAGAAAAAGCTTCCCTCCAACTTGATGCCTGCTCAAGCTTCCCTTTGAATTTCAGTGTTTCACTGCCTTGCATCTGAAAAAAACAAACCAGCAGTATTTTCAATGCTGTTTTCCAAATGCATGCTTTCAAAAGTACACTCTACCAAAAGCATTTTTAAAGACTTACTGAGAGAAGTAAACATGCAGGATCAGCAAAATAAAATGAAAAGGGATGAAGTAATCATGGGAAGTCACAGTCAGGTTCCCCTGAACTACAGAACGGCTTGCAAGTAGGCAGGGGCTGGAGGCTGTGGTCCCAGGGCAGAAGGGGCTGTAACACCTCTTCTTCCAGTACTGCCAATAACCTTCTAGCAGACACCGGAGGTTACACCAGCAGCTCCCTTACCCACTCCTGGTCTAACAACCCACTTGAATTCTGCACGTCTGGGTGGGGACCCTTGCCTGACTGCAAGCGACGAGACCAACCTCAGCTACAGTTACGAATTCCACTCAAAAAATACCTGTAGGACAGAACTTAAATCGCAAAGTCAAGACCCCAGAGGCAGCTTAGGAAACAATATGAATCATTCATACATATGGAATAAAGACCCATCTTTAACATTAATATTTTTCATTAATATCTTTCACTTGGTGTGTAAAATGGACCATTAACCTTACACTTAATATATGGTGCCTTTCTTACAGTGTTTTATTTGCCTCTTGCTCTGGAACAGAATTGTTTTCCTCACATTCCCGCTCTTTCAAAAAATCCTGGAAGGTCCTACACATACCCTCTCCATTAAGAGCTGCTATTCACTCCTAGAGCAGCTCCAGCCTGTGAACGAAGCGACAGTTTCTACCAAAATAACACAGTATGCAACTACGCAGTCAGAACGCATCACACTGTGTACGTGACCAGGATACTACGGCTTTGTACTGCAACCTGAACAGGGCGAGTTTGAAATCTCTTGAGGATTTGGATCTGTACTTTACTCCCAAGTGTTCTCCAAGACATCTCTTCTGAGTAGCCTTTACTCTCAGTTCACCAGATACTGGGTAACGTCTGTCCACAAAGTTTAGATGAAGCCATCCACTTCTAAAAGTAACTCCGATTGTTGAGGCTGCCTAGGTGAAGCTTTACCGAGTTCCCATTAAAATTCCCTAAGACTTGTGCTTCCAAGTGTTGAGTGCTTTTCAATACTCCAGCTACAGCTTAAAAACATCAAACACAGTATGGTATTAATTCTACAAGTATTACTATTCTATTTTAAAATACTGCATAGGGGTGACCCAAAATCAGCTTTTCTCTCTATTGCTATCAAAGTATCTTCAGTACTACTAGGAAATTTCATGTTAGCCTCCAGATCTAATGCTTTACCAGTTCAATTAAATAGAACATGTGGAAGTTTACATCTTTTTCATAATTCACTTACCACAAAAGCTCAGATCCACCCAGCATGCACTTGTTGTCCAGAATCTATCCTTTTAGCTCGTTTTCATCATGAATAGATGTCGAACGTCATGTGATTCATGCAGATCACACGTTCAGCAAATAAAAGCCAGAATTAGTATGTAAAGTCTTCCCAGTTCTCTTTTTAAGGTCATTCACAAGCTATTTGTCTGTCACAGATTATCGCTTGCAACTCAGCTTCTTAGCTGAATGTGACTCCAGCAAAAGCTGGATAATAATTTTGGAAACGAAGTCACAAACCTCAGTAAGCGAAGGAACCGCTATTTATTCCCACATCTGAAATTGCAACTTTACACATCAGATTGCCAGGATCTAATTTACTATGACATCTCCCCCCCCCCCCCCCAAAAAAAAAAAAAAAAAAAAAAAGTCATCAGGAACTGAACTAGAACTTTAAACAAAAGGCTTACAATACAAAATGCCAACAAAACACAGTACCAGAAACACACTAGCCTAAATCAACTACAGGTAGCTTACAGAAAGGGTCAGGAGCTTGCAGAGCAAGGCAGGAAACACTCTGTGCAGGGGGCCTTGGCTGCATCACCTGGGCTGTCTCGTAACGCCTAGGATTGAACACATTTAAGACATTCTCTGATACAGACTGCATAATGGGGGCAAAAATGGTAAGCACAACACGTCAGATCTCCCATCTCCACACACGCTTCAGCGTTACTGTTTTTATCAAACTGACACTGCATTTGATCTTGACCAGCGTGCCAGTTAGTCTGTGTAAACAGGACAAATTTAATTGTTCTTATTGCCTGGTTGGATGCATTTCAAGAAATGTCAGCACTTTGTGGGCATCATCACAGCTTTATTGTTGCACTCAGATCATAAAGAGGCAGTTATAAAAGCCACAGAAATTCAATTATGCAGATGAGATGCAAGAGCAATAGTAACTACAAAAGCTGTACGTTTCCTGTATGTGATGAGTCGCCTATTTAGCAATGAAACTTCTTGATTAGCTCTCATTTTGGAATACAGATCTCCATCACACCACACTTCACTTGACAACTGGTGTACAAACGTGTATGAACATCTCAGTGTGGCAACATCCTTGGGACACAACAGGATTTAATATCACAGCAGAGAAACAGCAAAGACAAGGGTAACAGGATTGCTGCCATAGTATTAAGGAATGAAGGAAGGAAGTTGCTTTATTTATGAACAGTTCATTGCTAGACGTCTCTAAGAAATATTTCAGGGTGATCAGAATACTGAGACTGCAGTAAGACCAAGCACCAACTAGTATTTCATTTGCCAGTAATAGAAGACAGACACGAAACATTAGCAAAAGTTTATGTCCCACCCTCAGTAACCTCAAAACTACGGGAGAGATTTTACCGTGTCGTGTCCCCCTCCCCCCCCCCTTCCTGTTTCTTACAAAATACCCAAATACAACTACAGGCAGGCAAAACAAAATCTTTTCACTTAGGTAAATACAGTAAAACCTAATCAATACTAAAAACCTTCACTGTGGCTGTCCTACCACCTAACTAATACAATGGCTGCCGTAAGCGAGGTAAGAATTCCGCTCTCAAATCGTGGTGCACTATCTAACCGCAGCGTATGGCCACGAAGCAGATGTGCCTGCACAAAACACCCAGTGAACAACGTCAGAACTTCTGCACCATTGTACCAGAGTTTCCCTATCAGTTAAAACGCAGGGAAAACTTAGTTATGGAGAGGATAACATGTTTGAGGAATGACATACCACATGAGAAAATAAACTGGGAGTTCTTGTCTATTTTACTCAAAGAAAAGCATTAATTTGAATAGACAACGAAATAAAGGACTAACTTACTACTGGATTAGTAAGGAATACACTACAGAATTGGCTACTGCAATACTGTTAGTCTTAATGATGCTATATTATTCCATCCAACTGCCACATTAATATGGCCACAGATGCTTCCAGCTCCACTGCAGGAGGCAGAATGCTTATCTTGCTGGTGGAGTGCAACATGCCAAAATTCTCAGAGCCAAAACTCTTTACATGTATTTTTTTAAATTAAAGTATATTTCACAACTTTAAAGCATACAAAAATAGAACATTATAATATTAGAAAAACTTGAAATGGTGTGTGTAATTTTAATTAAAGTAGTTTAAATGTGTTACCCGTGTCCAAAATAAAAAGATAAAAATTTAAGACTAACTGCAAAGTGTCAAATGGTTATAAATTCGTTTCAGTGGACTGGGTGTAGACAGCTAAAGGATGCAAGCACACTTAATTCCTTCTAGATGTACACTGTTTCATCTTTTCATTTTTCCTGGTACATCTGGTTCCCACACAAAAGGCAAGCTTCCCACAATTTTTAAAAAAGTTTACTTTATTGATTACAGTTATATAAAATGTGTCATGATAGTTTCATCTAGTTGGTCATTAAGTGCTTGCAACACCACAAAGACTCTTAAGTACGTCTGCAACTCAATGAAGTATTGCATGCTGGAGGAGAAAAAATCCCTCTTGGGATGCTTACCTGCATTTACAGTACCTTCAGCAAGGCTACAATGTTCAAAAGCAATGACAACCCCACTTTTATGTCAAATTGTAATTTTTAATGTTTTCATTAGAATAGTCTTTATATCACTCTCCAATCGAAGAAAAAAATGTAACTAACAGCAAACTTTAATACAGGAACATGCTCCAAGATTAACAACCCAAAATGAAAACAAAATGAAATTAATGTAAAATGTAAATCACATATAGTACAATTGAAGTGTCCAAAACAATTTAAATAATTTTAAATATTTTATTTTTTTTTAAACTTGCTACAAATGCTTTATACAATATTTCAACATAAAGTCCCCATAACAGAAATGTAACAAAATGGGAATGATAGTGAAAGTGAAAGTTAAAGTGGCACAAATTCACCAAACAAGTATTAAACTACAAATTTTAAGAGGTAGATTACTTTTTAAGTCAAGAACAAAAAATAAAAGGGGTGGCTGTATAAAGAAACTAGTCACTTTCCATCAATTCTGTCATTAATCTTGAAAGCTGTATGAACACATGACAAACAGTATTTCCATAAAAAGCTGCTATGAACAACAGACCAATTTGTTGTCTTAAGTTATTAGATAGAGGTGTATGACCCTTTAGAGTAATTATATATTTAACTTTCAAAATATACAGGTATGTAGTCCTGGTCTAGCCTTCTTATCGATAAAAAGATACACTGCATTCATTATATATATGGTATTTAGAAATTGATATCGGTATTTCATTGCTATATAAAGTTTCATTTCCATGTATAAATAGGAATTTGGAAAATTCATAAAACATCCAAATCAGGGTTTTTTCCCATTGTACACTGGACATCTAAAAAACTCAGAAAGCGAGGAGGGTGGGACGAAAAGGAAATTCTGTCGCTAGGTTGGTCTCTACTGATCCATATAGGCAAAAAGCTTTAAGAGACTTAATACATGACAAATACACTTTGAGTGCAGCAAAATTCGTTGTCCCTGAATCTACGACGAATCATTGACAAAATTATAGAACCTGCTTTGCCAAGCTATACAACTGGACTGCCTGTGTGCCATTCATGAAGGTACGGACAAAACCAGGATCTAAGCAAACACGAGAGCAAAAGATTTGGTTTAGTTAATCCCACTACTTCTTTTGATGGTTTCGTGTGGGTTTTGTTCTGTTTTTAATAGTACCCTTCTCTTATCTGAATCATCCTGTAGCCCAGCATGAGTGTCAGGCACCAAGTAAGAAAAATCTGTGCCTGACACTGAATATTAGCAAGAAGCCTGCAGGCAATTTTATGATTGTGAGTCAGCTTCAGCTGGTTTCGCAAGCTTGGTGGATTTCACATCCATTGTCGTAGTGCTTATCCTAAGTTGAGCATGCAACAGCTCTACCATGTCATTAAAGGATTTTTTTGTGTGTTTTTTTTTACAGAAGATTCCTAGAAAATAAAAAACAAAAACTGAAGATAAATGACAAAACAAACTATTTGTGAACGGAGTATGTTTACACAGAAAAACTGAAAGGTGAAAAACAAATTTGGAGACAAATATTACATGAAGCAGGTCTTGAAAAAAAAATACTAAGAATTAAGATTTCCTGGAAAAAAACCCATACCCCAACATGCCTGCATAGAGTAGAATCTATGTTAGCCTGCGTGGACATTAGTGTATGAAGGCAAAAAAATTCTTCACACTACATACTTGATATTAAAAAAAAAAAAAAAATTGACTAGACAATCTAGATTTAAGAACATTATTTCAGAAACAAAAAGCAAGAATTATTCTAGCCTAACTATTCATTACACCAGTGAAGACTGTGCTGCCAAACTAAGAGTATTTGAGACAGTCAAGGAAAACTTACCCCTCGGTAAACTGTTATTTACCCCAAATACTATTAAACTTTCAAACTGCCCTCTAGCACTTTGAAATCATTCAGTTACATTGAACCTTTCCTTTACAAAGTATTTCCTCAAAATTTTCACCTAGAAGATCTTCACAGTAAGACACACAAGCTGCAAACAGTTTTGATTTTGACACTTCTTGACAAATTCTGCTAGGGGACACCTGTTCTGAAGGAGGCTGCCAGTTCCTCCCCCTCCTCCACCATCAATTACTTTGATTAAAAAAAATACTACCTTCAGCCATAAATCTGGTGTTAATCACAGCCATGCACTGCAATTACCAAAACCAAGAGAACTCTTAATTACCAGTAAGCTTTGTGAAAGTTACTTGGCAAATCAGATACCCGTTTCCAAGATTAACAGGGCAGAAGCATGCTAATAAAAGTTGTAACGCTTTGCAAAATATCCTATTGATGTGAGAGACTACATGAAGATGTAAGTCGGGACTCAGGCACGCAGATTAAGATTTTCTTTATTTATTGAAGTATTACTCTTGTAATTAAAATGCTTCTTCTCAAATAAGAAATAGAACTTTAATTATAAAATTTGTTTATACTGAAACATAAAAGCATGGTACTTCTAACAAATTTACATGTTCATGTAACTTTCCTTACACATCTGTTTCCCTTATATTAAGTATTTAATTATCTGACTCAATTAGTATGCACATACATTTTTGAAGTATTTGGTCATGGTTTTCTTTTTTTTTATGATATGCAGAGAATGCTTTTTATTAAAAACCAACAATGCAAGTTATTTTACTGAGTAAAAAAAGCAGTCATCATTTTCAGCTTAGTGAATCACCATAAACTAAATCTAGAATGATTTTGGGCCACTGTGTATGTTAGATATCAAATACAAGGTCAGTGTCTCCAATAACATCAAGTTTAACGACGTTAAGTTTATTTGCACTCAGGTACTGACATTTTTTTTCCAGAGTTTTCAATCCAGTTTATAATTAAAGACATTCTCTATACAAACTATGTATTATTTCATGACAACATGACAAAATGCATCAAGTATGTACATCATACCTCAGTATGATTGAGCTATTTAACCATGTTTTAGGAAATGCAACCTTTTCTTATTTAAGCATCCGAAACTCAAAAAAGACCAAGAAAATTGGCAAGCAATGTGTTCCTGTGTTGTTTCAACTTCAAATTAAATGCTTACCTGAAATCTTTTAGTTCTTGCTTTGTACTGCTTTCATCTCTTTTGTTTTCTGCTGCCTCTGCATTTGCCGCCTGCTGCAGGCTTCGTGTAATAGGTCCTCCGATCCTCTCTCTAGATTTTACAGTGAATCTGTCTGCCTTTTTCTTACTCGCCACAGCAGATTTACTTGGCAAAACAGCTTTATTATTCCTCTGTATTCTGACGTGTAATTTCCGGGATGCTTTGCTCGAGATTCCAGAGGAACTGTTCTTAGCGACCACCTTAGTTTTTTTCCCATCAACATGGGACATTCTGGACACTCTTACTGGACTAGAGTTCCTCAATGACGAAGACGAATTTGGCTTTTTAGATCGAATAGGAGGTACAAATTTAACGTTTTGTTTTGATCTGAAGGATGCAGAGGGAAGCTGGATTTGTGCAGGTCCTGAGGTTCGCGCTCTCGTCTTGCCCAGGTGCGGCTGCATGCTCTGCATTTTGATTTCTGCATCTGCTGTTCGCCTACGCTGGCTGTTGCCTTTTTCACTGCTTGCAGGTGAAGAACTTGCACTTTTTTTTGAAGAATTCTTTTTAGAGGAAGGAGAGATGGGTTTTTTGGGACAGCTGTATGATGCATGTTTGTTCAAACTTCCAATGTAAGTAAACTCTCTATTACAGTAGGGGCAGATGTGAGAGTCTGACTCGGATGGATTACTCCTCAGTTCTGCCTTCTGCTGGGCAGATTTCTTTTTTTGCAAGATAGCTTTCTGGACAAGCTGGTTTTTCTTTTTCAATGCACTTATTTTTAGTTTATTTGAGGACATTTTGCTCATCTCAACATTGAAATTAAGTCTTTTTGGCTGACCCATTCTTCTGAAGGCATTCTTTGCAGGGCCAGCTATAACAACCATGCCATTCTTAGGCTGCACTGTCTGTTTCAGTGGTACTGGATTTTTTTTAGGTGTGTATCTCTTTTTATCACTGGCAGATGCACAGGCCAGTATGTGTTTGTGCAACTCAGGCATGTTATCAACACTTTTCCCACATTTTGTGCATCGAATGGCAGTTGTAAAAGTCTGTGGAATATTATGGGTAGTGAAGTTTGTTGCAGTAACTCCAATACCCATAGGATTACGATGGTGATACTGAAATGGAGGTGGTTTAAAGCTTGGGTAGTGCTGGTTGAGGCCCATACGAACATCTGGATCTTTAGATTTTACTCCAGAAGCCATTATTTTTATGGTAGTATAAAGCTCTTCGGAGGAATCATTTAGATCTTCATCTTCCTCCTCTTTAGAAGCTTCCAAAGAATCTTCTGGCAGGCTCTGCATGTGCTCCACATTTGCCTTACTGGGGTCAGTAAAATTCTGGGGTCTCAAAGTCCCGCTTTCAAACTCATGATGTGTGCACTCTTTGTCTGGATGGAGATCCCGCTGATGCTGTTGCAAATTGCACAAAAAAGCAAATTCCTTTTTACAGACCGAGCAAACAAAGATATTTCCTACTCCATGAAGCAGAAAGCGATGTTCTGACAAGTCAGTTTTATCCCTAAAAAGCTGTACACAGAATTCACATTTGAAGGGCCATTCTTCAGCATGAACGGATAAATGCTTCGTTAGGTCTTTAATGGAAAGAAAAGGTGACTCACAGACATTGCACACAAAGCTTTTATTGAATGTTTCCTGCACAACTCCCAATTCACTGGACATATGAGGATCTTCTCTCGCTTTCTGTTGCCCATTTTCAGCTTCTTCCTGTTTTATTACGGGGAGAGTATTTTCAAGATTATCAGCAGAGGAAACAACAGAAGAAACTACAGAAAGAGGAGGTGGAGACGGAGATGAAGAAGATGAAGAAGAGGAGAAAGAGGAGGCAGAGGAGGAGGCAGATGAGGAAGAGAGTGTAGGAGGACCAGGTGAAGCAGCAGAAGGAAGAGGTTCAACAGAAGGAACAGGAGATGGAGAAGGAGAAACTGTAGGTGAAAGAACTGGTAGCGGGGACTGGGTAGTAGTGTTAGAAAGCGGCGATGGACATGAAGACGTGTTAGTGGCACTGGCAGAGACATCTGGAATTGATAATGGCACTGTTGGAAGAAGTGGAGGAGGTGATGTCGCAACTGTTAACACAGGCAGGCAGGGTGGTGGGGAAGGAGGATTGGTTGGTGTTAACAAAGGAGGCAGCTGGCACATGGAGGGTACAGCAGATGCCTGTGGAGCAGGAGAAACAGAGGAACTAAGGGGCTGAGTGTCAACAGAAGACGATGCAGATAAGCTGGGATCTGCGTCAGGTTCTGCCTGAGGCTCCAGGGATTTGCTAGGGCTCACACTCCTGTTGCCACCGAGTGTGCTGTCTGTGGCTGCATCCGTTCCATTGTACTCATTCAGCAGAACCTTCTGTAACATGCAAGTTGTTGGCTTCTTCTTTTTAACACCACTGCAGGTTGGCTGTATGGAATTTTCTTTGTATTCCCTAATTTCAGCATCACTGCAAGGCTTCTTATGCACACTTAAGTCTAAAACAGATTCCCAGGGAACCTGATTCTTATTTTTGACATCAGACCTTTGTTTCACACCACTAGATAAATCCAGTGGCTGCTGGTTGCACACATTGCCAAAAGTCGGAGCTGCTGTCCAGTCTTTTGATATTTTATAGTCTTCAAAGCAAAGAGGGCTCAAAGTCTCTTTTTCCTCCCTTCCAGTCAAGCTCCAAGCAGGTGAGTTGCTGTGACTTTCTAACTTTGGCATTTTTGAGCTCCGAACATTGTCATTCCATGCAGTTTTTCCCTCACCTGATTTGACAAAGTCTCGAAGTACTGGACTGTGCTGCGGAGAACTGGGAGGAGAGCTGGTCCTTCTTTTAAATCTACTGGATCCAGGAGGCAAAATAGGTGAGGATGTAACAGAAGGTCCTAGTTTGGGGATTTCACTTGACGGAGTTATTTTCTTACTGTCCTGTGTCTGAAGAAGCTGTTTTAGTTTTGATGACAAATAAACACCTTTTTCTTTATGAAAAGGTAAGCTTTCTGTTGAAATGCTAAGAGGAAGATTTAAAGAACTAGTCGGAGTTATAGGTTCTGGGTCTATTTCAGTTTTTATTTTTGGTACAAGAGGAGGGCTGGCAGTTCTCCTCTTTTTGGATTCATTGCTCCCACTGCTAGAGGGTTCCTTAGGAGGTTCATTCACATGTGTTTGCGTAACCTTTAAGTTTGGGGAAATCTCCACTGTGACTGGACTGATTATACAATTTAGTCCATATAAATCTGCAGAGTTGGACTCCATCTGAATCACATCACAATTGCTAGTGCTGCTGTTGGACTGAATTTTACCATCAATGTAATAATTTAAGTTTTCAGAGATATTGCTGGAAATATCCATAATATAGACATCATCTACTTCACCTTCCTCTTCTATTTCTGTACTTGCAATATACACACTCTGGACTGGCGGGGCCTGCTCGGTCTGAAGTGGCGGCTCTTCGGTGAAGAATCCTTTTCTTCTGACACCTTTGGGAATAAGATGACGCTCATGAACCCTACGCTGATGCCTCCGCATGTTGGTGTGAGTTCCAAAAACCTTTTTGCAGTATTTGCATGGATGCAACTCTTTGGGTTCCTTATTTTCCTCAGCAAAAGCAGAGTTTGACATTTCTTGGGAAGCCTTCTCAGAATCCAAGATAACAGAGTCTTGCACAAGACCGGAAACATTCAGGTCATCTTTAAGACCATCACCCACAAGTACTTGGTTATCAGCAACATTATCCAAGTGTTGTGATGACGTTAGTGTTAAGAACGGTTTCCTTTTTGGCCTTGCCTCATGGCGTCGCTCATGCCTTCGCCTGTTAATTTGAGTACCAAAGGCTTTCCCACAATATCGACACCTGAAAGCATGGTTAAGAGTAGATATATGGATGTGCATGTGGCGTTCAAGTCCTTGCTTTGTTGTAAACTTCCTCTCACAATGCCGACAGGGAAACATGAATGCTTCCTGAACATCACCGTTCGATTCACCTCTCGATTTTGGAATTTTCACAACAAGTTTCTTCTTTGGAGAGCTTTCTGGAGATTCTTCTGACGTACTCTTTTGCTCTTCCATAGAGTCTAACTTTTCTTCACATATCAAAGGCATTTCAGCATTTTCTTTAGGCATACTGGTATCCTCTATTTCCTCTTCATCATCCTCTTCATCATCCTCTTCCTCATCATCATCATCTAAATCATCTGATGTACAGTTTATTGCGTCTCCTTGTTTGTCTTCAGTTACCATTTGTGGTTCACTGGTAGGACTGGGGATCATCAGCTTTGGAAGTACATCTTGATTTACCATTTCCTGAATCACAGCTGTTTGTTCCAGGGAAAGTACAGCAGAAACAGAAGGCGCCTCATCTTCCTCTTTGTGACCTGATACACAAAGTATGAAAAGAAAAACATGAGACATTTTTAACAAACACTTCAAAGTATGCTACACCTTTCTTCTACTTTTTCTTCTAACACAACATATCCAACGTTTATGACCCAACACAGTACCACTACTTGTCACCACCGTGATTCCACACTGAGAATAAAACTGTATTCAGAAATTTCCTTTCTGAAACTTCAGCAAAATGTAGGCAACTGCCTATAGTTAACAGAGAATCTCTGGATTCAACACTGTGGCCAAGAAACCCAAAACAGCCTGAAAAGTACCAGAACATATCAAGGTAGACCTCAAAACACTTCACAAAACCTCCAAAAAACTTTCAATGACTTTCCTTAGAGCAAATAAGTGTCAGGAAAGTACTGTAACATGTACTGATACAGTATATAGGAAACCTGTCAAGCAAATTTTGGATTTTGACCATTTCTCCAAATTATAACAATAAAACAATCTGGATTTGTACTGCAATATGTAGCAAGGTGTACCTTGTAGTTGGCACAGTACTTTGAATTCTTCGTATCAGATTTTCTATTAGTTGTTGCCTGACTGGCTGTTTTCTACACTTCTGAATCACAGCCTGCATGCATTTCATTTATTGGTGTCGACAGATCCTTTATTCACACCTCTGCATGCTAGTCTTACCTATCTGCTGTCAGATATATGCACTGCTGAAGAAAATAACCTTGCTGCTAGTTCACATGATGGTGCATAAGCAGTTACGTGTATAGAGCAAGAAGTTCCTCCCCATTCCCTAGCTGGGGCTTAAGACACCTGGAACGGTGGTGCATGTGTTGTGCAAGCAGAAGGGACAACAGAGTGAAGGAATGGAAAAGTTACGGGTCAAAAGAAGTTCAAGAAAAGAAGCTTGAAAGAAATCAGTACCTATACAGAGCTTTAAACACCATCGTTACACAGCAGTAGCAAGTTTTAAGTTCTTGTAAAACATCAAAAAACCCTATACATTTAAAACACCTTTCAGGCATTTTTACATATATACTATGAAAAAAAACAATTTTGAAATCAATTTGTAAACAACTTTTGCGGATAATCTTTAGGACAAACAGCACGCTTAGCAAGTCAGTGCATTAATACTGTATTTCTTGCCCTTGACACTAACTTCTATTAAGTAAGTATAAATAATGACTGTGTAACTAAGCTCCAAAGACATCATTTTAGCATAAGGACTTTTCTCTACTATTGTGTTCTAAGGAGTTTGGATTTATGTCTAAATTTTTACAACACATTAGTTTTTCCCCTGTTGTCAGAGTTACATGTTTAATGGCATATTTCTGATATCCCAGTTCCTTACTAACAAAAAAGTTTGGGAAAACAATATAAATGTATTCACTTTGCTACACTAACACAACATACTGACATATTAAACCTGACAAAAAGTGTCCTTTGATTCAAAAGGGATAGTTAGGGGAAAAAAAAAAAGATACTGGAGAACTCACCCTCTTTAGAATCCCTCATATCTGCAGAAGTAGAATCCAAATCAGCCTTTTTCTGTTTTGTATCCGCTGCCTTCTTTCCTTTGTTTTTACCTTCCTGAGTCTTTTTCTTTCCTGGAGAAGAAAAAGACGCCAAAATTTATTATTCCTGTTCAACAATTTTTATTTTTCGTATCTGAGTGGCAGAATTAAAACACTCAACTTTGGAATACACCACACGCTTCTGTAGAAAGCCTATTTTCCTGAGGAATACAAATGACAGATCAGTAAGAAGGACAGCATTCAGATAAAGCAGTAAGTCCTTAAGAGCCCAGAAGAAATTAAAAGTAAAGACAACAACAAGTTTCTAAAAACCTAAGATTCCAGAATACTTTACTCACTTTCAAAGCAAGAATAGACTGTAACAGAAACATATTGCCCAGCGTTAACCAGCTCACATCATAGTTACCCAATACCTTCATATGGCTATTAAATTACTGTATCTCATAGAAGTATACAGAAAATATGAAATTTCTTTATATACTATTAATCCTTAAAGGTAATTGGAAGACCTTATGAAGTAGAAAACCACAGAGGTCACTCTTACTTGAACATTCTGAGTAATGACTTGAAGAGAGTTATAATAAAAGCAGTGAAGTAATAACATCATGAGAAGACTAAAAGCAGCATGATCTTGACCAACAAGGCAAAGACAGTAAAACCAAATTAGATGGAACTGGCTAACAGTAAAATATAAGGGATTTCACTGTGTCCACTGATACAAACAAGTTTCCTAACTCCTTCTGTTAGCAAAATTAAGAAGCATTTATTATTTAAACAGGATGATGAACACAATGAAGATTAGGGCAAAATGACATTATGCAAAGACCTGATCAGTGACGCAAGATGTAATGACTTGAAAATTTTATTTACCAATGTGCTACAAAATTATACTGCTAATTTTTTCCATTAATCTTAAAGATTCAGCATGCATTAACACATGAAACTTTTAAAGTCTTCCAATTAAACTAATTGCAAACACCGTATTCTCCATAGAGATGGTTGTTTTCCATGTAACGCAGTGGTTGAGACACCAATCTCTTCTGAACCTTCACACTTCTACACACCACCGCTTTGGAACAAGCACTGTCCAGAAGCAGCAATCCAAATTCCTCCTTTGCTCCCTTTAACACACAAAATACTACTTTTTAAACACACTGACCCTTCCCTCTCATCCAAAGTGTGCATCATAGCCCTAAGTCAGTTTCTTATTTAGAAGCACATTCTTCCAACTCACAATCCTGTCAACAAGTTCCTCCTTTTTTTCCTCAAAAATATTTTTCACATCTTCAGCCAAGAAATTGAAATGCCTTTTTAAAAAATGTTCCTCTATTCAAACTGAAAATTTCCAAGTATGCACCCCTTCCAACAGACCAGACACAGGTCAGCTTTAAAAAGAAATGCTTGGTTTTATTTGAACATTCTATTCTAGCTAAATAATTATCTGTATTTCTTCTCAAGCAGCTCAGATTTCACAGGCTCTCCCCACATTCCAGTCTGTTTCAGTTTCATGTATTTAATTATCCTTTTTTTTATTTTCTTACTCCAATTCAACAGGTTTTAGTCTGAGAATGAATTTTTGTCACCGCTGAAAACACACATACACCCTTTCCAAAAGTGATCCAGCAATTATCTCTTAATATCTTCAAATACTGTAACAATCCCTGCGTCTAAACTTGTCATAATGAACCGGCACTAGTTTATTTGACAATACAATATTCAATTGTATTTTATAGGAAATACCTGCAGGTTCTCAGAAGATTTAGCCTATATTTTAGGTGTTCACACAGGCGTAAGTTTAAAGCACATCTTTACCTGACAGGTTACTGAATGTCTGATTTTTACATGATTTTTTGTTATCAGCACATCTAATGTTTGTAATTACATCCAGTAGTACCAAGATCTAAGTATGAAGGATTTCAAGTAAATTTCCAGAAGTATCTGCCATGTCACCTGAAATCACTCTTGAAACGTACGGTAACACAATCAACAAACAGTTGCATTATTAGGTAAAAGTTCTAAATGTAAAATTTCAATACATCCCAGAGAATCAAACACACATCACAACAGCAGCAACATAACAAAACTTAATTGCTAGAACCCTTTGAGAACCATCAACTTTTTTGCAGACGGCTTATCATTTGAAAACCATCATCAGTATCTTGACTTAAATGACACAGTTCTAGATTCATCGCCCATCTCTACAGGTGAGACTGGAAACAAGAAGGAAAAGACTGATCCACAGGCCCCTCGCATCAGTGCCAAACTTGGCCACAGTTAGGGACAGTACTTTACTATATAGTGCAGCATACGATGGTATGGTAGATGAAGTCACCAGGCAATTCTACACCTAATTCTACAGCAGCACTTAATTTCAGCATAATGCAGGTTAGTGTAAAAGCCTTCAAACCAAGACCCAATTAATTCTTTCTTATAAAAGACTAGAAATATATCCTGCTCTTAAAAGTGTGAGGTCAAGTATGTACAAGCAACAACAAAAATCACTTGAAAGTGCTAAAGCTTGCATAGGTTTTCCAGGTGTCATCCACTTACAGAATATAAATTTTCTAGTACCTCAAATCCAATTATAACCTTGGAAATCACTCGAATAGCATGATTTGTATGCAAAACTGAGTTACTTAAGTCACGTACATCCTTATGTTATTGATGGAAAGAACATCATTTGCAAGTTCTGCCAAACTCCTAAATAAGATTTTTAAAAAAATGCAACATGCTCACAATGCAACCTGCTCACTGATACAGCTGGAAGTGTTTAAAGTTCTTTGCCTATAAGCATAAACATATTTGAAGAGAAGATTCATCTAGCACCTACTTGCCCTTACTCAGAACAGCAAGCAAAACCACTTGCGTACATATGTAATTTTAGATCCATCAGATCAATTGCTGACACACATCAACTAGAGACACAAACCAATTTTTGATGTTTTCCTTTTACCAGCTTTTGTTTGTTCATTTTCTAGGTTGCAGCTTTCTTTGTAAAGGTTAAAAGAATCCTCTATGCTCAAGTATGGCAACAACTGCCCCAGATGCATCCATTTCATGGCCCTGAAAGCTCAATAGCAGATGCCCAGGAAGAGAAACCAAGAAAAAAGTGATACTTTATTGGTAAGCTCTCCCAGCTTTCATGCAGCTAGAGTTCAGGAACTTCTGAAGATATTCAATAGCTTTTGACAGACTTTCCTCCATGAGTTCTCAAAGTGTTTTTTAAATCCATGTAAACCTGAAGGATTTGCATCATTTCTTCCTGCAGATTTTCAATGAAAAATGCAACCTACTATTCTGATATAAAGGATATTAATGAGTATCTCAAGGTCTGTTCCTTCATTTTCTTACAGTTTAAGATGTCAAGATGTAACAGAAGCCTGGAGGAGGGGGGAAATGCCTCAGAATACAGAACCTGGTGGAAGCCTGAGTATAAGTACACATGTGCACTTACCATCAGGTTCCTGAAGGGTCCTACATGGCTGGTACTGCCAGCTGGATCCTCCACTTGGTCTAAACAAGAAAGATACAGGAATGAAACACAGGGAAAGTGAAATGGAAACAATGACAAAAGAATAAATGAAGGGCAGAACTTAATATATGTGTATGTACATTAAAAGAATTGCAAAAGAAAGATGCAAAGGAAAATGAATGAAAGAGACAGAAAGTAGCTACTTGTCTATAGTGACAAAGGTCAACAGAGGAACGTATCAAAATTTGTCTTGCCACTTAGTTTTTAAATATGGTTCCTTTTCTTCCCTTTTCCTTCACTTACGCTGTATAGACCGGCACAAGCATTATCTGCCTTTACACCTTTACAATACCTGTATAATATTTACCACAAACATTGCAACAGGCACAGGAGATCTTGTGCTACTGCCAATGTCCAGATAATCAGTAGTCCCACTTATTTCAGAGGAGTTCAGATGACAACAAAGTAAGAATTTAAAAAGGGAGAAATAATCTTTATTTGCCTATACTTCATTTTATTGATCTAACCAAGACTTCTCAGAACAACCTACAGTTATCTGTGCTCATATTTTTGCTGTTTACCAAAATACTAATGGAACTGTAAAACCAGTGAGTTATTTCTGGTGGGGTGGGATAAGGATACTCAGGCGCCAGAAGGGAAGAAGTTAATCACAGTCTTTCCATACAGTCAGAGCTGAATTCTATGATTAAATACTGCTAATACTGTACAAGATGCTATGATCTTCAATAACCTTTAAGTGCCAAACGTTCACTGTTAAGATCATAAAGTCAGAAGGACACTCACATTCTATCTCAAACACTGTCTCGATCACTTATGAGAAATGTGAAAGATAGACATCTGCCTCCCCAAAAATCTTGGGTTAATAAGGAAAAAGAATTACCAGTATGAGTTTCCAGTATTCCTTTGATATCTGTAGCCAGCAACTACCGCCGCTCGGTAACAACCTATCTACCCTGTACCCCACCTGTGCTGTTGCTTAAGAGCACCACAGACACCTGCCTAAAGCTCAAGTCTCCTGGGTACAGCTGAAGGGAAAAGGTCAAATTTGCATGTCGTACCCTGATGGACAGCGACCACGCAGTTTCATGATGCGAATTACAGTGTCATAATACAAACTCACCAGTCAAATCCCTCGGGGACTGGCTCAGATCAAAGAAAGTCTGCATCAATCCCACACCATAGTTGCCACTGTTCTATAAATCAACTTCAGATTATTTGGGTTTCTTCTCAAAAAAAAAAAAAAAAAAAAAAAGTATTTCTACATTTGACATTCTCTCATTGGAGAGAATGAAATAAACATTAAGTGTACACACAAGCTAAAAAAATCCTTACAGAAAATTCAGCCAAAGACAACTGTATGACCATTTCCACATTATTTTGATTAATGCATTCTAAAAAAGTGATGCAACTTTATTTTTAATTTGAGCAACGGTCTGCTGTGCACTAGAATTCCTCTGTTCCTTTATCCAGAATACTGGTAGATACCATGTTTTCAAAGTAAATTCCTTAAACCTTCAGGCATCTGTGAAAATCAGACTTGTAGTTTGTTGTGGAAGACAGGCTATTAAAAAAACAAAGCCTTTAACACAAAAAAAATACCCTACCCAAAATAACAGTATAAAATGCTCCAAAAAATTAAATCCAAATTGTGTTGGCTAGAAGAGCATGAAAAAATGCAGAAACATGTTGCAGTGACTTCTTAAGAATCTTGTCCCACTATGGCTGTCAGAGCATATAAATACTGAAGACCTTAGATGTCTAATAAACCGAACTGATTAAACAGTAAAGTAACTAAGCACTAAAAAATAAAAAAAAGTGAAATCAAAATGACCATTATAAACATATGAATACTAAGGCTGTTCTTTTATCATATTTTCTTCCATTAGCAGTTAAGTGTCTTCATTTTGCTTTTGGGTTTTTTTAATTCTACCATTAGCCACAGTCCATTACATAGCTAAATCTTGTTTACAAAACCTTTCAATTATTATCTCCCAGCACCTGCTCAGACAGATTATAAACCACTTGGGCTAAACAAATAGCAACATACCTGTGTGTTAGGGGCGGCTGACAGTCACTGAGAACAGCTAAGAACTCTTCAACATTTTGGGAAAGCTGGTAAGTATGACATGCCCTATATATATGTGTGTGTGTGTCTGTTTGAGAAGTAGTTGTATAATCATGGGGATTACAGAAATTTGCTGAAAACACGATCTCAAACCCACAAGGTTATGCACATATTTTATTTAAAGGTCTAAGCCAATAGCCACATTTCAAAGTATATACTACAGGTTCATTGCACAGTTAATTCATTCATTTTTTAAGAGGGGCTGCATCTTACACACTGTGGACTTACACCTCCATCATATTACTGCATCAAGGAATATTTGACTCTCAGCATCCCCCATCTCATAGCTTATGGCAAATTAAAACATTTTTTCAATTGCTGTCCAAAGTTTTAATTGTAGGATAGGTGAGGTTATTCCACTACATTGTTCAAAACATCACACTGCAAGTTGTTGGAGAAAGAGGAAGTGAGAATAAAACCAGCAGGGGTAAGTCACAAAGCTAGTAAGTATTAGGCTAGGAATAGAAAAGATTACAGCCTTGAAAGAAAAAACATCATTTCTGCTTTATTAAAATGAAGTTACTTAAATATCCTAACATCAACTTCCAGTATTTCTTACATAATACTATCGTTAATGCAACAATATCCCAAAGTTCCTTTTGACTACTTGCATTTAAATATTGCTTTGAAACTTGATTAGAGCAAGCTTAGCCAAAAAACTCTGAAGCGTACTTCTGAACACACACACACACACATTATTACCTGGGGAGGGAACATTTTTGAACTCAAAAGCTTCCAACTTAAAACATAATTTGAAATCACTGCCTACCAAATGCTTTGGGGAAAAATGCTCTTGTACTGGCAACAAAAATGACTGCAGAACCCAACAGGATGCCTCCCAAGGCCCAAAGACTCAGATATTCAAGTGCTGCCATAGAGCAGCCTTGGTGGTGTATGTATTCTTTCCCCCCCCCCCCCCCCCCTCACTGAATTGGTATGAATTAAGCCAGAAAAAGCTTTTATTTCATTGTTACATAAGATATGCTATACTGGGACAATTTCCCAGTTTGTCTACAGAGATGCATCCCACTTGCGGGCGTGCATGCACACATAAAAGCCTTTTGAACACCCTGACAGAATTCCTCCCCTAGGTGGGAAGGTACTGATCTCTCAGATTCAAAAGCAGACTAAGTACAACAACATTAACTGACTTGTCCATTTTCAAGACTAAATCTTTCTAACACTGAGAATTAAAAAAAATATGTAAAAAGGATGCAAATGCAGCACATTTTTATTCATATTGCAGCAATTCTAAGGGTGAAATTCAAGCCACAGAAGACAAAGATCAATCTTGGAAACAAACATCTCATTAAAGTGGATGTCAATTAAATCTGAATGGCTACATACACAGTATCACTAAAAGGCCTATTTCAACAATGCTGTCAAGTATGTATGAAAATACTGCAGAAAAAAGGCAAAATTTAAATATATTACCCTGCTTTCCTCAATCTATCATTACTGTAAGTAATCACTGGGGCATTTTTCTTGCCATACCATTACAAGGTTATCAGATACAACTCGTTTACGTAGGCATAGTTTTAGGTATTATTAAGCAAGTGAAACACTAACGCTGATGTGAGATGTTTTGCAGCACACAAAAATTATCAAAATGGAACTTTCAACTTCTGAATCCTGAGACCCACATGAATAATTTAGAGCTACAGAAGATCTTGGTTCTGTATTATCAATCTGCCCAAACTTAATATATTAATTTTAAAGGTGGAGAGGCATAACACATATAGCTATATACTTTGAAAAATACTGGAAAAATCTTGGAAGTGTTCTATAGCCAAAGTCGCATCCATGTACTACAAACCTGGACGTTCAGCCTATGCTGGCCTCACCATTCTCTGCTGGACTGCTTCATCCCACAGCTGGAAGCTCGTATTATCTCTTAGGCCTCGGGCTTAACACAACCCCGCCGCTGTTCTTAGGACAAAGACTTGGCAGGGCACTGCACCTGAACTGCTCACGATGGCCATGTAATTGAAACACCAGGGGCTGACCACCCTTGTCTGAGTTCAGCCCTCCACGTCCTTCCCTTGCAGGCTGGCAGGAGAGGCAGAAGTAGCGCATGGACATAGTCTGTCCTGCAACAGGTTCACGTGTGGCAAATGACACTGAAGGTCTCCCGGAGGGATCTTTCAAAAAGCAAAAGTTATAGAAGCAAGGTCTCTGAAAAATAAACTGCAGGCCCCATGGTTTTAGATAATGTATCTTTCCTCACTGTAATTCAAAACTCAACGACCAGTACTACCACCACTGTTTGAAGACCACAAATAGCAGCAGCAGAGATAAAACAGCTGCTCGGCATCAAGAACAAAAGCAAATACAGTGAGCAAAGGTTCTTCTGTAATTTTCTCCAGCAGAACTTACATCTCTTTGTCCTTAAAAAGACACTTTCAAACGTACATGGCAGAAGCAGAAGAAAGAAGAACAGAATAAGCATGGAAGACAAACTTCACAGTAATTTATTAATACCAAACTGACTGTTGTATAAACATATTGCTACACATTAACCATCACTTGCTACAAATAGTAGCATTTTAATCACTGTATTTTCCAACCAAGAGTTGCAGTAAAATCTCACCTTGGGGAGATATTTCAGTACACCTGAAGCCAAATACATGTACACCTAACTGCATATATCCATTAAATATGTTTGCACCAAGCACTAAACATCCATTTTGCACAAAAGAAATAGAGCAATGCATTTGCAGAGACTGTTAAGATGACATTTGCGTAACAGACGAACTTGTTGCCATGGAAAGTGTAAGAAAAATCTGAGCTGGGCTATTTAAAACACCCATTTCTGCAAATGTTTGGCAAAGTCTCCGCTTTAATGATAGCGCTGAAGATCATGTTACTATATCTCACCACAAACTTTTTAAATTATATAATAATCAGGACAAGAAAAGTTAGCATGGCATCACAGGATATGCCATGCCAACACGAAGAAATGATGCAACAATTTGCAAGAAGCATGCAGCCAGAAAAGCTTAGCTGATGCTATTCACAAAATGCAGGTAAGCAGATGAAAAATAAATAAAAAATACTTAGGCTGAAAAATCCTACAAGCAGAAAGCCTATCTTAAATGTATGCTATTATACCAGTCCACAAAAATTGAAACGGGAATTGTCTCCAGTCTTCTTCATATACTTCATGTTTTGTAAACTAGATTATGTACCGTCACCCTCTGTAGCAGAGAGAGAAGCAACAAGTAGTTTATATTATCTGTTTGCAGTAGTGTACCATCCACATCTGCAGCACCTCATTCAAGTCCTTATTATGTTATGCCTTCTGACTACCAGGAGTATAAATCATAGGAAGTCTTAAGTTTATAGACTAGAATACTTACTCATCCATAATGACTTGAGTAGTACAGAATGTCACTTAACAATTACAAAAGTATGGCAAACCAATATCCACAGGGTTTAATTCTATGCAATTTTAATTAAAAATTTAGCATAGCACCACACAATGTGATGAAACAATTAAGTGTAAATAATTAAACACAGAGCTTTTATCTTCTCAAAAATTAAGTGTTCTTTCTGCCCCTATGCCAGTATTTCTAAACTTAAAATAGCAGGTATGGAGTACACAAATACACAGATTTGCTCTAGAATTTCTCAATTACTCAATGCAGTTGTATATTTCTACCTCCTACCCTCCCTAATAAACACAACCTCCCACCATTCACTACAAATTCCTAGCAAGTTACTTGTTAGCTAACCACAGCTACCACAGACACAGCCAACCCACTACATAAAATATAATAAACACTCTTCTCTGTAGTTATATTCCATTAGCTTCTATTTTGCTAAGTATTAAAACAAAAGAAGCAGCAAAAGAAATAACTGCTGGCAAACAGATTTTCCAGAAATAACCGGTGTTCTCTATGCTTAGCCAGTTTTTATATACCACTCAGTTAAAAATAGAGCATCCAAATTTTGTATGTAAATACAGAGAATTAGTCAAAATTTAAAATCTCCACCTTTAACAAAGATGAACTTTTACTTGAGTGCAGGAAATGCTGCTTTTACATTCACTGTAGCTCTCCCTGAAATGTTTTTCTGACCCTGAAATGATGCTGCACTCAGATAATTAAGGAATAACATTAATTTTGACAGCATCATTTTCAAGATAATGCAAAAGTAAGGCCTCATGAGACTACTTGTACCACAAAGTCTAAAATTATCACTATTAGATCAATCTGTCTTTATATGTAATAAATAACCCAAATATTTTTCATGACCTTATTTGGATCACTAAACATTTGAGAAGATTAAATCAAAAACATCCAGGTTCTTAGTAGCTAAGTTATTTTTAAAAGTAACTACTTAGCACTTTACCTGTCGTTTTATTCTGCTGTTTGACAAACTGGAGATGTTCGAATTCAACAGTGACCATACCAATATGTGACATTTTAGGAAAGAAAACAAAAACGCCAAAAGGATTGCTGAGTCCACATGCCGACCCAAAAGCTAATCCAATTAGCCCTTCATACACTGCTGATAAAGGCCATGTTCTGTTATCAAGAGTAATTTTGCTCTACTGTGCCAAACAGAACTCTCAAAAGGTTAGTGAAAAGCTGCAATTGCATGGAAGACCAAAACCACACAGTTTCCCCAAACATTTGCCCAGTAATGGGCTATGGCTTTACTTGGAGAATGCAGCTGTACCAAGGCTACAATTCCCAGGAAACAGGACTGCCTTTGTATTTAGCCAGAGCACTGGGATTACTGTAACAGGAGTCTCTAACGCTGAGGAAACAAGAGCAAAGCCTCTCACAGATGTAGGATCCAGACAGTGCTGCTACCACCAGATTAAATATCCTGTGTATGAAGTTAAACTCCTTGGAATTGCTACAAGGTCACACTCAACATTTTTTGTTTACGTCCACTCAAATCTGACCTGTTACTCATTTTTACCCAACTGAATCCTTTTGTTCACCATACCTACCAACGCGTCACTTGTCAGAAATTTTTCTCCCACAAAACAGTAAAGTATTCTCAGTAAAATCATGCCCTTCTGTTTTGTAACATATTTCATCCCCCTCCTTGGTATACATTTCCAGTTTTCTTTCCTTTAACCTTCTTATTCTCCCATTTTTCTTCAGTACAACTCGCAGAGTTAACCTTTACTTTGGGGGATTCAGTAGGGAAAAACACATACGGCACACATTTTCGTTAATGAAAAGTTTTTTCTAATATTACCAGCAGCAATCCAAGATATATACAATAGGTTAATATCTTGCATTTCAAAAAGGGAAAATTACTTTGGAAAACATATTCAGTAGTATTTCCCCTAGTGTACTGCCCTCCTTTTAGCAGCACACTCCAAAGTGCCAAGATATCAGTTTTGCCATGTAATGCAAGCTTGCCTTAAGCACTATTTCTTTTTTCTGTAGTTTTAAAGACTATTATTTACTGCAAGCATAGCATTACTAACTTCCCTGAACTTTCTGTTCAGACACTAAGAACAGAGATGTGAAAACAGTATGTCAAACGACATGCACTCCCGTACAAATATTGTACAAGGATAACACCACGATTAACAACTGAAGCAGGGATGACAAAACCAGAATTGCCAATTACCCACTGTAGTAAATATGCAGTGCACTTCCATTAGTCCCCATTAAAAATATTACAGCATTTTTATGAACTGGGTCTTCAACCTAACAAGGAACATCTTTAATTGTTAATAAGCATAATAGCATCATGACACATTTGCAGGCATAAAAGTGTTGCTTCTCTGCATCTGTTATATTTGGAAAGACTCATCTCCTTCCAACTTCAGACTGACAATCCAAGGTCATAAGGCAGCATATCACTGCAGGTCTAATATATAAAAGTAGGTAAAGGAGCAGGGTAAACATCGCATAAACACATTATCTGAATGTACAACACAGTCCCCGAACAATTTTCATCCGCTGAGGAATTGTGGAGTATTTGCTTAGCTTCCTCTGTAAAACCAAGGGTTTCATTCCTGTCAGCTGCAGCCCATTGATATTTTCTTAGAGAAATGCTTTTCAGTCTTCTCTGATAACAGAAGATATAGTCAATTTTATTTGCAAAGGAACTCTAATTGTAATGCTCCAGTTGCCCCAAAAAGTGCACTGTTCAAGAAGCACAAGAGAGTACTACAGGCCAACAGCAACAGTTGGCACTCATGTTAACAGAACCGACAACAAACATTACCAAATTTAGTTTGCCCCAAACCAGACAACAGCAAACCGTTATCTGCTTAATTTATGAAACCAAGAAAGGTCAACAGGCCCATAAAGTCACTACAGGGAATGGCAACTTCCTCCATTTTTCAAATAAAGTGAAAACAAATCCCAGTCAGAGCACAAATGTATTTGTCTTCTGCTCAGTTAACTTCTACATTCAATCAAGATTAACCTGCTTAGATCAAATTAGACTTTAAAACTGTAGGAGTTTTTTTGCACACATCTTTTGATAGCATAAAATGTGAACTAGAACAGAATATAAAAATAAAACATCACTGAAAAATAACTTAAGACTCTTTCGTTTGCAGGCAAGGAATGAGAGAAAACAGCTCTGGTGTATGTGAGCGTGGAGGCTGGAGCCTGACAGCAGTTAAGGATTTGGTAGCGACAAGGAAGTTTCAGCACAAAGTCCACTTTGCTTTTGCAATCCCTGACAAAGGCCTGTAAGATCTGGAACACCAGACACTCTGCTTTTCACCTGCAACTTGAAATACAACACTTTGCAGGGCAGTCAATTTTTTACTCAACTCACTGAAACTTAGTATGACCTACTCCTTGGTCATAGCCCAAGACAACTCCAGTGTTTGGCAGCAGTATCACACCCCTTTCCTTTGAAGCCTATGACTCGATGGCAAAGGGGTGTATTTTAACATTCTGATGCAAACTCACTACGAAAGAGAGGTCAGCTATCATTGCAGCTGAGCTGCTTCACACCAGACTTTACTATTAGGCATTTGGTTTCCAATTTTACTGGCAGCAACTTAAGGAAGTTTGCATTGGACTTGCCTCTGAAAAACTGCGAAGCATGAGAAAATTGACCAGAACTTAAGACGAATCAAGTCACTTTCAGGAACACTTAGGCCTTTCCCATTCAACAATTAAACTGTTTCTTGTGGGCTGCCAAATAAAGCAAGATTCACATTTCACCAGACTCAAGTGAGACACATGGCTCTCAATGCAAGTTAGAATAGATGTATAGCTCACCAGCCATTTCCATGGCATTTTGCAGTAATAATCATCAAGATGATAGATTTTCAGCTATTATAATACTCTCGCTAGAGTAATTTTATGTCAATCATCACATTAATAATACTGTCTCTTTGAAGTTCTACAGCATTAATCACAGCCTATCAAATGCTTTTACAGAACTCTGATAGTAAGTGTGGCAACAAAATTAACTCTTTAACAGCAACCCTGGTAAGCTCCTAATTGCTTCTGAAAGTTTCATCCTAAACCGCTTTCATGCACTGGTGATCCAACTAAATATTGTGCTTGCCTAGGCCAGGGGAAAAGTCTGTAAGAGGTAAATATTTGCTAGTGAGAATTTAATGGTCAGACATTATCTAAGTTCTTGGCTACAAATACTGAAATACCAGTGAGTCTTATTTCAATAACTGTTAAACCCAAGTAAAAACTATAGACTGCTATAATATTTCCTTGAGGAACTTGTCCCAGCAAGTGTAGGCCAATGAGAATTCTTCAGAACAAAGTCATTCCTGTAAGTCTGTGTAACACTTTTGGCAGGAATAACAAAATAAATTTGAAGGTTTGGTAGATTTAGAAAAATAAAAATACATTCTGGTCTGACAACTGTTTATCCTTTTTGTTCATTTGGAAAACGTACTAAAAAAACCATCAGTAAGTGGAATATAAAACTGCTTCAGTGTTTTGCAGTTTCGTAATCCAGTGACATGAGAATCTTCAGAGAGACTTCACAAAGTCAACGTACGAAGGAGATTCTCACAATTACAGAACACAGCTCTCGGCCAGACACACACAAATGGAGCCTGCATCTCTCCCATAAAGAAACCAGCTATCAAAACTTTGTATTCACACACCTGAAGTTAAACATGCTTGTTTATCGCTGCACAATAAACTGCGCAAGGCACCTTCATACAGGCTCTCCGTGTAAGACGTTCTCTGTAAACAATTCAAGTAAAATAGACAATGCAAAATTACGGTAAAATGTAATAAAAACAAGCACTAAAAAGTTTTAGTAGAGTTACTGACACAGAATCAGTATCAGTAATATTTGGGTTTTGAAAAGATGAAGCATAAGAAGAAAACAAAAGAAGGCAGAGGTATGGAAGATTCTTATTACAAGGAGAAATTAGAGACTTCACTAAATTAAGACTGATTCAAGCCAGAGGTAAAAAAAAAAAAAATACACTGCAAGTCAATCATTGACTTCACCTTTATCTACCATAAAAGCCAGAAAGTCCAATTACAAAACAAAAAATTAAGTAGACTGCACAGGTGGGTAAGAAAACTATAGAAAGAACAAGTGTCTGTTAAACCCCTGACTTAACAGCAGGTAATACAAAGGAATTCAAGAAATAATTATTTATGTGAATAACTCAGTGAGACAGCAAACCCAAATGCTTTAATATAGGTAAGGCAGTCATCATTGAGTTTGCTCTCTTGTATGGGACAAGCAACAAGACAATTCTAAGCCACAAAATAGGTCACTTAATAGAAAAATAAAAGCATTTGTTGTCACAGTCTGGAAAACACAGCCTATCCTCCCATTTTGTAGGAATTCATCTCATGCCTATTTTGGAACATAACCTCCAAATTATTTACCTCAAAGCTCTTCCCTAAAACAGCAATCACCAAATTCTCTCTGCATCTTCTACACAAAAGCATTTAAACAGTTCTATGACTCAGAAGAGAACATTCCAAGTAAGTTTTGGAAAATCCGAATCGAATACAATATTTATTCAAGGAGAATAATATTTCAATAGAAACTTAACAACTTTTAACTTATTTTCAGGAAAATTAAAAAAAAATATTTTCCTAAGAAGAATAATTTCAAAACACATGGGCTTAATTAAAAAAAAGATTAGCAGTGGAATACCAAGCTTCTTCCAGGTCACTCACTGTCTCAAAGCTAATCTTGATCAATATAAAAAGATTGATTAATACTGGAAAGCTGTCTGGTGCCTTATTTCACTTCCCACTGCAGGTTATGTAACTGCAGACAACGTTAGCAAATTTGCTAAGAAATGCTGCTACTGTGCTCAAGGTACATTTATTTTATTTTTTTTTTACTTGGAAAAAATACTGTAAGGAAGAAGCATGGCTGAAAAAGCAAAAGTATAAAGAAAAATACGGAACATTTTTATATTTGGAATAATCACCTAAGAAAAATATTTTTACTTTGTTAGGTAAATACATACATTTGCTCTAACCAGAAATAAGTGTATAGCTAGAAACACGCCAGCTTGTTACAATCGTGAAGGCCATATTTTTAAGTTAAAGACAAAAAGCCACAGAGATAAATTAACAGCGAGTATGCAAGGTGCTTGTAGTACTTGTTTTAAAAAACGTCTGATAATCAGCACCGAGTCCTTACACTGCATTGCCGACCACCTTCAAGCCCTTTGCTAAATTCTTCTTATAAAAAGTTCTGTTTTCATAGTGGCATCGCCAGGCAGAGGCTTGCGCAGACAAGGCTGGGGCCCTGTCCTACAAACCCCAGGGGGTCTGATCCCACGTGTGACACAGACACATACCATGACACACTCAACAGTCCCACACTGCCAGAGAGCACCTGTGGATTCCCACTACCAGCTGCGTATGTGGAAACTTTTACAGGGAGTGTATACACAATAGTACATCTGAGGCTTCTGAAGAGGCAAACAACCCTACAGCCTTCCCCAACCTTGTAATTACAGCACGTAAGTAAACAAGTCTCCCAATGTTCACATAAATATGATACAACCTGACTAAAGCAAAAACATTGACGTTTTTAATAACTTAGGAAATTCCTGAATGTGCTAAGGCTTCATGTTTCCAAAAGTTTACGCTACGAAATACAGAGTTTGAGGGGTTCAATACATGCAATTTAGCGCTGAATTAACTTTTTTTTTTAATATACAGATTTATTATTTTTTTTAATCTCTGAAATGAAGGCTTATCTTCACCTATTCTTAAACCCGTAGGCAGAAGCCAGGCTGGAATGAATCATACCAATTTCACTCTGCTGTTTGGAAAAGCTTAGCGCAGCAGCTATCATAGGGACTGGGAGCATCGCTGTAGAAGTGAAGACGGGAATTTAAAGTAATATGAGTCTCATATTGAAAGGGCCCCATTTATGAGGGATAAAAGAAAACTTCCACTGGTTGGAAGACCTCAAATATATTAGATACTCACCAGACAGAAGCTGTCATGAGAGGTACCATTCCCTTGAATCCCAAATACAGCTTTTTGCCTAGAGTTGTGTAATTCTTCTCATAAATCACTGATTTGGGGAAATCAACGTAAATTTAATTTTAAGATTTTGTTCCAGATTATCTTGTTGACCTTCTTCTTCCCTTGCCTTTTCCCAATCATTGGCTAGGAAATTTTGAAGCCTCTACTTTCTAGGTTTTTCATTAAATCTGTTGGAAACAGAGCTTCGGTAAGAATATAACTTCATGTTATCCTTGCTACAAACGTACAACTTACAGAACTTTAACATCCTTCTATAAGCTACATTCCAACTACTACACAATCATGTTTCTCACAAGCTCTTTTCTGTTTGGAAATAAACTTGTAAACTTATTCCAACTATAAGTTGAACTAATAAATTAATGTAACTTAAAGAACAATCAGGGCATCGTTTGGCCATGATTTCCATGTGTGATGGCATCCAGATGGCAATCCAAGGCCTACCTTTCTGTGAACAGGATGCATAGTTATGTGACTCTCAAGTACAGCTAATTATTTGGAACTAAGTGAGAATGCCTATGAAAGTAGTTAACAAAAAACCTGCAAGGATTTCTACTATCACAGAACTTAACCTGATCGTTTCATCTTTACATTTCCCTTTTCTACAGCAGCAATCTGAAACTGTTCCAGCAATTGTCACGCTTACAGACAAACGAAAATCCAGTGTAACTTTCATTATGACAATATTTACTTAGAATCTGTGAAGCGGGAGCCTAAAGTTGCACTTCACATTCAGACCAATATAAAACAAAGGCGTAATATTTATAACAGATGATAATTGATTCATAATTCACCCACCTTAACCTCACGCTACCTCTGGGGCAGTATTATTTACTAAGTGTTATCTTGTAGTTCATACTCTCCCTGAAATCTGATAAGAACTATGGGAAAACAGCAGTACAACCATTTAAGGTAGTAAAGTTTTAAAAGATTTATTTGCAATGGTTTGAGTCTTTAAAACTGTACTACAGTAAGTAATCACCAGGGCCTGTCCAAGATACAGTGAACCCGATTCAGGTGTTTTGCCTGCACTACAATAGCCAGCTCTATTTTAAGAAGTGACACAACTTGGTTTTTTAAGAGATCATTTGGTTTCATGACAAGACTCCCACTCAAGTTGCCTTATGCAGCATGTGCTTTTGGCAAAATGAAATTACAGACTTCTCCCCCACCCCCAACAGCCTGACTCTGTATAGAGAGAAGATATGAAAGAGGCACATGCAGTATTCCTTCCAGACAATAGTACGAATTATGCCACTGGGGTTTGTTGCCTAGATAGAAGTGCTAAGTGGAACACAGCTAAGACAAATCGAGCTGAACAGCACAGCATGGAACCACTACCACAGAGATAAATAAGCACAGGAGAAGTAAAACATTGCTCTCTTCTTCCTCACCAAAAAAAGAGGAGTGTTTAAAAGGTATTATTCACAAGCATGTAGCAGAGCAAACTTTTGTCCTGTGTAACATCAGTATCTTTCCTCCTCCAAGAACAGACTTTTGATCTGTCACATAATCCACAACAGAAACTACCTAGATTATTTTAGCACTGTTTGATTACATTTTGGAGCCTGCTTAGCACCTTAAAGCAGATTATAGCCTGTTAAAACCACTGGATTTTTTTATGTATTACCATACTTTTTTTAGCAGTTCTATTTAGTTAAAGTTGCTTTTGACAGGAAGACAGACTCTGAAATCAGAGATTCCAGAAGTGTTTTTCTTGAAAGAACCACTCATCTTTGATATTACTGCTTACTACTGCTGCACGTTGCTACTGTCATATATAAAGAAATGCCCCAATGAGAGAGAAAAAAAAAAAAAAAAATAATGTCGATTCTACTCCTGTAATGGACACAAGATTTCAACTATAAACTGAAAGCGAAGCTGTTCCGGTTCTTTTGGGTTTGTTTTTTTTTTCCCCTTACAAAGGGAATTAATGAAGAATCTTGTGCTAATGCATTTGATTTGAACAAATTTTCCTATGAGTTTGGCAGGCAGGACAGAAGCATATTAACTACAAGTTGGGAGAAGCAGATGATAAATGCTTAGCAAATAAATGAAATTTCAGAAAAAGCAAAAGCAACAAAAATGTATTAGATCATTTTTCTACTAGCTGTTAACCGTGCACCAGCAGCTGCTGGCTCTTAACCACCTAGTAATCATGTCAAAGATAACAGGGGTTGGCCCCAATAAAAGTCTTTGATGCTACCCAAGTTCACCAAATTGTTTTCTTTTTTGGGGGGTTGCATTGTGCCCTCCACCCCACGCCATACCCTTTTATCCTACTAAATTTCTTTCTAGATCTCAAATGCGTTCATCACCTTAGCAACAACTCGCAAAGTTTCAATGTATAAAAATAAATTAGTAAGAACTGCCTCTTTTGCTCAAGGACTCCTACGCTGTTGTACATGGTAGAAGAAAGATGTAAAGGATTTACTCCAGCTATGAAAACCTATGACCAAGCCAGGCAGGAACTATCGAACATTAAAGCAGACTACAAAAGCAAAAATATGCACAACACTGAACAGCTGAAGAAGTGCAAGTGAAGAGCAGATGAGTTTTGAGAAGCACAACTCTGGCATAACCAAAACCTCACCTGCAAACACATTAGACAAGACTGGTACATGGAGGAGAATGCCAGGTGCCATCCTAAATATGCTCTAAAGGAGATTACGAACCTTGTGTCAGTAATCACTTGCAAACAAAGGTCAGATCAAGGTCAAGGAAAACTGTTCAATCTGTACTTTGTGTCTGCCCTAGACTCTGTCAGCTGCTGATTCTTAAATGCCATCTCAACTTCACAGATTTAGTAAGGCCCACCTCTTATGCTAAGACCATCTGAATTGACAGCCTGTGAGGATTTATTCAGAAATACAGAGTATTCCTACTGCAAGATGAAAAGTTTTTTAAAAAAAATAAAAGCCTTGACTGATTGGGCAAAATGCATCGCATTTTTAATACCTGTAAAACAATCACCTTTTCTGATATAAGAGTTCATTAAATAAATTGAAGAAACAAGACTATTTGTCAAATGATAGCTATCTTAACTGTCCAAGGGCAAGGCTTAAGATGCATTAAAAATTCAGAAGGATATTTGTTTTACTGCACAGAGAATAATTATGAGCTATTAAATAACTGCATGTTTTGAATAACTAAATTATAATACACTTCTCAAATAACGTCTAGTCATTGCTAAGGTATTGTACTGTCAGTTTACTTTTCTGGAAAATGTGTTTCCAAAAGACACACTCATTCACAGTTGTTTAAACTTGGCAGTTGTTACTTAGTTCTATTTTCTCCTCAATGTGCAAGACGACAACCTGCAACACAGGCCAAAACAAAGTTTATAAAAGAAAGAATTAATTGATCTGTTTAGGTAACTAATAAATGCAAATTTCACAACCCTTCAGAGGTGTCACTCTCTCGCAAGCTTCTTACATTGGTATTTAAGCTAAAAGATTACCTTGCACTGACTCCCAACTTCACACATGCATAACGTGAAGTGATACTATTTTTCTCCTCCCCACCCCCCTTTTAACATAAAGTTAGAATTGTGTTTTTTAAAATTACTTTTTAATTCTGCTCATCAAAATTTCCTTTATTTTCCCATAAAACCTCAACCCCAGGAGATACAGCTGAATCTGCAAAAGAAGGGGCATCAGTAAAACCATTTTGGAATCCTAACTGCAGCTACTGCTATCAAATCAGCAGAAAAATATTGTCTCTCTTACAGGAAAACTGCTGTGAATTGCAAATATTAGCAGATGTTACCACAAATATTAAAGTAACTAAAAGTAAATGTAGAAGACTAAAAATAATTCCAGTGGAACCCACTAAAAACAGAACTACACAATTTCAAAATACAGATGCATTAGAAAAGAATAAAGCACATACTATGAATGGCATTATCTTTTACAGCAAGTATGCTGAAACATAACATTTTAAAGCAAATAAGAATTTGGTCTTTCTGCTTCATGACACAAGAGTGTAATTCCAACGATAGATTAACCTCGTTTATTTTCAACTGCTTCATATATATATATATTGTGTTTGGGGTTGGGTTTTGGTGGGGGGTTTTTCATGGTTTTTGTTGTGGTTTTTTTTTTTTAAATATCTGTAAGCCTTGGTAAGGAGCCAATTATAAAATGCCAGTCTGAAATCTGTAAAAAGTTAGAACTTTAAATCTACAAAACAGCAGAAAATCAAAACCCAGGAAGCACCAGATTAGTTTACTGATATTTTTATCTATAACTTCACAAATGCAAATCAAACTTCTATGACATGAAAAATTAACTTAGAAATTATTCTGTCTGGCTTTTCTGATTTATAATATAATCAAATTCTTTCAAGCTGTTTTTCTAGCCTTTCAGGTAAATCACAGGCACACAAATTCTATTTGCTAAGATAATGCACATTTAGGAAAAAGCCAATACAGCCTCTAATTTACCCAGCTTTACTTATATATGTGCTCAATATGCTTTTCATTACAGGCAGCACACTAAAAATCAGTGCCTGAATTTCAGTTTGCATTAGCTTGACCTACAAATCGCTGCTCAAAAGAATAACTGACTGTGCTGCACCACTTCTTTCTCCCAGCCCTCTCCTCAATTTCTAAAGTAAACTTACATAGTAACTGTCCTCCTAAAAAACGGGAGTTTGCTCCCACTATAAGCACAGCCACGTGCTGCAAGTAAGATCAGGCCCTAAATTTTAGTCTGAAAACAAAATAATTTGCAAGGATGTCATTTAAAATATTATCTCCTTTCTTTCTTTGGCTTGTTTGTAGCCTTCAGGGAATTCTGAAATGTAGATATTCACCTACAAGAGGAATTGATACCCTTGTGCTACAACTGCAAATACTTCCTTTTTATATTTACTCCCTGTAAGCGATAGCTTCTGTTGCGATTTTGGCCTAAAACGGTAGTCGAAATGTCAGTTATATAAGGCCGCGCGTGGAGGCTCATGCACGCTAAAAAATATCGCTACTGAATTAGTCATGGAAAAAATAATGGATGTCTGGTCCGACATACGTATTTGCATGGAGACTAACGTGTATCCCACCCCCCGACATTCTTCCTCCTCTGCCCAAGTCAGCCCGAAGTAGCCATTCGCACCGCCTGCCACATTTCGTAACCACCGCCATCGCCAGTACCCTAAAAATAACGAGAAATTAAGAAACCATCCAAAGCAACAAAGCCCCGCCGAGCCGTTCCCACCCGCGCCGGCCCGGCGGGAGGCCGCCCCCCCGCCCCAGCCAAAGTTGAGGCGCCGGCGGGCCCGGCCGGGCGCAGGGCAGCCCCCGCCGGCCCGGGCCCGGCCCCCCCAGCTCTCCCCGGCAGGCGCGGCGCGCTGCCCAGCCGGGCCCGCGGGAGGGGGGCGGCGGGGGAAGGTCACGGCGGCCGCCGCCGCCCACCCGGGAAAAGTTTGCGGGCCGCCTCCCCCCGGCACGGGCGCGCGCGGCGGGGGGGCGGCGGGCGGCGGCGGGCGGGCGGGCCCTACCTTTCTTGGCTTTCGGGGAGTGCCGCCGGCTCCGGGCGCTGGCTCGCTCTTCCTCAATAGCGGCGGCTATCTCCGGGTCGTCCTCCCCATTGTACCACACCAACAGCTCCTCGCCGGGCGCGATTGGCTGCCGGGAGAGAAGAGAGAGGCGCGGCGCCAATCAGGCGGCGGCTTGTTGGCGGCGGGCCGCGGGGCGGGGAGCGGCGGCGCCGACGGCGGTGCCCCACGCAGCCCGCGGCGCCCCGCGCGCCCAGGGTGCCGCCGCCCCCGCCCCCTGCCGGCCGGAGGGCGCACTGCCCGCCCCGCGCCCCCGCCCCCTGCCGGCCGGAGGGCGCACTGCCCGTCCGGCGGCCCCGCCCACGCCGCCCCGCCCGCACAGGCACGGCCGGGGCCCGGGCACGACGCTGCCGTGCGAGGCGCTCGGGGGGAGACCCCGGCCCCTGCGGCCGGCCCGATGGACAGAGCCCACCAGCCCCGGGCTGCACAGCCAGCTCAGGGGAACGCGGAGGGAAACAGGTAAGTACTACGTCTTCAACAGACCCACTTAATCACAGTAACGAAAGAGTTGTTTGCCATTCCGAAGGTTTTTTTCTATTTTTTTTTTTTTTTAATCCAATCAAAAATTTCAAGAAAAGGCCAAATCAGTCAAGCAAGCTGCCCTGCGGTTACCACTCGTACTCCCAGCAGCACCACCGGGCTGATCAGTACAAGTCTTCGCAATTATTTCATGTGCTCCTTAAAATATTACCAGACTCAAACTACCAAGTCCCCAAGCCTGCAGAGTAAAGATGTATCTGCAGCCATCTGTGAAATAATCGCTCTCTCCCCACTTCCTGAAGCATTCTATCCAAAACCAAGAAAAAGCAATTTAAACGCATGCCTTTACCTTAACTGCAATCCTCCTCTTCCCAGGGCTTAATGAACATTGGGCTCGTGGAGGCAAAACACTATTTTTAGAGTCGTTACATTAGAGCCAAGGGTATCCTTAGACTATTATTTCAAGTCTGAAGCCAAAGGGAAATTTTGTACCATGAACAATAGTAATATTTGTTTCTATTAAAGCATTTTTTTTAAGCGAGTCTCACAGCACTTGATAAAGGTGATAGTTATCTTTATATCTTTATACCCCCAGACACTGGAACAACAAGAGATGCAAGATCCCAACAACTATGTTAAGTGTGTAAGTTGTATTCTAAGCAAAGCCTACGGTTTGGCTTCCCTAACAGTCCCGGAGGGCTGGCAGGATAAATAGCGGCAGAGCTATTTGCATGGTCCCATTCTGCAGCTGTTTAGCAGCAAGGAATGAGGAAGAGCCGTCTGATGCAAACCGCTGATCATCTAAACAGTACACAACCTCAGAGAAAAGAGCCAGCAAAAATGTTAGGCAATGCAAACACAGGACGATAACGAGCGCGTCATTTGCTAGCTGCATGGCTGGAACTAACACACAACTTGATGAATTCAGTTTTGGTGCAGCTACTCCAGAATCTAAACTAAGCCCTCTAACCTTGTCCTTCTACAGCGAGGTGCAGCAGCAGCAGCAAAGCCAGACAGTTGCACTGGCTCCCTCACTGGAAGCATGAGCAGGAAAAGGACAATGCCGAGCAAATGCCACCTCTACCGCTGCTCGGGCACCAAGGAACACGCGGCCGTCTCTAGTGATGGCACCCTCCAAGAGCAGCTCCAAAAGCCAACTTCCTCCAAACTATTATTAATTACACATTGTTGGTACAGCGCTGTCACGCTGGGATAGCTTGGTTCAACTATGGTATGAATTTTATAGTACGTTACAAAATAAGGTACAAATTTTGGAAAGGCTCATTAGGCTAATAACTCCCACATGCTTTTTGGTGCTTTATGTTTTGACTGCAGCATTTAGCATTCCTTAATCTTAATGTTTCCTGTTAAAAAAGTAATTTCAAAATTTGTTATTTTCAAGAGTAATATCCTAACAAGTTATATCCCAACAAGTTCTAACACAGATTGTCTTAAAACTCAATTAATTGTACATACAAGCACCGCACTGTGTCTTGGACTGACAGACTGATAGGCATTTGCCTGTATTAGAACACATCTTTTTCACCACAGACACTGTGTCTTACCATACTGCGCTGCTGCACCTGGATGTGGCCTCCACTTACCAAATGTCACCACAGCGGACAGTCTGTGGCATTAGTACTTGTGTACATTTTTCACAATGTATAACGTGTTCCTTTGTAACAGGGAGGTTCCTGAATTATTATAAACCTGTTTGACAAAACATTCCTCCATAAACAAATTAATTTCACCTTAATCAGGGACAATTTCACAGCCAAGCTTATTTAGAAGACTTTTTGAAACTGAGTTTTCATTGCAATTTTACTTCTTCAAGAATTTGAGTCCTGTACTCTGTGCAGAAGAACACTATTCAACTAGCTTGTTTCGTTAGGAGAGGCAGGAAGAAATTCTGAAACCCTGTAATGAGTTTAAGCTGTTTCATCAAAATATCACAACTCTCATATATGCATCCTGGGGAAAGCATATGCAAAAAGCAGCCTACAAATCTCCTCAGTCCTTCAATAAAGATGAAGAGAAGATTGAAGAGAAAAAAATACTTGCTTGTGCTCGCTCAGAAGTTCCATTCTACTACTATGCATTTACAGCAGAGAACAGGAAAGTTAAAGCTCTGCAGTTTTGAGGTTCTTTTACACCAAGGAAATTTGGAGTTTGCTTATCTTAGCAATGAAGCTTGGAAATCAACCTGTTTAACTTAGAAATCAGAAACCCACAAAAAGCTGAATAAAACCTTAGGAAAAAATAGCTAGCCATGACAATATTTTAAATGCTTCGAGGTAAGGCAGAACAAAATTACATACCAGCCACTCCAATTCTCCTTTGGGGGTAAATAAAAACTGTGCTGTTCATTTATCACTAAATGGAATTCCCCCAAATGTATGAATTATGATAAAGATCAGGAAGGAAGCATGTGTACCTACCTGGGCTGGTAAATTTACAACAGTTTTGAAATGACAGTGTATACACCATAAAACATTACATGCAGAAAGAGAAGGACCTTTAAGATGTTGTTTATTACATGCTTTCTTTTGTCTCAGTTATCAGTAAGACATGATGTGAATCTAAGACCATATGGACTCTACAAGCACAACATCATGTCTGATACAAAAGGTGAGACAAAACCAAACCTTTAAATAAAAATCAGACATACAAGCAACTGTATTTTATAAAGAAAGCAGAAAACAGCACCATTTTTTTCCCCCCAAGGTATGAATTTTTCCTGCAGTTTCAGGTATAGGATAGTGAAAACCGACAGAACAGACAGTATTTAAATGCCTCAAGACAGTAACTTGCCCTTGAGACCACACATTCAAAACCTCTTCCCCTGTATTATACTTCTCCTATGCTGTCAGTCACTTGCAGCTTAACTTCCAATTTCTTCACGTTAACTTTATTTAAAAAGCCTGCTTACTATATATTTGTCACTTAAATAAAGAAAATAAGTTTACAAAACACTAGACAAAAGCTTTCTTAATGCCCTACTTTGGTTTTCATATTCTTGGAATGGTCAAGAAATCAAGACAGAATATTTGATTTTAAATATTCCTATGAAAGTACAAGAATAGTCTACTTGTGCAATTAAAAAACCCCACAAAACAAGACTTTCTAAATCTTGACCTGATTTATCAGTATGCTGACTGAATTCTGAATATTTAATGGTAGTGAAAACTGTCCAATTTCACGTCAAGTTTTCACTTCAAAAATCACCACAGATTAGCAAAATCAATATTTTCCTTACATAGCACTTCTCTAAAAAGTAGACGAAAATAAGATATATTGAAATAGATGGTTCAAGAAATAATTGGAATATCAGTATGCACTTTTAAGAAACATGCATTACTATAGACTTGGGAGCTTGCTCCATACTGGGGGGGGTGGGGGGGGGGTGGGGGTGGGAAGTTAAACTTTACATTATAACCTAGTTTTGCACACTGAAGCAACTCGGGACATTTCTGCAGCCACCTCTTAAAATTACCTGCCAAGTTACCTGTGCCGTGACAGCCCAGGAGCAGCAGGAGTGCACCACTAACCACGGCTGCAATGCTTCTTGGACTAACTTGGTCCTGGGAACAGTTTGGTTACTTCTGAGCAGCACGAAGCTGGGATTACTAATACCAGCTATCCCAATTTGGCTCATGCAGAACTAGTTTGAGCATGTCCACACTGCGCTCCGGGAACTAAATCTACAGGGCAGAAGTGACTCAGTGGTTTTGTACCAACTCAGGTCCCAGCGCCCCACTTTGTGTGACACACCAGCCCAAAACTACGCAGAGCTGCTGCTTTGACACTGGCCTCTACGGGGTACAGCGGCAAGACTCAGCGCAGAGGCAACCTGCAGCTAGTGCCACCTCTGATGTAAAACTCCCTCCAAGTAGCATACAGTGCTGACACCAACGTGAATTTCCAGAAGCCTGACTAGGACTGGTATTGCCAACACTGAACTGAAGCTAATAAACACACTCCTCTGAGTGGCTGCTGCAGGGGCAAAAAATAAAAAAAAAGCAAGCCCGATGAAGACGATTCTTTGAAGAACTCTTTCATGTCCCAAACTCAAAATCTCACACTGCAACAAATCCCAGACAGATTTCGAAACCAATAAAACTGATCCTTATAGGCTGCTCTGACAATCTTCAGAAAGAGCTGCTTGGCAGCATGATCTTGTTGGCAAGACCTACCAGGATAAAATTCATCAGGTTGCAAGAAAAGACAGTCAAAGGAACAACAGGGTATTTCAGATGCTGAGGCAAGCAAGGTATTTGTTATTCTGTCAGCAGTGCTCAGCCTCTTTTAGTGGTGCAATTCTTTCCCAAAGTGCAATATTATCCACCAGAAAACAAGTCTGAAATATGTGAATGCTTGTCTTTCACAGGACTAAAACCTTTGCAGAAAAGATTCAATGAGAGAAATTTAAAATGTCAAGAGTGACTCCAAAAGCACACGTAACCTTAATGAACTGATGTGACTGAGGGCAAAGGCAGAGGCAACCTAAGATAAAATGTCTAGAGAAAACTAAGCTGACTACAGGTCCACACTGGGAGCCTGCCCTCAGTGAATAAACACTGGAGAGAGTCAATAGTCTGACTGGCAATAGCAAACCTCTACCTGAGTGCTATCTCAAAGCTACGAGAACGTTCAGAAGTTTCAAGCTAGTTTGAGTGACCTAAAAACATAACAGTTTTACATATTGCTATACTGCCAAACCGCATGGTATCAACTCATTCTTAACGTTATTAGGTGACGACCAGTTACTTAATAGATGTTGGTCTTACCAGGAAATGTAAGGAACTGCAACAGCGTAATAGCAAGCCTGCATATACCCCAAAACCACAAAAGCATTTTAAATAGAAACAAAGTTGAGCTATATATACTCGGTGCTAGTAGGTTGATCAGAGATTCAAGTAACACTATAGCCACAACATTCTAACACTAACACACTCTATCACTACTTATAGTTAAACTATCTTTTTTTCTTGGTTTGGGAGATACAATGCCCCAGGAATTACACCCTTTTTCCTGCCCCCCATATTCTCTGAATCAAACTGGAATGGTATAAAACCAGGAAAACTTGTTTCATGAAGCTACCCATAAAAGCGTCTTGGCAACAGATCTTTGTCATACAATGCAAAGCCCATAAAATTAACAGATTTCTGCAAAAAATCCTCTGTAAAAAGTGTCTTGGTATCTACAGAAATAGAAAATCATTTATTTTATGTGATCTGCTGTAGTTTTTCATTCTAGTTTGTATCCAATTTGGTACTACAGCAAATCACTGACCAACAAAATAGATTTAAAATTCATACATAACCTGCATTTTAATAGTAGATCTTAATGTCAACTGTACTGTCACAGAAGAATTTAGACCAATGAAATGTACCATTTGCAGTATTTTCATTGTATTTCATAAAATGTTTTAAAATCTATTCAATACAAATAGTAAAGAGAAAAGAAGGCTTTAAATAAAAGGGAATAAAAAGTATTATTAATAAAATGTAACAGAGCAGTAAATGATTCTTCAGACATTGGTACCTTTAAACTTTTGTAGTATATGGTCCTGTTGATCTCCAGAGGAAACAGATTTTGCTCCTTTCCCGAACGTGCCCAGTTTATATACCGGAGCCAGTTCCCTTTCTCTGGATCAGTTGCATCAACACACATCCATCCCAAGTTTGGGTAATACACCTGTGAGACAAAAATGGCATTAAGCAAATGGACAACTTAACACTGAAGTGTACACGCACTAAAACACCTCACATTTTAAAGCTATACAAAGCTGTAGTATCTAAGGGCAGAGATAACACAGGGGACATGAGCAGAGGTGGGGTTGTACTGGGTGGGCAGTGTCCGTTGTCTTCTGAAATCTTTTTAGTGGAACTGGTACAATGGGAAAAAATAACTTTGGGTGTGCAGGTCTTTCTCTTAAGTTTTTGGGCTCAAAAGCCAAAATAGTAAAAACATTTTATGCTTTCTTTTCAGTCTGGCAAGCCTGAAATTATTCTCTAGATTTTGCGTTTAATAAAATGACCGATTTTAAGATATAAAAGTCATAAGAGGTTTACTTTTACTATCTGATCAACTGAGAAAAGTAACTATATAGAAACATTTGCTTTATTTGGAAAGATAAAGGAAAGCACAATTTATATCTAATCTTTTTTCAGAGTATTAAAGAAAATCTTAACCTTTCAGAAATCTTGTGATTACCCTAAAAAATTGACCATGTTCCAAGATGCTGTGTAAATTCTTTGGTTTCCATTCTTGGAGAAAAATTTAACGCCTACTCCTGTTTTACATTTCAAGACAGCTTGCAATAAAGCAAGGTTACTGACATCTTCAGTATTTTCTGATGACAGGCAACTCTGCTTCTCTTTCAAGACATGTTATGCACCTCCCACTCTTCTTATCATAATCCAAGTTAGCTGTCTGTAAGAGCAAGCAGTGGATGCTATGTATTTTTTTTTTTTCCCAACCTGAGAACACACCACTTTGGCAATAGGAACTATCATTCTTCAGTTACTTTGTCTCAGAACACCGGCATACTAACAGGTACACAATGTCTCAGAAGCACTGGGCAGCTCACAGATTTTTTAGAAAAACAAAAAAGGAAAAAATATGTGCAATTTGATTACATATTATGTACTTGTTTCCTTTTGCTTAAGTCTTTCAAAATCAGTGTCTGCCTGGAAGAGCTCTCTTCAAAAACCCAGCCTCCCCAGCTCACTACCTCCTGCAACATTCACTGCACTATTGCACGTAAGAAATAAACTAAAATTCTGCTTTCACCATAACTTTCCCACTCTAATATTGTAGCTTTTTATTGTTTCTGATACTTACAAGTAATTCTAAGTTTTTTCAAACTGTTTTACTTTTTCATTTTCAAGCACATTTCTACAACAGCTTAAAACAAGAACCATTTCATAAATTTGATTCTTTTTGTATTGATGTACTGTTAGTTTAATGAAATAGAATTTTATCAATAAAGGTAAAGCCTCAATAAAGATACCAAAATCATCTTAGTTTCCTTCCAAGCAAAAAGAAAATATCTTCCTTACTTAAACTATTCCAGCATAGACTTCATCAGCTGACTGTTAAAATAATGTTCATCAGCACACACAGCCCTTGCAATATGAAAGCATAAACAGCTTCACAGATCAAGACTGTAAAAGCAATCCTTTTGGTTAAAATGGTAGAAAGGAGCAGAACAATGCTGTGCAAGAGTTATCAGCTATGGAATATATAGCAAAACATAATACTTTATTACTTTTTTATATATTACTTTATTATGTTATTGGACAAAATTAAATACTTCGCTACTTTTCAGTTAAAGCTTCTGATTTTTAAAACATTGTTTAAAAGCCTTGTGCACTTTGAAAAAGGAAATAGCTCTATTGCAACTTTAAGCAATTCCTGCAAACCCCAGTGAAGATCCTTCATCACAGCTGTGCCAGGCATTCTGATGGAGCCGGCACTTCCCTCAGCTTTCAGTCACCTGCCGTCATTGCCCTGTCTATGGCTTTTCTCCGACAGAAAATGGAAATATGTTCAAGCCTCTGTTTCTCTCCTGAGACACAAAACTCCTCTTTTTCATAATGATCCTCTAGCATGACAATTTATAATTATTAACATTGACTGGAGATGCCAGCTTTTCGAAGGCTTACTTTTTTGTCAGATCAACTTCACTGAAGAAACTAACAGGGTTCTTGTGGAAAAGGTTGTTCTAGTTGGAGGTCCATATACCTAACTACTCCCACACACCACCATCCTTTTACAAACCATATTTTCTAAGATTCTGGAGCAGTTTCAGATATCAGCATATGGGGCCAACTGCCATGGTCTCATTTCAGCTGCTTTTTTTCTAATTCCAAAATCAGTATTAAAGCAGGACACAATTACTCTGAAATCTAGCAGGGGTTCCCATTATTACCTGCATTGCAAACTACAAAACAGCTTGTTCAGGACTATCATTTCTCAACATAAATTTAAAAAAACATTAAGGTATGTCCACTGAGAACATTCATAATCAAGCACGGAGAAAAACAATTGCAAGGTCAATAATTGACTTAACTGATTCAATCTCACTAAGTGTTCTTGTACCAGATCAAAATTGGAGATACCTTATGCAGTGGAGTTTGTGATAATATTAGCTCAATGCAACAAACACTATACTTTAATGCTTTACTATTTTCCTGAATGTGAATTTGCATTTATGCAAAATTGATCTAGGTCAATTCATCTGATAGTTCTGTATGTGTATCCAGTGGTTTATGCAGTTTAGCTTCTGCAGGCCAGGGGGCAGAAGGATGACTGCTATCAGTACCTTTAGCCTAAAAATCTGTAAACTAACAAGTTCTGTTCCAGAACATGCTACATCACAGTTCTTCCATTCGTCCCCTCCCTGACCATCCATTTTGCTAAAGCCATTTGCTGTGTGTGTCTTCAGAAGGACTGAAGAAGTCTTTGTAAGTAGTTACGAACTGCCTTAACAACAGCAAGATAGGATTCAACTCCAGACTAAGACACCTACATTTTTAAATTACATAATATTCAACATCTTATGATTATCAGTGAAGCTTAAAGAGCTATTCAGCTGTCCAGACAGTATTTGCTTTAAGGCAAGCCCAAACACAAGCAGCACAAGAAATACTGCAGCAGTTGAGAATTTTTATAAAAAACCCCAAAAGCAAAACCAATTCCCATAATAAAGCTGTTTTGCAAAAAGCTAAATGAGGAGGAGTGCTGTGGCTTTTTAAACAGATTCCATATCCTTCTAATTTCTCTCATTTCATAAGCAGTTGCAGTATTCAGTTGCAGAGGGGATTCACTCGGGGTTCAAGCCAACAAAGCAAAGCTTTATCAGCAATAGGCTCTTAAGGGGAGGTGTGATCCAGAGATAGTATATAAGAAAATTAATACAGCAATTTCAACCAATGCCAATAGTTTGAAGCTTTGTAATTCAGAATGATTGCTCAATCCAAGTATCTGTAAATAACTATTTGCAATTGTCATCATAGCTAGATGGCAATTATTTCACATCATGTCTATTTCTAAAACCTCCAGAAAAATTAAAGGCTAAATACAAAATATTGACCTAGTGACAGACACCTTTTTCCATTTATAAACTATATCTTACCTCCCACATGTATACATTGCTCTTAACTTGAGATCTTTTTTTCTTGTCACCAACAAATGGTCCAAACTTCTTGCCTTTTAAAATTGATTTTGTTGCCCAGACACCTGAAGAGACACGTAACTTAGATTAGTTTTAACTACTGATATCTCAAGCAAATCTTCTACTCACAATTCATATTCCTTAAGACCATTTTATATGTGTCTATCTTAGATTGGGGAGCATCCTACAACATTAAGATCGCAATAAGGGAACTGAAGTTTACTAAAATGAATTCAAAAATCCTCTCCCCAAAACTCACTTCAGTCACGAAAGGTTTAAGTATTTACCTGGTTTCTTTCTTTACTCACAGGCTATTGTAGCTCTGAAGACAAACAACCTGGATTTTTCCTGTACTTCAGGTGATACTCAAAACAGCACAAGAGCGTGACAGGTTTTACATTGTGAGGTCCCGGATTTCAGCTGTTCTGTGACTAAACATGTTACTAAATCAAAAATCCTATTTGCTTTCTCTGAAACAATGCCAGGCAAATGAAGCCCTCACAAAATCTGTGATTAATAGTATATTTTGAAGGAAAAAAAACATTTAGGACTGCTTAACACACGTGCATCTGCCTGCAAGTTTATTGACAAGACTTAACAGAACTGAAAATGGGCAGCTGCATTTCACATTTTACAGCATGAAAACTAAGAACAGATTGACAAATCATTGCAAATTAAACCTGACATCTCATTCAGAACATGCTAGATCAGGTTCATACTAGAAAAGCTTAACCTTGCTCCAAGGAGCTCATAACCTGTTACTAATGCATCTATGGTCAGGCTTACTCCTCAAAGCCTGCAATTCTGACTTCCACCAAAGTTCTTCCATGTTAAAGTTAATTGACAAAGAAGCCAAGTATTTTGAACACATGAGAGAAACAACACTTCGCTCCATACAGCGGCTTTCAAGTCCGCACTGAAACCATTCTAATAAACTTTTTATATTGATTGGATAGTGAGATACAGCATTCTAAAGAGAGACAACAGTAAGATAGTTACAAAAACCAAAACTGTAACAGTGAAAGTGCCATAAGTGAAAACACAACAGTGAAGCAACATATCAGAATTTTCACAACCTAATCTGTTTCCACCCTGGTCCACCTCTGACCCCAATTCTGATGTTCTAGAAACATCACCTTGGGATGCTGGAGAAACTTAGAAGTTGTCCACTCTTTCCAACAGAAATTATTTCAGCTAAATGCACCAGACACCATCTCTATCCAGCACAGGAGGGCACTACATTTTCACAGCAACTGTAATTTATATAAGCTAGTGTAAAAATCTTCATTTTCTTTTCACAGTTGTAGCACTCACCAAGCCGTGTCTTGTCAACAGCAGATGGGAAGAGCCTCACGTCCTCAGGAAGCCCCCTAAGCACATGCTCAGGTACATCATCTAAGGTCTCCACAGCGACAGTAGGCGCAGTTGTGTTCTACAAGTCAAAAAGCCAGAAGGGCCAATACTATTAACAAATAAAAACAATAGCACAAGAGATGATCAACCGATGCGACCTACAAAAACTCCCGACTTGAAATGAAAGTAAAATTTCCAAATTGCCATTTCAGCTAGGGTCCCCTCCAATCAACATGCTAATGTAGAAGTATCTTTTTATCAGAACACTCAAGTTTTCACTATTTTTTTCATTACACTTGTTTGTGCTTTAATGCAGAACTCTAAGACCACATTACATATATGTAAAACACCGATAGTTAAAGTTGCTGTAATTGTTCTTTCACATTAGTTAATGGATGCATTTTGATTACAAGCTGTATACAGTGAGTAAACCTAACTGAAATGGGTTTCATGTAGGCCATTTGCTATTTCATTCGTTTTCCCTGGCCTCTCCTTAAAAACAAATTCAAAAGCCTCCCCTGAGTCACTTGGAGAATACAGCTAAAGGTATCATCCATCCTTTTCCTGTCTGAATATGACTCACCTGACAGCACTACTAGATTACACTTAAAGATGAATGAACAGAAAAGTACTGTGAAAATATCTGTATTTTTCAGAATACAGTTTTCATGAGAGTTCAGGCTTAGTGTTAAGGCTCTGAAACTGCTCATTAATATGGTAATCTAAAACTCTTCCATGGAATGGTTTTCAGTTGCATTATTTTCACTGATCACTTATGCCATGAGAAATTACATTTAACAAGTAATTAGGTCAGTAACAGCATTGTTACATGCTACGTTATGTTGAGACAACATTCCTTTGTACCTATTCTAATTAAAGTTCTTCCTAATTTTAGATAAAATACCTTGTAAGGTTGATCGATCTGCCTAGTCTGTTATGCTGAGATGACTTTCTTAAAAAAAGTATCAGATAAGCATTCACTGAAACAGTCCTAAAGTTTTAATGGCTATGAGTTATAGCTATAAAAATCTCAGTTCCTTAAACATTCTACTGAAGCATTAGAATTACTCTGATTATACAACATATTTGTAAGCAATATGTTTAATTCTGTTTTTAAACCAGACAACTCAAATTTTTTAAAAAATCGTGCAGCATGAAAACATACCAGCTCTTACAAAACCTGCCTGGAAAGTCTAATTTAATTAAAAGAGGTAGATCAATTTTTCACTTAAATTACAGACAGCTACAATAGACCTAATCTAACATTCAGACCTATTCTTTTCTGATAATAAGTCACAAAAAGTTTTCATTATTTTACATTTCAGCTGTATACTAGATTTGAAATACAGTCTCTACCACTACAAAATGTTTCTGACTCCTTCTGAAAGACTAGCATATTTAAAAGCAAAACATGACGCTTTCAGTAGAAATCTTTGTTGGCTATGTACTTTTTGAATACCAAATAGTCAAAAGATGAGAGAAGTTGTTTCAAGTGCTTCAGGACCTACACATCGTTTGTCCAAATTGTACTATTGAAACATGTTACTGGCAATTAAAACAAAGAGAGGCAAGTGAACTGCCATGCCAGGATACATGGATTGAAACAGTATGCAGCATAACAGCCAGAACACAGGGAGAACAGGAGGTTTTTTTCATTTTAGTTCATAACCATCCTACTGACAATTTTTTAAAATCCTGGGGTTCCTACAAAGAATAAGACAGTAAAAGCCCCTACACCAGAGGTATAATGCAAATTAATACTGCACGAAAGCGACAACCTCGTTCCATTACCTTTTCTTAATACCTAGACACTCATCTTCTGAAAATTCTGTTTCAAAACGCAAAACAAGTGTGGATCAGATCAAATCAACCTGCTTGAGCCAGCCAAGCAGTTTCTCCACTATGGCCCTCAGCAAGTAAATTTTAGTAAAGGTGAGTAAAATCACATAGACTTGATCAGATTGGCTTCAGATGCACAGCGCTTAGCTTATCTTTATCATAATTGACAGCATTAATGAAAAGCATGACTGGAAAAACATTTCTATTTTATCAACCATCCACTGACTTAACATAAACATCTGTCTATAAAAAGTAATGGTGACACTCAACATAATGTACTCACGCAATTCTAAGCATTTTCCATTTTCTATGTACCCTTCAATCCTTTGAAGTGAAAACTGAGATCTACTGCAATTTTCCTGAACATTATTTGTGTTTATAATGAAAGCTACCTGGTATTTCAGCCTAGAGTATAAGGACACCTCAAAGTTTCAAAACAAAAAGGCAATTCCAGCTCCACCACAGCACTTACAGTCTGAGGTCCAGACTTGCTCGTGCAGCCTTCCATTTGCGTTTTGTCAATCATTTCCTAAACATGCACATAGAAGTTCAAACGAAACAACTGTGTATGCCTCTATGCATAAAGGAATGAATGATGTAAAGTTTCAGTAACAGGAATAACTTGCCTCGAAACACACAAGTGATGACTGTGGAAATACAGTGCAAAGCCAGAACATCAGCTACCCACCACACAGAGTATAATTTCACATATATTAGTAATTCTTTTCTTCCCCTTTTCAAATTATGACTTCCAGGCATACTCAGTCTTATCAGTCCCCAAAGCACAATCTAAAATAGTTTCTGGTATTGCCTTACATGAAAACGTATCACTTGTGAGAAAGACTAAATGGTAACTTAAAGAGAAAACCATAAAGTTCTGAGAAGTGCATACAGTTCACAAAAAATTACTTGGTGTACCTACTGAACTGAGGATGTTGCAGTAAACTAACTACTTCAATGTACATACTAGAGCTTGCACTTGGGATACACCATCTACTCTGCCACAAACACAGATATCACAGAATCACCGCACGGGCAGGGCTGGAAGGGCCCCCTGGAGATCATCCAGCCCAAGCCCCTGCTGAAGCACGTTCTCCTACAGCAGGTTGCACAGTCTCATGTCCAGCCAGGTTTTGAGCCTCTCTGGGCAGCCCATCCCAGCGCTCCATCACCCTCACAGTACAGAAGTTTTTCCAAACATCCAGACGGAGCCTCCTGTGCTGCAGTTTGTGCCCGCTGCCCCTGGCTGCACCACTGAAAAGAGCCCGGCCCCGTCCTCTTGGTGCTCGCTCTCAAGAGATTTGTAGACACTGGTCAAGATCCCCTCTCAGCCTTCTCTTCTCCAGGCTGAACAGCCCAGCTCTCGCAGCCTTTCCTCCTCAGGGAGATGCTCCAGTCCCCTCCTCATCCTCGTAGCCTCCGCCGGACCCTCTCCAGTGGTTCCCTGTCCCTCTTGAATGGGGGAGCCCAGACGTGGTTGGTCAGACATGATTTCCCCTTGGTGAATGACATTCTCTTCCTCCACTGGCTTTGAGATGACCTCCAGGAAGAGCTGTTCCATCACCTTCCAAGGGATGGAGGGCAGGCTGACTGGCCTGCAGTTTCCTGGGTCCTCCTCCTTGCCCTTTCTTGTTGCCATTTGCCGGAACGGAGGGAAGAAGCAGTCGCTCAATATGAGAGATCAGCATACTTCATTTATTAAGCTACGGTTACATATTTTATAGCAGTTATAATTAGGTCATACATATTGCAAAAGTTAAGCTCCTCATTGGCTGGCCACCTAAAAGGTCAACTTTCGTCAGCACTCTTTGTTTCTGGGCATAGTTCTCATTTCTTTAACCATAAGGTCCTTGTTCTTACTTTCACCAAAGATAACAAGGATAGAGTGTCTTTGTGAACCATTAGTCTTCACGTAAGCTGTCTTCGATACTTTTTAAGATCTTGATGACTCAACATTCCGATGTTAAAGTGCCCTTGTTCAGCTAACCAATTCTCCACAATTCCCCCGTTTTCTTTTTGGACAAGGAAGGATTGGGTAACACGTTCAAATAATTTTCGGATACAAGAAAGAATACAAGGTAACAAAAGCAATAATAAAGCAATAAACAGCAATACAGATAAACCCTGTTTTAACAAGTCTCTTAACCATCCATTTATGCCTAAAGAAGCAAACCAAGAATCTATGCCTGATGAACCTTCTTTGACATGATGCATACGATTTCTTAACTCTTCTAGCTGTCGATGAATACTTTGTGAATGATCAGAAAGATTTAGGCAACACATGCCTTCAAAATCCTGACATCCATGCCCATTTGCTAAAAGCAAAAAATCTATAGCAGCTCTATTTTGCAAGATTGCGTGGCGTAAGCTATCAACATCAGTGGCAAGACCTGATAAAATGTCAGTTGTAGAATTAAATTGTTTCACTGCCCAGCAAGCTAGAGTTTTTATTTTAGCCCAATTCGCAGCTGCTGCGCCACCAGGAAGAAAAAATGAAAGAGCTACAGTTCCAGCCACTGTGCCAAGATTTACATTATCATTACAATCTGGCTTTATATCATTAAGACTGCGTTTTGCTCTATTCGCTTGTCTTACCAAGTCACGCATGGTGGGTGCAAACATGGTTAACTTGCCTATATAACAGGGTCCTCCCACGGGACGAAATGGTATGGCAGGCCACGCTCTGTCTCCACATATTAGAAAATATCCTTCCGGTAATAATTTCGCCGTAACACTTTCCACATCAAATTCACCGGCATATTTTGAGGTGTTCCAATGGTTAGAATTCCCTGATACATTCTGATATCCTAAGTAAAATTGTATTACATTATCACGGTGCATGATGCGTTTCCATTCATCTCCAAACATGATAGCACCTGAGCCATTGATAGGTCGAAATAGGGGGTAAACTCTGGTACAATTAAGCTTTTGACTAACATTTACTAAAGGCCCAGCAGCTGGAAAAGAACCCCATAGGTCTAATTCTTGCTGAGGTAAATGGATTGATTTATTTAAATGGTAAATCAACTGTTGTAAAAAATACGTATTCTTAACAAGTGTACTATTCCACCAGGTACAGTTATCACCAAAGCCAAAATTCATGTCATTATACTTCCGGTTTAACCAGGTTAAGTATGATTGATCTATGGTTGTATAATTTACTCCCAAAGGTTCAAAATCAGGCCAATGTATATAAGGGTAACCAATGAAACATGTTCGGAAAGGATCACTTGCTTTCTGCAGGGAAAGACAAAAATCTGTAACTCCTGATTGATTTGCCCATGTAACCCACATATTTTGTCTAGGGTCTATTTTATGTAAAGCAAAAACAACAACCACATTTAATAGACTAATCCCCAAAAACAGTGCCATCATCTATGTTTACACTAATGTTGTATGATATGAGACTCAAAACCTTTTTTTTTTTTTTTTTTTTTTTAATAATGTGGACCTAAAAGATAAATCACTGTTTCAAAGATGTTTTTCACTTGGTCTTACTTAATTTTCAAACAAACCGTTGATCTTCTTTGGAGACAGGCCAAATATCCAGCATTAGATTGGTCTTACTGTACTCGAGACCGCCAACCAATAATCTTTTTGTCAGCTCAATTATCAATTCGACCCAGTGAGTTTGGTAGTAGAAATATTAGTCACTGTTTAACAATTCATGCCCTGTAGCAAGCAACAGCTTAGTTAATATAAACTGTTCGTTTAAGCAACTCTCACACTAGCAATTTGCAAGCTTTTTACAACACCACTACTCTTTTCCGTAAGTGTAACATCTACATAAAACCTAAGGATCATAATAATAGCATATAATACAAATTATTACGGTAGCAGATAGTTCTTTCAGTTCGCTCACACGTGAGCCTTCCCCTGTGATAGCATCTGACGTGGTACTACGTCTCGTCACGGACGGGAGCAGTATTTCGTACTGTTTTTTGCTGCTCTTCGGGACTATTTTTATTATTCTCCTTTTTTAACGGCCACTGCTCAATCCACACAGGTGTATTAGTCTTCCATTTCAATTGGATTGGGAAAGTCCAAACAATGGCCGTCCCTAAAAAGGGGTTTCTGTAGTCAGAACCATTCCCATTTGTGCAAGTATGTCACGTCCTATTAGGGCTTGCACCCCGTCAGGTAACGGAATAATAGAGGCACAACAACTGATAACCTTTTCTCCTATAGTCCATTGGAGGAGGGGTGACTTGCGAGCTAAAGTGAGTCCTCCCACTCCGGCTACAGTAGCACCTGTAGTGTGAGAGGGCCAATCAGATGGCCAATAACGTTCACTAATAATAGAGACATCTGCCCCGGTATCCAATAGAGCGGAAAGTGTAATCATCCGATCCACATACTGTACCGAAACTGCTTTGCGAGGTCGCTGTTGTAACCCAAGGGTTAATAAAGCTATTTGGTCTGTGGAACCAAAAGCTCCAGAGCCTCGTGGAGCAGTCTGTACAGGGGCAATGGTTTCAGTTAGGTGAGGTAAAGGTATAAGCTGTGCAATCTTTGATCCTCTTGGAACAAATAAGGGTGGAAACAATGTTTGAACCATTATCTGTATTTCACCTTGATAGTCTTTATCAATCAGGCCCGTTAACACAGTGAGACCCTCCATAGTGGCTGAGGAGCGACCTATTAATAATGCTCCAACGGCTTGGCCATTTACTCGAACAGGTCCTTGTACACCCGTAGCAATTCGCGTGGTGTTAGAGTCTATTAGGGTGCAATTTACTGCTGTTGCCAGGTCCAGCCCAAGGCTTCCGCTGGTGGCGGGTTGGAGAGAAAAGGGTTGTTGTTGGTGGATGCTGGATAAGCGGCCGCATTTTGTGTCGACGCGGGGCGGTTCCTCCCGCTGGTCGTCCCGTTTCCCGACCTTCTTTGTTTACAAGTTGTTTCAGCATGCGAGTCAGAATTGCATCATTTACACCAGACTGGACCTGCGTTGCATTCTCTTCTCATATGTCCGATTACTCCGCAACGGTAACACCGGGGACGAACTGATCCACGGTGCGCCGGACGAGTTACCGGAGTTTGCAAAGGTGCAAGAGCTGCCATAATTTGGCTGTGCGATGAGCGGGCATGCTCTTGTAAGTTTTTCCCTAACTCTTTCACAGCTTCCACTAGCATAGCTTGTGGTCCCACTGGTACCTGTGCCATCCGCTCTAAACCCTCCTCGATTGACCAAGTGGCGGGAAGGGTGGCTAAAATGTTTCGAGTAGCAGGATTAGAGTTTTGGATTGCGCATTGCTTTAAAATGGTACCTTTCAGATAGTCGGGAACGCCTGCCGCTTGTATAGCGCTGGCCACCCTGTCAATGAACAATCCAAAAGGCTCTTCCCTTCCTTGTTTAATTCCCATGTAGGAAGGAATTCCCCCAGGCTCTTTAAGCTGATCAAAAGCTTGTCGAGCAAGTAACATTGCCTCCTTAGCTTTATCTGGACCTATTAACGCCTGAGCTTCAAGACGTAAATAGGGGCCAAGTCCCATAAGCTCATCAAGTGTAACCCCGTGCAAAGGGTCGCCTGGTTGTCTCACTTCGGCTACGGACCTCATACAGGCTGCTTGCCAGTGTGCATTAAACAATAGTTGTTGATGTTGTGTAAGAATTAACTTCATTATACTTCGTATATCCCCTGGAAGCAAGATGTTAGTTCCCCAAAGGTAGTCTAACATCTGGCGTGTAGGCTCTCCCTTAACACCTGAATCATTAACTGTGGCTCGTAACTGAGTAAGTAGTTTCCAATCTAAATTCTGAATTGTGGCCATTAGGTTACCTTGGCCATCTGGCTGATACATGACTGGAAATGCAGATGTTTCAGTTATGAGATTAGCTGCAGCTTCTTGATCGCCTGAGCTCATAGCCGCCTCTGCGACCTTTTGCCAACATCGCTGACGTTCTAAAGCAAGGTTTGACACACCACGGCCCAAAAAGGGATTATTTCCTCGTCCAGAGGCTGGTGCGACAGTACCTAGCACCGGTTGTTCTGCCTCACTAGTGTCGATTATTGCTGTGGAGGCAGGAGGAGCCGTGAGCATCTCCCTTAGAGCTACCCCGTCAGCTTGATGTGAGCTTGTCGACCCATTTCCTAAAGTGGAACTTAAATGGGATAGATCCCAAGGTCCACTAGGGTTCTGTGGGACAACCAAGGTGCGCACGGAAGGGGGCAAAGGGCAGTCAGGCGAAGGAGTAGCACTTGCTTGCTGCACAGAGGGCACTCTGGTAGAAGCCGTACCGTCTAGCCTCTCAGCTGCAGCAGCAGCAACTTTTTGTTCAGCTTTATGCATAGTGATAGTATTTATAACTGCCCGCCACGGCTTCATTAATTTCTTTGCTGTTTTTTCCTCACTTATAACAGCATCGAATAATTTATCCCCTAGCTTTCGCCACTCGCTTTCCTCAAAAACTGTATTAGGATCTGCAAAAAATCCCCTGACCACGCCATAGCTTAATAAGTCAGGAAGTTCCTTTTTCAGATCTATCCCCTCAGTGCCCCGCTTTTCTAAAAAGCATTCGAGCAAATTATACGCCGCTTGTCTGTTCATACCTCAATTTGCGCGCAATTGCAGCCTTTGCAGACTTCGGCGGCGCGTAGCAGGCGGGACAGCCTCTATAGGTGCTCCCGGGCGCGGGGAAGATATCCCTTCCGCCTCCTGCGCTGCTTACAGGACCGCACTCAAATTCTCCGCCGACCGTGGCTCCCGGACTCCGCTATCGGGTCGCCGGGTCCGGACTCCGCTATCGGGTCGCCGGTCCTATGTCCTCTGGTCCCGTTCCTAGTCCCTGTTCGGGCGCCAATTTGTTGCCATTTGCCGGAACGGAGGGAAGAAGCAGTCGCTCAATATGAGAGATCAGCATACTTCATTTATTAAGCTACGGTTACATATTTTATAGCAGTTATAATTAGGTCATACATATTGCAAAAGTTAAGCTCCTCATTGGCTGGCCACCTAAAAGGTCAACTTTCGTCAGCACTCTTTGTTTCTGGGCATAGTTCTCATTTCTTTAACCATAAGGTCCTTGTTCTTACTTTCACCAAAGATAACAAGGATAGAGTGTCTTTGTGAACCATTAGTCTTCACGTAAGCTGTCTTCGATACTTTTTAAGATCTTGATGACTCAACATTCCGATGTTAAAGTGCCCTTGTTCAGCTAACCAATTCTCCACACTTTCTGAAGGCCCAAGTGATGCTGGTTTGTCATATACCCTTTACTACCCAGTACTGAAGGTCATGTGGACAGAGTCAAGCAGGAGACTAGTGATGTGCATAAGACCCTTATGGTAGAGTAGCTGACATGATGAAGTTTATATTTTAATACACTTCACAGAGCTACTACTGGGTCTATTACTGTCTTTCTACTGCTCTATTTGCAACCTGAAACCATGTAATTCCACTGCAAAGATTGAAGTTAAAGTATCTGCATGTCAAGTTTACTGCTCTGCAACAAATAGAGTAAGTAAAAAACAGCTTTTAGAGAGAATAAAGGGGTTTAAATAATGACATAAAAGTTATTATTTCAGTATCCTAAATGTTAATCATAATTCCTAAATAAATCAACAGCTCTCAATCCTTAGCCAGCAGGTTATAATTAATATAAAAGACTAAGTTATTTTTCTATTAGAGTTCGAAAGGCAATAGAAAGCTAGTAAATTATTTATGAATGTCTAGTAAGCGATTAGTTCCATTTTAAGGAGCCTACAAGGTTCAACAGGCTGCCTGTACTATTATTCATACTATTATTTGTATAACACAACAGAAAATGCTACTTACACTTGTCATTAAACAACTAGCTCTCTACTACCTAATTATAATCAACAAACCACTGATAAAAGTGACTGGAATTTCAAAGCTACAAGCATGCACGGTTTCCCATAAAATCTGTCCATATTATGAAAGAATTGTGTGTGCTGAGAACTAGGCATATATTGAACCATGTGCCACAGCCCTAAAAAAAGTACCTGCCCTCTAACATCAAACTTCAGTCGTTCTGGTCAGAAACAAATACCAGTGGTGATGGCAGTAAATAATAGGAAGGATGTTACACTTAAGCTCTGAACAAGCTTTAGGAGGGGTTAAACTGAGAAATAACAACTTGGGCAACACTACGCTTGTCCAAGTAAACCCTGACTTTATGGAAATTATTCTTGCTTTTACATATAACCTTAAAACAAAGATATGATAGAAGTTTTCATATACTGAGTAATACTTGGAGCCTTTTCCACTGAGCACTTATGAAGTATGTTATGCTGAAAGTTTAATGGAAATACATTTTAAAATACATCTCCATATGCTATCAAATTTAAGAATTTTATCTCTGAAGTAGAACAGAGAAAGCTGCTCAACCTTTTCTATTTAGCACCCACTCTTTGTGAGGGTGCTATGTTAGGCAATTTTTCTCCGTATTTATGAATGTGACTTGCTGAGTTAAGTTACAAGAACATGTCTTCTGCCAGCTTTAACAGCAACAATGAGAAAAATGATAAAACTGGAGTCGCAGCAAGGTTATTCTATCGCTGCCTTGATAAGCCCTAACAGCTGCACAGACACATCCTAGAGAGCTATATGTAGGGGAGAAAGACCCCCAAATTGGAAACCATGGAAGGAACAGAATGCCAGAAATCTCTTCCCATCCAAGAGAGTGAAGAGACTGGGGGCAGGGGAGGGGGAATCTTTATTCTTTAGTTATAATAGCTGAAGCCTATTCAATGCAGAGCAAAGTTCTATTTTGCTCTTCCAACAATTCACAAGACAAAACAGTGATGAAAGAAGTCTGATTTTCAGACATCTGCTACCCTTGAACTGATACCCATGAAGCCATGTCTCATCAAACGAAAAAGAAAAATGTTCTCAGCATATCAAAGAAACCTAAATATTTTTCCAGTACATTTCCCCATGATTTCATTAGGGAATAACGAAGCCTATTTTTCATAGTGGTTTCTAACAAATTGCATATCAGCATAGATGAGGGGGACCACAGAGAATAAACAATACAGCCATCAGAACGATGAAAAACAAGTTTCAAGCTAACAAAAGTAGGGTGGCTCTTTAGCTGGGTTTTATTTGGAGGTTTGGCTTGTTTAGGGTTTTTTTGGGGTTGGTTTTTTGAGGTTTTTTTGGTTTTGGTTTTTTGGGTTTTTTTTACAACCACAGCTAGATGAGCAGTTAAAAATCTCAAACCTGCAAAGAAATTTTAACCCACCAAAACTTTAAAAATCAGAGTCAATTGATTTAAGACAGAAGTGTCCAGCACTGTGTTATATCCTCTGATGTGTCTGGCATATTCGTTAATAGTCACACCTTCTTTTATCCATAAATATTCCAAAAACATTCTATCATTTAAAAAGTTTATTTGTATGGAGTAATATACAATCAGAACTTTATTTTGTGTGTACCTACATAAATCAAAGACTAGCAGCTACATTCAGAGAATACAACACTCGGACACATTTGACACCTGTCATATTAATGGAACCAGAAAATTGGCTATGGTCTAGTACATAACAATACATTTCACACCTCAAACGAATGGTAATAAGTAACCAAATACTAAACAGTAAAATAAACAACAATTTAGTTCAGTCAAATCAGTGCAATTTCATTTTATTTGCAATCTAAATGTAGCAACTTAAAATATTTTCCAGATCACAACTTGTCCTCAAGGAATGTCTGTCTACCAAAAAAAGAAATACTGTATTTCAATCACTTTTCCACCAACACAGAACAATCACATTCAAATTTATTTTTCTGTCTAACAATTCACCTCTTGATAAGGACAGCATACTGGTGCATTTCCTACAGCCAACTTTACATTTAACTGAAGACTTAATACAGTATTCTTCACTCACTCCCAGGCAGCAATTTTGAATACAAAAGCACTTGAAGTTTATTTCACTTTTAAGCTTCTTACTCTGAAGTTCATAAAAAATATTACATGGCTAGCATTCATATTAGCTGGGGTGAAGTGACTTAAGAGCAACGGCAAAAAAATTAGCTGAGGGCTGAAGGGGTTCCTTTAACTGAAACTATCTTTTCCTGGTTCATTGAATTCAGAATCCAGTGACTTTGACAGCACCTTTCACCACACTGATTAAGCAGTGTTTCACACCACTTTCAATATAATTGTACCTATGTACCAATTAGACTATAATGTTAAAAGCAGTATTTGAGCAGAGTAGAAACAGCACCTGCAACAAGATGTTTACAGATGATCAGAGATTAGGGTGAAAAGGAAAAAAAATAATCCTGAACTGTGTGAAGAATGACAAACAGTTAGTATCATGTTTTGGTGGAAATAAGACTAAGACAAACGAAAAGATAAAGGAAAGGATACCATTGAAGAGAGGGGGACACGGCAGGGAAGTTCGAAGAGGTAGTTGTGAAAAGGACATGAAGTGACTAAGGAAAACTGCTGACACAAACAGCCAGCTAGCATAAGAAAGGTAAACCAGAAGCAGGAACATCTCTGCTTGTCCAAGGACCTTGTGTGGCTACCCCTCTTTGCCACAATTTCACTGTGTGTGCTTGAAAATTAAAGGCATATCAGAAATATTTTAAATAATCATTGAAAAACTCAGAAGAAACAGGGGGAAGGAGCTTTAGTACAAGTGCAGGTGTAATTTGTTAACATATGCCTCACGATTTTTTTAAGTAACTGCCTGTGCAGTTTTCCAGGTAGCACACAACCTTCTTCCTACTCTATCTTAATGCAGTCTGAGATGCAATAAATGCTACCAATCAAAACCCCATGTTTGCATGGGTTTTTCAAAAATAAATTATTCAGCATATTCTGACAAAGTAGTTTACTATGTAAAGGAAGATGTCTTTTTAAAACAGATAGAGAATGCATACTGTCTATCCTGTGACAGCCATCTTCCAAGAAACCCCAAAATATTAATTTCAGCAACAGCAGTTTAGCAGTTTTTTGTTACTCCTCCTCCTGCTGCCTACAAGATGACCATATCAAAGGTTTTCCTTCACTACTTCAAGATTCCTATGGGATAAACAATAAAATATTTTTGTAAAACCAAATTAAGAATAGCCCAATTAGGTTCAGCGTCACTGAAGTCACATCAAAAGCAGAGATAAAGCAGAATGCAAGAAATGAGATAACAGAACACTTGAAAGATGTTTGGCATCATGCAAAAACATTTCTTATACAGACCTGGCACTACAACTTGTCAACAGTGAATGAAATGACAAGGGTGCTGCTAGAAAAAAACACCACAGGGTTGATGATAAATACACACTTGATATGAATGGTAGTTGAACAATAAAAAGCCATATGAGCTCTGTACACTCTGAAAACTAAATGTGAAAGCCAGAAACACCAAGGACTCTAAGCTATTGTAAGTATTCCCAGAGGCAGGGTCACCTCGTTATTTAATTGTAAGATGACATACATCACAGCACTGCATAAACAGTATTAGCAGTTCCAATAAGAAAGATTACTTTGTTCTCATACAGCACAGAAATCTTACTTAATTCTAGAAACAGATCAGGGGCGAGGGATCACAAGAACAGGACGCAGGGAGATATGGACACACAAACGAAACGGTAAGGCAACAGCCAATGATAACAATTACAGATCAGGATCTACAGCTTTCAGAATTTTAGCAGAATCCAAAGATTATCATAACGTCTAACGAAGCAGGATTGTTACTCAAGCAGACAGAGCAACTGTTCACTTCATGCCACTGAGCACATTCAAAACAAACCTCAGAGGTTAAAAAATGTAAAGTCTCAAGAGAAATAAATCATGAAGCAATAGATAACCAAGCTACCCCAAACTAGACTACTAATGCTTAAAAGTGTGCAAATGTAAATGTCATTTGCATTATACAGATGATAATTTATATTTGTGTATAGATATCATATAAATATGTATTTTAACAATACGTATTTCAAGGCTCTAATAAAGATTATATTTTGCTTTTCACTTTTAAAATATGCACATACATATTGAAATTTTTTTACTTTAAATCAAAGGAAAAAAGCAACAGGAAACATCCCACCAACCCATTTCACACTGTAATTACTTATATTACATATATACTTCTACAGCTTCAGTGAAAACATACTTCAGCAAGATGCTAACTGTATTCAATTCAAAACTGCTGAAGATCAAATAAGGGCATAAAGGGAAATAAAAGCACGCATTAGATGTAGGTATCAATAAAAAGAGTATACAAAGCATTTTACAAGACTGTGTACCGTGGTTGTTTTTGGCTAAGAAAGCTTCTGATCATAGCTGCCTTTTTTAGCCAATTAAAAATGGCATTCCTTCAGTTAATATCCTACATTCACACTCCCATGCCAAAGGGACATCATAAGACCATCCAAAGAGAGAAGCACTTATGAGAAAAGTTTAAGGCGACATACGCTTTTCCTGTAAGTATCTTTAAGTAATACAATTGTGCATGACAAACAACCAGATGGATAATTCCTACTTGGATAGACAAATGCAAAATAAAATCATGTACACCTGGCACTGATTAAAACAACACCCTCCAATCAGGATATTCTTGCATCGATATAGTAGAGTACCGCAGCACAAGAGAAATGCGCTTTCTTGGTCTTTTCATTTGATGCTAGGGAAATGCGTAGGGTTCCAGGAAAGTGTGAAACTTCCTGATCAATCAGTTTGTGTGACACATTGTTCACTGGACATTTGAAATGGCAAAGTGGTTAAAAAAAAAAAGGAAGTCTTCAATTTTCAAGCCACTTTTATAAGGAGCTGAGTTATTACCAAAAGCCTCAGGTTGAAATAGATTTTTCTGGAGAGGTGTTCTTATAAGAGGCGCCAGCAGTAATAACTTACATGTTGCTAAAGGGAATTCACACACAAAAAACTTAAATCCATGAAATAAAACAAATCTTGCAAGCATACACATTGTGGCAAGGAGGATTATGAAATTTAATCGCACTGAAGACTTTAAAGAACATTTCTTTTTTAGTGGATTATTTACTTTTCTTATTAATAATTAACTGTTCTAACACCTAGGTATTTTGATAAAGTCTTACTTTTATACTCACCTGATTCATTTTGAATTCCTGTTGTGTTCTGAAAAGATACACACAACAAAGAAACTCCTGTGATTACATGAGCCCTAAAAAGAAAAACAGACAATTGTAACACGTACCTACCTACAAGTTTACATTGAATTGAAAGTACACACAGACCTCTAGTTTCTCTTCCTAAAGCGTTTGGCACAAAGGAGCACAATGCTTTGTAAAAACATCTGCTCCAAGCTACAGTTTTGTTATTATAGCTCCGATGTATATATTTAATCGCAAGACAGATATCCGTCATTAATCTTTCTCCCAGTTCTAAATGATGATGCAGCAGAAATGAGCTCAAGTATGATTGTTTTTAAAAACAAGTTAGCTTGTTTGAGACTGAGTATTTTTAAGATCTCTAGCAGTCAGATCTCTTTAAAATTTAGTATCAAAGCATCATGAAAGACCTTAAGTGGTTTTCAAATTAACAAAATGCATGCATCTGAGTTTCCACTCTCCCATATCAGAAATAGGAAATCCTTTAAACTGAGCATTTTATTAACATATTTTATTACACTAATGCATTTGGCATTCTTGTTTAACAGAAGCCTGAGATTTCAAAATGTTTCAAACAAAAAAATCCTAGTTCAAGCAGTCATCAAATTTGGAAACTCATGACAACACAAAAGTTATCAGAATGATGCTATATCTGAGAGTCTAGACTAATCAACTCACTTTTTTTTTTTTTTAATACACACAAAAAAGCATTATTGCAAGTTACATTGGAAACTACCTTTCCTGGTGTCATCCAGAATTTCCAATAAATAAACACCCTTTTTGGGGGGTTAACCGGTGCCTAATCACTTAAAGCTCTTTATTCAAGTACTGCTATTTCTTCCCTGTCTTTGGTTTTCTTATTACAGCAATGAACCACTGGTTTTTTGCTAAGTACTTTGTATAAATACTAACATGTAATATAAACTACATTGAAGCAAAATATACTCCAAATAAATACTCAAAAAAAATTTCATATAATCCTTCACATCCTTGCACTGTAAGAATTCTTAATGCTGCGTAACAGTGAAAATACTTCCCAGTGTCATACAAATGTTGCATTGCTTAAGAAATTTGTAAGAAAAACAAAAACACCCTTGAAAAGGATATTTATGTTGTATACAGCCCTTCCAGGATTAACTCCTTTGGTTCTAATATTTCCCTATCACATGAGCATTTAGACCAAGAGCTGAAATGTTTGTATTTCAGTTCCACTTTTGCAACTTGTTCTGTGGGATTTAGTTTGCCAGCAAAGTCCAGCTACGGGATGAGGAGCTCCATCAGAACAGCTTTAAACATCTGAAGAAAAGCACTCCTTTTGGAATGTACTTTTACAACTTTCTAACTTATTTCAGTACATCTGCCAAATACAAATCAATTCCTAGGAATGATGCACTCCAAGCAATTAATTTCTAGAATTTCCTCTACTGAGAGAGAATATATGTGACACCAAGAAACTACCAAGCAGTCAGGAATGCTCCACGGGTTTCATTGCGAGTTACAGTCGCTCCTGAGACTGTTAAATCTTGCCATGACAGTAACGTCCCTTCGGCTCTACATTTCTCATGCACTAGCACACAGTTGTTTCTCATGCATCTTCCACACACCCTTTACTTCCCTCAGCCTTGATTTTCCTTCCTGACAAACATGATTTCTACTTCAGACATTTTTACACAAGTGCTTTAGGCAAATGGTTTCTGAAATTCGAGGCACAGACTGCCTGTCATCTGCTGAAAGTGGCCTTAGCACTTGGAAATGCTGATTAAGGAAAAGTAAAAACTGGAGTCAGTATAAACTTCTGTAGTAGAGGTGAGGCCGGAATAGCAGAAAAATCCAGTGCTCTTATTCATTGTTCATTGGGACAATACACACACAATGTCAATTTATACATGAAATGTTTTGGATAGCAAGAGAGGCATCAAAACATTTCCTAGTGTGAAAAACAACTTATTTTTAGCAACAAATGTCTTGGTTTTCCATACTTGGCTACAACACGAAAGACAACTATTCACATAAAGGCAACAAAAGCACAAACCTTTTATTGGCATGATTTTTAAGTGCACCCTGATGAGCTGCTATGGCTGTAGCATATGAGTGTAAGTGGTTATTGTCTCCAGCTGCCTATTTCTACCTTCTCTCCTCCCTCTCACTGAAGATTATCAGTCCCTCAATGACAAGGGCTTAACTGTTCACATAACCATTTTCTATCATGGTTCTGAAAAGTGATTTAGAAAACCTATCCTAAGAAATGCACATACCTTACACTGTGGTAAATGACAGTCATCTGAAGCATATATGTCATTTTCAACACTGGCTAAAAGAGGAAGGCATTTAGCCCAGAACTCTAGCTGTGTAAAGGCAATGAAGATTTAAAGCACTGTCTTACAGAAACAAACATCCAACACCATCACTACTAAACAAAGAATTTGAGAGACAGCAAGTAAATATCAATTAAGTGATGGGATGAAGGGATCAATCCTAAAGGAAAGTCCTGCCAAGCTGAGAAGTTCCTCTAAGCTGAGCTTTCTTACCAGAGTTGTTAAATAAATCTGTGAAAATTTTGAAAAGTCAAAACTTTTTTTTTCCTTTGTTTCATTTAAGTAGTAAAAATACAATAAAAGTGTATTTCACATACTAATTCAAAAGTATTTTGCTTAGAATTAAAATTGTTTTCAAAGAATTTTGAAAACAAAAACTAAGCCTGGTATTTTCACAAATTTTATAAATGCTTTATTCAGCTTTTACAGAACTGGCTATATCCAAACCTCTCAAGGGTATTTCTTCAGAGAAAATGACAAATTTTAACATATTGATGTCCTTAAACATTCACATAACACAGCTTAGTTAGATTCCTAACAGACGGCACATTACTCTATACTCTTTCAGCTACAAGCAACCAGAGAAACCAGTTGACCATAAAATGCAGTTACATGAGAAATTAAGCTACAGTAAACCAAAAGCTTCAACTATTTATAAAGCTATTAGCTTAAAACATACATTTAATCTTAGAATTTTATTCCTGCAGTTCTGACAAGTTACATGTATGAACTCTCTAACTGAAAAAATGCCTGAAAATATTTCCCCATTTTTCCTTTCTCCATGTTACCTGTTTTATTAACAATGAACTCAACTATATGGAAAGCAAGATTAATTGCACTGGGCAGGGGGACAGGGATGATGATGGGGCATGGGGGACACACAACTGTACACAGACTTACATACAGTCACTAGCTTTCTTTCTGCCTAAATGAAACCTTGGAAAGACAAGGTACCCGTAACACTAGATTTGGGGTTTAACTTTTAGTACACAAAGTTCAACAAAACCAAGAAAATATTAAACAAATTCTCAACTGCTGCACAAATATTAGTTCCCTGTATGATCAATGACTACCAACACTGTACTTACTCTTGTCACTGCAAGCACAAACAAGCTTTCACTTCCTACATTAACGACTTTCTTAGCTACACACACAGTGAAGTCCAATGCAAGTTTTTCCAGGAAAGCCCCGAAGAAAATGATACTGCTCTGATTTGTCATTAGGGGAATTGTGATATATTAATTTAAAAGAAGTGATAATGACCACATTAAATCAGTTTTAAGGTTAGCAACAGTCTACAACAGTGTTAGTACTTTGAAAAAGTCACATCAGAAGCTCCATCAAAATAGAGGCACCAACTATTTCAATTCAACCTTTCCTCAAAACTCAAGAACATCCAGCTGCATCTATCGAAGACCCCAATATTGTTAATTACATCTACCACAGTAAACTCTGAAGATTCACTGAAGTCCCTAAGAAAAGATAAAGGTTCTATGCCAAACATGACGCACACTCACCAGTACAGTAACCTGAATTTTAATTGATTTCCAGAAAACATTGCCAAGCCATATTTATTTCAAACCACTACCTACCACTGTTTATCTTGTGAGTACAAAAATACTATGTACTTTCTCAAACCATTAAAGCATCTAGGAAACAAACACATGAGAAGATGACGTACTGCATCATATAATCTTAAAGAGTTTCAGAAAAGTATATTTAGAAAGGCTCACTGTTAGGCAACAAATAATATTTATTTGGATAGGAATATACAAGGCATTCATATTTACAGCAACACTGTAGTCATGTTAAAATTAAATGCTTGAAACAAAAAATATTTTTACCTTATTTCTGAATTCTACACTTAATTTTAAATATTCCTTTACAAAAAATACAAGTTACTGGGAATAAAGTTCGCAAACAAGAGCAAGTAATTTTGTACAAAACCAATATTACAGATGATCTTTTTCAAGCTGATTCAAATGGTACTTCTAGTATGCATTCCCAGGTTTTACTGAATAGTCTATCTTCTGGTTTTATAAGCCACATTTATCGCTTCTGTACGTGGGGAGTTTTGGTTTGTGGTTTTTTAAATTCCAGAAGCAAAACTTACGTTGGAAGAGAATGTTGCTTCCAATTCAGAGAAAAGAAAAACCAGGTATAAGACTATCAATCCTATTTTGGAAGCTAAAAACGGGACATGCATTATGTTACTGCTCTGATGAAAACATGTTCATTACAGAACAAAACCTGAAAGTCTCAAGTCTGCTTTCCTAATGACCACGGTTTCAGGCAGGGATACTGCAGTACTATTTTTTGTTTATTTTTTAGTTGAAGCACATGATATTAATTTTTTTAACATCAGGATATTTACATTTTTTCAGTTCAATACTGAAATACTCTAACCCACAAAATTTCCAAGTATTAGGTGAAACAAAGCTTACAAAATAAAATTAAGTTCATGTTAACTCTGAAATAGTAAAATAAGTATTTGATAGAAACAAGAAGCACTAGCTATGGGCATTTAGTTGCACATACATTTTCAGTTACTCAAGACTGCTAGAATAATAATGGAGAAAAAAAATGGGCAAACAATGATTTTCTGAACACCAAAATCTTCCATTAAGAAAACAAGGCTTTGCTTACTGCCATGTAACCAAAATAAACTGTTACACCTTAGAAAAGTTTATTCAGATAACCAAGAAACCACCAACACAAAAATAAAACCCAAGTTTATTAATTAAACAGCAAGTAGTCAGAAGTCAACAAAAAATAGCAAGTCTCTAACAACTGCAAATATACAGAAGTACCATTCCAATCTTCACACATAAGTACATTTTTAATTCTACTTGCACAGACAGTAAATGCAAATGAAAAATTGCTCAGAGAAGTATATTGCTGATTTCCTACTACGTGAAGAAGTCCTATCAGTCATTTCTTTTTACAATGCAGGACTCAGTCTCCCACTTTTGACTACAGGCATGTCTGATACAGAGGCAGAGAAGAAATAATACAATCAGAGAAAAAACAGCGGTAAAAGAAATTATTTCGGGGGGGGGGAGTCACTAAGTATCAGGATAGTATCTGCACTTTCACATGCTAACAAGTTCAACAGCAAATATACTGCAGTACTTTAAAAACGTATGCCAATGCAGATATCCAGTATTTATGAACTCCAGCTGTTTATAAATCCCTGATTAAAAAAAATACAACTGGCAGTCTCCAGTCTCCACCAGTAAGCAAGTGACTCATGATGATCAAGGTACTATTGCTGTAAGCCATAGACTAATTTATTGGGTTTTTTTCTAGTTGAGATCCTCATTTCAGAGGTCTTGCAGGCACACTGCAAATAAACTGTCACTGGATACCAATGATACAGAAGTTACCACACTGATCACTACTAAACCTCTCTGAACTTCTGTTTTCAACAGCCAGCCGCCTAGTAAGTAACAATATTGAGAAGTCCTTTTTATATACCATTACTTGTTTACCCCTAAGGATCAAGGCTTTTAAGCAAAACAGTGAAATGGGGACATCACTGCATTTGGAGGATGGACTTCAAGAGCCATTTTAGTTTTTACAGAAAAACAATTGCTCGCTTTGACTTTCTGCTTTACTTCCCTGCCATTTTCAAGCAAATATTCAAGTAGAAAAATAAGGGCGAGTTACACAAATGTACGTAAGTATACTTCAGCGTCCTTCCCCCATCTTCCATGCCACTCTGGCAGGCTGTTCTTCAGATCTCCATACATACACTAAACAGGCATCAATTCAGGAACCTCCCAACACCTTACTCATCATAGCATTTCTACCCAAGATATTTTACCCAGAATGATGATTTGTCTTTTATTTAACGTAACTAGGGTTTTACTATAGGTGAAATTTCGCCTCACTTTTATGGTCTATGCCAGGCAGACAGGCTGGTGAGACACTGCTGCCCTCACCAATCTGCATTCCTTTAAAACCAAGAGGTACTACTACTACCTGGTTCTTGTTGCTGTCTCTGCAAGTGCAGTAGTTGTTTCGTTTGTTAAAAGTTACTCCCCTCATCTACCAATGATGCAGTTCTCTGTCTGCAGAGTGCCCATGCTATCACTGATTCACAGTCACGTTTCAACCGCTGGAAGAGTGGAGGCCTGTCTATAACACGGAGAGCATTTCTGAATTAACGGGCACATCATTTTTATTAGAATGCGGCAAGTGTCAAAAGGCAGCAACATAGTAATTACATACTACACTGCTGTACATCTCCAGTCCTCCTAATCTACTTAGTATGTGTGAATAAACTGAAAAAGACTTTTGCATCCAAGTAACACGCCCAAAGTCAAGAGCACAGACTGGGAACAGCAAACCCGAGTATCACAGAGATGCAAGCAGCCCTGTTGTTTCCAAGAGCTGCCCACTGTTGATTACTCAAACGGAACATAAAAAAAAAATACTTCTCTTCCACCGAATCATCAGATAGCAGGTGCAAACCACATCACCTTCCCTTCCTTCCTCAGCAGCTGAGAACAATTTGAAGTTTTCTTTACTAGCACAAAATGGAAATTTTGCGGCTTCATATGAATTTGAAACCACTGCAAACTTTATACTAGACTTCAGCTACGTGCTGGCACATGAGCCATCAGTGCCACTACACATGCTGCACTGGCTCCAGACACGCACGTACTTGAAGACACTTCTCGAGTGGTCCTAAACACATGTTCTCCTGCTCACCCCAAACATACGTCCCCACGCTACCACTGCGCCATCATGAAGAAACCTCTGATTTCCATGACACAGCCTAGGAAGGACGTTCCCCGTGAGGAAACCAACCCTGACATGCCCCCCTGCGAGGCACCCTGCCGCCAGCCCTCGGGCGCGCAGCTCGCCCACACGCCGGCGGGAACACGGCAGCGCGTGGCACCAGCGGGCTGCGCGTTACCCACCGGCGGGAACACGGCAGCGCGTCCCACCGGCGGGCTGGCCACGGCCGCAGGGTTCCACTTCACCGGCTGACGCCTCCCGGGCAGCGCCTGCCAGACAAACACCTGGGAAAGCTGCACGCTCCGCCGAACGGCCCCTGCGGCCCCCCAGAGCGCCCCTCTCCCTCAGGCTCCCGCGGCTTCGCGCTCCCTCCTCGCACCTGCGGCCGCCACCTTCCCGTGGGCACCACGGGCGGCTCCACCCCGAAGGAGGCTGCTCTGCGGGCCGGGCCGCCGCCGCCGTCCCCTCCTCCCGCGCCGGGCCCCCTGGCAGCCGCGCCCCCGGCTCTGCCCACCGCCCCACGGCCCGGCCCGCCCTCCGGCGCGGCGGCTGCCGCGGGCAGCACACGGCGAGACCCGCCGCCTCCTCCTCCTCACCTGCGCCGCTGCCGCCTGCGGCCCGGCTGGGAGCGGCGCGGAGCGGCCTCAGCTCCGGCACCGTTCGGGCGCCATTTTGTCTCCAGCCTCGGAAGTGACGTTGGGGGGAGGCCAGCGGGCAGGTCCCCCCGCCGCGGGACCCCCTCCAGAGCGGGGCCGCCCCCCGCCCCGCCGCTTCACGCCCGGTGTTGCCCCGAGCCCCCCTCAGCCCATCCCGCCTGCCGGAGCCGGCCCCTGCACCGCGGCCTTCAGCCACCGCCCTCATCCCAGACAATGAGCTGTGCAGACGAGCAGGTTCTCTTTCCCTATTTATTTAATTTTTCCCCGTCTGTTTTTCTTATTTTCGTAGTCACGCAGCTCCTCAGGGAGGTGGTTTTATCGCCGGTGACTGAAAACGTACAATAAAACCGGCAGCTGAGGGGAAATTACTTGACGACCTGGAGGGGAAGAGCCTGGCTGGCCCCTGGGGCTGTTTCCCGGGCTGGCACTGGCGGCTCAGACCCGTTTGTGCTGTCCCATGCAAACCGAACCGCACTGTAATTCCTGAGCAAGTACCTGAGAGGAAAAAAAAAAACAAACCAACCACGAAACACAGGCACCTCCTGGGGGATATTTGTGTTTGTGTTGCAAGGCGTAACAGTGTCTCCCTTTCTTTAATTTGTAGAGCAAAATAATTTTCTCTCACTTGAGTTTTGTATGTGTAATACTCTGAAGGAGATGTAATCCTCCTGGACTACGATTTTTTGATTTTTTTTTTTTTTTTTTTAACAGGGAAATGTTAAGAATTTGTCATTTTTCCTCAGAGGAAAACACCCTGACTGAAACTCATGGATGCAAGGCATTAATACAGTTATAGATTAAAGGTCTAAAGTTCAGAAATATTTTTCATTTCTTTATTTGGTTTTCATGTTCATTGTGCATGTACACCAAGGAGTAACATTAAAGCTTATCGATAACCTTGGGCACCCAAAGTACACACAATAGTACCAGGGCAGAGGAATCCCGTTCCATGAAGCTATCCTCAGCAAGTAACCAACCAAACCACCTGGCTACCCACTGTCGTCAAACTGAAGCTTTTTAAAACATTCTACCATATTTCCAACAAACATAACTACAAAGATAGCCTTTCAAGCAAGGAAAACGCACACTCTGAAGCTACAGTTGAATACCTCTGTGGTAGTGCTTAACTCTGCCAAGCAACAGCAGACTGAAAACCAACATGACTCAGTGGTCTTCACCACTGGAATACTCACTTTATATTTTAAAGTTTTGCTTCGGTATACCAAAATCAGCTTTGAAACTTCTGATTTTAACAGTAACAAGTCCTCATATTTATATGTTTAAACTACTTAAACTTATTAGGCTAGATTAATTTATTTATGATTTAACTGTATCATTTAATTTTATAAGTAGACTAATTATACCTGTGTAAGTTTGGGGCTATTTAAAAAAGAAACAAGGCTCCATTTGACATGTTAGAGCCTTATAACAGAGAAAAAGAAAACAGAACAAATTATAACACTCCTTTACCTAACATATTTATAGCTGTAGAAAAAGTTTCCAAGAGCACTCAAAACACATCTCTTTTTAAAAACATAAATTAGCCTATTGCCTTACGTTAGCTCCCCCTTGTATATTCTAGAGGTGGTGTTTCTGAGGTTGTAAACGAGACACAGTAGGTGTGAACAAGGTAACCCAAAAATTTCTAGCACTAGCTGTGAAACACAGATACTTTTAACACTTCCTTTGAACTGAGTTTTATTTTGCTGTGGTGTTTGGTTCCATCCCCCAAGTTAAATACTACAGTATTAATGTTTACTCACTCATTTAAGACTAAAAGCAGTAAAGGCTTTTGATCAGGTACTGATACTACATATTTATTCCTTCCTGGTCAAGGCTGTAGTAGTTCTTCAGACACTTAATTTGAAGACTCACCCTGCTACTGATTGGAAGATGTCCCTTTAAAAGTCATGGTGGAAGGCTACAGTGATTTTAGGCTGAGTATTAGAGTCACTTTCAGTGAGGTTGGGTTTTTTTTTCTTTTTCTTTCCTATTTTTTTTCTCTACGTTTTGTGGTTTTTGGGGTTGTTTGGGTTTTGTTTTGGGTTTTTTTAACAGTTTTTGCCTGGCTTTTTGTACTGATAGAGTAGGAATGGTATATAGCTGAAATTATTTTCTTGTTTTAATTGAAGATTTTTTAAAGATATTTTGATATATTTTTTACATGAATGTTTTTTTAAATAGCTTTTTAATGGATAGGGTTTAAGCCTTAAATTATTTTGACTCACTCAGAAGCATAATTTTGTTTCTTATTGTGTAGAAATACAATGCTAAACAAATCTGAAATTATTTATCTCTGTATAATCAATTGTGAAAGTTACCTAGTCCTGTGTTGTTTTTAACACTTACTACTTACTCTGTTAGCTGTTTTTTTGTCATACTCTTATTATGTTGTAGATAAAGAAAGAATACCTGAAAAGTAGGCATAGTATTTTCTCAGATGACTCATTCCAATTGTTTGGGTTTGTGCATGTAATTGCTAATAATATATAATTTCATGATAACAAAAGCTAATACATTTGAAAAAGTTCTTGATAAAGTTCGTAGTTTTTTGGAAGGCTTATATTATAAAAGTTAGAAGACTTTTTGAATCCTAAGACAATCTATGTTATTTAGACTTTTAAAATTTTTTGTCTGTTAGCTAATAAGACTTAATCAGAAGAGAGTAAGTTGAAACAAAGATCCTAAATATTGAACAGTTTGCTAATCACTCTCTAAGACAGGCTAGGTTTTTAGATTGATTTACATTTATTTACAAACTAAGGAATTCAGAATTGCAGGTGTTTTAAAGAAGTATGAATTTCAGTCAGAATTTTCAGTGTAGAAAACAGTAATACTCTAAATATTGTGTGAAATGTAGCTGTGTATGACTACAAAAAGTAGGAAAAACTTGTCTAGTGCTGTCAATTTATCAGTAATTTTGGTAACTAACAATTTTAACATTCTTATCAGAATGAGCTCAGTCTAGTCCTTGTCTTCCCATAGTATTTCCTAAGCCGTTTGCTTAACTGTGTCAGCTGTTTGGTAGCAAATATACTGTTGTATCTGTGTCTTATGTATTTCCATTTTTGTCCAGATGGATGCACGGTCTCTTCTAGGCTTGATATTTGGATTTTTTAGCTTGCAACATCCTCAAAGGTTTTTCAAAGAATAAAAGGGTACTCAATGCCTTAAGTCACTTCTGACCAAGAAACTTCCTTTTAAATTGTAGGCATTGCTACTATAGGCATAGTAAAAGGTTCTCATTTAATACTGCTTAGTACAGCATTTCCATCTATGTCTTACAGCAGGTTCTTTTTATTTCCAAAATTCAGGATGACAGAAGTAATATGAAGAAAAGATAAAGCATGAAAGAAAAGTGAGCAGAAAGAGGTATCGTACTTCCATCTGCTAGCAATCCTATCAAAAGCTTCCAAAATACTGTATTGAGTGTGTCTGCCCACAACCCAGCCCCTGCATTACAATGATGAATTAATAATAAAAATCTGAATGTTAACAAACCCATTAACAATGCTCTAGCTCTCTTTAGGGTAAAGTTGAGAATGTCTGTGATGTTTACTAGTTTGTGGCTGTAACAGTCAGTGCTAACCTGACAGTTAGTGCAGGAACTTCCACTGCACAGAATAGAATAAACAAACACACAAGGGATGCAAATAAGCCAAACTGCAAATACAGCAGTATCTATGTCAAATGCTTGGTGAATCTTTTATAAGGGTATCCTTGAATAATATGTTGTGTGTGATAATAAATCACTTTGAAAATATACACTTTGCTTTTACAATTGCTTGAAATAACTTGAGTGTTGTTAAGCTGTCTAAAAGCAATTCTGGTATCTTTAGCTGTCACTGGGTCTCATTAAACTAAAAGAGTGTTGATAACAGGAAGTAAAATTGCTTTGTACAATCCTTGTAGTGTTCATGCAGCGACTTGAACTAAATGCTATGATCATCTTCACCAGTTTCCACTGTCTTTTAATACAGAAGAGTAGGGAGTAATGGGGTATCCACAAACAGAAACTTTTACTTTGTGTGAAAGACCTCAAGATCTGAAGAAACTTGAGGCATAAGGCATGGTTTGTCAGCTCAGTATTACATATATTGAACTGCGGGGGTTCCAATTATTCTACCTTAGGGGTCTCACTGGTAGTTTTGCAGCCTGTGTATTTTCTGATTTATCCCATCACTCTTGCTCTAAACAGCTGAGCTTTGCTCAAGTGTTACTGGACACCATTGTTTTCCAACTAGCTGTCACCTAACTAGGTTCCATATGTTTAGCCTGCATGCTTTGAGTGAGTGAAATAACTGTGTACCTTCAGCACAGTTTTCCCCATATACTTCAAATGTAGTGGGACCCATAACCTTATGGTCAAGTATGTTTTCCCCTGTTTTCTTGTTAATAATCAAAATCATTTATAGTTTTCTGTGCTGCTGTGGTCCAGTTAATATATAGTTCTTAAAAGTGAAAAGTGGACCAGAGAGACACTGCTGTTTAATGCCCTTTCTTTTAAAAAAATGCAAGAGCTATGTGAAGTAGTTGAATCTGGCAGATGCCCTTTTGATTAAAAATGTATTTCTTTCATTAATAACTGCTGCTTTTCACAGATAGACTGTTAGGTGTTATTTCAATACCTCACTTGAAACAAAACACTACCAAAGGGAAAACTTGGATGTGGCTCACTCCTGTTTTGCTGTAAGGCTGGTTTTGCATCTGAGAGGAAACTGAGAATCTGTGTAGTATAGACAAAGTATTTTTTTAAAGCTATAGTAGAATCTAACAGACAGAATCTTTGTCAAATTTCAAAGCTGCACTTCTTTCTGGAAATCATTAGTGTATCTCAACTGTGATAACCAAAGTACCGACACAAATTATTCTTCTTATGTGGATAAAGGGATTTGTAGTTCAGGAGTGTCATTGTATGCTTATTTGCAAAAGGTGAGAAAGGATGTAGAGGAGTGAAATACTGGTTTATCTCTGAGCTGGGATTAATATTGCTAGTTTGGAGTCATTAAGGTAGAAACTCATGCTACTTATAAATATTTTACTATGTCACTCTTGATGCAGAAGTCTTCCATGTATGAATCCTAGGGCTCTCTAGCTGTTCATGTAAATTAATCCACTACCTCTTGATCATAGGCTGTGGAATGTAAAACTTTTCCATTTTAAAGAACAGATAACTTCTGTCCAAGACTGAATAGACATGCTTCACTTGAATGTTGCCTTCTCCAGAATGTGACAGCTGCTGAGGTCTTCAGCCCATCAGGTAAATTATGTAGGACTTGGTAGCCATTACCCGAGTACTACTCCTACTAACTGGCTAAAATTAATCTGTGTTAATTACACCAACAGTGACACAGAAATAAAGATAAGGTCCATTTAAAGTTAGATGAAATTTAAAGTTATCAACTGACATTGGATGGTATCCATTGCAAACTACAGCACATTTTAGGACTGCCTTTGTAAACAGATTCAAACACTACAGGATTGGGTCCAGAAAATGGATGACCACGAGCTTCTTAGCTGAAGTAATCACTTAAGTTTAAGTTAAACACAAGAAATATTTATGTTGAGAGAAGATGTTGGCAATACTTTGTGGGAGGGAAAGTATGAATAATGCTTAACTATTGTTTTGGCTACCTACTACTTGTTTAGTGTCAAGCTGGCTCTGAGGATGAAATAGTGCTGAGTATGGAGAAAGCATCAGGTTGTCTGTACTGTTGCTTCTTTCAACTTCTAGCAACTGATCAACAAAAAACCACTTGAGGTGCTGTATAGATGGTGTATGCATACTCTGAAACAGATCTGTAACTTCGGGTTTTTTGGAAGCATTTAAAATAAATGAGGCTTGATGGCTAGGAGGCAATATGTAATAATCTGAAGCTTTTCTGTTATGAACATGTTCATTTTTCTTGTAAAAATGCCTTCAGTAATTCTTGCCACTAGCTGGTGCTAGGATACAGTTTATTGAGTGTGCAGTCATGGTGCATCTCCATTATTAGGCTGCAGTGAAGAGTCTTTCATTTTAGTATTCTGCTTGTGTATTTCTTTATACATTGCTTCTTGTCAGGTGTAGCAAATCTTAAAACCATTCTTGTTCTTGCTTAGTTTTCTGCATGAAATGCAAGTGTGCTTTACTTTCTCAGGTACTTCTATTACTTTCCACTCAGGCAATTAAGCATGCATATTGTGGAAGTAAGCTAATTATTAATCATGACAAAGTGAGATAGAAAAAGTGATCGGAAAACTCCTGTTTTCAAGAAGTAACTTCATGATTATGAGTTAAAGATTTAAGTTCAGCACTTCTAGGTTCAAATGAACAGATGGCAGGGATTGCCTCCCTGAGTTGTGGTTAAAATATTAATGAGATGATGAAAGCATAGACTACTGTTGTCTCATACAAAGAGACAGATTTTAGCGCCAGGAGCAGCTTCCTCCAGACTAAGTCCAGCTCTGGATTACAGAGGTAACTTTATGCACCAAATTACACTATGCAAGTTATTTCACTACTTCACTAATAAAGCCAAAGGCTGCTTGTTAAAAACGTAAGCTGCATTTTATTATACAACTTACCTTTAAGAGCTGGGGTTTGGGTCAAAATATCTTGTACCACCAAATTCTAAAGCTCTATCTAAATTGTGAGACTTGGACTTTTCTCAATTCTCTTTGTATAAATAGTTTGTATGGGATTAGGCAGGAAAACAGTTCTGCAACTGACTGTCCCTTATTTCTCAGCAAATTGCATCCATGCTAAGTGCACAGGAGAGGACATTGCTTCAAGAAGGAAGCTAGCATGTGTTATGCTATGCTCAATCGTTACTGCTTATTCAACTCCTGTGGTTTTTTTGCAAAATGGTAGATTGGAATGTCAGCTTTTCCTCATTTCCTGTCTCTTTTCCCTTGAGTACACCTGCTGAACCTGCTAATTCCTTCCTTGTTTCCTGCATAGGATGAATCAAAAATGTCATGAGGCAAAATATTCATGATACTCTAGATGAATGTGTTAAGGATAACATGGTTGATAAAAGCAGGAAATGGAGTTGCTTCCCAGCTCAAATGAGACATAGAGTACTAATTTCCTAAGACAAACATCAGTACATTTAAAATTGCCTTGTTAGAAAATGTTTAGTCATTCCGGAGGGAGGGAGGAAGGAAGTGTTTTAATAAGGATTTAGGTTCATCCATTTCTAGTCAATGATTTAACTCAGTTGCTGGTCAGTATTGCCTTAAGCTGTTACCACCTGGCAGTCTTATTGTGGGGAAAAACTATTTAAAGGGCTTATGTAGTACAGAGAAAACAATTTTCTTAAAACATCAGTAGCTTCCTGTTCTGCATAGCAGAAAGAATAAAGAGGCGTTCTCTGAAGGACAGATTCTTTCTGCCATTTTCCCCCCTAAAAAACTAGAGGGAGCTTCTGTTTTTATCCAGGTTTTATTGGAATTGTTGCTGCGTTGCATCAGTATCGCTCTTACTGTGCTCCCTTTCCTATTGGAAGATAAGGTTGCAGTTACTTTCTGTTACTGCAGTGTCTTCCTATCTTACCTTCTGTTAGGAAGACTAAACCTGGATTATACCAGTGTTGCTGTACCATTTCAGAAGAAAAACAGTCCAGATCTAAATTAGATGCAGAGCACAAACAATTCAAGTTTACCTGATAGAACTGCATTATAATTAATGATGCTTTCAGAAAGATGAGCCATGGAAAAGCAGTCCTTCTTTCCCTTTTTATTTTGTGAATGTAGGCCCAGCAACGGGGAGGAGACGGGCACAAAAATATTTGCTGTGAACTCAGTCTTTGACTAGAAAGCAGTTTTTCATTTGTGGAGAAGTACATCCTGGAGTTTTGTATAACTATAAGCACAAAGAGAAGCTGTGTTACTGATGCGCATAATTAGGCTTATTGCAGGAAAAATAATTTGATTCTAGTCTGTACTTCATGTCAAAATCCTGAAAATACTCAGCAGAAAGCCATCTAACTTTCTAGTGGACTATAGTTACTATATTGAGGGAAGTTTGCTAGTGAATACAACTCTAGTTTAACAGAACCGGCACATGGCTTTAACTCAGATCTTGAGAAGTCGAACATTTATGACTGTATAGGTAAGTATTGGTACAGTTTGCTAGAAGATGTGGTAGACTTTGTAGAAATATTTCAAAAGCTTTTTTTTTTTTAAAGCTATGTTCTCATTGAACAAAGTTAATGAGTGTGATTTGAGGTATGTATTTGGAATTTCTAGATTGTTAAGGAAAAAGTAAGCTTAAAATCAAATTATTTTTTTTGTCTGTATGTGTAGTTATTGATTCAACAGGCTTGCTGTAGAGGGAGGATCTAACTTGGAGCGCTTTGAAGAATAATTCTTTTCTACCCTTCTGTGCAAGCTGGTATTCCTTTATCAGTAAAACTTTTATCTTTATTCCAACTTGGATAAAACTTACAATGGTTTATTGTAAGGGAATGCCTTCTTCACCCTTTGATGGACTTATTTCAGAAGACTTTAAGGGCAATTGTGGGAAAGAATAGTACAGCCAGATCCAGATGCATTGAAGTGAACTTAAAGACAATGTTTGGTAATTCATGGGGTCCTGATTGCACATAAAAATAAGGATGCTGTGTGTCTATGCAGCAGAACACTCTAATGCTGCAAGAGCAGCCCAGCATGAATAGAGAGGTTCCTTGTCCTTGTATTTGTGCTGCCAGATCCCAGAGAACACTTTAGAACTATGATTTTATGACAACCTGAAGTGTAGATCAGAAAAAGACTAGACTGATGTCCTAGAGCCCCTGTATGTCTGACCCTGGACAAATGGCGCTTTTTTTTTGAGACAAACTTCTAATCTGCCAGAACAAAAGATTTTGAAGTTTTTCCCCTGATGCAAGCGTATCTGAGTACTGGTGCGGCTTAACATGCGAAATAGCCCACACAAGTGGGCAAGTCCATTGTTTCATTTTAGCTTAATCTGGAAATGTGAATGAAAATGAAATTTTAGCGAAGACAATCTCTTCTTCCATTTTCCGCTTTTTTGTGAATGGCACTGTTTGGTTTTGGTTTTGAACTCTCAAAATCAATCATCCTTGGCAACTGCTTTCTGGAAACAGAACACAACCTTGAAAATGCATGGAATGTGCAGCACTCCTTGCCTGCTAGGACACTTGCCAATTTAGCATTTACCAGAGTCTGAAAACCTGACTTCTTCAGCCTGGAAGAGCCTAACAGGCTACATGATTGAATGGGGATCTTTGTGTTGCAGTCCAACTGTTTGCTGCAGAGCAGGGGGAGCTGTGGGTTTGGTCTGATGCCTAAATCCACAAGGCCTGGACAAAGACACATGGCTAGTGTGATGCTGGGTTTATTTATACGTAAATACCTCCATGCTGCAGCTGTGAAAAATGTACAAAGCACTAATTCAAACTTCTCATTATGGCACCTAGTGTCAAGTTGCATGTCCACTGCTACCTTCTATATCCATCAGTAGTTGTCTAACAAAACTAGATGCCAAGAACTACGGTATGATTAATACTTTAGGTTAAAAAAGCAGTCTGGTAAAGGATGGGTATGGTTAATCTGGTACTTAATCTAGTTAAGTAGGTAAGTATAAATAGGTATAACAATGTCTTCAGGCATGGTGTAGGCTAGTTATGGCTTAAGCTTTAAACTGCAGTGGTTCAGTAGCATCTGCACTGCAGAATTTCAGGTAGTGGGAGGAGAAATTTAATGGTTTTTAATCGAAACCAATCTGAGCATACTTCTGACCTGAGGGTTCTTGGTAAATTCTGCACATTGCTGTTTTCCCCTGTGTCCCTTGTTGCTATCTCACATTAAAGCATATTAAGGATAATATTACCGTGAGAGAATGGAACATCACTTTATTTGAACTAATATGAAGCTTTGGCAGGACTAATGTTTAAAGATTCCTGGGTTGGTAGCTTTTCCCTTACCTATGTTATAATCCTTGGCAAGTCACTTAATCTGTGTATGGTACTCTCCTGAACTGGAGGTAGTACTTGCCATCCTTCTGTGAATGATACATCAGTGCTTTTGACTCTGAGACCTTTACAGAAAGTGTTAGTGTGCAGGTTGTACTTAATTTTTAATGAAATGTGGTTAAAATACTTGCAATAGCATACTGCAGGTGCTCTTAAAATAGTGAGTAATTACATTTAAAAGCATTTGCTGTATGTTTTGTTTGGTATTTAACTATAAGCAAACACTTGAAATTTACAGGAGTAACTCTATCTCCACAATTCTTCTGGTTCATACTTAATTATTGCTAGTTTTATTGAATTCCTTCTTCTGACATTTTCTGTTCTTAGAGTAAAAACATGCCTTAGATGAGCTCTTGTAAGAATTGCTGTACTGGTGGCTAGAAGTATTATAAATATTGATGCATCAAGTCATTGCTTTCATAGTATACTACTGCTGTGTATCTTTCCCACTGACACAAATACAAGGGGACAACTATGTTTATGATATTTTTTAGTGACATCTGGCATTCTCACAGGAAGCCTGGTGCCTGCTTGTCTGTTCGGGAGAGCCACATTCATGACTCAAAGCCAAGCTGCAAGAAGGAATGTTACTGTTACTAACTATAAAGGAATGAATGTGATCAGGAGTAAGGACTTTTAAATCAAAAGCAAGTGTTGATACATTGAATGTTGTTCCCTATAAATAAAAATCAAACCTGGCCAGCTGATGAAAGTATGGAGCTGTTGTTTCCCCATGTGTTCTCATGCATAGGAAGTCTCCTGACCTTGGGCCTTGATTCTGCGAGCATGTGTACTTCTGTAAGCTAAAATGAATGATCAGTATTTGCCCTAGACAATGTGCTGTTTGACTTCTTGCAGAGCAGAAAAGATCCCATCTTCCATATAAATTCTATCAAAAAACATGTCGTTTGTTGACCTTACCTTTGAAGTCCTGAACTAGTAGTGGGAAGCTAGATAATACAAGTCAATGAAAGCTCAGTTACGGAATGCTGCAGTAGTTTGCGTATGAAATACAGACCTCTGCATGGCTATTTCTAGAATGCTTGTATCGTGAAGTTATGAATTAATTAAAGAATTCTTCAGTAGCATATAAATACATAACAAATATGACAGACTTTCCTGAAGAAATCATTTTTTCTTGATGTTTGCTTGAAGCTGAGTGAAATGTGCTACACCTCAGATTTCTAGGCGGCAAGGCGGTATGAATCATCAGAATATTAAATGTATCAGTGTAGCAGCAGTTGCTGTTTCTTCACATTGACAGAATAATGGAGGTCTGATTCTTCAGAGCCCTTTCTTTCTTCAGCCATATACTGAGTATCCTGTACTCCAGCTGATAACCAGAAGGAAATTAATGTCTCCACACTCTGCAGGTTCAGATTTAGTACAGCACAATATTTAATATTGAGTCTCCAGTGCTGGAAGCGCCCCCAGTAATGTTTCAGTGGAACACTGGGTCACTTGGTTAGGGGTGATTTCACCTAAGGTTAATAAAACTTTCCTTAGAAATGTAAAGGCACAGTTAAGACCAGAAAACGTGGATAGTTTGTATATGAAGTTAAAATGACTCTTAGTGGGAGATTCTGGAGTATAGGAGCAAAGCACAGTTTATTTGAGCAGAATGCAGGCTGTTCAACTGGTGTTCTGTACAGAATCCAGGAAAACTCAGAACTTCACAAAAAGGTTGTCAGCTGTAATGCTGTACACTTTCACATGGGGTCTTGTTACTCCTGGCTTAACCAATATTCAAAATTGGCCTAAGAACGGCTTTCTTATTTTGTGGTATTTGCAAGTTAGCAGCAACTGAGCTGGTGCAGAAGAAACTGGTGACATCTGTGCTATTCCCTACAATGGTTGAATAATTCATAATTCCATATGGCATGCATTTTGTCAGAGCATTTTATGGAGTAGTTTCCAGTGCAGACAAGAATTTGTTAACTCTGGAGTAACAGAAAATACTGTTCTTTTACACTGCCACAATAAGAAAAAGCTGTGATATTTCTGCTTTCATAAGAGTTTACATGCATTTTTAGCTAATTCATACAAGTCACACATGCAAATAGAACAGTCATGCATAAAACTTTGTTATAATTATCTTTTAAAAACCAGTGGTATGTATGGACACTTGGAAACAATACTTGAAGTAATCTGGTCCCCTTGAAGTACTGTAACCTAAAAGTACAGGCGCAAAGGACATTAGTGTGAGTGTGAAAAGTTAGTCTTCCTAGCCAAAATAAATGTTTCAACTGTCACAGGAACTGGAAAATGTGTTAAGGTGTGTGTGAATTGTATTTCAGGGATGGGACCTCGTATACTCATCTGTAAGAGACTGCAGACTTGTTTTCTTTAAAGATAGCTGATTTAATATACCAGAACTTTCAGAAATGAAAGTTTACCCTAACTGCATAACTGAGTTACATGAGTAATGCTGCAGAATGCAATGAGTCATAGGTAAAAAAAAATTACTGATGCTTAAGTGTTTACTTAGATGCCTTGAGAAAAAATGTTAAATCAAGGTCCCATGGCTTAAAGGTAGTGAAAACTTTGCAGCCTACTTGAAGCTCACTTGTGGGTGTTGGATTTTGTAAAGTACAATGCCCAATACCAACTTAGCATTAGTGAAGAACTGAGTTATACACTAAGCTTAGACTTGTTATAGTTTTTTTTATATAACATGACTTTGTACAGTGGTATCATTATTTTTTCCCTTATTTTAGTTTTATGCAGCTTTTAAGTGTAAGCAGAAATAAACCAGGTGAGATTATGCTGGAGGTGACACATGAATGTATTATTGCATGGTATTGCATTACTGTGGACAACTTCTGGGATGCATGTGCTCTGCATCTGAAGTTGCACTGCATGGGGATTAGTACTTAAATCCAAACACGTGGGAAATTCCTTAATGTTAGTTGCGTCTTTGTGTGGGTGCATACATACTGAATAATTTCAATTTACATGTAATGAACTTGATAGTGTTTTATCAGAGCAGAGTCTCAAAACTCGATTTCATTATAAATTGCCTACCTGTGGATACTGCTTGTAATGTGATGGGAATAGTTATTCAAGGGGAAAGTTGTTCCTGCAGGAAAACTGTAGTTTAGAATCGTCCTTTGGTAAGGAAGAGAATGACTGTTCCAGGTAAAGTATTACTAGGAGTAAAAGCTCAGTAATTTGGAGACACCTATGTTTACTGACAGCAAGCTACAAACTAAGACTTTGTATCCAAATATGCTTTAATTCAGAGATTGACAAGAAGTCTAAATTCAGACTTCAAAAACTTTATAGATGCAATAAAAATAAAGTCACCAGAATCTAGAAATCACAGCCTTTGGATCTAGTCTGTAGGTCTCAGCACAGACCAGTCCGAAGATAAAATTTACTACTTGGTAGTCACAGGCTGAGTGTCCCATTATATGAGCTTAAGAATGACACTAAAAAAACCTGTGAATTATTTTTTCTCCCATGTTTAGTTTTTATGATAGTTTCATTTATCAGTGTCAAATGAGTTGTAGACACTGCACTGACAAGACAAGTAGCAAAATAATTTAGGAAGACTAAGGGAAGTTTAAAACATTAACTTTTTTAAGAAAATAAAGAACAATTATTGTAAAATAAGACAATTTACATTACAACTTTTATTTCCAAAGCTTGGATTGATGTGATAGTTCATGGCACATGAAACAGAAAAGCAAACATAGATAAATTGACATCTTTAGCAATTATTGACCATATGGATTATCATAATTTTTACACCAAACATTTAAGTGCCTTAAAGTTTAGAAAACATGATGCATTGCAGCCACTTGACATAAAAAACCTTTGGTCTGAATTCTGCATTTGGGTACTGTGGCATTAAATACGCCACAGAAAAGCTGTAGACTCCGAAGATGCATTATACTTGGTTAACATATTCTGATCTAGTGTTGCACACGTTATCAAACAAGCCAACTGTACAGTTAGAAAATGAGGCAGATAAAAAAAATGCATACGCTAATTGAAAGGCTTCTATTAATTCAAAAGCTTCTACATGTCAGCTCTAAAGCATGCTGAGTAACTGGTTAAAGTGACCCATCAAAACTGGGTATTTTCCAAGCACCCTTTCATTCAGGATGTATATTTCAATCCCTGTATGTCTCTGTAACAACAGAAGACAGGAAATTCCTGGTGCAACAGTCAGATTAGCAAGCTTTCAGATGGTAGGTCAGTTCCAGCTGGGCCTACCATATTTTGCCAATAATAAGTCTCAAAAGCAGAAAAATCTGTATCAATAGTGGAAAGGCTTTTAGCTTCCAATATCTAGTATTTTCTAAATTTGTAAATAACTGGTTCTCTCTGAAGCTAATTCCTCCTTTTTGATACGTCATTTGGTAGATAAACATGCCACAAGCACTTAATTAGTCAAGAACACTTATAAGATTCCAGGTATGTTTTTAAAGAAATGCATAAAATGTAATGTGAAATAATTTTTGATATCATTTAAAAATCAAGCTAGCATATATTACCTGCAAATCACATTTCAGTTGTAAATCTCATTGGTGCTGGGTTTTTTCTTACTGCATTAGCTTTTCCTTTCTTCCAGTAAACTCCTGGTTAGTAAAAATCCTATGAAATGTTTATACTCTGTAGTGGGGGAAGAAGTCCTTAGTTGTGTGTGATCCCCATAGATCTGGAATTCTTTGACCATGTTTTCCATGGATCATCTTCTCACACCAAAACAGGAATAGTCTTTAGTTCTTATGAAATAAGAAGCACTTGTATTTTTCTGGTGCAGAATGGCATGGTTGCTTGTTTCAGCTGTTTTCAGGGCCTGTAAAACAAAAACCACAAACATGTTGTTGTTCATAGTTACATGATCTCTTTTCCTCCCTGCTTGTCTTTCCTGTCACCGCTGTACTTCACTTCCCAGTTCATATTTTGCTTTCTCATAATGCTGGGTGAACAGTATTTAAGTGTAGTGTGGTTTTCTTGCTACTTTGTAAAGCACTTTAGATTTTTATGGCACAAATTAATCTCGTTGGTACCAAAATAGCTTCCACAAAAGTCCAGAGCAATAAAATAAAAATCACTTGTCAGTGTTTACATGTTATCCAGCACTTCCAGAAGTTGGCCCTGTAATAATTGTAGTGAATTTTACCTCTGTGCAGCAGAGTAATCCAAAACTTATGCACCTGATGAGTGTTGTGACAGCATGCATACTGTTATCTGGCAGACATTTTTAAGCACATGAGGGGGTTTAGATCACTCACATCACATTGGCAGCTCTTACAGAATCAGGCACTGTGTAACATGAAAATAGGTTGTTTTGTCAAAATGGAAGCATTAGAAATTTCTGAAGCAATTCCTGTGACCTTGCTCAGAGGATGATGCTTGTTTGAAAAGCATGATTAGCAATTTACTTACGAGTACCTGCCTGACATCTTCCTTACAACAGCGATGATTATTCCTGCAAGGATTCCAACTGCAACTATGATTCCAATAATTATTCCAACCAGTGCAATCGTTTCCAGGCCACCTGAAAGAGGGAATAAGGAATGTTAGCATGTTTCTCATGGAGACCATTGATGAGAGGCTACTGATAGAACTGACACTGTTCTGCTGCATCCCACTCCTTGGGGAAAATTTCTTTCTCTCTCATGAACTCGGAGGCAGGTTTGGGAAGTTCAGCAGGCTTAGTTGTAGCCTGCAGACCTGCAAATGTGCCTTTGGGCTGGAGGGTTCTGTACAGATGTAGTAGCTGTGGAGACAGTAATGGGGTGCACTGCAGGAGGCAGGTCAGGGAGTTTGACTTGTGGCTCTTCCCAAAACTTTTATTTGAGAATAGCATGGGCATAGCTAGTGGCTTTTAGAAGGGTATCGGTTAGCAGTTAAGTTCTCCCTTGTCTTTATAAACAATTCTATTTAATACCTTTTTCAGTTTTCTCTGGTTCCCCACTCAGTTCACCTGTAAAGCCAGAAAGAAAATAATTACTTTTACTCTGCTTTCTACAGAGTTTTGCATCCCAATTTATAATGCTATATCCAAGGGAAACTTTTATCAGCTAAATCACAATGGTTTGAGGGCTGTGTAACGGGTAGTTCTGTTGACAGGAAGTGAGCAGATGAAAAGCTTGAGGGAATGAGGGCAAAAAGCTCTCTGAAGTAATAGAAAGAAATTAAAATCTAAGGGACTGATTGTGATCTAATATGTACCAGCGAAACTTAAGTGTGATCTCATTAAGTTCAGTAAGGATATACCTGGTGTAATGTGATTATAACTAAGACAGAAGTCAGATTTTAATTGAGGTTCAGGCTGGTAAAATTTTGCCTTGCTCTCAGTGTATTTGCTGAACTATTGTCTATTTAGAAAGGGGTTTTAGCAGTTTAAAAGTTTAAGTAGCTTTTTTTGTGTATGGAAGATTGTACAAAATCTGTTTAGTACATTTATCTAATTCTGGAATTGAATTTTTAGTGGAGTCCCCATCAGAAGCAGATGAAACACAAATGCTACTTTTAATTCATTAGAAATATGTCATCCCAATTCTTTAGTACTTATGTCCTTTAGAAAAGTTCTTCAAATTCTATCTGCAATTCAGATCTACTAAACACTGCTTCTGTTGTTTAATGGTAAGAGAAGAGGTCTATGCTCTCAGCAGAGACAAGCAGGCTGGAAAAGGAGATAAAAGCATGTACAATTTCTAAAGAAATGAGTCTAATTTATTGAGGGACATAAAATTGCCATTGAACACAGAAGCTTCAAAAAGAAGCTAGGTAAAGAAGGTGTTTGCTCATGTCTGGAAGTAATTGGCTCAGGCTACTTAGAGGGAAAGTAGTAAATTATATACACACTGTAGGACTTCGTAGAAATACAACTGCCACCAGATAGATTTGACTGTTTCAAACCAAAGCCTATATGCTAAAACCAAACTGACTTGAGATTTGATTGACAGACTGCCATTCATGTGAATTAAGCTATTACAAATGTATTCTGATAGGTGAATGTGACATACTTGTAAGTGTCACAGACTTCTCAAACTTATGACCTGTTTTTTTAATTTATATCTGAGGTAAAGTGCACTGTGAGCATCTGTTGGCAGCAGCTATTACTGTTCACATAAATTGGAGAAACCATGCTTCATTTGTTTAGACACTGCTAAATTTGCATTTAGTTATCAAAAAGTTGGTCTGGAAACAAAAAGACCTCTCTTCTCATAACTGCTCATCTGGCCATTTTAAAGTGAGATTCATTAAACTTATGACCAGTCATTGATACTGTTGCAGGAGGGGAACATTGGAGCAGAAAGTATAATCCCTGTGTTTGTTTTTTTTTTACTGGTAAACACAAGAACAAACCACTAAGAACAGTCCTGATCCAAAAGCCATATAGAGCATATGCCCATTTGTTTTGCCCACACATCCTCGTGTACACAGTCAGACACAAAGGTGTAGGTACTCAGCAAGCTGCCTGGAAGACAGCTGAGCAGGCATAAGGTAAACGGGTCAGAATGCACTTTACCAGCTTCCTGCACCCATCTGTTGCTTGTTGACTACTGTATAGAAATGGGTGCAATTTTCTTTGTACATGCATGACAGTAATTTGTGTCTCTGCAGGGAAGCTAAGACAGACAACTCAGCCAAAATTGAGAGAACAGTCAGGCTCTAACAGTTAACGTTTTCTGCATTTGAGTTGGTCAAAAAAAAAAAAAGGAGAAAAAAAAAAAACCACCCAAAAAAACACAAGCTGGAGAGCTGTTTCTTTTCAGATGATTAGTATGAAAATCAAAGTGAAGGCTTCAGAGTAGAACTGGCAGTGCATTGGTGAATAAAATGGTATAGAAGTAGTTTTAGATATCTTAACTTTTTCCTTTCAAAAATCAGCAGTGCTACCTTTGAGAGCACCTTAAACTTGGTACTTGAATGTTCCAGATATTAAGTAGATGGCGGTAAAACTCAGCTATAAAAAAAGAACAATGAAAGATACTTGTTTTTACCATCAACATCTTCTGTGTTAACTTCATAACCAGTAGAATTAACACTCTCTTCAGCTGTGGCAAATGCACTTTCTGTGGTCATCAGTTGTCCAAACTGCAAGAGATTTGTTACATTGTGTAGTCTTGTGGGCAACTATAAGAATTGGTGGGGGGGAAAAAGAGGGAAAAGAAAACCTCAGTACATCCAGTCTACACGTATGGAATAAGCATTTAAATTTCTTCATCTATCAGGTGCCTCATGGATGCTTTTTTTTAGCTATCACCTGTCATCTTTGACTTTTGTACAGTGACAAAAAAAAAGCCAATTTGTCTTCCCAGCTAGAGGCTTTCCAGATCAGAGAACCTTTCAGTTGAGGACTACAAATGGTGTAGGAAAGGACTGCAGAATATTGCAGACCTGCCTTTTTTTCTGTTTCTCTTTTTTTACACTAGTTTGGCAGTTTGGTTTCACTGAAGCTAATGGAGAGTTACTGAATTAGAAGGTAAATGGCAGTGAATAAGCAGGTTATGAATGCTTTTTGCAGCGCAAAACAGCTGCCAAAAAAACTTTAAATTGTCACCTTCAACATGATTGCTTGCAAAGCAAAAAAGCATTGGTGTTAGAACTCAAGGTTATTCTTCATAATTTATAATGATTATTCAAAATCTAAGCCATGAGACAATACTAGGAATATGAAATCAGGGTAACCTAAAGGAATCTCTATTCAGTATGATACTCACCAGGGTTGGTAATTCTTCATATTCTGTGTCATTTCTCTCTCTGAAATCAATTGTTGCACTTTCTTCTCCTTCTAGAACTGAGCTTGCTGAATAAAATTTTAGAAAATTTGTTAGGATCTTACTTGGTAGTCACATGTTCTGGCTACTTTGACATGTAAATTTTGTTAAACATGAGATCTATGTAGAGTTCCATCTCCCTGCCCCATGCACTTAGGTTTACAAAATTATCTGGATTAACTTTGAATCTGCTGTACTCTTGTACAAAGCTGTAGGACAAAACTTAAGTACACATTTAACCCTGATATAACCTTGAAACATATTGGTTAATAAAAACTGTGGCCAAGAAAAGATTTATTTCTTTTCTTTGAAGAAAAGATTCCTCCCTCCTGCCCCAGTGGATGCGACTTCCAGATTTCAAGTTAAGCATTAACTTATGTTTTTGGATAAATTACTTCAAGCATCTTTCATTTTCTGAAATGCAAGAGCTTTCTCCCATCTTCCAGTTCAGTCCCAGCTGCAACCTTTATTTTTAGAACTATTGTTATTATTTACAGGTGTAGCTATAGTTTAGAAAATATTCTTGCACAAACCTACTCAGATTTTTCTGAAGTGGCAAACCCTACTTGCCACATTTTGGATTTTTTTAGGTAACACTGTAAGGTCTCCCTTTTTATTCTAGACCTATGCATGTCATCTGTGGTCTTTGGTATAATGGACATTTAAATTTTGGCCTGCACAATGCTCACTCTTTACAAAGACAGCCAGACTTCACCAATAGGAAAGATGAGATGGGACAAGGTAGAACATGAAACATACAGATATGTGAAGATAACTGGCAGTATCAAGAAAATATTGAAAATGTAAGTATCATTCAATTAAGCTTCTTGCTGATTCATCAAACTATGTCCATATACAGTATGATATTAATGTGGTATGGTACCTGATCTGTATGATTACAAAGCTAGGTGAGGCTGCTTGTTATGCTGTTGCCTGGGGCGTAAGAGTTCTGCTAATTCCAGATACCAGCATTTACATTTAAAGCAAAGAGCTACTAATAAACATTGTCCTGAGCAAAAACTTCAGGCAAAAAAAACCCTAAAACTTCTGAAAAAATCTTTCCTGGATTTGGAGTTTGCATCTAACTTCTATTTCAGCAATCAGAGCAACAGTTTGTCCAAACATTTTCAAATCCAGCTTAAACTTTTTCAGAATAACACTGCATTATTGCTAGGAAATACTGCAATGGTAGCTGATGGTTGTATGACTGAGAGCCACGTTCATGCTCTTCAAAAGGCAGAGACCTTTTAGGGCTGTTGGAGAAAACCCTGGCTGCTTGCACATAATTTGCCTGTGATGCATGCTAGGTAACAATTGTCAGCTGCTAACAGGCTAATTATGAACAAAGAATAACTAATCTTTTTCTCCTTTGCAAGACAGCTTGATACCTCTGTAATTTGGTAAATTGGAAGTGGTATATTGGTAGTGCTGCATAGTGATGTCTTCATGGAGGAGGACAGCTATTCACATGAGTTATTTAAAGACAGGGATTTACTGTACCATTTGAATATTTTATGTAAGAGAAATATTCATGACCTGTTTGTTTTATTAAATGTTAACACTGCTTCTACTAATTTCACCTGCTTTTTAGTGACGTAAAAACATTCTCATCTCCTCTGCATTTGAAGTTAGACTATTTCTGAATTGTTAGACTAGTTCCACGTGGTAAGACTCACATGAAAGGCTATGATCCTAAATGCATCCTACTTGTGTTGTATATGATAGAGGCAAGTAAACAATTTTTGTACTTTGACTGAAGTTAGAAGGAACAGACACTTTCCTTGGTATCAGTCAAAATTTGAAAAAGAATAGAATCACTTTGGATCAGCTGTGCGTATATTACTTGGAAATTATTTTTCTTTAATTTAGTCCCATTTTTTTGTTCACTTTATAACTGTCCCTTTTAAAATAAAGATGTTATTTCAAATGAAAAATACAATATTTACTTTTGAAATGAGTAAAAGAAAAAATGCACTGGCACTTTAAAGGAAACTTTTCATAAAAAGGATGAATGATTTGACACTGGAGAAAAAAAAATATCTGTTTCTGCCTGAAACTCTCATCTGAGTTCTACTGGAAATTTGCAAATATTTTTTCTTGCTCCCAAAACTCATTTTTGAACCAAATTACAAATTTTTCATCCATCTCTAACCATGTAAGACTGAGAGCTTTGTCCCATTGCCAAGAGACTAAACACTGATCTAAATTTAGATTTCTAATTCCATGTTTACTCAAGTAAATAGAATTGTATATTTTTATACCTTTTATAAGCCTGAATACAGATACACTTTCTATTTAAGAGCCAAAAGGGTGTGCAAGTAGTACTTTAGGCACTAACAGATGAAGAAAGTATATTCATGTTATGCCAACATGAGACCTAATATAGTGGCTAATTAAGCCAGCCAGTTTCCCAAAAATCACCTTATAATCCTTGCAAAGACCAGAACAGGCCAGGGTGAATCATATCTCCAAATTAGATGGTGTAAATAATGTTTTGGTCACATTTGAAATACCCCAAGTAAGCAGCATTGAAAATTTTCTGTTGAGATGGAATAAAGGGGGCTTGACTTTTAGGTGTGTTGATTTAGTCACCTTCTAAAGATCAGGGCATGTTAAGATACAGCACTACTTTATAAGCAAAAAGTATTTTAAAGTAATGTCTTTAAAGTACAGTACTGGGATTATGCTATGTGAATGTCAGGTATAAAGAAAGAAATAGCAATAGAGCTCAACAACATGAATTGTGTATGGAACAGTTTACCTTGTAATCCCAGTTGGAACTGAAAAAACAGCTTTTATTCACTGGTTGCAAAATAAGCAAAGATGGAGAAAACCAATTACCAGAGGAAAAACACCAAGTAGAAGGTGAAGTTTTGTATGTTAACAACAAGCAGCTTATTCAGAGAAGCTGCTTATACTCTTGGTGTGGCAGTAGCTTTCAGCCTGAAGAATGACCTGATAGTGAAGGCAGGAAAGGAAACTGTGTCACAGAACAAAGGTGTAGAGAATTAGTGAATGTCGCAGAAACACAAAAGAATTATTCTGTGCGTGATAAAAGTTATTGCAGATTCTTGGCAATAAGTGCCATGTAGAAAATCTATTTCAGTGCATTTGCCCTCTGTACAGTGATTGACAAAAGGAGGTGGCCCAGATTAATCTTGACTAATTTTAGGTTCTTATTAAAGGTGCCTAAATAAGGTGCCTGCTTGCCCTTATCTTCTTTTATAGTCTGTAGGGAAAGATAAATACTTCTAGAAGGTAATTCAGCTCACCTGAGATCTGGGTCATCGTTAGTAGTGCTGGCTTTCCTTAACTATAAAGGGAAACTAGAATAATATGGCTCCCCTGTTAACTTCCTAAAGCTCACAGGTCAAGCTGATTTCTGCTACTGTCAAGTTCTTGTCCCGGCCCTATCCAATCTACATAATACTGTGTTCAAGCTGAGGTGCTGTGTTTGCTGGAGAATAGTCCCTGGAGTATGTTTCCAGGTTTGATTTTTCTGGACAGATGGTGGAGGTGGTCTAGGTGGTAGTTAAGCAGACTCTTAGAGACTGGGAGGTGATGTGTTATTGGTGTACTGCATTTGTAGGATGGCATATTTAATACTCTTTGTCGGAGGAAGTCATAATAAAGCAAAAAATATTTAAATGCAATTGAGAGAAACTAATTGGACTTGTAACTTCTTTCCCTGTACCCAGTACAAGGCATATATACCACTGACATAGAAGAGAATGTAAATGGGGTGTAAGGGTGTATGTGCTGTAGTCATTTGTTGGTTTCATCTTATGTGGGCCAAATGTAGCAAGAGCCATCGGGTTAAGTAGTGCTTCTGCATATGTTCTTAATATTATCTTAGAGGAGGCTGTAAATAAAAACATTGCCTCACAGTGCTATGACTGTCTCCAACCAGCCCTAACGCCTCTTCTGTTTGCAGCTATACATTGCTGCAGATGTGAATTAATCATTGCATCTCTTTTCTGCCAAAGTTCCAGCTGGGTGCGTTTCACTTCAAAGTCCCCAGCTGCTATCAGGATGCAGCTCCTCACACCAGGAGAAAATTTTATGTCTTTAAAAGTTTAATACTGCTTTGAAAACATCCCATGGTTAAGCATCCCATGACCCACTTAGGGGAAGATGAGCTCACTACTTATTGTTATGCATGGAGTGACAGTTTACTAGAAAAACCTCTTAGGGTTGCTTTCAAAGCACAGTGGTTTTGTTGGAGAGTGAGTTGTAAAACTGTTGTTCGTTAGCATTTCTTTCAGGTATCTCCAAAACCAACAAAGATACTTCTGAAGATGAAAAATGTTGTAAGATCTTATTTCTTTCCCAGCAGTCTGGATAAACACAGACGCTAGTGGGCAAAGGCAGTTGTAAGCCGGTATTTTAGTTTAGTACTTGAAATAGGAAGCCCTCAAAATAGAATGAGTTTCCATCTCTGCGATAAAAGACCAGTAGGTAAAAATGGCTAACCTTAAAGGATTCCCTCTAGCAAGAACTCAAATAATCTTTATTGTTCATTGTCCCTCTGCTCCTATTTGGGGTGGGGGAGAGGGGGGAGCAGCTCCAGTTATAACAGCTAACAAAAATTAACTAGCAGGTTAACTGTCAAACAAAGGCTTTGATCTTAAAATGCAAGTTTAGTTTTATCTGCATCTTATATTTTAGTCTATCCAGCTCTGCTAGATAAGTGCTTTATGGAATGCTTCTCGAGAAAAGCAAGGGAAAGAATTTAATGGGACAGGTCACTTGGGAGATATCACTCTTCTGTTTGAGAGATCACTGAGCTAACTGTCTGGAGTGGACTAATGTTTTTCAGTATCTGCTTCCTGAATTGGTGCAGGCTAAGTGGTGGTGTTGAACTGTTGATGTACCTGTGTCAGGCGTCCTGTTTTGGCCATGTTTTACTCAGCATTTATGTCCTGATACAGGAATTCTCTTTCTGAGGAAGCATTATTCACTCACAGACCTTAAATTGATTATGAGCAAAGTAAGTCTTCAAGTCAGTATCTCATTATTGGAGTAAGTTCAGTTGTAAGCTCAGTGGAAACTTTTACTCATGGTGGTGGAAGTTTAAGAAAAATGTGTGACTTGATAAGGTATCAGCCTTCTGAATGCATAATATTTCAGCAGCAGCTCTGTAGCTTTCAAATACAATTTTGTCTGTTATTTGGCCTCATCCTCAATTTGTGAAATGGTTAAATACTGCCAAATCCAGGGTAGTACTTTTTTTTTTTTACTTTGAAAATCTGAGGTTCTGAAGAATATGATATAGTTTATTCTGGATTTTGAGCCTTTGGACAGTTAAAATTTTTAGACTTTAGAAAGGCAAGGAAGTTTTTTTTAATAAGAACCAAAATTCTCATTTGTACCTGTGGCTTCTGCAAAATTCATGACATCTGCAGTATCCTGAAAACTTCATTTCTTTAGCCTTGGCATTTTCTCTTTTTCTGTTAATTCTTTCTGGAAGCTTGAGTAATGTATCATGACATAATACAGAAGTGTCCTGGCATGTGTTTAAGTGTCTAGACTTTTTGTTGTTGGGGAGAAAGTATGTACTGCCTGTCTAAATCCTGAAGTGCATGCTGCAGTTTCCTTATACAAAGATCAACAGCTTTGCTTTATGTAATGAAGGAAGGTGGGTGACTATGAACTTTGGAAAGTATCTGCTAGATGAAAAATGCTCATGATGCACAAGGAAGGACTTAACTCAGCCCTATCCAGAGTATGACTGATTTTGCGCAGGTATTCCATGTAGCTCATGATGACAATGTTTTGCTGAATTGTCAGAAACATTTCCTTTGGTCACCACACCCTACTACAGATGGTTTCTATTGCTGTGGCTAGCTTAGCCAAAGGAACAAAACCAGAGTTTGAATCTACAGTGCCAAGTGGCAAAGAATCACTTGGCTGCTTCTGAATGTTCTTAAGTCACATGTCTTCTGAATGTTATAATAGTCTACATTGCCATATATAGGATATCCACAGAAAAGTAAAACAAAATGCGTTTTAACTGAGTAGATAGAAAAATAACTGCTCGTCAAGTGCTTGCTAGAGGTATATGACCCACAACCAGAGTTAGGAAACAAAGCCACAAGAGGAAAAGGTGGTGATTTACTACGCTTTCTCTTATGCAAGGATAAAATTGGCCACAGAGCTGTGGCCATTAAGACTGCAGAAACTCTATTACAGGATATTCCTTTAAAATATTCCTTGCAGAACTAGAGATGAATCTTCTAAGTTTTATGCTTTTAATAGTGTTGCTGTGTTAATCTCTGATTTCTTGTCTGGTAGGCACGCTGACCTCAGTTGCTATCCCATGAATGTTGTGGGCTAAGCCTACTTTCTTACTGCCATTTGCTGCCCTGTGACCCTGTTTGCAGTCTTACTAGCAATTTCATTGTTTTCTCTGAGCAGTAGGGGTTTGACTGGGACAAGAAGATTGGAGTTGTGATCAAGCTGTAAGTCTCTTTTGCATCTTTCTGTAAGCGGCACCTAAAACTGCAGCATTACCATACTGTGTTTATCCCATTCACATGGTCAAGGAAAAGGGAGTGTTGCAGCTAAGGCAAGAAGAAAAGTACAAAATTTTGTGTAGTGGATCAGCAAATTTTATGGTGTGTGCAGCAGACAGCAGACAATCCATGTTCAAATAGTGAGATATATAAATGCAGACAAAAGGAATTAAGAAATTACCTCTAATACAGTAAAACTAACCTTTTCCCTAAATCACTTCCTTCCTGAAACTGAGGCCCATTCACAGCTGTGTTGGTAAAGGTTACTAACCCCTTGTATCTGCCAGCAGAACTCTTTGCATGATCATTTCTTAACTCATTTCTTTGAAATATGCATGCTAAACACTAAACTGGAAACTGGTTAGGCTTTAATTTTGTTCACACAATGATTTTTGGCTGGCTGCTTTATATTGCCACACAGCAAGCCAGATCCATTCAAATATGTTTAGTCTGACTTTGATACTAACAAACATACTAGCTAGTATGTGGATGGGTTCTGTAGTCATAAAAACATATCAATATGCATTTGGCATTAAGTGCATCCCCTTCACAGACTCAGCAGCATCTCTCATTTTCTGCTCAAGCCCTCCTAAGAGAGTATGTTTGCCTGAAATGGTGTACACAGCTGAATTGTGCCTTCACAAAGAATTGTTCTGATGCAACTTAAGCTGGCTGTTGTGTTTGCAATCAACAAATACAAAGATGGAAAAAACATGAGGCAGTCATAAAGCAACATGAGAATGTGCTCAGCATCACAGTTCCTATTTCTTTTGAGTGTCTTTGGCCAAGCTTCTGAGACAGAGTTGGAAATCAATAGTAAATCTGTCTCTTACTTTTCTCATTTGATTCTCTTCAGAACAACCCAGCATACCTATAGTCCCAATCCTTATCTTTTTCTGAAATGCTGTGTAGCAAGTTGTATGCTGCACAGCTATGTGAGCATTGCTGCAGCATTAATTCAAACTGAGGGTATGGTATGTGCGCACAGAAATCCGAGGGGGCCGTTATAGAGGCTGCCTGTCTGCAACATGGATCTGGGATGCGGTGACTAGTACGACCTGGCAGCATTTGGGTTCTGTCCTGTAATTCCTGACCGCATCCAGACAAAAAGCAAACAAACCAACAAAACAAACGTGCAGCTGAGACAGACCATATGTTAGAGCTGGGCAAACAGTAGTCATTTCTGTGGTACGTGTGTATGTATGGCTTGCCTCAAATGACACAAGGAGGAAACACTGTATGCTTCTGTCGGAGCCCAACAGCCTGCATGCTGTGGGCTATCCTTCCTTTACTGGTTGGGGTTTTTTATTATTATCTAAAAAATGCTCTCTAGGTTCTCAGTTGCTTACTTTTGCAGATGACTTACAAATATGAGATCTGGGGTAAACGCCTGGGTTAGTAGAAGCTTTTGAATTACAGGAGCTGAGAATCTGGCCTCTCTGTTCTCAGTTCTCACTGTGCAGGTTGAGTTACTGAAAAGTCGACTTGCAAGCTTTTAAATATGCCTATTTCCTTTGCTTGTAAAGTTACACAGATTCAAGGAGTAACTTGACATGCAGATGGGCAAGCTTCTCTGCTTTCCCAGTGCAGAGGAGAAAGCAAATTTTATCTGTTCTCTGCTGGTCTTTTACCAAGACGCTGCAAAATACTGACTGATTTGCAGACCTACTTACTGAGACCCAGTAAGATGTTTTTTTCCTTCTTGTGATAATTAAGTTTTGGGTATTGGACATGCAGAGCTAGATTCGTATCATGCTAATGTAGTTTACAACAGGCATATATGGGGACACACGTGCAAGTGTACTCATCATTCATAATGCAGCCAAATGAAAGGTGAAAAGTTTTGTTGTACTTATTTAGTAGAAAACTGGCTCCCTTTTCAGTCACATGCGACTGTTCATTCTGTTTGTTCATTTTGTTTACTACCAGAAGCTACAGAATTTGATTTTTCAGAAGACTTTAGAGTTGCCTGCCTGTTGTTTGGTTTTGTCACTGAACTGACAACAGAGTTGGGGTAAATCAAGATACTTGCAAAAAAAATATTTCTTGTGATTTTGTCAATTCTGGGTTTAATAACGTTGAAAAACATAGAAAACTTAGTCTTTCATGGTTGACTGTAAACTTCAAATTCCTTTCTTACTGTATAAACACTTTTCATCTAAGTTAACCTGTCCATGTGCTTGCTTTTAGTCCAAAACATAAGTAACATGACCTAGTATAAACCTGTTTAATTTTGAGACTTGCATAAGGAGGTATAATCTAGTATTTGCCTCTAGGTAAGATCAGGCATGTGGACAGTTGATACAGCTCAAGTGACATGTGGTAACTTGTTAAACAATCATGTTAATTTTTGTTCATGTTATGTGACAGCCAGTAAATTAATCTTCTCTGCAATGATACTTGCACAATGGGAAAGTTTTCAAATTAGGAAATGCATTGCCTCTGTAAAGCACTCATTTGAATGCTTGTGCTTTTAATTGTTCGACTAATGCTGTGCCCAGAAAAAAATTACACCAACTTCCATTTCAACTCATTTGGTGTGATCCTGTGTGGAAAGATTTGCCTGAATTTTTATATGCTGAACCCGACCACAGAAGGACAAAAATGTATCTACTAGTCATTCAATAGGGAAATACCTTAGTCTAAATATTCATCAGCTTGTATAGACTGCTCAGGGCTGTTCTTGGTTGTAAGAAAGACAAAAATACTTGGTTGTTTTCGTTAGGATTTAAACCATGAGTAGATAACACAACTAGAGCATGTGTGAATGTTTTAAGTAGACAGTGAAGTAAGATCTGTCACTAGGTTTTCTTTCTGTATTTTTGCTAATTTCTGCCATTTTATTTGGAAGCTTACACATAAAGTGAAGTGAATTAATATGTTAATTAACTTCTCTACATCAATATAGTATTTTATGCTGTTACAGCTTTGTTATGTCTTGCTTTATGTGACTCAGTTAAAGGAGCCTTTAACGTTTCTTTTGGAAACCACATTGCTGCCTTTGTCAAGAGTAGCACGAATGCAGAAAACTTTAACATGTATCTTCATTCATTTTTAACTTACTGGTGTTAGATACAATTTTCATGTTCCCTATGAGCAAAGAATGTTTAAGCACTTCTGACTTCTCCCTCTAAGATTCATAGGTTTTCACAGAAATGTTCATAGGTTGGCTGGTAGCCCTGTTGTTGGGTCAGTGGTAACTGCTATTTTTAAATCATGTTTCTGGTTCACAGTTGTCCTGAAATGTTTTCTTTGCCTCTGACTTTTTCATAAAGTTGCAGTAACTCAAAGACAGCAGATAATAATGAAGCTACTCAAACTGTGGATCACTACCTGCAAGGGGGAAAATGCTATGCTTAAAACTAGGATCAAGAGCTGAATTCAGTTTATTTGGCAATTCAAGGAGAAATTTGGAACCAATAATAATCCTTTTGGAAATACACTTCCTGATCGAAACAAATCTGCTTTTCTTGATTCAGTCTCAATCCATAAAACAGAGTGTCTAGATAAATCTGCAGGTATTCTGTTGTTATATTTATGGCCTGGTCAGGGTTAAGAGGTATCAGAATCTGATAGGGAAACTTTTTTCCTCTAAAACCCTCAGGCCAAATTGACTAGAGGTTCAGGTATATGAATATACGCACTCCTAGTACTACCTAGTGTTATACAAGGCAAAAAAATTCTCCCATCTTCACTGCAGGCACAGATTGCCAAAGGTGGCATTAACCTTTTAAGTTTGTTCTAACTTGTAGTTGCAGTGGTTATTGCTAAACAGCAGCAATATGCATGCAAAATATTTGGGACTTGCTTATTTTATATCTGGAGTCTGTTCTCCTGGTGTATCCTTTGGACATTATCATAAATGACTGGCTCCACATGAAGAAAAACTTGTAAAATCTGAACGGACACAAAAAGCCTTAAATATTGTGAACTATGTTCTAGATCCAGCTGTAGAGTTCAATGCAAACTATGCTGGTACTGAAACAGAGGTGGAATCTTGCAAGCAGGAAATATTTTATCATTTTTCTGGCTAGCAGGGTTTTAACCAGATCGATGCTGTACTCCTCTGAGTTGCAAGAAAATATGCTTGAAAAATAAAAAAACCCTTTTTTCCTGTGCTTTAGTATCCTGGAAACTGTTTAAGGGGATTCTGTAAAATGGTGGTGGGTTTGCCTCATTTCTTATGGCTTTAAACTCTGGTACTTTTAATATTGATGCTTTTTAAGGATAAGGTAGCTGGGTGAGCCCGAAAAGCAGTATTTGTGATTGGCCTAATACCTGTTGGTTTTAGATTTTCTGTGAAATTCTGAAGCATAACCCCAAACTTCCAGCCTCATATTCTGACATACAGGACACCAGGAATTCCCATTAGAAGTTTCATCCAACATCCACATGTACCTGTATATCGATATAGCTCGATTATTTCCAGCAGAATGATAATTGTCACCAGGCCAAAATCAGGTGATATGTTTGGGTTAGGGTCCCCAAGTCCAAGGCAGACAAGTAGATCTCTGCTTTGGAAGACTAGTGGGTTGAGTGTCAAGTTGTTTTCAGGGCACTAGTGCTTGGAACACGTTCTATAGCAGTGGTAGCTGTATTTCTCCGCTACAGGCATACTTTCTGTTTGCGCATACATCAGGCACATTGCCCAATGGCCAATTCATTCATAATGAGTCAAATACTACGCACAAAGACTGAATTTGAATGTTATGTTCCTGGAATCAAGTACTGCTCGGGGTAATTCTGATTTACTGTTAATAAATCAGACTCATCTCCTTTAACTGAAAAAGACTTCAACATCTGTTTTACCTAAAAGTCTATATTGTATTTTTCTTCTAAAATGCGATAGAAATAGTTTGCCAAATCAATTTTTTCCTAGTAGATATATAACACTACATAACACAAATCCGTCTTGGGTAATAATTCTTCCTGGTTTAGTTTCCCTTGCTCGTATGGCTTAAGTTAGTATTAGCAAAACCCTGCAGAAGGCTCGTTCTAAGCTGTTGTCATGCCTCCAAGTACCAGAAGTGAACTCTTGAATGGAAAGATTTGTAAGTTACTTTCGTAGAGTTTCACCACCTAAATGTCAGTAACAGCTAAATTATTGCTTGCAGTCTCCGTTGCATATATTACAGTGAAACTGAAGACATTTCCAAGGGCTGTTGATGTAATGTCTTCCCTGACTGCTTGTACTGTCCTCCTTCCCTTACACAGACACCCACAGAAAATGCCTAATAGAGCGTAACTCTGCACGTCTGAAAACTTTTGATGTGTTTCTTTCCTGATTACAGCCATAGTAGATGCCCAGTAGTAGCTTAAGAATTCAAAAAGTTTTATAAACAGGACAGAGCAACTATATTGCCTATAAGTAAGCACACAAACTGTTAAATTACAGGAAATGACTGGAAATAATGTTAACCAAAGTTTCTTCTTACCTTCTTCAGCAAGTGCTAGGAAAGGCACGCTCCCTAGAACGATGATGAAGAATTGAACTTTAATGAACATCTTTGATCTGCTTAGAGAAGAGCTTTCCAATCCTGGGATCAGATGGATTCAAATTCTGATTAATTTTTTTAGAGGCAGAGGAGAATTGAGATAACAAAAAGAGATCACTGCAAAAAATACTTTGGTATTCCAAATATTCCTTTAACCTCTGTAGTCTAAAGGGGAAGGTTTTCCCAGATGATAACTGCACAGCTAAAGAAAACTGAGTGGAGTCGGCATTATTTTCTTTAGCCAAGGGGTGGGAGCATGTCTAAGGTGGTCCTCAAAGAAGAGCCAGGCCCGCCCTCTGCACTCTGTTTGGTCAGTACTAAAATTATGATCTCAGCCCAGGTTTAAAGTTACAGGAGCTGTTGTGGCTTTCAGGAGACTTTTATTTAGCAAAGGGGGAAAGGGTGTTTAGGCAGGGTGAGGTGTTCGGGTAGTTCCCTCCCTTCTGCAAACTGTCCTTAAAAATATTTAAGGAACAACACTAAGAACATTTTTCCTGTTATTTCCAGCTGCGAACTGGTGGAGGTTTTCTTAATTTCAGTGAGCCCCCATGTTTATCTGAGCAAGTGTGGTGCATTTAGGGATACTTGAAATAGTTTTAGGATGGGTTATTTCTGCAGTAAATACTGTCTGAATTTTTCTGCATGTCTAAGTCTCCCTCAGCTTGTGTCCTCAAGTGACACCCTAGTTGTAGTCTAGCATTTATCTCTGCCCACAGGCTTGCTAGCCTCAGTGTGCTAATATCACCCGACAGAGAGGATTTTTCCTTTTCATCTGTAACTGTGAGCAGTATAGCTGTACAATGGTCTGTGCAAGACTAGTTTTTCCTTTTGTATGGTTCTGCGCATCAGCATTGCGTGGCATGTATGCAAGACTAGATCAACACTCTGCCAACATCTGTTAACGGATACTTTCTCACACAAATAAAGTTTGTTAGATGGGACTGGGGCTGAAGCAGGACTTTGGGATCAATGTTTTATATTAATCCTTTTCTGAATCTTCCCTTGTCCTGGACAAGTAATGAACTACCGATTTACATCTATTTAGGAATGTGGTGAGTTTTAATCAGCGCTCACATGTGAACTAACTATACCAGTGCTTCATCGCTGAGTGAAGGACTACATGACTTTCTCCCTCAGTGTCTGTACCTTGAAGTCCTGCAGCCCAGACATCAGACTCTGAAGCACAGCAGCAGAACCATAGATTTGTTTCCTTTCTGCTGACAGTTGTGGAGGAGGTAACCTCTGAGAAGAGTGGGACAGACCTGTGGGAGAGGTTTTATCTTCTTTAGAAAACAAAGAACAGCGAAAAGAAAATCTAAACCATGGCTAGGTTGTTTTGCTCAGTGACTGAGTCAAGAGCTGTCATTAAGACCCCACAGTGCTTTGCAATATAAAGGAGCAAAGCAAAGTCTAAACATAAGCAGTGATACAGTGACGTAAAGAGGGCTCCAGATAGGAAATGCAACACCTTCCATAGGGGTTTTCTTTACTTTTGAAAGTGATAAGTGCCAAAGGACTTTGTTAGCTATAGATATAAATTATGGCACTATAATTGTGTTCCTTGTATTGAAGAACACTGGGAGAGTAGGATGAAAGCAGCCAGTGCCAATGCAGGAAAAGAACAAGCAATATTGGCTTATTATCTTTAGAAAAACAGTAAAATAAATATTCCCATATACCAACTTTCAGCATGTCTTGATTCTTAAAATCTGGGATTAATTATTCATCTATAATGCTGCTTCAAATTTATTTAAAAGCATGTTTGCTTATTGGGAAATGCCACACATAAAACTGAAATTTGCTAGGGGAGTATGTCAGTTTTAATTAAACTTATTTTGATAAATTGAAACAAATAATTTTTTACTTTATCAAAATGGAGTGTTTGGAATTCTGTGTGTATTTTCAGAACAAAAAATGAATGTAACACAGTATGAAAGACAAACTGGAGCAAACAGTGACTTTTTAATGTTAACGAATTATCATTGGGAACATAAAGAAGGTATTTTTAGGGTTTCATTCAATTTTCTTCAAAGGTCCACTGAAGACCTTTCATTTTTATGATTACTCATATAAACACATTTGTCTCAGGTTTAGGAATAAGCATTTCTAAAGAAGGATAAGATATTTGCTAGATTCAATAATTTCTTTCTTTAAACTGTACTGTATTCTGGGTATAGAACTGAAGCTCTTGAGCTTGCAGGAATTGGAGATGTCCAAGTTCCAGTGGATACTTCAACACATTTTAACATTTTTATTATTCTGCCCAGTAAGGAATAGTTTCTCCTATACGAGGTTATTTCTCCTGCTCCAGCCTGTTCTTGAAAGAAAAACTCTTTAGATAGATTTATTGAACTATGAAGAATTTAATAATATCTGCTTCTGTCACAGTATCAAAGTGCAACAAAGGGAAAGAAATTTGCCTACAGATGCAAAACAAGATAGTGGAAAAGCTAGGAATGTCTTTACTAATTGTCATCTTGGAATGAAATTCTTCCTTAAGGACGACCATGACAGGAACTTGCCTTTCAGTGAGGACAGCATGTTGCTGAGTAAGGAGATAAAGGCTGGAAGCCATTGCTGAGCCCTCTGATTTAAAACATCAATAAAATTATTTCAGAAGAGCCAGTATATCTTTGGGAGAGTGTATGGAGCCAGAGAGAGATGAGGAGTGGTTTTCTTGTGAACTGTATCAAATTAATGTTTTTTTTAAAATGAAACTATAGTTCACTGTATTATAATTCTGTTAAACTGATAGGTTTTGTGAAAACAAAGGAGTTATGCTAAGGTTCTGATTTAACAATCCATCTACATTTAAAACAGCACTTAATTACGTGGTCATTTTCAAAATAGAAGGTAAGCTCATACCGACACGTAAGCGTATGTCTTTGCTGATTGGTAGTGGACGTGTCCGTCTGCTCAAGTGCTGTAATGAAATGAGGTTTAGGTCTATGCAGAGATGTTGTCATTTGGTCTTTTTTGTTCTGGGTGTGTTATGACAATTCCCACAAATTGCCAGGATATGAGTGCATGGGTCACCCTTTTTTTTTTTTTTTTTTTTTTTTTTTTGCCAGGCAGCTCTGTGTTTTTCATCACAGTGGTTTAAGGGAGGAGGTGGAAAGGGTCTAGAGTATAAGCAGCCCTTATGTTTTCATTTCATAAGCTGTTCTTTCCGTCTGACCGTGTCAGTCATTTGCACAGGCTTGTGAGAGGCTTAGGCTGTTTCTAGTTCAGTAAAAGCAAAGAATGAAACATAGCTGGGGGAGTAGAAAAATAGTGACTATATCCTGCAGCGTTACACCTCAGTGGCAGAAGCCGTGTGGGATGGTATGGTTTCCCCTGAATCAGCCAATGTTGCAAGAGGAACCTAGGAGCACGAAGTCAGTGGAAGACTCCCCAGCGTCATAAATGGGCCTTTAAAAAAAAAAAAAAAGCATAAACCAGGCTGTAAACAGCAATTCGTGCAAGGGCAGCCTTGCCACTGATGCTGTATAATCTGCTGCTAAGGTGGGTGTCATGCAGGGGGTGTATGTCGCCAGCTTGATGTCTGTGACTGCGTGGTTCCTTGCAGTACTGGGGTTAGGCAAGAGCAGTGCTTTATGGTGATCTCTCGTATTGCTTTGGCCTTTACAATTGGCAATTTGCTTGGCAGTTTATCCTGGAATTGATTGCATTTCTCTGCTGAATTAAATAACATGAAAGTTTAATACATTTACTGCAAAAACCTAACTCCAGATTTCTTTTCCCTGCAAATGAATGTTGCTGTGATCCAACAAGTAAGGAATGCTATGCTGGGCAAAGTGTGACAATGAACTCCAGGGACAATGCTGATTCAGCTTCTGGGGTAGATGGGCTGGAGAGAAGAAGGGACTGTTACAGAACTCCAGGTGTAGCAGGAATCTCTTAATTGTACTTAATCTCAGATGACAACAAAATTATTACTATTTTCCTGAAATATCTCAGGAATTATTCCCCTTTCACAACAGCTATCTCTAAAACACAAAGGCTTATACGTATCAAGGTCTCAACTTTTTAGGGCTGTATTACCAGTATTGGTACTTGGGTTTTTTCATGTTTCCTTTTTTTTCTATTTTTTTTTTTTTAGTAAACCTTCAAGGACACTTGCACCTTCTGGGACTAATGTTCAGGAGTGCCAAGCTTACAGAGCTCCTGTAAACTGTCTGAGCCTCTGCATGGTTATCCCTTCTGCAAACCCAGGCTCTAGTGTCTCAAACTGGACAGAAGGTTTCAGTGGTTTGGGGTTACATATCACAAGAAACTGCCTAAACATCTGTTATGAAAAATGCAACCTATGAATAGAATTTCCACTTCCAGAAGAATTTTTGTGGGTGCTCTCTGCTTGTGACTTATACAATATCTTCTAAGACTACATCTATTATGCAGAGGATTCAAAAATTGAGATGGGCAATTGAATACAGTATGATTTGTTAAAAGATTACCTCACAGTAAAGCAAAGTTGCCTTGCTGAAAGCAGGTAATGAAAAATTGTAGCTATCATTCTGGGTCTCCCTTTCAAGTACTAGAACATTTCCTCAAGCTGAATTGGGTGTTTTTGTATTTCAGTACCTGCCAAAAGGGGTGGGTTGGCTGCAAAGGGAAAACAGGAAATGGCCTGAAAATTAATAAGCTTGCAGAAAATAGGTTTTATGCTTCTGACCAAATACTGCAGGGCCCACAGCTGCCCCTGGGGTACAGAAGCAGGAAATGTGGCAACACAAGGAGACAGTATTTTTTTAGTTACAGAGCAGATTTACAAAGGATATCATCAAATTGAATATTTAATTTACACTTTTTGAATGTATGTTTACTGAGAGAGTAGGAAGGGAAAATGAAAGTTTGCTTTCTCTGTAGTGGAGATCTAAGCTAAGATTTCACTTGTACTGGAAACAGTTCTGTGGCAAGATAAATTCTAACAGCACGTGGAGCTGCACATTCATGGAAAATACTGTAGTAAGTCAGGCAGAAGCCAAGACATTCAAATCTGTCACCATGCTACAATCTCTGACAACTTTTGAGGCTTTGCGGGACAGTAGAGGGGTAATTTGGATATTCCTCTTTCAAGAGATGAGATATTTGTGTGTCCTTTTTATATATGTGTTTATTGAGAGGTCATCTGTATAGGTACATGCACATAGTCGGGTTTACACAGTGGGCTTTAAATGGAGAATATGGATAATTGTGTTCTCATTTTGTGGGGTTATTTACATGGCAAAGATTCTAAAAGGGCTTTTGCAGAAATAGAGACCCTTGCCCTCAGAAATTGCCTTTATGTTCCCTTAGTCACAAATTGTTGAAGCCAATCATATCTCTTCGTTGATTTGCATAGGCCTTCAATAGGCGTGGGTTCGTGGTAGCTTTTGGTTTTGTGTCACTGTTTTTAGTTTCTAATTTCTGGAAATGCATTTGGTTTGCAAGGTATGAGAATACATATTAGCTTCTAGTTTTTAAAATGGCAATCCAGAAGTTTTTCACTGGGCAGATATCAGGGAATGGGAGAACTGGAAGATGCAACTTTCACCCTCTTTGTGTTTCGAGCAGCCTTTCCTGACAGGGATGCAACATTCAATGTGGAGTCAGACTTAGAGCTGGTGTAAGAGACAAGAATAATTCACTGTTTGAAAAGTAAAATGTGCCCTACAGGAAGGGATTGGTATTAGTGTTGACAAACAGATATCTTTAAGATAAGTAGTTATAAATCAAGTCCTGTTCTTTGACCATCTGCACTCCTGATTGTAAAATATTACATGCATAGATAGGTGTGTGAGCAACCCTAGCTTTTAGAGATAGAGAAGAGATTATTGAATCAGAAAATTGCAACAATTCTTGAAGTTGCAAGTCTTAAGCTAGAATAGTAATGATATTTTTCAGTCAGTTTTAGATATGGGGCTAGAGATACATACATACATACATACATATACATATATATGGGGCTAGCTGATACAACTCAGAGTTTCACCAATATCAGTATATACCAGTGTTCACAATCCAGCACTCCAATCTATGGGTCACAGAGGTAGCCTAAAGTATTTTATGGTCTGATAAATGGGCACACGCTGAGCCAGTGCCTCTGGGCTATACAGCAGGATGATGGAGAGCGAGCCGTTCTGAAGCAGCCAGGTCTCATCCTAGCCGGGAAATTCAGATGTGTTGCATTGACTCTCAAAATAAACTAGTATTTAAGGGAAAAGTAGTAAGCATCTACACTTGCAATAGTTTCATTTGAGATTTACAGGTCATTGTTCTTTGTACAAGCTGCTTTTCTCCATGATGTCATTTCAGTCAGTCCTGAAAAGACTTGAAGATGGGCTGAGAGAGGGAGAAGGGGTAGAGAGGGCTACACAGTGGTTTTATAGGAGTGAGCTGATCTATGTGAAGTGTGAAGATTTCTCTATGATGTTTCAAAGTCTCTGGTTTGATGTTGAAGTGATTTTATTTCCTGCTTTTATAATTTCAAAATTGAAATTGTTTTTTTGTTCGTACTATAAGGCTCTTCATTAGAGCAGATGAATTTGGGCCCTTAACACAAAAGTATGAATTGTCATCTTTTTTGAGTAACACCATTGCCTACTTGAAGCAAAATACTGGTGGAGTAGGACACATTTGGTAGACAGTCTGCACCACCTTTCTCAAGAGGAAATGTATGTTGGTTGGTTGTAAAGACCCCTGGAGCAGGGCCGATGTGCTGCTTTCTCAAGAAAGCCTTCCACTGAGAGAGCCAAGCTGCCTGGGGGCAGGGTCCTGCAAACATGAATTTCACAGAATGCAGGAGGTTACATGCGGTGTAAGAGCTGCCTGTAGGGAGTGGGCACGCTCCTGAGGACACACTGGAGTTGGTACTCCTGTCAGTACTTCATCCAGAAAAAGTCTTTCCAAAGTCTGCCAGTAGTTGTCTCTACGTGACATACAATGGAGTGACTCAGAGTTAAATATGGAATGCCCACTCTTTACTACTTTTAAACCTGTGGATGACCACCATGTATTTAACAAAAAATTATAAGGTTGAAGTAGGTTTTCTTAGGTCAGGAGTGTTCTTTTAACTAGAACAGTTATATAAGGCAAACAACACAGCAGTGGAGCCAGAAGCAGGGGGGAAAACACATACTGTGTACTCAGTCTCCTCTTTATTACAGAATGGTTCTATGAGTTTGTTTCTTAATACTTTCAAAGACTTTCACTGCTGTTACGGTGAGTTTGTACAGCTAAACCAAATGCCTTGTCATTAGGAATTTACATGTCTGAATTTTTTTAAAATACACATTGTATTAGTGTGCTGGAAATGCACCAAGAAAGGCTGTGATCCTGACAACGTGGCTGAGATCCCGCCTGCTTGGAATTTGAGCAGAACCCAGCACAGTCCCTGTACTATTGGAAGCCGTCCTGTGTCCTCGCAGCCAGGCCGTCAGCTGTCTGGGCATCTTCAGCGTGGGGCAGGATTTTCCTGGGTTTGTAAGGAGATGGGCAAACCAGGGCACGCACAGTATATGTGAGCAGCTAGTTTTTCTGTAAATTAGTACCAGTCTCTTTGAATAAGCTAGTGCATCTTTTAGAAGAAATTAAGTGTACGTGGCTGAATAAGTGAGAAATACTAGCCTCATTAAGTTCCCTAACAAAATTCCCATTTCAACTTTGATTTTAGGGAGGAATCACATGGAAAAGAAACCACATTCTTTCCTTTTCTGTACACAAAGTGTTCCCAAGAATAAGCAGCTTCATGAGGGAAGTGCAAAGATGAAGAAAAGCTGGTGGGAAGAATAAAGAACTGTTGTGTTTCAAAAAGAAGGAGGGCAGGCAGGGACAGAAAAGCAGGCAGAATGTGGGGATGGATACTTAGAAAGGTGGGGAAGGAGCAACTGCAGAGTGATGTTCTCCAGTGGCCTTTCCTGACTGTGATACCTTTCATATAAATGGGATTTATCTGCAAATAATGCAAGTGAATAAAGAGAAAGAGACCATCTATGCAGTGCTCTGTAGCCACCGGAGGGAGCAAGACGTTCGCAGGTGCTGTTTTGTTTAAAATGCACTTAGTCCAGGGCTGGATTCCACCACTTTCCTAGTCCCAGTCAGCAAATCAAGCAGAGAAACATACTCCAGCCAAGTAAGGTTTTGAGCTGATTTTTTTTTTTCCTCACATCTTCAAGCAGTAGCATGTTTTTCCACCTTGGCTACAAGTCTGAACGGGTATGAAAATACATGCTTCAGTGAAGGGTTCAGTGAGAGAAGTAAGGCACAGTGATCTTTCAACAGTAGGAACTATGGGTCTTCCTGAAATGACAGCTGTTGTGGTGACCCCAGCTCACCATCTGACTGGCAACCAAATTCTACAGATAGCAGCAATTTGTAGAGTTTTATGAAAGGGGAAAGCATACATACCTCAAATGAAAACTAAATCAAGCACTGAAATCAGGGCAGGGCACGTGGATGTTTCAGCTGTTTGCAAAAGCTGGATGCATTCACATGTTCCACTGACATGTAGCTGAATCAGGTACTGTAATCTCCTAAAATGACATACTATACCACTGAATTTAATATAGGGTCTCAGCTGTAACTGCTAATGCTTTGTCTAGGAGAAATACTAGACTAGTAGTATGGCTTTACAATTTTTTTTGCCAAATGTTCATAATCTTGGGTTGTTTTCCTGAAAAATAAAATGAGTATCATAGCAAGGGAAGCAAGAACAACAGAGCACACCAAAAAACCTAATGAATGTTCATCATAGTTAAAACAATGATTAGATTCAGGGCTTGATTATTCTCTGAACTACGCTATAAATCATTTATGTCTGGATAAAATGAAATGGTGGAGTGGAGTCCCAGTATGAATGTAGAAGGTGGACTTAAATGAATGCAATTAAACTGGATTTCACAAAGATAGACCTTATCTTTGCATTACTCAAACCATTGCATGAGATCACTTTTTGTGATATTCGCTTGTCAGTAATAGCTCAAGGGAAAGAAGGGAAGGCAGTTCAAATGCAGGATTTTCCTATCTAAGGGGCTAGTTAATTCATGCTTTAAATAAGGAAATAAATGTTTTATGCTTTGCTCTGTATTTGCAAGACCTGTCTTACATAAGCTAATGCTAGGACACAAAGGAGAATGAGGTAGTCGCTCTCTTGGAGGCCTGCTCGCCCCTTTAATAGCTCCAAGCTATCTACATGTGTCTTTGGATCAAGGCACTATTGTGTTGTTAAAATATAAATATTTAAAAGCCCATGCCTTTTAAAATGGAAACGTTGAAAGCTTTTAAGAGGAGTATCATCTAACTTTAAAGCTCCATCCTGTTGCTGTTTCTAGTTATTTCCATATGAAACAGTGGGGAAACTGAGGCACTGAGCTCTGTAGTGACTTTGCCTAGGTTACACAGTAGGTCAGGAGTGGAAATAAGTATTGCAGGTTCTTCCTTCAGTGCCAACACTGTCTCTATTCTATAAATCATTTCATTAAATATAAGTAGTGAATTAAAGGTTTTTTCCTTCATTACAATGTTAAGCTAGTCTCGGTTTCACTGCAGGAAACTGAATTAGAGGCCCATGATTCATGTATTTGTAGGCGTAGGCAGCTGTACACCAAGTACAGTACAAAGAATATTAACATTTTTAATTGCCTGCAAGCACTATTGGTAATACAGCATCTTTCATAGCAAAGATTACTCCTAAAAGAGAGGATTTAGAGACATATATCTTATACCCTGTTTAGCCTGTAAGTCTTATAGTGAATAATGGGCCATATATGATTTATTTAAAGAACGGTGTGCTCACGTTTATCTGAGGAGACCCTTATTTTTAGCTTGAGGATGTACTAAATCCTTAAATGGGAGACACAGGGAGTGTGCTAATTGTCCAGGCACAAGATATGTTAATATCATTAACTTGAAGATGCACTAAATCCTTGAATGGGTGACAGGGAGTGTGCTAACTGTCCAGCTGCAAGATATGTTAATGAGTTCCCGGAAAGTTAATGAATAGACATGAGTGACTTGTATAAAGAGGGGGTTGAAAGGTTCCTTTGGGGTGCATGACTTTGGTGGAGTGATCCTCCATGCACCCAGCGCTGCCGAATAAAGATAACCTCCGCTTGCTCGAATATTGGTAAAGTGATTCTTCAAATCAATAGCAGTTTTATCCCTTCCCCTGTTTGAAAAAGAGAAACTGAAGTCCTGAGGTATTACACAGTAAGTGTGAGTCAAAGTAAAATGCTGGGGTTTAGATGGATTTTTTGCCTTAGAACGTGTATACGGAGAGTTTGACCTGTACTTTATTAAAGTGTAGAATATTTATGTTGCGTAAAACTCTGTGCACGTAAGTCTTCCAGAAAGCTTATCAGGAATTATGAAGCTGTATTCCTGGCTCAGGTATTGTGACTCTGCATCCTTCTGTTCTGCCCTCTATCACTTAGGTGATAATGATGTGCCATAAGGCAGCAGGCAGTACTTTAAAAGTCACAATCAGGTGATGCGCTATAGAGCGAAGCCTGGCAGCCATGTTATCAGTGGCAATATCTCAGTATACTCTGTTTTCTGAACAGTGACAAGTCTAAAAGCAATCTAAAAATCATTAGGGCTTTCTTGAATACTTGCATTAACTAATCCTTTATTGGATTATTTATTTTTTTTTTTAGCCTCAAGAGTGCATCGAGAGTGAGTCATCTTACTCCAAAACTAGTCATTAAAACTTGCAGTGGTACAACTTATAACTGTATTTCTTTGGTCTTTTCACAGAATAGCATGTAATAATACCTGGTTGGAATAGTAGCCAGAGGAGAGATGCTCTTCTGCGTAACATGGGACTTCTTGTGTCATTTTGGTGAAAAGAAAGGCCCTGCTTATAGAGACCCAACAATAGCAATATAACAAAAAGTAGTTTTAAACTAAGTGCTCCTCCCACCACTATCAGTTCATTGTTAGTAACTGCAAACACTCAAAAGCTGTTTCTTGGTGTGGAACTTCTGAGGAGGACTGCAGAGATGCCATATCAGTGCCTTGACAGCTATTCCATGCCTGTGTCCACAGCAGTCATATAAAAGCTTTGACATTGGTATAGTACTGTCTCTGGTAGCTTTGAATAATCGGACTTTATATGCACCTACTTAGTTCACTTCAAACCATCTTCCTAGAAACAAATAAAACCTTATTGATAAAGGAAAAGTGGGGAGCTAGACTTGTATTTGCAGAAAAAGCAAATAAAGTGTTTATAATGTAAAATCTGTGTCAGAAGAAGCCATGCAAGTACAATTTTAGCATTTGCCTAGCTTCAGCAGAAGGAACTAAGTGATTTGCATAAGTGTCTGTGACAAGAAAGAAATTGAAGCCTTTCGTTATATGCATAGATAAGACATTTTTGACCATCAGTGATAGGAGATGACTTTTTGGAAAACTTGGAAAATTATATCCTACTGAGAAATATCTTAGAGAAAATGTAAGAATTAACAAATTAAATCCCTGGTTAACAACTGAAAGCGCTTTCTAAAAAGAAAACAAATTAGCAGTCAAAATTAATTTTATTTTTATTAATTTTCTGTTAAAAGTGTATTGTTGGACGTCTTTGGCATCTCTATTTTTAAATAGTCTGCAACCATTCCACGATCCCTAAAAATATCTTGTCTTATAGCACAGCCTGAGAAATTGTAGAGTATAGTACATTCCACATGTTTCCACATCAACAATATTTTTACAGTATTCATCTTCTGTGCCATTAACTTCCTGAAAAATTTACAAGAGCCTAAAGCAAACATACTTTTTCTTCTGGGTTCCCTTCAAGTTTGAGATTTGAGATACTTCATTTATTCCGTTTTTGTGAGACTGATTTATTTTTTCTGTTACTGAAGAAAAAAAAAATTAGGTAGAACCATCCAGAGATTGTGATGAACCGAGAGCTACACTCCACACACTGCCAGCACCAATGCCCATTAACTTCACTAATGTTCCCCAGGGAGGAAATTCTGCATTTTACCTTCTTGTGGTGATGTGTCTCAGCCTTGATATCTCTGAAATGAGGCAGCCCCCAAAACTGTGAAGACTGCATAAGGAGATGTAGGAAGGAGTTCTTCCAAACACTAATTATATACATAAACCAGATATGCGTCCTGCCTGCCTCACCTGGCAGTGAGTTACCCTTGCGTGATAGCACTGTGTAGTAGTGTGGGACAACTGGATGCTGGAACTGTGCAACCAAGTACTAAGGCATCTCCACCTCCCAATACTAAGGGTCCTCCTAAAGTTCTAGTATTTAAAACTACGATGTACTGCTGCAGAATCAGCATGTAGGCTGAAAGAAGTTGTGTTAAAGAGACCAGCTGTGCTACTGATTACTAGTCCACCATTTAAAAACCTGACTGTAATAAAATTCTGGGGGTTATGTCTAATATCGCTGAGTATCAGAGAAGTACCCCCAGTTTGTTGTCAGTGAGGTAAGTAACTTCTGAAGCAATTATGAAAGCTAGTCATTGTAATAATTACCATTGGTTATCAACATGTTTTTGAAAAGGAAATCCAGAGGCAGTATTACAAGGCTCCAAACATCTCCCTTTTGGGGATTGCTGCGCTCGCTGATATAATTTCACCTGACATTTCACCCATCTTATTAACAAGGCGAGTGAAATGTCAGAAGGCATTAAGTCAAAACATGCTGCATTCCCTAAGGGACACTATACTTCTGTATAGTCAGAGAAACTTGTAAGAGGATAGAAAGATCACTTTAGAGTGAAGACACGTGAATCACCAGGTTCATCTATCATGAGCAGGACTGTAGGCACTTCAGTTATACCAAGAGTTTGGTAACTACAGTGAGTTTTTGTCATCTTGCAAACCTTTTTTGCATACAGGCCTTTTCAACATTTACTTTGTACTTTAAAAGTAAAACAAAGTCCTTTGCATCAGGGTATTTCATTCCTTTGGTTCAAGGATCTTTGTTACCATTTTGTTTGGTTTTGTTCTTCAGGTGGATATAAAAGAACCAGGTGTTTCTTGACTTTAGAAAAGGGAATTTTATTTATTTGGCTCAGAATTAAAAAGAATGATAGATCTGTCCACAGAAACAGCTCTACAGATGAAGCGTAGGGGCCAGACTTTCAGTTATTTCCACTAGATTGCCCCTCTGGATTTAAAAATAAAGGAACTGCACGTGTATTCGTTCAGGTATGGACATGTACACACAAACATACATTTGCACTCCAGTTTACTTCCATTTGAACACAGTGCAGATTCTAGTCTTCATTGTCTTGCCTCAAGTCTTAATCTATTGTTTGTTGTCCCTTTGTACTGCTTAGTGTTGTGTAGATCCAGTGCAGATACAGATGCATTTTTGTGGAGTAATTACTTTGCAGAAAGCCAGCTGTTCAGAATTAACCTGTAAAATATGGAATTGCACACTTGTAGGAACGGTGCACATAACTCAGTGTGTGTGATGCACTTCAAAGGGCAGTTTTCAAGTCCTGTTTTAAAATCACCGTCTGATCTTTTAATCAGTTGTCTTTTTTGTGAAGTGTTTTTATGGTAAAGGACAACAGAGTGGTGTAATAACCATTTCCATTACTTCTACCACTCAACTAATGCTTGCAATCCCCACTGACACAAATGTTCTATGATTCTGTGCTTTCTGCATATTTAAATCCATGAAGTGTATGCAGCAATAGTCAGCATGGTAGATGGAAGAAGGGAAGTAAGCACAAATGACTGTCTCAGGGATTCTTTTTCTCTGCATTAGAAAGAAGATCTAGAAGATACAGCCTGCTTTTTCCCACAGTTGTGACTAGCTTGTACCACATCAAAAAAATTAATACAGCTGAGAGAGGTAGCTTGTCATGTCTTTGTGAAATCCCCTTATCAGAGCAAACTGAGGAGTCATTAAAAGACCTTGACCTCCAATAAAATTAGCCATGCCTTTGTCAATACAACTGTTTTCTCACTGGTATTGTATTTGGTATGAATTTGCATAAAATCCTCGTAAGTGCACCATCTTCTTTGGTCTGGAAAAGACATTCAGCCCATTAACGTTACAATGTTAATAGCAAAATTAATTCAAGTCCTTTGTTTGTTTTGGGTTTGGTTCTTTTTTGTTATTGGGTCGTTTGGGGGTTTTTTGGTTGTCTTTTTTTACTCTTGAGTATCATGCAGGCCTAATGATCTGGAGGGGTTTATACTCAAAGAATATATATGTGGTGTTTTTATAAACATCAGCTGTCAACTGTTTTAATTGTTGTAAATCTATTTGCTGCTCATTAGAACAAAGAGAACTCCAATTGGTTTTCAGTGTGGGACTGAGCACAAATTAAAACTATATACTTCCTACTGAGAGAATACAGTTTTGTTTCCCAGATGTTTCAAAATAATTTCTGGTTTTCCTTCCTTACAGGCAAGGAAAAATTGTCTCCTTTCCACTAGAACATACACCATTTATCATACTTTACCCTCTGCCTAGCCAGATTGCACAGTGGTGTGTTCATCCTCTGAATGCTTTGATCAAGTGTTTGGCAGTTGTTCTCTTTAAAAGGGCTAGAAAGAACAAGTGTGGAGTGCACAATTTGGAGAAAATCAGTTCCTGAGAGTTATTAGTTTCCTATCTTTTTAAGCAAATATGCTATGTTTAGAATGGCAGTCATGGGTTAAAAATAATGATTTATTTAGCTTTACATCAGAGCTGGATTAAAGTTTGTGATGTCTTGGGGCTTTGAGAATTTGCCCAAACTTCCTTCTCTGTTCAGCTTTGCTGCTTGAAACTTGGGTGCAGGTTGCAGCAGGTTTCAGATATGAAAGTTATGGTTCAACTGCTACTTTAAAGTCACTGACTTTTGTAAGTTTTCCTCTACAAATCCAATGTTGGATTTCTCATATATGTTTTTATTTAGAAGCTCTGAGCTTCCAAAGAATCTCTTATCTCCCTGAGGTTTTTCAGACCCGTTGGCGAATCTGATCAGATAAATAGCATTTTAGAAGAAACATGAGACCAGCTTTACTTGTGACTTTGATACATACAAGAGTAGCAGTGGATATACGTGAGCATATCTTTGTGAAACAGCTTAGGAGAACTTTCACTTTTAGTCACCTTTAATTTACTTTAAAGCTGCGGTAATTCTGAACCAGTATATACACTATGTAGAGGGCATGCAGTTGACTACACTGTCGTGGCTGGATACAAACTCATTCCTGAGGGGGGAAAAGGAAACATAATTTACACTGTTCCATCTCTTGTGAATGCTTTTAGTGACTATAAATGGTTTACAGTAAGATAGTGACCACATGTCTGCGTGAGCCACCTTGTCTAGAGCAGATGATGGAAGTCTTTTGATGGGTTTAGGCTGGTCTCGTTTGGCTGCTGAACTGCAGTGTCTCAAGTTTTCAAATTCAATCATTGCTGCTGCCGCATTGATTCATTTTGATGCAGTTTCCCTCCCAGTGGCATGGCTGCAGCAGTGAAGGACTGGGCAGGTGTAAAACAAGCTTCAGTTCACAATTTCTATAGTTTCATAAATTGTAAGACAAAGGAATATACCTTTTTTCTCTTTGGCTTTTACAGTCCTTCTTAGATGTAAGATCAGAGGGAAAACTGTCCAAAGGTGCCCCTTGGCTGTATACACAAAAACACGCTGGTCATAGCCGGGGAAGGTTTTTCTCAAAAATAAAAAGCTCTAAAGCCAAAATGGTAGGTATCTGAATAAAAATGGGACTTCTGTTCAGAGATGTTGTTCAGAAATCAAGAGCACTTGATTTCAGTGTTTGGTTAATTGATTAGCATACTGTTAGTCATTCAAGTTTGAACGTTAGTTCCCATGACACATTGCTAATGTATGATAATGAGGAGGAAAACCCTTTGCAATCATTTGTGCACCTGGTACAGCAGCCTTGGACATGACATGTACCTTAACTCAATGAAGCATAAGACTGGAATAATTTCCTTCATGGAAAAATATGCTTAATTAACTGTTAAAAAATATGAATGAGGATGGACAGTTTTCAGTTTCAGTCTCTTGTAAGTAAGGATTTGTTGGCTGAGATCTGAATCCTTTGTGTGTGTCTGTACTATGATTGCTCTTTCTTTTTTCTTCCATTACTTAAATCACTTTAGGAAGTTTTGAGCACTTTTGAGGGAAGGCCTAGAACTTTCTAAGGGAAAGTTGAAACGTTATTTTCACGCAAAGCTATTTCTTACTTCACTAGGCAAGGAAGCGAATGTTTTTGTATTAGTTTCCTACTGCTTGACATGATACAGTACTGCAAGCACGCTAAAGTTCCAGGACCAGTGTGGCTTGTCACTCCCTGGTTTATTTTATAGGTTTCTCTTAGTAGCATCCTGAACAGAAAATTAAAGGAATGGAAAGCCAGGGATTTGTTGTTTTAGTCTAACACCTGTCTACTGTTGTGCTTATTCAACTCCTACAGCTGGGAGGTGGCAAGAAATTGTTTTTGCATCCTTATTCTCCACAAAAGGATTTGACACAAACCCCTCCATAGTTCTTTGATTGTTACCCCGTTTGTTTTACAAGCATGTTTTTCAAACCTATGCTGTCCCCCTTGCCTTAGGGAAGCCTGGAAGCCAGGATCATAGATAAACGAGCTGATAGTTGGGATTTGATGTGTGTGGGATCCCATCTGTGTGGAGAGCAGAATGTCTGGGTTTTGTTTGGCATCCATTTCTAACTGGGAAGCTTGTGCTTTTTCAAAACAATATGAAGTAAAATTTAGTACCAGAAGTATTTTTTGATAACAGGTAAGAAAGCTATGAGGGCTTGCTTATGAGTACTGAAGAATCATACATTATAAATAAATCTTTATTTCTGAGACTAATCACTGGAGCGATTTTGTATTATTACCATAGTGTCAGTTGAAGCCAAAGTCCTGATCTGCATTATCTATTGCAATGTATTTTCAAATTTACTCCTCCCCACACCCCCCAAAAAAAAAAATCCAGATCCAATAGGTGATTGGCAATCTATGATCAAGTGTCCCTGTTACTGCAACAAAGAGCCAAAAGGTGTAACCGGCTGTGCAGGTACAATGAAATTCAGATGGTGGGAGGGCAGCATGCAGTAGGTTTCTCATTTGGCTCCTCAGCCTTAGTGCAATCAGGGAACCAGAAGCTTGCTTTGCTCCTTGCATTTTCTTCCCTTCTCAGGTCTATGCATTGGTTAGGCTTGCTCCGTGACACTTCTGCTGTCATCTTGTACATGCCTCTAAAAATAGCACAAAAGAACACCACCTCGATTATATCTTTTATTTTCTTGCAGGGAGTGATTGGGGTTTCTTTGATAGGCCACTGGGAGAGGAAGTGAAGCTCAGAGTATAGGTAAACTAGGAGTATGGTAAAAACTTACCAGGAGAGACCAGAGTGGTTGTGGAATGGCCACTGTCCTGCAGGGCACAAGAGGGTGCTGTGCACTTAGCAGATAGCAGGCAAAAACTCCTTATTTTTAGTGGTACAGGTTACTATAACTGACTGATGCAAATAAAAGACTAAAAAATTAAAGCTTTAATATCTTATTGGATAGAAAGCTTTTCAGAATCTCCTTCCTGCTGTCCAAAATCACATGTCTGGCAAGTGAATGAAACTTCAAAAAGATATAAGGGAATTTCTATGCTGTGGGAAACAGACGAGGTACAGAAATAGGCAGTAACTAGGGAATGAATAAAGCTGAATGGACAAAATGAAATGGGAAACGTTACACAGAGAAAGGTCAGAAAGAAGCTCTGTGAAATCAAAGAGCAAGAGAAAGGTGTCAGACCATGGCAGGTGGCCTGTGATGGCAGGCATTGCAGCTGTTTGCGTGGGTGCTGTGGGAGCAGGGACTGCGTTTGACAAACCTACAGGGTACCTATCTGGAAATATCCAGGGCCTGACAGTAATCACTAGTCTGCTGCCAACCCCTTCACAAACGTCTCGGGAAAGCTCCACGGATTCTGTGGAGAAATTGCAAACTGCGTGTGAGTGTGCAGAATGAGCAGTGAAGATAGTGTTGCTTACAGTGCTTCCACTACAGAGGGTAAGATGTAAAGAAAACCCGTGAGCAGCTGAGCAAAAGCAAGGTCTGTTTCTTACAGAAAGGAGTGGCAATTTTAGCAAGGGCTGGTGGAATTTTTTGGGAAGCTGAGTCCTATTCCTACCCCTGCCACTAACATGTTCTTGGATCTTTCACAAATTGTGCCTTATTGTCTCTAGTCTGCCATCTGTGAAATAGGCATAATAATGCTGAGGCATCTTTGAAAAGAAAATGTCAAGAGTCTGATTCTGTACGTTCAATAGAGAAAGGGTGGGTCTGCATAGGGGCCCTTAAGGTCCTGTGTGTTGATAACCTCACTGAATAGAGAGGTAGATCTATTTATAGCTATCTGTTTATAGACAGCTAGATAAAGTTATCATTACTACAAGGTATCAAGTCAGTTCTGCTTTCCTGTGTTAGGAACAGCTTTATCTCTGACCTAAAGCCTTAATTGAATTAGGGGCAGAAAACCAGTAAATTACAACAGGAGCCAGTATTTGCAAGATACGGACTGAAAAATTTAAAAAGCATCAGTTCTGCGTGAGAAATGCCAGTTGCAGTTGCTTGTTGATGCTGATTCATTGAATCCTGATGCCAAGAGTTACTTTACTTGTTGGGGTTTTTTTAATTTTGTTCAGAAGTAGCCTATCAAACTTCAACTTCCTTCGTAATTTAAAGGTAAATATTTTAAATACTCATCTCGGGAATTTAATTGGGCTTTGGACTGGTGACTTAGAGGCAGCTGTGCCTATTTCTTTCTGGGTGGTGGTTTAAAAGTCATTCAAGACACGGAAGACACCTGGAGCAGGATGTGTGTTTATAGGAAGGATCTAGAGGCTAGCTCAAGGTGGTAATTTAGCTAAAAGACTTATGAATTAGAAGCGAGGTGTGTGGCAAAATGTGAGAGAGGTGTTCAAAGTTGTAACCCTTCCTGGCATGTTCATTTCCGAACAGCAGTTCACAGAATCGCTGAGGTTGGAAGGGACCTCTGGAGATCATGTAGTGCCACCCCCCTGCTCAAGCAGTCAGAGCAGGTTGCCCAGTGCTGTCTCCAGTCCAGTCCAGTTTTCAGTATCTCCGCAGATGGATACCACAACCTTTCCAGGCAACCTGTTCCAGTGTCTGACCACCCAGTAAAAAAGTGGGTTTTTTGCGTTGAGGAATTTTTTAATCTGTGCCTATAGCCTCTTTTCCTGTCAGTGCGCGTTACTGAGAATAGTCTGGCTCCCTCTTTGTTCCCTCCCAGCAGTTCAGTGTTTCTACATGATTACTGAAGGAGAGTAATATTAAATTATTCTTTATAATAATAATTTAATAAATATAAATTAAATTAAGTAAAATACTATATATAAAAATAAATATTAAATACTATATATATAAATAAAACATAAAATAAAATACTGCTTTCATTGTTTGAGATTTAAGTGCCGGTATCTTGGGAGGGTAGGCTGTCTTAGAAGGAGATTTTTGTACCTTGTCCTGGGTGAAAGACACTCTGACTTCACATATGAAATACGACCTTAAACTGAGATTACTGGTTTCTCTTTGGCCTAGGAATGCGCTTTCCAAAGGTGTTTGAGTTTGTGCTCTAATATTCAGGACACATGCACCCAAATACAATCCTTCTTTTTAGAAAAATCTTCCGTTATAGTCATAGCACGTAGGTGTGGCCCAAGCGCTGGAATCCCGTTTCTGTCTGCTTTACTCAATGTGCATAAAGAGGGAGGGATGGAGTTAAAAGTTCAGCTTGCAGCTGGCAGAGGACTTGCCTTTCTGGGTGTGGATTTGGGGATATCAGAAAAACACAGATGCCTCTTGCAGAATCATCTCTGCTGTCCCATGGCAGGCAGGCAGATTGATTATCAAATATTTCAGCCCCCTGAAAATGAAGAAAATCTGTTCAATTTTAACTACCTGAAGATTTGATCCACAATTTTCACTTTTATGTGGCCCATCAGACATTACTGGTGCCACTTTAGAAAGTAGCTGATTTGGTCATTAGAACAGGAAGGAAAAAAACCTCTCACTTTTGAGACCATATTCCTTGTTGCTAGAGTAGGTTATACTACTTGGTTAAAAGATAATGAGTCATATTTAAATAATGTTAACATGCTTGTTCTGAAAGCTGAGAAGGCATCCAGGAACAGCACCAGTCAGCCTTCCTTGTCTTTGGGCTCCCTCCTTGCTGTTCTTCTGCTCCCTGTTTTACAAAAGAAAAAGAAAGCAGTCCTTAGCAGTCAGCCAGGATACATACCAGCCCAACCCTCACTTGCATTTCTATAGGGTATTGGTCACCTTGACAAAACAAATGATTTCATCAGGGCTTATTACCTGGAGGGCTTTTTAAGCATAAGCTGTTGCTGTCAGAGTCACAGGATCAGGTGTGGTTTCCCATTTGCTGGAATATGCAGCAAATAGGCAAACAGGCTCTCGGCTTTTTTTGGCTCACAAAAGCAAGGGAGTCCTTTGAAAGATCCTCCGTTTACCCAATCATCGCTTCCCCTTACACTGTACAGCATTATAATATTCTGACTGTGTAAATCCTCACATTTGCCTCCCTCCCTCTTTCCCTCAGTCACTCTCCCTCCCCCCTCCCAAGACTGCTGCTATCGGATCTGTGATGATATGTGATCTCCTGGATACAATCACACACACACACAAGTACCAGGCACTACTGCTCAGCTGAGCAAAATGTCTTTCTCTTAGAAGTGGTGCTCATCACAGCTTTCAAATCCTTGACGATGTTGCCATGCTTTCCGTTCTGCCTTCTGCCTTTTTCTGTCTTTGCCTGCCTGCTTTTCTTACCCGTGGGTCATTTTTGCCCTGCTGTCTGTAGCTGTATGGACTACCACACCATAGATTGCCGGGATCAAGGACTCCCAAGTGTTCCTAATCCATTTCCATTGGATGTACGGAAACTTCTTATAGCTGATAACAACATTCAGGCGATACCAGCTGATTTCTTTATATTTTATGGAGATCTAATCTATTTGGACTTCAGGAATAATTCCCTCACTTCTTTAGAAGAGGGCACTTTTAGCAGTTCTACCAAACTGGTGTATTTAGACTTAAGCTACAATAATTTAACGCAGCTTGATGCTGGGATATTCAGATCAGCAGAAAAACTGATAAAATTGAGCCTTGGAAACAATAACCTGGTGGATGTGGATGAGGCTGCTTTTGAGAACCTGGAACAGCTCCAAGTGTTAGAATTGAATGACAATAACTTACAAAGCCTAAATGTGGCAGCCCTAGAAGCGCTTCCCTCCCTGCGGACTATACGCTTAGAGGGCAACCCTTGGGTCTGTGACTGTGACTTTGCCAATCTTTTCAGCTGGATACAGGACAATGCATCTAAGCTTCAGAAAGGTAAAGCTTGGTGGCTTACAGTAGTGTGTACCTTTCTCTGTGTGTGTGTCTTGGAGGGAAGGAGGGTTCTTGGTCAAATTGTCTGTGTGCTGCCTGCAGTGACCCAAACTGCATTTTTGGTCAAACAGTAATTGCATGCTTTCGACAAATGAGTCCATTAAAATGGTGTTGGCTTCTTTTTGGGAGCAGGTCCTCCTCCCAGTTAAGAAATAAAATTTAAACATTAAGCCCTAATAATTTTGATTTACAGACTAAACTTACCTAGGCAGTGAAAGAGCCTTTTCAAATTCATTCAGCCCAGAGCTGGTTCTCTTCCAGATTTCATTTTCACTCTGGTAAATATATTTTCTACAATAAGCCCTTTGAGCAGCTAAATATTCTGTGCCAGCTCCTTAGGAAAACTGATTTATTTCTCATTTAACGGATCAGCTATAAGCTGCTACAGAAGAGTTAAATCTCCTGTTTTATGCAACTGTGGCTGTCAGCCCTTTCCTGAAAGTAATTTGTTGTGATACACTGTTTGAAACACTCTTCAGTAGCTTGATTTTGACTGCTTTCATTAAAATAGCACTGCTTCCAGTATTAGGAATAAATTGAAATGGCTCTGGAACACCCCAAAACGCAGGATATATAATTCTGTTGTTTGGGCCAGTAATTTGCAGAAAAGCATGAGCAAGAAATAAAAGTATTAAGACTGCCATGCATAGGGAATCCAGACTCTTGCTCTGTGTTTCCCACTCGACCCCAAAGCCTCTCTTAATCCAGCTTTAGCAAGAGATCATCTCACAGTTCATGTCTCCCAACAAGCACCAGGGCATAGACTCGTGTCAGCGAGCTGCCCAGCTGCTTGGAGAAGGCAAATGGCTTGGAGCATAAAACTTTCCAGAGAGTATATGAGTTATTACTTGGCCTGAAACTGCTGGTGTCTGGGCTGTGTTCAGGGGGGTATGTCTGTGCAGAAGATGGTGAGAACTGTAAGGCTGGGGGAGAAGAGCTCAAGAGAACAGGTTATGGCCAAGTAACTCCTGCTTTGAATTCAGGCAACAAGGGAGAAAAACACAGTGAGCCAACAAATTTCAGAGACCTTTTCTCTCCTTTCTTGATCATCAGAGTCTGTAGTCAGTTATTCAGGTTCTGCCTATGCTCATGACCTCGGGTAACATTTTTAATATACTCATCTAGGTTACCCTAAATATTCTTAGCTGTAAAACTTTGCTGTTTTAAGGAAGAAGTCACGTGAGGAAAAAATGTTGGGATTTTTCTTGTCTGTCTTGGTGAAACTTCCATCTTGATTCTTTCCAAACCAAACCTGGGGCTGTTCTCCCACCTTCCATGATGCTTTAGCTAAAGTTTGCTCTATTTGAACCAAGTGCTTGCCCATCTCTCATACTAAACATCAGTTTGATTTCCCTGTGCTTTCCATCTCCTTTAATGAACTTCTAGCTCCTTCCCCTTTATCCAGAGGCTGTTCAGTTTGACAGACTGTCCCAGCCCATCTCTCTTCTCTCTTCCACGCTGTCAGTATTTTAAAGCGTATCTGAACTTACGTCTGGAAATCTCAAGTGACTGAGCTTTCCCATGGTATTGCCAGTGTTCCCCAGTGTCTTGCAAGCTTAGGGAGTGGTTTCCTCACAGCCTTTTGTCTCATCCACAGTTGTGTTTCAGCCAAGTAGCTAAAAAGTTACTAGCTCATCCAGATCTTCCAAACTTTCATTTAGATTTGATTTGAGAAGACGAGGAGGGAAGGAGCAAATATTCCAAGTGGTAGGTTTTATGAGAGCTGTCTGCCTGACATGGCTGAAGCAAATGTTTTGCGTTTGTGCCCAGGAGCAAGTCCCCTGAAATCTTTGCAGCCAGTCATATTGGCGAGATCTAGTGCATGTATGCAGGAAAGTGCAAAGTCAGCAGTTTCATTGCTTGTTGTGAGCAGCTGCCACAAAAATACTGGTTGTCTCCTTTAATGAATTAGCAAAACATTATTCATAAAGGTGCTGGCAAAACTAAACCCAAAAAGAAGACTGTCTCAATGAGATTTTAAAACCATATGGCCACAACTGAGTGCCTTTTAAAACAACTTTTGGAAAGTCAGTGTAAAACTTAATTCTTAGAATTACGATTTGATTGCATTTTATATCCAGTTTTCAGTTTTTAATGATGTTGCAACTTTATACCCATTAGGAACTAATCACGTTAGTGTTACTTGTCCGGTTTGCTTGTCCAAAGCCAGGTTTGCCTGGCCTTTCCTGGGAGGGGTGGGAAGAGCAAGTGACTGAAAGAGTCGGCGTTCAGACTCCAGACTTCTGTACCATACTGCTGTAAGGCTGGAGACAAGTGTTCTTGCAGCAAACACATCAAGATAAGTAAGGCAACAGGCATTACGCCTGGAAATACAGCAGAAGCAAAGACAGGGATACATTTTCAGGGCCCAGGAAAAGAGCTTAATTATCCTGACTGCATGCTGCTGCTTTATAATTCTGCAGCAGCTCAAGCATCTGCATTGCATGGCCTATACAAATGGAAAACGGCAGGAAGGAAAAAAAAAAGTTGGCTGGTGTTTTTCTTCTCTTGGTTTTCTTTAAGAATAAACTGTGATTAGCAGTACAGAATGGTTCCCTGACAGATTGGAGTTCCCCGGCCTTTAAATGGCAGACTTTGTAACCTGGGGTTACTGAGAAGGGAAACGGTGTGGAAGGGTGAATGACAGTAAACTTGCACTAGTGGATCCCCAGTCCTTTCACGAAAAGTACAAAGCATTGCAAGGAAGCTAAAGGCTCTGTGCACCGTCTTACGCAGGCTTGGGATGCTTCACAATGGTTAGACAAGACCAATTTGATTTGAAAATTAGAGTTTTGTCAGTGTGAACTGGAATGTTGATAATTGATCCTGAAGTTCTCTACCTCTGTAATTAAGGTCTCTGGAGAACTCAGTGATCTGAACAAAAGCCATACTTCAACTCATTAGTTTTGCAAAAGCCAGGTCCATTTTCTTTCTGGCGTGCTGCCAGAAATAGCTTGTAAAGTTATAACTTATGCTGACCTGTCTGACTAGCTGACTGTAAACCCTCTGCCCAGCTGAGCTGCCTCTGCACCTCTAACATGTCACTTCACACAAACAGCTGGGGTTTGAATCGTTTTTACAGATCCCAGCATTTATTCATCTAACCCAAATTTCAAAATGAAGTCTTAATTGGCCGTAAGTGAATACTCTGACATGCCAGATTCATAGGCAGAGTTATGAAAGAAACTGCACTGAAAGTCTGGCAATTAAACTCAGCACTTTAAAACAGCAAACATATTTTTATACTCATGAAGAGATAGTAATATCTGCATTTTCATCATACTCCAAAACCAAACCACATCCCCCCCCCCCCCCTCCCTGTTTTGGTTATTAATTGGTTAAAACCAAATTAGTGTCTGTAGAGCAAAGTAGACAAAGGAACTGTGAAGATCACTGGAATGGTGATAAGTGGAGAATATATGCAGGTTGTTCTTTTTCCTAGAGAAGGTAAAGTATTCATTATGGATCAAAATGGTTAAGTTACAAAGCTTAAACAGATTTTCTGTGAGGTATGTTTGATTTTATAGGCATTTGTTACACCTGAATAGCAGCATGGTGGTCAGTGATTCATATTAAAGGCTTCCCATTAGGAGGAGCATGGAAATCAAGAATACTACATAATTTTTTAGAAATAGAGAAGTTGTTGTAAGATGTCTGTCCCTTGAAAGATAGGTGTAAAAACTTTCATGGAAGGCTTTACTGCATGGGGGGCACGCAAACTCTCAGAACAAACACACAACGTGAAAGATCAAAGATCTAATTTGGTCTTAAATGTATTAGTCAAAGGATTCAGGGAAATCATATATTTGAGCTGTCTGCTATTATCTTCTACCCTCTGCTTGCCTGTATTTGATCCATCTTCTTGAATTTTACAAAAAGCAGTTGACAAGGCTGAAGTTCTCTGACATGAGAACTGAAGAAAGAGGTGGACTCTTGACAGTAGAAATTAAGAAAAATATGATTAAAAGCAGGAGAGGTACTGAATAAAGGGAAGGATGGTTATAGGTTAAATTAAGTAATTTTGGGGCATTATTTGGCATTCATTTTTTCAAGGTCAAGAGTCACCTTGGAAATTTATTGCATTTTCTGCTTCAAGGGAAGCTGGAAATCCTACAAAAATACACTCAGCAATTTCTTATATTTTGAAGATCTTTAATCTGCTTTCAGAGCTTATTCTGTATCACATTTTATCATGGCTAAAAATGCACTTTCCTTTCTTGCTTCATCTCTTAACCTACTTTTTTTTTAGTAATACTGTTTGAAACTCTGGGCTTATCCAGCAAAAGGTTGTTACTGGTGCACATGACCTACAGAACTGAGTTGTGTGAACGCTTCCATTTCAGTATTTCAATACAAATGGCTTGAATGGAATAAATTTAGGTGAAAGGTGCTCTCTTAGTGCGTAGCACTGCAGAATATGTTCCTTGAACCCATCTGAAGATCCCATGTCAATGAAGGGATTGGATTCAGATAAATTGCATGTAACAAAAACTAGTACAAGTAGTCGGCAACGGCCACATTGAAGTACTTTGTAGAGAACTGTGACCGCATTTCTCCTTTCCGTCATTTTGCCTTCATTTTGCTTTTTACTTTCTTTCTTCTCAGTATCTTTGGAAAAACCTTTTTGGGAAGTTGTGTAGAGTTTCTAGGATTGCAAGAAATAGTTGGTTTCTATGTTTTTCATGCTAGATGCAATGTTTTCTTCAACCTTTTATGTTTAATACATACTCACAAAAAATTTTGCTGCCCTCTATTAAAACAGTAATAGAAAGACTTAACAATTTGATGAGAAGGCGTAGACTGAGCATTTTTATGGGTAACCTGTGTACAGTGATGTTTCCAGAAAGACTTGCAAAAATCATTCAGAATTGCCAGTGACAGAATTCCAAATAGACTTGTGCTGCCTGTGTGATAAATAAAGGAGACAGATGTTCTGAATGTTTGGAATTAAAGTAGCACAAGTTTAAGTGAGGATCAGTGCTCAGTGTTAGGCTTCCCTGTTACACACAGGATTAGTTGGCACAGTGTCAGTTCACCATCTTCCTGAATGGTAACGTTTATGTTCACACCACTACAAGCAGAACTGGTAAAAGAAGCCTGAAGAAGACAGAACTGGGTCCACGTGCAGAACTGTATCCTAAGCAAAGGTAACTGCTGAACTTTACTGGAAGAAAATTCATTAGTGGCAGCAAATCCCGTGTCACAGCACAAAGGCTGTAGTTGCCACCACATTTTCCTCTTCATTTGGTCACATGTTGCTCCACTTTGGGCAGTTGTGTGCGAAAGACTAAGATACTCGAAGGGGGTTTTGGTGCCAGTACTGATACAGGTGCCATTTAGCTACTTCCAGGACTTCTGTAGCTAGTACCTCCTCGATGTGGATGGATAGGTAAATTCTGGTAAAGTGGCATATTTCCAGACAAAGACTGTCTATGCAAAAGAGTAGGAGAGAAGTTTGGCGGTGAGAGGAGGCAGAAAAAAAAGAAAAAGCAGGTGACAATGAGACTGTAAGCAGCCTTCTGGAACAGGATGCTCAGATTGAATTCAGTACAAAAAGAAAGCGGTTTTGAGATTCAGAAGTGAATCAGTGTAGTGAGAAGAATGGATTGCTTTTTGTAAGCCTGCTTAGAAAGCTTGTGCCATGAGGGGATCATCTCTTGCTTCTTGGGCTGTTTCTATCATCCCATTCCAATCTAAGATGCAATACTAAACTTATTCTGTGAATAAAATAACATCTTACTTCACTAGTCCAGACCTTTATAGTATCCCTGGGGCTCACTGAAAATATTAAACATTGTCTTCAGAATAAAGCATCATAATTTCATGGTGGTACCAGTTCCATCTGACCTTCTAAGCTAACTAAAAGACAGTGAAACAACTGAGCATTTTGTAAGTCCTCTTGACTTACCATTCTTTATCAGTACCTGTTTATTCATCTGCTATGTAGAGAAGGTTGCCTTAACTTCATGCACTAATATAGAACCAGAGCAAGCTTCAAGTAAAAAGGACAGGCTGTTCTGTCCATTACAGCCGTGCAGTTCTTCCCCCGGTATCATGCACATGCTAGCACATCACTAATACGGAACATAATATCCTGTTTTTTTGGAAAGGAATTAAAAGCCTTAAGACATTTCACACATTCAGCAGCTTTTATTCTGTTCAAGCAGAAACTCCTAACAGAAATTAGATTCCCTAACAAGCGCATCAAATCTGTTTCTATATATATACGCATATATAAGTACATAATTTGATATCCTAGTCATTTTCAGTAAAATGATCTTACTGCCACTGTCTTTTCACTCTGTTTCTTCCATCTTAAGGTTTTTTGGAGTACTTCCATCTTTCACGGATTTGACGATGTGAGGACAGCATTTGCAGATGTGAACATGTAATGTTAAACTTTGTATTTAGACATTGAGGCAAAATGTTAAGTACCCTCTAACGTTGATCTGTGGGACTCTAGGGCACTTGGCCATAAAAAGTTTTATTTAGGGATCTAAATCTAGGCTTCGGGATTTTTTTAAGCCTTGCTGTTCTGATAGCTTGAGGCTATTTCCAATGAAATTTCATAACTCTTCAGAGGCAATGCCTCTCTCACTGCTTATTAATACATCTAATACATTAGTGACGGTGTTTAAGTAGACTGAAGAGAACTACAGCTGGAGGCAAAATACCATACAAGAAATAAAATGCCACATTTAAACGTTTCAAGTCTCTGTCAGCTACATTCAGCAATGTGAGAGAACAGCTAAATTCCACCCAAAAAGGCAAATACCAATCTTAGTTAAAAAAAAAAATAAATTTGCAATATCATATTATAACGCTCTTACATTTATTGTATAGATAGTTACAAACATCTCTGCATGCAGCTCACTTAAATATTTATGGCTTCAGGTATTTTTTTGGATGTATTTTCTATACATACCAGTATATGTATGAGCAGACATTTTCATTATCTCTTACTGTTGTACATTGCTGAATGTTAGGAAACATTTCTGTTGATAACCTGTTTTTTTGAACTCCACAAATACCCAGCAGAATTGAGGCCACTTTTTTTTTTTTTTTTTTTTTTTTAAACTCTGCATCAAAATTATAGATGGGAAATCTCACTGTGAGGGTTAACAGACAGACCATAATATCAACGTGATAATGAATTTCAGAAGTTGTCCAATAAGATACGGTTAGCCTAGGTACTGGAAGAAAAACAAGTCCAGGAATACACGTGGAGTCCTTCAAAATAGTGTCAGGTGACCCGGAGTAAGTGACAGCTTCTTGCTGCTTGTCTTTAGTTGAAGGAATATAAACTGAAACTCATGTTACAATATCTCATCGGTCAACTTATCTAGGGAAAATGCATGTCAGGTCCAAGGGCAGGCAGTTTCCATGGGCTCGATGGTCCGGCCGATGTACTGTTGGAAAATTTCTGATCAAACAGTACCTATGAGAAACGCGGTTCAATTATGGCTACAGAGTACTAGCAGGATGCTAATGAAACTTGGTATCTGGGGGTTTGTGGGTTTTTGAGATTGGAAGATCAGTACAGTTATGACTTTAGGGCTTTACAGCATTGTCAGTCTGTTTTCATTAATTTACAAGGAAATTATTAATTATTTGTATAAAGACTGGTTTGGGGCTGCATCCATTTTTTAAGAGCTTCAGTTTTACAGGGGAAGTATTTCAGCCTCTGCCTCTTCAAGAGAAGCAGGCCTGCAAACAGGCCTTTACAGAAACAAAAGTTGCAGCTTAATTGCTTACAATTAATTGTAAAGGTTTATGTGCTGGACTTCAGTGGAGTCATAATCCTCTGATGGTAAGGCATCTTAAAGTCATGCTGTTCTAAAACCTATTAGGGAATTTCATTGAAATAAACTCTATCTGTAACCCTCCTGCATCACTTTATAAACACAAGTATCTTTTTTTTCTCTTTTTAAAAACATGCCCCTCCCTTAACGTCATTGCTCTAGAATCCCAGCATTTTCATACTTCCCGTGTTGCTTAGGTGATCTATTCCTCAGGGTACAGCCCCATGTTTTTATCTTATTTTATTTTTTTAGTGTTGAGACAAGCCTATATAGAATCTAGCACCTGTCCCTTGACTGGGGCTTCAAAGCATTCCCTTTTTAAAAGCAAACAATACATTACAGCTTGCCAGTATGGTACATCTGCTTCTTCAGATGACGTAGCAGAAAGATACAGAGCGTGTGACATTGTCCTTGGGACAGCTGGAGTTATTACAGATAATGTGATGGCCCTGACCAAAATAGCATAAGCTATATATTTATAACACACTCACACTTGTTATTTCATCTACAGATTTGTTTGGTGTGAAGAAGCAGCTCTTAGAACATGTTGTGGGAACAATGATGTATATATGTATATAACTACCATCAAAATTTTCTTGCTGCAGCCAAGCACTAAATATCGAACTGCTTTGAGATAACCCTTACAAGAAGCCTGGCTGATTTTTTAAAAGAATAAATTGAACAGGTTCTACAGAATTAAAAAAAGAAATCAAACAAACTTTAACCACTTGAATGTTATTATTTTTTTAAAGTGTGTGAAAGTAGAGCACTAAGGTTAAATGGCACTCTCCTGTCCTCCGCAAGTCTTGGGGGTGGGGGGGGTCGGGTAATTTGATCGAGCCAATCTATATGCAACAGAATCACCCAGAGGAAAAAAACCACACCTTATAATTAACACTGATCACTTTATAGAAGCCATTCCTCTGTTCATTGTTCATTCAGAGGGTGTATGATGACCTGGGATTAATTCCCGCCCAAGCAAAGAAAAAAAATGGAACTATTGCTGGGCACGAATGTAACAGGACGGGTTGAGTATAGAAAACATCAGTTCTCCACATGCACTGGATTCTCATGTGATAAGGGCAGCCTACTTTTAAATAATGTAAAGAAAGTAATGTATTGCTGTGGAAGGAAGCAGATGAAATGGTATTGTTCATATGTCATCTTAAGCAGACGTGTATATGACCTTCATGTTACGATGTGTTCAGGTAAGCAGTCAGAAGCTCTGGTGTAATAACCACTGAAGTAGCTTTGGGAGGAGAAATTCCTTGTGCTACCAGAGATCCAGCTGCTAATCTTAGTACTGTCACAAATGAACAGTCTGTTCCAAATTCTCTTTGGAGTTGAAAGAAAAGCTTCCGTTAACTGTACGGGGGTTTGCAATAGTGTCACAACACAGCAAAGAAAAACATTCACTGAACAGGATGGACTAGTAAAAGTTCCTCTCACCCTCAGTCACTGGCATTGCTTCCACTGAGCTCTGCAGCCCTCCTAGGTTGCCTCCTGCACGATTTTAGCAGGCTGCCTTGTGTGTGCATGGGAGAGGTCAGTTCATTCCTGTCTTGTTGAAAAGATGGTGCATACGCAGGGTGGCTGAAACTGTAGCTGGGAGCTAGCCAGGCGTCTGGACTGGCCCTTGCTTTATGATGCTCTATTTTGCCTATTGGCATCTATTTTTCTCAATGACTAAGAATTCTGCAAAAACTTGAAGCTAAGCTAGCACATCGGAGTTTCACAGAATAAAGGGAGTAGAAAATTCCCATCTAATGTATTTGGTTTGAGAACATGACCTAGATTCCAGTACCCATGGCTACATGAAGAGGAGCTTTTTTATTTCTGGTTATTGCATAATCAGACTCAAAATCATTACAGTATGCTGATTCTCATAGCAAGAAATACTCTCTAAAGTGACTTAGTATGTTGCAGATTCTTTTCTATTTGTATTCTGTGTGTTGTGATGTTAGGTGAAAGCCTTTGGGAAACAGGAATAGAGCTTGCAGTCTGCAGGCTCAGTTTTCACCCGTAGCAAAACTGCTGCTGGTAATAGTAATGGATAAGTGGTCTCTTTTCCATCTCTAGGATCCCAGGCAAATACTGCCATACTAAATTATTTCTAGAGGCAAGGGCTGCAGTATGTAGAACTTCTTAGTTTTCTTCTGGAGTCTTTTTTGCTTTGTCTCTTTCTTTTTAATATATTATTTTTCTGCTTCCTTATGGAAGCTTAGATCTGATACTCCAGCTCATCAAGGCTGTTCCAGTGTGGAGATACTTTTAAAAGCTGGCAGGTGAGGACACTAGAGGATTTCTTTTGCAGTTGGCAGAAACAGAAAAAGTTGTTTATGGTCACCTGTGCACTCTATAGACATGCTGCAAGTATGGCTCAGCTGCTGTGAAAGCAGCAGTTCTCATGAGGTCTCAACAGAACAGTTTTACAGAAACACAGTTCTGTGGAAACTTGGGTTTTCTTGTCCTTGCTACAAGAAATGAAATTTAGGTGCCATATTCACTTGGACCAGGCTTTTTGGCCAAAATACTGCAGTGGTCTTTTCCTATTAGCAAGGATCTTCCTCTTCAAATGCATTTGTGATATGTTAAATTCATTTTCTTGCTTTTTCTACACAACAGCAGTAACCGCTTTGATTACTGTCAACATCACGTTGATTCACTGAAAACTGTTTGATTTTTAAGATCTGACTAAAAAGGCAATCCCAGCCTATGGCTTTTCACTTCTCTCTGATTTCTCATGATTTTGAATAGGGAAGGATATCCATCTGTGTCCCCTTTCGCTTGTTACTCTCATTAACCCCTAGAATTGCTATTCCCAAGTTGTGACAAAAAGAAAACACAGACTCAGTGAACAGCTCTCATTTCTTTCAGTAGAAAGGTTTGTACAAAGAGCTCTGTTGCAGGCTATAGAGCGCAGTAGTATGTACTTCCTCCAGCCATCTGTGCACTTCCAGGCACACTCAAATGCTCCAGTATGGCAGCTTGTATACGAGACATGGTGCCTATGAATACTGCAGGTTGCAAAAGCCTCAGAGGATGCTTGAAACTGTGCAGCTCCTTTACCTTCTGGTCCAGTTCCATGGACAGGGGGTTTCAAAGTCCTGCAAAGCAAGTTGCCTCACCATCTGGTATGCATTGCCAGCACACTCCAGGCTCAGAAAAAAAATGCAGCATGTATTCAGGTGGCAGTTTGCCTAGAGGAAACCATTCAGCCTTGGACATGCTGACTGTTGTCCTGTTCTGCTGGCAGCTTTTATTACATTGTCTGTGAGAGGCAGCATGAGAAAGAAGGAACATGACAGAACTTTAGGCAAACACAACAGATAGAGGATGGCTTTGAGGGATCGAAATTTAGTACAGTCATCATTGCAAGGTCAAGTAAGTCAGGGTGGTAACTGGATCCATAGTAGACTTGGCTAAAACTCCCGCTCAAATCAACATAACAGCTGAGCTGGATCCAGAAAACCAGTCAGGTTTGCACCACTTGCCCTAGCAGCCTGTGTTTAATAGTAAAACATCATATGCCATAGCTGTTCAGCCACGAGAAAAATGGGATTCACAAAAGCTAAGGAGATCTTACCATCACACATTCCTTATTTAAAGTGACTTAATGGTTATGTGGTAGAGCTGTGTGATGGAAGTGCCCTAGACATTGTGTGCCCACAGCAATGTAGAGTCAAAACCTGGGAGTCCATTCTGTGATCATTAGCAGACAAAGAGTAAAAATGTATCAAGTAAGCCAGCAGCAGTTCTAACATCATTAATACATAAATCTTTTATTTTGCCTTTACGTTATATCCTTAATAGCAAGATAAAAGCTCTCTTGCTAGCAGCCTTACAGACTTTACTTCAGTATTGTTCCGTTCTAGCCCTGTTAATATACTTTCCTGATTTTCCCCTGTTGTGAATGAAGAGGGAGTTGGGCATATGCAATGAACTCTATGCTTTTATTGTTTAGTACCAAACTATATTCTCACCAGTTTTTTAATTTTGATTTTTTTTGCTTTCACTATGAAGAATGCAGCTCTAGGCGTTCTTCAGTAATACATGGGGGAATAACACCAGCTAGCCTGCGTGTCCTCATGACAGAGAGAAAAGGTGAAAGCAGGGCATAGAAAAACAGTTATCTGTTAAACTTGAGCTTTTGTTTTGACCAGAAGAAAAAGACAATTGTAGTTTTGGAACTACATGGAACAAAGCAGTGTAGGTTTTTCCACATCGAGGTGTGGAAGGAACTTCAGAATCCTTGTTATCCTGTTTTGCAGTCAGAATTTCTGTTCAGATGGGGTAGCTGGGAAGTGATTTCAGGTCTCCAGATTTAGATGCATCCAGGGTTCAACATTTTTTTAATTATTTTTTTAAAATCCTCAAAATCATCGTCCTAGGTCACATGTGGCCTCCTGGAAGACTGAAGGTGAAATAACTTTATTTCCAGGAGCCACTCAAGGGAGTTATGTTATGGCTTTTGGATAGCAACAGATTTTGTCCCTTTTTTCCCCCTGAATTTTGTAAAAATCCATAAACCTAGAATTAACCCTAAAACTTTGCTTCAGCCATTCGATCTCTGACTGGAGCAACAGAAGGATTCGTCGATATTCTGCTGATTTGTTTCCCTTTCCTCTTCTTTGCAGGTCTCCATGAAATCCAGTGTTCCCTGCCTGTAGAAAATAGAAGAATCTTTCTGAATGAATTATCTGAGGTCAGCTTTAGTGAATGCAAATTTAGTTTGTCATTGACGGACCTTTTTATCATCATCTTCTCTGGAGTCGCAGTCTCCATTGCTGCTATTCTATCAAGCTTCTTCTTAGCAACCCTAGTACACTGCTTCCAAAGATGTGCTCCCAGTAAAGATGACGATGATGATGAAGACGACAGTGAGGACTGAACTTAGTCTATATACTTAAGTTTCCCTGGTTTATAACTTACTAGATCATCAGCCAAAGGCTAGGAAGAAAAAAAGTAGAGTAAAAGCTTTAAACATGAATTAAATGAAATCACAATGTGTAAAGATCCCTTCTAATCTCATGATGGTCACAGGTAGGAACTGTAGTTTGCATCTGAGACTGTTAGCTTCGCTTACATATGTAACCTGATGCAATGAGACCGGGTTAATTTCTATGATGCCTAATCAAACACTGCATTTAAATTAGCAGATTAGAGGGAAAAGGGGGAAAGAAAAAAAAAAAGTTCCAGTGTTTTAAAAGACTAACACATCTTCCAGATTGTCCTGATGAGATGCAGATTGCTGTAAGTGCTTAATAGGCTTGTTCTAAATACACTTTGAAAAAGACTGCCTAAATGGAGGCATTTCAGCTGGAAAATACAGAAGAAATTTAAAATAGTGTCCCTCCTAGATTTAAGTGGCGGGAGATTCTATTAAGCTCACACAACTTTCTAAGTTACAAAATGCAATTAGATTAATTCCTAGAATTGTAGAAACCGTTATAGGAAGGTTGGCATTTTTCTCTAGAAATGCAAATGTTCTCTATAAACATTCATCCTCCATTTAATAACAGCAGTTGCAAGCATCATTCAGCCAAAAAATTTTTTTTCTGGAAGTGAATGTAATTCTAGGTTTGAGTCATCCACTGCAGCTGCCTGGCACCTCTTTGGTCATGGCACAAATACTAAATATAACATTCTTTTGCATTTTTAGATGCAATGAAGTAAAGGATTTCCCTTCCCTGTAATGCTAGGCACAAGTAACTCTTGCAGCATCCAGTCCATTTAGTTATTTTCAAACCCTAAGGGCTGTATTCTGCTACTGATTATACTAGAGTAACAACAACTGCAGTGAACACCATGATCCAAATTGGCAACTGTATAAACAAGAGTGGAATCTGGCCCACGAGGTTTCTGACTGTATTATAAATTTGTCGAAACTTGAGCTCTTCTGTATAATGGTAGATATTTTTCTTAAAATTAAAAAAGACATTTATTACAAGAGATTTTTGGAATAGTGCCGGACAGCTTTTTAGGATAAGTATATTTTTAAAATATTTGTAATGGAAATATTTTTTTAAAGCTCTGTGTATTTAAAGTATTATCTAGAGTAGCTGTGAGGGCTTGAAGTAATGAATAATATAGTAATAAACAATCTAAGGATGGTATGCTATTATAAAAGAATTAGATCTGATAAAAAGTAGCATCTATTTAACTACTGTAAATGCTATTATTTCTTTAAAAACACTCTGGTTAAAATATTGCCTTGCTCAGTTAATATGAATGGTCTTTTATGGACAGGTAGTTCCAAATCTCTTGTATCTGTTGTACTAATTGTTCAGGCAGACAGGGTGAATTACGGCGTGTGCGTTAAGGGGAAATACGGTGCAGCAGGTAGGGCACACGGGTAGGACTCCATGCTCCCGATGTCCCCATCGAACAGTGATCAGGTAGAAGACCTTCAGCAAATCACTATCTGTCTCTGCCTCAGTTTCCCTACCTATGAAACGAAGATCATCATAGCTGTTTATCTGTTCAAGTGCTTTGAGATGTGCGGGGGGGGCACTATATTGGGGCTGCGTATAATGATTATCTATGTTAGTCTGAAGCAGATGTTACGCAGTAGGTCTAATTGAACTGTTACCAGTATGACCAGTATGACTTCACTGACATCAGTGGAGTTACTCCATTGGCTGACAGAGTTTGTAGTGGAGTTTGCGCCATGCTGAGGTCAAAACCGGGACAGGAGTGTTTATTTCTGTTAGCTCTACAGCTTATTCAATGCGACTTAATGCTACCATTGTTAAGATTATTATTTCTGAAAACACATTGAAACAGAATTAAGTAGGACAGTGAGAGGATATTCTGTATCAATACTGTCTTAGTCTATTCTGATTCTTTCAAGCAAAATGAAATGATATGTTTTACACTGTGTAGTGCCATGATTATAAATAACACAAATATATTTATAATTTCAACATGGGCTTTCATGTTTATTTGTATATGGGTATGAAAAAAGGAGAAAAACTGTGCCTGATTCTCTCATCACTTATAAACAGGGTTTTGCAGTATGGCTGGAAATATGCAGCTTGTTGCCCCATGCAGTTGCTGAAGTATGCTCCCTTCGCAACAAGTTACGGATACGTTACCAACAGTTTTATATTTAGAGCTGTGCAAATTGTTCAGTCATGGAAGGAGAAACTGGGTCACACTTTTTTGTCTGCAAGTGTTATTATGGACTCAAAACTTAAACCAGTTAGCAAAATGATTTGTCCTACCAAACTTTTCAGTGAGACATCAGTGAATGTTTCAGCAAATGTCTACCCTTCCTGTGGTAACAAAATTATGGTTTTGTTTTATTATCCTGTAAGGCTAATTGATTTTGCAGAGGTCACACCTCAAACTCAACTATTTTGACTGGGTTCTGCTCTTACTTGCAGGTTCATCCTACCGTGGTGCCTCAAACTGAAGATCTAGATTTGTTTATAGTTTGTAGCTTTTTGTTCAACCCACCATAAAGCACTGGTTGTATTTGGAACTTAGCACCCCTCAGAACAGCAAGGAACAGACCAAGCTGACACCCATATAATCCAGTGCAAGCTGAAGAGCAAGGTTTAGTAAAGCTTTATTTATGAAGCTGCCATTCTGGATACTCCATCACATCAAAGTGGTTTTGCAATGTATGTTTTCTTCCAGATAAGAAACTTTAATCATATTTTCCCCTATTAAGTAATGTATATTTCATAAGTATTGAACTCATCCAGTCAGTAATATTTAGTCATTGTAAGCATCAGCAGTTACCTACTATTAATATTGATTTTGCATTATTCTAATTGCTAGTAAACGAGACAGAACATGGATTAGTTCTTACTGAGATTTTTCTTATTTTATATACTCTTCAGAGGAAAACATTCTCCTGTTGGAATCTTGCCAGAACTAGTGATCACCACAATGATCCCCTGCAAAACTTTGAAAGCAAACTTCGTCATGAATAGGAAGCGGCCTGAAGGCTGCATTTATTATTGCAGTTTTACCCCCACAAAGGTAATAACATGCAGGTAATCCCAGTTCCAGCTTTGTGGACATGGGAAATGTTCCTCTGCAGGGATGCTGCTGTGGGTGGGATCCAGTGAGCATGCACTCCCTTCTCAGACTGCAGTAACCCCCGTTAAGATTAGTGAAATTACAGTGGTGCCAAGTGTAAAAGCTGAATTTAGCTCCCTGTGCAATACATCGCTAGCTCAAGAAGCGCTGCCTGTAGGCGATTATAAATGTGCAGTGGAAAGTTTGTCTTAATTTACGATTTTCCTTCTAAAATGACTTTATTTTCGTGGTGGTATCTTTCACTGTCAGAAGTGAGCAGACATTTTACCTGCTTCAAGGGGAAGGAAAGATCCTATGTGTGACCCAAATAAAATGTTGCAGGCTGAAAGAGCCGGGATGCAGCTGTCACATTGCCTGCAGCTATGTCTCCTTGATGAAATGCTGGATCTTGGTATGTGCGAGGATCCAAAAAACGTGCAAAGAAGGAAATCTGCATGATGTAATTGAGATAGAGTCTGACTTTTAAAAAGTGTGAGCATTGGTTTAAAACATCTCTGATCCACAGAATATTAAAATAAAGATCACCTGAAGCAACTGTCCAAACCTAGCATTTCACGCTCAGCCAGCCAGCATCTTTTTGAGGCAGCTTCAGTCCTGCTGTGATTCTTACTTAGATGTGAATATTAATGGATTGTTTTCTAGAGCAGCATAAATTGCATTGGGAAAGTACCTGGAAGGGACGGTTCTGGAAGCTCGTAAAGGGGCACCCACTGCTTGTCTACCTCAGATACATAGTAGGGAGTGACCCATTGTACACTGACAGCTAAAATTTAGTCTGGCACACTTAGAGAGGACCAAAACGGTCTCATCTTTCAGCTGTGGGAAGAACCGTGTGCAGTCACCTCTTTATCTGGGTAGGATGTACACACTTGTGCGGTAGGGAGAAGGGGTGTGTGTAACAATACTAGAGCTTGCTGTAACTATCACCCCTGTAGACAGCCTCAGTTGGGACAGCTGAAGCCTGGTGGGGATGCTGAGCCTGAGGCAGTCCATCCTTAGCAGAGTTCCTCTGTGCTGGCTTTCAGACCTATGGGAGCAACTCTACAGAGGACCTTGTACGGATTCCACGTGTGCTGCCTACCTGCTACGTGAGTAAATGACTTCAGTTTCCAGAGTTGCTAGCTGGCACATTTCTAAGTTCAGCTCATGGCCCCCAAAATAAAGGGGTTTTGATAGTGTCCAAATCTGACTGTACCTGCTAGAGAATGATCTTCTCACTTGTGGTGTAACTTGTTTTATTGACCACTAGTGGCAACTGAGACGCTTTACTGTGGAGGTAAGTCATTGTGATTCATTGTGGTGAAGGAGATGTCAAAATGCTGAATCTTTTCATACTCTTTCCAAAAATAAACCAAAATATACATTAGGAAATTAAATTTCTTGGAAAGCAAGATCTGCCATGGACTCGGAGTGCCAAGCAGCCTGTAATATGCACGAACCACCAGAAACCTTCACTTTGTGTCCTGTCTGTTAACATTGGAGCAATACAACCTTGTTGTAGAATTGTAGAAAATAGCTATGGAAGAACCTCAAATACATCATCTAATGATAGCTGAAGCTTCATAATGAAAATACTTTTGTTTTCTAATCAAATTCCTGCTCTCATCTTGCCATCATCTTCCCCGTCGTGTCTTGGTTTCTGTATCTTACTATCTTGACTGTATCTAGAACAGAATCTCAGTTTGGTGTTAGCTCTGAATGGCACAGCAATACAAGCCACCAGCAGCAGCAACCTACCAGCAGACTAGGAAAAACGGTGCTTTGTTTATGCTGACCAACCATCCATCTGTGACTGTAAAAAGTTAGCAGGAAAAAACTATGGAATTTTAAGCTGACAGAGAGAGCAACAGGAGACCTTCTGTTGCAAAGCAGAATGCCTGAATTATGTGTCTCTCCAGTTCCCATCAGCTCTCCCACCCCACCCAGAGCTCCACGAAGCCATGAGAAATTGTGTAACATTGGGTTAGCAGCACATAATGTGCTTTTTTGGGGGCTGTCAAAAAACATACGAGTAAACACTTCAGAGCAGGCTTCTGTTAGTTTTGTGGGAAGTGAAAAGTTTGCAGGGAGGTGAGCAGCAAATAAGGAGTGAAGCAGCTTGGGCCAGAGTTGTTCAGTGGAGTCAAATTTGCTTCAAAGCAGCATTGTTTGGATCTCAGAGCCGCTTTTTCACCAATTTCTGTTAGCAGTTGTGAGGTCTAAAGGTTAGCCAGTTCACAGCCAGGTATGAAGTAGTATAGTCTATTTCAAGCAGAAATTGATGTCAGTTGAATTTCTAAGGTTTACTGCTCCCAGCCAAAGCACAATTTGCCTATTTAAAAGCTTTAATTCGAATCTGAAATGTGATATGTCACTAAGTAGGCTGTACAAAAATCTTATATCAACTCAGAACTGAGAAAATAAAAAACGTCCATCCAGATAGTGGTGCTAGCAAGATATGCTTCAGTTGTTTTGGTATGTGAGGTCATTCTTCCAAGCTCGCATATAAGCAACTGGATTTTGACTCTTCCATGCTCCTCACCAATAGCTAAGCAAAGAGCAGGATACGGGCATTGTGCACCACCTTGGAAACTCCCCTTAGCTGGAAGAAGAAGCAAAAAAGAATTGAGGATTGAGTGGGACATCCAGCTTTGTGACCTTCGCTTAAAATCTAAATGTGATACAGTCCAGCTAACTTGACATTCCAAGGCGTAGCTTGCTGCTGTTGTGTGGGGGGTTTGCTCTTTAATTAGGGCAAGTGTTGAAAGACTTTGCAGTAGAAATAATGTTTGGTCTTCATGGTATTTAACAGGGAATGAAATGACTGTGAAGATACTTCACAAACAGTTCTAGCCTATTTTTGTCCACCAGTTTTTCTCAAATTGAGAAACTGTCACTCTCTTAAGAGTGGATTAGGTTTGCAATCTGCAGTTGGTTAAAGCATTACTCTTTATCCTTTGAAGATCTGGCTTCAGATGTGAATTTGGGTCACAGGAGGAAATGACCAGAATAAATCCCTTAAGGTCATTCTGGTCAATTGGGCAAATGCACAGAGATGCTCTTACTAACAATGCGAACTGTATGCTTGAAGATGGGAAAACACTTCTTTGAACTGAGTGATATATAAATATATTCTAGAAATACTTTCTCATAGAGTAACTTGATGTTGAAAATTCACAAAATCCAATTATTTGTTTCCAAGAGTGATATAATATTGTGAGTGCAAAGTTAGATCTATTGTCCACATCTTAAAAAAAATATGAAAGAATTGGAAGAAAAAACTGGTTTAGAGATTATTCAGTTTGGAATGGCTTTTTTTTAACAACCAAATTAAAATAAACCCTGCGATGCAGGATTTTAAATGAAAGCAGAAAGTGTTCTAACCATAAACTCATGAACATGATACTGTATGGCAGGAAAATGACTACAGATTTAACATAGTCTAATTTATATCCTTCCTTGAGGGAACAAAAGTCATTAGGCTGAGAATTTTGTATTGTTTTCAGAGGAAAGATTTAATGCAGGCTAATTTCTTCAATATTGGTGTATAGGTTGCAGATTATCCATCACTGAGTAGTGTGAGCTTTGTGAGACTGTGAGTGCTTCAAAGGGAGTAATTGCTTTCTGGTTAACGTGGAGTACGTTTTGACAAAAACAATTGTAGTTGTCTGTTGGCTTCGATTCTGATTTCACTACTAAATTATTTGGGATCTGGTCCTTATCTGGCAAAGATTGGGAGGACTCCATTAACTTTACTACTCCGATATGCTGGTTTACCTAATGAAGATACTGCCTGGATAATAGAAAGTCTGCAGTCATTCATCTGTTTGTGTTATGTTTTCATACAGAAAGGAAGAAAATCACTCTGCGTGGGCCTTTTGTAGTGGTGATCTGCATGTATGTTGGTAACCTGAGTTTGTGATTTCTGCATTGGAAGGTGAATGCTAATTTTATTCAGGATTATAGGTGGCATTATTCGGAGGTTGCAGACATCCTGTGCAGAGAGGCCGTACAACTTTTCCAGATTCTTTCTGGATTCAGTGGTATTGCTCTCTGCTCTGTGAAAGGAGGATCTGACCCTGCTTACCAAAACCTGACTGCAGTCTTGTGTATCTCAGGCAGCAACAAGGAGGTTGCCATTCTAAGCACACTCCCTCAATCTAATAACCACTGTACATCTATGTCCTAGTTTGATGATGGATTTATAGTGAATGTCTTTAACCTCAGTGTAGCCATCTGCTCTGTGAAGCAAGCTGGCACTCCAAAGCCATTTTTTGCTTCAAAGTGTCTCCTTGTAGTCTTACAGAGCAAATAGTGAGTCATCTCCTCCCACCAGCGTACAGCAGGATTGTAACCCAGCTCAGTGTGAATGCCCAGTAGGAAAGACAGGTTGCAGAGAGTTCCCCAGCCAAATACAGTAATAACCTTTGTGCTGAGGAAAATGAAGGCTTGTCAGAGTAAGCAGTGTAGACGTACATATGTCCTCAGCAGGGGCTGTAAAGGGGGCTGGAGTCATGATTACGTTAGCCAGACATGTTGAGGGGTCATTTGTAGAATCTCCTTGGTGGTACGGTTATGTAAAGACAGGCAGGCATTTTTGGGTGAGCCTTCTTAAAATGCAGAGGGCAGAGAAATCAGATGTTTCCTAGTTTGTTGCATCTGTTTTACTGAAGACATCAGAGCTATGTATTACTGGACATGGGCACCAAACTTTAGCATTATTTCTTCTCAGCTGAACCATGGAGCAATGACACACTAATCTCTTGAGGGGTGTGTTAGGTATGGGAATGTTTAACTCCTGTGGTGTATAAAGAGAGGGATTTTCTTGTGCATAGGATTGATGATCCGAGTAAAACACAAATCTGAGATAATAGCTTTGTCTCTGCCGTGGTGGTATGATTTATTTCTCCAAATGTTATATGAAATTATAGGAATTTTAGACTGATTGGTTGGTTTTCTTTTGGTTTAAGATTGTCTTGGATATAATAGAGATATGTGGAAAAGATTTTAAGATACTGCTACCTCATTTTCATCCTTGCAGCATCACTGGTGCAGCTTGTATGCAGTACATGTGTACGGTAGCACTTTGGCATAGTGTTGCCTATAGTGCTTTATATACCCCTTTCACTGTATGACATGCACAGAAGCTGAGGCTTAGCACAGTTTCTCTGTAAAACCCATGGTCACACAGGGAATTGGTTCCAAAGCTAGGTTTCAACAGAAAATAATAGTTTTTAAATTTATCTATTACTCTACACCTTTGAATCTTTGATAACCTGTTCTAAATCACGTGGCTACTGAAGAGAAGATGCCCACTGACCCCCTACCGTATGGGCTTTTATCAAGCAAAATGCCTTTGGATTCTTCCAAGGACATATGGTCTATGTATTTATTTAAGGAAAGCTTGCCATTCAGTTAGTTGCCCGTTTGCCCATCCTGAAGGTCCATCTGTTCTTTTCTGAGATGCAGGAACTGAGATTTCACTGTCACCAAGAGGCACTATTCCTGCGAGCCTCCATCACATACCTCTTTGCAGTGCAGTGAAGCCCCTGGCGCACATCTACAGGCAACGGGGGAAACCCAGTGCTTATTCTACTTTCGAAGTCCTCCTTTGCAGTTCCTGATGAACTTCGGTCCTTGCCTGTTTCATATCTATGTCACCATAGATTCCTGAGACTTTATTCTTAAACTTTGATGGCAACTGTCCATTTTTCTATTTGACAGGATGGCTCAGAAAGGGAGAGTGTCAGTGAGGGCAGTCACTTTCATTAATGGAAATAATTTTGGGGTTATTAAACTGATGTCCACCTCCCTACTGTTAGCAAAAATGAACCTTTGCCAAGTCTCCAGGATTTTGGTCTGTCTTCTATTGCAGCACTAGAAAATTCGGAATGTCCAATCTTAATGGAAACGTATAAGAAGCTTTGTCTCATAAAGTGATGCTTAAGACTTGTCTGTCGGTTTTTCCATGTTCTTTACTAGATGATCCCCCCTGCTGCCACCTTCAGATGAAGTGATTTAAAATGGATGGGATATTAAAGCTTTAAGATAGGGTTTTAAAATAAATTAAATGCTATCAGGACTGTAATAGTAACAGCTGTTGTGTCCGCCAGCTGGATGGTAGACTTAATCACTCCATCAAATCCCACTTTCTACAGTGCTGCACTTGTTTTCTCTACCTCCTGCCCTTCCACCAAAACCACAGCAGAAACTCAACAGAGGGATGCTTTGCTGTGGTCCATAGCTGGCTCTGTCAGAGCTGTGGAGGGAGAAATCTCGCTCTCTGAATTGGCAGCGCAGCATGCACCGTGCAGCTGAGTCTGCCCTACCTGGAACGTGCTTTCTAAAGTCCACAAATCAGGAAAGAACAAGAGCTCAGGCTTAAACCTGTGCACACACTTTTTATTCCCTATCTGCAAGATACAGGTAGGAATGTGCTGTTCAGCGCATTGCTATATACTCTTACAGCCATAAGCTGGGCATTTGGGAATCTGCTTTTGCAGATGTTGGAAAAGAAGCTCCGAAGGCCAAAGTCCTGTCTTCTGAGCCTGCTACTTGTAGTGCTGTTTTTCAGAGAGAAGGAACTTCTGTGTTCGGTATGGGAGTGAATATTAACGATGTTAAATATACTCCATTAATGCTGTTGCTTTGAAGAAAAAAGAACTTGTCGCTGCTGACTTTTAGGCTAGCACTATCACTCAAAGCAGCAGTTCCAGGTACCACCAGTTCACCTGTCGAAACTGATTGGTGAAACAAATTATTTCCAACCGCGTCATCTCAGAAAACAACATGGGGTTTCAAAATGTCAGATTTCCCTTCGACTTTGACATAAGATTTAGATAAAGTCTAGCAGAAGGTTTCCTTTGAGACGAAACTGAATTTTTTGGTTGACAAAAATTAAATTTTTAGTCGTACCTCACTTGCTTAAAAGAGCCATTCGAAACTATTTGTAGTGAAACTGAAAACACTATTTGTACATCAGCTACCAAATAAAGAAATTTATTATTTAGTCAGGTGTGGGTTCTGACTCCCAACAGTGCAGCTAACTTAGTGCGCAGCCGTGGACAAGGCAGTTACCCTTTCTATGGTGTGTTTATCCATCTGTAAAATGGATATGATGCTACTTACCTGCCTGACACAGCCGCACAGAGGCTTGGTTTTTAATCAAGCTCTGTTAAAACACTTTAAGCTCCCTATATAAAAAATGCACAGAGACGCAAAATAGTTTTATTGTGATACTATTGCTTTTATAAAATATACATTTCCAAGAGTAATATATGGTGATCTGTATCAGCGTTCTAGAAGTAACATCAGAAAGGGAAGGAAGTCTCAAGAAGTGTGAGATGTACTGGGATGGAGTACAGACTTTCTGACAGTCTAAGGTTCCTTCATCCCTATTAATTATACATGTTGAGCAACTTGTTAATGCATTTCTAAATACATGTTGACACACGCTCAGACCTCCAACCTGGCAGGCAGTCTTTTGAATTAATTTAACCCCAGGATCAGAAGGAACTGGACCAGGTAGTTGAAGGCATTTCTGTAACAACCAAAGTAGACTATTATCAATGAAACAGATTTCCTGGGTCTGTGAGTGAGAACAGGAAGTAATGGTACACCTTCACGGGAGCTCGGTATGAATAATTTCTGTAGAAGGGCCTGGCATTACATTTCAGGCTGATTGTCCATGGAATATGACCAGGTATCATTTTTTATGTCATTTCTCTACCCACTATGACCTCCAGCAGTTTCAAAAATAATTATGAAAATACTTAATTTTACTAATAAAGTGCTTGAGTTATTCAGGAGTTATGCTTATGGTAAAATATAATTGTGTATATTTAACAGCTAACAGAAATAGAAACCAATGATTAATTATATTTGAACAGATTGCCTAATACATGCTACAGTATTCAAATCTTACCTAATATTTTTAAGAAAATTTGACACTGTGTGCTTTGCAGGCACAAAATTACTGTAATTACTGTTCATTTCCACAGCAGTGGAGATGCAATGTTTGAAGTGCAGTTCTGCTATGCGAAGTGGCTGCATATGCAGGTTTGTGAGGTTTCCCTCTTTGTGCCGCCTGAGAACCTCAAACCACACGTGCGTTCTTTACCCAAGAATTGAGAACAGTACAGCCTGCAACTTCCATAGACCAAATTGTGGCAATTTCTTGAGTCTGTAGATGAATAAGGTCATAAAGAACACATGCCTCAATATGATGTGAACCTATTACAGGGGATGCAGTGCTCACAAGATTTCTATTGTCTCTTTCAGAGGCATTTAGAAAATTAGACTTTCCAGATAAAAAACTGGAGTGGTCTAAATTAAATAAAAAGCATTACTGGAAGAGACATCCACCCTGAGTGTCAAAACTATGACATTACATTAGTTTGATTATTTTACATTGCTGATTCATTCACAGGGAAGTCCCCCTAAAGCATCTAAATATCACAGTGGGTGTCTCAGACATTTATAAAATGAATTCTTAAAATAACCAAATGACTTAAGCAAACACTTTCTGAAGTAACTATTGATTCTGAGTGTGCGAGCTGAGATATCCTGAGGAACCTGACCTTAAAGTGCTGAGCACCTACTGTCTGGGAAGTGCTAAAAATTGGGGGCATCCAAATAACTTCAGTATGTTTGAAAGTGCTAAATCTTAGGTTTAGCATTACCTCTTTACCTGAAGACCAGATCTCTTGTATAATATGAGTTCCTGTGGAGAAAAAAATTTAAAGATGTAACCTGAGACATTATAGCCATTACCGATATTATGGCTCTGGATTTTGTTGGTTTAGTGCGTTCTTTTTCCCTCTTCCTTTTCCTTCCCATGCTGTTCAGAAATATCCTGAACAGCTGTAAAGGTTAAAGCTTTATCCACCAAGATATATTTTCTTCAAGCACAATGCATTTAATCCATAGCCCAAACAATCCAGCAGTATTAAGCCTGTACTTTATGCTTGCTGCTAGAATTTTTGGAATTGAACGGACTAATTTTTTTTTCTATTTACTTAATAAAAATAGGCTTCTGGATAATCTTTAGGAGCAATCACATCAGTCTGTGACACTTGTCACTGTAAAAATCCACTCAAGTTTCTGTCATTCAAGTTGGTCGGGTCAATCTAAGCTACGTGGTGGTTCTTTTTTCTGATTTGTTGACACAGCTGTGGAAATTACTATGAAGAGTTTACTGAGTGTGTGACACTGTAGGAGAAAGCTTTGAGAAAAGCACCGTTTCAGCTGTGCGAGTATAGGTGAGAACCCCTTGTAAAGGATGTTACCTATTGCTTCTTTAAATAAAGCTCTGCTCATGAGTTCCAAATCTCTTAAGGTTTTTTTTACAGGAAAACCTTAGGAAACTACTCACAAAAAAAATTGCAAAAAAAGTGGAAAAGGATGAAAAAATATTTTTAAAACCTGAACAGCTAGTCAAGATCTGCTAATGGCCTGTGAGCTTTGGGAACGATGTCTTTCTCATTGCATTAGCAATTAGTAGATGCCATGCTCCACAGAATAAGGGACAACAGGAACAGATTTATTAGAGATTTTGGGTGGACTGGGAAAAAATGCAACTTTATTACCCGGTCAATATTACTGATGTTTAAACAGATGCTCACACCATAGACAAGTAGCTCTGCAGCTTCCTCCTTCAGACTAAGGCTGTACTCTGCTTTAAAGAGTTAACGTTCTCTACTCTTCCTTTTTTTCCTCCTTCTCTGCTACTGGCTCAGAGCACTGCCTTTCATTTGAAGGGCACAGCATACTGAGTGATGTTCACATGATACCAATGACAGCAGCATGATAAGCCTATTTCTGACAGTGTGGCAAATTACTATTATGAAATCCCAGTACATTTGATTGTAGAGTGACTTTCAGAAGGGATCACACAGCAAGGTTATGAAAGGCTCAGTGTTTATTGCAGTAACGCTGACTTACTGGAAAAGAATATCAAGAGCTCTTTAAATAAAAAAAGCTTGGGAGAGTCCCAATTCATAAAATATTTGCCTGAGTATATCCAACCATGCATTATGTTTCTCTAAAATGAAAGGGGGGAAATTATCAGGAAAAATCCACAGGCTTATTGTTTTCCCTGTGCTGAATCAGTGAAATGTGTTTGCTAGAGATTCACTCAAAAGGGATCATCAACTTGAGGCTGTCCTTCCCCTCTGACATCGCTCACTGTGGGAGGTTATGGTTTCTCCATTCTGCCTGTCCATTCCAGCCAACAGCCAGGATCTCCTATGTCTGCATAGTGCCCCTTTTAAAAGGAGAACAAGATTCAAATAAAAAAATGACAAAAGCAGAAGTGGGAGGAGAAATAGGCAATTTATGGGCTAAGAAAGCAGGGAAGTTGCCAGTAAAAGAAGCTTATCTGAAAAATACCAGATAGCAGTAACCCACCTGCTGAATTATGGTCAGCATCCAAGGGTGCGTTACAACATGGAGAGAAACTGTCCCTGTCCCAAACACCTTCCTTTTGAAACTTATTTGTGGCATAACACAATCAGCGAAATAGAAAAAGCAGGCATCAAATGGCTCAGGTTTACAGCAGGATTTTTGTGACACCAGTGGGCAGCAAGGTATTTTCATGGTGAAGTAGCTTTTCATACAATTACCTAATAAATAAATATGAGTATTACTTTTTTTCCTAGACTTCATTGGTAAATATTTTAGTTATGATAACCCAGGTAAATCTCTAATCGATTTTCTTTTATTAATTCTAATACCAACAAGTTCTGATTACTCTATCCATAAGCAATGTTCTGACTGCTTAGCATACCTAGACCCTGTGTATTCTCTTTCACATAGAATTCACATAGTAGTACTGGGAAGCCTTAGCATTCCTGTTAAATTTCAGTTCAAGCACATTGTCCCCCTAAATGCAAACCTACCGGTCTCTGCTGCCTTTTAGCGGTGTTTTGGAGCACTTTTGTGCTGCATTATAACCAGGGTGATGCCGTAAAGAGCTCAGCATGCACATGAATCTGATGAGGTGAGGACGATGCATTGGGAGAAAAAACCCAACACCCCAATACCCAACAAACCCACAAAAGCAAAACAGTCAGCCCAATGGAAAACATTTTTTTTTAAGTGTTCCTGATTTGGACTTGTTATAGCTTTGAGATGTTGAGGCAAATAAGGTTTGTTTTAAGCAAGTTTGTAATAAATGTGTGCTCTAAATTTAGGAATTTTAACAATTGCTCTGCACTTCGTTCAGTGAAGCAGCTACTTCGTTAGTCCTGTCTGCCTTTGCTTAGGCAAACATATCTGCCCTGGCAGGTAAAATCAGGTGTGTGGCAAATTCAGATCTCTTTTTTTTTTTTCCCTCTTCCTCCCTCCCTCCCCCCTAATTGAGGAACTATTTAAATGTTGGCTGAAATACACCTGATTGCTGTAAATATGGATACAAAACATAAAAGCCCCTGAAGTTTAGGTAGAACCCCCTAGGTTTGTATGAGGTTTTTGAACAGCAAAGGAGTAAAATATGTCTCCAAAAGCCCCCAAACACCTGTAATTTCTATTTCTTAACACATTTTTAAGCTAGGAAAAACCATGTCGGTCAATAGATCAGTATACAAAAGATGATGGTTCCCATTCCTAATTATCTCCATTTTCTTGGCCAAGTAGAGCATTCATATGTTTATTTTGGGAGACACATACAATACAAACTTTTTTGTCTGCTGGCTGGATAGTGACTGTTCCAGTCCGCTTTGATTACTTTTCCCAGCTGAATTAGGGAATCGATCCCTTAATTTAGTAAGTGGAGACTTGTAGGTTTACTTGTATTCTGCCCCTATTGTGATACAAATATATTTAGCTGATGATGGGATATGGCTTTCATATGTAGGTGGCCACAGCCTCTCATAGGTTTAAGCTGACTGACCAAATGTCTGAAGTTAGATGTGTAAGGTCAACAGCTGTCTTTTCTAAAGGTTATTTTTTAAAGGCACATGTTCTTGGAATTCGTTTCCTGCGTGGCATGTTGCACCATGAAGAGGCCAAGTGTTTAAATAACCTTGTGAAACATGTATTTTGTACTTTGCTTTAAGGCCTGAAGGCAATTGCCTTTGAATCAAACTCATGATGGCAAAAGGTTTGGTTGCCAGTGAATGTTTAGTTATTGCCTTTCGCTCTTTGTGAAAGGGAAAGAAATGACAAAGTGGGGATCTTTTTGCATGTCATAACAAATTTGGATAAATGAGACTTTTACCTCTGACTTCAGTGGGGTCAGAATGGCACCTAGAAGTTTTTGGAGAAGAGAAATGCTGATGCTGAAGTGGGTAACGCCATGTTGCTGGGGTCAAGCTGGGAGGATGAGTGCCATTATTATTTGCAGGGATCAAAGACACACCACCACTGTGATTGCCGTGTTCGCTAGCCTGGGTGCACAGAAATTGTGTAATCACAGCTGCGCAGCATGTGGCACAAGCTGCAAAACTCACCGGAACGCTTGAGCTCCGTGTGCTGAACCTGGGCTGCTGCGAGCGTGCAGGTTTGCTGCTAAAAAGCTGCTGCATTCTAATTCTGAGAAGACAGGGTGACTTGTTTGTAGACCCACCCATGTCTACGTGAATGCCAGGACATGCTTTCTTGGATAATTAAACTCGGATGAATTGCAGTTATCTTGCTGAAATGTCTTGTGATCGCTTATGGAAAGTCCCAACACTGGGGGGGAGAAGAGGGTGCAGGGGGTATCCGGCCTTCGCAGTGGCACTCTTCCTCACAAACCAAAGGAAAAGCGTTTGGTGGTGCTACCCAGCTATCTGCCACCGTGATCTAATAATGACAATTCTTGGTTTCAAGGTTGATGCTGGCTAATTGGAGAATGTGTGATTTAATCTACAAAGAAAAAGGGGGGGAGGAGGGGGAAGAATGTCCCCCAAAACTTTGAAGTGCAAGTAGGCAAGTGGATACAAGAAAAGGGGGAATTTTCTTGTCATCAGGGTCTAGAAATAGAATTATTTCTAGCTGCAGTTCTAAGAACCAAGTATTAACAGCCTGACCATAAGTCTTTTACAGGCAGTTAGAAATCTTTTCCACTGTTTTCAATTTACTTTGGACTATGTTGGATGTAATGCATCTCATGCTGTAGAATTCCTAATTTCCCCCTGGAAATATAGTCTGGATCCCTGCTGTGTTATATATATTATGATGCCATTTCCAGCAGAATTTCAGGACCTACAATGATAAACACTAGTTTCACAGCAAATTTTTGCTTAGGTATTTCAGTTTAGTCATACAGTGGCTGATTATACAGTAAATCTGCATGTCAGTATTTTATATGGGCAGTCTGTTGTACTTCTGACATAGGAATTGCATCAAATAGATGAAAATAAAGAAATAATTACTGTTGCAGAATTCTGAAGGGAAGACAATAATTAGCAGTAGTTGGTCTAATTAAATTAGGCCTTAAAAACATCTGGAAGTTTGCTATGACTCGGTATGTTTGAAGGAAAGAAAAATGTTATTTTAACTATGAAGCTGGCAAATTCTACCATTTTGATTCCACAGCAGTAATCTCTGTAAAAGACACGATTTAAAAGCTGCTATTTCTCACTGTCTGAAGCTAAATAAACTTCTTTATTCTAACAAATTTGAGTAAAATTAGAGCACTCTGAATAAATCCACCCTGCCTCTGCGCCTGCTGTCTTAGCTCGAGGCAGAAGCAGATGACTGTGATCCTCTAAGACTGTCAAACTAGCACCATAAGCCAAAGCTACATTCACCTTAAAAAAAAAAACATGAAATTTATTCCAGCTTGGTAACAAGCTGGTCCATTATTTTGGGGTTTTGGTGCCAGTGTTCACCTTTTAAAAAGGCCATCTGAAACCTCACAGGCATTTTTGACATTTCCCATTAACAGCGTTGGTATTTGGGGGCTTGAGAGTGCTCTGTTTGCATTCAGGTTTAAACTTTTAGCACCTTAGATCTGTCGCCAGTTCACTGGAAGATGCTATTTTGATTTTCCTTGTTAGCTGCTCCGTAAAAAGGAAAAAAAAAAAATATTAGCCCATTTCTCATTTAATATTAATTGGAGCATATTTTTCCCTGTAGCAATATGCTGATTATGAGATTTCAATGCTGACTGAAGGGGCTTTGCAAATAGTCTCTATATATAGAAAATCAGAAGCTGTTTCTGTGAAATGACCAGCTAGAGAAAGACTCATTAATCAGAGAAACAGGTACAGCCCGATAACCCTGCTTACCACTGACCAGGTAAACAGGGGCTGACAGAGCTGTCTGAGCAATCAAGGGGAACAGTCTGGGCTGCGCTAACATTTTGTAGGGAGAAAGTTTAGTCAAGTGTTTAAAATATGGAAATAAGGATCAAAATGCCTGTGTTGTTTCTCCAGCTCTCCCACCGAGTAGCTGCGGGCAAACCACCTTGCCTCCTTGTAATTCAATCACTGACAAAGGGCCGGTTTCTGCCCCAAAACTGAGAGCAACATTTCCTGGACAAGGCAATGTCTTCACAAATGGAGTGCGAGAGGTGAAAGCGGCTGGTGTGTAAATCACACAAATTTGTGTGACAATGCAAATTGTTTGTGTTAAAACACCGCGGGTGGTTCTGGGCTGGCTGGCATCAATGTTTTCTGCCTTCCACGCCCTGTACTCTGTAGTAAGTGCATTGACTATTTCCAGAAACAATTATTGATGAAGGAGAGCTAGATCTCTCGCTACCTGGTCCATCAGCCACGTACCATTTAACAAGTACCTGTGCCAAGGTCTGCTTTTTGTGTTGATGGCATAAAATCAAGTGCAGTTTACCTTCGACGTTGCTTTGACCTTGTTTCTACTGTAGTAGAAATAAAGAATAGTAACAACACCTTTCATCTCCGGGGGTTTCAAAACATTTGGAAAAGCTGCCTCCTCTGAAAAGATACACGGCGCTGTTTTAGGGAACGCGTCCCCTCCCCGTAAGGAGGAGGGGGTGCTGCTTTCCCTTAAATCAGAGATGGGCTCTAGGCCAGCGGGGGCTGGCTCAGAGCTCAACTGCCAGCAGCCCTGTGGCCACCACTTGGGCTTTAGCTCGCCGTGCAGGGAGCCCCGGCCCCCGCAGATGCGCGGGGTACCCACCAGCGGGCAGCTGCTCCTGAGCCGTCCCTGGATGCCGGAGAACCCAGGGCACCGTGGTGCGGGCTGCAGGGAGCTAAACCAGGGCACATTCTGCCACCTGCTGCTTCCCTGCACTGCTACAGTGCCCTCGCTGTCAGTAATGCTCAGCCTTGGTCTGCTTTAACCTGCTTGAGATTTACCGAGATGGTCTGTACCGGTGGGATTGCTGCACTTAAGCCTAAAACACTTGAGCAGCTAGATTAGGTGATTTGCTTTCGATATTTATGAGTAACAGCAGTAATGAAAAATGTCTTTGCAGTATGTAGTGATGATATACATGGTGAAGAACGTCCACACCTGTTTTACAAAAACAAATAATTAGATTGTGCTAAGGATGTATTTAAAAGTAAAATTACCGATAACACAAACTGTCAGGAATATTGACGAAGAATGGGCTGTCCAGCAGGACCACTGGCATAACTAAAGGTCCTTTCAAAGCTTAATCAATTGAGGAACAGAGGAAAAATGCAGGCTTGCCTGTACAAACCAGTGGATTTTTATAGCATCCCTCTAGATATCTCAAAGTGAAGAGTTTAAATTAGCAAGCTGGCTACGTGGGCAGTTACCAGCAACCAGCATGTGCAAAGCCATAGCTTCTGTATCGCTGGAGGAATTCAAACTTGCTTTATTTTTAATTTTAAAAATCTAAGATTTTCTCTTTATTGGCTGCTAGGCTGCAGCACACAAGAAGCTTCGGCAATGCCCAGCCGCTGAGCCGCTGAGCCATAAGCACTTCTCTGTCTGGTATGAGTGTTGCCCCCCTTGAGGTGCGCTAGGGAGGACAAGGCTGGAAGCTGCTGGAGTGCCGATATCAAGGATGTTAGGGTTGCCACGGCAGAATGTCGTTGCTTGGAACTTAAGGGAGATGTTGGCGGCATTCCTCTATGGATCCTGAACTACCTCTCAGGCCAACCACTGTCAAGGACAAGGGCTACTATCAGGTCAATGTTCTCTTTATATATAGTGCTAACTAAATTTAGTGTTAAATCTGCTGTGAAAATTTACAGCTTGTAATATTTACCTGACAGACATCCAGACCCTCTTCTCCAAAAATAGAGTTCCTTAAATTAGACACAAAGTGTGTCATGAGGCAGCAGCCTAAATTACATATTTACAGCACCAAAGCAGGTAAATAGATATTGATGCAGCCAATCCTGAGTTTTTATTTTAAAACAGTGGACTGGCTTGTCCAATGTATTTTTTAAAACCCTGACAGAGTATTTAGATGATGCTGGGTTTGGGAGCTCTCCGGGCCAGGGGCTGTCTTTGTATTGTCTGTTTACAGCTGAGTTCTGCACAATAAGGCTGGCATCCTTAGGGGTTGTTGCAATTGAAAGAATAAAAGTATGTGACAGTAAAGAGCAACTCCCTATAAAATGATTGTGCCTAGAGATTTTTTCCTTCTTAGCAAATGCTATTGCCCCAGAACAACTAGTATATTATTTATGTAACTATTTCCTTATGGGTCATTGTGGAATAGAACTCAGGTCCTTCCATACCCAGAGCGAATGCCCCCATCACTGCAACTACAAAATTATTTCCTTTATACGCTGTCAAGATGGAGTTCTTCTCTTCACCAACAAGCTTGGGAGCTACCTCACAGTTACACGCAGGAATAATATAATTCTATTCCGCAGCAGTTCTTCAATATCCCAAACTTACTCCTTTGTGAAGTAATTCTCACAAATAGCCTTTTGAACTCATGTAGCTTTTAAATCATAAGAAAAGAAGATCAAAGAAAGAAAGAACCAAGGGAATGTCTTTATTAGCGACAGCTCACAGCACAAATCAAGTTCCTGACATGCTGCTGCATTTCTGTGGCTTACAGCTGCTCTTGAAGACAGGTGGCTCCTTTGAAATGTGAGCGTGTGGTGTAGGTTAGGTAAGATGTTTTTGTAAAGAACGTGTCACGTTTTGGGAAGTTTTTGCACTCTTCGTTGGGGTGAGTACGCAGGGCCTAACTCTGCTTAATGGTTAACTTGGCCCTACTGAACCCCGTGGGACTGTGCCCCCCCTTGGTCCCTGTCCCTGGTGGGAGCCGTGTGGTACAGCACTGTGTTTCAGGTATTTTCTTGGTTCGATGAAAATCTTGACGGGAGCTGTAGTTCCTGCTGGTGTGTAATAGTGTTTCTATGAGGAAAGCTGTGCTGTCTAGGAAAAGAAAGACCGAATACATATTCTTTTTAAAAGCTAGGAAATTAATTTTTTTCCTGAAGTGTTACAAGCCCATATGGCAGTAAGATTATCATCATAGGTGTACTGCAAATTAAATCTGTTTAGACTGCTTAGACTTACAGGGGGGAAAAAAGGGTATCAATGGTATGGTTTTAAGATGGTGCCTTAAGAGCTGATCAGTTCATCTCAGTTCAACAAACAGTACAAGAATTTAGAAAAGGAAACTGCTAGTTACTAATGGCAATTTGATGTTTCATCACCAATATGAAAAATGCATGTTTAAATATACAATGAGCTTTGCCAGATATGTGTGCCTTGTGTAATTGCCATCAAAGACAGCTTTTTTATAGTCTTACGGAAGCAGGGTGAGGCTGAATCCCAGTCCCAGGAGCTATACGTGTTTAAAGGTGCTGTTCAAAGAAATCAGTGCTGTGGAATATGCAGATTTGGAGGACAGGACTTGGCAGCCATTGTGTCCCTGTTAGGCAATGCTCAAATTCAGACCAGTGAAGCTGTTTTACCAGTTAACTGACTTGGATAGCTCTTTTTAAGCACCTTCCAAGGAATATTTATAACTTTCTGAAAGAAGCCTCCTGACCAGGCAAACCACCTCTTGTCAACAGCCTGTTTCTCCTCTCCCTGAAACCCTGCCATTTAGGCTCTGTGACCACCCTCCCTTCACAGCTGGCATCCACAGTCCCCAATTATTTCAGAACTTGCCAGCCAGAATCAGTGTTCCTTGTCTGAGTCCCAACCCTGACTGAGATTCTCGGTCCAAAGAATCTATCTTCTTGTTTATGCAGTTCATCTAGGCTGACATCGGTCTCCTTCAAGGCAAGAAATGTGCTTGCTTTGAGAGATGTGCATCAATTCTAACTACCGCTTTGTCTCTTTAATGTCACAGAAGTTCAGATATGAGTCTGATTTCATGCAATCAAGACTGTCTAGAACGTTTTTATAACAGAGCTGTATCAAAACATCTATTTGCTCCACGAAAAATTGAAGAGACTGGTGCACTCCTTTTCCAGACCACAAGGCCCTGAGACTAAAAAAAAAAAAGTTCTCAAAAAAAGCTTGGATAAATCTGACACATCCACAAAATATAGTCCTTTGCATATTATAATGATTCTCCCAGGAGTCCCAAAGTGCTTGTTGTGCATTAATGAATTATGAATTACAACATCAGAATGTACTCGTCTGATAGAAATGTACTTACGTTCTGAACTGGATCCATATTTCACAGGTCTCCAAGATTAAGAGTTTTTATCACCAGGTCTATATTTCAAGCTGATCTCTTTCCTTTCTAAGGCCATGCTATTTTCATCATCGATATCCCCTCTTCCTGAAAAGTGTACAACTTCACAGGGTAACCCAGCCTTTCTGTTGCATGTTTTCATTAGCTGGCTGCATTTTCTATTTACTGGTAAATGGATTTCTAAGCTACTGCAAATTTTTTAATGATGAAATTTCAGTTTTTCTCACCTCTTTTCCATGGCAGCTGCAAACATCTTAATTGTTTCAGTTTTTACCTGTTCTTGAAGCACAGGCAAAATGACCTCTGTTTTAGTGGGTTTACCTTGCATTAAAGTCCTCGGAATTTCTGAAGTTTTGAGGGAGTTGGGTAATCTATTTGTGCTAGACACAGCAAGGATATTTATTATTAAAGGAATCATCAGCACAACAGTGCTGTAAATGATTAAATGGCATTTTTTGTCTCAGCAAGAATTGGTGTCTACAAACTGTAGGTGTAGGTATCCTTCATTTTTATCTGCCATTCCTACTTCTGCCAAATGTAGTATAGGACCTGGAAAAAATTGTGTATATGCTTACCTCTGCCTATTGGCAATGAAATATATGTACAGGATCAGAACCTAGGATTATGGCCTAATCAAAAAAATATAAATGAGGTGTTCTTGGCATAGCTGTGTGTTTGCAGCAGTGACTCGACCTTATGGTTTTGAGGGGCTCTGGACTAATCTAGGCCAACTACGTTTTGTAGGGAAAAAAAGGGGGGCGGGGGAAAGCTTGATTATCAGTGCTATTTTGCCTGAAATTCTGTCTTGTAGAATACTTGAGCAATGCTTTTGAGATAAAGATACAATCATTCAATTTTTGTTAGTCCGGTTGGTGTTTGATTCCACCTTTGCTGAACTCAGATCAAGAGATGGAAAAGCCTGGACTCTTTCTGCCATGAGTTCAGCTTGAGGCGTGAGTCACCAAAAACCTAGCGAGATATCTGTGATGCATATTTAGCATTGCTGAAGTGAGAACAGCTAATCAGTTAAACAGTTCCGAGCAGATATTTTGCTACCACTATTATTAATCACAACTGGCATGTTTGTAGAGTTGTGCATTTATCTCTTTAAGAAGCTCTCTATCAAAATGCATTTTATCTAGTTAGCCAGCATGCTTTGTTTGGTTCCTCTGTCTGTTGTAGTTGTATATTTTACTTGTAAATGGCTCAATAATTGAACAGATTAGACCCGTGCTTGGAGAGCCCTGGCCAGTCAGCTTACAGATTTGGAATTAATGTTTTCATACAGATTTCATAGGTGGTACTTGTGCATCTCAGCAATTCCCTGTACATCAAGCTGGTCATTTCTTTCCATATATGAGCTTTGGTTTTAGAAGCAAAGTAGATAACAACCATAAATGTTTCATTTCCTATAAATATTCAATAATTATGAATGATTGGTGACCAAATTTCTAAGCAAACTGATAGAGTTGCATAAAATGAAGGCTACCTTTGTGTAATTTTCTAGGCCGTAGTCTAAATATTATATGGGTTTTGTTGTGCTATTAAGATGCATGCCTGATTGGTATTTTCATTAAAAATATTAGCATATGGGTGACAAACAGAAAAATATATTTTTATAGTTGTACTGGCAATAAAATTGATCTGCATGCACTTCCTCGTGGAGACAAGAATTTCTGTATCGGCCCATTTCCATTCCATTGTAAGGCATGTCTTCTTTATGGGTTATTTTAAAGATGTTTTTTCAAGAGAATGTGGGGTTTTATGACACAGCACTAACAGCTGGCCGCGTTTCAGTAACTACTTTCGCTCACTTTGTTTTCAATTTTTTTCTAATTGCCTTTGGTCCCCCTGGGCCTTTGTAGCCAAAAAAAGCCCATATAACGCTTATCTAATTATCAGGGCTCTTGCAGCTCCAAAAGATTTCATTAGCAATGCTGCTTTCTGATTCATGCAGCCAGCTGAGGGTCTGCGTCCTGCTCCTTTGGGTGTTTCATAGATTGGTGAAGAATCACTTTGCCAATAGATGCCACTGTTGCTCTGTGCACATGTCTGAATTGTCCCTGCCCTTCAAGTGAAAATCCAACCTTGAAAAAGCAAACCTAAATCACGGTGGCTAAAACGTTGCAGAGGTAATACTCTGTACAGACCATGGCCAGGGGCTCGTCCATGCCAAGGCTAAGGTATATGCTTTATCTTACTCCTAAAAATAATCATATTATTGCTTGAGCAAAACTGATGAAGAGATAAATATGCGTTGAATTAATTCCAGATATATTTAATCTAAGCCTTTCACTTGCTGCAACTTTATTGTTAAGCCTTAGACCAACAGCAACTGAACTTTGCAAATATCTCCTCTGGACCAAATGTGGTATTTAAATACAGAAGCTGCACATCGCTGCAAAAAGAATTCAGACTTCTGTCAGCACTTTTTACATAGGCCATTCACATACTTTCTCAACTGAGTAATACAGGCTAGCCTACCCAGCAGTATAAAGGTCACCTACAGAGATTTCTTCCACGTTTACAGTCTAGTAATGTAAGGTCAGCTAAAGTAGTTCACTTTGCAGCTTATCTACCATTAAGTGCCATTCAGTACACAAAGCCAAGGGCAATCAGGGTCTGCTTGCTTACTGCATTGGGAGAAACCTTGGTTCACCTTGTCCTTGGGTATGCAGCCATTTCACATGTTTACTTTATTCTTGGGTGTTTCAGACACATTGTGGGATAACACGAGTTTCTTTTCTACTCTTGCTTCAAAGAAACATATGTCAAGCTGTGTAAAAATGAAGAAACAACTCAGGAGAAAGCAATTAAGAGACTTACATCCTTTCAGGTTCACTCCCACTCTGTTTTGTTTTGGTTTTTGCTTACAGCAGCTATTCATTGACCAGACACCAACAGATGGAAATTTTGTTTTCAGTGATTTTATATCTTCTGAAATATTCCCAGCCATCTGCAGGTCAGAATGTAACGCAGCAACTTGTTCTAACTAGTAGACAGCCCTCCGCCTATACAACCTCATTCTCCTTACTTCCACGTGGAACGGATCCCTCTTACGTACATAAGCAACAAGCTATATTAAGTAGTACTTAAGATCACCCTAAGCAGTTTACACAGAGGTGTCCCTTGCTTTCCTGTCTCTCACCAGTTGGCCAGTGGCTTGCAGATATTTCTGATCCCCTTCACAGTCCAGGATTCCTCTAATGTTTTGGGGAAGATGTTCCTGGTTGGAAGAGGGGTCATGATTTTAGCTGGTTGTCTCAGCTAACAAGTAGCAAAAGCAGAAATCAGTGGGCTCTGATAGGAAATGGTGTAGACGCTGTTCATCACTCCAGCTTCTTTCTTGTGCCATTTTTTCATCAGGTGCTCAAGAAGGCCATAGTTGGTGGGTGGTTCTGAGGCAGGAAATGATTAAATATTAGATATGATATAATTAAATTGTTGATCCTGGTCTTTTTACTCCACAGTTGTCATAGGAAATATTTGTACTATTTTGACAGCAGGTCAAGGATGAAACTGATCTTTTTGTTCCCAGGGCATGTGTGTCTACCCTCTGGCTGGAAGGGAAAGTCACTGTGACAATAGGACAGCAGTAATGGTATAAACGTGAGGAGTCCTGATTCTTCATAGTCCCTCTGGCAGATATTAAAAATACTAGCAGAGCTGTACATGTCACTTGAATTCAGAAACATAATACTCCATGAATTCTCCTGCTAGTTGCATCTCCTTGTTTTCAGCTGGTGTCTTGCATAACTGCACAGGGGAGAGAGATCTGTTCATTGACACTGTCCTTCACTGCATCCTGTGGTGATTAAGTAACATTTCCACTTTATCAATCCAAAAAATAAGCTACTGACTGCATAAGAAAGTAGCCGAAAGTCACCACAAGATCCATTTTCAGAATTAAAACAGAAGGAGGTTCCTGGCTCTATGTCTATATATTGACCGCTGCACCATGTTCCATCTGATTGAATTAATAATGCCAGAAACAACCAGGTACGGGGAAATCTGATTTCTGAGGAATCCAGGCAAACTTGCGTCCATTCCAGCTATGGAGGGGAGGCAGCACAGGCTTGTAACCATGTCTATTGTATTCATTATATAATATTATGTATTATCATCATACTCTGATACTAAATTTCAGCTTCTTGGTTCCTCATGGTGGGTGAAGAAGCGCTGCATTGGCAGGCCCTGAAACGAGATGTACATGAAACCAAGTTATTTGTCCTTGTACGCAGCATTCAGAGGGCTTTAGCACACTTTGAATCAACTGTACTACCAGTCATACCACACAATTTTGTCAGGACTTATACTACTTTTAGTTATAATTTCATCTCTGAAAATAATGGCATTTGCATTTCAAGCGAATTTCTAGTTAAATTAAGCAACTACATCTGTATCTCATGAGATCTGATTAGTCTGATTTCAACACATGCATCACGGGTTTGCAGATACATTTAAGAAGCCTGCAAATGAGAAGCTGATTTGTCTTATGCTGCTTAAGTGTTTAATTGTGCCCTAGCACTACATACACTGCCTTCCAACCGTCTGTCAGACCATGATAATATTTGGGGATGGAGAGGCCCCACAGAGGAGGGGACATTCTAGCAGATACTTGTGGCAAAAATATTGTAGTGAAAGACCTGGGTCTTGTTTAAGTGCAGTTTGTTCCTATGAATTGGAGGTGTGCTGATGGAAATAATCCTCTTTACTAGGAAGCTCATGTTGTAGCCCAGGGCATGTTCTGAAGACACAACACCCGGTCCTAGCTGGCAGTAATGTGCTGATCTTCTTTATATGCCCTGGTCACCCTCTGAGACGGAGACTGGAAAACCACCAGAGTGCCAGGAAGGACGTGCTGTGCGTCTACCTCTGAAAGGCATCCGGCTTTAAGCAAACATCCAGGGGAGCTCTGCATCCTGTAACCTGGCCGTTGGAGCTGCACTGCCTTCTTTTACACATGTAGTTGTTTAAGGATACAGAATATTTTTTAAGTATTAATCAAAGGTCATCACTGTTTGAAATGTTGGTGAACACAGCCCTACAGTTGAAATTTCTTTTACTTACCTCAGATTTTTCCATCATGGCTCTCCTTAGTGCTTCGTCTAGTTTGTGATTCAGGAAATAGGTGAAGTCTGTTCTGTACATGCTGCTGCCGAGTCCCCCAGTGTCTTTTATAAACTAAATAGATACACAACACTCAGTATAGCTAAGGCAATCTGATAATTACAGAAGCTCTGTTCCAGTGCTGCTTTCTTCATCTACACATTTAAAAAGCACTCACCTGGAAAGAAGTCTGTGCTATGTACTTCTTCTCAGCTGGTGAAGTCAGCTGGTAAAATCAGCTGTTGTAAAATTCTGGATTGATTTCTTGGTGTAAACATAAGATACTGTACAGCACTTGGAAAATTATTCATGGTTTGGTGTTAAATAATTTCACCTGCCATGTGAACTAGCATCTGAAAAGGACAAATTAACCCATTTCCCCACCCTTGGTTCCTACTTCTGCCGCAGCAGGCCAGTCTCAGCAGTATAGTCTACCATTTTGCTTCAGAGAGGCGGGGCGGGGGCGGGGGGGGGGGGGAGAAAAGTCTAAAGGAAATCATTTTAGCAGTCAGGAGGATTCGCCCTAACAGCTCCAATATTGAACCTAACTGGCATGTTTCCACAAAGTTAGATGTCTAATGATAAAATTTTTCTCAGTGCTTAAGCAAGGCATGCAGTCTGTTGAGCAGCTCTGCTAGCAAAGATGCTCTTGTTTATACAAGCAAATGAAATCAGTATCTAAATTATTAAGGATGCTCTCATACAAGTAATAATAAGTATTAACTTGTGGAAAGGTTAATGAAGCCTTTCTTGTACAATGTCATATATATTATTAAGTTGTATATATTGTTGTCGTATAGCTGTATGTAAGTTTATAGCAGTCTGAAGTGACTGCCATGAAAAGTGCTATAGCATTTTTATTTGGCTAACGTTAGGTGCAGTGTGAACCATGCAATATAACCCCTGCTCAGGCACTGCTGCTGTCCTGGCTTAGAGAGAAGAATGGCAGATCATAAACAAAATGAATTAATGCAGGACAAGCAAGATGCTTATTACTCTCCCTTTAATTACTCTTCTGAGATGAGCCTGGACTCTATCTTATGACTGCAGTACTATACCAGCTCCACAGCGCAGGTCCTGAGCCATTCCATTCCAGCTCTCACACTGCTTTCCCAATCTTACCCTTTTCCTCTCTTCCAGCCAATTTCAAATGAGAACTGTATTAAGAGTACTTGGGTTCAATTTTCTACCAATCCTGTCTATCTTTTTGTGATGCAATCTTATTTCTTTGTCTCACCAGCACTGTCCTCCCTTGGTTGTTGGAACTGTCCTTCAGGTTGTGTGGGTGGAAGGTTACTCAATAGTTCAGAGCTAAAACCAGGGCAGAAAAACCTTCTGCCTGCCCGTGTGCTGATAAACATGGGTGACATGTGGAACTGCTTGGCCATAGAACCTTTTGTGTTTGCTGTCCCCACGGTGACTGTTGTTCCGTAACCACATTCTAGGCTGCATCGTATTTACTGTTGACTGAAACAGTGGCTCCTAACCCACTAAAGTCAGCTGTTTTTTCTCTAATAGAGTTCAGAACCGGAGCACAGGGTATGTCTCAAAACACTGCTATAAAAGTGACACACTGCTCTATGCCAACACACCACACATGCCTGCATGACACACAGTCTCTCTCCATAGACAGACACATTTTGTTTTAAACAAGTGGACCAAACCAGGATGTCCGTTCAAAATCTTGTCCTTCTTTATTGACACAGCTAAAGATAAGGGCTTGCAGCCTGGTACAAGCTTGTATAATGTTTGCATATTCCATGTTCCAACTAAAAGCTGGAATGCAGTTCTGATGAGCCGTTTTTCTCATTGTTAATGGCTGCTGTTGATTGACTACCCATCACCTAATACTGAATATCCTAAAAAGATATTTTGCTAGGTTGAGGCGTGAACAGACTCATGGAATCTAAGATGTTTACTATAAGCTTTTTAGGAATTTAACAATTCTGTCCAATCCCCTTTTCCCAGCTGGAAATGAGAAACCACAATAATCATACAGGCTTATGATTCCGTGGAATCCATCCTCGAGGTGGTACCAGGTCACTCGAACACCGTTGTCCTCCAATCTCTTCTTGTAAAGCAAGCCGTCATCCCTCAGCACATCATACTCGCAAGTCAAGATGAAAGACTCGGGCAGCTGGTGAACAACAGCATCTTCGGCCAACAGCGGGCACAGGTTGGGCTCACAGAATCTTTTCACTGTCTCATAAACTTCAGCTATAAAATCAGTGGGCCTAAGTGGCTTCACACCTCTGACCTTAAACTTTTCGGGGATGTTATCTGGACTCACCCACTTCCTGTACTTGAGCCTCACATCTGGAGGTATATGAGAGCCCTCCAAGACCTCTTGCACATGCAGTGCGTGCCCGTTTAGGTACTGCAGAGCAAAGAAAGCGGCGCGTTCTCGGAGTAAGAGAGGGACTCCCCGATTCTGCTGATAGGATGGTAAATTGAAGTCCAGTGCCTGAAGGCCGGGGTAGATCAAGATCTGAGCACGTAGTTTGGGGAGGTCTGATCTGCCTGCAAGGGTCTGGCTAACAGCAGCTGCTAGATTGCCCCCAGCACTGTCCCCGCAGACAATGACATTGCCAGGATCCACATCATAGTGCTCGATATTCTTCATGAAGTGTATGGTGGCACTAAGACAGTCTTCATACGCAGCAGGGTATTTGTGTTCAGGGGCTAAACGATACCTGGTATACAGAAAGAGAGAAGTATAAGAGAAGGAAATGTCGTTAGCATTAATCAGGAAATGGTATCCTATCTATGCTCTCTTTCAGCCCTATCATTTTGGGGTGTTTTTCCTCTAGGTTAGGATATTCATTACCTCCTAAGCAGGCATTCCTCAGTTAGTGACTGCAGGTAAGCTGTAAATCTGTGTTTTCAGTCACAAGGACTCAGTAAAGTAGGACTGCCTTCTGATCAGGACTCTGATCAAGACCTTGTACATTTCTTAGTCATGCTGAAAACTCCCTGTGTATTCTTGACAAGATAATTATACCATTTTGTGCCTCTGCTTCCTACATATAAAATGGGAGTAATGCAGTGTGATTATTCACTTTAATAAATCACGTTTGAAACATCTTATTACATGCTTGTTTGTTCAGCACAAGGAAAACTTTTTTTACGCAAGGTTTTGATTGGCTTTTACAGATTTTCTTAGTGTGCCAAACATTTCAGTTTGGGTCTTTTCTGAGGATATCAGGGCATGAACAGTTACGAGGTGTGCAATCTCTGTTACTCCTTTTGTCTCTTTATAGACTTCACTGAATTCTACAGAAATTTCTCTGTAAAACAGAACCTCCAAAAGCAGTGCATCTCTGCTGTGGCACCACAGCAATAATAAATCTCCAAACAATAGAACTGGGTTCACTTACTGAACAGATACAACTACCGATTCGCTTTCTCTGGATATGTAGCGACATACTTTTTCATAGGTATCTGGAAAAGAAATATTTTTATTAGTGGTTTGCTATTGCCCTAATCTTTGAGACAGCTAGGGAATGTTCATTCCAGAAAGGCATCTATTTTTCTTCAGACCTCCTCCCAAATCACATGCTGAATCCTCCTCGTACTTCAATTTTAGAAAAAGACAAGAATGTTCTTTCTACGTTACTGCAACTCCTCCAGCAAATATCTTACCAAGACTTCCAAACACCCAGCCTCCTCCGTGAAAGAAGATGATACCTCTCCTTCGCCGCCCATCTGAGGTAGCTTTAGGCTGATAAACCCTCACAGGTACTTTGTTAAACTGCAGATCCTGGATAAAGAGCTTTGGATCCACCCCGAGTTTCCGGCCCTGTCGCACGTATCGGCCAAAAGTGATCTGACTGCAAAGTCCAGTCTTCTCCAAGATCCTTCCCTGTTAAAGGTAAAAGAAATTAAGGCTTCTTTGAAAGTCTTGAGCTATTGAAGGTATAACAACTCTGCATCATACTTACATTGAATTGTATTTGAGGGAAATTTTAAAAGAAACACAGAACTTTGGAGAACAAAAGCTGTAATGTTCTAAAATATTAATATACTATAAGACAATAAAATAATAAAAGAGCACAAGAAGTTAGAATAGCTACTGTGAGGACTGCTGACAGGGGAGGGTAATGGCTATGCAAGCATCTTCCAACCATTCTCTAAACGGCTTCCTGTACGCCAAGTACTGACAGGGAGTTCATTCTAACAGGCCGTGTAGTCCTTGGGGTTTGCCTTGATAAGCCTGTGGAAAACAGTGAGGAAAAGTAACTCCACAGCTGGTTTTCTTGAGAGGAATGCCCAGTGCTAGGAAGGTAAGAGATCCCAAGATACAGTCAGAAAACAGTATTTGTTGTAAATTTGCCTAGATTAGTTTTGCCGAAAAGGAGTTCTACCTTTTCTCATATGAGCAATCACTGGAATCTGAAGAATCGGATTAAAAAATCTAGCCTTCTCATACAGTAATTTTGTCCCCTGTTGTCTGATAAAAATAAAAGCACTCTGATTCAGAAAAAAAAATTAATCCCAAGCTCTCACATCCTACAGACGGTAAAAAATCTACTTCCATTACTCAAATCCAGTATCATTCCAATGTCACATCAGAAATTTTATATAGGCCACCCAAACTGGCTGTCTTGGAGTATACATTTTAATTCTCTGTATTGTCCTGCACACTTTTGTGCTCATTTTGTTCCAGTTTTACTGAGTAAAAATGAAATGCCATATATAGAAGCAGTAATAAAAACTTGAATAGTTCTTCAGTGCATAACTGATATGCCTGAATTAGACCATAAAACTCAGGGAATCTGCAAATCTTAAGTGCTGAGTTGTGTCGTCTGAGTTAGTTACTGCTTTTTATTTGCACAACAGATTTACTGACCAAAATCAAGCAGCTTCCTTTCCCAGTGCTCTTACAAGCTAGAATATAAATCTGATGTGGTAAGCGCACAAACAAGAAGTTGGGAACCAAATTAATTAATGGCATCACACAAATAAACTATTGCAGTTCAGTTACTAAACAAGATCCCAGTTTCAAATGCCTGGCAAGAGTCCGTCTTGATCCATTTCCTTGTTGTCACCTGCTAGTGGAATTCAGGAGTAGCTTTGTCAGTAAATTCGAAGAGGATGCAAATGGTGTAAGAAACGGTGCAGAGGAAAACAAGGTGTGTGTGACAGCCCTGGCCGTGTTGTGGCTACAGGAGTGATGGAGAAAAGTGAAGATGTACAAAAATGGAAAAGATACAGCAAGTGACAAAGGAGGAGCTGGGAGAGCTCTAATGCCGTTTATGCAACGCTGCAGAAGGAGCCCAGGGATTAAGCAGCGCAGCCCTGACCGGCTTTGCACCGTCAATGTCAGCCGCGGCAGGGACCGCGCTGGGCAGGGACCGCGCAGGGCAGGGGCCGCGCAGGGCAGGGGCCGCGCAGCGGTGTGGCCCCTTGCGCAAGGTGCCCTCGCCTGGGGCCGCGGGCAGCGACCACCCCGACCCGGCGCGGCCCGGGGACCGCACGCCTCGGCCCGGGGGCGGCCTCCAGCACCGGCCTCGCCGCGGGGGACCCCGGCGGGTGGGGGTGGGGGCGACCCCGCGAGACCCGGCAGCACCCCGGCGCGGCCGGAGCACCCCCCGCCCCCCGAAAAGGCGAAGCGCGGCGGCGGGCGCCACTCACCAGGGCCGCCGTGCCCAGGAGGACGGCCAGGACCAGGCGCAGCTTGGCGGGCTGGTTCACCCCGGGCGGGATGTCGTAGCTGGGGAGGCCGAGGAGGACGGTGGCCAGTGCCGCCGCCAGCGCCGCCAGGGGCAGGAGCAGCAGCAGCAGCGCGGGCAGCAGCGCCATGGCCCGGCGGCCGCCCCGCGGGGCTCCCCGGCCCGCCGCGGGGCCCGCAGCGCCCGCCCGCCCCCTCCTCCGCGGCCCGGGCCGGCGGCGTCACGGCCCGTTTGTGACAGCTCTGCAAAGCCGCCGCCGGGGTCATGGTGCGGGCGGCCGCGGGCCGGGGGGAGGCCGCGCCGCCGGCTTGAGGCGCGCCGTAATCTCGGTTCAAGGAGGCAGTGCGTGACCTGCGGCTCGGCTCGGCTCGGCTCGGCTCGGCTCGGCTCGGCTCGGCTCGGCTCGGCGGGCTGCGGGCGGGCGCTGCCGAGGGGCGGATGGTGCGCGGGACTCCTGCCGGGCCAGCTCGCACCGGGCGGGCGCCGGACCGTGCAGTGCCGTGCCGTGCCGTGCCGCGGGGCCGTGCGGGCGGGGGCCGCGGGGGCTGGCTGCCTGAGCCCTTGCGGCATCTGAACGGGACAGCACTTGTTCCGTAAAAATTCCTGATTTCCTCTGGCTTGGGATCTTTTTTGGTTTTCCTTAGGGTTTTCATTTCTTCAGCTTGCTATTTTGAGTGTGCTCGCTGCTGGTCTTCCTTGCTTTCATCAGCAGGGTATAACAGAGCATCATGTCAAGGAATACACTGGCTTGTCATATAAAGAAAACACACAACGTAGAGAAACAGCACAAAATGAAAAAAAAAAAAGAATACTGGGGAACCACTCTGAAAGAACATGAAAGTGTTTTGTCTCTTTACCCTAAACCTTCCAGCAGACACAGGTCAAGAGTCCACTTGGCTAACCCTTGCTTTCTTCCTAAAAACTGACATGTTTCCTCTCAACCAGTATCTCAGGTATGAGATATGCCCAGAGCTTAAGTGGACATAATGGAAACATCCCAAAATGAAACAGGCTTTTGTAGTGCTGCGATTATTTCAAAATCAGGGCAGCCCTTCCTTGCCTCCAGCAAGGTGTCCCCAATTAACTCGGGCCACCCACTGCCACACTCACAGATGCGGTTCTGCCATGCCCACTGAATAATGTCGAATTTTTCACACAGACCTTGACCGCTGCCTGTTTTTCCAGAGCTTTCCTCTAACTCTTCCCTCCTGCTCACCATGTAGCTAACTTGTACTTTCTACCTAAATAAAATCATGCTTTGGAGCCTATCAAATGGACATCACAAAGGTCCTGACTGTAATTCATGGGAGCTACTTAATCCAAATCATTCCACAGATGTTATTTACCTAGAAGTAAATAATCTGGTAAATAAATAAAAGGAATCAATCAAATGCTGATTTGAAAGACAAGGGATTGAAACACACCATGTGGAAAATATTAAGACTGTAAAGACTGAACTAGTCTCACGAGGACAAAGACCAGTGCTCATTTCAAGTTCATGAATATTAAAATTGGTATTTGCATCACATTTTTGCTGACAAGTGCTACCTAAGGTTTGGGAGCCTAAATGGAGACATTAGTATGAGAAGCATAAGGAAAGTTGGTTTATAGGCCTTTTTAGGAATTTAACAGTTCTGTCCAATCCCCTTTTCCCAGCTGGAAATAAGAAACCACAATAATCATTCAGGCTTATGATTCCATGGAATCCATCCTTGAGGTGGTACCAGGTCACTTGAGCACCGTTGTCCTCCAATCTCTTCTTGTAAAGCAAGCCATCATCCCTCAGCACATCATACTCGCAAGTCAAGATGAAAGACTCGGGCAGCTGCTGAATAATAGCATCTTCGGCCAACAGCAGGCACAGGTTGGGCTCACAGAATCTTTTCACTGTCTCATAAATTTCGGTTGTGCAGTCAAGTAGCACACGTGGTTTGTAGCCTCTGACCTTAAACTTTTCGGGGATGTTATCTGGATTCACCCACTTCCTGTAATTTAATTTAATATCTATAGGAATATGGGAACCCTCCAAGACCTCATCCAGATTTGATGCATTCCCATTTAGGTGCTGTAACACATAGAAAGCGGCGCGTTCTCGGAATAAGAGAGGGACTCCCCGATTCTGCTGATAGGATGGTAAATTGAAGTCCAGTGCCTGAAGGCCGGGGTAGATCAAGATCTGAGCACGTAGTTTGGGGAGGTCTGATCTGCCTGCAAGGGTCTGGCTAACAGCAGCTGCTAGATTGCCCCCAGCACTGTCCCCGCAGACAGTGACATTGCCAGGATCCACGACATAGTGCTCGATATTCTTCATGAAGTGTATGGTGGCACTAAGACAGTCTTCATACGCAGCAGGGTATTTGTGTTCAGGGGCTAAATGATACCCCGTACACAGAAGGAGGCAACAAAAGAGAAGGAAGTGTCATAAGTTCAAATGCAAATTTCTTAACAGCAGCTTTTTTTTTGCCATGTTTGGAGTATTTTTCCTTCAGCAAAGAAACCCCCAGTGCCGTTACCTGCTAAACAGGTGTTTGTCCAGTGAGTTATCACAGATAAATGATAGCCAGTAGGATGAAGTTGCAAGGATGTAGCATAGCTGGGATTGTCTTCGTAGAACAGCACTAATCAGAACTTAAGTGATCCAAGTTCATTTTGCTCTTCTGGTATAGACTGCATCTGGCTTACAGATAAAGTAATTTAATCGATCTGCACCTCGCCTTTACTTAGGGTATTTTGCCTTGAGAATTTTTTTTACTCTTTTTTTCGTTGTTTATTTAAATAATGGGACAGTTATAGTTTTCTGTATTATTAAAATACATTAGCATTTTCTTTACTGTTAGAAAGCTCCTTGGAGTTTACAGGGCAATTACATCTACTTAAATGGATCACTGAATCATCACCTTCCAAGTTCGTTTATTAGTCAGTTCTCAACATGTTAGAAAACTCTTCTGGAAAACATTCCCTCTTTTCTGCGTGGTGCCAGCAGCACGCCGTGCTGGGAGGCACGCGACCATGCTGGGAGGCACATGGCCATGCTGGGAGGCACACGGGCCGTATTGGGAGGCACACGGGCCGTACTGGGAGGCACACGGGCTGTACTGGGAGGCACATGGCCATGCTGGGAGGCACACGGCCATGCTGGGAGGCACATGGGCCATGCTGGGAGGCACACGGGCCCTGCTCGGGGCTCGCCCCGCCTCACCAGACTGGGGAGAGGCCATGAGCACCCCCTGAGGCGCTGCCAGGCCGCTGTGGTCTGGGCACACGGGGTGCTGAGGGGTGGCATTCCCACAAGATGTGCCACCCTGCCGTGCCCAGAAGTGCCCAGAAGCAAAAAGACGCTGGCCCGCAGGGTCGCACCGGCGTAGCTGTCCCGGCACAACCACCGCTGGCTCTCCAGCGGCGTGACGGCAGCCCCGCTCACGGGGATCCGCAGGAAAGCGGGGGGCTGCGCGCTGCCGCCCGGCTCCACAGGCAGCGGCCCTTTTCCCGCCCTTTTCCCGCCCCTCACAGCCGCCTCCCCTCGCCTCACGCGGGCACCCGCGGCTCGCCGGCAGCGCCGAGCTGCCCGAACATGATGCGCAGGCTCAGCCAGATTTCGGTCCCGGGCCAGAATCATCCCCCCGGCTCCGGCAGGGACCGCGGCAGCGCCCGGCTGCGCTGCGGCAAAAGGCCGAGGCCCGGCCCGCCCAGCCGGTGCCGCAGGACAGCCGCCCGCCGCCGTGCAAGAAGATGGCGCCCGGGCGCAGCCGGCAGATGGCGCGCGGGGCGGTGGAGCCGCACCGGGCCCCGGCCCCACGGTGCGGCCCCGGCCCCAGCTCCAGCTCCCGCCTGGCGCGCACGTAGCGGCTGCAGGCGATCCGGCTGCACACCCCCATCTTTTCCCAAATCTTCCCCTCTTCGAAGAGAGGGAAGAGAGCCCGGCCGAGCGGAGCGCGGCCTCCCCGCGGGCAGCAGCTGCAGCAGCCGGGCAGGTTGCCACGAAGGAGACCCTGCGCCTGCCGCCCCCCGGCCGCTGCCAGGCCTGAGGGGGCACCTGGGCTTCGTGTCGGCGGGGCCCAGCCCGCCCCAGAGCCGCTGGCCTCCACCTTCACCCTTGGTGGCCGCCCCAGGGCTGGTCCTCACCGAGAGCTGGCCCAGGAGAAGATGGAGCTGAGGCGGTGCGCCCGGCCGAGCGGGGTGGCAGTGGCACCGCGCGCCTGAGCAGGTAGGCCCACGTGTCCCACTCATGCTCCGTCAGGCAAAAATGGCTTACGGGGAAAAAAAAGGAGTTTCTGTCCCAGCGTCACCACATGCTAGGGTTTGTGCCAGCCTCCCACCGCTGCCCACCTTGCCACTCGGGTGTCATTCCCCAGTGGTTTCCCCTGAGTCTCTGGTTTTATCTGCTTAAGAAGCACCTAGCTTTCCATCAGTATTACTGGAAAGCCCCAGGAATGGCCTAAAAACCATCATCCGTGCTGAGCTAAAATGGAAGCCAAAGCAATCTCGCTTTTTATAAATATTTAATTTAAACTTTATTAGGGAAACTGAGCTGATAAAGCTTGGGTTTTTATGATTGGCTTAGTCCCTGTGTTGTAGGGAAAACCTGGCTGAAACTACTTGAGGCCTAACAGATTATTTTACAAAAATTGTTCTCTAAAGTCAGCTCCCCAAAAAAGGAAAGCCTTCTGGGTGTAGCCAGCATCTTATTTTATATTTACACATATAACCTTACAAAAAGAACACCTCAAACACATTTCTGGCAGAAATCATGAGAGCAACTCACCATAGCAGATGTACAAATCATAGAAGCAAGGACAATTCGAAGCTTTCCAGGGTGATTAACTCCAGGAGGGATGCTGAAGTTGGAGTACTCGGATTTAATTGTTTGCATAATTGCTAGGATGAATGAAGCAGTAAAAATCACCAGCAGTATCACCGGCAGTATATAAAACCCCACCATTTCACTTAACCAAAGGTGAGGTGTCTTTATGCCTATCTTTGATTTATCTTTCTCAGATAGTAGTAACAGATCTCTCAAGTGCCACACACTTTAAAGTCCTTGGAAATATTTGCAAGGTGCCCTCATGCATCACATTGGAGAAGAGTCAGAGGAGAATGTATTTAATTTCCTGTTTAGCTTTATATTAATTGTGGGATTGATACAGGGCCTGATATTCTGCATGCTATTATTGGATTGCGGATGATATGAAAGGCTGTTCAGAGAGAGATAGCTGTTAAGTACCGAATGACGTTCCAGTTTATGATGGTCACTATTTACAAGGAGAGACAACTAATGCGGAGGTTGTCTCTTACATCTGATCTGCAGCCACAACATATTGCTTCCTGTGTTGTGGAAATTCTTTAAGTAGTTTAGAATATATAGTTTTAACAACGACATTTAGAAAAGAAAACAGGAGCTAACATGAAGGGAAAAAACCAAGCCAGCTAACATGTGCTCTAGAAAAGTAAATACATCAATCTTACTTTGTTGTTGAAGTATTTAAGTACAGGAACAAGTTTTTCAGCATACCTATGTGTTTCATAAACATAGAGAAACACACAGCATTTCCTCCATTTTAATTTAAACAAAGCTGTTAATAGACTATCTCTGTTGGCGACAGTTGCAGTTTTGACTTCATTTATTTGAGTCTAAAATACCAGTTACCTAGCGCACAGAAATTTTCTGCAAGTTGGTGACTGGGAATCTTAGAATCAGGTGCGACGTGTAGCATATAGCATGGGCACTGCATTGTAGCATTGTAATACCGGTACATTGTAATACTTTCTCCTTCGCCAAAACACACTTGGCCTCTAGGAAGAATGACACCATCCATTGTAATTGAATAAAACTGATCAGACTAGATGTTGATTTAAAATTTTACTGCATCTTTAATGTTTACTGGGAGAATGGCAAGTCTCTAGTACAAATAGATCATTAAAATAGGCAGACTGCACATGAAATACTTCAAACAGCGCTGAAAGAAACTTTCGCAGCGTTCTTGAAATACATTCTTCAGTGGTCACACTGACGTAATTGCTCATTAAGAAATTGTCCTATCTAAACCTCTTGTAGGGAATTTAGGAGATAAAAGACCACAGAAAATTGGCAGTTCTTACAGAAGAAAAGAAAATTGTTTCTATAAGCTTTTTAGAAAGTTCACAATATTGTCAAGACCCCTTTTCGCAGCTGGAAATGAAAACCAATCACTATTAAATGTATTTATGATTCCATGGAATCCATCCTCGAGGTGGTACCAGGTCACTTGAACACCGTTGTCCTCCAGTCTCTTCTTGTAAAGCAAGCCGTCATCCCTCAGCACATCATACTCGCAAGTCAAGATGAAAGACTCGGGCAGCTGCTGAATAATAGCATCTTCGGCCAACAGCGGGCACAGGTTGGGCTCACAGAATCTTTTCACTGTCTCATAAATTTCAGTTGTGCAGTCAAGTAGCACATGTGGTTTGTAGCCTCTGACCTTAAACTTTTCAGGGATGTTATCTGGACTCACCCACTTCCTGTAATTTAGTTTAATATCTATAGGAATATGGGAACCCTCCAAGACCTCATCCAGATTTGATGCATTCCCATTTAGGTACTGTAACACATAGAAAGCGGCGCGTTCTCGGAATAAGAGAGGGACTCCCCGATTCTGCTGATAGGATGGTAAATTGAAGTCCAGTGCCTGAAGGCCGGGGTAGATCAAGATCTGAGCACGTAGTTTGGGGAGGTCTGATCTGCCTGCAAGGGTCTGGCTAACAGCAGCTGCTAGATTGCCCCCAGCACTGTCCCCGCAGACAATGACATTGCCAGGATCCACGTCATAGTGCTCGATATTCTTCATGAAGTGTATGGTGGCACTAAGACAGTCTTCATACGCAGCAGGGTATTTGTGTTCAGGGGCTAAACGATACCTGGTACACAGAAAGTGGCAAAAAAGTGCGAGAAGGAAAGTGGGTTTAAAGATATTGCTGAAAATACTGGTTCCTACCACCAGTGATACCTGGATTCCTCAGAATTTCCCTTTCTCCACAGGCTGATCATAAAAAAACTGTGGCTAGTTCAGCCAGGTGGTGCAGATTAATTTGTTAGGATATCATCTGTTTAGGATGTTTCTCAGGTCTTTAAGAACACAAGAGTAACCACCCTCCAATTATGTCTGGGGTTTATTGACATTCATTTAGTCATTTTATGCTTTAGCTTTCCATGGGTTGGATACAAATGGCAGTGCTTCTGTTTTACGTCTTTATTACAGTGCAACTATATTCTCATAATCCAAATCCTTATGTCAGTACATCGATGATGATATTAGCTTGTCATTCATGTAGTGCGTCTGTTAGCATTAGGCAGAGTTCCCTTGAATAATGATTAAGTCGAATATATGGCTTACTATCTGTTTACTATCGATTTTGAGTTTGGAATTTGAAAACATTGATTCAAAACTTCATTTTCCCGCTAGATATCCCCAAGTATTATTTGTGATGTAGTCAAACAGTGAAAACTTAGCTTGAGTCAGCCTTCAGTGGCTCCAAACAAGAGCAGAGTGAATTTGTAAATCGCATGCTTGACAAGTCCTACAGAAACACTTACCTGAGAATGGTTGTTGCTGCACTCAGGGAAGCTCTAAGGTGATATGTACGCTATGGGAAATAATCTCTAAAAAGCAATGTGAGGAAAGACTCACCCAACAGATACAACCACTGACTCGCTTTCTCTGGCAATACAGCGGCATAGCTTTTCATGAGTCTCTGAAAGAAACATATTTGGTGGGGTTTGGATTTGTTTAGTTTTGGTTTGTTTTTTTTCCCCAGAGTGTTAACATTGTCTATTGCAGAGGTCAAAGAATTGCAAGAAGAAAACACTATTTTTCCTTGCTACATAGCTCTTCAGATCTTTTGTACCCCCTCATCTTCCTATTTCAATATTTGCTTACTGTATTTTTTCCTCTTATACCTCGTTGTCCTTGTCTTTTAAGAAAAACAATGCACAGCAGATGCTTTCCTCTAACAGCAGTGCTTGGGAAAGTGCATCTATGGTTATACTTGAATGTCATAACTGCTACAGGTCAGGCGACAATCAACTTAACCATTTATGAAGAAAATACTTCTTTAGCTAAATTACAATATTTTTTTCTGTTAGATATCTTACCAAGACTTCCAAATACCCATCCTCCTCCATGGAAAAACACAACTCCTCTCCTTTGGCTGGCAGATGGATCCTTAGGCTGATAAATCCTTACAGGCACTTTCTCAAACCACAGGTCCTTGATGAAGAGCTTTGAGTCCATTCCCAGAGTCTTTCTTTCTTGTGTGTACCGGACAAATGTAACCTGACTGCAGATGCCAATATTCTCCAAAATCTTTCCCTGTTTAAATGCAAAGAGAATAGGGAGTTCACTAAGAGATTCTGTATTTTCCAAGGTAAAGGAACTGTATGGGCAGTATACTCATGATGTCTAAGTCGTATCGTTTAGGGCAGTCATAAAATATTTGAGTAGTTGTACAAGTGTAGTACAACTGCACAACTAACAGTAGCATCATGAGAGGTCACATGAACAGCAGTGCTCACCAAAGAACATAATCCCAAAACAACACAGCATTAACAAAGACTGGTGAAATATATTCATTTGCTTTCTCAGCAGGTCCTTTACTTAACATTGAAAACAAGTTTGATTTTCACTGGTTATTCTGTCCTTGCCCCTGAGAAGATGTGAAAACATTGGGAAAGTTGATAGTTCTGGTGCTGATTTTCATTATTTGGATACTTGCCCAAAGCAGAGTTGACTAACTTGAGAATATATTGGATAATTGCTTTTTGATTGGTCTCAGAAATGTTCACTGATGTGTACAATACAATGAAAGATCCTGAGATATTTAGTAGGACCAAACTTCTGATCTTTACGTATGTTGATGTGATATTCATGCCAGGCACCAGAAGATGAAAAAAATATAAATGAGAGCTACTGGTCCAACATAAGTTTGCAAAAATAAGAAAAAAAGGCATAACTCTGTTTTGAAATACATTATTTAGTCATGCCAAACCAGTACTTTGGTCCTTATAAAGATTTGGATCAAGCTCTTAATATTCAATATTTTGTTATGAATGTTTCCATCTGTATGGATTGTCAGTGCGGTGTTATGATTCTCGATATATTTACCTATGAAAGATCTTTTCTTCAGTGACTCCAGCTATTTGTAATGTTCTCCATAACAGATTTTGAAGCTGAAGAAATTAATACATTTTGCAACCTACTGATTTTAATTCATTATAGAAACTAATCTTAGTGTCTCTGATTGTATACAAACATGATAAAGTTATTTATTCTTTTGGATGTGCTATTTTCCAAGCAGAAATGGAACAACTCCAAAGAATATTCTCACCTTTACATTCAACTTGTTTGGTCTCTTTTATCCTGTATTGTTTACATTGCTGCATACAGTTCTGGTTTATGGTGTTAATGGGCAGTGTGTAGATGATAAAAAGAGAACTGGCTTTTCTGGCTGCTTGAGTGAAGTAATCTCTTTCTAACTGCAACTTGTGTGCAGCCAAAGCATGTGAATATGTATCTAGAATTCTTTACTGTGGTCCACTATAATCTAGAGTATTTCTGACAATTATTCCCCCCCAGCCCCATTTTAAATAGTTTTTCTCTCTTGGAGGTGTTTAAGTAAATTATTAAATATATGCACAATTTCTGCCATCTCATATATTTCTAACAACTTCTGTCATCACAGCATCTGTGTGTCTATCATTACATGAAAATAGGCTGATTCAGCGAGATCCTGTGTCAGCAGAGATCACCAGAAGTTGAGTGCTGGTAAGAGCTTCAGCTCCTGTGGGCTGGTTAGCTTCCCAGTCTTTTACCTGCCAGTTCATCTGAAGAAGTTGGGCTGGCCAGAACCCCCCATTCCCATCAGAGAAGCCTGCTTAGTTGCTGCAGAAGTTATAAATATGTGTGCAAGGGAGATGGAATTCTTTCAGCTCCTCTTGAGCAACATTACCTAACTTTGTCACTTGTGTGACAAAAACTCCCCCTTCCCAAAACCAGTTTTGAAATGTTCAGTTTCCAATTTTATCTTCAAAATAAACACTTAACTCCTCATACCCAGATCCAAGAAGAGCTAGAAAGCATGACCCAAAAACATCTGATATACGGAATGGAAATATAAATGATCCAACATATGTAAGTGTTCTTAATTAAATTATTGCTAGGTTAGTACAATTAATTGCAGAAGCACAGTCAGACTTTCAAATGCTTGTGTTAGGCGGCATTTATATACTGCCTAATGTAAGAGCTAGGCAGGACTGTAGTAATGCACTGTAGCATAAAAAATCTGGTAAAGGTTTCTTTAGAAAAAACGAACATGTAGCACGACAGCAATGTCCTGCTCTCCTCCCTGAAAATTAATTCCAAGTAGGGTTCTAGCGTTGCATTAAGTTTAAAATCTATAGGTTTAACCATTCTTCCCCCAGAAATCATACCAGGTTAACTTACCACCACGGCTCTGCTTATTAAAATTACATGAATGATTCGGAGCTTTACAGGCTGGTTCACTCCAGGAGGAATTTCTGAGTTGGAGATATCAAAATTAATTGCCCCTATGACCAATAATATGAATCCAGCAACAAAAACTGCTAAGAATAACACCAGCAGTGTGTATACAACTGCCATTTTGCCAAGCAGCAAAGTGATCTGAAATGCCTTTGATTTGACTTTCCCAGATACCTTTGGTTTGTTACTTCCTGATTCTTTGTTTGTCATAAGGTTGCTCTAGAAAAAACCTTTCTCCTGCCTTTTACAAATACATTAGTAGGTCTCTTTCCCTCTCCCACTTTCTTCCCCTGTGCTGCCTTTATTTCACAAAAAATAAGTTGGTTAAAGCCCTGAACTAATTTAAAGATCTATGCCAGCATCATTTTGGAATTTTTGCAAGAAACCAGTCCTTAGCTGGTTATTAAGCATTAATATTAAATTAGTTAGAGGTGGAAGATGGACACAGGGCATTTGTGTGCTTTGAGTCTGTGACACTAAACCCCACTATTCTGAAGAAGAGTCTCTCTAGGATTTTGCAGAGATATGCTTATGATGATTCTGACTCTAAAGGGCCAAATGGATTGTCACCAATGTTTTTTGGAAAAGTGTGCTTATAAAATGATGCCATTATCTCAATCTCAGGTTTTATTAGGTTTTGTCTTTTCTTCTAAAAGAAGAACATGGTTAGAAAAACCCACAGGAGGCTGAGTTTAGATTCATGATCAGGTTACCTCCTATCAGGTGAGTTTCAGTAACTCTCAGTGTGCAATAGGTACAGCATAAAATGGCTTAAGGTAATCAGCAATTAAAAAGTTCGAGTCAAAGTGCTTTATCTTGCTCTTGCTGTAGAATGGGATTGTGCTAATGTAGAGTGCTGTGATGTAAATGAAGCTTGAGATACTAATTGTGAATCTGAGTCTGCAACTCTTCAGATAACTAGGATATCAGAACATTCTTGAAATTGCAAATTCCCCGGGGAAATGAAAGAAATAAAAATCTAATTTCAATAATCAGCCATGTTATAATGTAACTTTTTTATTTTAAGTGAAATTGTAAGTGATAGGAGGAAAGTACCGTGCCATTTTAGTTAGAAAACTTCATAGAAAATTAAATTTCATTATTTTTTCCAGTGAGAAGTTGAGTATTTTTAATAGAGCACATGGTCATTGTAAAATATTCTGAAATAGAAGGAAATGGTTTGTTTAAAATGGCAAAAGTCCAGATTAAAAAAAAAAAAAAAAAGCCCACCCAGTGGTGTTGCTGGACTTTCAGTTTGTGTTATGGTTCCACAGTTGTGTGATCATATACAATAGTCTTGGATAGTCCAGGAGTCTGGTAAATGAATTACTGTGCACAGCACAGGTTTGACAAGGTAGAATTAGCAAGACTGTGGTCTCTATCTGCCAGTGTTGCATGGTTCCTTTCACCATGAGGTGTTTGTTCACGTTCATCACTGAGTATGTGTTTAGCAAATGTAACTTGCTCTCGTAACAAATATTTGAAGAGCTAGTTTGTTGGTTTTTTTTGTTGTTGTTCTTGAAAGCATCACAAAATTGCCATAGCATTACAGTGGTAAGATAATATAATGTTGTGCTCCTCTGCCTTCTTACATCTGTGATCTTCAGAACTTTTTCAATAAATGTAGCGTAACAGATAGTCTTGAGCATGAGACAATCTTGAAGGAAAGAGTACAAAAAGGAAAAGAAGTCTCACCTCTACACTTCCCTAACATGTAGACACTCATTAAAGTTTAGGGATTCTAGTTTAAGAATCAAGTTCCAAAATGAAATGTTGTTTCTCAGATTCCAAACAAAGTAAAACACATACTAGTTCCAGTTTAGAACTTCTGCCTGGGACAGAAGCCTTTCTTTTGAAAGTCTTTGTGCAAACTAACCCTAAAAATCAAAATGTATAGCTGCAATTTCACTATTGGACATAAGACTTGATAGAACCCGAGTCATTGGGCTCTCCATCTGATAGTGTAAACACCTCCTGTCTCTCACCAAATGGACCAAAGTAGACCCTGCTTGTTGTCTTCAGCATTTATGGGCCGTCAAAGAATCTTCAGGGAGGGGTGTTCTTGCTGCTTGCCTTGAATGTGTGCCAGCCATGCAAAGATACTGGGATTGCTAGAGTTAAAGTGAAAGAGTATGTTCCAAGTGGCTTGGGTTTGCATCTTGGATCTCATTGGTGTGCTTTTATAATAATGTTTTCTAGAATGGTGGTGCTTTAAATAATCTTAACATTTATTTAGAGAGTCACTATAGAAGCAGAAATAAGAAAGTAAAAAATGCGATCTAAATCCAAAACATTAATCAAAAGTGTTAACATTCTTTGCCAAGAATAATGCAAGACTTGCATCTTTATTCTGAAAAATACTTTTATAAACTGTTTATATACTTCACAGTACTATCCATTATCTTTTTTCCAGATAAAAAGGAAAAAATCCCGTAGCCAAAAAAGGCTAAAATTCCATGGAACCCACTTTCACAATGATACCAGGTCACTTGAACACCATTGTCCTCTAATCGCTTCTTGTATAATAGTCCGTCATCCCTCAGTACATCAAACTCACAGGTCACAATGTAGGATTCAGGGAGCTGGCAAATTATGGAGTCTTCAGCTAAAAGTGGGGAAAATGTTATTGCTAAAAGTTCTTTGACTACTTCATGGACTTCAGGTTTGTATGAAGTGGATTTCTGTGGTACATAGCCTCTAATCTTAAATTCATCAGGAATAATGTCAGCACTTATCCATTTTTTATACTTCCGTTTCATACTCTCAGGAACATGGCAGTTTTGTAGGACATCTTCCAAAACTGATGGTTCTTTATTAAGATAACGAAAACAGAAGTAGATAACTAGCCTCCGAAACAACATGGGGACTGAAGCATTCTGCTGATAGGAAGGCAAATGAAAATCTAGCCCCTGTAGTCCGGGATAGAGTAAGACTTGAGCACGTACTTTTGGGAGATCTTTTTTATTCAGCAGTATTTGGCAAATAACCGTAGCAAAATTAGCTCCACAGCTGTCACCACTAATGATGATGAGAGCAGGATCCACATGATACTCTTCTAAATTCCTCATAAAGTATAAGGTGGCATTGAGACAATCAAAATATTGCCCTGGGTATGGGTGTTCAGGAGCCAAACGATAACTGAAATGTCAACAGTATTGTGGTTATTGTCAAAGTAATTATAAAAATCTAACTTGTGTTGTTCATGGTTGACTGGTATGATAGTTATGTAGGCCTTTTTTCCTAATTTTTAAAGATTATATTTGGTTTTAACTAGTGTAGATTGGAAAGAAAAATTAATGGTATTAGAATACTTTGCCTATAAGCACACTTCTAAATTAAACGAAAGGCTAAAGCAAAAAATAGGGAGCCCAATCTAAAAAAAGTATTTTCAGCAGATTTTTCAGAAGTGTTTCAACACTGAACTGTATTACCACAAATACTTCTATGTAAAAGTAGCACTTACCCAACAGACGCAACCACTGAGTTGCATTTTTTGGCAATATATCGGCATATTCTTTCAAAAGCTCCTAAAGAGAAAGTTTAATAGAAATCATGTTTTAAAAATCAAATATCCTTTTGAAATGAAAATATAGATCCCTGAACCTATGCGTTGTGGAAGGCACTGCAACATGAGACCGATGAGTAACTTGTGTTACGCAATGCAGTCTTTACATGTTAACACATTCTCTGGTTATTGGTCAGTGGCTGTTAGGGCATAAGCGTGTAAGAATGGTAATACTAGGAAAAAACAGAAGTCTGTCTAGGCTGGTATTGCACCTCAGCTGGTAGTCAGCAAAAGATGGCTAAGGAGAAGCATAAGCTGAGGACAAGCATGTAGTAATAAGAAGCATACAAAAAGTTGAGGCTCAGAGAACTCCTTTGAGACAGAAACCCTGTCTTTATATTTAATGCCATTGATTAATATTTCTTCCCTGAATTATTCAAACCACTTCTCAAAGCCATGATTTTAACATTAACAACTTTATGCATTGAAAATGTCTATAGCTTGCTTACAAACATGTAAAGAACCATTTCTGTTTGCTCATTTTGTACCTGGCATTCACTACTTCTATTTGGTGACATACCATCACCTCAGTCTCCTTTATTCATGTATTTGCTGACTCATTTAAAAAAAATTAAATTCATTTGTGAAGCATGGCTGCCATTCATAAGGATTTTAAGGAGTAAGTCATGTTTATATGCCCAATGATCCTGTTCATTGTAGCTTCTGCTAACTTGCTAGTTGCAGACTTCAGGCTTACTAGTATGTAGATTCCCCAAGTCCCTTTAAAAGCTTGTCCTTATGTTGCTTTCCTGTTACCAAGTACGATCGGGAATTCAAACGGAAGGTCACATGATACAGTCAGTGTATCGGTATGGGTATTATATTAATCCATGGCATATGATACAGCTCCCTCAGTGTCCTGATTGTGCAACAGCAATTGTGTTGTGAACAACAACTACAACTATGCAACTTTGTGGTGTGTTTTTTAATTCCAGCAATGGCAATTTACCTTTCACTTGATTGGAAGAGGCTTATCTCTTGAGTCCACCCAAACTAGCTCTAGAACTGGAAGCATCACAGCTGGTGTCAGCCTAACACTCCACCCAGATTAACATGCTCTGCAGTGAAACAAGGGTAGATTATTTCTGCCACAGTGCAGAATGGAACCTCAGTTACTAGAGGTTACATTATTGTTTCTGCATGATGCTCAATGAAGCTAGGGAGACTCTAACTCATTTGCAGGTAACTGAAGTCTGGCTAATGTAGTGCTAGTGGAGACTTACCCTTTGAAACAGTAAAGGTTTCAAACCCCACAAACTTCCCTGTCTGACCCCTGGAATGAAGCCTGGGTTTCCGTGTTAGGTGCCCTGGCTTCCAGACAACGCACACATAGACTTGGTTGCTCAGAAAAAGATTCAGAATGATTAGGAGGCTGAGCCAGCAGCTACTGAGGCAATCAAAGGGTTGTCTCCCTTTCTGAAAAAGAAATAAAGCATTCTGTGCAGTGTTATCACAAGGATCAAACTCTCCCAGACTGCTTCTATTTTTAATGCTCATTTATTATTTATATTTCCCTTCATTTTCATTCCTTGTTTGCATGAATGGGAATATATGTACAGATTAGGTTTTTAATGTATTTAAATTCTATTTTGGACCATGTTATATCTTTTAGACTTCCTTTGATGCATGGACTGCAAGTTGAGAAACACTGACTTTTGCAGTGTTTCTACACAAAAGTTGAGTGCTGAGCGCAGAAGTATATCTTAAATTCTGTACCTTGAGGCCCTACCCAAGCTTACAGGAAATACTTCAGTCCAATTGAGATCCAAAACTAAAAATTTCTCCTTGAGAAGTAAGCAAAGCATTGTTCCAAAGAAGGAAGCCAGAATATACTCTTTTTAGCAACAGCATTGCCATTTTCATGATACTGTAATTATTCCAGAAAGTAGATCTAGGCTGAGTTCCATATCAACCTAAAAGGATTTTAAGGTACATTTTCAAAAAAGATGGAGTACAGAGAATGAGAGAAGAGCCATAGATTCCAACTCTTACTCCAGGACTGTTGCTGTATCTTATTTTTAGCTAGCCATTAGTTAAGGTACAAGAACATCCTGTGAGCTGATCTTCCCTCACAGTGACCTAAGCATACGTGTTTTGTTTTAATGGTGTCTCTTTCTCGGCCCCAGCAAACTGAATCTTTCTCAGAACAGCTTCAACAGGAGGAGCAGAGTCCCTTTGCTGTTAGCTGACAGCTGATTGAGGGGTTTCTGAATCACAATTCTGGAGTTAGAAGCCTCAGGTCTGCTAAGAGCTGCTTTCATCAACTTTGCCTGTAGCCCAGAGGAAGCAGAAATGTGATTACCTGGACTGTGCACTAGACTATTAATTCCACAAGGTGTTTTGCATTTGTATTGGGACTGATTACAAAGGCTATGGTCATTAGAAAGGACAGGTGAGAGACTGACTGACACATGTCTGAAGGTAAAAGTGTAAAAGGTTTGGATTTGATTTTAAAAACAAAACTTGCTGATTTCTTACTAATGCTCCCAAATGTGCCAGCGCCTCCATGAAAATACAGTATTCCTCTTCTTTTGCCAGTAGGTGGCCATTTAGGCTGATAAATCCTCAATTGTACCTCATCTGCTTTGACATCTTTGATAAGAAGTTTTGAATCTCTCCATGGTGGTATTCCATCTAGCATAACTCGCAATAAGCTTAAATCACTGCAGATCCCTAGCTTCTCCAAAATCTTTCCCTGTGGAAAATAAAGAATTTGGAAGAAGAAGAGTAATGTAGGCTTGCTTCTGAATAGATAGCATTATTAAATATACATGCAGTTTAATAGGTACAGAATACATGCAGTTATTTTTTAATTCTCATGTGAAAGTTTTCCAATGTATAGTGGCTGTAGTTTGACAGATTCACTGAAAAATCTAAATAAGCTTTTAAGATCAGTCGTATCAGTTTTATGAGTTAATTTAACATGATGTGGTTCATATAGCAATGCTTACAGGCTTCAGGAGAGTGAATTGCTTCTTCTTGTCTTTTTTTTTTTTCTTAAGTCATTGTCTTCCTGCTCCCAAATATCCTACCAAAATAAAAGTGAAAACCCCAGTTATAAGAAAGTTAACTTACCAAGACCATGGTTGTAAGCAACAATGAATGGAAAAACCGAAGCTTTAGAGGTTGGTCAATTCCAGGTGGCAGTTCTGAATTGAAAAAATCATAAAACAACCCGCCCAAAACCAGTGCTGGTATTATAACAGGAGAAATTAAACCCATTCCTATTATTGCTAAAATTGTATAAACCAATGCCATTTCACTTCGACAGAAGTGAACGCTTAAAAAACCTATGCTGTCTTAAGCCTTGTTTTCAAGTGTTTCTGAGGTGTCTTCACAGGAGACTAAGCACTCAGTTCATAAGCAGAATAAAAAGTTTATTAATGTTGCAATACCATAATTTTCTCCACCCTTCTTTTGTTAATGATATTACCGGCAACACTTCCTTATACTAAAATAAAGGCAGGGGGAAGCTTCTACCCTTTACAAAAGGTGGAATTCAAAGTACATGGAATTGATTTGTATCATGAGTTCTTCACGAACAATGAGAAATTATTATTATTCAGAGGGGCCCTTAACTGAGGATTGTCAGTGTTTGGTTCATTGTGGGTTCATTATGGATGGACATTCCTGTTGTAGTGTTAAATTTTAGTGATGTGGGGCTACTTGCAGTTGTCATCAAGGTATATACCTCTCTGAGAAGAAAAATACTCAAATCCACGTGTTTTTGATAAACTTTGTTTCATAGTGGAATGCACAGAGACATTAATTCTTTAATTTTGGTTTAAATAAGAGTACATTTACTTGGTGTATAACCTGTGATATGCTCTGTCAGACAGATTTGCTCTGTTTATGTGATGTATGTCTACATTACTTCAGCTGTGCAAGATAGATGTTTTACGCATAGATACCGCTCTTCACATCAGAGTAGGAATACAAGTAAAATCAGTGCTAGACAGTGCAAGTCTTAATGTACATTAAAGTCTCTCCAGATACATGGTGGTGTGTTTGTAGATTTAAGTCATTGTTGTTTCTGGTAAAGGCTTTTCACTAATTAAACTCTCAGAATTTTATTTTCATTGTAATTCTTGTTTGTAGTTCAATGTACAGGCATTAGGTATACATGTGTATTAGAGAGGAATGATTAAAGTTGGTGGCAGTTGTTTGGTGAAATAATTTTTCTGGTTTGTATTCTTCTTAGCAGAATGTCATTTCCACACAATTTTGAAGTTACAGCTCCCAAACTTTTTCCTCTCCTGGCTTTTAAAGTGAAATTCCAGTCTGAAAACTGAATCAGTCCTTAGCTTCATTAGCACAGTATTTAAAGCAAAGCAAAAATTTTTACACAATTGTAGCTTGTGGAGACAAGAATGTGTGGGATAAAGCAACCAATTTGCACCAACATTTGTGAAATGGGCAGATTGTGGGCTGTTCACAGTAAGAGCTTTGCCTTGGCTGGGGTTGGCTGTCCCTTACATGGAGCATAAATCTAGCAATATAGTTCCTTACAAATGTCAGACTAGTGCTGAAGCCAAACCCAGACTGTGGTCAACGCTCATTCTGTCCTAAGCTTATCAACATATATCTGCAGGGCTTTTTCTGCAACACAGTAGGGTCATCCTGTGGATGGTTTTGGTTATTAGTTCTATAAATAGTTTCTCTGTAGTGTGATATTATAGCACAGTCTGTGGGGTTTTTATTATTTGTTTTGCTGTATTTTCCCAGCAAAACAGCAGAACACCACAGTTGTTATTAAGTGCTTATTTCCGATGTCTGTGCCATCAATCCAAATATCCTGAAATAAGTTAACACATGGAGATCAGCTTTGAATATTGTGTTTCAGCATTCTTGATAGTTTCTTATGTTTGAATCCTCAGAGGAGGAAAATTCTGTGCTTTCAGAAGAACCTGTAAACAAGAATAGTAAACTCATAAAGGCACTTAACAACTGCAGTGGCAGTAAATGAAACTTTTAAGAGCAACCAATAACAATTAAATACCCAACACTTGGAATAAATCAGTTCAGATTGAAAACTTAATACCAAAGAGGACATGTATGTCTGCTGTAGCTGTATAAGCTGTTGCTGACACTGCACTGGCAGGAGTCTTTTCTTCACAGTATTCAGTGAGTCAATAATTAAACGTCTTTCATCAAAACCAAAACACCTCACAGATGCCATCTCTGTTTTGAAACTTTGATGGGTCTGATAGAGTGGAAGGAATATTTCTTTACTGTCTTTTTTATTAAAAAATTAATTTAAAAAGGGACAGTCTGGGGTTTTTGGTTTCTGTTTGTTTGTGTTTTGATGTTATGCCCTGGCAGTTGTCTTCAGTAAGAACCTTGTACAGTCATGACAGTCTGAACAAAAATCTTTCAGTTATGCATTATAGCCCTTCTGTTGTTAAAGAAATCTTGGTTAAGTAATGTTTCAGAATAGTATCTTAATATTTTACTCTTGAGCTCTTAATATTTTACTCTTAAAGCATACTCAGAGTATGCTTAGTTAGAGCATATTCTAACTGTATGCTATGTCAGCACCTCAGTCCTTTTACAACAGTTTTCATGTTTTTCCAGAATCAAGCAAATCCCAATGTCTTTGAGCTACTCTGTCCTTCTTGGGATGCTCATATTCACAACTGTTTCATGATACTTGGTGTGTCATATTCAAAAATGCTCAAGTGACTCAAATAATCCTGTTGCTGCATGTCACTTTACTACTGATGCTTGTTCAGAGGTGCTTCAGATATTTTCAGTCTGGTCAGCCATTCCTGTACCTGCAGATGTATGGGTAGAGATATCTATGATCACTGTCAGTCTTGCATGTTTCTAACAGTCACTGGGTTTTTTGGTTTTTTTTTTCTCAATCATTTTTTGAGGTGTTAAATTGTGAAAAAAATGTTTTATTCCCTTTCAACCCACTCCATGAAGTGAGTGCCTTACATCTTTGCAAGCAAAAAGGCTTTCTCTCTTTCTTGCAGTAGATAGATATCCATCTTGGATAAAAAGTTACTAATAGTAGCTCTTTAAACTGTAGGGTTTTGCTGATGTGTTTTGCTACATCCATTCTTTCATTCTTTCAGCAAACTTGATGCAAAACCCCAACTTCCACAAAGTCTTCACCTATTCATAGATGAGAACAGCCTTGCATTAGGTAAAGAAGTCGGGAGAGATTCCACTAAACTGGTGAAAATTAACACAGCCTGGAGTGTGGCATTGTAATGTGCATTATGGATGTGCATATGGTTCTTTATTCTTACAAAACAGTCAGCTACTTGGATCTCATGAAACCGATACTTTATTCATTGAATTTAGTGTTGCTGGAGACTGACAGGTTTAATATATCAATTGATGATAGTTGAGTAAATTCTTCATTTTCTCATCAGCAATCCTCTGTTTATGCAAGAGATTAGTCACCTCTAAAATTAATTATTTTCTTAACTTTTCAGCGTAGTTCTAATGGTCCTAGTAATGATAGGGAGGCCAAGTATTATAACAATACCTATTCAAAGAAATATGATCTTTGCTGGGTTTTCCCCAGGCTTAACCTGTCAGGTTTTGTTAAGCTTATGTAGCTGTGTAATCACAGACCTCTTTGTAGATTGAGAATGTGTAAAAACTCATCAACTTCACATCAATAATCTATCAGTGTAAGAGGCAGGTAGCTTTCAAACCAAACACTAACAAAGGCAAAAGTGTAAGGTTGGTTGGTGCTAATGAGTTATGTTAATGTCATGTGTTACTGTTTTTCTTGTAATGTCTTTATGTAAAATATTGCAAAACATTTCACTTGTGATTGTAGCCTGTGTTTCCTAACACAGCCTACAGTTAGCCTATAGTTAGTTGACTGTTGGTGGAGCTACTATGTGTAATACAGGAAATACTACAAGGATTAACTAAAGCATGGATAAGTAGCCAGCTGTAATGACTGAGGTATCGATTCTGACAAGTATAGCCGGACTTAACAACTAACTGGAAGGCATAAAGCTAAGAAAACAGGAAAAAATATGTATACCAAAGAGGAATTAACAGCAGAAATAACAGCTTCTGATACATTCCTTTTTTCTTTTTTTTTAATGCACATTTCAAATTGAAACACTCTGGTAAATATAATTTGCCTGGCTTTTTTATTTTATTTTATTTATTTAGGTAATTTAGTAGGACAGTTAGGCTGTGTATTGCAATTTCACTAACTTTGTTTTTATTAAGTAAGCATGTAAGAAAAATTATCGTCCTCCAGGTCACATTTCTTCTCTTGTATTTATGTAAACAAATGACTGAAAACATCTCAGACTTCTTCATACCTGTAAGCCTTATTCTTCCCATCTGTGAAATGGTTTTAGCATGCTCTTTACAGTGACAATAAGATGCTTTAAGAAATTACAGCTTAGTATGTGCTTTATGATGCTGTTTTATAAAGCTGCTATGTATTTGCTTGATTTATCTTCTTCATTTAGCCTGCCTCCTACCTACTTTCTGGTGTCCTCCCTTTTTGTTATCTCCATCTCCCCACCCACATGAGTAGCTACTCCCTGTGCATTTTGCCCTTACTTACGACTGGAAGCCATCTTCCATTTAGTCTGCCATAAATCTTTATTTTAACCTTTCCTTTCTTCCTCTAAGTTATTCTTTGAAGTCTGTCCCTTCCAAATGACTCCTAGCTTAAACATCTGCTGACAAATTCTGCAGTAAAAGGCTGTACTGTATAAAAAAAAATTGAAAAAATTATGACAAATACTAAGTTCTAGCATTCAGTGATGGAAATTCAGATCTTGTGCTTTACAGTTCAGAGCAGGTATATTTTTGAAATGGTGACTCAACAGAAGGGTTTTTTTGTTATGTAGCATTTTGAAATGTGGACAAGTTCTTGGATATATGTGTCTCAGTAGCTGTGCAGTTCTGTTTCTCAGAATGGATGAACTCTGCTCCATGCAAATGGAGTCCAAATAAACTGCTCTGGAACATCCACCTGGATTTTCATGACAGGGCACCACGCCAAGATGTATTCTTGTTAAGCCATAAGTAGTTGCAATGTAAATATGTAAACCACAACTGGCCTTAATTTGCTGTGGCCAGATTTGTCTGAGACTCATTACTCCAAGTATTTAGGTTAGCAGTTTCTTCACTATCATGAGACAGTCAGTGAGCACAATGAATCATTGAGGTAATGCGTAATCAGAGAAAGAAGACTGATAGGAATAAAGCAGCCATCGTTTGCAGGATTATGCCTATTTATTTCAGGAGCCATAAGGAGAAAGTGCATCATATGCAGGCAGTAATGTTAAATGCTTTTAAATAAATAACAATCTTTATAAATAGTAGAGTTAATACATTTGGAATGTTTTCTATTTGCCTGCTTATTTTTGAAAATACTTGCTGTTATATATTAACTTTTAAATAGAAAGGTACAAAGAGGTTCTGTAAAGACAGCAAAGCAGAAGATAATTGAAGTTGTAGACTTCTGTAATAAACCACTGTAACTTGATTGGTTTAGAACAGGTAATCTAACTTTAAAATCATTGTGGTTTAAAAGGTGCTCTGTTATTAAAAATAACAGCTTCAGTCTATGAAGACATAACAACAGGTTCGGTAAAAGTACTTAAAGCATGGATTGACTTTTTGTAATGTGTTTCGGGTACTCGTCTTCTGTGCCCAGAGCACAAAGAAGTTTGCCAGTTTATTCTGCTGGCATTAGAAACTCAATTGTGTACTGACATCTGGTGATGGGAATGATGCACAACAACTTTTCTTTTACTTAATTTCTTTTAACATCTTCCTGTAACACATAGCTGCACAAATAGTGTCAGGAGCTCCCAGCTGTACTGAACTTTCCAGCATTTCACCAGTTTTCAGGTCTTGACAGTGTTCTGATCTGTTCCTGAATCCTTTTATTTGTGATATACTGCCTTTGTGCCAAAGTCTAGCTAAAGAAATGTGGCTCATGTCCATGTTATTTAGTCTTACTACCTCTGTAGTGGACCAGCCTTGTCCACAGCCTGTTACTGCCTGGGGAGCATCATGGCATGGTCTGCCTCTTTACTCAGGATGTAAACTCTAGAGTTAATTATCACCTCAGGCATACTCGCCTTCCCTTTTGGAAGGAACTAGTTGTTTCTGTTGAGATGGGAAGCAACTGCCATATCTAAGGAAACTTATTTTTCAAGATTATATTTTCCTACGTTCTTTATGGGTAAAGACTCCTTGATAACCTAGCAGTTACCTAGGTTAAAAAAAATAATAAAAAAAAATCTGTAGTATCTTCAGCATGCCTTCTTCGGGGTTTAATACCCATGAGAGATTTGACAGTTGTCAGCCTTTGTCTTAGTCTGACTTCTTCTGTATTCTAGCATTGGGAATCTACTCTTCTATTACTTTATGGACAAACTGCCACTGACATCAATGGAGCAAGTAAATCTTAGCGTTAGTGGGATAGGTTGCCCACATGAAAAACGCAGCATTCAAAAATTGGTTTTAACTGATAAGTGTGTCTAGAAATCAGGAAAATACTGTAGAAGATTTTTCGGGCTTTTTGCTTATTCAAATTGTACTCATTCAGAAAGGGCATATGGAAGAGCCCTGTAAAATTTCCTCTTTTTTCCTGAGTGTAACTGAATGTCATTCATATTGTTCTGTTTTATTTTTTTTTATTTTCTCATATGCTGAATATAGATAATATAGCCATGCAGAGCATGGCAGAATGTCCTTCTGTTGCTTGTAGGGTGTCTTCTGCTGGAACACTTACCTTACATAACTGTCTGCCACATGGCATTGCTTTTGATTATAGTTTAAATAAGCCAGTGGTGGGCAGAAAATATGTACAATAACATCAGATAAAGATATTATTATTGATTTTATATGTTAAATCTATAAATTTCCCTGACAAGAATGAAGGTAATTCATAGTATGGGTAGTGTTCTAGGTATTAATTTAAGCAAAGATAGTCAGAAGTTTTGACTGTAAGTAAAATTGCTACCTAGCCCTGCTTCTATTTCTGTGTGGAAATATATGATGCCTCTAAGTATAACTTACTGAAGAATTTAAGATATTAGAGTCTAATGACATTATAAATTATTGTAATGCAAGATATAAGGTTATAATAAAAGCAGAGAGGAAACAGTTATACTGTGAGACACTCAGCTCAGGAGAACAGTGTCATTGAAATGTTTACATTTCTTGGCAATACTTGCTTACATTTCTAAGAAAATATCGGTACACATTTGCCATGCTATTTTGTTTTGTATTGTTACTGATCATTAATCTCATCTTGTTGTAAACAGTTTAAGAACAATGTGAACTTTGATTTCATTATAATTTTTTTTCTTCCTTCTTCATTCTCCTTACTTTGCCATGGCACTTTACATTGTTCCTCTGTGAGGAAGTGCTTCCTGCTTCAAACAGTGCAGGCCTACAGTTAATACAAAGCTCTTTGTAAAGTAACTGATACTACTGTATATTCCCATATATCTTTATCTATATATAAAAGATATATACAGGATTTTAAAAACAGATTTTATATTCCTTAACCAATCCTTTTTATAACATCTGTAGTTTCAGGCCTAACCCTTTTCCTGACCTCCTTTCCTTCCACTTCTTTTATGTCTATGCTCAAATCTTTTCTACTATATTCAATTCTCTTTAAGCATGCTTCAAATTCAGCTTTCACCAGATGTAGGCTTTAATAAATCATTAACTGTGCTCATTATACACTTAACCTTCCATGATTCATTCCGTTACCTGCCCCAAGCAGTCCTCAAATTGCGGTTTGTGTTTTAATATTACCAGAACTTTATTGAGCCAAACGTCATTACAGAACACTTGCCATGGGGACCAGATCTTTTATGGGCACAGGAGAAAACTTTGAAGAGGTGGTAGAAGAAAGGTAAGTTTACCTGATTTTGCCTCTCATAAGAGAAGACGAAGCAAAAGCCATCACCAAGTTGATTTATTGGGTAAAAAGAATACAGATGCACTGCAGAAATTTAAGAAGATGATTTAAGAATAGGAAAATAGACGGTATTTTTTAAAAATCTTTGCAGGCAATAAGAGACAGGAATCAGGAAAGGAAAGCAAGAAATGGAATTTTACATCAATCTTAGAAAATGTACTATCTTTTCCAGGCCTTTATTTCCAGACCGGAATCCTATCACCTTACCATAAAGAGCTAAGAATAATGTTCCATGGAATCCCTCTTGCAGATGGCACCAGGTCACTTTTATACCATGATCCTCTAATCGTTTCTTGTACAGCAGTCCATCATCTCTAAGCACATCAAATTCACAGGTCAAAATGAAAGTCTCAGGAAGTCGAGCAATAACACTGTCTTCAGCTAGCAGTGGTGAAAAAACAGTGTCAAACATAGGCTTGACCACTGCATAGGCTTCTTCTGAGAAAGGATGCTTTGTACTTGGTTTGTAGCCTCTTGTTTTAAACTCATGAGGGATGCAGTCAACATTTATCCATTTCTGATACTTAAGTTGCAAATCTTCTGGAATATGACAACCTTTGAACACTGCTTCCATGACAGACAAGTCTTTATTAAGATACTTCAAACCAAGAGCAAGGGTTCGTTCCTTTAACAAAACGGGGACTCCCTTATTCTGCTGATAAGAAGGCAAATTGAAGTCCACACACTGGAGAAAAGGATATATTAGGATTTGTGCTCTCAGCTTTGGGAGATCTCTTCTGTTCACCAGTGCTTGTGCAACAGCAGCAGTGAGTGTACCTCCACTACTGTCTCCACAGATGATAATGCGGGAAGGGTCTACTCCATATTCTTGTGCAGTCCTCATAAAGTGTACGGTGGCAGTGACACAATCCTCAGACTGGGTTGGATATGGATACTCAGGAGCTAAGCGATACCTAAATATGAGTTAAAGTGTTTTAACATAGTCATATCTAGTGAATGGTCCTCTTGTCATCTTTTCATTCATGTATTTCTTTCTGAAGACAGGAAAATATTCTGAGATAATGACAGCAATAGAATTTATCAGTTATTGCTTTCTTATGTATTATTTGCTATTGTTGTTAATAGTGTACTGACTCCCTCAAACATCTTTGCAAAATACTCCTTTCCCTATCTCTTAGGTGACTGAAGGCACATGCTGGGTTATTGTAGAATTAGGTGGCAAGGCCAGTATGTGTGGCCTTGATATGAACTGTATCAGTTATCAGCAATTCTAATTAGAAATTGCAGTGAAGGTTTCCCAACAAATTGTCAGAGAATATGAGCACAGAAAATTGATAATGAAAATAGGAAAGGTTTTCAGTGGTTTTTTATCAGCTGAGTTCTTTATAAACAGAATCAATAGGAGTTAATCGTTCTTCAAGTATTTTAGGATGTAAACACTAGTTAGTGCAATTTTAATCAGTTTCTAAGACACCAACTTTTTTCCTGAACTTTTAGAAATTGCTTCTTTTAAAAGCTCATCAGAAAAATACTTTTGATGTTTGAAATCAATTGCAGGTTGATTGCAAGTTAAATGTGGATAACCCTCCACCAGTTTTTCAGAACTACTCACTGAAGTGAGTGTTTAGTAGTCTGGGCAACTGTACTTTTACAGGAACAGTTATACTTCAGGCACAGTGTTGGCTTTCACCTTATAGGTGGTTTGGATACAGCTTTAGGAGGCAAAACCATCCTCACCTGTTAGTGGTGGCTACAAATTATAAAATTATTATAATGGATTTTATTTGGAAATAAGCAATTGGAGATTAGGTGACTAATTCTTCCTAAGAGTAATTAGTGCTGTGAAACACATGTGATTATTAAATGTAAGTACTGTATGCACTTTACAAGGATTGTGACTATGTAGTAAAGACTTACAAACCTAGAAGGAGGCACAAATGGCTATCGTATTGTGTGTCTGGATTGACTCCACTTACCCAACAGACACAACCACTGAATTGCTTTTTCTAGCGAAATAGCGGCATGTTCTTTCATAGGCCCCTGTAAAACAAAATATTTCAATGGAACTGTAACTTGCGTTAAAACCAATTTGAATGAAACCATTCTGAAATTCTCTCTATTCTGTGATTAATACTACACTGTAATTCTATTATTGTAGCATGGTCTAATCTGGACATTGCTCACCATTTCATTACTTCTGGGGGAATCTTCTTGCCAGTAAACCCCCTGGAATTTACATGAATGTATTGTTTCATTCTTCTCTTTGAAAAGTCAGTTAATAGAAGGCACCACTGCTGCCACTTCTAAAGCAGTATTGCAGGTGAGAAGTTATTTTAAAAAAACCGCCAACATGAACTCCCCCTGCTAAACCTAGCACAAGGATTTTTCCTGTGCATGTGCTGCTGTCTAATCTCTTACGCCTTTCCAATTCAAATACCAAAATGTTTTTTTTCCTTGTTTTGCCACTGTGAAGACACAGCAGTATACACACATACACATAAGCTTGCACATACATGTGAACACAGACTGGGTTCTTTAAGAAATAAAATTCTAATGAGATTTTCAACTTTTCGCATAAGCATGAAGAAAGAAGAAGACAGGCATTATAAATGATCAGATATTAAAAGTTCTGGATACACAACCTATGTAAAGAGAATTTAACATGATTTCCACTGCATATAAATAAAATTACTCTGCTGTCCTGAAATTAATTTTGTTATTTATAATGTTTAACCTACTAACTCTTCTTGTCATGTAAGAAATACCGAATCAGATCAGAAACTGCATAGTATTTTTAGTTATAGGTCATACTATTTATATTACTTACGTATGCTTCCAAACCGTCCAACTCCTCCATGAAAATAAAGGATTCCTCTTCTTTGGCCAGTGGTTGACATTTTTGGCTGGTAAATTCTTACTTTAACCTTTTCAAACCGTAAGTCCTTGATAAAAAGATGTTTGTCTTTTAATGGTGGTACTCCATCCATTGCAGCCCTGATGAAATGGACCTCTGAGGTGATACCTACTTTGTCCAAAAATTTGCCCTATTAATAAAGGGAAAGAAACCACAGATTAGTGCAGATGTCCGTCTTGGCTTAGGAGTGGGGGTCCAGAGACATGCTGAAGCACAGGACTAGGGTTTGCAGCAACATGCACAGAGCAATGTCTGTGGGAGGGATGTGACAGAGCTGTGCTATCTGTGGTGTTAGGGTCCTCTGGCCTCTGTACACAGGTACACAGGCCTACCGTGTGCACCCCAGAACCTGACTGCACTTCGTGCCAGCCCTTCTACCTAAATCACTGCTGGAATAAACTGGGTACAAGAAGCTTACACAATTATTGATGCAGTAGGTAGCATAATTTAACCAGTCCCTCTATTACCAAGACAGGATCAGTTGTAAGTGGTCTGTCGATTGTTTAGCTTTACCGATATGTCAGTTTTTCTTCTTATAGACTGAATATTGGGTGAAAAAATAAAGGATGAGTTAATGAATTTTTTAGTGAAGAAGTTGTATTAACTTTAAGGTGAGGAGGGGTTTATTTAAGTGTATCCTCATAGGTGAATGCAGACATCTTCTCACAAAATCTATTAGATCGGACACAACTACTTCAAACTGCTTTCTCTCCAGTGACATCACGTGCATCTTTTGTCCCAGCTGAAGACTGGATATGCTAGTAGACTTTAATTTCCCCTGCAGTTTTGACATCGTGACAATCTTTGAAAGGATTTGGCTACTTTGGCGTAACTAATTTGCCCAACAGCAATACCTCAAGTTGCTACGTGACTCTGACTTCACTTGCGTTTAAACTTTTGTATAACCATACATTAATATTCTTATCTTTCTGCTTCTTTGAGATGATGTGGTACAGTGCTTTCGCTTGGCCTCTCAGAAGAGGTCAGCAGAAAAGGTACAAAATTATAAGATCAGAAGTTAAAAACCACATTAATCACCATTTTATTTCCAAATTCTGAAGTTCAGCTTTTTCCATATGAATTAGACAAAGATAAAATTTGTCTGATGAATAAGGAGTATTCATACAGTGTTTTGAAAATGTGGAAGTCCACACATTGTAGAGTAGATGTAGAAAATTTAATTTGACTTCTGTTGCTCTTCTGTTTCACTGCATTGCTTTGCTGTGGCAGCAGTGTTCAGGCCCGGGTGGGGCACTTCTCCAGAGACGTGATGAGTCAGTTCATAGGAGCTTACTGGCTGACTTCAAACAAAACTTCATAAGCAATGTAGCAGGGAAAGGGAGGAAGAAAAAACACTGGAACATGAAATTGAAGTGAAATGTGATACTCAAGTCAAAGAAACTGATTATTTTTTTTCACAATTCAAAGAACTAAAAGAAAAGAAGCTTGATTTTAGGTATCACAGAAGTGTTTTTAAAATGACAGAGGCAACAGTTAATTCAGCAAAGAATAGGTGTTGAAACAGAAAGACAAGTAGAAGTCACATTTTAGTTTTGAAGCGAAGCAAGTATGAAAAACAAGGGAGGATCAAAAATGTGCCAAAAACAATGACAGAGAAAGACAGCTTTAATACTATGTGTACTATCTCAAAAAAGAAAATCATATAGACATATTGAAAGGCAAAAGATGATGAGTGTGGCAGTTGTCTTTCAGAAGACTCAGAGTACACAGCTGTAGAAAGGAGCTGAAGTCACAAACATTATTGAGTTGCTCCTTCTGTAAGTAAGTTACACAGCGCAGAAGTTCCACATATACAGTGCAGTAAGTTTCTGAAGCCTTCCAGCAGTGCATCGAGGCAACAGGATTAAAAAGCTAAAACACAGGCCATCAGAAAACACTGGGAATTACACAGTCTGCAGAATTTATTTTTCCATATTGTTACCTTTGGTGCTCTGTAGCAAGCAGCAGAGTCTGTTACATCCAGCTGAGCTGAAGGTATCTGCAGTGGTTCTCACATCACCAAATAAATCCAGTGGCATATTTCCAATATATTTAAACACTGATTCTAAAAAAACCTCAGCAATCCATTACCCCTCTGATAGCTTTACTTACCAGACCAAACCCGAAGTTCAGGATGTAATGAAAAAGGTAAAGCTTTCGGCGCTGACTAATTCCATGAGGGATGTCTGCCATGGGGTGTTCATAATAGAATGCCATTGCCACAAAGACAGTCAAAACAGCCAGAAAAGTCACTAGGAGGAGTTCCATCTCACTGTAGTGTTAGGAGCCAAACAGAAGAACCAGCTGTGGCTTCTTTCCCCCTCTGGCTTTTGAAGGATTTCTGAAGGTAAAGGCAAAGGATTAGCAATTCTCTTCATATCCCATCATTCAGCTTTTAAAAATGCCAATAGGAAGATGAAAGTGTGTGGCAATCAAACCATACAATTAAACAGGCAGTAACAATTAGTTGTGGGAGAGGCTTACATAAGCAGTTTTTCGTATTTGCAGCTAACATGTTCTGAGTCTCTGCCTATCAATATAGAAGCCGTACTTGATGTATCATTTGTAGCATCAGTGTTAAAAGAAGACAAAAACTTATGTCTCTCCCTAGTTCTTGAATGCAGTCAAGTCTGTATTATTTCTGAGTTCCTGTGAAACAGGGTTTCGTAGTAGTCATCTTCAGAGCTGCTCAGTTCCTTGGTTTATTGTGCTTCCACACCTTCCTTCTTTAGACTTTTTAATGAAATCAGGGTTTCAGTGTCGCAAACACATTTCATCATCTTTGATGACTGATTTTGTGCACTGCTATGCTGTTGCATCTTTGAGTCTAATGGAACCAGAAGCAGCTAGAGCCTGAAGCGTCAGTGCTTTGCAACTTGCTTCATCCTCCTGGGTAGATTTTCTCCAGCAGTTATGTTTGTTTGGTTTGTGTTTGGTTTTTTAACAGCCTCTTGGTTGAGCCTTACAGTACTGCAGTCTCGGTTTTCTTATTAATATATTACTTACAGATGTCATTCCAGGTAGAGATATGATTCCAGCTAATGAAAACTAGACTTGGACTTCATGGTTTCAGTGCTAGTAGCAATGACTAGGCATCAGCAGCCCATTCTTTTCTGTGTACTCTGTGGTGAGCTTTAGAATCTGTGCCTTCCTCTGGAACAAACATATTTTTCAGTGCAGAAATCACTAGTAATAAGATTTAACGTGAAATAAAGCATCTATAAAGCAAGGCTTTTTCGGTCCATACAATGTCACCTTTGGGAACAGTGTCTTTTGACCAGTCTGCTCAAACTGTGAAGGCAACAGATTGTCACTCTGAAAAATACCAGTATGGGTAAATGGGTGTGTAAAACTTAAAAATAATAAATAAATAGATAGATAGATAGATAGATAGATAGATAAATAAATAAATAAGAATACAAGGAACGAGCTGAACTTGACATGTATATTAACATTAAACTAAACACAGAGAATCCCAGATCTTTAGAATTCAAAATCCATGACCTGTGTAGGAAGGAAGACCTCAGACTTGATTCCTGACTTTAGAAACTTTTTTTATTATTAATTGTTTAGAATAAACAGGAAGGAACTTCATTTTCAAGTCTTGTAATGTGCTCTCTGAGCAGAAGCTGATTCCATGTTCTGCTCCCTCTGGCCAAACTGTTTCTTCATTTTATCCAACAACTCTTTGCAGACTTTCATTTCTCAGTGTCCCCCTTCCCTCTCCCTCCCTTGCCAGAAGGTTATTTACATGCTAGGTGTAAAATCAGGTTGTTTTTTGTTTCTTCTTGTGTCGCACGTGATATAGTCACCCAGCTCAATAAGGGATGTTGATGAAAGGCACGTTGCCTGGTGACTGGGACACTCTCCTGGGAAATGGAAGCGGTGAATTCAGACCCGTCAGGACCAAGGTGCATATAGGGTTCAGCTTTCTTATAGCTCGGAGAAGATCATTAGGAAATACTGTTACACAAAACATGGTTGCAGCTCACTTCTTTAGTGTTTAATAGTGAAAGTAGTTAATCAGCTTTGTGCTAAACTGTGCTGTCCCAATGAGTTAGGTGTGGTCCAAGTATACTTATCAGATTTGGCCCCTCTGGTGATCTAAGAAGTCTCCTGACACTTGTGACGGATCCTTTTACTAAGATTCTTGCCACCTATTGTTCATCTCTTTTCTAAATCTTTTTGGTACCAGTCCTTATGGTAGCCAGGCATATTAACTGGCTTCAGACCTTCCAGCATGCCCACCAACCCCAGAGGCTCCACACAAAATCTGGATGTGCGGGAATCTGGTATCTGCTGTAAAAGAAACAAAGTAGTTAGTTCCTGAAGTAATAGACTGTTTTTTCCTTTAAGCATTGCATTACACAGGTAATGCTTAATGTTTTATAAGCATACACTCAGCAATTTACAAGTTTGCTTGAGTCCCAGAATGGAGAACCATTACCTAAATAATCTTTCAAAGGTATGCTCTCTCTGGCTTCTGATATTTTAACCTTATCTCTTTCTCCTGTGCGATACACCAGAGGCCTTGGCCCCCGAGGCCAAAATCCCATTTTCTCCGACCCCAGGAACTCCCTTTCTTATTAATTTCCAGCGAAAAGCTAAATGTCAGTGCCTGAAATCTTGTTAGTGCTGGGCTGGCACCCTTAAGCTTCTTTTCTGTTATGTAGCTGCACATGCTAAGGGGAGACAGAGACTGAGCCAGTTGCAACATGTATGAAATATTTTCTTGTGTGGTCTCCAGGTGTTTGCAAGAGCTCTGCCTGTCTCTGAATCATGGCGCTGGTAGGCGGCAACTGTGTACTCACCTGCTTAGACTCAGACACACCAAGTGTGACTGGATAGATGCCTGGACTCGGATACTGGGAAACGTTCCTGAGAGAAGGTGCTGCCTGACCCAGGAAGCTCCTTTGGAGTCCTGCAGAGTGTGAGAGCTACCTGGTGCTTCAGGTCTGAGCTGGAGCACTGAACTAGCCTAGTCAAGTCCTCACCAACACACTCTGACTGCCATTAGCTGTAAACTCCTATGCAAAGCATTGACAGGATCTGTTAATGGCCTATTTTGTGTGGTAACTTGTGTGTGCATACTTGTATCCATGTGTACTTGTAGGTATAATTCCTTGTGAAAAGACAGTAATGTGCGTAATTCTGTAGGTGCAGTGTAAGTTTGTCATTGATTGTGTTTTAAGTACTTGAAAATCAATACCAAACTTTGGAAACTATAAAATGTGTTCAAATGAACAAGTATTCTGTCTTAGCAGTGCAAGACACATAGCAGATCTGTAGTTAAAATAAATTAGAGGATAGGAAGTTCCATGGATACAATTAGATCTTGTAACTTTCTAAATTTAGAAGATATGGGAATCACTACTGAAAAACGAATTCATTGTTTCAGCACTTGCTGTTCTTTACTTACCCATCTATACTACCATGGTTATAACCCTCAATACAAATTAAAATGCATGAGTTCAAGAGAGGCAATAATACCACTGATGTATTATAAAGCTACATTTATTAGTATTTGTAGTAAATTAAATACTTACAGATAAAGGACCGCAGAAAAAACTCACAAGTAGATCAGTGTAGAGTTTGGACATTGGCTCATAAATGAGGCCTAAGTCTGGAGATTGAGTAACGGAGAGAAAACAAGTATTGGCTTGCTGAACTGACAAGGAGTATAATACATGCTGCACTGAATGAGATGTGTGTAAAATAGTATGAGATCATATGTGATCATCTCATAACTTAAAACGTACAAGGTGAAACTGTATGGATATCCTTAGTTCTAGCAATTCCAACCATCTTGGTACCTGCAAAGAAGCATCAAAAGAACAAGCCTGCTACAGAAGATGCAAAGAAGAGTGATACAGGAATAAAAATGATCCTGAATAAAGATAAACCTAATGACTGTCACAGGTCTGAGTGAAGTTTGTGAAGACATGCCAAAACCAACTTTAAGCCAGCTTGCTCAGTCCAGATAACAGTACAGCCATGGCAGAACAGCCATGGATTAACTGCTCAAACATTGTCCAGCTCTTTGCATAGCTTTTACAGCAGATACAAACTCTGGTGGCCTAGCTTCAGATACCAACACATGAGCTGGCAAGCCACCCTTCATCTTGAGACCAGAAACCAAAACAAATCCCCAGTGTCACATCAGGTTGCATAACCAAGGCAAATCCTGAAATCCTCAAACAGTGGAACATCTGGAATTTTATCATGCTGTTTACTCCTGGAAGAATTTCTTTGCCTGAAGAGTAAATTGCTACTACCTGCAATAGGAAAAATGAAACAAATAAAGTATCTGTTGTGTCAACAGAGCATGAAGAAACATAATTTCATTTTGCTGAGAGGGACTGTGGAACAAGAATTCACAAGTAACAACATGTTACTCCAGAGATTTGTAACTGCTAACTTGTCACTGTGTTTAATTAATATGGTGACAATGGGAAGAATTTAACCCACCACTTTCTTCCTACTCACAGTTTGGCTGGCAGAGGATGAAGATAAGTACTAACCTCTTTCCACACTTGTGTGTACATAGATATTACAAGTGCAAGATGGTTGCATAACAATGAATAAATATTTTACAATTCCTAGGCATTGCGTGGCCAGCTATTTTGACATGCAATGGCAATTATCTTGGCATCTGTGTTTAGCAAAGGTGGATCTGTCCTAATAAGCAATGTAGCAATTGAGCTCAGATTTTTCTTTTCCTTCATGTTTTTGATATTTGCAGAAATTATTTTGGCAGCTCACGTGCTGTTTAAATACTTTCTCCCTAAATTCCAGGTAAGCAAGTTGATTATTTGTCTGATTACAAAAAGGCAAAAACCAGTATGTCTCTGTCTTCCCTGAATACAACCAAATGCTTCTCAGAAAGGAACTTTATAGAATATAGTTTAGAGGACATTCAGTTATATTTGTACAGTTCTCCCTTGCTTCATCTCTGCTGCCAGTCTCAGATACTTATACAGATAGGCATCTCGTACAGCTTACATTTTTGTACCTCCCTTCTGGGTCACCTATTGCCCTTTAAGATCAGATTTGTAAGTACCGCCAATTCCCTCCTTCTGATTTTACAGCCAGGTCCAAAGCAATTGGTTACCTGTACGCATAGTCTGATGATGATTACTACTCACCTCAGAAGTACTGAAAGTCTCTCCAGTCTCCAGAGGCACTGGGGGTTGGCATTTTGTCTGTGCTGTCATGCTGATGTTGCATGTATTATGTGGATATGCATATGCATGTTGCTGATGACTCATGTATTGCATGCTTTAAAATGTTAAGAGGGGTGGATTTACCATGGTGAGTTTTTATCGTTTGACATAAGAAGAGAATAAAAATTCTTGCAATATAAGAAAAGAACAGCAAAACAAGGTGTTTTAATTTTAGTTAATACCTATTAATGTTTTTTTAAAAAAGGTGAAAAATACATCATGTTTGCAAGTCATAGCAACTGAAAATCAGAATGCAGCAGACCATGCTAATCTTATTATTTCCCTACTAGATTCTAATGTACAAATAGCTAGTAAATAGTTAATTGAAATACACTCTGCATACCAGTACACTGTATTTAAGAAGACATTTTAATAACCTTTTATAAAGTTTACAGTGTGATTCACAATTTTACTTGATGATGGAAAAGAGAAAATACCATAACCAAAAAATCCCAGTGCACAGTGGAAGCCTTCTTGTATGTGGTGCCAGGTCACTTTTATATTGTTGTCCTCTAAACGCTTCTTGTACAACAATCCATCATCTCTGAGCACATCATGCTCACAGGTAATTATACAAGTATCAGGTAGGCAGCAAACAACAGCATCTTCTGCTAACAGTGGGGAAAATCTTGTCTCAAACAGTTCTTTTGTTTCTTCATAAACTTGAGGTAAAAATGAAGTGGGTAACGGTGGCTTGTAGTCTAGTCTAAATACCTCTGGGATAAGATCTGGATTTATCCATTTCCTATATTTTAAATTTATACTCTCAGGAACATGAGAGCCGGCCAAAATAGCTTCCTTCATAGAGCAATCCTTGTTCAGGTACTTCAGAACGAAATAGACTGCACGTTCCTGGGACAAGAAGGCAATAAAACCATTTTTCTGGTGAGATGGCAGATTAAAGTTCAGTGCTTGGAGAAGTGGATAGATCAGTACCTGGGCACGTATCTTTGGGATATCTCTTCTATTTGCCAGTTCTTGGCAAACACTAGCAGTAAAAGTGCCCCCTGCACTATCCCCACAAATGATAATCCGATCAGGATCCACCCCATAGTTTTCTGCGGTCTTCAAAAAGTGTACAGTAGCAGCGAGACAGTCCAGAGTTTGGGCTGGATACTTATGGTCAGGAGATAAACGATACCTGAAATGTACAAAAGACAGCTATTATTACAAATAACATAGATTTGTAAATTGCTTGAATGTGTTATTTTAAATGCATCTCATGCATTTACAAAACCTCACCAAAACCAGTATTGCTCATTTAAAGTTTTGCATGCTGAAGCAAGCCAGAACAGCTTCCCCTCCCATTTCTGTCAAAATACAGAGACCATTAATCGTTGGGGTTTAATCCAGCGTAATTTAAGAGCATGAGGGCTGGAGTAGTGCGGTCCAATCACCCACATTATACAGAGCCACACATTTACACAAGTCCTGCTCTGAGTGCACCTGCCTGGGCTGAAAGTTCATACCAGCCAGCAAGTCTGCAATGCTCTCATTTGGCCTGAGCCTGGATGTATGTATGGCTATGGTCAGTCCAGCTTATCCACAAAATCCAACCAAGTTCTGGCTCCTGAGCTTTTTACACTGGGGACAGTGGTTATTGTATTATTATATATTAGTCCAGTATTGTGTATTACTAATACTTTTTAATATAAAAAGAAAATCTAATAATATATTATAAAACACCACACAGTAAATGTACTGTGGTGACAAAATAGCTTCCTGTAGACAATACTTTCATTTATTTTATTAATTGGAACAAATGAATTACAGAGGAATATGTTAAAATAACAAACTGTTTATTTCTTAACTAACAACTTACTTTCATATGATGAGAAGGCGGCAGGCATAACAGTCAGATACCCAGTCAAGTTAAAGTGGTATGCTTTGATTCCAATGACATATAAGACTACTTTAAGACTACATTTTTAACAGCCATGTTCTTTCTTCTCTGCATTTGTGGTCTTAGGGCTTTTTGGAGAAGGTTAAGTTTAATAAGGAGAAGATAAATACTACAAAGGTAACAGTGCAGGCATTCTCTCTTAACCTTTCACTGTTTGCTGAGGCACACTGCTTCTGCTTTTCTGTTTCTTCACTATTGTGTGAAATTAATTCAATGGATTCATAAAGTAATTGTTGTAATAACCCAGGAATAAAAGGATATCAGTATCTTATTTCAGAGTCGCTTTAAATGCATTGTGACTTACTCAGACAAGACATGGAATATGCAATTCATTCTCAAAACCAGTTCCTCTGAACTTTGTAAAATTCTTTAACAATGAGTTTTTTAATGGAACAATTTATTGGAAACTAAAGTTTCTTCATACCATCAGCTATTTTCCACAAGCAGAACATCTTAAAAGGAAGCAGTGGTCCATATAGTTTAAAAAAAATGTTGAATTTTAGACTTATTATTTACTCTTTACAATCATCCCCAAAGCCCCCTAACTATTAAAACCTGAAGTTAGGAAAACAGCTTATAGCTATCGAACAGCCTTACTATGAAAGGCAATGATTTTTGTGACAATAACAACATGAAATGAGTAAATCTCTTTGTTCTTCTGAAAACAGCTGGCATACATATTATTTCTGTAACTTTATAAACTTGCATCAGGTATTTCTCATTGTCATTGCATGGCACGTGCTTGCTCACACATATCAACAACATAGGGGCAGGCAACACTAGAGCTCAGTTTCTTTTCTTATATTCCAAGAAACGTAAGTATAGCATGGGCACTGTTCAGAGGGGTGGGGGAGGTAGCGGGGGAAGCAGCGAACTGTCTAATTCTGGGAGTAATATTGGGTGGAGCTCACTTACCCAACAGACACAACCACTGAATCAGATTTTCTGGCTATGTGCCGGCATATTCTTTCATGACTTCCTGAAGAACAAATGTTAATGTAATTAATATCTTAGAATACTTGAAGCAATATCAACCCTTATTTTGTTATGACATATTACCATGATTGAATGTGGGCCGCTTGCCTATTTAGTGAGCTACCCAAATTTTCTCTAGGATAAAAATAATCTAGATTTTTGATCATCAGGACACACTGTAAAATTCATGCAATTAGGGAGATTGTTGACCTGTAAGGAAAATAAGGAATTATGACTATTATGATTAGTCAGAGGGAAATGGTTTTAAGCTGAGAGGGGGCAGAATTAGATTGGAAATGAGGAAGACATTTTTTATGATGGGTGTGGTGAGGCGATAAAACAGGTCACCTAGGACAGGATGCCCTATCGTTGGGAGTGTTCAAAGTCAGGCTGGATGGGGCTTCAAGCAGCCTGGCTGGTGAAAGATGCCCCTGTCCGTGGCAGAGGGGTTGGACTAGATGATTTTTAAGATCCCTTCCAGCCCAAAACATTCTGTAATTATAATGCACAATTGCTTAGAGTCGTTGTAATATAATAATGACAGTAATAAAATAGCTTGAGATCTTTGTAAAAGCTTATTACATTGTTTTAAGTAACTGTGTCTGAGGCTGACATCATTTTGCTGCTGTGGGAGTGCTAATTGTAGTACTACAGCTAAGTCTAAATAAACTGTGTATTTGAAACAGAGATTTAACTATTTTCTGAAGAATGAAGGGTGCAGCTGGTATGCTCCCTGCAAAATCAGTGTATTTCTGTGTGGCTAATGTAGGCAGAAATCTAAGGCATCCAAATTGTGTTACAGTAAATTGTCTGATTATATAATTATATAATTTTTCTGTGGTAAGCTTATAGGCAAAAATATGCCTCTTTTAATGTATTTAAAGATACGTTGAATTTTTCTTCAACCTTACGTCTGAATTTGGTACATTTAGAATATTTGGTTTACAGGTATTTGCTCAATGATGTGTTCTTTCAGTTACAGAATTGTAGTGCCGTTTAATATGTGTGCATGTCTACTGCCTTTAGAAACAGTATCTTTTAGAACTTTTTAGATTACGTTTGAAATTATCTGCTGTCTCTTAATAAACTGAATGGAAAATGGAAAAAAAAGACAACATAACTAACATAACATAACTAACATAACATAACTAACGCATCAGGGACACGCGTTTTAATGTGGCTGCTATAGACCACTTGAATTGCAGAGAACACTGTTTGTGGAAGTCCCAGTAAATATGCTGCAGTTAGAGGTCAAAGGGAGGAATGCAGGTGTTAATAACTTCTGTCAGGTTTACAGACAAAAAAAGAATTTTTTTCTTTAGCAGCACCACTTACTGTAAGAAATATACATGCTGTATCCTAAACAGAGTGCTATATCCTATTAAAAAATAATTTAGATACTAAATAAGGGCAGATTAAGAGTTTAAAAAGGAAAAATACACATTAAGTGCTTTCTATCTCAATCTCTCAAACTAAGCTTCAGTCACTTCTTAGGTTCAGGAGAGTTTTAAAAAATACATAGTTAACAATCCTAAATAATCATATTTTGTCTTTCAGTTCCTTACTGATGCTTCCAAATATCCCACATCCTCCATGGAAGACGAGGACGCCTCTCCGTTTGTTTGCAGATGGTACCCTTGGCAGGTAAATCCTCACTGGCACCTCATCAAAATGCAGATCCTTTATGAAGAGCTTTGAATCCCTGCTTGCCGGCAGTCCATCAGCAATCAACCTTAGAAGTGTGTGCTCCTCAGTGATACCCAGACTTTCTAAGTTCTTTGCCTAGATAGATGTAATAGGAAAAATAAGATATTAGTATAAGGAATTCTAGTCTTCCCACTCTATAAGGGCCACAAGCTACCTTTTTCTATACTATATTTAGGATAATTCTGTTGGTTATTTGCTGCTTTTTAGGATTACCACAAATAACTCTAGCAGCTTTGTGATTTCAGTTATGAAAGTGAAAATGTACATCTTCATGATTTGAGATACCATTATTTTTAGAAGAATGTTGTAATACCTGTTCCATGAAATGTGTTATATAAATACCTTCTAATTTGCGTGATCTGGATTTACCACAAGTAACAGCAGGCATTTGCTTAGGCATGGAAGTTAGGAGTCATGAAGCCTGAGGCTCCTTTTCTGATCGGTGAAGAGAAAGAGGCATTTCTTGAGGACGGTTCCGATTTCAGGTGTGTTAAATCATGCTCTGGAGATGTCTGTTCATCTCCATTGGTTATGAAGGGAAGCTGTTTACTTCAGATGCCTCAATTAAAGTATTTAAGGTTAAGTGAGATGAAAATGTCCCTAGCATGACAGCATTTAGCATACTGGGAGGAGATTCAGACTGGTTTGCATGCAAAATTGGGTGACTTACTGGTCATGTCCATGCCACAGACTCAGTGAGAACAAGATTTAAGAAAATAATTTTGCCTGTAATCAATAATGAAGGGCTGCTGGCCTAAATGAAGAACAGATGAAAATGGTTCTGAATCTTATCTCCTCCATCAGCAAAACTGTTGCCTTGATCAAGATCTCACAGGTAGTGGTGAAATGGCTCTGCAGTCTGTCTCTTACATCTAATCAGGGAGAGCAAATATTCTGAAGACAGGGGAGGTTTGTTAAATATGTGAAAACATTTTCTTACCCAAAGCCAGTCAACTGCTGATAATTAAGATAGCCTGAAGATCACACATCAATCCTCCTTTATTTTGAACACGTATTGTAACGGATGCACTTCCTGCTAGGACAATGTTTCCCTTCCCATTAAATGGTGACTTAGTTGCCCTTATGGACTATTATAATTCATTCTTCTGGAGTTATGATAATCATCACAAGCAATTTGCAAATTGTGTTGCTCTCTTCGAAGCAACAGAAGTCTCTGTATGCTGCTGTATCAATGCCTTACAAACTAAAGGCTAGCTATGCTTTTGCAAATTGTTCTTTCCAGCCTTGTGTATTTGGCCTTTTAGATCTGCTCTGTCTCAGAGACCATTCAATTATTTGCCTTACATGGTAATTTTGCTGTGAAAGAACACCAGAGTATGACAGAGGGGCAGAACTTTCTTAGGTGCACTGTCCCAGCTATCACGTATGGGTGAAGGCAGATCTCATGATGGAGTTCAAGTGTGCTGCAACACCCAGTTTCTCACCAAGGCCTTTTTCAAACAGCACAGATTCTTTCTTCCTAATAATCTGCTGCAATAAACAAGTTGGGTGAGGAGTAAGAGAAGAAACCACCATGAGCCATGGAAGAGAGAGAAAGTAATTTAGAAAAAAAGACAGGAACCCAGAGATTATCTGGAGTTTTTTCATAACACTATGCAACAACTTCCAGCAGTGCTTGGGTATTTTAAGTCCCAGATCCCAGAGATAAATGGATAGATACAGTTCTGGCCTTACATTGGAAAACGCACATTTTTAGGTATCATGGCAGAGGGAAAAATTAATATAAGAGCCAGGGCAATCATAGCAAAAACCACAGGGTCAATATAACCTTCCAAATGCAGCAATTTTCAAAAACTCTCATGACTCTTAAGTCAACCTTTTTGTCAGAGTTACAACTTTAGAATGGTTGAAGTTGGCAGAATTGCCATTTAGTCTCATCTGTACTTGCCAACATCCCTGAATTTTTACAGAGATTTCAAATGAGAGTAGTATATATGATAAACTTGGCATCAGAGCATTCTATCTAAATACTGTCTTTCCTTTCCTTATATTAGGAGTTCCTGACAACTTCAGTTTCAGGGAAAACACTGTCATGAAGGGGAGTGGGGAATTTGGTATGTATTCTGTTGAAAAGCTTCTTGATCAATAATTACAAAATACTTCAGAACCAATAAGAATACATTAAAAAAATAAAAGGTATGACTATTTTCCTAGACAGATGTGATCAGTGTTACTATGTGAAACATACTGTATAAGCCAGGTTCTAAAATGTGTATATGTGTAAGAGAAAGAGGACCCAGATCAGCATGTCGGCATACCTTTTCTTGCAAAATAGGGTCTTTGAAAAGCTATTTGCTGGAGCACCTGAATTCTGACTTTTTATGTGGATGATCATATGGGGACCAGATTTTTTCTTCAAAAATAATTATGAAATCACATACCAGCTAGCAAAAAAATACTCAATTTGAGCTTCATGGACTTTAACACTACATTAGACAGTCTTTCTGTCAGTCACTTTGAAGCATTACACTTTGCCAGCCAAAATAATTATCATCAAAGCTTTATATCACAGTGCAGTATGTACAGTTAGTCTAAATGCAGATCTGTATGAATAGATTAAAACAAAAGCTAGGATGTGAGATAGGAGGCTTTCTCTCATCTCTTCCGTTAGAGACTGTCACTGATTTCTTTATGACAGAGTATGTGGATAGGTGCAGCAGGAGCATCGTATGCGTGACACCTATGCTGTGGGAACTACACATTTAACCATTGATGCAGGATTTTTAAGTCATCTCGCAAGTAAGGTGGAAGGAAAGAGGAAAAGACTGCCCTGTATTGCAGAAAAAAGAGGTCTTTACTGCAACATACAGTACAGACACATTGCTGGCACAAGAACAGCAGCATTCATCAGAATAAGCAGGATACATTCATTGCACATGGGCAATACACAAAGCATTGTGAACTTTGTAAGAAACCTGTGAAGTGCTCACTATGAGGGCTGCTTCTGTGAGTAAAAACATAAACCTAGAAATTCACCAAAAGTACCAGCAGATGTCTAAAGGTTTTGGAAAAAAAATTAGGTAATGAATGGATTCAATGCATAGCAAATGGTGAAATGCATCTTTAAAACTATTTAGAAAAAGGAAGGTGAAATTTCTGGAACATATTGTCAATGAAGATAAAATATGTACTATGCCATAACAGCCATTTAGAAGCTGTAAAAGCAGATAAAAATAATGATTTGAAAGAATCTTTTCATCCAACCAAGTACAGAAACATAGAGAGCTTAATAATATACAGTCATATTATTATATTACGGGCATATTATGGTATTAACTTTGTATATAGCTTAACGTGAAATGTGAGATACATAAGGAGAGCAGACTCTTCTTTCATGCCAGACAATGCAGAAAGGTATATGGGGCCATGGCCATTGGAGAGCCAGGGACAATTACTGGATTTGGTGAATGCTGCTATGTAAGTTCAAGCAACCCATATAAGGCTTTAATAGCTTAGAGTGCCCCAAATACCTTTCAGGACATGGGCCCTAGTTACTGTGTTCATTAGGTATAAGTAGGGGATTAGAGAATACCTTTACTTCAGATGAGCTCTGTACAAACGTTAATGAAACCACTCTGAAATTTTCCTGCAGGCTTTCTTTTAATGTGTTATGTGCCAGACGTGACAGGGCTTAGCCTGCTTTTATGTGCTCCTGTGTTGCCTTCTTTGAAATCTTTTGGGGCAAAAGCTGTTTCTCTCTCAGATGGCAAAGCACACAGCACAGTGCATGTGGCTTACAAGTACTTAAATAATAAGTGGTAACAGATCTAGCTGAACCTGCTTTGGCCAAGAGGTTAGATCAGATGACCTCCGGAGGTACCTTTCAACCTACATGATTCTATGATATTTAGCTAAGTTTCAGTAATTCAGTCACTGCAGGAATGAGAACAGAATCACAAGTAAGAAAATTACTGCAGATAGTTAAAAATTTAGGAAATCACCTTAAATATATCAAAATGTATTGAGATACAGGAGGTTTGGTTATTATTATTCATATAAACGATCTCCACAGCCCCTCCTGTCATCCACAGGACCAATCATTTCATTACAGAAGGCTATCAAATTACAACAGAGGCATAAGAATGGTTATCTCAGTATTTAAAAGAACTCACCTCATACTGGCTACTTTTATATACAGTAATAGAATCCCAAATCAAACTTTGGCCTTTATCTTTGAATCTGTGTTACTCTGTGGTTCTCATTACACATAACTGCAATATTTAGATGCATATCTTCATAGTTCTACTGAAGTTTTTCCTTTCCTGAAAATCATAATATCACAGAGCATGATAAACTTACCAGAATTCCTATCAGAATATACATGAAGTGATATAAGCGAAGCTTTGCTGGCTGGTCAACATCAGGAGGAATCTCTACCTTGAAGGAATTACGGTAAGTTGCAATTAAAACCAGTAATACGAAAGCAACTAGAATTCCTGCTGTTAAAGCCAGAGCATGAAATGATTCCATTTTTCTTTGGTGGGAATCATTTATTAGAGAACTGCTTGATACAAGTCTGTCAATATTTATATCCTCCAGACTGACTCCACAGAGAACTAATTTGAATACCAAAATTCCTCCACCCTTCTCCTACAGATGGTAAGGCTGCCAGCTGGTAGAAGCACACAAACATCCGGCTATTATGACTTCATTTAGCATGGTCAAAGTTAATACGTAGAGGAGTCACATCCAGGAAATGTCACTATTTTGTATATCCCAAGATTACAAATGAACTTTATTTTTCATCTGGTTTAATTATATTCCACTTTACAGGCCTGAAAAGTTATGTGTGATTTTTCGCAAGTGTGCTAGTTACTGTAATGAAAGATACTTAAGAACAACCCATGGGTGACTAGCCATGCTGAGCTCCATTCTCCATGTTCAGGAACTGCAATGGTTCTGCTCTTGGAACAAGTCTGAAGTATGAGTCTCAGACTTTTTGCTTAGTGCTGATCTTTTTTTTTCCTGTGCTGTATTGCTGAGGCAGAACAGTTAGAACAGACGTTCTGAAGGACATCTAAAGGCATCCTGCTTTCAGAGATCCATCCAGAGCTCTCAGTTATTTGGAGGCCTCCTACCTGAGTGTGCAGTAAAGGTCTCTGGGCTCACCAATGATAGCCAGTGATATCAGAGGGAAACTTCCTCTTGACTTGGAGAACTTTGGCCCTAACCCTCTATTCTGAATCATTCAAAAGAAAAGATTTTGATGTCTTTACAACTTCATAGTTTGCTATTTTTTGCCAAGACAACTCCATGTTATCCTTTGTTGTAATTTAGTGATTAGACCATATGGCTAGCCAAATGCTTGTACCGATAGAAGTGATAATAGTGAAGGAAAGAGTGACTAGGAGCAATTCCATATATTTCTGTCCACCATGTGACTGGACAAAACTTGTTTGGGTAAAAGTAAGGAGCAAACAAACATCAGCTTATTTTGATGTAAGCAGTGCAACGTATGCTTATCGCCTGAACACTCTGAAATATTTCTTTATCCCCACTAATCTCCTGGGTACTCCATTTAAAAACCCTTATAAAAGCTTGTAATTGTGGTCATAGAAGAGAAATACCTCTTTTTATGAGCCATAACATTCTGCCTTTGGCTAACAAACCTGTAGTGGTTTCCTTCAGAAAGTGGCGTCTTGGCTAAGAAAAGGTGAGTCCTGTCTAGCTTTTCTTATACCCTTAAAAGAAGCAGATGAAATATATCTGCTTAGAAAAATCCCATTTATGCAAAATATGCATTACAGGAAAGGGCAAGAGACTTTAATGTGAATTAGTCAATAGGGTAAATGAATAAGAGTATATAACATGAATCATAAGAGATAAAGTACCAGATATAAGTGACCAGAGTGGATTCTTAAGAGAATAGGTCTAATCGTTTACTTCAGTGGAAGTCAGCAAGTACAACTGATTGGATTATGTGGTTTAATATTCAAATAAATAAGTAAAAAGGTATTGAGGGTAAGAAATCCATGAAATCCAAATTATAACATGGAACTCTCAGCTTAATGCAGCAGGCCTGGAGCTTGTGGTCATAGTGAACATCTTCCCAATACTGACCCAAATTATTTGACTAAGCTGGGGAATAACTGATCCCTTCCACCACTGTGAGGTATGGGATGCTTAACTGAGCCCTTCCCAACTTCTTACTTCATCCAGACCTGTGGGGGTGCACTAACTGGAATGATTAAAAAAAAAAAGAACATAAAGCAAAATTTAAGGCTGTTTTTATATTCTGAGAAGGAATATCTAGGTTGGGGTTTAATGAGTTTTACTAATCCATCCTAAAATTAATAGGTTTTAAGTTTTGAATGTCCCCATATGCTTTTAAATATGACAAGTGAAAGTTCAAAGACATTTCTTCTTTATTAATTTTTAATTCTCCTTGTGATGGATTAAACACCCCACTGGTATTATCATCTGAGGAAATTATGGAATATCCAGATTTCCCCTCATAAAAGCTGGATGTCAAAATACCAATTGCCAAGTCACTTAGGCATTCCCAATGTGCATGTTTTTTCCCCCTTGATATCAAGACTTTCAGGCCAGCATCCAAGCATGTAATGAGAGATTGGAGGGGAGGTAGGAGTCCTGTGAAGAGAGGTTCTTGGATTTGGGGGTTGGTTGGTTGGTATAAGGGATTTTTTTTTTTTAACCAGGTAGTGTTGGACAAAGTTTACCTGGAGGGCAGGGATGAGCGTTCTGAAAAAGCATCTCTGTTACTTATTTGACAAGTCAGCTTCTAGGAAACATCTGGATTTATGCATGTTACTCTTGTAACAGATCTTTCTTCCTCCAAAGAATCAGCTGATTCTCACTGCCCTGTGCCATTGTGCCTATACAGTAACTTTTAAGAAGACAGCAGTTCCCTTACATGAGTTAAAGGATCAGTTGGCCTTTGGAAGCCCTGTGTTGTTTACCCCATGGATCATTTGCTCGAGTGTCCTCCTCCAGAGCTGCTCTTCCCTTAAAAAGATTAGTGATACTAATTTGTAGGACTAATGGCAATGATTCAGCAAGAATGAGCAAACTGACTTTCTGGTAACAGTGGGTATAGGTCTAGAAATATCCAGATAAATTATTAAAACTCCAAACTTTATGCTTGCTCAGACCGTCATCAAAAATGCTGTGGGTTCTGTCTGAACGAAGACCTGGGATCCCTCTGTGCCTTCTCTTAGCTCAGGGGAATCTTCCCAGAGATCTTATTTTCCCATCATCAGTTTATAACGTGGTCGTATTCTTCCACATCAGTTCATACACCTAAAGCTGATCCATCCTAGCCTTCCAACCAAAAAGGTTTGCCTTTGACAACAGCATTCTCTTCCTAACATTCCTCCTCTTTTTGGCTTCCTTTCTGGAATTGTCAAGTTTGAAGAAGCTTATGACAGAGGCCTTGAATTATTTCACCTCTGTATGTACTAGTGAACCATTAGCTCTGAGAAGAAATTATAGCTGCATATAATGAATTTTTTTAAAAGATACTGCTAGAAAGGATTCAGGGAATGTTTTATCTAGAATTTTTTTCCTAAGCTAGTTTACAAGTTTCTGGTGGAAACTTACTATAGGCATTAGCCTACTGTTCTGGTTTTGTCAAAATCTGTGTCACGCCTGTTCAGTAGGATTTCAGTTCAGACTCTTGAAACAATAAGCTTCTCTAATTTTGAGGCCCTTATGGACTTAATTCTTCTGCCTCCCTAGGTCCTTGTGTGTCTTAGAAGTTTTGTCAGGACTGAGGAATTAGTCAGAAGGAATGGTGAATATTGTTTGGCCTAAAAGTGGCCTAAATGTACTAAAGAGAACATGAGATGAGTCAATTGATTTAACAAAATGTAATCACTCCATTCCTGTTTACATGTGGTATTTTTTTTACTCTTCTCTCTTCCAGTATGAAGAAGCAGACTAACAGTTTGTGGCAGATTTGGCTTCTAATTAAAGATAGCTGAGAAAAAAGAAGGGCAGTTAGTACAAATGACAAAATCTAACTAATGTACTAAAATGACTAAGCAACTGAAAGAAATACCACATGCTTGTTGTATCCCTTTGTCTGAATTCCAGATGGCACCTACATGCACTTGAAAACACTGTACTTCTGCTTATAAAGACAACTATTTTTACACATACTGAACTAGAAAGAGATGTTTGTTATATCTTTATTCATTATACTGATTTGTTGTGAGACAGACCCTGGGAAAGCAATTAAGACATCCAAATGTAGCTTTTTACACAAGGCTGGACGCAGACTGTTTTCTGTCAAGGCTGAATGTTAAACAAAAACCTGGTCCCTTTGAGCTTAGTCCATGGCAAAACTCCACTTACAAGGCAACAGTATCAGACTCTTAATACTTAATAGCATGTAGAAGGACAGTGTGAAATCATAGAACCACTGGGACACATTTCAAATGGAAAATGTGAACTCAAGGGAAGAATGAAATCAAGAAGCACAAAATTGTAGCTCTTGATTTATCCAAATCTGACAGCAGTACTTCATCTAACAAAAAACAGATCAGTTGGCAAAAGGTTTTCCTTTTCTAAATGGGGTTTAGTTTTAATCTGTGATCGTGATAGATTGTCCATGGTCAAGAACCCTGCACTGATGTAAAAAACTGATAGTACTTGACACCCTAGTAACACAGACTTTCCATTGTGTAACAATGCTGTTCTGTGTTCCCAATTTTTTTCACATCTGCTTACCAATGTACTGTATATATTGGGGTGGGTGGGTTTTAAGCTGAAAACACAGAACTGTTAGCCCAAATGGCTTTCAAACATGCCTTGAGTATGCTTTTAATTTCCAGCTCCACTTCCTTTTAAAAGTTCTTAAAATTTAGCAACTTCATTTGCATGAACAGACTTCCAGGTTTGCTAGGAACTTAGCTGCAAAGGCTCTGTGAACAAGTTTAGAGTTCTGCCAATATGTATAGAAGATACATGAAGATCTAAGCATATTCAGGCACAATACCCGAGCCTTTTCATAGATCCACGTAACATTGTTCTCCAAAAATGGACCTTTGTTATGCAAGTGATGTGTATAGAGTAAATCGACTTGTTTTGGGGGTAAATGTTGCTTTTTCGTTGCTGTTTTTTTCTTTGAGACGGGGCAAGTAAGAGAAAGTAGTTTTCTATGGCTTTCATTGTGAGTATGAGTAAACATACATGAACTACAATCCAAAAGCTGGGTTTCAATTACTATAGGCCTTCCTAACCTACCTTTACATTAGCTAGCCTAAATATGAACAACAGGTTTAGTTTTAAGCTGGACTATTACAGTTAGGCACCACTGTGGTTAAATATTTAGAAAGCTAAACACATCTTTTTATGGTCCCAGGAGCAACTCGGTCAGGGATGATCTACGTTTAAATCTATTAATTCAGAATAGATTTGTAAAACTGTATTAAAGCTGTCTTACTTTACACTTCTGTTAAGAAGTACAAACCCAGAAATGTAAAGCAGAGGCCAAAACGGAGCAAGTTACCAGTGAGATGTATTACATGACTACCTTCTTGCTCCTGTTAAAATGTAAAGTGCCATGAAAATGGCTTAAACCAAGTTTTTTTGCAATTTATACTTTGTCGTGAGTATCAACATAGGAAACAAATATTTCAGTACAGTGCAGTTATCCAAAATGCAACAATAGTTCTGCAACTATGTGATAGCATTAGCAACTGATGCAATTTTACAAAATTAACAGGCCTGCTTGTTGAATGCTCCAGTACGCTGATTAAGGACTTCTGAGGAGAAACATGGAAGGGATTCACTTTGGGACTTTAAACTTACGATTAGGAACAACTGCTGTGGTGTAACAGATCCTTGTTACCATCAACAAAGGTATGTACTAAGCGTATGTTTGCACCTATAGACATTTACTGAAAGCATTTTGAATAATCAAGCCTTGAAGGTACGGTTTAGGGGGTTAGGTATATTTTAGGGGGCTTCACTAACAGAGATGAACTTTTTGAACAAAAGCGCGTGTTGGCTTTGTAAAGGTGACAGTTTGGGAAAAGACCTCTTGCCAAAAAAGAGCACAATGGTTGCTATACAACAGTCAGATGAAACCCCAGAATGCTACTTTTTTGCCATTTTTCAGAGTGGGACTGCGATTAAAAGGGACAAACCTCAGCTGTTCTCAGCGTTCTATATAGTATGTGTAGAATGTAGAGCTACTTTCTGGTTGAATTAGGTGAATTTTAAAATAACTTGCATGTATTTTTCACACTATTTATTACAGGCAAGATGCAGTAACTTCTGTTTTACTGGAAATCTGCTTTTGGTTCTTGCTTTTGTACATTTGTACAGTGTAGTAACTACCAGTTTTCACTGCTTCAAGGTAAATCTAAAGTAAGGTGGTAAGGAAGTACAATAGTTCATAATTTCATTGAATTTGAAGAGCAGGTCAGGAAGATTTTAAATATTCAGAACTGTCTTTCTACCCCCAGACCAAATTTGGTAGCAACTTTGCACATAGAACAATAAGCTGAAATCATCATGAATGAAAAAAAAAACAACTCCAATACATTTTAGAGTATTATTCAAGCTGGCAACAGATACATGAAATCACCATTCACAAGATTATTCCATTCCCCCTGTTTTCAAAGGACCTGCAAATGTTTTGAATTAATAATTAATTTTGGATTTAATCTGAACAGGTTAACTGTGTAATATTGCTGACTTTTCTGTTTTAAGTGTGTCTGTGGTGATGTATGCATAAAAGAAACTGAACTCAGGAATCAAAAAATGAAATTTATTTTGATGAACTTCGTATCCTTTCATTTTTAACACTGCTCCTTATTTCCATACCAGAAAGTTGTTATATTTGTTACCAGTCCAGACACTGAGTCATTCTTGTTTAAACCAGACACTAGTCTCTCTGTGTAATTTCTCTCTCCCCTTCAGTTTTTGGACTGAGAGGAAAATTGTAATGCCAGGTGCCTCCCCTAGCTCCATTTCTAAAGGTATTACTGTAAAAACACACAGAGGTGCTAAATGCTGCCAAGCAGCAATGGAAATTCTCTGAGCTCTGATTATTTCAGACACAGTTAAGTTAGGGAATACCACCTGATTCTGACAATATGTGCAGGCTCTCAGTTTCCAATTAGAATGCTTCATCTTCTTCTCTCCAAAAGCCTCTCTCCTGACACTTTGTGATAATGCAGTGATAGTCATGTGGCTTATTTCATATGAGGTAATTTGACATTTAAAGGTAAGAACTCTGCAAGTTTATCTCTCAATTTTATTTCCTTTTGTCCTGAAAACTTGTGTGGAACTTTGTAACAGAGCTGAAATGCAAGGATTTAGAAACTGGTTTGTGTTTTAAAAAAACCCTATGTGTGACATAGGTTTTAAATGTGAGTGGCACCAGAACCTAGTTTACTCTTCTTTTTGCAAACAAATAACCCCTGAACATTCTTGCCATGTTACCGTATGGCCACTTTGAACAACACCTGTTTTCAAAAATACCCGTTTGATTCCAAAGCATGAAACTGAGCTTATTTTCAAAGGGGTTCAGCTTCCTATCTCACTTCTGTTAGTTGTGTGATATAACTTGGCTACCTATGTATACATGCTTAGACTCACACATTTCCATTGCAGCGGTGCTTTAGTAACTATAGATGGAAAGAAATTGGAGCATCTTTCAAATTTGTCATTTTTCAGTAATTCTAGTTTTTACCACTAGATGGCTTCCCAGGATAGTGGATATAGCTCCAGACCTCCTGTTAACATGCGGGATTGGCTTAATTTTGGGACATTCTTAATCATATATATAGTCTTAAAAACAAGGTTCTTTCCAGCTCAGCTGTGAGGACATCAGTGTGAGATTTGACATTCTTGAGCATCTTTGGATGTTCCCAAGGCTTTGTGGATTAGGTTATTTCTGATGGCTGCCACAACTCTTAACTGTGCGTGAACTGCTCTCAGTTCACATGTGCACGTAGATCCTCCTCAGAAATACTTAATCAGTACAGCTGGAAACATAACGTACCTGCCTAATGCTTAACAGTGCAAACTGCCAAAAGCTGGGGACCTAGTTGCAATACACTTTGCCCTTTCTCCTGTTACAACATAGTTTAAAGTGCTATGGAGACCTTCTTGTATTGCAACTATGCCCTCACAACTGCACAAAAAGTCTTGGAAAAGGGGAGAAAAGAAACCACCCTTTGTTGTGAGCAAGCGAGGCTCCCTCCTGCATGCAGAGCCTGCCTTTTTTACTGCCCCACTACTGAACGACCAGCTTTCAGCAATGCAGGCATCTTCCGGCTCGGGGAAACCACGAGTTGTCACGTTGTCCATAAAAACACGGCTCCGACGGTAGGGACGTCGCTCGCCATCAGCCGAGGCGACCTAGGGCTGCCAGAAGCGTTCCCCGTCCGCAGCAGCTGATCTCGGGCGAGCAGTTCGCTGCCAGAGCCCGGTAAGGCAGGGACGGTTCCCCCGGCCTGCGCCTTCGCCCTGCCCGTTGCTGGGAGCGCTGCCTCCCGGGCGGGGGGCGCCGCAGCCCCTTCCCCCGGCGCCGGGCGGGGGCTGCAGACGGCTCGGCCGCTCCAGCGCAGCGCCGCCGGCAGCCCCGGCGCCCCCCGGCCCCAGCGCAGCGCCGCAGGCAGCGCCCCCCGGCCCCGGCGCAGAGCCCCCCGGCCCGCAGGCTGCGGCTCGGCAGCGCTGCACGCCTCAGCCTGCCTGCATGTGCGAGCTGGTGTGCGGTGGCTCCCGGATAGCGCTGGGGGAGGGGAGAGCAAAGCCAGCCACTCAGAGAAACAGTAGTGAAATCTCCCCAACACTTTAACTGTCAATCAGGCTTAATGGGGTATAAAAACTCCCCAGCGCCGCGGCTGTGATAGGCAGAGAGCGCAATAGGGAGAAATGAGTAAGAGCCAGAGCTGAAATAGTGTACGGCATAATTCCTGCTCTGTGATCACAGATACTCCGAGTGAAAAAAAACAGGAGAGGGGGCAGAGAGAGGCGGTGATCAACTCAACCTTTGCAACCGGCTCAGGACAAGACGTCTATAGATTTTTATAGATATTAAAACAAAAACAACAACCTTGCCCTGAATAGAGCCTTTCTTAAAAAGAAGGTCCTGGCAATTCTGTCTTATTTAAGCAATTTCCTGAGTCTAAGAATAGAAATGAGCTGCCTGGAAGGCACTGCAGGCTGAAATTTGGAGACATAGGCTGCTTTATTTTATTTTTCCAAATATAAAAGCCTTCCATGTGGATACTGGATTTTTATGTCGGTCTCTGAGGCGGAGGGATGTATGGTTACTTTTAATTTTACTTTTTTTTTTCTTCTCTCTCTCTTGTAATTTTAAAAAACTGTCTTCCAGTTAAAAAGCAAGGAAACCGTTTTACCTGCATGTGACAATCCCAGAGGACACAGATCAAGAAACGGGAGTGACTTGGTCTTCTGCACTACTTTACTCCTACCCCTATTTTTTTAGGGGGAGAGAAGGATTTTTCCAGCCTGAGAATCTTTTGCCCCCAAGTTTTGGAAGGGGCTTGAAGACTTGTCCCCCATCTGGGGGTGCATGAAGGGTATTGATTTTCTTTCTCTGTTAACTTGGTTTCGTGAAGGGTTGGAAGAGAATTTTGCCTTCCTGACGTGCCTGGAACAAGAGGATGATTTGGAAGTGGCTGGGCGCTTTGCTGCTTTTCCCGGTGCAGATGGTTTATTTGGTGGTGAAGGCTGCCGTGTGCATGGTGCTGCCGCCCAAGCTCCGCGACCTGTCCGGGGAGAGCGTGCTCATCACTGGAGGGGGCAGAGGCATTGGCCGCCATCTGGCCAGGGAGTTTGCTAAACGAGGAGCCAGAAAGGTGAGCATCAGCACGGAGGGGGAACGGGGGAGGAAGCTCCCACCTGCTGCTCTACGGGGGAGTCCTCCGACTCGGAGACTTAAAAGCCTTTTCCCTCGCCTACAGGTGGGATTGCTTTGGAAAGGTGAGAGGGGAGGAGGGGCGCTGATTTTGCAAAACCCTGGTGCGCCGAGCCATAAAGCTGACTTAGGTTTCAGAAGTTGCCCACTCCTCCTTCCCGGCGTCCTGTCTCTCCCCATCTCCTCTGAGGAAATGTGACAGTGAGCAAGGGGGCCCCTCCCGAATGCTCCTCTGCTGACAAAGGAGAGGGTCTGCTCCAGCCTGGGTTTCCTGTGGCAGGGAGGGGGGGGCTGTGTGACTCCCACCCGTGCGGCCAGTGCTCGCTTGCGTTCCTGTGTGCTGGGCTGCTTCTGGCAGTCCTGCTTGCTGGGACCGTGCGCAGGCAGAGGGGGCAGCTGACCGCCGGCTCCAGCCGCCCGGGCTGAGCACATCTCGAGCTCTCCGGTACAGCCGGACGGCCACAGCCATGGTGCCACCCCGCCGAGGGGGGCTTGGCTCGGGAGGGGGCAAATGGTGCGTGGGGACGGCTCTGGCTCTCCAGAAAGGGGGGAGAAGGGTTCGGTTTCACCCCGACGGTCTTCCATTCACAAAATTAATTTCTTGTGCTTTCTCAAGTCCCTTGTGTTTTACTTCTGGCCAGCCCAGAGCTGTTCAAAGGTAAGATGAATGAGAGCCCGGCAAGGAAGAAAAGCACAACATGAGTAGGAGCTGTGAGGTTGTTTGCACTTTTCCTTTGGGAGAGAGGGAGAGAGGCTGAGAGACTGCTCTGTCTGCACAACCGCTTCCAGGCAGTGTAGTTGGTGTGTCCATTCAGCACAGGAACTGGTGGTTTACCTTGAAACACTCTGTTTTCATACATACAGGTGTCTCCCTATGTGGGAATCAGTCAGGAATACAAAAAACACGCTTAAAGATTTAAAGTGTTATCTCCCCCTTTATGGGTAATGAAAGGGAGGAATTCTGAAATTAAGACAGCTGCATAAATACTTCTCTGTGTGAGAAAGGATGAATGAGAGTAAATACAGAATAAAGAAGAAAACACAGAATGAGAGGATATTTAAAGGAAAAATTTGCATTTAGTTTGGGATAGTGTTTTGTCACTGTCTTCCACATGCATTACAGTTTGTGTGGTGTGGAGCTATTCTGGCATACAACTTTGAGGTGTAAAATATGTCAGCATTGAACTTTGATGTTTGTGTATGTTTGTGTTTAAACATCATGTTGGGATTTACAAATTCTTGGAGACAGAGCAAACAAGTTGACTGACCTTTGGACCCAAGCAATTTGCTGCAAGTGTATTTATGTTATCTGTTAGAATACCATGCTGCATTATTTATTTCTTTAGTCCGGCTGGTTGCTATGCTAAGCTCTGGTATTGAAGTACCACCATTTCTAGGGCTTGCTCAAGAAGAGCTGCTTAGCTGCAGCTGAGCTGGAGGCTGAACAATGGCAGTCAGCCCTAATGAACCAGGTGACATGGGCTGAAAGGAGAGAGCACTGTGTAAGATATAGAGCTGAGCATGGCACTACTGTGAACAGATATAGACTGTAGTTAATTTGTGTGTTTTATCTATAAAATCTCTACATATCTTAAAAGGAAAGAATAAATGGGAATGATTGTTGGGAACTGTTTTACCTGCCTCATGTGATATTGTGAAATGTTGTGTGGTTGTTAGTTATGTTTAGAACTTTGGGGGCAGGGTTTGCCTTATGGGTTGTTTTCATGTCTGTCATCAAGGTGTTTCAGTTTTTGCTTTTACTGAATTTGAATTAGGTTCTTTTTTCAGTTATATCATGGCTATCCAGTAAGTCAGGTATGGCACTCAGCAAGTTTTGAAGTGGCACTGCCTTTCTGCCTTTGGTAGTGGCACGTTTTCCCTGCACCACTAACACAGGCTTATCCTTTTCTTCCTTAACATTTTTAATGACAATTTTACCTAGATGCGGTAGTTTCCATTCCCTTTGCTCCAAGGTTTCATTTTTTTTTTTCCTGCCTTCTGTGCTCAACCCTAACTTGGTGAATTTAATGCAGTCTCCATGTAGAATGCAAGACCTCTGTTTGGCACTACTCTTCAATTTTATGCTTTGCCTTAGATGATTAAAAAGAAACAAAGTCTTGAAGTGGCTGGCAAGTTGTCTTTCAATAAGGCTTGTGAAAATTAACTATTCTATTTTTGTTGTGACTTCTTATGCCATTAACTGTTCTACAATTACATGCAAAGCTTGAATTATTGATTATAATTAATAATTCGTAACAGATTCTGATTATCAGATGGTGTAGTCACAATATTCCAAGTATAGAAATACGCTTCCACCGCAGGCATGAAATTCTGAGGCCAAGCACAGTGATACATAGAGGTGAGTGGAAACAGTAACATATAGATTCAGATTCTAATAATGGGTGTGCAGTGCATCTTGAAAAAGTCGTCACAGCGCTTGCGCACACAGACATAGTGGCGGAGTTTTGGAGGTAGGCGGCGATATATAACCATATTTTTGAGATTAGAATCTTCTGAAAGATAGGTTAGTTGAGGCTGTTAGCATATGAAATTTCCTCTGATAATTACACTGGACTGGATTTCATCTTACATTACCTCAGAGGCTGGCTTTGTTAATCACAAATGAGACTTATCTGAGCGGTTTTCGCATAAGGCGACAAGTGTCGTATCTCATTAAGATTACGAATTGTTACATAGGCAACCTTTTTACTGTAAAATTTGATCTTGCATTTAAAGCTATGGAGACGGCAAGAAATACATCAAAAAAAGGGGTTATATAAATGGGGATATAGTGTCTTCTGCTTGATAGATGAGCATGGACACTGAAATTCTCAATGGAAGTCTCTTGAGCATGATCACATAAATCCACCCTGGTTCCCATTCTCAGCTTCCATTCCTTTGAGTCCATTGCTCTGCTGTTATGCTTCAGGTATGACTTAGAAGGATAAATGTCTAGGAGACGTTTCTTTCTAAGTTGATGTTTCTTTTCTCATGGTTGTTCATTGGCCTGTCTGATGAAGTGGCCAAGAAGGGGACAAAGCACTGTCAGCTGTGTTTTCAGCTTCAGAAGTGTGTATCTTCTGGCTTTTCAATTGAAACTACTGGCAACTTTTAGGCAATGAGAGACTTTAATCATCAGGTCATCCCTGTTCAGGTGTATACTAAGAGATCAAAGGATCCATACTCCATTTTTATCTTTGGGTAGAAGTTTTCAAAAGCTACTTGGTCATGGGAGGCACTGTGTATTTAAATGCTTCCCGTAACACTTCTGGGAAAAACCAAAAGCATGTCAATTTGCTGTATACAGAGAAAGAGTGGTTTACAAATGATCCAGGACATGTTAGTGTTACTATGAGGGATGAATAACACTGAATTTTCTCCGGAAGCACTCAAGTATTGTAATTCAGCTTTCATGCTGTTCCCTGGAGATGTGTCCAGATTCAGAAGTGCTGGCTGAGGAGTTACTTTGCTGCGGCTGAATTGCTGGAGAAACATACGTTTTTGCTTTCGGTTCCTTCTTGGTTGCTTGCAGAATTCAAAACTGGCACTATTGCTGGCTTTAACTCTTGAGAATTTTGACTACACCTTAAAAGTATTTGACCACGACAGCATCACCTCTGCCTCAGTCTCACACATTGGTAGCTTTGTTAAGGGTCTTAGCTTTTGATATTCTGTGGTTAGCCAGAATGGCAGAGTATATCTGCGTTAATGAAATGGGAGAAGGAGAGATTTTTATGAGTTTATGATTTAATGCCTATGAAATAAAAATCCGCTTCCAAAGCCTAATGGTGTTTTGCAAAGGATATACTGTATAAGCAAGGTAATATTGGGAAGACTGGCCCCTTTGAACAATATTTCTTGTGTGGAAGAACAGCCCTCTGCAGATGTGAGTAGTCAGGGGGATGCAGAGGCTGAATGGGTTCATTCACTGGTGGTTAGAATTGGAAAACTCTTCTGGTTTCCTCTGAGCCATTTGCTTTTCCTACAACATTTTCTGTTATAGTGCCTTTGCCAGAGAGTTGTCAGCCCTGGTTTTGATGATCTCTAGTGATGAAGTATTGATTCATATGTCTTTTGCATGTCATTTATATGTCTTGCTGTTTGTTAAGTTTTCTTTTAGGGAGTTTCCTTGATGTCTAAAATTTTTCCTTGTAATTTTAATTTACTTTGTTCATGTATTATTTAACCTAGTGTGTGACTGAACAGGAAAGAGATGTTTGGGTTTTAGGTGTTCGGGATTATTAAGTGTCACCAAAAGCTAACAGAAATAACTGAAAAAGGTATGGTTATAGGACAGAAACAGATTCCCCAACTATAGTATGTATTTTAGTATTCGATCTTGTCTGACGGTAACTTTGGAAGAGTTTCTTAGGCCTTCCCTGTTGGGAGACTAATCAAAAGCCTTTGATTTTCATTAGTTTTTTTATTAATGCTGAGGGTTCTGGGCTCAGAGATCAGTGGTATCTTCAGTAGCTTATCTACAAGGGATCTTATGCAGAAGTGCTTTTCTGCTGTTTCTTTGTGGTCATTTCTGTAATCTCAGTTTCTTTCAAAGTATGTGTATTTTATCCTCCTATTTTGCTCCCTCCCAGCTGTGATATGTTTGCTATTTTGGTAACAGTAGCTTTCGATGAATGAACAAGAGGACTTCTAGGGATGCTTTGGCATGAGAGATGTCTCCAAAATACCAGATGGGTTAGGGGTAGCCGCGGCCTTGTCTTAAGTGTGACAGCACTGCAGAGAAGAGTTGAACAATTCCTGTTAACCTCATTAAAGAGTTTTTCACATTCATCACTGTGCAAGAAATGACCTCGTAAACACACTGAAAGATCTCTCCTTTCACTGTTCTGTCCTCTGAACGTTCACGTCCCGTGTGCAGGAGACTGTGCCCCTCAAAGAGTTTGCATGCTTGCGCAGCAGGCGAGGTAAACAGTCTGGAATATCAGGACAGACAAGAGCCCTTACTAGATGGCAAGGAGCTAGTATCACCAACAAAAACAAGAAACGGAAACTTTGCTCTTGCATGGAATGTACTGCTTGATAGCCATGACCTCGCTCTGTCAGCACTGGAGTCTAGCCAGTTATGTCTGCGAGTCACCTTTAGCAGGATGGCAATGTGATGGACAGCTGCAGAATGCCACAAATGCAATAATATGGTGATTATTATGGGACAGTGAACAACAAAAAAATGGAAATTAATGCTAATCTCATGAAGCAAGGGCAAAATACTGAGGCTGATGCTGAAAGTCATCCAGAGCTGCAACTGTTTTTAAGGTGTAGGACAAACGATTAGTATCTCATGGATTTCAGTAAGAGTTCTGAATCTAAAAGTTCTTCTAAAATATTGGTCATGCTCAAACATTCGTCTCCGATTTCACTTTCAGAACATGTAGAACACTCTTACTAAACTGTATTTGAGAGTTAGCTCTTGCCTAAAGGACCTGACATCAGATTCTTAACACACAGGAATTTTAATCTGCCATAGGCTTCCATCCAGATGGACTGTGGTGTTCCAAACCTGAAAACGTTTCTTTTGTCATGTACAAAGGCGTGTAATTTCTGGTAATGTGCTGGAGGAGTGGGGAAGGGATGAGATAGCATACCTAAAGTAAACTCGGTAAGTCCTTCTGCTTGCTGTCTGTCAGGTTGTAAATCCACTGCAGCTTGGCCTATCATCGAGAAGATCCTTGTATTCTGCCAGTAATAACTGATTTCTGACATGTATCTTGCAATTCAGTCTGAGTTCAGAACATGAATACAGCTGATCTGGCCACCCCAGAGGAGATTAGTTGTAAGGAAAAGAACTGTTTTAAAATTATATAATGTCAGAGCTGAGAGGAACTGGTTTTCCATAAATATGATTAATCATCATCTACTTGTTTTTAACAGGCACCATGATTTGACATAATGAAACCAGAAGGCCTTTAAAATTATGTTTATAAAAGAAATGGACACAGTTCTGACGTACTCAATGCAAATGCAGTATGCAAATGTACTGCACAAGCAGATGTTGAGTCAGCCTTGTGTATAATTATTTTAAAAAGGCTCTGTAAAATTTACGTATGTATTTTTACATTCCAGTACCAAGACAATGTTGTCAAGGGAGCATCTGTCCACTTCCAGAATGCTTTTTATGCCCTGTGGAGATACCAGAATGACATGTAGACTTACACTCCATGTATCTACCGGATTTTTCCGTAGTAATTTAGAAACGGAAATAAGTAACTAGCCTTTTTGAAAAAAGACTTTGACCTGTCTCAAAGTGAAAAAGATCATGTAAGCCAAAAGGAAATTTTGCATTTTCTATGTTATAGATAAATTTTTAGTATAATGAGAAGATTTACCAATAGTGTAAATATCAGGTTCTAGGTAATTTATCTCTCCTGTTGGCTGTGGCTGAAAAAAATCAAACCACCACCATAGGAACTGAACAGTTTCAGGCATGTTTTTAGTGATAGTTACTTTAATCTTACTTAAATTTAAGCACTTAATCTTACAATGAACTATTAGAGTGTGTCATAACTTACCAGTAATAAGAAGTATGTGAAAAGAATTGGGGTGTGAATGTTCTTCCATGTCATGCAAAATAATATATTAATTTGGAACTTTTGGTAAACTGTGAGAGCACAGATTTGATTGAGTCGCTTTATGGTCTGTGGAAAGGCTTTCTTTCTATAAAGATTATATACTGACAGCAGCTTTATTTAATGGTTTCCTCTTGGCAGTTCACTTCCTTGTTGTTTGAAGTTAAGGATGGGCAGAAGAACCCTCACTTCAAGTCCCAGGCTTCAATGGCATTAAGCCTGCTGTGTGTGCTAGTGCCAAGGCCACAGTTTGGATAACATGCTGAATAAGTGTCTCTGGTTGGCAAGCACAGCCAGAATTTATCAGATATCAGATCTGTTGATGCTGCTTCACAGACGTTCTGGCTGGAGCTGTTTTAGCTTATAATTTAGAACATACCTGTCTTTTGTTACTGGGTGTGTTGTAAGGAGAATAAATAATGTTAGCAAGAAGTGGAACTTGCAGAGTAACAGGCTTGTCATCTCGCATCAGGATAGAGTGATGTCATGTGAAAATATTATCCCAGTGCAACCATGCTGTGTTGGCCCACCAAAAAATCCAGCACTTAAAATGCTTAAGAACTGGCATCAAGACAGTTATATGAGGCTTTCCACAAAATACAAGGACCGTGTCAATGCTGTAAGAAGTCTTGACATTTTAAAGGTGAGGTTATATATTAATGTTGTGGTGCCTCAGAAATCAAATCATGCACCAGAAATTATTTAGCATAAAGATGCTAAATGTGCTGTATAAGGACAACAGAAAAAGACAATACCTACCTCAGGTTTTACATTGTAGATATAAACCAAAAAACAACAGCTGAATAGAGACACAGAAGTCTGTACTGATGGTGATTGTAAAGCAAGTGATTTCAGCACCACTCGTTTAGCCATTTTCAAGTTTTTGGAAAGGCATCGCAGCAACAGAGATTTTAAGGTGGGATTTGAAGAGCTGCAATAAAGAGTTTAGGGGAATGTTTACAAAGGTGCAGACAGTGTGGTAGAAAACCCGAAGGTTTTTTTTTTTAATTAATGCTGGTAGGTAAAGGCTGCAATAGGAGATCTGATGCTAAATGAAAGGTCTGTGTTAACATGGGGATAGCAGCCTTGAAAGTGAATACAGAAGCTTTGATATGGAAAGCTTGAAGAGGAGTCAGTGAAATTCAAAATGAGAGTTGACTTGGTCAAAGTAGTAGACTAGGGATCTTATCCTGAGTAGGGGGGTTGGACCAGATGACCTCCAGAGGTCCTGTCCAGCCTCAACCCTTCTGTGATTCTGTAATCTTGGTCTTACTTGTACCAAAGAAAGGATTCAGAAGGCTGCTTTTCAGCATTTCATGGCTGACAAGATGGTTTTGGTCTGTGATGTTTCACCTTACTTATCTGAAGTGATTCATCCCTATTTTATTTGCACGGTTTCATCACCTACTGTGACCTGTAAATGTGCTGCTGTGTATTTCTATTGCATTTCTGTCATGAGTCTGGCACAGGCTAGGAAAAAGTTGTCTCAGATTTGTAGAACTATTTCCATCTGAAGCATTGATAAATATACTACTGCATTATAAAATTAATTAAACATGCTGTTGAGCTAATCTCTGATTAGTTTGGCACAGCAATTTGCTTTAAGAATGACCATAAGCCCTACATACATTTTTAAGCATTCTGACTAAAAAGTTTAGAAGGAATCAAAGATTTTTTTTTATAGTGTTTTTTTGTGGGTTTTTTTTTTACCCTGCTGTGGAAACCTCTCTTGATAGGGTGATACTATGCAGTGGATAGTAAAAATATGAAGGAAGAACTTGGAAAACTCTGAATAGACTCTGAATGACATTCCTCAAACAGAACAGCAACATTCAAAGGAACATACACAATGTAAGTACATCAATATCTAGCTGGTTTTACATCATATTACCATAGCCAAGACCAGGAACTTAGCCTTACTGTAACCTGAGAGGTATGAAAGTATTATAACAACTTTTCCAAGAAAAGAAGTAGGACAAATAAATGATGATGAACTCCACAGAAGTAGTCAGTTAATTCTACAGGAACTGTGGGGAAAAGAAAAAGAGACAACAGTTCTCTCTATTTCTTTCCCATAAAATTGGGTAAGTGTGCAGAAATTCTGTCTCCTTCTGGGCAGTTTGGAAATGTCAGGTAATTGTTATTGATTCTGAGCATTTGTTTTAAAATCCATTAACAAATGTCTGTTACATTTAAAGTTAATTTTTCACTTTGATTTCTGGACTGAATTGAAGATAAAAATCCAAAACCATTGCTTCCTTAAGGTATTATGTAAGAAAGGGAGACTGGAAAGTAAAAATCTTGAAGACTGAGAACAACAGCCTCAGAGCTGGCCACCGAGAGAGAACAAACTCTGGAGTTTTTAAACCCGTGTGCTTATCAGGAATAGAAAGCAGAAATTATTAGATCTTTTTAGCTGGGTCCAGACTCTGTTCTTCAAAGCATCATGTCAACATGCTGAAGAGTTGAACAAGTCAGACCCAGGCACTGCCAGATCCATTGGCTGATAACACTGACGCCAGTAGAAAAGGGTCAAATACGTGTTGTTTGACCTTTATCCCAGTAGGGATTAAATTGATTCTAATTAATAGACTTGGGAACGGATGGTACCTTGGTACTTGGTAGAGTTTGTAACTAATTTAAATTGTTCATCCTATTAGCTCAGCCACAAACCATGCATAATTACAAAAGGATTTTGTGGACAGCCACCCTTATGTTGCCACCTTCTTAATTACAGTTTATTGAATACAGTGCTACAGAGCTTACTTGTTTTGATTAACATAGGGATTTCTGTTGTCCAAACACTGCCTGAGCAAATGTGTCAGTGCTCCACTTTTGGCAATAAAATAGTGTTTGAAAGCATAAATTCAGCTCTGTTAAAATCAGTTACTCTTTGCGTATGTAACTAGGGGATAAATCGGTCTCTCTGTATGTAATCAGTGGCAATTGTACCTCTGAGTACACTTAAACAACATAAAATTATACATATTTTGAGGAGTTATAAACACAATACCTGTAAAGATTCTGGGTTGTGATTATCCTGTAGTATGACATAGTTTTAGCCATGGGTTAGAAGTCTGTGTGGAGGTGGGGTGGCAGTTGGTATGACTTGGCTAATATATTTCATCCCTTATCTAAGTGAAACAGCCATTTAAAATAGGTGCAAATGGAGTTCAAGCTTGACTTCTCATTCAGTCAGTGTTTCTCCTCTTGGTCATCACAGGTACTGGCTTACACCAGTTGTACCAACAGGTAGCGTTTGTCTTGGGTATGACCTCTTTCCCCCTAAGTCCTGGACTGAAACTCCTAGCTAAGTTTCTGAGTGCTGACTTGTATCAGGATGTAGAAACTTCAGCCACTGAATAAAATCTTATTTCAGTGGTTCTTAGAAGCTTCACTGGGTGGCAAATGTGTCCCGTATAGCTAGGCCTACTTTAACAAATCGGGAGTTACCACTCAAAAAAAGCATGATGTTCTATATACAACTGGGGTTTTGTTCTGTTTGCCCTTTGAATCACTGGGTAAACACAAGTTACACTTTCAAGATTTTCTTCATATCTGAGGAGTGGACAAACTTGTACCACTTTAACTGAAAGCAGAAACTGTTAGATAATCTTTTAACTGGGCGTTAAGAAAAACCTCAAATATACTAGGCTTAAAATAAATTAATGGGAGCGGAAGATGTTGTTGTAAAGACATTGTGCAGTTCACCTTTCCATGCCCTTAAAAAGAATAGATCGACAATAACAGTGGAAAATCAGATAATTTCTACATGAAGATTAAATTAGTGTTAGTCTTAGATCTGTCATTTTAATCTCCTTGCTAGCAGTAAACAGATGCCTTGTCTCCCTGATCAGTGCGTTCGCAGGGCGAGACTTGGCTGGGGTAGTTTGGAGAGGGAATGGGAAATCCTGACATCCACTTTCAGCAGCTTGGCTTTATGTTGACTACAGACTCCAATTCCCTGTGCCCTACCTCCTAAAAAAATCATTACCAGTGAGAACAAAACTCAGCTCACTGCCTTAAAGAGAAGAGGTCATGCTTCCAAGCTGAATATTAAAGCCAGCCAGCTGGTACAAGTGCTTCTTTCCCCAAGTGGTAATAGAACAGGGCTGGCTCTGAGCTGTCAGAAATGATGTAAGAACATTTCCAAGACTCTTGGGAAGCGCAGGAGTCCTGTCTCACTGAACAGAGTTGTTTGATTTTGGATTTTGAGATATGCTGATTGTGCAATGTTGTAGAGTGTTCTTTGTGTTGCTTGTTATTTGATTTTAATCCAGGCCCCTTAGAGACTATTGTCTGTGTGGTGTTTATATTTGAATGTGTGCTTTATGAAAGCAAGAGGTTTGCCTCTTTAAAAGCAAAACGTTTCGCTGTCAAAGGGGTTTTTCAGGGTTTCATTTCCCTAGATGATGATGTGTAACTGTTGCAGATTGCTCTATGACACCTTTTATGCTGTAAGGACCTGTGTGTGTGCATGCACACGTGTGTGTACGTGTGTGTGTAGTAAGAGTGTGCACGTAGTGATCTGGCACCTTGCATCTCCTTTGCAGCCCGGAGTTCATCAGTGGGTCAGCCAAGCTGCTAATGACATCCCTACACTTGTTTACTGCTCACACAGAGGAAGTGCTGTGCTGATGGGTTTGACCACTGCCATTATCTTATTTCAGTCCAGCATTTTTGCAAAATTAGACATTTAGAAAAGCATCTTCTATAAAGTGAGTTTACTTTCTCTTCCTGATGGATATAAAAGGGGAAAAAAAAGGAGAGAAAATTCTTAACCATTGAAATTCTGTTACAAGAACAGTATTTCATGTCGTCATTGAAATTGTTATAAAGCAACTAAATAATCAGAATGCTGGTTATAGATTGCAAAAAGATCCATCTCAAAGGGAGTCAGTGTAACTGGGATGAACTATTCTGAAGGCAGAATGGCTGCTTTAGCCAGCAGAGTCAATAAAACCAGTTAAAATACTTCTGGTTTGTCTTTGAGTTACAGAATTAGGCCAAGTGTTGTTACTTGTTTCAAGATCTAGGCTTCTAAGTGCAGTTTTGACGCTGACAATACATCACAGGTTTCCCACTGACACACGTGGAGATTGCTGTTAGTCATCGCTCCTGCAAATCACGTCAGTCAGGTCAATTGGTTTTGGTTTTTTGTGTACCTATAGATATTTTTCAGTGGAAGTAAAGACTGTTCTACAGTGAATGCAAGTCAGCCAAAAATAGGCGTGCTTTTTAGGGCTAAATTTCACACATTTCCTAGTGGTTTACACATCCCCAGTGCTCTGCAGTCTACTGATAGGTAGAAAACCCTTATGGCATTGAGCTGTGCTTGTTACCAGCTTTGAGCAGTAAGGAATTATTGTGCCTCAATATTGTATTACTGCCCCTTCAGCTTACTGACCAGGTTACTTTATATAGTTTATTTTACTGGAAAGTAAAGCTTATCTCATGTTCTGTGATAGCTTAATTGATTTTATGACCATGTTCAAGTGAATTAACTTCATTTTGCATTGCAGCAGCCTAAAAAGCATGCACACAATAGATGATCATATCCAAAGGGTGATAACTTCCAAGGGAGCTGTAAGTTATTAATATGCTGGAGCTTGATTTGTGATTGCCTGACCAGCACCTGTAGTTTCAGTAAGTATCATTGTAGCAGAATCTGATTAGAATTGCTTTGATAATTTCTGGATAAAAGTAATGATCACAACTTTTGTTTCTACATTTAGATGTCACTTTATTTAACTGAAGCTGGGCTGGTTTTCACAATTTCTATAAGCAGAGTAGCTACTTCATCTTTACAGCATATTGAAAAAATTGGTATAATTGGTGAAAGACCCTTTTTAGCCATGCTGTACCCCTTTGGGGGTTGCATGCTCTAGGAGCTTATAATCCTCTAATTCTGTCCTCCTTGGACTTAATAGGCTGTGAGAGTTAAATATGTCCTGAAAACATTGTCATTTGTACAACAGATGAATAGATTTTAGAAATTCTGCCCTGTTGCATAGCAACAGCGGCCATTAAAAAATAACATTTTGAAATGTACACAGAAAGATAGGAAACCAGTTAAGCATTTAAATATCAAAGCTTTCTTCAAAGCATAACCCTTTATTTCTTTGACTAAAATACTTGTAAGAAAAGCTCCTTTTGACAGCTTTTAGATGGTTTTCAATTGGTAGCAATTCTTTTTCTGGAGGCAAAGGAAGCTTGTAGTGGAGCTGGACTCGAGCTGTTGCTAGTGTTCAGTTTATATATGAATTTAATGTAGGCTATTTTAACTCCCAATACTTCTCCAGTAGCCTCATGGGAGACCTTATTTTTTCAGTCGAGAGCTGCATCATATTATGCACGTGGATGATCTGGAGCATATTTTAGGGCTTTCTGGAGGGTAGTTTATAATGACAGTGTTAGAAACATTATTCATCCTTAGCTTTCCGTGCCTGGTTTTGTTGCAAGGCTTTTTCTAGTTTAACATACTTAAACATTTCCCCTAGTCTTCCTTTTCTGTGATGCTCCTACAAGAGCTGGGGTTGTCTGTCTGCCTGTGTCTTCCTCTGGCTTGTAGACATTCCTTGTGGCTTTCCTCATTCATCAGAGCCTTCTAAACAGTCACCATTTTGTCCATCTTATTTTTCAATTGTGCTAATGTGACAGTACAGAGAAATGCGAAGTCTCTTTGACTGGTAGCAGGACTATAATGACGTATCACAGATCTACGTTGGAATGTGGAGTAAACTTAGCTCCAGTTCACACAGCAGTGATCATAGATTACTGCCCAAGTTCAGAACCGGTCCAGCATCAGAAAGCTGATTAAATTACCTTCTCAGTATAACATCTGGTTAATAAAATTGTATTTATTATAGAGCTTGTAGTGGAATTTTATATATTCCCCAAAATAAGTAAAGTGCTGATGAAGTCCTCATAATGATTTTGCTCAAAGCACAACTTGAAGATGTTCTGAATTAACACTGACAATGCTTTACTCTAAGATGGTAATTCAGCATAACTGGTACTTCTGTAAGCTACACATGGTCTAGCCCACGGGTCTGAGTGCTGTCTCAGGGGTGGTGATGCAGTGGCCGGCCTTCCCCGCTCCACGTTCAAACCGCTCAGCATTTCAAGATTAGGCACTCTGTTACAGAACTCATCTCAGAAATAAAAGGCAAATTCTACAAAATAATCCAGTTCTATTGGCACCCAGTTTATAGCTCTTTAATTCTTCTTTTCTGTAAATGTGTGTTAGGTCTGATTTTTCCACTGTGTTAGTTAAGAAGTAGCAGACTTTTCAGTTAAGTGTAGGTTGAACTGGACAATTTTAGGAGTTACTTTCACCCAGCCACGTGATGGAAATAATACTGTTGGATCCATATTTTTAATTTAACAAGTCCCTTAGTTCTAACCTTAACCTGTAACCTAAACTTCTGATTGTTTTTGGCTTTACAAAAACAAACACTGTCACCGTTCAGTGTCAACATAATTTTCTGTCATAGTAAATGTTTAACTCTATTACATGAACATTTAACCTGCCACATGTTAATAACTCTTTACCCTGAGAGGTATATGGAAGAATTAAAAATAATAATGCAGCATTTTCGAAGGAAAACGTGCAAATGGCAAACCTTCTGCTATGTTAAAATGCCCTGCCAGACCATGGCATTTCTGTCAAGAAGAACCAGTACTTTCTTTTCCTCCTTTGAAATGTTATTTACTGACTTTCTATCCCTTCATCCTGTCTGCTGTGCTTGCAGTACCAAAGGGCTTTCTGCACCTGCATATTTACCCTCCCCACAATTTCCTGAGATCTCTGCGGACATTTTTATATGAATCTGGATTATAAGGATGGCATGCCAAGCAAATGGAGGCAGCAGCACGCTGGTTATTTTAACAGGATGGAGTATTATATTTCTGTTGGTAGCTATCTACAAAGCCTTACCTCAAATACATAATTTAAAACTTAGCCCCCTCCCCACCCCCTAAACATGCCACATCTTTCTGCTTTGCAGCCAGAGAATTTTATTGCTGGATATTTCTTTGTGTGCTTTGGTTCCCTGGAGCAGAGGCCGGTTCTAACACATGGTGTGGCAGACATTCACCATTAAAAATCTGTCTTTTTTTTTTTTTTTTTTTTTTGTTTCCCCTCAAATGCTTCCAGGACCCTTTGCCGGGTGACAGCTTGTGGCCACTTGGTGCTTTGGTTGGAACGTGCACTCCATATGACCCTGTCCCAGCGTTAATAGGATTGTAAAGGCTGACTCCTGCGTGACCTCTTCTTGCAAACAACCCTAACCCTTCCCCTTCCTCAACTGTTCTGTACCACAGAGCTGAAAAGTGTTGCTCCCAAGGCAGTCTGGAGTCGCAGTTCATGTTGCAGACGAAAGCAATTGGAAAAACCACTGGAAAAAAGTCAGCATGGGGCCACCTGTCCTTAAATAGTCCTGACTGTGAGAACAGTAGGCATTTGTTCCCTTCTTTAGAGGGAGCTGGGTTTAAATGCCTGTATGCAGACAGAAAATTACAAATTTTATTTCCAAGGAGGGCCTCTACTGAATAGGAGACAGGTGTTTACATACTTCTCTATTATTTTTTTAGGTGCTGTTTTGTTCCTTCAGAGGAAAAAAGGGATGACTGGGATACAGTTGGAACTGACTGTGGTTTAGGTGGATAATGTTAATCCCGTTGAGTGCTAAATCAATGTATAAAGTAATAAAAGGTCTGACTCTAGACTAAAGAAATTGGAATTCACTCTTTTAGTCTCCTTCTGAAGTCTCTTTAGACCTAACTTTTAATCTCATTACTGTATGTTACTCCTGACCTTAACTCAAACCCGTTTATGATAAAGTCTGTGTTTTGTGCTGACCATGGTGGCAGGATTAAATTTAAGATAAATTCTTATAGTCTAGTCTCTTTACAACTTCTAAATACTAACCTAGGAAAGTTTGTGTATAAAATAGGTAAATAGGCTTACTCCCTCAATTCCCCCATGCTTACCTGTAATCTTTCTTATACCCATCCCTGGCAGCTTTGATATTCACTTTCCACTGTGGGAATGGAGAAAATTTTGCCACTGGCCTGCTTTGTTTGCTTACTTTTATATAAGTGTCAGTAAGGGGCTGGGTTAAGTATTTTGACCTACTTCAGGCATCAAAAGCTTCTTTTTTTCCTTTCTAAAGCAAAGATTGGCTTTTCACACTGAACAGCCACACCTTCTGCTCTTCCAGTAATCTGGTTTTAGCATGCCTCTCCCAGCCAGAGCTCCTGAAAGGACTTGCCTGACTTTGCCTGGGGGCGAGAGAGGGGAAGGGGTGGAGAAAAACCTTATCCCATTGACAAGCAAAATACAGGAACACTTTTGAGGCTGTAGGATTTAGCCTCCTGTTCCCATGATTTGCAAAACTTTGCCAGGATTATGGGATACACTGGAATGGATTTCTTTGGAGGACCAACTGTGAGTTAGTACTACCAGGCTGTGTAAATACATGGGGATAAGACCGGCATACTCCAGTGGATTATCTACACTTTGTACTTCCTAAAAGTATGCAGGAACTTTCAGTATTGGGTGCAGAACAGCTTTCTCTGTTTGAACAAAGGTAGCAGTCTGCACAGTTACAGATACCAACTCAAATAGAGCAACTTTTGTTTCGCTGGACTAGGAAGGAAGTTGAAAGAGGGGGATGAAATGTGTTGACCTACCAACTACTTGCTATCTCTGGTGATCTGTGGCCAGGAGTTGTGGTTGATTTGTGAAGGCAGCCATAATGAGATCAGCAGGAAGGGCACTCTCGTGTCTAACACTTCAATCTTTCAGTGTCTTCAAATTGATACAGAGAATTGCTTCATGAATTGTAAGATGCAGAAACTTTTGGAATGGCGGTTATATCTGTTAATCACAGTGCACGTTGTTGTGTTGGAAAAGACCAAGAGTGAACAATTCTGTACTAACATACAACCCAGATAATCCAAGGGGAGTGTCAAGAAATGGCACATGTTCAGTGTCAGAAATACTTTTGTTGTGGGACACCTTTTCCAATACTGGTCCAGTTCAATGGAGGGATAATGTCTAGCCCAGCATGTTTGCTGAAGATACAGTGACAAATTAATTGACGATGTAAAAGGGCAGCATTCCTTTGCTGCCATTCTTGCGCTGTGCTAGCAGTAAAATCAGACCAAACAAGTTAAGTAATAGCCTTGTGAATTATGTAAAATTAGCTTTAATCTCATCTCCTGCACCAATAATATACTTCAGGCTCTGGAAGCATAGATCATGCATGTATATTGTGGTTGACAGCAGCTTCAATCTACACCAGTTTATATAAATTAGTGGCTTTATCTGATTCTGTGGCAGTCAAAAGCGTAACTCTTACTTGTGTTACGGTGAAAATCAGGATTTCAACCTGCAGTCAGGTTTGGGGCTTTTGGCAAGCAGCCAGCCTCGGCCGCTATTACAGAGTCTTGCCTTAGTACAAGGGCAGCTAAAACCTTCCTCTTGACTCCCCTCCGACCTCAGGGCATGTCTCATTAGCAGATTAAGTCCAGAGTTAAACGAGTCCTCTGGGAGCGGAGGATGCAGTGTCTACTGAGCCTGCCACTCTGCCTGAAATCATTTTCCGAAGGGCAGATAAGGAGTTCTGGGGCTGGCCGGAGGGGAGAAGATCTGGAGATAAGGTTTGTTTTGCAAAAATCTGCTCATGAATAAATCCTGGGAAAATCTGCACTGAGCTGTGATGTCACAGCCCTTGCCTACTTTAAAGTTAATTAAGAGGAGGGCGTGTTAAGTTCCTCTGTCGCCGTAAATCTGTTACTCCGTAGTGCAGTGGCAGGACTGCCACCCTGCCGCCCCGGGCCCGCAGCGCGGCACAAGCGGTGGCTTTCCCGAGCCACCTGCCTGCCGGCCCGCGGGGTCAAGCGGAGGTAAGGCCGGGCGGGGGGCGGCTGGGGCGGAGGGCTGCCGCAGCGGGGGCTGGCCCCTCGCTGGGCTGCTGCCCTCCCAGCTTTCTGGTCAGTAAGGTCTTGAAAGGAGAGCGTGTCTAGTGCAGCAGGGAGGCGCAGGCAGGAGAGGATGATGAGAGATGAAGGGGGTGAAGAAATAGGGGCTGGATTATTTCCAGGACGGAAAACTGTCTGTCCAAGAATTTACCCGAAACACGAATTAAATATTCCTCTATCCACCATTAAATTACCGTGAACGGGTGGCTGGGCAACATCCTGACAGGCTGTGTAATAAGGAACACCGTGTCTTTTCTCCTTTATTCCTCTGCATTTTCCTCTCTCTCAGACAGGAACCTCGGTGTCTGTAAGAGTCATTCTCTCCAGGACTTAGCCTCCAGTTGGACACGCTTATTGCCAATTTGGAATTAAACTTAAAAAGGAAAGGAGACACAGACCAGACTGAGACCCACGTCTACATTTTCAAAACTGTGCATCCTAATCAAATGGACCATTTCCTAAACTCAGGTCTAGACTCCTTACAAATGCAGAGCCCTCAAGTCCTGACTAGGGCAGCATAAAGCTGAACCGTGCCTTTCTTGATGAGGACTGAGCAAAGAATAAAAGGAGAGTTCTTCACACTCTTGCATATAAAGGGAAGTGCCATCAGCAACACGCAGCCCCCAGGCCCATAGTCATCCATCAGTTCAACAGTGAGCAAAAGTTTTTGTTGTGGAGCCCTGAGAGCTGCATGGTTATCCCCGACTCTGAAGCTGCCAAGTTGAATGGTTCAGTGAGAACGTTGCAAATAACACAACCTTATGAGTGCCTGGCAGCAAACTGTCAAATTGCAAATTTGCAGAAGGAGGTGAAATCAGGAGAGCAGGGGACTGATGAGTAAGTTCGTAGACAATCTCAGAAGGCAATAGTAGAGGTAGGGACCTAGAAGAACGTTGGTGAACCTGCTGCAAACAAGAAAAGAAGAAAGTATTGCCTACACAGAAACACTAAGCCAAAGCCCTCTGTAAAGACAAGAGAGTTCAGGAGCAACAGAAGCCTCAACAATGAGGCTAATGCAGCAGCTAAGTCTTGTCTCTTTGTAAGATCTGATATCCTAGGAGGCCCAAGGGAAGCCCATGCCAATTTAATTTGGCCAGATGTAAGAGAGAATTTGAAAGTCTCATAGGATCTTGTAGGAGCAGTCAAGCTTGAATTTGAATCAAAACCATGTATTGAGTTTTGAGTTTTATCCATCTGTAAAAAGTAGCAGAAATGACGGCAGAAAGCTTCACTTCCCACTGTGTCGTTAGGGAACTTTCACCCCTCACAAAAGAATGGTCTTTTATTTACTCCTTTTTTTCTTACAAAGGCTGAAGCCTTCACCTGAGTATGACCAGTATCAAGGACACAAAAACTTCCCATGGAAAAAAAAATCTTTACTGAAGTTAATGCTGTCAGCAGGATAACCAGCAAATTCTGTCTTCCCCAGATGGCCCAAATTTTAATGGGGTTACCTTGCAAGACTTGCCTGTAGGATATTAAAGGTCCCAAAGTAACTGTTGGGGCATAAAAAATGTTATGTCCGAGAGTTGCATCACACACAGATGTTCCTTTGACAGGTTGTCCTTTGCTTAACTATTCTTCCATGTATATTTCCTGACATTCAATGCATCAGTGGCAACTCTTGGGAATAGGAGACTGTATGGATGTTTGAGACATTAAACTGAAGATGGGGGATCTACTTTTTATTTTGCAATAGCAGTTTGAAACCCTGGAATGCTAGGTATGTGAGGTCAGTTTCTTGCCTTACTTACCTTGTCTGACACCTTATTTCTCTTTTCTCTCCTCTTCCTCTACCTTCCATCACTCTTCAACTTGTCAGTTAATTTTTTAGTGTTTGCATTTGACTGATCAGTCCTGCTAAGAAGTTGAAGTTCACACCGATGTGAACTGTGTTTGGCATCGAACTTGATGCTTACAGTTGACATTTTGTAGTGGTTTTTTTCCTCCTCTTTCCACAGAGATGTTGGTTGTGAAAGAGAGAGCAAGTAAGTGTGTATGCTTATAGTTGAACAGTGTTTTGTAAATATTTCCTGAAAGCTTGTGAAATGTCTCACATGTTCTTGATTTCCCTTCAGAGTAGGCATAAGAAATATCACCCAGTCTAGCTCGGAGTTCAGAAGCATGTACATAGCCATCAGTTTTACAACCTTTGCGTAGATGTCAAAGCCTGATGGCCGAGGGGGATAATGCTGAGACTTTCAAAGACAAGCCAATACACAAGCCACATTTTTAGCCATGTGCTTTCTTACAGTTTCTAAGTCTGGTCACAGCTTTTTCCTTGAAAATTGCTTCCCCTGATAAAAGATTTCCCATGAAACAGCTCTGGCATATTTATACATGCTCTGAAGTTTCTGGTTAACCAACTCGGTAGTCCTTTGGTGATTTTGAGAATATAAGTCTATCAGTCTGTGTGTGTTTATGTTGACAGAAGTGCCAATGACTTATAAATGGGATTAATTGTAAATGTAACTCATTTAGGAAATAGTTAAGGACCCAGGTACTTCTGTGTTTTAGCCTTGCTTAGTCACACTGGAAGAGCTCTTTGACCCTGCCAGAAATTAGTTTTAGTATCAGTTATGAGATAAGCTTAACTAGTCCTTAAAAATAAGCATGTTAAAGCTCTCTGCAGGAGATTTGTGGTGGGGAGGGAATACCACAGGTCCTAATTTTTTGTTTATCTTGCTATTATTAAGTGAATTGCAAGGATTGAGTTATAAACAGTGATGTAGTTCAGACCTTTTTTTCCTGTTCTTTCAACTTCTGGAAAACTCAACAATTATTTAAAGTTTAAATGTACTTATTTTTAACCATTGAAAAATATCAGTGTACCAGTCAGATTCATACTTTATACACAGTGGTATCGGAATCAATTGTAATCCTGGGTCACAGGTGATAAGGCCACTGCATGGAAATAGCACTGTTCTGAGAGCAACAAAGCTGTTTCCATTTTCAAAGCCCAGTTTCCCAGTTCCCTGATCAGAGTAAACCTATGTTTGACTACGTGAGTGTCCTCATTTATTTTTTAGTACAAATAGTAGTTTTGCATTATCAGTGCTCACAATTGCAGTTGTAAGCAGTAGCGACCTTTTCTTTTTTCTCTTTTGGATCTTGCTGTGTGCCTCACAGAGCCTTCAGCTGATTTCCATAACATACTCCATTCAGTAATTTATTTTTTGCAGAATGGCAAGTGACTCACCATTCATAACATGCTGAATGCTGAGAAGACTTAGCTTAAAGAGCAAAAAGGGTAGACTGATTCATATATAAATGTCTTAGGTAACAGAAAGATGAAATCATATTCCTTCCAGTAGCCTTAAAAGAAACAGAAAATAAGGTTATATAGTAGGAAAGAAATATTTTTGTTAAATCTGTTTAGCTGTAGATTAATGTTTGAAAGACAGTGGTGGAAGCACTATCTCATCCTTGAGACTAATATTGTTGTCTCACTAGGAAAAATACTGGATAAAGCCCCACCATGAATGTTAAGGAACCTGGTAGTTTTTCAAGTTATTTCTATTTCTGACCTCCATGATGGTGTAGAAATACAGACAGGATTGTTGCGCTGCTTATGTCTTCATTATATATCAAATCCATGCTCTATTATTTGAATGTTTTATTTCTGCAGATATTCAGAATCATTCTTTGTACAAGCAGTGTCGTATCATTTTTATTCTGTTAAAAGGGAGTGGCACGTGAATTCTTGCATATATTAGCTGCAAAATAAATTCATGCTTGAAATGTCTCACCTTGAGTGTCTGTATTAGGAGGAACCTCTGGTTTGAAATGCACCTAGGACACCTGCCTGCAAACAGCATTGCAAATAGTTACATATGATATGCTGAAAAAACATGTGTTACTCCAGAGCAGGTAATATCTCCAGATGTAGAACAAGAAGTAGATAACATACCAGATATACAGGAAGGGCTGTGATTTCAGAATAAATTTATCTTTCTGTGTGTGTATAGCGAAAACAGGAATAGACTTGAGATTTCCTGATACAGAAAATTTGCCAAGTGATTCATCTATTTGTCATGTTAGGCTAAAGATCTGATTTTTTGTGTAAGCTATCGTGTTGCTTGTAAAGAACCTGTAAATAGACTGTCAGCAATGGGAGACAGCTACCACTGTGATACTGAAGTCCCATCCCCATGTAATAGAAAATCATTGTTAGTCTTAAATGAAACAATGCAACAGGGCTGGCAGTGAAAACACTTCAAAGATGTTCATCAAACTGTTGAAGTTAGAAGCATGTTTTAATTAGCTTAGATTTGAAGCAGAAGCAGTTTGACTCTAACAAAAGTTTCTTGCTGCAGATCATCCTGTGGGGTCGAACAGAGAAATGCCTGAAGGAGACTACAGAGGAAATCAGGATGATGGGGACAGAATGCCATTATTTCATTTGTGATGTAGGAAATCGAGAGGAGGTCTATCAGCAAGCCAAAGCTGTGCGGGAAAAGGTTAGTGTCTGTGGAAACACTGTGGGCAGCATTTAGTAACAATTATATTTGATGAGAATAAAAATATATTGGCAAATTGGGAAAAAAGAAGGGTGACCATTCAGTCTAGCTACCTGCTTTAAGTGATCCAGAAGGATTACAAGGCCTATAGGCAATAACATCAAAAGCTATGAAAATAATAATGTATTCAAGCAATGAGAGATGCTCAGATACGAGGGTGACTGCTGATTTGTGAGGAGAGATATTAGTTGTAACAAGTCATTTGCTTTTTTTGCAGGTGGGTGATATCACTATCCTGGTGAACAATGCTGCTGTGGTCCACGGTAAGAGCCTGATGGACAGCGATGATGATGCACTGCTCAAATCACAACATATAAACACCCTGGGACAGTTCTGGGTAAGATAAGCTCCTGTATTACGTGTATTCACAACTGGGAATGAGAGTGATAGATTACAGCCAGCAAACACTTGGCTGCTACTAGGCCTTTCTAAATGATGCTTGGTAAAATCAGTCTGACATGAAAAGGAGACAGAAAAAACAATGTGAGGGGCAAGAGCCAAAGGAAAGAAGTCTAAAACCACTTAATTTTTCCAGTAGTAACACAGTATTTGATGCTTTTGTATCCCCATTCTGTGACTTCCAGTAAAATATTTGATTTCTCTTGAAAAAGCCTGAACTCACAGAAGATAGTTTTCTGTACAGTGATGCGTATGGAACATCAGAAGAGACCGAGATGACGTTGTTCAGCAAAGGAAGCTAGTGTGAAACTAATTCAATTTGATTTAGGTAATAGTAATAAAAAAAGAGCTTCTTGTGATGTCATCACATCATTGAAGACTTTATCCTGTACAAGTTTTTAAACATACAAAGCATTCTGTTCGTGGCCTTGATCTGTGGGTACTGCTTACTTACGTGCTAGGGAAGATTTTGTTTTGTGTCTGCACAAACGTTGCCTATTTGGAATCTTTCAGAAAATGACAAAACAACAAGGTACTCTCCCACCCTTTTCCTAGCGTAATAAGCAGCACAGTTTGGCTTGTTGTTTCCGTGTCACCTTATTTTTTACAGTAACTATTGGTTTTGTTGTATGTCTGCTGAGCAAACTTTTTTTTTTTAAATAAAAAATCAACTGTTGTTCTTCAGACCACCAAAGCATTCCTGCCAAGGATGCTGGAGCTGCAGAATGGACACATTGTTTGCCTGAACTCTGTCCTGGCCTTGTCAGCCATCCCTGGTGCCATTGACTACTGCACCTCCAAAGCCTCATCCTTTGCCTTTATGGAGAGCCTGACCTTGGGGCTGCTGGACTGCCCGGGAGTGAATGCCACAACAGTCCTGCCCTTCCATACGAGCACAGAGATGTTTCAGGGCATGAGAATCAGGTCAGTCCAGGGGAACTAGAATAAAGCATCTCATTTTAAATGAATCATCAGAATACACTCCTAATTAATGCTTCATTTAGTTAAGAGAATTTGATGTCTCATTTGGCTGCCTGGGAACAGAGGGTCACTCTAGGCCACTTGGGACTCATCAGACTGGTTCCCTCAGTTTGCTGGCATATTCATACAGCCCGCCTGTACTGAGTGAGACATTTGCTTCTACAGAGAAAACTGAAAGCTATTTTTCCCTGAGCGTATTTGGGCCATATGCAGCTACCAAAGAGGGAGGGGAGGCAATCTGAAAACTGAGGTCATTCAAAAGGAGCAGTTCACAAATTACTTGAGAATTAACAGTACAAATTCCTTCTTTAGTGGCTGAAATACTCAATTCTTTCCCATTGAAAGGAATGGCAGCTGCTTACTGAAGTAAGGCTATCTACCTCCTTTTTACCTCTGTCTAAGAAAACAAGCTAAATTCAAAGACTAACAGCTGACCAAATTAATCTTTTACAATGGACAAAGTAGCCTAGTAATATAGTTTGTATTCTTTTAGTCAAGAAAATACGTGGTGTCAGGCTATGGCTGGAGCTGGGAAAAGCCTTATGTTTGATATTAGAAGCCATGGGGGATAATACTTGTCTTTCACCTGTCAAGAATTTGAATCAAGCAAAGAGCAACAGAGAGGAAGAGGAAAACCACCAACACTGAAAAGACAGTATTTTCTTACTGGTCTGCATACAGTTTAAGAAAATCCCTGAATCAAGGTTCCAAATACACTCTGCCACTTCTCCCTAAAGGCACCAACTTGTACCTTCTTAACCGTTTAGCTAACCCAGCAGTACTGGTTGGAACTGGGCTTTCTGCTTTCCAGCTTTCTGGATGGAACTGGAACTTTCTGCTTCTTCCAGCCTGCTTTGGGGCATGTTTGAATGCCAGTAACCAGTGGTAGCTTAGTGAGTTACAGGACTTGGACACTGATTTCTTAAAGAAGGAATTTGGTTAACAAATAATTATTTTATTTTCTACTTTGTTTATTCAGGTTCCCTAATCTTTTTCCTCCTCTCAAGCCAGAGACAGTGGCTAGGAGGACAGTAGAAGCTGTTCAGATGAATCAAGCTTTCCTGCTCCTTCCATGGACAATGCATGTTCTTGTCATCCTAAAAAGGTAAATATTTCTTTTGCCCAGCAGAAGCCTAGCCGGTTAGGCAAGGTGGGCTTATGGTCCTCTGTGCCTGTCCACCAAGGCAAACCTCAGTGTGACTGTAACGTGGGATCCAGGAACAGATTGCTTCATCCCTTCCCATGGAAGACAGTCAGAGAAGCAAAAGGGAGAAAACTTCCTGAGATTCCCTTTGTAGATGTTTTCCCTGGATATAACCCCTTTACAAAAGTAGTTTCACTCCCAAAATCTGGATTCCTGAGGTCTGAACTGGCATTTGTATCTAGGAAATTTCTTAACAATTAACATATGCAGGTAGTTGATTTTGATTTAGTAAGTCATTCTTTGGACTCCAGGCTTTATACTGTAAAGGATTTCAGTACAGTAAGATATGTACATCACAGCTGTATTTAGAGATCATGGCTTGTGAAACTATTAAAAAATATTTCTGTGTATGATTAGGACAGGAATTTTAAAGTCCTTTAGGAAAGAAGTTCATATCCTGAAACAACTGAAGAGAAAGGACATTTAAAATTTGTTTCCATGCGAGTTTGCACTAAAGCCTTTGGAAAACCTGCTTCAGTCAGGAATTGAAACAAGGTCATGAGACTTCCGTGGGAATTCAATTACAATATTGCATTTCAAACAAGAGGAAATAATTCACAATAAATGCTTTGCTCTTAATGTAAAATGTGGGATACTCTCAAAAGTTTCCAGAAATTCTACAGACTGAAAAGGGCTGTTCTCCTTTATTGTAAGAATTAATCATTTATTTTCCATGACAGTAGCTGTCATGAAATTAGATCTATATCCATGTCATAATAAGGGGGTCACTTGACTAGCACAAATAGATGGCAAGTTAACCAGAGAACTCTGTTTAAATTTGTGTATTTCAGAGTACAAAATAGTAGTTGGGAGGAATGATGGTATCTTCCAAGTTACAGATTTTACAGACCCTTTTGGACAAGTATTTCTGTAGAGAAAGAGCAACCTGATACAACTTTCTCCCTGTAGGCCTACTCACAGCGGGATACTGACATGTTTTGTCTGTGCACTCTCACTAGCTGATTTTTGAGAATATGTATCCTTACATATGCATGCATGTAAACACGTACTTACACATCCTCTTACTAGAATAGACTTAAGAGGTTTGTCTGATCTGCTTTTTTTTTCTGCTTCTCCCACAGCATTCTCCCTCAGGCAGCACTTGAAGAAATCCACAAGTTTTCTGGGAGCTACACCTGCATGAACACTTTTAAAGGACGAACATAGACTTGGTGGTGCAAGGACTATTCTACTATTCTTCAGTGAAACCAACAACACAAGCATGAAAATCCTGACAAGACTGTGAATCAGCAGTCTTGGCTTTTAGCCTGTTCATGTGACTTGTGCTGCTCTGAGGCAACACATTTCTTGCAGGTCATATCCATAGTAACATGACCTTTGCACAGGACTGAATGACTAGACTATGGACCCTTGGAAAGAAAAACAGAAAGTGTGAAATGTTTATACGATGTTTAATTCTTTAGAGTTCAATTGTTAAATCTACTCATATTTTTAAGATGTAATTTTTGTTTCTGAAGTGTCTGTAGGCTGTCTCGGCTGAGAGGCAGCACATCACACCCCTAACATACTTTATTCCCTCTTTTCAGAGGAACTGCAATTACGAACTGCTACTGGTTTCATTTCAGCTTTTTCAATGGGGAACTTAAAAAATACTTTGACGAAGTAAAAGTTATGGACATCTAATGGAAACTTACTTCCCTTCCTTCACTTTACATCCCCTAATGAAGCTGTTCCCAGCTCACATCAGGGAAGGAAGGAACAAAGTGTGGAGTAATCTTTTCTTTGTTAAAGGCCACCAAGGACTTCTGCCTGGAAGGACTGTGCTGGGCGCAGGAAAGCTGTCTTACTTCACCTGCGAAGGCTGGAGAGGAATGCTCAGTCAGAAGAGCAGACAGTTTGAATAGAAGATGCTTTCTGTCACTGAACTCATACATGGAATTTAATTGTCTTTCTGAATATTTTCATTCATTTATGATAAAATATATATATATATTTTTAGCATTAATCCCAGCTTGCCACGCTGCATGTAGGCAGCATCACATTGGGGATGAGCTAAATCTAGAACTAAAACTAGAGCCTGCCTGTACAAACATACATTCACTGACATAATCCATGCAGAGGAAAATCCATTGTATCAATCTGCACAGTGAAGTAAGTGGAATAATGCTCTAAAAATAGAAGAGACAGTACTGTTGTGCTCATGAAATGTGAAGTTTGGAAGCACAGTTAGCAAAGACCTGATTAAATGCACATTGAATTCAACTGGGAATATCCCCATTGTTTTTCAGGGGCATTGAATCAGGCACCGATCAGCCAAAAGCGATAAATACTGCTTGGACTGAAATGGCAGAAGCAGCTAGACATTATTTATTTTTGTAATGATATATTCTCTTTGACAGCCTAGTAAGAGCAACACTGCATTCCTATGCCAGATGCAGTGTGCAGCACTAGGCATAGTAATGTAGCTGAAACATATTGGAACACTACTAAAAGAGGAATTAATATAATTGCAATACAGGAAAGTAGCAAGCCTAACTGGAGAGCACCTGAACGAAGTGCCTCAAGGAAGGCCACGGGGTTAAAGTAAAGGAGTGAATTTAGGGCTCCTGACTTGAATTTCGAGCTTTTCCATAGACGTCCTGCATGACCTGGGGCAAACTGCATAATTTCAAGGTGTGCCCTGACCTGCAAAGCAGATATTTCTAGTGTTTCCCTACCTCCTAAGCCTGACTACCTAAATGTTTGTTGAAAGCTCAGCAAATTCAAATGGAACATGCTATAGAAAGGAAAAGCAGTACTTGCTCATAAACCAAGAGGTTTGAAACAAAAATTTAGAAGAGGATAAACCCCATATGCCAAAATAGATAACTTCCTAAAAGAGATCTAAGTTCAAGCAGAAAAGCTGTGAGCTGTATTTGAAATATTCCTTTGGTTCTGCCATGTAGAATGGAGACCAACTACTTAGGTGTAATGGTGTGAATATTAAAATCTGAAGATCTGAGCCGTACTGTGAAGCAGTAGCTATCTCTCTTCTTGAGCAGTTTGGGAGGAAGGTGTTGGCAGAAGTACCACTGCGGCAGGCCCCGCTGCCTGCACCGGTATGTTGAGGAGCTCTCCTGTCTGGGTCAGTGCTTTCCTTCTGAGTTCAGAACATGTAAGCTGTAGCACTGTGCCAGCTTTGAAAAGGTTTCTTACAATGGAGTTTTGTTTTGAATTCCTAGATGTCTGAGGCTCTCTGGAGAGGATGAAAAGAAACTTTGATCTCTGTGATTTTGACGCCCACCCTAATAGAAGCTTTCAGCTTTATTTTTTGTCAGTTTTGAGAAGAAACCCAGTTCATTGAAATCACAAGTGCAATGAGGGGAGAACCCTTCCAGGATCTGCTAGGAATACTGAAGGTACCATGTTTATGAAGAGATGCTTGGGAGGGGAAGGGATCATTATACATACCTCCCCTCATGCACTCTAATCCTTTCTAGTTTCTCATTAATCACAATCAGGCATGCCAGGCCTGTGGATGCAAGAGCAAACAGAATTGGTGAGAGAGGGCACCCTGCAGTGCCCCCCTTAAATTAAACCTTTATGCTGAAATACTATTCATTGATAACATTCTAATGCAACAGTGAGGTAAAAACTAGTACACCCTTTGACATTAAATCCCCGCTCATCCCCAAATCCTGTCCCTTAGATGAATCTGCTCTTTGCCGGCACTGCATAAAAGATGTTCAGAGGTTGCCTTACATGTTGATTTCTTTCTAATGAATATAAACAAGTTGGGCGGTAGCTGAGACTCTCATCATCTCCCTCCTCTCCTACACACACACTCACACACACACAGACTTCCCTCTCTTTCCCTCAGGGTCTCTGGGTGGACAGCAGGTCAAATAGCAGGCACAGTGGGGGAGAGGTATGCAGCAAACAAAATGATGAGGAAAACACTGACTTTGCTTTTCAGATAGTAGGGAGGAGTTGGGTAGGAGGCTTTCTTGTGAGTATTGTGAGATAGAATGCTTTCCATCCATTCAGCTACTTGCAAATTTGGATGGATACATTTGAAGACTTTTTTTTTTTGTAACAGAAAGGCTCCTCTGGAATGCCTGCTGAGGTCTACTGTCCCTTTTCACATAAGGTTAGTATTGGGTAATCTTGAAGTGCTGCAAATGTCGACAAGCTTTGTTGAAGCCTAAGGCCTTCTCAAAGGAATTTCCGCCCTTTGACTTATTTTAATTTTGGTTTTCCCTGCTCTCTCCACCGCCTCCTGCTTTCCACTGCACAATTATTTTTTTTCCTTCTGTTTTCCTATGTCATCACTGCACTTTTCAGTGCCACCATCTTGAAGCCAGATGTCATACAAAGAGTCTGGAGTAAATTGAAATCATGATATATATTTATTATCCTGCTGGAGGAATCTAGGTGAAGTTGTGGGAGCAGGTCACAGAAGTTTCATACGAAATTAGTTTTACTTGCTCCGATCTGGGAAGAAGGAGACGACCCCTTACTGTCATTTTTATACAGGAGATTGTTGCTGGTTTAAAATGTGAATGATACAGAAATGTTAGCCATTTTGGGACATACATTCTCCTGACATTAAAAGACCTTATTTAAATGGGAGGATTTTTCTGTTCCAGGTGTTTTCAGAGGCTGGTGTTTATACAAACTAATTTTCAGAATTAGTGAGGCAGGGCAGGGAGCAGAGGAGTCCTTTGTAAGTCAGTCTGATTCCTCATGTTCAATATTTGATTTTGTATTTTGTCTTTGATTGGGGGGGGGGGGGGGGATCATGTTCCCTTGTGCGCCCTTGGTGAACTTAAACAAGGTCATTCCAGCCATGTCCCTGCTCATGACATTTCCTAGCAGGATGAAGAAAAGGAGTGAGCCCTGCACCCTACCTACTCATTGATTGTTCTGTTGAGGTTAAAAAGTGATGAGTCCATCCCTGTAGTTCTTCCAGAACTTCACAGAAAATGCCTGGGCAAGTGATTCTGATGTTTGCAAAGAGAAACTTGTTGTACTTTTATGTAATGTGTTAATTAGCGTGGGTGGGTATGATCAGATCTAGTCTTGCAAGCCTTTCAGACAACTCCCTGAACACTCCCACCTTCAGATATTAACAGATAGCACTGCACTTGCCAAATCTCATAAAAACCCAGCAACAGACTCAATGCAGGCAGAGCATAAGTGGGTGCATTTATTTCAAAGAGAACACACCTGTTTGTAGCAGAAGTTAACTGGGCCTAGTGTTTTCCTCTAGCTGAAGTGCAACTGTTGAGAAAAGGATACAGGGTGACCTTGGATCATCTAGTTTGGTTTTATTCCTTCATGTGGCTTTAATGAACTTAATCTGGGTGACAGCCACTTTTTTGACAGCACTTGTTCATAAGTTTGGGGGTAAAGCAAGACTGTTTCAAATGTAACCTTTTGCATTTTTCACCAACCAACCGACAGCCCTAAGAATCAGAATATTCTGCGCTGTCTTTGCAGCTTTCACCTCCCTGGTGCGAAGATCCTTCAACCTGGTATTGCTTCTCAGCCTGCTGGAGTTTGGAGACTGACTGAAACTTGTCAGTCACAAGGTTCTCTGAGGAACAGAATCTCCTTTGTTAGAGTGTTAGAGGTTCTGAGATGTGACTACTGGCAGGCACCTCCCACAGATTTCAGCAACTAACTTGGAGAAAGACATGAAGAAAACCAGAACTTCACCTTCTCTGCTACTCATTCTCTTTTATCCAGTGATTTCTACGGGAAGCTGGCAATTTAGTCACTTTTCTGACTGATAAACTGCCCCTCTTCCCACACTCTGTGCTACTAAGATTGCCTCAGTACCTTTCTTCAATACCTTCAGGGAGTTGACAGCTTCAACAGAAACAACCCTTTCTGTATTCTTGAGGAGAGTCAGATCAGCAAGGTAATGTGCTAGAGAGAGGACCAGGCAGTTTGCACGGGGCTCAGGTACGGCAGCCTGTGGGCTACAGACGGAAGACACAACCCGAATGTTGCCAGTACCTTAGAAGGCAGTGAGTTCCCCTGCTCCTGTCATCTTTGCTTGAAACATCACACCCTCTCTTGTTTCTGAAACGGATCCCTCCAGCTGACGCTTTAGCAGAAATGCACACTGAGCCGGCCTGTGAGGACTGGATACAGCTGAAAAGCACGGACCTCTGAGGAGGCAATTTATATTTCACACCTTCCCAAAGAGTCCAAACTTATTAGTTCCTTATGCTCGCCTTTGCCATGGGCATCGTGACATATTAACACAGAAAAAAACCCTAGGCAAACGTTGATCTTTCTGCATAAATCTTGAAAAGTTCCTCCTTAAATGAGGGAAGAAAGCACTCTAATTTGAGCTTGAGAGTGACCAAAGAGTAAGTATATGAGAAAACAAAACAGAGGATAGATACGATCTTAGGGGGAGTGTGGCGGCCCTAAACAGACAAAGGCAACGTGCTACCATAATTCTTGAAGTTATATAATAACAGAGGCACGTGATTTTCATCCAAAAACAGTCTATAAAAGAAGTGTGCTGTTACTCCTGCTCATTCCCATGGGTCACCATGCCCTAAAAAGCAGTCCATTAACTTTGTAGCTTGCTGGTTCAGAACGCCCCAATATGCCTGTTACGGTTTGCTGTCGCTTTGTTTTTTGAGGAAGGGAAAGCAACCCATACATGTAAAAACAAGGAAGGGTCAGTTTGACTCGCCACCCCATTTTTTCTAGCCAGCTGCAAAGGTTATCCATCATGCCTAGGTATTGCAAGGACATATGGCTCTGGCTTGTGCTGGTAATCATCCTGACCTAGTGCTACTAGGTAGATGTGGTTCAGTTTCCTGTTTTTTTCTTATGCAAAAGAAATTTTTTTAATTCAAATTAAAACTTATCTGAAAGAGTTGCCTCTCTATTGTACAGGCTTCTCACAGGCAGGCATCCTAGGCATGAAATTTCCTTATGTTAATCAAACGATAATTGATAGAATACAAAAGTGAAAAGTTGCTTTTTGACATCTTCCCCAAGCATCCTCTTCCCCCAGCAATGCGGAATTGATGTAGAGGAGCCCTGCTGGCATATCAATGCCTTAAATCCAGACCTCTCAGAAGCCAGTAGGCTTCTGGATGAAAGTGGCCCTGGCTGCCAAACGTGCCTTCCTGCAGGTCCGAGGCAGTTTACCACCGAGATCGCTTACCTGAGCGAGCAACCATTACAGTGCACTAGTACAGAGGAAGACTGCACGGAAAGCTGCGGTACATATAATCACTGCACAAACTGATTTCAACTTCTGGTCCTGCAAGACACTTTTGAAGAAAATAGGCTAACGAACGAGCTGACACGTGGTAGCCGGTTCAAACCCAAGTACTGCAGTGAGGTCTCTATTTGCCTATAGGGTGCCTGAGAGTAGCCTACAGGACTGCCACAAGTCCTGCCTTAGCTGTGACCCCTGCCTGATTCCTTCCCTTGAACGACTCTGTGCAAACATTGGACGTTGTGTGGATACATTTAACTGAAAAGCTTCTTCGTCTTCCTTTTTTAGCATTAGGCACTTTGGAGTATAGCCACCTGCTGCTGCTTTGGGCTTTGCTCTTGACCTGATGAGTGTTCCCAGATACTGTTCTGGCACATCACACTATTAACATTAGCTGTAAGAAAAGGAGGCGATTCATTGCTATCTTTTCCAGGAAAGTCAACTGTTAGTGCCTTTATGAAGAGAGAGGACTGACATAAATGCAGGGGTGATATGGTTTCTGGAGTATTTTGGCTCTATGAAAAATGCTGTCATATGGAATAAGGCTTTATAATAGAAAGGGCTCATCTCAGAAGAATGTTAACAGAAGATGGAAATGGCCATAATGGAAAACAAGTGATATCCAAACACACAGTTCCTCATCCTGGAGCCTGCTGGGAATGTGCATTTCATGCAGACATGTCATAGCAACATCAGTTCACTCACATGGTCGTTATACCCCCTGCAACTCTCCCTCGTGCAAGTAAAAGCAGAGGTGACAAGCTCATTGTCTCTGCTCTCTCGACTGTTGAATGTAGCAAAAGAAGTCCTTTTTTTTAAAAAAAAGATTTTTAAAATGTCCATCTGAGAACAAAGCAATTCTTTGGTTCAGTGTCAGCCTTAGAGAATGAAGAAGACTCTCAGCTACCAGAGAGAGAAGCCTCAGTCCCTCCTTGCTGATTCCTTGAGGTCTCAGGCCACATTTCCCCTTGTTAATAATTAAGTGGGAAGAATATGATTGACTCAAAACAGCAATAGGACTAAACAGAATCATAGATCAGTTTGTGAATATTGCTCGTCTTTCTTTTCCACAGCAATAAAATACCTTTTCGTTTCTTCTGGACTCCTGTCAGGGCTGCAGATTCATGGAGAATGCTTGCAGAGCTGGGCACTATTTTGTTACTATTCGAAGGGCTATGCAAAAGACAGGAGAGAGAGAGACACCACCAAGCAATGTTGGGTGTGCTTCGGTGGCTGAATAGTCTGTAACTGTCAATATTCTGATATTCTTGAATATTCAGTATTAGCGATCTGATGTGTTTCTCAACTGTATGCTAGTGCAAGAAACCACCTTCACCCACATAAACTATTGCAATACTTTTGAACCCTAAACCACATTCAGCTTCTCTGTTGTCCTGTTAGCATAGCTGAGGTTTAACAAGCATGTTAATCAAATCAAATATAACCTTGAATTTCTTCAGGAGGGATCTGATGCTGACACAGAAAAAAAATTTAAAAAGTGTTGATGCCCTGCAGCAAAAGTTGCTACATACATTAAAAACCAAAGAAGTCATGTACAAACAACTATGTTTAATCATTCAACAGAATGCTCTGCTTCCATCATTACAGCATTACAGCATTGAGCTGTCTGACCTCATTTTGATTGCTTTGAACATACAGAGTCAATGCATCTTCATACCAGTTTCAAAAATAGGTGTCCCGATACACGTCTCCTCTGTTCAATCAAATTACAGATTTGTAAGTTTTCTTATGTAAAAGCTACAATTTATTTTTTAATTCACACAAGTACTCCTCACAGATCTCATTCCCTACATCAATTAAGAAAACAATCTTCATTCTTTCAAACTCTTAAGCCCAGCATTTAGGAGCACTGATGCTTTCTGGCTAGAGATGTCATGTTCCCTGTGACGCAGTCTGGTAGGCAGCATTGCAATCTTCAGTATTTCCCTTTAAAAACCTCTTCATATTGTCAATCAGATTTGCCAGTGGCTCCTAATAGCGCACGACAGAGGAAGCTGCAGTCTGCCTGCCTTCTTCAGTGCACTGAGTTCTTGCAAATGAGCTCTCAGAGAAGACCTTCTTTTGAATGAGCCACAGGAGCCATGCTGCGTTTATTTTAGTTGGGTTTATATTAGGTCTTATTTCTGCTGATCCCTTCATTTTTCACCGTTTTCTCTGTCTCTTCCAATTGTTCCTATTGGGGAGGACTATGTTTTGAGAGTTTCTGAGCCAGAATGCTGTGCATGCAGATTATTCATCTCTGTGCCTTCCCTTCAGGCAGTCTCTCACCTGGGCATGCCTGCACCCACACCTTCTTATACATTAATGCTGCAAACTTCCCTAAATATCTTCAAGATCAGCTTCCTTTAAAGCCACAAGTGTATGGAAAGCCCAGAGAGCTATAATTACTTTTGCCTAATGAGTTGATAACTGCATATTGGTTTTAACACCTACAGGATTAGGATTTGAACTAGGAAGGACTGTTAGGTAGTGGTTGGCCAAAATTTAACCAGTTTATCGTTAAAGGGGGAATCGTAGACTAAAAATCAAGTAATGAAAGAAGGAAGGTTTGCTGGAATGGGCAGTATATGCATGAAAAGTCCCTAGAGTGCATACAGTAGGTTTAGGTACAACATCCCCACTTTTGGGGACAAATAATGAACTGTAGATCTCCTGGCATTTATAGATCAGTACTGAAGTAGAAAATAAACACAAAGTAAAGCACATGAATGCTTTCCATCTGTCAGGATGATGGAAAGATGGTACAAGCCCTGAACTGCAAGGTACCCAGTACTGCTATCTGATTTCTTCTGATAATTTACCATTCAGGAATATTAAAACAGATTGTTTTAATGATACCTGAAAGTGTCCTTTTGCAGTATAAAGTACATACTGCATTGGATGTGCTTTAAAGCTGGATGGGCAACTTATTCTAGTGATCTTCGTTACAGCTAGCAGTACTCTTTGACATGGGCAAGTCTTGCTGTAAAATTAGCCTGTTTTCTTTCAATGGATTGTTTTTAAATAGACTTCTTTCAAATTTTCATTTATCAAATATTTAAATACTTAATGGTTCACGGCCAATTATTTGCTTGCAAGCTATTCACCATAACCACCACTTTGAGTGTTTGCCATTCATTAATGTACCGTTTTCCTGTGGAACTGGCCGTCCAGATGAGTGGTGGCTTTGCTTTCCCCTGGCTGGCTGCCTCCCAATCCCACAGGAAGCTTCCCAGGGGCTCCAGTGTGTCTGGTGATGACTGTGAGATGGCTTCTGGCAACAGTATTAATGCAAATGCGTACTTGAATGTGTGCTCATGACATATTCCAATCTTCTCATCAAAAAACATGCTTACAGACATTTTCAAGGGAAAAAAAAAACCTAACTTGGGATACTGTCAAAAGTGCATTTGCCTTTACTTACAGTGGAAGATTTTCAGTTTGGTTTTGTTGGTTTCACTGGATTCACCTTTCTCTAAGCCTTAGGTCGGGGGAGGTTGGATCCATACTGTGCTGATCCTGGAAATATTTAATTAATATAAAAAGTGACCTGACCTCAGGGTGCAGTATATTTCCATATGAAGGGAATGGCATGATTTTTTAGGATTCTTGTTGCTGCATACTCATCCTTAGTTCATTTCAGAAAATAAAACTCAAGTGGAATAAAGTTGTACTGCCACTTACATTGGGAAAGTGAGCAAATGTACAGAAAAAGAGCAGAATGTCTGGATGCACTGAGACACAGGTGTGCTAGCAGAAAAATCGTGCTTGCTGCTGAGCACAATTCAGTTCACCTGATGCTTATATTCTCCCTCCTCCCTCTCGACTTCAGAGTGTGGGGTTGAAACTTGTGTATCAAAACTGCAAATGCAGTGTTTTGACATAGACCTTTGCAGTCCTTGTCCTGCCAGAGCGCTGCAGTTTCTATTGCATACACAGGGCAAGGGTGAGTCCGAGAACTGTACAGCCCTGCCCGGTGCGGCAGCGCGGGATGGTAACGGTTCATGGCTGGCAGGGCCCTCACGGCCGCCATAGGGCTGGGCCCATGGGTCAGCATGGCTGCTGCCGGGGCCTCGGTCTGACATGCACATCGCAGCGCAGTTTGCCTGGGAACTGTTGCTAGCTCAGGTACGTCGCTGTGTGCAGACAAACCCTAGTGGCAAATTTGTAATGGGCTGTTCCCCGTTGTACTTGACCCATTATGTTAGACGGCAGCTTCCGCTTCATGCCGTAATTGCGATGCTCCCACGCCTTAACGCTGACGGTGGTTGGGCTGTGGGCTGCAGGCTGCTGCCAGGGCAGGGGAGCTGGGCGAGGGGCAGGGGTGCTGGGCGAGGGTGCTGGGTGAGGGGCGGAGATGCTGGGCGAGGGGCAGGGGTGCGGGCACACCTGGTGGCACCGGCCCCCCGGGGGCTGATGGCGGACACAGTGCTGGCGCACTCACACTCACTGCTGGGGCACTCATGCTCACACTCATGGTGGGTTTCCTGGGGGCGCTGAGCGCCCGGAGCCTTGTTCACATTTTTCTGCGGTGTGTGTTTGCTGTTCGTTTATGCCGCACATGCTGTGAGAAATTAAGCCATTGCGTTGTTGGGTTTTTTTTCTCCTTTCTCCTGCTTTCATTGTCTTTACCCCTCGCCCCCCCTTCCAAAATCCTTACAATTCCTTTCATGATTTGATGTTAACAGGACAAAAGAAATAAATACTTGAAAGAAGATACAAGCTATGTTTCTGTTTTACTTTGGAGCTGCTGTGGTAACTGAATACCAGTCTGCAAGGTCAAAAAAAAAGAAAAAAAAAAAGAAAAGTGCCAGAAGCCCTCGGCGCCCAAACCACGGGTTGTGTTGCTGGTGCACAGCGGCTCCCGGCCCACAGGCCCGAGGGACCTCGCCGCGGCTCTGTAAATCTCTGAGTGTTTCATATCGTTTCCTTGTCATGCGGCCGTTAAGTTTTATAACCTTTATATTTCAAGGCAAACAATGAACGTGAATTCCTTCTCAACGCCCTAACGGATCCCACATGTCGGCCATCCCCAGAGCTGGGCCGCTCAGTCGGCAGCGCCGCCGCCCCCCGCCGCGCGCCGTTCCCGCTGGAACCTTCTGGAGCGCTGAGGCGGCGCGCGGGGCGGGGCGGCGTGAGGCGGCCGTGAGGGGCGGCGTTGCGGCAGGTGAGCAGAAAGGGCTTTTTTTTTTTTTGCCTTTTTTTTTGTGGAAAAACACTCCCCCGGCCCATCCCAGGCTGGCGGCGTCCGCCCGCCCTCGCCGCCCCCGGGCTGTGTGGCGGCGCCGGGCCCGAGCGCTGCGGCCGCCTTCGAGCGCGGCCCGAGGGGCCGGAGGGTGGCGGGGAGCGGGGCCGCGGGCGGGGGCGCCACCGCCGGGGCACCGCGCTGGGGGGCAGGGAGCGGTCCTGGCTGCCGGGGGCGAGCGCCGAGCGCTCGTTGTCGGCTCGTGAAGGCGTGTAAGCGCCGCGATAGCCGCGAAGGCCCGCGATAGCCGCGGGGGAGGCGGGCGCCCGCCCCGGGGCCGAGGGAGCCGGGCCGGCCCCTCCCGGGGAAGGGTGCTGCGGTGGGCGTCGCTGTCCCCCCGTGGGTTGGCGATTCCCCTGCCGTTGTCTTTAATTTCCTTCACTACGCATGGTACCTCCAGCCCTGGTAGCGAGCCTGCCCCGCCAGTGTGAGGGTCTGCTGTCAGAGTTAATCCAGATACGCGCTCATGACAAGCAGCAAGTGGAAGTGCACTGAACCTTAAGTATCTGGAAGTGGAGGATTTATGCTTGTGGAGGGTTGCCTGCGATCGCAGGGGAGAGACATTTCCTCCGGTGTATGGAATCGGCAAGAACAAAAGAACCTGCCAGAGAGGCCGAAATGCAGTGTCCGATTGCTGTCCCCTGATGTGTTCATATTGTGTGGGGTTTAGGGGAGGAGGGCGTGCAGCTGTTGGGGTTTCCTTTTGTTTTGTTTTGTTTTCCACTGACAACAGAAGCCTTTAAGTTGGATACCTGGAGAAGAGGGCATCGGTTTCCTTTAAAGGTCGACCTGTTAATTGTCCTGCTGTATGTTATTTCTAAGGCGAAAGCTGTTTCTCTCTGAACGGCTGGGTTTTCACGAGCTCTTTTTTGTTGTAAAGTTTTGGGGTAGGCCTGAATCCGTGTCAAGTTTGTTACTTTTTGGTTTTGTTTTGTTTTTTTTTTTTTAATGAGGTGATTCTTAAACCACAAGTTGTAAATGGTTTTTAAGCTGCATTTCAGTTCAGCTTGCCTTTAATTTTCCCATGTCGGTATGGTATCTTTGGAAGTATTTTTACTTTTCTGTGTGGTGGATGGAGGGGGCAAAGAAGTGGGATAAGTGGCACTTGAACCCTGCGATGGATTTTATGCATCATCTTTCACATCTGCTGTATCAATCCTATGCCTTTTTACCTGTCTGTGAATAGTTTCAGCATTGAAGAGGTGTTAAAATCTCTAACAAAAGTTTTGGGAGTTGGCATAAAGAACTCCTTGTATGGAAATTACTGTTGTCTGTTATTTTAATAGTTTAATTACTCTCATGTAATGGTAAGTGAGTATCTGTGGTGGTCCTGTTGAGAAATACAGGTACTGGGTGAGTTATGCAAGGTCGGCTGAGGGTTTGGTGTGTATCCTCTGTTTTCTTCTGTAGCAGTTTGAAGTCTGATGTCTTCCTGACAACCTTGCTTGGCTTTTCTTAGCAATTTTCATGCCTTGAAAGTATGCAGGGGTTAGGTGGGGGATGCTGGATCGTGTTCTTTGATAAGTGCTCCAGATTCCTTTAATAACAAGGACTCTTTGTTGCAAACTGGTCTTTTGCTACCTTGGTGTGGGAGTGGTGAAGTTTGAAAGGGATGGTGTCACTAAATTGGTGACCACATCAGAATTGCTCCAGTCTGCACTGATTCCGGAGAGAAATTAAGCCGTGTGTCAAGGCAAGGTCATCTGGTGGTCCTGAGAAGCAAGTTTAATATTATTCTTAGACTGCAGGGAATTTCCACTTAGAGTAAAGCTGTCAGGCTGTGTGTCTGCCCCCCCAGTCAGTGGGGCAGCAGCTTTGTTCTCTGTCTGTACGGTGTTACTGTAATAGGGTTTTGGGTCACTGTGATGGTACACATTAGTAATACTAAGCTGTTATGAGAGTTTCTACTGGAGCGAAAGCATCGTAGGTGTATTAAAGCCATGGAACAGCTATAAGGTCCTTTGTCAGGTCAAAGAACGTAATGAAGTTAGAGTTTACAGGAAACATTTATTCTTCTCAATTAGCAGAGTCTCGTCACATCTTAACTCAAGGTCTCATGGAGGCAGAGAGTGCCAGCAGTTGGGTAGAAAGGGTTGTTGATTCTTGGCAGTCTGAGGTTAAACATGAAAGAGAGTGCTAGCAGCTCAGCCGAGCAGCGGGAGCACCACAGGTCGGGTTTGTGTGCTGTTTTCTGGTGGTGTAGCCAGTCACTGAGAAGGCCATCAAACACACTTTGCGTGGCTCCAGAGAGTGCTGGGAGCAGTCCTGAGCACAGCAGGAAAATAATGAAAGCCTGCCAGAAAAGCGCGTTCTTGGGTAGTTTTTCCAGGAGTCTGCATCACCTGATGTGGAGCTCTGACGTGTTGAATCAAGAGGTGGCGTCAAGTGTGTTTTCTGGGAGGTGAAACTGGTGCCCTGCTACTGCCTGCGCACTTCAGGGTGTTCTTGTGGAGCTTTTAGTTGGTACAGGGGGAGGATGTGTGGGGAAGTTGTAGGCTAGTGCTGAAAGGGAAACTGCCTAGCAGTTTCTGAGCAGACCCTCTTCTGTATGCGGTATGAGTAGCTTACAGATGCGTAGAAGTCCATGGATCAGGGAATCCGTTTCTCCAAAGAGCAGCAGTATCACATCTCACTACCCCAGCCTTTCCTTCACTGACTTCATGGGATTTGAGGGGAGAAAACCCATCTCCCCCTTACGCTCTGTGTTACTGCAGTTACTGCTTTGTTCTTCACGGTATTTTAAGTTGTTCTTTTAGTGTTGGTTCTGTTCCTTTTGAGGGGCTTGAGCTGCAGGAATGAGGTAATGGGCATACTGGGCTGCCTGGTATCTTGGAGGTCGTGAAAGTGGCAGAAACTGCATGACAGTTGCAAGGGGCTGCCGAATTGGATCTCAAGGATCCATTACAAACTGCCTTCGGAAGTGCCGCATCCTTGGAGGAGTGACAAGGGTGCAGAGGAGGTGGGGGCGCTGGGTGGGTGCCATCCAGCCTTGGGGAAACTGATAAGCTTGAACACAATATCAGCCGATGTTGCTGACTGTAGACTTTTCTGTTTGCTTCTGAGGGTGAGGCCTGTTGAAGTTTAGAGTATAAATAATTATTATCTCTGCAGTGCAAGGGCTCTCACTCTGTGCCTGGCCCTCTGTCCCAGCCCCCGCTCCGTTCAGCAGGGTCAGGGAGAAGGGAATAAGAGGCGGTGTCTTTGGCTGACATGAACCCGCTGGGGAGGGATGAGAGGAAGGGGGTCTTGGGGGCTGGGTTCAGAGCAAGGTTAGCCAAATATCGGATAAATTAAGCAAGAGAAACAGACAGCTCAGCTTGCAGTGAACTTTTCACCCAGCTAACCTGTTCCTCACCCTGCTTTGCACAGGTGGAGTACAACTCAAGTAGAGCACAACCCTTGCTCTCCCTGCCTCCTTTCTTTGCTCCAGTGTAAAGCATGGCCGAGGGGAGAGCAGGAGCTGAAAGGGTTTGATCTGCTGTTTTGAGTCCAAGAAATATTACAGTTCTTATTGCTGTCTTAAGAGTGCTGAGGTTAACACCGTTAATTGCAGAGGGGTTAGTCATTTTTTGCTCCAGTATAGAACGAGGACCAGCAATTTTTGGTCACAGAGGATTCGGAAGAAACTCTGTACTGGAGAGGGCAAGGAAGAAATGACAGTGTCTGAATAGGAATGATTAAGAGATTCTTTGTGGGAAAACGCAAGACTGATGGGAATTCAGTGAATTCTGGTGTTTATATTTCTCTGACTTTTCTTCTGCATTTGCAGTGCAAGTAAATACAAATAATTGCTGACAGATGTTGTAAAAACATAGCACTATGCTTACCATTAAGCTTATTTTTTTTCTTAGTTAATTATACATATTGATAACTAGACATGGTGTACTTGGGCTCTTACTCACATCACCTCTACATAATGGGCTTTGCTCCAGAGGTGCAGTATGGAACCAAGAGCTGAATTTGTTCTGTTGACCATTTCCTAAATCCCTACTGCTTCTGTTCCCGCTCTGCTCTCCCAGGAAAGCTCCAAGCAAATTGAAGTTACTGTTCTTTAAGTAGCTGCGCCAGCACAATCAGTGCATGGAGTGAGGCTGAAGTTTCTGATGTGCTCTTAGACCATTTTTCTGTTTTGTGTGGCAGGTTTGTTGGAGAGCAATACCTGGTAAAGCAGTTAAACCTAGTTTCTAGGCTAAAGATCACTGTCTTGAAACTGGGGCTCTCAAATTCTCTCCTGATCTTCCTTCTGCCTTTTCACTCATCATAGGTGAGGAAGGTCTGAAAGCAACAGAAGCTGTCTAATACACAGTATTTCCAGAAGTTAAATCCTGTATTTTTCTGCGTGCATGCCTAAATTCCATAAAATAGGGGTCTTTGAAGACCCCCCTTAAGAAACTTCTATCAGTAGTGTGCTTTCAGATATAAATGTCTGGAGCTCTCTGTCTAAAAAGGAAAGAGCATTGTATAAACCTAGAGATAATCTCTTGACTTCAGGAAGCTGTGAATCTTCCTGGAGCAGTGAATATTTTCAGTTTTGCCCCCTGCTCTGCTCAGTGCAGAATGATGATTTCCACCCCGCATTTTTGTATCTGGGAAGGAGGTCAAGTTCTTCTCGGACTCTGTGTGAAGGTCAGTTCACAGCTCTTCAGCCACTGCCAGGTTTACGTTAGGTGATTGGCTGCAGAGTAGTACTGACAGCATCTCCCTTGGTGTCCCAAATTCCTGGGTGCTGAGGAAGGACAGGAGCTCAGACAGACACGACCGTGCTGTCCAGATGTGCATTCAGGTCAGCCCTGTGTTGCAGTAGAACAGCTGGCTTCGGCTATCCCAAGCCATGCTTGGGTACAGGAGAACTGGTGGGGGAAAACGTGGGGAAGAAAGGTCATGCCTATTGTAGAGCTTACCGCTGCCGTCTGTGGTTTGCTCACCCCTTCTGTACCAGAGGATGAGAATGTAATTTTGCTTTCTTAACATTGCGTATTTTGCCCATGTGGATTGGATGCAGAAGCTCGCTGTTTTCATTGACAGAACCTGGTTCTGAAGGTTGGGAAAAGTGTGGGTGTGTTAGGAGAAGGTATGGAGGAAGGGAGCATGAGCTAGTGTGGTTGCCATTGAGTTCCTGAGCCTGCCTGTTGCTGATGCTACTAGTTGTTTGTCAAACAATATTTTTTTGTCTTGTGCAGTTGTTTAAAAAGGGAAGTGGTTGAAATCTGTCTAAGGCAGCACTGCTCTCTGCTGCCCCTTCCCCTGCAATGACAGGAGCATTTTTGTAGGTTTGGTGAGCCCAATCAGAGAAGGGATTCTCTTCAAACTCACTTTTTTTTGTTTTCTCATTTGGGCTTGTTTTGTTCTTGTGGTTTTGGTTTATTCCCATGGAATGGTTCTGGCTGATTTATTTTACAACCTGTAGTTTCAAATGCAAATACCACCACTGGGGAGGGGATGGGGCAAGGGCAAGTTCAGCGGTCATCACGTAAGCGAGACCGCTTCTTTTCCATCAGTTTAAGCAGATTTTGCAGAGCTCTAAGCAACAGCATAATCTTCCTAAAGACAAATTTGCTTGTCTGATCTGTCAGAGTATATATTCTCCACAAAAGTTTCTCCCTTTTAGATGTGTTGGTAAAGCTTCCCAGAGCTGTTTGGCCGTTCACCTTGTGGCTTGAAACCCTTGTGTCATGGCAGACTCATTTTCTTCTACTGTATTTTTTACTGCCCCTTGAGTGACATCATTTAAATGATGAGTCTCTGAGAGATGATTCATACCAAAAAAGATCTAATAATTGTTACCAGTTATTCAAATCAGTGTTACTGATTTCCCGCATCCTCCCACTGGTCCCTTGAGCTCCCCCACCCACTCATTTTTCCTAATAATTCCCAGGCTTTCTGGCTGTAGGCTCAGTATGCCCTCTTCTGTGTTACTGTGCTGAGGTGTAAGTATCTGGCTCTCCCCAGAGGAACACTTAGGGCTTGGCTGCAGCAACTTGCGTAAGCATATATGAGCTGGAATGGAACTGGCAAGGTAGATCGACTACTGGCAGCTTCAGTAAAGCTTCAAACCACGTTTGCAGCCCATCTTCCACTTGTTCTGCTGTGGCGGTGGCAGTCTCTGAGGTAGCTAGTTCAAAGCTGGATGACTAATGTATTTGCAGGCTGTGGTGTTGGGGTGCACTCAGCTACAAAGTGGATTCTCTAGAGGAGTTCTGCAAAGAACTATGCTAATTACATGCTCTGCACCAGCAAAGACTTGCATCAGTAGCGACCCCATGTGTTGCTGCTGTTCTGGTTCGTAGGTTTGTTTCTCCAGCAGTATGAATTGAAATCCGTACTGTGCAGTGATTCGTATTGTCAGTGTAAACAGTAACCTGTTGAGAGCCACCATATCTTCATCAAGCAGCTCCTCAGTCTGGTCCCTTTTTCCCCTCATGTTCTTCTCATACCCTATGCATTCTTCATATCTTGTCTGTTTGAGTCCCTTCCACATCTGTATTCTCGTTTCTTTCACTTTCCTTGCTCATTCTCTCTCTTAGTAATTTCTTCTGTTGGCAGTAACACACTTGGTTTTGCCCAGAGTTAGATGGATCTACAGTCCCAGCGATGGAAAAGGGTGAGACTGGATCCATCCTGGATGCCCACAACGAAATATTTTAGAACACATTGAGATTAAGGCAGCTGAAGTTCCAAGTTCATTTTAGAGGTATTTTTGGCTGTGTTAGATTGTCTTGTGCAAGGCCTAAAAGAAACTGAAAACCATAGACATGGAGTTGTACGGATCTACAGAGCTATTCTCCCCTAAGCAAGGGAAAGCATTCACCCTTCCCTATTTATTAGCCGCGGGGGTGGGGTGTTAATCTGACTTTGGGGAGGGGCAGGGGAGTTGTTAGCTTGTTGAAATTTGTGCTGTCAAAAATACTTATGCAGGAAGTGAAAAGCCACTTCTGCTGTGGAGCTCATTTCTTCGCTCTTGCTGGGAGGGCTTAGGATGGCAACAACTGAAAATATGGATGTTCTCTGTGGTGTTTGAGGCGAGTTGTTCATTTCTCAGACAGTGGCAAGGAGAACAGAAAGGCTATTGAGGAAACAGGGTACGGAGACAAGGTCTTAGTAACAGGACATGAAGGACATCTTCAGATGACTCATAAAAGTTCAGTCAATTTCCTAGTACTCCAGTTTTTTAAAGGAAAACCCTGTCTTGTCTGGGTTTTTTCTGCAGAGGAGATAGGAGGATATTTTATACTATGAAAGAAAAGGGTCTTTAATAAAAAAGATAGCATAATCCATCCTTTGCACTGGGTTCCTGGATTTTCTAGCTCACTCACGGGTTATTTTGATGGTTCTACGCCATGCAAGAAAGAAAGATGATGACAAGCACTGTGGCTTGTCAGCCAGGTCTCTGCAGTCTGGGAACCTAGCTCCCAAATAAGCTGACGGCTCTTCTGGGGAGAACTGCTTTACATGGCAGCCGCCCCTTGTGTTGGATTGTATTCACTGTTCTGTTCAGGGGTGAAAAGTCCTGTGTAGCAGGTGTTGGCCTAGCAGAATGAGCTCACACAAAAAGAGCAATATAGCTGCCCCCTTTCTTCCTTTCTGGAAAAGCAAGTGGATTTATGGCTGTTCTTGTGTGTGTAGTAAAGCTGGCACCACAGTCCCTACTTTGTCAGCAGTAGGACAGTTGAGGGGAAGAAAAGCTTGGTGTAACCTTTGGTATGTTATTTATTATCACTTTGCAGCCCCCTGGAAAATGAACTTTAGAAAATTCTGAGCCGATGTAACCGTGAGCACTGGGAAAGCCCGGGAATCAGCAAATCCATTGTGTTGTGCTGACAGAAAGATACTGTTACAACACACTTTAGCTGCCAACTTGCTGCAGTCACTCAATCCATCATGGTGGGCTGTTGGATCACAAGCCAGTGAAACTCAGCCTGGCGTGTTATTTTAGTCTTACATGGACTGTGAGATAAACGGGGCATGAACCGGCCCCCTGGCAGGGGGTCGACCCCTAGCGCCCTCATTAAAGTGCCAATCAAAAAGAGTAATGGAACAGGGAATGGAAAGCTGGCTTCTTCAGCCTGTTACAGCGCTCAGTCTGAGCAGCTTTCACAAGCCAAGGGAAACATTTCTCTTCTGAATAGGAGCCAGACCTCCAGAAGTACCTCCTACTTGTCTCTCTGAGAGAGCGCTGAGGCTCTTCCGGGTGTCTTGCTTGTGGTGGAGACCTGTGGTTCACTGCTGCCCGTTTAGTGCAGGTAGTGGGAAGGAGTGTTGCTGAATGCAACCCAGGAGGGGTGCAGATGTTTGTTCTGTGGAATGTGCAGGCACTGTGCTGTACTTGTGTTGATGATCAGCCAGTCAGTGGCATGCTTTTTGTTGCAGGTTGCTCATGTTTCAGCATTTGTTTGTGAAAGATGCAGAGAAACCTGATTTCTCCCCACGGCAGTCCAGTTACCAACATGAGTCTAGAAGGCTTACCCGTGCGTGCAAGGCACAGAAGTGGGTTCTTGTGCTCTGTGTGTGTTATATCAAACTTCCACAGGAACCCACAGCAAGTAGATCCTGCAGTGATACCATAATCTTTGGGCCAGCATACAGCTGAGGCGCACATGCTGCCTGTCATTGATGGTTAATAGTCAAACAGGCATGTAACCTCTGCTTTGACAGTGGGTGCTTGTCTTTCAGATTCTGAGTGCATCCAACACTGCTGATGCTGTGATGTGTTCTGGGTTTCTGGTATATCACTACATGTGCTGCACGTTAGCTTCCCTCTGGTGTGTGCTTGAAGGAGAGGGCAAAAAGGCAGCTACTGGAAAGAAGGAAGGTCTGTGTGTTATGTGGATTTAGCATTTGAAATCAGGAAGCTCAAAGCTGGGGAGTTAGCTCTTAAACCTGCTTATAAATGTCAGCTCTTGGTGTGATCCCAGTGCGAGTATGAACTTGGCAGCTGTTTATTTTTGCTCACAATGTTTTATCAGGAGATAGTTTCTCCAGGTAGATACTGCTTTGGCTTAACATTTTTTTAATGGGTGGGATCAGCATTTGAAATTAGTGTCAGCAAAGCAAAATGTGAGTGAGCTCTGTGAGTAACAGATTCTTCTGCCGCAGAACTGACAAGGTGGTCAAATTGCAAGTTGAGGTACTGTTGTGTACTGGGGCTGGTGCACATTACAGAAGCCCTTAAGAAGCATTAGAGGTAACTAAATACAGGTAGCAAGTCAACGTGTCCGGCTCTGGAGCCCTCAGCACAGGAAAGACAGGGGCCTGCTGGAGCGGGGCCAGGGGCAGCCACACAGTGACCAGGGGCTGGAGCCCCCCTGCTGCGGAGCCAGGCTGAGGGGGCTGGGGCTGCTCAGCCTGGGGGAGAGACGGCGCCGGGGAGACCTTGGGGCACCTCCCGGTACATAAAGGGGCTTGTAGGAAAGATGGGGACAGAGATTTTAGCAGGGCCTGTTGTGCTAGGACAAGGGGTAATGGCTTTAAACCAAGAGGGTAAATTTAGACTAGATATAAGGAAGAAATTTATTGCGATGAGGGTGGTGAAACACCGGCACAGGTTGCCCGGAGAGGTGGTAGGTGCCCCATCCCTGGAAACATTCAAGGTCAAGCTGGACAGGGTCTGAGCAACCTGATCAAGCTGAAGATGTCCCTGCTTGCTGCAGGGGTGGGACTAGGTGACCTTTAAAGGTCCCTTCCAGTCCAAACTGTTCTGTGATTCTATAAATATCATGATTGGAGATCAACTCTGTACTGAGCTAGGTCAGAAAGAATAGTTTTATCCATATATATATATGCACAGTATGGTGTTCCTGTGTTCTGCATAATCTGTCTGAACTCGGAGTGTAAGGATGCTGTCACTGTGTAACCCTCTGAAGACTCATAGTGCAACTGCTGTCATACCACAAATAAAGATGTATTGTGGTACAGAAAGTAGTGCTCAATATAATCTTCACATTTCTGGGATGTTTACCTCAAATACTGTTCCCTCCATACTTTAAAAGAATACTTGAAAAATATATTGGCATACAAAGGATTATTCAGAGGGCCTGGAATTACACATTGGCAGAGGGAAAACATCACTGGTGGTGTTTTCCCGGCTGTAGGACGTGCTGTGTCAGGGGCCTGACCTTCCCAAAGTCAGGCTGAGGGCACAGTCTGGTCCTGCAAATGGTGGTTTCCCTTTTTGATTTTTTCATCCCTCCCACCAAAACTATATGCAGGCACAATTTTTTTGCTACATCATTATTTTGATACTTGGTGATTTGTACTGCTGATTTATCAGTTGTTTGCCAAGGGCCTTGAAGCAACATCGTTGGGAATGATGAGTCACCCTCCCAGGTCAAAGCAAATGTTTGCTTTTTGCTCTGTCTAGAGGGTTGAGGGATAGTGGCTATGATAGATTTCTCTTTTATTTGTTAAAATTTCTCTACAGCTGCAGCATCCAGGGGACTTTTTTGCTGGCATTTTTAGTGTGCAGAAACAATTGTTCTGTAGCTCCCATACACAGTCTGTGTCCTTTGGGTGACCCATCCATTTGTCCAAAATGTAAATGCACATGAAAGCTGTTTACTTCTCTCCTGGCCTTTTAGTACTTTTGAGTAAGAGCAGAGTAGGCCTGAGGTGCAAGGTTATTCTTATCCACCCAGAGAACTCTTTGTGCTGGGCACATTGCTTGGGCAACAGTGTGTCAGCTACACAGGAAAGAAACACCCAACCCCCCAAAAAACAACCCAAACCCCTTGTGATACGGGAGCCCGATTGCATTGAGTCAACATAACTATACAACAGGCCATTAATAGAATTGATTTAATGCAGTAGGCATGCATCTCTTACGTAACTGCAGTTCGCTCCAAGATTATTTTTATTTCTGTACAAGAATGTGCTGTGTATTTCTACTGAGGAAAATAGCAAAAAATATTCCCCCCCTCCCCAGTGTTTCTCAGTGGTTAATGAGTAACCTTTCTTCTTTTTTGGCAAGCTTCCTTCCATATGATTAACACTGCATTTTCTAACAAATGAGACATGTGCAAAGCTGGTCACAGTGTGAGGACCCAGCCTTATGCACACATCTGGTGCTGTTTTTTCCTCACATGCTCCCACTTCAGAAAATCTGCTGATAGAGAGCTATGAAAAGCATACGCTTCAGTCAAACTTCTGTCCTCTGTTAGTGAAACGCCTTCTCAGCTAGGTACCTTTATGGTTCTCCGGAGGCAGATGGCTTTGTGCTGTCCCAGTTGCTTTTTAAGGCTGTGAGCGCACTGGGCCAGCTACCAGTAGACTAATAAAGTTGAACTAATAATACAAGTGGGGAACTGGAAGTGTTTTGGTCCTAGCCCTACATTTGATAAAACAAAGCATCAGAACATGTACTGATTAAGAGTCTACTATCAAGCCTGAATTTTACAGAAGTCTGGATTGGAATCTAAAGCTCTGGGCATAACTTGACTTCTTTTTTCCAGAAAAGTAAGACTTATATGTTCCTTCTTTGTAAAAACTATGTTTTTAAGAACAGAGGAGTTTGGAGTATGACCATCACTTTTAAATATAAGTTATTTTAAAAAAAGTATAAGTATGGATGTACATAGATTTGTGGGGGTGTGCATGTGTGTATATTAAAAAAGTATGTAAGTATATGCACACAGACACACAGAGTGTTATTCTTTGTAAGAATCCAAGTTGTGTAAGTGATTTTGAGCAACTGTTGACTTAATTAAAATGTGTTCTGGTGTGGTTTGGTTTTTTTTGTATATCTTTGCAGCAGCCTGTAACCTGAAGAGAGTATACTCCTCGAAACCTGCTTTTTCAGATCCAGGTACCTGAGGTGAAATCATTGTGCTTGGCAAACAGAGGCATGTCCTTCTAAGAAGAGAAGCAGAGCAAGCAAGGTTATTCCTAGAGGAGTCATCATCTAGTGGTTCATGTACTGTAGGGAACAGGTCAGTTGTGTTACAGAGGGAAAAAAAGTTTTAAGTATTCTATTGATGAGAAAATAGATGAATGCTGAAAACCATCATGCAGTCTAGGAGATGGGATAGCAACTAGATCAAAACCTCTCTGTCACAGGGAAATGTTATGCTTGTTTTTCTGTTTTGAGATGTGGACCATTTAGCCACTTACAGTCTCTCCACAAAAATGTAAGCACTGCACTTTTTTTGGTAAACAGCATTCACAGCTTAAGTATCATTATTAAGTTCAGATAGTATCATCTAGCTGATTTATTGGAAATCTATTCAGGAGCAGAAAGAAGGGAAGGATGTTCACCATTTACCTCGTTTCAGGCATCCCTTGTTTTCTATTTCCTGTTTCACTGCCTAGACTTTATTTATAAATGGCTAATTTAAGCAGGTAACGGAATTGTTTATGATCCAGCAATGACTATAACAAAAAGTCTGTTTCAGCCTGATCATACCATAGTAAGATGGAGTGTACATGTAGAACCTCATCACTGGTTTGAGTAGTGTCTTAAAAGTTACTAAACTTTTCCCCCAGTTTATTCTGTGACTTCAGAAGGTGATCACTTTCTCTTCTTCCAGAGGCAGCAAGTGGGCAGACACCGCATCTACTCATCCCGCCTGTACCGTACTAGATCCTGCTACCAGCTTAGGACTGTCTCTGGCAATTAACCTTTGGTTACAAAAGAAGAAAAATCACGTACTGGTGAGTGGTGTGGATTTGCCTCTTTCAGCAGCTATGTTATGCACGTTCCCTGTATCTTTGTATTTTTGCAGTACCAGCTTGTGTACCAGTAATACTTTTTCCTAGGCAAAAAGCTCTCTTCTTGGCCTTGTCACCTTCCTGCTAGCTATAAGCGTGTCATAGAGCTTAAACCAATATGATCGAAAACAGTAATTCTCTGTGGTTTGCTTGCTTTGTCAGATACAGGGCAGCAAAATGCAAGCTTGCAAGCACAGTTGTGGATTTTGGTCAGAACAGAAATGACTGCTGTAGCTCTGCTTGTCCAGAATTGCTTCTAGAATACAATGGCATTGCCATCTGTATTCTTCTGCATATATTGCACAGTAAAAACTTGCTTACCTAATTCAGTCACAGGTCTGTCTCATTTTAGTGACAGCAGAATGCATGGGTCTGGGTAAGCGTTAAAAAAATACTAGGATGCATGTTTCCTGCATAAAATTATATTATTACCGAAAGTGCTTTTATTATTTTTTTTTGGAAGTGTAGCGTGGCACTGTATAGCATGGGTAGGTGACATGTACTGTGAGGTGTTCCTGTAGCACAAGTGTCTGTATCAGCCTTGCTGGTCATCCAGCTGTGTGAGAAAGATGTCTGGATTTTTGCTTTACAAAGATGTGCTTTTTCTTTGAAGTTTAAGCAACTTAGCATCTATATTTCCTGCTCCTGAATGACTTGTGGAACACTAGACCATTGCAAATGCATTTTCTGAGTGCCCAGGTCAGAGAAACAAGAGAAACACAGTGTAAGTCTGGGTTTGATGCAGCAACAACCAGCATTCCAGGGGATTGTCCAGGTTTACCTCAAACATCAGAATTGTGTGATGTAAGGACAGTCTTGAGGGCTGTTCAGCCACTGAAGAGGCATGTGTCTACCTTAGGCAATTAGTCATTCCTGTCCTCTACAGTCATTTTCTGTTCCTGCACACAATTAATGGTTTTGCAAGCAAGGACACGTCAAGAGCGTAGGTGGAATAAGTTTATTGCACTTCTCCAGAATTATCTTATGTCAATAATCTTAATTTTAGATATCTTCAGCAGCAACTCCAGCAAGAACACAAAGTTGGTCAGGGTAGGCAGAGAACAAGTTGTACAGTTCTCAGCAAAATACAGGTAAACCCAGAGCTAACAGGCTAAAGCAAAGTACTTCTACCTCAGCACATCACTGCATGGGTTACAGCGTTTTTGAAATACTACCGGCATTGTTGATGGGTTATTTAATCTTTATTAAATAGAGTGTGAAGGTGAACAGCTTTTTATAAAGACTTGAGCAAAAAGGCATAAAAAAGCATTGTCTTCCCTAAATTGTATTGGCTGTGTGCTGAAGACAGTGGGCAGGGGGAGGAAGCTCTGCTGCTGTCTCTCATCAGTGAATTTTTTTTCCTCCCCAGCTTCTGCAATTTGAAGACTGAATCCGCTTTCATTGCTGCAGCGGTCACACCTCCTCCAGTGAAATCAGGCTGAGTGTGGTAAGCGTACTGTCTTCAGAAGGCTCAGAATTTGGTAAATGGAACTATGATGTTGTCTTTGTCTGCTTACAGCTTGTGTTTGAGTGCTTAAGAGTTTGAGTGAAGGCTGGAGACTTGAACTTACTCTCAACATCCTCTGAAAACTATTTTTGAGTATGGCTCCTGGAATCAGAAAGTTGTATTTATTCACTGAGTAATAATGTTAGTAGTGCCAATAGCAATAGGAAGTCCACAGTAAGAGTTCTGAAATTATATAAAAATAGTTGGGTTACAGCAACCAATAACATCATTTGTGCTTTAAAAAAAAAGTTCTGATTCAGTTTGTTCTGGAATGCTAAACGAGGCAGTGTGCAGCTTCCAGGCTGTACATCATGCCTTGTGATCAGCACTGTGTGCGCCCCTCAGAGAAAACCTTCCCGGGAGACGGTGGAGCAACTTCAGCCGCCCATCGCTGTCCGGGGGGCTCAGCACCATGACATACCTGGGCCAGGTGTAGCCCATGATCAGTGGGTACACTTTTCAAAGATTTAAATAATGTTCTGTTTAATTATGATCAACAACAGTCAAACAAACAGGTTAACCACAGTCCAAAAGAAATAAGCAAATACGCAAATTAAGAGTTCAGGTAACTCCAAGTGTGTATTGTCAAACTATTTTTCAAATGTGTTTGCATCTCAGCTCCTTATCTAGTGTTTATAAAACTTAAGTATTCAAGTCATTCTTCTGTAAATTCTCAACACAGAGCAATAAACTACTTTATTTTCCTTCCCCCTGTACTTACCACCTTCAGCAGCTAGATATTTGCTGCATTAAAAAAGAATTTTACAGGGGAAGAGAAGCAGGGAGTCTGGTAGCAGAGTCCAGCAGGAGCGGCATGTTAAAGCACTGCTGAGTCAATACACTCGAGTTCTACATTTTACTTAAAAATTACACAGAGAAGTATACAAAAGTGGTGCGTTATATCAGTTTCATTCGTGTCATGGACCTTTACGGATTTTGATTTCCAGTCACAGATCATACACACATCCACTGATGTCAGGTTTTTTTTCCTTACACAATAGTTCTCTACCTTCTGCTTCACAGGAGTTGAGAACTGGTTTAATTCTAACCTGCAGTTTAAAAATATTCCCATATGCCTTTAGGAAAGGGTATTAAAAGGTAAACTAAGTTGAAAGTAAAGCTATAGTGGATGCCTTACTTTGACTCAAAGGTTTACAAAATAATGCTTTTAGAACATCGGTTACTCAGCAGTTACAGGAAGGTTGTGTGTTCACACGTAAACCCTGCACAGCCATTCAGCACTGTGGCTGAACTCGCCAGGGAGCAGGCACGAAAAGGAGGTCCCTAGTTCCTGCGAGTAAGGTATGTAAGTACGCTCATGCCTCAATCTGCAGCATGGTTCCAGTCGATCGAGACAAATACTGATTGGATGTACAACATCTGAAAAAACATGTTAATTATTTCAAAAAGTTTAATTTTGAAGAGGTTGTCACAAATACAAATGATGCAGTGGTTTCCTCTCCCCCCCACCCAGCATTTCCAGTGCTAGCAGAATTCCATACTAGCCAGCCAACTATATACACTTAGTCCAAGTGAAGGAAAAAACTGAAGTTAAAGATTTCCATTTCCAAGGCTGCTCACTTGAACTAGTATTAAAACAACTTAGAAGCAGAGACCTTTAGAGGTGCAGACTTTGCTTAGGTTTGAGTGCTGTGTTCAGAATCAGCGTCTTGTTTTCTAATATTTAAAAAACATAACTGAATTAGTGAGTCCTCACTGCAGTATTTAACAAAATGCAATTCTTTTTGTTAACAAACTATGACATTTCAGTGGAACACTAGGTACACATGCCTTTAGCTGTGCTAGTGATTTAAGAAAAAAACCCAAACCCCCAATAAACAACGCCAAACGATGCACCCTGATCACAGTGTTAAAGCTCCAAACTACCAGGTGTCTGTGCTCCAACAGCTGCAATTAATTCTTTAATTTTATTTTAAACTTTTATCTGCATTTCTGCACTGCAGATATCCGCTTTCTCAAGAAAAGAAAGAGAGAATGGCTAGTTTCAGGTAGTGCAGTAAGACTCAGTATAGCTCCTATAATTTCTTTACACAGTAAACAGACTGCTATTTATACCAACGCCCTGGTCTGTACTTTCTTATTTACATGAAACACTTTTACATATATACACATCAGCAAAATACAGGGCTTCTCCCAGAACCAAATGCATTTCAGCTACATCTTTGTTATACAACTAATGCCTTTTTTTTTAAAAAAAAAGAAAAAGCCCACCTCACTTGTTTTCTTATGCACAGTGATTCCATTTAGCTAAATACTACAATCGTATTTATTTCCTTCCTATGGGGTACTTTCTCTAGGTACAGAACACCACCAGCTCCGGCCTGATCCTTGCAGTTCACTCTGGCAGTAAGGGAGAGGCTTCAAGAGTCCAGCTCTAATTGTTCTTGATTTTCACTGAGTCTCAACATAAGCTGTTGTTCATAATAAAGGCTTTTTGCATAGTTTATTTCTTGAGATAGCTTTACTGCAAGAACTTCAGATTTCACTTTCACCTGCAAAAAGAAATGCAGTTTTTCTTAATGTGGTACTGCTGTTGTCTAAAGCAAAATGTATGTATTTTGTATTAACTTCAGTTAGTGAAGGGATTAGGTTTGAAGTCTGTGAGGAACAGAAATGTTTCAGCAGAGATTCTTTTTCAGTGCTGAGGCTGAAGTAAGGGAGAGGTGAGAGAGAAAGAGATGGGTAAATAGAAGTAGGTATTTTAGGATGAGAGTAAAACATCACAATATTTGATTTCCTTTGCTTCCCCTTCTACCTTTTATCTGGCTTGTCTGTTTGGAATGTAAACTGACTTGGGTCAGGGGTGAGCTTGTAACCTTGCCCGTAAAACAGACCCCTGAGCAACTACTGTAACGAAGCAAAAAACTCCTGTAATGGGTTTTTAGAAGTGAGAGTTCTGATTAACTTTTATGTGCATGACATAAACACTCTTTCCAATCTTAGATACTTTGGAGTAAAAAAATACTATGTCTAGGAGGAGAAAACTAGTGTAAATAGACAGCAAAGTACTTAAGCTTCATGTGTGTATGTTAAAGTTAAAAGCCCTCCTCAGGTAAACACACATTTCCTACGGTAACTTTTCTGCCTGCAGCAATATTTTAGATTTTGCCTTCAGCTTTTCTCAGGAGTGCAGGAAGCAAGTTCTACTGTCACCTAAACCTTTTCGGCAGCAGCTATTTCCACTGCTACCAGAACAAAGTTTTCATTGTTACCCAGCACAGGAAACCAAACACTAATGACCACAAACACTTCCAGCACCAGTACAAGCATAAAGGGGAAAAGAAACCCTGCATGAATGAAACAATAGGTGCTAGATCCTTACCATTGGCTTCTGTTGTGATGGGCCTGGCATTGCTACACCACTGCTTGTATTGACAGCTTTCTTCGTCAACTGTATGTACACATTCCCATGGTCTTTTGAAACAAGGCAGTGGTAGAGATCGTCATACTTGACTTCTAGGAAGATGGCCTCGCGGTCTGTGTAATCACCACTCTTCAGGAAATACACAGCTTTAGATGAAATGAGAACACAGTAGCTGTCTATGTTCTCTGCTGCTATGAAGCTGTGAAGAAGAAAAAAAGAAAAATTACTCACTTGAAGCTAAAAATAGTAAACGAACCAGTGTCTTCACCTGTTAATGCTTTCAGTGACCTTTAGAAGTCTTTCAGAAAAATTAGTAGCGTAACATGTACAATTCATCTGTATTTAATTTAAACTCTTCTAAAAATCAAGCTGATGAAGTACCCTCTCACCCAGTTAAAAAAATCATGCTGTAAATCAAATATTAGCACTAAATGCCTGGCTTCTAGCTTTGAACATTAAAAGGGCATATAAAAATACCCTTTAATAAGGCTTACAAAGAGTAATTTCCTTGCCTTGGAACACTGCAAGTCCTAATACTGCAATGTAATTGTAACTAACTTCAGTTTCACTGCTGATACCTGAAAGGTTTGCAGACATTTATGACAAGAGCATTATCCTTCTATACACTGTAAACCTACTGTGCTTCCTTTTACCACACACCTCCCTTGCCTTTAAAAACAAAAACCAAGTTTAACCTGCTGCCCGAGTCACAGCTAGAAAGAGAAATTAGCTGTTTAACACTGGGGTGAAAGGTTAAGCAGCAAGCAGGTTTCCCCAGAGAGATTAGCCTGAGTGATGAATAGTAGAGGTAGAGAAGAGTGAGTTAAGAATATTGAGAATTATGATGGCTGAAAAGATTGATGTGTAAAAGAATAACAGTAAGGAATGCAAACATGAAATAGATATTTCACACACAGATGCTTCTCCCCCACTTCTGAGTTACTACTGAAATGAACCTCTGAACCTCATTAGTGGGTTTTCTAAAATGCTGAAAAATTCAGAAAAGTGAGGATGAAATCATGACTGTGTGTGCTAAACAGAGTAATGATGCTGTGCCAATAACCCCCAGCAGCAGAAGCGTGTCTGTAAAACTAAGATCCTCATGCTGTCAGGTAGGTTCAAAATTACTATTTTCTGAACTGTTGCTTGTACAAATCTGGCTGCTGTTGTCCAAATACATTCTGCAAAATACACCGCAATCTTTGACAGTACTTTGTCAGTACTGAGAGGGTTTTTTGGCAGATAAGAAAAGCTTACCATCTCCAAAATTACTGTCGGCTTTACCATTTAAGTAACACTTTGCACAAATTACTCTGAGCTATATCCAAATAAACCCAGAGCTACAAATAGAATCTTAATAGCCAAAAATATATCAAGAGGTCAGATCACAGTTTCTTTCTGTGGTATAGAAGAATAATCCCAGTAATTTTCTAATACTAGTCTTCTGAAAGATGGTACTCTGAACTGAAATGGTCTTTTCCCTGCCCTACGCCTCCTGGCCACGGCAGCGGACAAATGCCCTTAGGTCCCTAAATCTGGGAAAGGCACACACGCTTACTGCAGTCAACAACTTATATTTCATCGAAGTGCTGAGAAAAGCACAGCCATTCTAATACAAAAAGCCTGTAATGTACTTTGCCCAGCTCTAACCTTGGATAAAACTATGGGATAGGATAATTGAATTGTGTTCCTTTAAGTAAAACAAAATGGACAAAAATGTGTATTTTGCCTTAAAAAAAACTAGGTGAAAAGCAATGTTAGCAGTTACTGAAACTACCAATTGCCCCTCAGTTTTCCATCAGAGTTGAAACACTTTGGGGCAAGGTTTTGTCTTTGAAGTTAGTTAAGTAGGATGGAGAGTGGTATTTTTTATGAAGTGTCATAGAAAACTTAATTTTAAAATAGAGCAGCATTATGGTCTGCAGAATAATAGCCTTGTTCCTTAGGCCAGGCAGATGAAAGCAAGTACAGCGTTTTACAGAGATCCCAGCTCTGACTGGGGTCAGGCTCCACTAGGAGTGGAACCAAAGGAAGCTTGCTGGCACCTTGCTTTGCTTTGCTACTTTCCCAGCAGGGAAAGGAGATGAAAAGGCGATTATCAGAAACCCCTAATACTGTATCGCTGTGCTTTGCAATTGTCACAGCGATGCTGAGAAACCTGAGAGGGGTCTGTACACCCACAAAAGCAGAACACCTATTCCCCAACGCAGGGTGTCACAGCACACGGTATGAGGGACATCCACAGAGAGAACTGGAGCACTGAAAGCCACTGCAAAGTTTGGTGGAAAGAACTGGGTGATCAGAGTTCGGGTTCATTTTTTTTTTCATAAGAACAACAGGTTATATATCTAATGTTCCATGCACGATTTTTACTGGTGTCATGTATGGAAACAGAGGTCAGTGATTTAATGGTGAAGCACAGAAACATTAGCTAATTTGTAGTTCAAGTTCTACATTGTGTTCTAAGTTTGAGTCATGCATCATTACCCATTTTCTCTTGCCAACTCTTGCTTTCTTCTCTGTGCCTAGTTCTCAAAATGGGTATTGAACCTTTTAAGATACTACTTCAAGATAGTACTTTTTTTTTAAACCCATACTTCTACACTATTAGAAAGATCTCAAATTAATAAAACTAAAAATTAAATGAAACATGATCCAGTAGAACAAAGTAGAAGCAACCAGATCTCTGGAGAATCTGTGGGTTTTTTAACAACATCAGGAAGTAATTACACAATATTTTCCAGAAGTGAAACAGCGAGCCTAACTGGAAAAAAATGTGGAAACATTTAGTTAGAACAGTAGAGCAAGGTATTAAACCCCCTTTTATGGATTTAACTCTGAAGGAAAATATGCAAATAATCAGGTCTTTAAATGTGTTTCTGATTATGATACTAGGATAAAAGTCAGAGGCATAATTTTGTACTTATTTTCCATGACAAGAAACACTGTTTTCTTGTTGAATGATGTTCCTAATGGTGAAAGTCACAGTGAATGAACAGCATGACTCGATGACAAAAGCCCACTGATCTGCTTATGGAGTACACTTGCAAAAAGCTGACAACGTTTTCTAGTCACAAATTGCGCTCTTTAAATTCTCCCTCCTGAACAGCCAGACTGTATATGCATGAAGACCCTTAAACGAGATGAAACCAGGATAACGACAGCGTAAGATCACAGGGCCGCAAGTGGCAGATACACCAGTACACAGGCTCTTCCTCCCAGGCAGCTGAGGGTAGAAGCTTGAGTGCTGGAGCGGCCTGTGGGTTCAGTGACCACTGATGCGGGTGAGATGAAGGTGCTGAGCTGGTACCTCCCCACGAGCCTCACCTCGCGGTTCTCACTGCTTTGCCTTGGCAGATACTCTGACGGATGATAGATGCAAAACACAGTGTCCTACACTCTCCACTGAAAACAGCTGTTCAGGTAGCTGTGGTGGAGAGCAGGTTAAGTAATGAATTACGCCTTACGACCCCAATCCAACAAACTGACATCTCCCGTACAATCACAGAATTGTTTAGGTTGGAAAAGGCCTTAAAGCTCACAGAGTCCAACCGTTAACCGGCACTGCCAAGCCCACCGCTAAAGAATGTCCCCAGGCGCCACATCCACACATCTTTTAAGCGCCCCGGGGGTGGGGAACCCCCAGCTCCCCGACAGCCGGTCCCAGCGCTTGACAGCCCTTTCGGTGAAGATGTTTTTCCTAATGCCCAACCTGACCCTCCCCTGGTGCAAGTTGAGGCCGTTCCCTCTTGTCCTGTCGCTTGTCACCTGGGAGCAGAGCCCAACCCCCCCTCGCTACCCGCTCCCGTCAGGCAGCAGTGGGGAGCGAGAGGGTCCCCCTGAGCCCCCTTCTCTGCAGGCTGAACACCCCCAGCTCCCCACCAGAGAGGTGCCCCAGCCCCGCTGCCCGGCTCTGGACATGCTCCAGCGCCCGATGTCCCTCCTGCGGCGAGGGGCCAGAGCTGAAGTCGGTGTTCAAGGTGCAGCCACACCAGTGCCAAGTTCAGAGACAGAAACACGTACAAGGGTCTTCCCATGCATTCACTCTGTAGGTGGTTTTTTTTTTTCATGTTTTCAGACCTGACCACTAATAGCTGTTTTCACTTGCTTTCATGAACCCATATCCAGGGCACTCAAATGTAGGTGCACCTTGAGCGTATTACTCATTCAAATTACTCGGTATTGACTTTTCTGGAGAAAAAAATGTAAATATTTTGCAGGTTATTTTGGTCATTAACAGCTGCAGCTTAGGAATAACATGTACCACCATAGTATCCCAAAAGTCAGCTTCTCTCCCATGTAAACCAGAGCCACCTCTGACGCATTGTGTGCCTGTTGGTGGCTCAGGTACCGCTCTCACTAGCCACTCTCCCAGGCTTTGGGCTGTGAGAAATAGAAGGTAAGGGAAGAGGCACTGGTTCTGCCTGTATGGATGTTACAGAGGAAGGAGAGCACAGGCTTGAAACAAGCGCTTGTTTTGTCAGTGCACGTGGAGGGTTGGACACGTATCGTGTGTGGGCTAGCGATTACTTGGAAACTTACTGAGATTTCATCTTTTGTAATGACAGAAGGGGACCAGGGACATTAACAGGAGGAGTCAACAGACCAAGGCTCCGACTCTTCCACAGCCTCTACATGATGTGTGATCAAAGGCAGTAAGCGACAAGCGAACCTGTGGCACCTGCAGTGACACTTGCATACAGCCACCGGGCAGGCCACCGTGGAAGTCATCAGGTGCTCACGCTGTGCTGCTCATGGGTACCAGGAGAAAACGAACTAACTGCATGCGTGTGCGCGTGTGAAGCAGTTTTTAGTCCCTCTTCCCCAAAGATATGGAAGATATGATGCCAGCAAACAGAACTACTTAAAATACTTTAAGTCAGTACTTACAACTCATCTTGGATGTTGTCAGTCAGCTTGAACAGCTGTTCTTGTCCTTCCGCTTGACTTTCCAAATAGCGGGGCAAGAGCCCTTGAGGTCCTCTGCAGCAGCGTGGCTTTCTCACTCTCTCCGCCTGGGTCCTACATGCAAAATAGATGCAGAAAAATGAGTGCAACAGCAGCGCTCTTCCTTCCACTTCAACCTGTCAGCACACAAAGTTTTACTTATTTGGAAATACAAGGTGTGACGAAGCCTTTAAAAATACAAGGGCTTCACAAATGCAGCATGTGGATTCTGTAGTCCTTGATCTGGAAGGCGTGGTGTCTGCTTATATGGTTTTACATTTCAAAGAAATGTCTCCCAGGTTTATTCTGCAATTAAGGGGCATTGTGCTAAATTAATAGGAAGAAGCAACCTGAACTGAGTATAATGTCTGCAGATTTAGGGATCTATTTATTAGCAGAGTTTTACTGATTGGACTGTTTCTTCTCACTTTCCTACAGAAAATAAAGAGTGCATCAACCTAGAGCTCACGCTGATGGACAGTGTCAGTAGTTTGAGAACTGAAGGTTCTAGAAATAGGAACATGCAGTTAAGACAAAATAAAAATCCACGGTTAATTGGAGTCTCTGTAGTAGGGTTTAACATACTTTACCTTTCTTGGGTGTCTATTAAAAAAATGACAGTAATAAATAAAAAGAAAAAAGACCCAAGACAGAAAAGACACATATGTGTGGCCTAACAGGCATCAGAGGTTGATACTAGCCACAGTGCTAAAGAACTGCAGGCTAGGTTCCTCCCTTAACAGTATTCTGTTAAAAAATAATATTCCGAATTCCTTTAAGCTTTTGGAATGCCCTACCCCTGAAGACTTGTGTTACAGACTGCCTAGCCATGCTTTAATATCTGTCCGTTCCCAGCAGCATCACTGGGTCTGCTGCTGCATGCTTTTTCATATCTCTCTCAGGCTACTGCTGTTAGTAATTTTCCAAGGCAAACGTACCATTTCTGACCAGTGCTCTCCATTTCCTATCTTGATTCTTTGTAAAGATCCTGTACAATGAACTGCTGCTATCACTTGTGATCAAAAGACAGGGAAAAAGTCCTGTTTAACAACGCATTTTCTGTCTAAGCTGCTTGGCAATAGCACACAGGAGTACTTGCCTCGTAAGCTTTGCTTTCTGCAGATGTTCTCTCTGGAGCCTTGATTCTTTGTCACCTTTCCCTTTCAGCAGTCCTGTCCCAGGCTGGAAACCCATCCACCATTTTAAAATTTGTTCTCCTTCGAGCCTCTGACACCCTTGACTTTTAATGGTGATGATTTTTATTTTTTTTGCCCCTTCCCTTCTTGGCTGCAGTAAATGTTCCTGGAACAGAATCTCCTACATGTCACTAATGAATTAATACCATCTTTGCTGCTCTCCCGTTGGGTGACTGGCCTCTGTTTTGGCTGTTACTGCTCTGTCTGGTATCAACAAGGTATTTTGCAAACAAGGTATAGAAGCCAAAGATACTGGCTTTCCAGCACAGTGGAGAAAAACAAGCCAATTTATATTTTTAATGCATTATGGCTACCTGGTAAGTTCTGATTTTGTTAATGAGATTATTACATCCCTGATCTGCACAACAAATTACAGTGGCTCAGAGTAGTGCTTACCCCTGATCCTCTTTGAGAGAAATTTCAGGAAAGACAAAAAGCTCTTGACTTCACTTCAGCTGAACTATGCTTATGCTAAGATGGAAAGTCAGTTTGTCAGCAGGGAGGATGAAATGAAAAGTGGAAATTCTCCAACTAAAAGAATGTGAAACAGAGCAAGGGCTTAAGAAACCGTAACAAATGTTGTCATTAATAGTGCCAGCATGTCATTAAATGCGACCAGTCAAATTTTCAGTTTTACCTCTGCTGACAGATGTTCTCACTGCTTTACCTGTCCTGCTACACTGCTGCTGCTTTTGATTAGACGCCCATTAGTTAATTACAGCGTTATGCATCTAAGCTAAAACACGCCAGTATGAAAACTGCAGTTTGCTGCATAAAGGTACTCAGTTTTCCTCATTTGCAAAATGTACAATGTCTTAAAGCCGTATTCATTCTTCCATTAGTAGCACTTCCCTGAATCAGAATAACCTAAACACCAGGTGACTTCCACCACCTATGTATAACTTGACATTATCCCACCGAGTAACAGCTGTATGCAGTGGTTAGAACTCGCTGTTAAGCAGTATGACTCCAGAGCAAGTCACCTCTCCTGCCCCTTAGATTTTTCAGATATAAACAGGGTTCACCTGTACCAGGCACAGTTACATGACAGTATTGTTACCATTCTGAACCTGCACCAGAGGAGAAGAAATAACTGCCTGTTTTACCCATTAGATTCTTACACAGTAGTAAACAAAAGTATGTATTTGCCTTCATGAAACACAAAAAGATGAGGCAAATTTCCAAAGAAATTACAGGTTTCCAACCAGTGTAATTCGCATCTTGCTGCTTGTCCTACTTCCTGACTTCCAAAAGCAGTAAAATGGCAAAATTTCGGTGATCCAGGAATCCCCCATTGGCTCCTAGCACTCTACAGCACCTGTAGCTTCTGTTGACAAGTTTAAAGAGTGAATGTCTGAAGCATAATGTAGTTTTTAATTAACTATCGACCAATCAATAACTTTTTACTTTCCTGTCACAGATTGAGGGAGGTTAGCCAACCATCCGTATGGGAGTGAGCAACACCACTGCATAATGGCTTTTACATTAAGCACCTTTCAGATAAAGGTTCAGCCGCGCTGTTTTCTCTCATGTCCTGCAGTACCGTAAGGGGTATCTGCAAGGAAAGCGCAGGGCCTCGTAGTCAGGCCTGAGCCTTGGGAACACCAGCGAACACGGGTTTCCAACTGGGAAACTGTTTCCAACAGAACTAGGCACCACAGTGAATTTCTGGAAGGCCTGGCAATTTCCGAGTTGTGGGTTTGGTTGTGGCTGGTTTTCATTTTTGTTTTTAAATGGAAGAAGTACTTAAGAGTACGGTGCTTACTGCCCCATTGCTCCTCCTGCCAAAACTTTCATCCTGGTGATAAAAGGTAATTCCTGTCTCAGTGATAAGAAGGTCAGCTGCTTTTCACTAAATGCCACTAGCACAAGCATAAATTACATCGATTTAGTTAGTCACCCCCTTGGCAAACTGGTCTGTTTGGTCTGGACAGCTAAAAACATTCCACACAACTTGATTTTTTTAATCTAAAAATTTGTTCTACTGTCTCAAGTTACGTTCTGTAAATAATAAGCAACACTGATGAAATACAAAAAGCTGAATATTTGTAAAGCAGAATGAACGGTGGTGTGCCCACATCTGTGTTACATTAAACAAGCACTCAACAGATTTGCTGATTCTTTTTTAATAAGCACACAAAGGCAATACAAGACAGAAATGCCCTCACGTCTACTAGTCACAGCAGGGAAGAGTGCTGCTGGATGAAGACACAAAGAGATTGGAAATGGTGTCAGAAGGTTGAGGCACACACTCCAGTTCTTCACTGTTCAGACAAAGCTGAACCCTGGAGAATCTCATTTCAGATGGCTGTATGCACACTAAAAACAGTTAACAGTGTTAATTGGTTGGCTTTTGCTTAACAGTTCACAGAAATCTTGTGATTCAGTTGACCAGTTTTAAGCCAAAAGTTTTGTAATAAGACAGATCACCGACCCACTGATACAAGGAAGTCATTCGGGTATGATTGGTGATAATCATTTACCAACTTAGACTGAAAGAACTACAAGTTCTTTCTTGTAGAAACAACAAGTCTCTTGTAGAAACAACTACATGTTTTACAGAACTACTTATCCTTGTTCCTCCACTACATGTTTACCCCATCAGGTACGCTGTCCGGATTATACCAGGTTCTTGCTGAGGTGCATAAATACACAGGTTTTGAGAATAGTAGCTGTTACTCATCTTTTGAGTGTCTTTTGGACCTAACAAATTTCCTTGAAGTGCACCTAGATTGCTTTGACAAAAACATTAACAAAATATAAATCAGAAGGTATCAAACTTTGTGTATCAACAGATGATCATCTGTGAAAACACAACATTGCACTTCTAAAATTATACATGAATTTACATCTTTCTGTTTCCTCAGTATCGCACCCAGAATAATAATTCAGAGTAAAACAGCTATGGGAAATGGAGCTGCTTCTCCTGAGAGAAAAAAAGCAACAAGGAAGAACCCTATGACTGACACAGTGATCACCGCAGCTTTTCATGTAAAATGTGTATTTGTGGAATTTTTCATCTGTCCTTTTGGTAAGAGAGCAGCACTGTCAACTGCAATCTGACTAAGGAGCCCAACTTGGGCGTGTGTAGAGATTTTGATCCTTAATTGGAATTGCGCAGGGACCCCCCAAATCCTGCACAAATAACAGCTGTAAGTGCAAGGAGATGTGATTTTGGCATCTGAAATAAGTACTTAACGAAGAGGCTCTTCACAGGGCCTTCACCTGCTGCACAGCCTGCTCGTCACCGACACCCCCGTGCGTTCGAGCCGACAGACGCTGTGTGCCCATGAGCCACGTAAGCCCCCCCGAGCTCTCTGGCCGCAGGGCTCTCCCCCACGTTATCATCTTCCTCCCCTAGCAAGACCCAGCTCTTGCTGCCAGACCTGCCAGCCTTCATAACGGTGTTCCAGTTTCACAACCCCATCATTCCAACCCGTTTAAAGCAGTAACTTACTGGTTCTGGTATAGCTCAAATTCTGTCAGTGTTTCCATTATAAACTTGTTTTTTCAGGTTTGCATAAAATTTATTGATAAAAGCCTGCTCTGGGCTGTAACTTGGCATACTGACTTCCAGCCTGGGAACAATTTTTATCCCCTTGAAATAATCATAAAACAACCTTAGTTCAAACAAAGGAAAATTGGCAGGTAATACAAGCCTATGAAACAATTCAATTGCTGCCGGTATTCTGAAGAAACAATATCAAACCTGTTACTTACTTGGCTCTGGAAAAAGTCTGCTTCATAAATACAGGGAGGGCTTTGTCTGAGAGGCTTTAGTGCATTTCAGACATTAAGAAGTGATTTAATCTGCTAAATTAAAGGAGGAACAGCCTTACACCGTCTATCATAAAACGCGCAGCAACTGCAATACCTGCTACACTTGCGGGAGCTCAGTGCGGAATTCCACCTGCAGCCTTCCGTAAGTGGCGTCAGCCCATGCACGTGACTTCCACAAAACACAGCACCAAGACAGTACTTGTCTCATAGACGTGTAACACGCGGACAGTGCACAGCATCCTCAGAAGTGCCAGAATCAATTAAATGCTAAACAATATGTGTCTTAAAAATTAACCTAAAAGTTCAGCCATCACAGCAACAAATAACAGACGATGCAGTCGTGCCACAGAATCATAAGGATAACATACAAACGTATGCTGTTCCCGATACAATCTGTATTTTGTATCAGACCTTTTCAAAATACTGAAAACTTCCCGTTATTCTTTCCTCACTGACATACTTACTTTGTTTCAAATATTGAATGTCCCCCTGAATTTACTGAGCATAAGGGGACTCAGCATTATTTTTTACGTGCTAGTTCTCTGCGTCTGAGAGCATTAAATGACTTGGGCCTAATTTCAGAAAAGCCTGTGACAACCGAGAGTTCATGTTCCGCTGTGGCTGTGCTGGCAGATGTTAACGCCGTATTTCAAAGGGTAACTACAGCTGCCTCCTTCCCAGTGCGGGACTTCGGGGGTGCAGTTCCCCACAGGCAGGTAACTGCTCGAAGACTTGACGCCTGAACCCAGGGACCTGGCACAGCTCCGCGATGGCATTCATTCACCGCCTCAGACACAGATGCTTTTAAGGTGTGTTAAAAATGCACATGCAGTGCAGTCAGTCCGAGTGTTGGATTTGGCATTAGAACGTCTCAGTTAGATGCAAGAATGTGTAAAACCATGAGCCAGACAGCTCCCTGCTGACTGCATATCTGAGGAAGCTTATATGCACCGTTTATTCCAGCAAATGCATGGAATATATTGTGCTTGTTAAATGTGTTCCCAAAATGCTAGTTTCAGGCAGAAACATGCACATAAATGGTGCCTAGGGTTAAAACCTCCCACTAACAGTCAAATCCCTCCTTTTTTGAGGGATCTACCAGCTCAGATGCTAAGGACCTTTATCTGACCCGATATACCTTTAGGAGAACTACAGCATGCTGAAGAAGCAACTGTTTATCACACAGGCCGTTCCTGCCAAGTTCGTATGAGATGCAGCTCTTCTCCCCCTTTCCCCTTTCTTTTGTATACAACATCAAAACAAAACTGAAAACTGTTCATTGGGTTTATGATCGTACACAGCCTCTTCAGGCTCCAAGTTCAAAAGGAAGCGAGATGAGCTTAATTAAGGTGTCAAGAATCCCTTTAAAACCAGCAGATGCACTCACCCAAATGGCACATCCTGATGATGTCCACATTACAAATCCAAGATCTGTGTAAGGTGTGTGTGCCTGCTTACTAGACAGCTGCACGGCACTTACACCAGCCACACTTACATCAGCCAGTCCTCATCCTCTGGCACTTGCTCCACTGCTAAGTGGAGCAGCTGTGCAGCAAACCAGCTTGTTCAAGCACTTCCATGTCATCAAGCTTAAGAAGTTACCAAACCTAACACTGCCATCTCCGCTTACAGCTTCTGCCAGACTCTTCCCGTACTGACCACAGTGACGATTACAGCTGTCACCTTAACATTCCCTGTCTCACAGATGTGTTGAAAAATGCTCCCGTTCACCTGGCAATTCAATGTAAAAAGCAGGGATTTCTTGCAAACACCTATCTGAAAACATGAGCTGAACGTGCCTTAGTGAAGAATAAAGTGCCCAGGGCCACAGCATTTACCGTGCTTCGGGGCACAGGACGAGGTCTTAAGACTTGTGCATGCAGCCTGCTGCCAGGCAGGGCGGTGTGGGGGATGGAGCGCTGGTGGGTCTGTGCTCGTGTCTGTAGGTCCCGGCAGCACCCGTTTGTTGTAAATGCAAACACGGTCCCTTCGCTCCGAGCGTAACAGAGCGTTTCCGTATTCACTCCCGCCGTTCTGGGAAGGCAACAAGGCCGCGCGCCCGCCCCGCACCAGGACGCACTGCTAGCTGTGCATCCAGGGCTGTGAGAGACCAACGGTGATGGCTCTACGTGTTTTCTCTTCAGACCCTGCTTTATGAAACTTTCCAGTTGGTGCACTCCAGGCCGCAAGAGGCACAGCGAAGTCCTTGAGCACCGACTTCATCTAACGAAAAGCTACTTATAAAGTTTGTTTTGGTTTTTAAAGTTAGCAATTGCAAGAACAATTCAAATCGACTGGCTGTACTTACAAAACTGATAAAAGAGCATTCCACATGTTAACAGCAGCATTAGGTGAAAAAATTATCTATAAAAATACCAGCCACATGCTAAATGAGGTGACATCAAGGCAATAAATAGCTCCATCTGTATGAAAGAGTTTGTAGAACAACCCAGAAGACATCGCTGAACAAAAAAGCAACTACGGATAAAGTAGTACTGAAGAAAAAGCGGGTTGGATTTTTTTTGTTAAATTATAAAAAAAAAAAAAAATCAGTTTTACATATTTTTCTCAGATCACTTTATAAATCTGCTGCACATTAGAAATCAGACACACGTGTATTTTTTTCCAAGTAAAGCTGAAGGTTTACATTTTTAATAGCAATGTGACTATTTCTGAATGGCAGCAGTATATATTACATGCAGTGTGAGAGGGTTAAACAGGACAGCCTCAACTCTTTATAAACTTTTGCCCTCTGGATATGTACTCATTGGCTGCTGTACAAGACTCGAGCTGTATTACACGCCTTAACGATATGGTTCAACTGTCGGTCAGGCTTGGGGCCTGGCAGTAGGCCAGACCGCAATCAATGGGACACAAACCTCCCCCTTTCAGATCATCACGAAGGCTCATATTATCTCCTTTTTGTCGTGCTGGTTAAATTTATGGAGCAGAACCCTGAAGCTGCATTCCTTGGCCTGGGCCGGCCCACGCGGGCCTCCCTTTGTTTGGTACTGTAAGCGAGGCGTGCTTTGGAGGATTGCAGGGTTGTTAGTTCAGGCACTGACTGTTTGCTCATGACTGAAATGAAAAGAGTTCAGTGGAAGGGCAAAAGGACAGCACAAGTGTAAAACCCCATCCCAGCAGGCCCTGGGCTCCCATCTACAGGCTCCGGACCAGGACTGAACAGAAAACCTCGCTGTTAGTGACACGGGAAAATCTGTCTCGTGACAGGTAAACGGCTGAGCAGGGCTCCAGCACGTACCTTGCCGCAAGGTCCCCTGCTTTTCACTAAGCCTGTAATTGCTACAGAAATACAAACCTCCACTAACCTGGCTTCAAATACTGCTTAGGAGTGGGATTAGTTTTAAAGCAATGCTCTGTCTTTTAATTTGAAAATAAAACGTGTCAGTACAAATGACTACCTGACCAGCTGCACGGTTTAATACTGTTTTAAGTGTGCGGAGTAACCTTGGAGAACCTGACGCCATGATATTTCTGCTTGGGAGAAGAACACAGCAATTAATTCTAGCACAACACAAAACTACTGGAAATGCAGTGTGTAGAGAAGATTGTCATTTTGTATGTAACAGGCATTTCCTGCATCTTTACGTCTGGTCTAGAATGGAAAAAGCCCACCTTTGGGCATGCTCAGATACTCTACTCAAAGATTTACTACTGTGGGAATTAAAGACTCACTTCTTGATATAGGTCACAAAATTAAGGACGTAAAGGCGGCTTTAATGTGATCTCAAGGCAGAATCATCTGGAGTGAAAGTGAATGGAAAGACAGCTTGAAAGACGGTGCTCCAAATGCAGACAAGAGAAAGAAACACATACACAGAAAACCACAAGGACTGTTCCTGGTTATGCACGTAACGCAAGGTACCCGTGTACTCATTCCTCGGTACAGGAAGTACCCAGCACTACTGGGACCAGCACAGCCCATTCCCAGAAAGCTGCCCTAGACCTGCTGTACCAGACTTCACCCCTTTGGCACAACACGCAGATGTTTCAGGACATGAGGTCATACAGCCACTGCATTGGCGAGCAGTTCGTGCCACTTGTGCTTTAGAAGGAAATAAACAAATGCTATATTCCTATTGTGCTACGCCAGTTTCAACTTTCCTGCTATTTTTATGAACTGAAAATACTAGTAAGAGGGCCAAAAGATATTATAAAAACCCACAGAATGTGTATTAAATTTTTTTCAATTCTGGGGATCAAGTCCGACTGGTTTAATGCAGTCTGATGATTTGTCCTGGTACATTCCAACAGACACGTCTGTTTTGAATAAAGCTTTTGTTCATTTCTGGTACACATACGCTTTCAACTTATCCCACCTAATTCTAAGCAAGTAGATTTGTGAATGGAAATCATGAACACTTTACTGCCTGGTCTTCGATGGCTTTAGTTTGTTCTGCTGACACTAGCGCATGAATGTAACCTTTTTTGAAGTCTCTCCAGTTCCATTCTAGGAGATTCCATTGCAGACTGGTTAAATCTGCAGCGCTCTAATTGTTTCAGCCCGAGGAAACCGTTACATCGACTATGCCACAGCGGCAGCATCACCTAGCAGAGCGCCTTCTGAGTAAAGATGGATCTAGAAGACACACGAATGCCAAAGAGCAGGAAACACACACCACAGTGAAAGGTGTTCCTCTTACCTTCCGGGCTTGGTGTCCAAAAGCTTTTGCTAACACATAAGATACTTAGACAAAATATGCAGGCTCTAGAAATACAAGTATTTCCAAAGGATATGATTTTTTTTTCCCTGTGTAGATACATTCCTTTTAGTTAATAGCTCAATACCATGAAGCAGGCACACGGTATCAGAATTCCACTTTGTGGAGCAAATGCAGTCCTCTTAATTGTCACGTGAAGTGTAAGGAGCAGAATACATCTGTGGTAAATCCAACAATGGATTTACTGGCTCTTTTCAGAAGGAAGTTCGTAATTGTGTATATTTCTGATGGGCTACGCCAGGCTCACACACCAGTGCCTTGGATTTAACCAAACTGGGAATCACTGGCTGCCTACTGCATGTCTGTCTGTGCTGCGGCAGCGCTCCCCAGGCTTCAGCAGCGCTGCGCCCCCACGATGCCATTGTCAGCCCTCCCTCCTGCCGTAGCCGACCAGCCTAATCCAACATAGTGCCTCTTCCTCAAAACTTGCACCTTTTCCAAACCAGTTCCTGGACACAATAAGATCAAGCTTAATCTGGTCTCTGATCTGAACCCAGCCATAGCAGCAGTCCTTTGTTTAATGCAAAAGCAATGCAAGTTTCACTCAATGCAGTACCGTATAATGTGATGTATGATGAAAGTATAACCTGCCTCTAGTTGTAACTTGCCAGGGCACTAGTGAAAATCAGTAAATATTTTGGTTTTGGGAAGACTATCGCAGTAAGAACTCTGTATTCATTCATCTTTTTGAAATTATTTGTTGCTAATAATGAATGGGCATTAAAGAAAAACATAATTTCACATTTTATGGTTGGCTAGCTACTTAGCATTATTCACTTTGATGTTTTCCATTTTTGCTCCTTTGTCCTCCGCTCACAGTGTCCCTTCTGGTGCCTGTGTCCCGTTCTGTCCCTTAACGAACAGTCCGAATGCATCCAGGATATCTTTCTGCCCTTAAATGTCAAGTTAAACACTGATTTAGCAGAAAGTCTTTCTTACTTACAAAATAGATGCTGGTATGTAGAACAACAGGTCAGTGCCTCATGAAGTCTCCCTTTGCAGTGTTAGCAGACATGGTCCCAATGGTGACTCCAGAGGAGCTCTAATGGAGCAGCCTCAGCAGCTTCAACCCCTGCACTTGAAAAATCATCCTCTTACCAGTAGGTAAGGGGTTGGGGTCCAGGCTTTCCTGCCTCAGACCCTGCCACTCAAAGGCTAGCTCGTAAGCTCCAGAAGCTAATGAGCTGTAATATATGTAAAACGTAAGGCCTGCATGACTAAACGTTGCCTAATACAAGCCAGTAATATTTTTTTCTGAAACCTCCTATTACTTAAAAACATTTCTATACAGCAGATGTGAACAGAACCACATCTATACAATATTAATCAAGTCTTATGTTGCTGCCGTAGGCCCAAACACTCTGGGTTTTTTCTTCCATACTTTCGAATACTTAAATTGAGCCAGGTTCAAAAAAGGGGACAGAGACAACCAACTGTAAAAGACAACTTATTTCACAAATATGCCAAATATAAATGGTATCTAGTAATGCAGACATCTAGCAGTAGCCTCCTGGAGACATCCTTCAGATGTGAAGTAAGGTATCTGCAGCAACGCATAACAAGGTGTCAGTTTGGCTCTACAGCAGGCACCGATCCCTGTCCACCCAGCCCCCTAGAAGGGAAGGGAGAGGGGTACGTCAGCGCGGAGCCTGGGCTCCCAGGCCATGCAGCCTGCTGCCGGGTGCTGCACAGCCAGCAGTGCAGTGTCCTGGGATCTGTGACACTGCTACACGTGTGGCTCTAGACCTACAGACTCTGCTGTAAAATACGATTAAACAAACTGAATGAAGTTTCAAAGATTCACTTTTCTTTTCCTATCCTGTGGATTAAAAAAAAACCCAAACAGAAAAATACATGCATCAGTTATTTTCTTAAATGATGCACAGCGAACCCTGCTCTGTCATGGAGAACAGAGGCTGTGCTCCCAAGGAACTGTAATTCCGCTCTTGGTCATAGAGGGGGAAGGCAAAGGGAAACAACTGAGATGCCCAGGCTCAGTCTTGGAGGGTGTGGAAAACCAGCTGCCACACACACACAGAAGCTCTTGGGCTTAACTCTACTATCCTTTATTTGTAAAGTCATATCACTTTGAAAATTACATTTTTATTTCTTGAAATAGTAAGTTTTATTAACTGAAGCTTGACTTTCGAATTAGCCACTATATGAGCATGTGGAGATTCAGAAGTGCAGTGAAAGGCAGGACGGCAGTGCGCACCATCCCAACTCTCCTGATGGTAGGTGCTCTGGAAGAGTAACCACATGCCTCAGCTGCTTGAATTCCTTCCACAGAGCTTTACGGGGAAGTGGTAGAGTGAATATGCAAAGCTATCTTGCCAGGATTCTACTCCCAGTCAAATACAATCATCGCATAAGACTTCTCTGACAAAAAGCCCTACTGGTTTCTTGACATACAGCATATGAGACTTGTTTCTGTGTAGTCTAGGAAAGACTGCACTTCTTTCTACTCTGAGTCATTACTTTGGAAAATAATTCTGAGTAAAAGCAAGAAAAAAATAAATCATTCTTACAGAAAGCTGTAGAAAAGCAAACCATAGTCCCAACTACAAGCCAGAAGTGTCTCACGGCAGTAAGAAGCACTCTTTGAATAGGCAGAAGGAACAGAGAACCATTTATGTTCATTCTTAAGGGTAGCTTCATTTGTTTAGAAGTCATTTTAGGTCTTAGGTGATGGATTATTGTCTCTTTCTACTTAAACTAAAAGAAGCTGAGGCGCATTTTCAGAAGAAAAATTGAGACTCAGCAGAACTACAGCACGTTACCAGTGATAAACGAGAACCTGACAGGAGATTACGGACCAGGTGAGACTGGTAACAGAACGATTAAAGCAGGGAGAAGTGTCTACTGAGGTGCTTCAAAATGCACGGGCACAAACCCAGGCTTGCTTAACTTCAAGGATCTAGTAAAAGCAGCATGTAAAATTGTATTTGGAGAGAACAAACTGAGGCGTTTAAAACTCCAGTGAGGACAGCAAAGTACTAAAGAACCTGAAGAGGTCAGAAATATGGCAGGAAATGAAATGGGATTCAACCTACAAAACTGCAACCTGCTTCATCTGGGGAACAATAATCCAGAACACAAATATTAAATGACAAGGAGATCTTTGCAAAGCAGTAAAATAAAATAAAACATAAAAAACTCTTGGGGGGAAAATGGCAAGCAGAAAACTGGATATCGATTTGCAACATGATATGGCAGTAAAACCAGCCAACAATTTTGGATGACCTGCAGAGGACAGCTTGTCACAGAACAGGGACACGACGGTCCCTTTTCACGCAGTACTGATGGGACATACAGACTGGGGGGATTTCAAAGTAGCTCAACAGCATCAGTAGAAGAATCTGGACAGACTAATGACAGAAGAATATGAACCCATAAAATGAAGTTTGACAGTGACTGAAGATCTGACACTGAGGAAGAGCCAATGTCTACAGCCACGTAACAGGGCCACAGGAGTAAAGTGGACAAACTTGCTCAAAAGCAAGCAGATCATTATAAGGACATGTTATCCCACTGGGGGAAAAAAAAAAGTGGATATGAAGGAACTTGCACTGCCCAAGTCATTCACAGATTAGACCGATGATTCAGCTAAACTGTCCTTTATGCAGTGTTTCCAGATTTAGACAACACAATGAATACCAGCTGATGGATGTGTTTGCTCTCTGGCCTCTAGGAAAATCTTAGGAAGGGCTTGCCAGGAGAAGAATAACATCTCCTTCACCGGAGTCGTGGCCCATACATGACTGACATTACCCTTGAAGTCAGCACTAGATCAAGGCCAAGGTCAGGATGGAATCTGGGACACACACAGAGGCGTTAAGGTTCAAGCAATATTTTTCTGTAAAACCTGAGAACCTTGAGAATACACTCTTTGCAGTGTATCAGCCGAGTTGGTGTTCCATACAATTGGCTATGTATTTTCTACTTCTCAGTGTCACAGGTACTCATACTCTCAACTCTGCTGCTTTTGACCTTACAATCAAACTCCTAGCTAACAGAAAGATGGATGCACAAAGGCAAAAAATAATAATAATTAAAATCACCTGCTGTTGACATGGTCTCAAACAGCTGCACATTTTCAGCTGATGGCATTAAAGTGATGAACAAAAGAACAATTAGCACAGGCTGCTTCTTTCCAGGTGAACTACATTTAAAAGAATCAAACACTTACATAAGGCTTTTCTGTGACCATGAATGGCTCGCCAATTTGAAACCATTCTTTCCCAGTACACTCTAGTTCACCGACAGAATGCATTCGAGCTGGGCAAGTCACAAAGTCATCTCCTTACTTCCAAGTTTCACATCACGACTACTGGGAAAGAACACAAACCCTTGCAGCAACAGTTCAAGAACAATCTTAAACTTGCACTGACCTGGCTGAAGCCTGAGAGAAAGCCAGAATGGCAGTTTCCTGCACGACTTGTTAAGTGAGACACACATCTAAATATAAATGTTCTTTACTTGTGCTGCACTAGGACAAAACACGTTTCTAGGAGAGAGCTTTCCAAGCATATCCAGAGACATAACAGCTTTCCTGTCTTGACCTGGACTTTAAGACTTTTGGCAGTATACGACAAATATGGAAATAATCAGAACTCTTGTATGTGACACTAGAGTACTTGGAACACACAAACCCCACTCAAAAAAAGGTATCGAGTCACAGGCGTTAGCTGTTTATAAATGAGATGTATGCTGCATTGTCTACAACTACTTTACACTCTCCTCTGTATTAAAATTTAGAAGTATTAAGACAGCTTTGTTCATAAACCCCAAGCATAATAAACGATTACATAAGAAGTTGTAAGATGAACCTTGAAAGTTCAGCTTTTAAAAAAAAATATTTTCCTGTACTTTAAACAAATCACCTTTTATACGACCACCATCAGCTATAAAGCCATTGTCTGCACCCCAGCCGCATTCGGGTGGCTCCACGTCCCAGCACACGGTTCGTGCTAGCTGCACGAGTCCCAGCACAAATCAATACATTCTGAGGCCAAAAGAGACTTGTGTCCCTGTAGCATGGTCACAGTAACACAAGCTACACAGTGTTCCTCAGTGTTCTGCTCAATTCAGTAACTTTGCTGGAATTAGAACACGCCTTTTAGAAAAACCTAAAACCTCAAAATTCTTCATCTACATCAAAACTGATCCAATGGTTAAAGTCAAGCAGCTTAAATTCAGGGTTTTTCTAAAATTAAAGCACGTAATTACAGAATTGCAAGGGGCCTATAATTTATGTATCATGCTATTTAAATGCAACTGTAATTAACTGGCTGACTCAACTTTGCACCAGTACCGGAAACCTGCACAGACACCGTCAGGCTCAAGATAAGGTCGATAGCTCCTGCCATGCGTATTAACTCTCGTTTTCAGTTGTTCAGAACTACACTTGAGATGTGTTTCTGCCACAAACCGCCACTCGGCAGGGCTGGCCGGGTTGCGGACTCCGCCTGGAGGAGGCTGCATGGCCCAGCCTGCTTAGAATATCCAACTGGAGCCAGCGACTTGGGTCTGGAACACTGCTCTGCTCTGGTTCCAAACCACACATATTTGAACAGTTAACACATGCAGCAGGGGGATATTGGTACACAGCAGTCTCAAAAATGTACAAATCCTTTGTCTTTTTTTTGTAAAATATACCCCTGAAAGAACACTTTGGTCGCTTCATTATATAAGCACAGTAAAAAAAAACCCACCTTACCATACAACATGAGTGCAGGGTTGGTTATAGGAGGTGGTGTGGTTGGGGTTTCTCTCCTCCCTGCCCCCCCCCCCCCATTATCTACATATTCTCAAGTACATTTGTTTCTCTAAAATAAGTTTTGCTCTGTTCATCTGAAAAAAAGATTTTGTAGACTGGAGAAGTGTAGTAATTGAGAAAGTTTTTCTTTTGGTGTCCCATCCCCACCCCCCCCCACACCCCCGAAGGTTGCTGGGTCAGAAACTTTTCGCATTGTGTGTGTAGACACTAAGATAATTCACAGAGCTTGTCTACGACAACAGTATTTCAGAATCTAGTGGAAGCAAAAATGTGTTTCAGCTCATCTGTCTTAACCCTGTCTCTTAATTGCCAGTTAACAAGTTAAAGGGAAATGCATCAGGCAAGCAAACACAAGCTAGAGATAAGGCTGGGCAGAGGCGCTCCCACCCCTCCCAGTTGCTGTCTGGTTTGTCAGCTGTTGATAGCATCATTGCTACTGGGTATTCCCTGTATCTCCTAGAAGTGTGTCAAGACAGGAATTTTAAGTATGTGTGTATCTTGAAACAAATTAGAATAGAAACACAGCTCAACTACTAAGACAACTAACAGTACAGCCAGGTATGTTCTCCTCACCTCTAAATAAATAATTCAATCTGTACAGCCACAAGGTTAAGACATACAAGCAAAACAGTAGATGTGTTCCCTTGGGGATGCCCTTCACGTTCTCATGTAGTTTTGTGTACACAGATGTACTTACCGAACTGGATCCTTGGCCTCTTGGGTTTGCAAATCAAGCCAAGTACCAAACACACAAGACGTGGCATGTGAACACTTCTGTTCTCACAACAAAGTACACCTAGGTTCATTCTTCAGTCTCCTGCACCTCACTCACACTTCATCAAGCTTATTGTTCGTTACTGAAATGCTGACCCCAGACACTTCAGGACTCCAAGTGTGGCACAATAAAACACAGGAAATGGAAAAGCCAAATGGGAAGACAAAACAACCAGAAAACCCAACATTTTGCAAACATTTTTCTCTAAGCTTTCAACAATAAAGTTTACTTAAGATTTTCCTTCACTTCTTCAGAACGCAGTATCTCACGTACACACAACGGAACTTCCTGGCACGGTACTATCATAAAGTAAACCCTTGGCCACAGAGTAAGAAGGATCTTCTCTTGGAGCTGCCTTTCTAGAACTTGGCCCTTTCTCTCTTTCACGCTCATAGTTGGTGTGCATGAACATTCATTTACTTACGACATCGGTCGTTATTTTGTAGAGACCACATCGTGCCAGTAACGGAGGCAGGCAGGAGGGAGGCAGGAAGCCAAAGCCTCTGTGCTGCTGTGCTGACACTTAACATCCACATACGTATGGGGAACAGATAAGCACGCAGACATGGGGGCATATATCCACACTTGCTATGAGAACTATTGTACAAAATGAAAATTAGAAGATAATGGCACTATAGACTGATGCCAGAACTCTTCAAACCTTTGAAGAGCTGTTTTTCCACACAGCCAAATGGAACCTGCAGGTAGAGCAGGGAGAACAACTCTCCCATTTCAATTCTGTGGAAGGATTCCATGCTGGAAGTTTCATCTCATTACATACAGCCTCTAAAAAATTTGCTTTAATCTAATGCTGCAGCTCAAGAAATCCCATTTTATGGCGTGGCTTTTCTGTGCAAATATCAGTCTTTTTATAGTATCAACAAATGGCATCTATTAAAGAAAAAGCCAACTGAAAGCACTGGGCTGCAGCACTAATAACAACTCACAGTCAGTTTGATTAAGTTATCATTTCTTTGGGTAAGGAAAGATAATCAGATCAGAAACAGCAGCAGGTAATTAATACACATTTTTACAGCATTAAGGATCAGAAATGTGAACTGCTTACTGACCTGGGGCCACTGAGGGTCGCAGTGTCCCTCACCGCCTGTGCAGTTTCCGATGCAAAATCCAGAGCTCCCGCCACAGGTTTGGTCACTGTGCCGACCAGCCCTTTGCCAAGGCCCGATATGAAGCCGCTGACGCCTCCTTCAGTTTTCACACCTTCGACTGTTGAAGTTATGACACTTGTCAGCCCTCCAATGATACCTAGCAGAGACAAGAACGACAAAGTAGGCCAGCAGTATTGCCTCTAAAAATTACAGAGCCTTGCCGCAGCTGATGCTGCCTGCCTACACGATTTACTGTCAAGCTTGACAGAAATGTACTGTGCATTTAGTGCAATACAAAACCTGTTTCAAAACTGATTACATTAGCTAATCACTTTGTATGTGTAGTATACACACAACAATATCCCACAGAAAGAGATTTAATTCCTTATTAAATATGCATATTTTGAAATATTTCCATACTGTTTTATTTCCCAGCTGTATTTACACAAACAGTTCTCATCTGTTCCTGAGGTGAAGTGGTTACTTACAATGTGACAAAACTCTGTTCCCACAAGAGCTTCTAACAATTTGAGACATAAAATAGAAAAGTGCATTTCTCCACTGGAAAAAAAAAAGTCAATTACTTTAAACTGGCATCGTGTGATTTTAACTGTGATGCTGCTGACAGTCATCTCTGTGCACGTTTCCGTTGCTGGGAATCTGAATGCTCTGAAGAAATCAAGAGCCTACTGTGGCTTCCGAAAACTTGGAACAGTTCGTATTACCTGAGAATATTCTTCACAGATCTCACATCTCCACAATTAGTATATCACAATTTTTAGTGAACTGGCCTAAGCGCTCATTTAAAAACATTTATGGCTATTTGGCTCTTCATCTTTCAGCAGCCAGGTCCTCTTTTTAAGTTCTGTAATTGAAGTACAGACCAGGCAGCATCTCAGCTTCCAGACGTGAGAACGAGAAAGTACTTAAATCACTTCTCTTGAGTAACTAGAGCTTATGGCTAATTCCTACATTTCAACAAATGGGATTTAGCAGTTACTTGCTTTAAAAAAAAAAAAAAAAAAAAAAAAAAAAAAAGAAAAAAATGAAAAAAGCCTAAACAAACAAAAAAACAACCCCAACCCCCACAAAAGAAACAAACAAAAAAACCTGAATGGGAAGCATATAAAAACTCTACAGAATTAAGACAAAAACAGTCCCGCTAATTACTGGATAATGCAGTAGAACAAAGTGCTTTTTTAACTGACTTTTCAGCAAAGACTGACTTATTTCTGATTTTCTGCATTTCTACCAATATGATTTATTTCAGACTTTACAGCACAGTGGGGAGAGAGAAACCTCTCTCACGACCCATTTCAATACCTACGGCAGCTCTCTATGACAAAAGTCGAGCTAACGACTTTTGCTTAGCACAGACAAGACTGCCCTGTTGGTGAAAGGCTGACTGTCCTTACACGGGCTGCACCAGTTGCACTAGAAGAATGACATTTAAACAAATGCAGTCACGATGATGCAAAATATAAATATTTGATTTAAACTTGGCTTGTATTAATTTAACCTTCTTCAACAGATAAATCATAACTAAATGGATGTGAGATTCGGCCAAATTAAGATTAGTTCGCTGCCTTTTACACAAACTCACTTCTCTAGTTCTTAGTAGACTTAAAAACCCAAAACAGAACCACAAAATAACCCAACTGGTGGAATGTGCCTTTGAACTGAGGTACCGATTCTGAGGAAACTCGGGGTCCTGGAACTGAAAGCTATAGTCCAGCCATACTCTTTTGTTTGTTTGTTTAATTTTTTTTTTATTTTAACGTCTGGCCCTCAACAAACCTGTCCCTATGGCTATTTTATGCCTCTATAAAGAAATTGAAGTTTTGGATGAACTTTGTTCGAAATTTCATTTTAATTGGAAGAAAAGCTTTTACTTAGTTACAGGTGAAAGCCCTTATTCTTAAATGTAGTTTCTGTCAACTACGATCTGCCCGTGCCCCCACTCGACCTGCAAGCACTCAAAGTCAAACACAAAGCCTGGGACAGCTCCACTTCCCTGGCTTCCAGTATCACCCAGTACTGGTACAAACTGCGCTTTTCAGCCAGACCATTACTTTTAAGAGAGAAAGAAGTTAAAATTACAGCTAAGGGTTACCATGTGCAAGTCCATGGATTCCAGCTACGAGATGCTCGCCGCTCGTTGCAGCATGGTACCGAATGTATTCGCGTTCGGTCTGATGTCTGTTATCCATTGTCTTTCCCAAACCATCCGACAAGGTCCCGGCGAACTGCAAGAGTAGAACCAACCTCTTTGTCACTATCAGAACAACATCTCTTACATCTATTTGCTGAGGAAAACTAGACTCTGGTTGTGAAACAGATTTACACAACTCCTTCTGTTACACGTCTGCAGTCACTCCCCCATTCCTGCCATGAAGAAAGCTCTGACATAGATGGACCTGGGCTGTCCACTGGTGCATCCTACATCCTGAGGTGACAGTCCAAAAACCAAGCAGGTGCCCAACTGCAGCAGCCAAGCCAAAACAAATGTAGTCTGTGGAAGATGTACCAGAAGGGCCAGTGACCTTCCAGAAACTCACGGGAATGTTATTTAGATGCAGCGCTTTTCTTCTGCAAAGATATGCGAAAAACTTCAAATATGCCCATAACAAAACTAAAACATTTGCAAGAATTAATTATTTTCAGTAACACAATGTAGAAACAGCCCCATTGTGGGAAGAGCTGGCGGGGGAGCCATGCCACGTCCACTGCAGCACACAGGGTGGGGGGTGCACTGGAAGAGGCTATGCTGACAAGCCTCCCCAGGTACTACACACTGTAAAACAAAAGCCTAGGGGCAACCCTGAACGTGTGCGTGGAGCATTTTTACTCCTTACACTCACCTTTAGCAGTGTGTGGGAAGACCTGAGACATACTTGCAGATGAAAGGATACCTAAGTCCAAACAGGATCTAGTCTGAGAACTCTGACCATTACTGAGTACGCGTCAATAAAAAAGTACCAAATAAACGTGATCTATTGTGATCTGTTGACCTTTAGAGTTTGATGTAATCAGATACAAAACAGAAGTTGGTGGAGCGAGGGAGGCAAAAAAAGGAGACAGAAAAACTGAGACCTGACCTCATATTCAGAATATTATTACAGAAAAGGACTGCTAGCAGGTGTTTCCCTGTGCACCTCAGAAATACTTGCCCCAACATGGTTTCTGAAGCCTGTTTTGATAAACAGGATTGTATCTACCCATATAAATAGGAAAAATAAATATTTCTAACATAAAAAACACCCCACCCACCCACCCGCACAACACCTTATGCCCAGTCTGTGTAGATTCTAATCACTGTATTGAGAAAAATTACTCAGCAGTAGCAAGTTACTTCAGGATTAGAAATCCAAGTAAGCATCAGAATGTAAGCAGTTTAAGTCCAGCTTAAACTCTGTAGGGAGGTTTGAACAAGTTAAAGCACAAGAGCAGACTTGCCTCCCCACCCCCCCACCCCCCAAATGTCTCGCTTTTAGCTGCCTCCTTCGAGAGATGCGGTATTAGATATTAAGACCTGTGGAAGAGCAGTGATGGTGGCTTGCTGAGCTGTTAACCCAGTCATGCAGAAAATAGTCTCCAGATAAACAAAGGTGACAACAAAAGTGTGACCCACCCTTGTCTTCCTTGGTTTTTGTTAATAAGGTGTGACCTGATAACTTCAAAGTGTCCTTAAGAGCATGTAAATGCCAACATAACTAAATAAAACAGTCTGTGGAACAAATATGAAACTAATCAAGGGAGTTCTAAAACCAGCCCCCCTCCTTTTCTATCCTCATTTTCATAATAAGTTCTTTGTCTACTTGCCGATGAAAAAAAAAAAATAAACTACTGACTTGGTCTTTTATCTCTGCATTTTTCCCCATTTCAGATACCCTTTTCCTTGAGAAAGGACCGCAACACAATCCATCAGTATCAGCTAAGCCACGGTACCTGCTTCCTGACCAAAAGGCGCACACGTGCCCCCGGACGGAGCCAGCCCACACAGCAGGCACAGGTAAGGCGGCAGGTATTTCACCTCTCAACCTGCCATCCCCAAACAAAGTGAACTGTGGGTCTTCCAGGCTACTAATTCAAAGTTCTGTAATTTCAATTACTAAAAATATTTCAACTTATCATTAATATGCATTGGTTCATACTTTGCCTTATCCGTTCTGCCTGGACAGAAAAATGAGAACCTCTCCAAGAAGCTCCGTGGATCTGAGCATGTGGCCACCTTCCCTCACAGACACCCCTTTCTCCTCTGACGCTTTTTCTCCCCAAAGCAGATGGCACTTTCTGCATCACCCCTCCGTGGAGGGACACTGACCTCTTCTCCCAGGTCTGCGTTCCACAGACACTCGATCCCTGGTTTTTCACCCCACACTGTTCACATACGATGTGAAGGTACCACCTGGAAATACACTGCAAGCAGGAATTATGACCCACCACACTTCATTAACTTGAGCTTATGTGGCCTAACATAAACTGATTCTCCTGAGGAGGGTGGGATACGTCCACTTTCACATTTTTTTCCAAATTCCAGGACGTGATGCTACTCTGAGCACTGTCTCTGGAACAAGATGTAAACCACTCAGCACTTCACGATCATTGAAAATGTTATTATGGTTCCATAAACCTGGGGCACGCTGGCCTTAGCTCTGCGGACTCAAGTAAACAGATGATTCATCATTTTGTTTTACATTTAAATAGTGTCACCAATCAGTATTAACTATCTACAAGATCTGCAAAAGCAGTTGAATCTGTACAAGAAACTAATCCACTCATGTTTTAGTGCATGTGTTTGTTTTTCTTTCTTTTTAAAGGGCCAATAATTAAGAAAGCTTTGCCGCAAAAACTTTTACCACCGACTATGTATCATTTGCTGCTTCAGCAACAGACAAAACCCAAACCCGCCCGGTATACAGCATCTGCAAATCAAAGCTGGTGCCAAACAACACGCTTAGAGGGCACAGGGAGAATTCAAAGCAAATGAAAACTCTTTCAAGCCTCTGTACTGCATGTTCCCTCTGAGCCAGATGCATGAAGCACACAGCATGGAAATAAGGTTTCAGTAATCTTTTAAAGCCTTTTAAGCTCTTGGCACTGCCTGGTTCTCTAAGGACATCCCAAAAAGATAAATACACAATTATGACTTTAGTCCAAACATTCCATTGTAATTCTAGCATCAGAGAATGGTACATTTACAAATATTATTGACTGAGCAAAGTAGAACATTCCAAGATGGAATTTTAAGGGAGGAAGTGATGAAATTACATGTAGGTCAGGTATCACTTCTGTGCAAACCTTACACGAACTGCCTGTAAATTAGGACTCGCAGGGTTTGCTCAGTTCTCACCTTTGCTTTGCACGACCCGTTGAAAAAGTTTTGTTGAAGTCCATTCAACACTCACCCCACCTTTCAAAAAAACCTTGAACACCACGCATCAATGATGTTCATACCTTTATCTCCAACAATAAAGGCTGGTTCTCAGAGACCAAAGCACAAATTTAAATATGTTATTTCAGCAAGGTAGAAATATTTAAGATTTATTTAGGTTAGAAAGTCTAATGTAAACTGTGAATTGTCACCTTCAGTTCTTATACACAATCTTATATTTCCCAAACAACAGAAATCCCTAGTCATGATGATTAAAACTCATTCCACAGTCTCAACAGTAACTCCCCTAAATACAATTGTCTACGTGAAAGAGAAGACCTGCTTATCACAAGAAACAAAGGCTGTATAGGTAAAGGAAAAACCCAGTGATTATTTGAGTTCTGTCAGATACATTCTTCCTTAAGCCCCAACAGGAACACTGGTTTTGCAGCATCACTGCCTCCCCTCCGCCACCCTGACATGTACCTTCTTTCTGAGGTACTACCAACAGAAGCAACAGGCATCACAGCACAGGTGGCTTGAAAGGCACAAACATCCCCAATCAGTGAACCTAACAGTAAAACCCTAATAAATATATACACACTAAAATATTAGCTGGAAAATACTGACACCTCCCTGTGCCAAAAGATATATTCATATATAGTACAAAATGTTTTACACCGACACAATAAGCTGTCTTTTTACCATGACATCATGATGTTTCTTTAGATATTATCTAGATACATTTAAAATAAAATGTCAAAACATATTTTATATATATATTTAAAAGTTACCTTAACATAAAACATAGCTACAAGTTACATAAACTCAAGTAGACTGACAGCGTTAGGCACTGGAGGCTGCCTTCTTTAAAGTTGTGGTTTGGCTTTTTTTTTAAAAAAAAAAAAACAACACACATGCACTCCCTTTCTTACTGAACAGAAGGTTTGGAAGCACTGTTCAGCCAAGTGATTAATTACAGTGGACCATGTCTAAACATTTAACACCTACCTCTAAGTCTCATCCCTGGTGGTTACTTGCCTTCTAGCGGTATCATTAAACATCACCATCTCTGCAGCCTGAGGAAGCCAGTCTCTACACTGACTTCTGACAGTGAAAGGCAACAGTTCAAAATAAAGCATTTATTTCGCTACAAGGAGGCAAAAACCTTCACAGTGTACATGTCACAGGCTAAGGAGACAGCAGTACACGCTGCTAGGATTTGCGGTAGAGTAGTTAGCTATCCTCAAAATCTTGCTGTTAATTCTTTTGGAAGGGTAAAAAGAAAAAAGACGTGCAGTATTCTTGGATACACATAATGACTATGTGCAGTGGGACAGATAAAGTTGTCTAGTAAATTCTTCAGCCTGAGTTTCCTTGCTTTTATTGCAGTGTCTCATGACTGATACTTAATACATTTCTGCAACTAACCATAAAAATAACTTCTAGAGCAGCTTCTTTACTAATGCAAATACATGCACAGTTATGGAACAGAAGCGCTGCTTGTTTAATTTCACAAACTGGACATCAGCAAGCAGCCAGCCAGCACAGCTTCCTCCTTTCATATCGCTGTGGTCAACTGGGCATTATACTGGGATCAAAAAATTAAATGCTTTAAGGATTTGAAAAAACAGCAGGTGTTTACTTGTCAGATTTAAAAGGCCTAGCTATCTGAACCTGTTCCACAAAATACTTTTACCATGGCTTCTGTCAGCGTTGGAAGAATTACTCAAGATATTTAAGCAAGAAAGTCTGTGAACTCAGGTAAATTTATACTCTCCAGACTTTTATGCTTTCCTTTACGTGCTAATACATACCCAGGTCAACTGTTAAACGCAATCCTAAACAGAAAGGGCAGTTCAGGCTGAGCCCAGAAGGCATTTATAACGAGTCGAACCGCGTAGAGAGAAACGTGTAATGGAACTGTGAATGGAACTGACACACTCTCAATTTAGAGAATACTAAATCAGCAAAATGCTATCATCAGCTTCTCATTTTCAGACATAAACTTTGACCCTCTCTAAATTACTGACATCCAAGAGGAGGCAACAGCTTTTCCCATTGAACAAACGTGTTTGAGATTTGGTGCAGCATTCTCCACCCCTATTTATGTCATATAACTAAAGTAACGGAGCTTTAATTAGCTCACATCCCATCATCAACTAAGCTTCCTAATGCATCCCGACAGCGGCGTGCTGGCTGGTGACGTGCGAAGCGTCCCGCTGCGCTGCCCGTGTGGATGCCCAGGGGGCCGGGGGGCAGGGAGCCCCCAGTGCCTGGGGTCCCCCCCCCGGGCTGGCAGCAGCAGGTGCCCCCTGGGCACAGCCCGGTGTCCCGGGCCAGGCAGCCACCCCGCAGGAACCCCTCACACAGACATAGGCAGGGAAAAGTCCACAGCATGAACTTGGAATGACCCCAACTGCAGAGTCACTGGCGGGTTCATCTGGAGGACAACTGGCTTTATTAAACAACTAATACTCTTAACAGATAATTCCCCTCCCCCCAACTTCCAACTCTCGCAAAGCTTTAAGGTCTTCCTATTTGTTTATTTTCTGGGAATGGAATTATTTGCCCTTCTCCACCTCCCTCCTTAAAACCCCCTCTATATACTGAAAACCTGAGAAAACCCTGACAGATCCAGCCTGGTTCTGCAGTTAATACCTAACCACAATGTATTTGGAGGCGGCACATTACGCTCGGGTTTTAACACCATCTTTACCAACTCTGTGGATTTTTATTTCCCCAGGGCACTTCCAGCCGCAGCCACCCCAGCAGCCAGTCTCTTCCCTGCCACTTTCATCCCTGCCATGGTCACCTGGGACGAGTCCCCGGCTCTGGATGAACCCCTATTTAAAAGCCCACAGGTTTTCCACATTTCCATTAAAGTTTTGAAGAAAACCTAATGCAAAACGCAGACCCGTTAATTCCGCCTGCCATCGTGTGCTGTGTAAGCAGCAAACAGCTCTGAGGGACGATGCGTTTGGATCTGCTGAGCTGATGCCAACCATCTATCGTTACAGCTTCGGAAGGTGCCGCCGCCTCCCGTGGACGTAAACGTCCTCTTTTTCCTCCTCAGGGATGGGCCACCGAAGAATTTCAAGTTTAAATCTGTACTATTTAGCATATTCTACACAACTACATAACTTTATATACACAGTAGGGAGGTGCAGTGAGCCTTCTGTCAGGACTGAAGTCATTAATTCCCAACCCACGCCCCATTTTTTTCTCCTTCAGATGTGAATAGTAATATATGGGATGTATGTCCCTGTTTTCATGACACGTTAACCATTCAAAAACTGTAGGTTAAGATCAAATTTCATTTCATCTCTATGATAAATGTTCATTTCTAATTTCACAGTATGATTTGGCAACGTTTTGCATACCACATTTTAAGTTCTCCTTTTTTCACCTAATTCCCCAATGAGTCAGCAAAACAGGAACATTGTATTTTATTTTGCAAAGCTCTAGAGCAGGTGTAAAACATAAAAGCTCTCTGACCCCCCCCCCCCCCTTCTGTCTTTTTGTCAAGATGCTCACTTGCAGATTTCTATATGCAGCTCAGCACCTCATGCTCCGCAGCGGCTGCGCTGTGCAGGATTCTCACCGCCTGCTGGGTACTTTCTCCTGGAAAAGGTTCACTCAAAGCTGCCGCCCCTGTGCCAGCTGGGTTCCAAGCACGCACGTTTTAAGACATCAAGTCCAGATCAGAACGGTTCTTCCCACAGAATATGTCACCGTTTCCATTTGATCTCACCCATGCCCATTCCTCCACGTAAACCCACACTGCAGCCAAAGCACGTTCACACACACTTTGCAGAAGCAACTTTGTAAAAGGAAGGGTGAATTTAACCTGAATTGTGAAGAAAACTTTCTCACCAGGATGCTGGCCACACACATCTTATCCCATGGTACAAATGAAAAACAGGAAGAATAAAGTAATACTTCAAACTTCTCAAAGACGATCCTTTAGCCCAAAACCTCTTTCAAAGATACTGATTATAGATACCAGATGTCCTGCACATAAAAAGCGACGCTTTCCATGGCTTCTGATTGTCACTAATTGGCCATAAAACTTGCTGTCCTTTAAAACTGCCAGGAAGTGGGGAAATGGCCTCATCTATAATGCTCCTCCCAGCAGTGAAAATTTCTGCCTGGGAATTTCAATTACTTTCATCTCACAATCTGCACATTTTTATACAGATTCTCACTGCTCAGCACTTGAACCTGCACAGGAACTGCTAATCTTTGAAGGAAATGCAAGCTGCACTGGAGATGATTTGCAGTGCCACCTGGATGGATTACCTGAACAAGCTGCAGTAGCCCCTACACAATACTGGGGAAGACACAAGGAAAAAAATCTTAAGATTACACTGAAGGAAACACAGGGAAAGCTACGTTTGACCTGAACTGTGTAAATCACTTCTAGGAATAGAAAAAAAACATTTATGGCGATTGCTGCTAAATGCCACAACTTCAATACCTAGAATACCCTTGTAAAGGATGACCATCGGCATTCCCAAAGACCCAAATTAAAAACTGTGAAGTTGCCCAGGAGGACGACATGTATTCCAGCCTTCCTCATTTTTATCCAGTATGGGACCATCAGTAATCATACACATTCTGTGTTAACATATAAACAGAACAGCAGGGAGTGAAAAATTGTGAAAATACAGAATAGGAGGGAACTCAGAACCTGAATGCCACCATGATCTTTCTACATTACCAGCTGACTATTTTGTTTAATGCTCTCCTGAGGAAAAGACCACCACGTGCTTCTTTCTCAGGCTTCATCTACAAAGGCCTTTGTCAGAAGTTCCCTGTCACCAACACAAGTTTCTTTTTCAGCTACCTGAATTGCATTTTGAGCTAATATTCCAAGAACTACTGAACCACAGTGTCTCCAAAGATACAAGAATGCCAGTTGTTCTTGCTTCTGAATCAAGTAAGAGTGGTTGGTTACATAACTAAGAAACTTTAAACAGAAGGGAACCATCAGCTCCGAGTGCTTTAAAACATTTGTCTCTGTTCTTGGGTAGAACCTGCTTGAATTGTACCTACTTTCTTGTATTCTGCTAGATCCGCTTCTCATCTTATTTATTGCCAGTTTTGTTAAAGTTAACATTCACACAAGTCAAACACTTGTTCATGATTTGTTTTTAAATAATCCTTTTATTACTTCCTCTTCATTTTCCATTCAGTTATCTTTATTTTTCTGTCACTGCCGACCACTTGAGATTCTGCTTTGATTTATTTCACAATGAGGGTTAAAACTCCTGTTTCCCTTCATGCTGCTTTCATGCTCCTTTTCTACAAATGCCTCCATGTCAAACACTCACCTGGAGAAACATCCATCTCCTTACTAGTCTTCACATTTTCCTACCTGGTTCCAACACCCCACCTCTTTTCCTATCTCTGTTGAGCACCTCTGTCATCACTCTGAACCGAGTTAAAATAAATATATGGAATGAAAGTCTGGGGCACAGTTCATATGTGCCTCTTCCTCAGCCATAAAAGAAAACACCCACCCACCATACAATTTGTTGCAACTCCTTTACACGTAAGCTTTGGCATCCCGGGTGCCTGCTCCCAAGCCTGCCCCTCAGAACTCTGCCAGCTTCCACAAAAACCCAACGTGGAAATGCAACTGCAGCTGATGGCTTACCTTTCCTTAAGAAGCCTAATTAAATTTATCACTGGAAACTTCAAAGTTCAATATGAAAATTAAGCTATTTCAAGTTCATTAAATTATTCCTTTCGGGAGGAAGGGAGGGACACAACAATTATTTCCATCCAACAATTATTTCCATCCAATAAATATGTATGTAGCAGGGTCGTAACAACTGCATTTCTATGTGCTCATAATTCATGAAAGGTAACAGAACTCCTTGCGAGGGTTGAAAGAATCAGGCAAATTAAATACAGTATTGACAAGCTGATTAATCAAATTTTCAATCCTTTACCACCAGGAATTTCATGATGTCAGCACACCGCCTATTTGCCAGTAATAGATACAACCACGCTTAATTTTCCATTTGGAGAACACAAGCTACAGAACATTTCTGTTCAGATGCTAATTCAGTGTTCAGTACTTGTTTCTAATTGAAACACCTCTGCAACAGGAATACTTTAGGATTTATACTATCATGCCTGATGGGGGAAATAAAAAAAATAACCTGTGGATGCCAAGAATGCAAGACATTTCTACGCATATGGCAACTATAGAAGTCTCCATTCAGAGGGAATGAAATTCCCTCAGGTGTCTATATTTAGGATCAAAGAACTTTTTAAAACACAGAACTTGGAGTCTCCAAGGGATAAAAACTACAAAACTGTCTGCAGTGAACTTTATTTAACCTAAGGTTTTGTGCCAACTTAAATACACTGCAGCTCTCCACTTGAAAGAAGGCATTACCCACTGCGTGTTCTGAAATGCATGGAAAAGCCATTACAGGGATAATCAACAGAACTATAAAATAGGAAAGCAATAACATGACAAAACCAGATACAACTCAAAGAGCTTCATTTTCAATTCAGTCAAGCAGCGTTACTTTTAAAGTGATGATTATAGCATTAAAATTTGTTTATCTATCTACTCACACCTTAAAAGCTAACTGATCTGAAAATCTAGGATAGATTTTTATTTACCCCTTTAAAGGTCAGGTATCCCAACCGGCCGCAGCGGGTGTTCCCCCAGCCACAGCACTGTGCAGCGCTGCTCACCCCGCTCCAGCTGCGTTACACCAGCCCCACAGGAGCTGCAGGGCTGAGGACCTCTATGGCACAGCTGAATCAGGTGAAAATATACGTTAAAATACCTTCCTACAGAGAGCACCAATAGCAAGATGAAAATGATCTACTGTTTCAGCCATGGTTTTCTTGAGTAACTGGAATTATCCTGCACCCCTTTTTTTTTCTTTACCAAACTTCACATATCCTAGGCATGATCATAAGGCATACACATGGTACAGCAGAAAGAAGTAAAAGACCAAGTTCCATGCTGTACCATGTACGCAACACGGCACAAATTGTGAAATGTCAGTTTTTTATTATATAGACATTCCTGGATCCATTTTCTAGCTGATTTAGATGCCTAAAGGCAGCGCGACATATCATTAAGATTAGTTCTTCCCTATATGAACCTTTACCATTATCTTCTATGCAGCAGAATTACGATGCATCCTTTGGAAGAAGGATTAATCAAGAGTTCCAAAATGTACTATTAAGCCTTCCTAAAGGATATAATTCTCTCCTTGTTCTGAAAGGACAAATACATAATCCACATAAGTTTTTACAAGGGAACTGTGTGAAACCTGCATCACAGACATTTTGGATCTATCAAGGAGAAAGAAAAAAATACCTGGGAAGACAGATAAATAGTACATGGGGTGATTTTCAAAGGTATAAATGGGAAGCAGGCACTCGGCTCCTGTTGGATTTTGAAAGGAGTTCAGCATCCAACTGCCCTTCTGCCTTTGAAAATCTTCCTTCACAAAACCTTGGTTACAAATGACTCCAAAGTTCAAAGAATGACCTTGCCCTTGTGGGAAACATAGGAAGGCTCGTGCCTTTTAAAGAAAGATTTATGAGACTGTTGCTGCAGATGTGACTGCAATGAGGAAACAACACTTTACAGAAAGGAAACTCTAAAGAAACAAACTCTATTGGGTGGCGTGGATGGGTCACCAGAGACTGGAACCACGAGCACAAAGTCTGGCCAAACCAGGCATCCGCCCGGAGGGCCCCTGCCCTGGGGAAGCTCAGTAAGCCTCCACCAGGCTGCCCGGATAAGCTGGGATGTGTGGTGCTGACAGTCACAGGATCACTCGGTATGGGGTTAAGACAGGAACATCAACAACATGGTATTTTGTTTAATTTTCTTGAATTTGCCCCAAATGGGCTAATGCTGGGAACAAGGTAATTATGATAGAGAAGGTGTATGTCATCTTCCCTCAGGGTTCAAGTATCTGGGTTAGACATGCTCACAGCTACGCCCGCAGCAATGGACTGGGGATCTCTAGGGCACTCTGACTAGGTTTCATAATGTTACTCTTGATCTACCTGTAATTATGCAAACTCTACATTTTAGCTTTCTCATCTTCTGAATTACCGTTTCCCACTAATGTGGGGCAAGGAGTAGATCTCCTTGTGTATAAGTGCAATAGGTTGTGAAAGGATGAACCATGATAACATACATGTACAAACTTCCCACTTCGGTAAATGAAAATAATAGGAAGTAAAGAATTTTCCCAAAAACAAATCCTAACATGTCCTTATGTGAAGAAAGCATTATTCCGGCTCTACCCATGATCACAAAGCTCATTTACAGTACATGTTGGTACACCATGCATGTAATGAAAAATATGTCAAGAGCATTATGTTTGTTCAGTATCAAGCACAGTATCAACCATGGTGGAAGCCACTTCCTACTTCTGGCTGCCGTCTCCGATCATACCTCTCTCGAGCACTAAGGACAGTTATTTTCACCGATAACACTGATATAGTTGAATTCTCTCAGTTGTTATCAGGAAGGACAAAAGAACATTCCCCATGCAAAGGCTTTGCAATTAAAACTAAAGATAAATGCGTAGCAATCTAGCAATTCCCTGGTTTGTTGCTGTGTGCCACAGGACAATAAAACATCTCAAGTGTTATCATAATAATTTATATTCATATCAGCTTAATCACTTTCCAAAAATAAAAGTTAACAACTCCTGTTACACTAAGTAACCCCTTAAATACTCCCAATTTCTATAATGTTCTTTCTCTTGAATATACATAATGTGATAGAACTCTGTTCACTTGTACACAGGAGATGATGCCACACTTAACCAACATTTAAATTCTCGCACTCGTTAACTACTGCATTCAATCTGCAAATATATGTATATCAATAATAAGGCCTCAAGTGGTTTCATTGACTCCTGCAAGGTTTTTGGCATCCCTGAACTGTGTATATAAAATGTTAAAAAAAAAAATATCTACACTTCAAACACAATTTTTACAAAACAAACAACATAACGCAATTTAAAGATGGTCTGTAAATCTGACTGGTTTCCTGACTCCTTTTTGCCTACTGTTCTAACAAACTTTAATATCATAATTATTACCTTTGCAGCAGAGTTTGATACTCCATGTGTGACGTTTCTTATGAGACCACCAACATTGCCGTATTTTATAAGTCCAGTAACACCTTCTGAAACATCATTCAACAGACCCATAGGGTTGCCAAGGAAATCCACAGAACCTAGAATCCTTGCTGCCTGACTGAGCAGCTCCTGTAAAATCAACAGGAAGAATGAAATACCGCTTACAGATCACGCTGACAGCAGCAAGGTTGATTAAAAAAGTCCCACCCGCAACAAACCCCTATACAAAATAGTTTCACTGAAGAAATGACCACACAAATAGCAGTTAAGATCAACAATAGTTTCACCTTAAAATGCAGTGTATTCTTAGAAGCACGTGATGCTATTTCTCCATGTACCAAAGCAGCAACACAGTGCCAACACTTCAGTAAATAGCCAAGGAAGATTCCTGCGCCCTCAGTAGAGAACTTCTCTGGAAGTTCAGCCTTTGCCACAACGGAAATCTGTATGACACTTACCTCTTGGAAGTGTTTCAGAATGTCATTAATGATAAACTCCTGAGTTTCATATGGATGGACCCTAGTGAAAGGATCCAGATTAATCACAGCATCTTCAAATCGGATTAGAGGAAATCCCAGTGTGCTTTTCAATGCCTATTAAATAAAAGATATTGATACTTTGATTTTTCTCTCTGCTTCTCATTCACAGGACCCAAATGAATTCATCTTAAAGCAGGTAACAAACCAAAATTATCTGAAGCTGCCAGAGTAATTTACCACTGCTATGCAGACGCTTTGATACAGAGTGCAACCACTCCATAAACCTCTTACCTGTAAGCAATGATCAATTACTACAGCTGCATTTCTTCACTAATTAGGTAGTCATTAAATGCTCTTCCTGATGCAATCTGTTTTCTACACTTGATAGGGATGTTTCAAAACAAAATGCATTTAAGATTCTATGCTTAGCATTTAGCTGTATAACTGCTCTATGTTCAATTAAATCAGATCCTAAATCAATTTCCTTGATATACTGTGAAGACAAAGCTGGGTATTTTCCACCCTGCTGAAGTTCTACGAATGTGTGAAGTGTCAGGATGAGCTGGAATAACATACATAATTTCCTGCAAGCCTGAGGCTCATTTCTTCACATTATGTGGTGTACTGAAATTTACACCAGCTTTTTCAGTTATTTGCAAAGAAGAAAACTAAGACAGTAATTAGTCCATGGGCCATCTCTAACTTGAACAATTTATACATTAAAAAAATATGTTTGAGGTGGACAAGCCATACATCTATATATACACACACATACAGTCATTTTTGAAAAATTCACAAGAAAACTAATCTTTTAGAGAAAGAAAGAGATCCTTTCTATTTCAGGTCTTGATAATGGCACCTGCACAGTCCTAGTCACCAGAAAATCAGAAGGCGTAAAGAAGCCTGGTACTCGCGTTGCATCTTTCTACATGAATCACTAAAGCGAGCTTGGACTGCCAAGGAGCATGAGGTGTTCTGCCACCTGCAGGCAATTAAGGCAAATTACAGGTCTGATTTCAGTTTGCGAGTAAGAAAGGACCTATTTATTTTTCCAGTAAATGGATGACTAACTAGAGTAGTCCTCATTATTCACTTGGGTAGGAAGTAATTTCCTGTTTAACTATCAGATATTATATAAGGCAACTTTGTTAATACTGGTACCTCATAAAAATAATCTGTCTACACCAAATTACCAGACAGCAATGTCCAAGCCAGAAACATTAGAGGTAGTCAGAAAAACTTCTACAAAGGCTCTACTGTGATTATTGTCTCCCTCCTACCCTGAACTCTCCTGTGCTACAAACCTGAATGGAACTCTTTCTGTGGCAGCTAATATACAGAATACAGCCAGTGACTGTTATCGTTGAGGGGGAGAATGTATATGCCAAGTTTTCTCTTGGGAACAGTGCTGGCGGCTGCCAAGCCATATCCATACGCAATCTTATACCAAAGGTGGTAGGAAATCCAAACAGAGGAGTGCACATACCAGTTTCTTAAAGGCACTCACCACTAACACTGTTTTCTCTCTATGAATTTGAGATAATCGGATAATAAGCATTTTCACGTTGAAGCTAAACTACAGACACATTCCAGACACTGCTAATGCGAGCTATTGAACCGTCCACTTTGCACAAGGATATGGTAAAAGCAGTACAAGAATGCAGGGCTGATGACATTCTGGGTCATCTTGGTAGGACTCCATGATAGACATTCATTCCACAAAACTAAACTTCTTTTAAAACTTGTACATCTTAATGCCCTTAATATCAAGGGCACAAAAAAGCCTGATCAGTGTCTCTATTTTGCTTTTTGAACACACAAGTTGAGTAGGCAGCAGCTCTGTTCCCCCACAGTGGGGAGGGGTTTTTATGGTTTGGTTGGTTGGCTTGGTTTCAACTCCCCCACCTTGGAGGAAATTAGTTTTATTAGTTCAGAAAGAACCAAAATATTGCTGACTGTTGCCACCTTATTACATCCGGGAAGGTCCCAACACACAAGTTGGAACGCTGGACGCGATTATCTTCTTGCTGTAATTTGGGATCCCTGGTTTACCTGGACGACGGTAAACATGACAATATTTTCTGGATGAAAATGCTTAGAGTTGTCCTGCATTTCTGCTCCCTAAGTTAAGTAACTTCTTATTTTTCTTCACCCTCGCCTCAGCCCTCCCATATGACAGTCATTCCCCTTAAGCTCTTTATACTACTATTAATGTACCTATGGTCCTTTGTAATTGTGAGTTATTAGGTTCAGTTGGCTGTGCTTCAACTGAAATTACAAAAATGAAAGAATATTACAGAAGAGACTGGAAATCAATGCAAATTAAGTAGCAGAAGTTACTGGAACTTCTATTATTTGTAACTTAAATAACGGAAGAGTAAATGGAAATTAATAGCAGTAAGTTAAAGCTTTTCTGTTCCCTCTTCTTCCTGCACCAGAATCTCCTTACTTGGAAGCGTACGCTGTGAATACATCGCCATACCTTCAGATCCAAAGGCAGCTTGTTGGAGGTGAAGACACTCAACTTTATTTGAGGCACACTAATTTTCAGATTTTCAAAGTAGTATCGCTTTTGTCCTCCACCTTGTTCAACAACCTTTTCATGGAGGTTCTCATCATAATTTTCAACCTCTGCATCCAGGCAAAACACAGGAATTGGAATAGATTATACAAAAATAAATATGGGGTTATGAATGCATACTCTAATAGTTCATCTCTACAAATAAGAAGTATGTGCGACTGTTCGTGTAGCCATAAAAGTTACTCATGCCTTGTGACATGAAGTTGACCTCTGAGGCTCAAGAATTTTTTTTCAGATCTGCCTGCATCTCTAAAAACTGAATGTGTTTGTAGCTAGCTAAAACATCACCCAAGTGCATAGTTTAAGCTGTTTGAGCTTTTAATCTTGCTTCTAATTTATCTCTGTCAGCATACAGAAACAAGGAGACAAACATAACTACGCAATGTCTCCCACTGTGTAGTCACGGTCTTATGTTTTTCCTCTCTCCGCTACCTTACACACTAAACTCAATAGTATGTACAAAGCAAGCAAAGTTGACAATCTTCAATTATCACTACAGAATGGACAAAATGCCTACTTGGAAGGGATTCAACAAATCAATTTACATACAGAGTGAGCCAAATATTATTGACACTAACAGGTTCAAATGTTATTTGTAAGAGCACCTTGGTGGTGTGAGAAGGCAGGGGAAAGATGAAAGATTACAAAGTCCTATCAACTCAGGTTGAACAAACTAATATGTTGACTGTAAATGACAAAATAATTTTTGTCTGAATCCTGGATGACTTCATCAGCATCAGTGGATAAACTACAAAGAGTGTACAGTCAATAAGGAAAAAAATCCAGCAAAAGCGTCAGGGTAAACCAAAACAAAGGACAGATTAGTATGCAGCTAAGAGCAAAACCCAAAATCTTTATTTCTCCCCATCACCACAGACCTAAGTCTTTAAGTCCTCCGTGGAACCGGGAAACATAATACTCATAGTTTTTCAGAGACAATTCAGAAGTCTGTGGATCAGCCAGATACAGGACTCCTGAGCATCATTTGTAGGCTTGCCCTCATTTGGAATCACGCCAAAAATACTTTTTTTCCTGCAACAGTTGCTTTATTATATAACGCTACAGACCCTACTGCACAATAAAAGTGACTTTTTCAATTGCCACTCCAAAACAAACATTTCAGAAAGTTTCCAAAGTACAGATAAACCCCACAACAGAGGGATTACAACAACATCTATGAGATTAGAAGATTCAAGAGCTCTGTCTTGTCTCACTGAATGGAAGAACACTTGATTACAATTAAAGCTAGGGCTATGGATGCCACAACTAAAAGGTCAGACAGCCAAATGTTTCCTTCAGTTAAACAAGAGGAACTGCCCAAGGAACAAATGAACAGAGATCCCATTTCTAGCCTTGGGTTTAAATAAACAAACATTACTAAACAATGAGGTTCGCTACATTAATGACACAATTTATTTTAGCCTAATACAGATGAATCCAGATACAGGAACCTCAGATGAATATGGAACTGCTTCCCATGGAGGCTCAGCTCAGCCATCATGTACTGGACAACAGCATGTTGCACAGGTCATCACCTGAAGACGGTACCGAGCACGGTACATCTGAACAGCTTTACAGGGGCCACCGAGATGTTAGCTTCCCAGCTCTCTGTTCAGCAGTGGAAGCCTCCAAGGAGCTAAGAGTATCTAGGCATTTTGACCTTATTTTATATGTAAGATCATAATACTTCCGTACGCTGTAAAACTGGTCTTTGTAATTTTATACTATACCTGATTCAGACTGATCATAGCCAAAGAAACTCAACAGCTTCAGAAGGAGTTTCTCCTCAATTTGAACTGTGAACTTTCGTGCAGTGATCATCAGATGCTAGGAAGATAAACAAGTCTCAGTTTACAGTATTAACGCTAGAAATATAATCCACGTAATCCATTAAACAGGACAATGTGTTCAACAGAATATTTTCACTGGAATGGGTTTGTAGTGTAAGACTGACACCTTCAAAACGTCTTTGGTAGTTTTCTTCACATAAAGTTATCTATAACTGGTGATGACTGTTTCCATTTTTTGGGAGGCATTGTGTGTCATTACCTAATACTAACACTTCAGCATCTGATGCTTAGCTATTTTCCAACACCAAGATCCATTCTTTTTGAAAACAGCACTGACATACACAGGTAAAGATTCCGAGTGAGAAAACAGGTCTTGATAACTAACTCCATTTTGCCCTCACAATGCATGCCACAGTTGGTGGATACATTTCCAGGCAACATTTCTGAACAGCTGCAGTACACAGAACAGGGTTTATGCTGCAAGATAATGGCTTATCAGAGAGAAGTAATAACCTTGTAAATGCTCACGAGAAATATAGCATAGATATTCTGGCTCACTATGCTACAATGGTACCTACCAATTCTGAGGGGAGAATAACTGGCTTGAAAAGTAAGGCCACAGATGTGAACAATCAAGGGTCTGGCCCAATTTGTTATATTTTTAAATATATTTATTATCCTGCTCCTCACTGTACCGTAGCTTTAAACACTATGAACATGAGAAGGTGGATATAGTGTCCTTTAAACCCCACAATTAATTCAACACAGTGTATTTCACAAATTATTGAATTCAGATTACTAGTGAAAATTAGGAACAGGAAGGGTCATTTAAACAGAGCAGCACCTGCATGGCACCATCACAAGACTGGGGTTTACCTTGTATATATCAGTCAGTGCATTCTTACTGGGAAATTTCATTGCATTTACTTGCACAGCAGGACCAGTCTCCACAGGTTCGTTTTCACTCATCTTAGGCGTGAGAAAGAGCATAAAAGGCTGTGTAGTGCCAATAAGCTGGTTGTCCACCTACAGAGTGGATAAGGACGACAACAAAATCTGAGCAGAAGACAACAGCAAAATTGATCCCCCTTAACTGAGGACTTCAAAGCTTTCAGAAATACATGGTGCCTGAGCCAGAGAGACACTGAATATACTTGGTTATTGATCTCACTGAGATCATACTAAAAAGTCAGAAATGTCCTCCCTTAAAAAAAAAAACTATTATAGATACCAACAAACAAAACTTGTAACAAAATTGCTACATCCTCTGTGACTTATTTTTAATTTTACAAAAAACAGCCAAAAATATTGAACAGGAGACTTAAGCTACTCCTGCATTTGACTGATGCATGTAAATATCCATTTATCTCATGTTATCTACATCAGTATCTACAATTCCCCTTCCAATAAAATCTTATATATTGGGAACAAATTCTAATAATTTAGAGGAGTTTTTTAGTAGAATAAAACCACTTTTTACACTCTTTCAGTTTAACTTGTGAATTCTGAATTGCAAAGACTGAACTCAAAACAAGTGTTAGGGCAGAACTGCAGAGTCAAACCCAAAATCTAGGTGGAAAAAATGTAATAGGTTTATACTTGTCTTATCTGCCTATGATTCTATGATTTATACTGCAGTGCTACCAGCATTAGGACTTCTGCTTTCAATAGCTGCTTTTCCACTACGTAATGAAAGCATCAAGAACCAAGAACCAGGAAGGGAGAAAAATTTCAATCTCACCTGTTTACAAAATAAAATAAGATTCTAACTTGCCTAACAGACAGATGGTATGAGATACAGTCGAAAACAAAGAAAATAAAGGAACACCGATGCTGACTGAACTTCTGCAGAAGATCCATGACCAAATAAATGTTTCAAAATGGTAAATACCTGTATGTCTTGCACACTAAGCTCTAGCACCTGACTTGTTGACAGTTGTGTGTAGTGGACATGAATTCTTGTGAGGCTCGCAAATACTAGCTCTTCAGGAACTTTGTTGACCAAAGACAACCCTATTCCACCTTCCAGTTTCACAAGCACCTGAGAAAATATTTGAAGAGGGGGAAAAAAAAACCCTAGTAACAAATCAACACTGAAAAAATCTGTGATACTGAATACATACTTCCGCAAAGAATTTATTTTCTTAGACTCATCTCTCCAAAGAGGCTGAGAAGCTAATTGACAATTAGTCTTCAAATAACGAGGTGTTAAGACATAAACCCAACTTTTAAGAATAAGGATTTTTAGCAGGAAAATCTACAAGTTCATAACAAGAGGCCACCATGGGGAAAAGTTAACAATCAACCCCCCAAGCCCCCCTCTAAAATCTAGAAAGGAAAATGAGAAATAAAAGAGACAGATACTAGTTGTAATAACTTACTTCTAATTCCTGCTCTGTATCTGGATTTTTTAACTTGTGTAGATCTTGTTCCGTAACTGGAAGTTCATCTCCTTCAGTAGATAAACGATCATTTCTACGTTGGTTAAAATCCGTTATCTGATAAACAGATACATTACTGGAATGATCGCTTTCCTATTTATAAATCACAGCTATACTGTCCTACCTTACAAAGTTATCTTTTTTAAACATAAGTACAATGAAAACTTTTGTTGTTATTATTTCCGTTTTATGATATTCTCCTCCCCCTTCATATAACTACAAAATTCTTCTTGCAAGAATTCAGAGATGCAATACAGAAAAAGGTATTTCAAGTACAAGCAAATAATGAAACTGGATTCTAGTTAATGAAGGACTTCACCTGTAGAACCCTAGTTGGCCCATCCGGGATGACTCTAACAGCTAGTACTCCTGACCCAGGCCTCATCTTTTGGTTTATGAACTGCTGTTCAGGTGGAACTGGCCCCAGAAGTTCAAGTGCAGTATCAGGACCAAGAACAACTTCTGCTCCATCATGCAGACCTAGTATTCCTCCCTTTGCCTGGAAAGCGAACAAAGAGTAAGGGGAGAGAAAAAAAAAAGTGATAGGTTAAAAGCTTCAGGTAACTTTACGTACAATGATTTAAAAGTGTATTTTACTTTCCTCTCCTTGCTCTTCAAACTAAAAGAAAAGCAGTCCAGCAGCATTTGACTTGATATTGCTAAAGCTTCTGGTAACTCGTGTTTAATCAGTTTGGCAGCTACAAGAAAAAGCCAAGATCAGTAATTAAGTATTCCCACTGCACATTCAGAAACCGCAGACATCATACTGTGACTGAACATGGGAAGTCCTTCCTGAAAAAATTTTCAAAACGACATAAAAGCTTTTTGAAAGATGAACTCTGGATCTGCAGATCAGGATGTAAATCCTTACTGAGTAAACACCTTAAAACAGCAATGCAAGGCTTTTTTGGTTGCTTCAAACTGATAAGTAGTAACTTACTAAGCTACAGTAATTTGATCACAAAACGATCAATGCAACATCATGGGACTAAGTCAAATACTCTCTAGATCTATTTTTTGGTATTAGAATTGAAACACAGCATCAAAGGTGACAAAGGAACACTACATTGCTGCTATCCCTACTGTATCTATCCTGGAGGCTGGAACCTTCTTTTATGGCTACTACATTCCTTTAAAATTAATCAGAACAGAACTACAAATACAGTCTTAAAAGGTTATTGTGAACCCTTAGGAGCATTTCCCATACTTTTCTTCTTTTCTTACATCAGAACAAGCATCTGAAACTTCAAATCTGGTTTTGGCAGGCTACTTCTAGTTTCACAGGGAACATGCATACTGTCCTGCTATTACACAGTGAGCAAAATGACCAAGATGCTGGTCTTCTGTCATTGCTGTCCTGTTTTAAGATGAAGAAATATCCAAAGCATGTGTTTTGGAAAAAAAACCCCAACCAATGAATCACAAGGAATTTAGAAGCAAGAAAAGAACAAGGGTGGGGGAGCTATCTCCAACAGGACATGAGGGTGTTCTAGCTGCAGAATTTTTGAAGTAGTAACATTCTGAACCCCACAGATCCATTCCAGATTCACTGTGTACGTAAAAGACTCACTTTCATCACAAGAGTTAATGTATTCCCTATAAAGGTACTTTTTCCACTGAACTGAGGTCGTTTTCCATTGATGTAGCTGGCAGAATTTATTTTTCAAAATAAAACATTAGATATAACATCATTATTTATTACAAACATACTTTCTATTTCAACAATATGCAGGATAACTTACTAAAATTTGTTTGTAAGCTATGGATAAATATGGTTGAAACACTTCTAAAAAGAAAGAAAAAAAGAGAATCAAAATTCTTTTGATGTTTAGTTCTCAAATTTGTAAAAGCAATCCAGGTTTCTGTGCCTACAAATTCTACCATCAGCAGGCAGAATTATCAAGCAGTTTGCAAGTGTTAGTTGTCTGCAAGCCAGTTTCCTGGAACACACAGAGCAAACAGTTCAAACTGCTTTTAAAATTCTAATTACTAAAATGTCAGAACCATGGTTCTGAGAAGTGCAAATCTTGACCTTCATCAGCGATACTGACACAATCTGCAGCTTTTTCACATCTGGTATGTGTGAGAATATCAAGGCCCTTATTTATCACTATACCGTCCATTTTCAACTATGATGTACTATTACCTTTCTGATTACTTATTTATAGTAAGTAATAGTGCAAGATATTAATTATTTGAAACTGGTAAGAATGTTCAAACATGAATTTAAACCATACAAGCAGTTTGTGCAAGTCTGGTTTCCTCTGCATTCTGAACTTTGGCCTCAAAGCTTTTAGTTCACTTCAATACTAAGTCCAAATGACTCCATCATCTCTATCACAACAGCCAAAACAAGTTTAACATATGATCAAGACTGACCTGGACAACAAGTCCATGAATACCACAGGTCAGCTTTCCGTCACGGAAACTCCATGTCTGGGTAGTACTGCGCCGTCGATCAGGCTTTCTCAGCATCAGGGGCTCGTACCTGCAAGGAAAGCATGTTACCCAGCACTGGAGAGGGTTACAACACAGTTTTACTCTGCAGATCTGTTGATGGTGAACACTCACTGTAATTTTCCTCATGCAAATTCTCCTAATCTCACTTCTGAAGTGATCTTTTAACAATCTGCTGCTGAAAATACATTAGCCATGCTTGTAAAAATTCTCCCAAGTCACAAAAGTGATCATGAGGTCCATTCACAAAGACAGATAAAAATCTAGCTTTTCCACGTCTTCAAAATAGTTTCTTTCCTTATTCAGAGAATATCACGTTAAGTACGCTTTCAAAGACATGGTTAGAATATACATCAGGTTCCTGAGAAATTGTATTTGCAATACCTGTTATCCGTGACAGCTGCCAGGCCTGCAATATCTAAAATCATAGAAGAGTCCACAGACCGAGAAGGTTTATGGGGGTTATGAGGAACTGAAGAACCTTCATGGCAAAGCATTCCTGTGCCCATCATTCTCCAAAGCTGAGATCGTTTTCCTGGCTCCTGTTGCATAAAAACTCAACATTTAAATGAACACAGCAGCACAGAGCAGATACTTCTGTTCTGGTTTGCTATCAGATGCTTTGAATTATAATTCTTGGAAGGACTTGTATGTATTTATCTTCAGAGCCCTGAATTAGAATTAGGAACTAGTCTGTATAAAACCTTCTAATTCAGCTCTGATGTTCAACAGGTATACATCCTACATTAGCACTGTTAGATGCAGAGCTGCATTTACAAGAATAAAAATAATCTCAGCAATATTTAAATAGAGTTTCTATGTCTTAAGAGCTCCAGAAATAGAAGATTTTACTTACAAGGCAACCAAAAAGGAAGCATGCCCTACCTTGTAACTTCATTACAACATCCAACATATAATTAACACTTGATTGTCTTAGAGGCGTTTACAACGTTCCTTACTACTTTTATTCAAACTTCCTTTTCTGTCACCCTTACCTCCATAAAAAAGTCTTATGTGGGAGCACCACCATTAATTCAAGCAGCCCGAATTGCAGTAACTTGTCACTTTCAACAGTGTCTGTCTCCAACCCTAGTTATCCTGAAAGTGTTTTTTATTTTTTCCTTCTCCCAGCATATGATTTTACTTCAGCACGTAGCAACAGCATTTTAATAAAAACAAATGTGCCTTGGTACCTTCTTTTTCAGCACAACTCGCTGAGTCTTTGCAGAAACGTCAAGGACAAGCTCTGCATATGCAGCATCCTTATTCGAAGCAACTGGTCTTACACTTGGCTCCTGTGAACTAGAACACCAAGAAAACATCATCATGTTTATTCACAGAAGCTGCTGCTTCTGTAGTCTGAATTAGATCTGTACCAAAATCCAAGTGAGGAAGCTTATGCATCTAATATAGCCGATCAGGCAAAAATTTGTATTGCCTTTTTTTTCCTCATTATTTTTGGAATCACCAGCGTAAGCTGTCAATTTGAGTACATTCTTAAAAGGGGCTTTGATTTCTCACTGCAACTAGGAACTTCACAAGCAAAGCAGATGAATGCTGAAGAAAATTTTCTACCTTGTATTGAGGAAAGCAATAAACAATGTATTAACCTCCCGTAGCTGTTTTCAATAGCATATATAGCAGTGCAATGTTAAAATTCACAGGCATCTCATAAACAGGTATGCCCTGTAGTCAAGTTCCTTTATACATCAAGTGAAATTAAGCCCCCAGAGGTGACCCTAAACATCCTTGCTCTCCCAAGATCAGACAGTGGGGTCACAGCAGATGCCATATGCCAAATCTTTCTCATTATGTGATAAAATAAATAATGGCAAGCTGCACCTATAGAGCCAAGTTACCACGACCAAACGAGGTAAGATACACAGCTTACAGACTCCTGAAATTTGGCATTTGTCTGCGAGCTATAAGGCTGACATAAGTTTAGCTGCATTTGAAAAATTTTCAAATGGCAACCATTAAGAGAATATTGATGTAAAGCCTGAAGAACACCATGAACATTCAAAGTATGTTCACCTAATATATAAAGAATTACCCTGAGAAAGTATACGTAGCAGCAATATAGATGAAGTTTTCATAATAAAGCTGCTTGCTGTCTTCGAAGTCATTCATGCTGCAGACGATCTCTGAGGAGCCCGCCCCTTTAACTGTCAGCGTTACGAAAGGCGGCAAAATCGGTTCATCCCATGCGTAATCCAGAGAGGTCATGGGCTTCACTTCAGTGTACAGCCTTGGCTCGACAACACCGTGCTGATTGAAAACAATCGGGACCTGTAACAGTTATGAAAGAGGATGTGGTTTCATGCAGAAATTGTTAACCAGACAGATTTGTTGCTATCATTGCTCCTTTCTCAGGAGTTGATCACTGAAATGTGTTCAGCTCCCCTCCCCCCCCGCCAATGGTTTCACATGCATTCTCTTCCATTCAGTCTCCATTAAAGATAGTCTCAAAGGGATGAGAAATGTCATCTTTGCTTTTATCTGCTGTCCGTAGTTCAAAATGTCTTTAGTCCTGTGGTAGGTAGCATCTCAAACCTCATCACCAAAATTAGGACTTGCCCAGTTCTATTTAACAGTTCAGTACCAAACAGAACGAGAACCAGTAAGTACGAACTGCTCCAGCTCTTGCTCTGATCACAAGGCAGTCAGTGCGTTACTGTTAAATGTGCAAAGTAAATTCTCTGGTTTTTATACTCGCTGACACGGAAGCCTGAAGACAGAGAGAAAGGAAGGGGCAGCAGCAGCCAAATTCTTTCTTTGAATTAACTTCGGGTTAGTCAAGGTTGAAAAGAACACAGAACAGATGACAAACTATCACCCTCGCACAATTTTCTCAACAGTAATAAGGCCCTTCCTTCTAAGACTTTTAACGTACTCATAAAAGCCACAATGTTAGCACTACTATTAAACAAGATAAAGTAGCTGAGTACTAACAACTTTTATTAAACTTCAGAAAATTAGTATCTACACGAATACCTCTTGCCACAAATTTTTATTTCATTACACAAGCTAATCAGCTCCCTCATCTAACGAATACAAAAGAACTTTGCTTTTTAAACTAAAAAATGAAAGAAAAATGTGGGTTTTTTTTTTCTTCTTTTACCTTGGAAAAATTGTCTATGCGGAAAGGTGGTGGTAACTGATCTGTGTCGCTGAACGCAATGCGGTATGTGGCTCCTTGAAGAGTAATTTCTACTCTTAAGAAGTAACATTTTCCCAAGGTGTCCCTGAACAAGAACAAACAGTTACAAGAGCGGCAGGCTTCTGAGCTGCATTATCTGCAGTGTGAAATAGATGCTTCTATCAAAAAATAGAAGTATGCTACAGAACATTTATATATAATAGCTACCTCATATTAATATGGAATGAGTTGTTTTTGTTGACCTCAAAGCCCCCAGACCAAATGCAGTTTGGGACATCCATTAGTCTCACACATAATAGTTGATCGTAATCATTACGTGGCCAGTGGAACACGACGCTGGATCCAGGAAGGGTGGAGATATAGCCATCAGGATTGGATGTTCCCTAGTACAGAAATTGGAAAATACATACCCTATAGATATTTAAAAACCAGTATTTTCTATATACCTCTCAAATATGTACCCAGTAATTAATTCAGTTAGGTGGATGCTGCTATTAGAATATGGAGAAAGATCCTCATAACTAGCCAACAATACCTTCAAGTATAATGTTTGTGTTCTTTTTGGTTGGAAGACGCTGTGACTAACTACAAGTATCGTAATAACAAGTAACAAAAAGGATGCATCTTACCCGACCTCTGGCAAATTCCCGCTGAACAAAGGCAAGCTTGTAGCTTGATTTATTATCTAACAGGTAACGGGGCGCAAATGTTACCATGCATGTATCAATATAGCGGCCTCTGCCTTTTTTAACATCGATACCTAGTAATAAAAACAAGTTAAAACCAAAGCTGTTATTTACAAAAAAAGCAAAAGACATCTGCTACAATATATTTCACATAACAAAAGTTTCTTTTCTTGGGTTCCTGAGACATGCTGTTTCTGCTGTAACACTACCATATTTTGAAGCACCACTTTAAACGTAATTTTATGTCATGTTACCCTCTGTTTCTCAAGTATAATTTAGAGATCATAAGCACTGAACATAAAAAAACCCAACCCAAACTATTTTCAATAACAAGTAAATCAATGCAAGTAATTATTCTACTTTTAAACATATGAAAAATTCCTCAAAAATCACTGTGGAGTAACTTCCAAACTGTCATTAAAAACTAAAAGCTTCCAAGGAAATTGTACTTTACATATGCTTGGAGTGCAAGGAAGACAGAAGTTGCACATCAGCCCAGAGAGGCAAAAAGCAAAAGCCCCAGAAGGAGCACATGGCTGGGCAGTGACAGCACACAGACACTCAAAACAGCTGAAGACAGTAACGCCGTAGGATTTGTGTGCACTTAGAAGTAACAATCGGGGGGAATACACAGGAACAGAAATGACAGTTTGCAAATGCAGTTGTTAACACTCGCTGATGAAATGTAAAAATAGAAATAACTGAAAACTAATTTTTAAGCTAATGAAATTAAATATAAAGACATAAAAATACTTAGAATACTATTTTTTGTTTAATAATTTTCTGCAGACCCTCAACAACCCTTTACAGCAGGGGAACGTGTTGTTATTGTTCTATTTCTGCTGTCAATGACATCATGTCTTACCAAGTTCTACAGTGTTTCTCCAATGTTCCTATCAACACATACCGATGTTATAAACGAGGCCTGGCCGGTTTCCATGCTGGATCACCTTCAGGGCTCTGACACCACTACCGCCATCCAGGGAGAAACCCTGGCACCAGCCCGGCATACCTTCAGGATGGATGCCTTTTCCAACCCGCATTGTACAACTACGGGCAAGAAGAAAACACAAAGATTTAGTCATTTAAATGAGGGATCAAATATCAACACGATACCGATGATCAAACACATACCCAGGTACAAAAAGAACACCTGTGTATTAATATCAAAGCACTGAAGTCATGACAAATCTCTTCTTGAGTAATTCATTCTGCATTTATGCCATAAGCTCTTTTAACATATTGGTCAAGATTCAGTGACTATGTCAGGTAAAAAGCTTGGTAATTTTCAGACTGCTTAACCATGACAACATTTGTGTGTCTTTTTTCTTTGAAAGAAAAAAATTTCAAAGTTTTTGTGATAAATCTATCTGAAATGTTTTTGATTTTTGCTCAAATGAACAATTCTTAGATTTTAAATCATGTTCTTATTTCTAATTTTCATGGAAAAAGAAAGTTTTCTCCTTGATGCCAGTTAAAGTAGCTGAAAAGTTTCCTTTCCAAACCCCTTCCGTTTCCTTTTAAGTCAGAATCACAACAGCTCTGCTGCATGTAGACTTTCTGCTGCTTCTCTATTAGTATTCAGAGTTTAGGATTAGGGATATGAAGCAGGTTTTTTTAGTGGTAGCAATGCAATTTACACAACTCGGCAAGTCTCTTCATAAAGGTTTTTGATTTTCTTAGAAACAAAGCATGAGTCCAAAACATGCAAAATAAAACCAAAGCAGCTCGCAGACACAACAGAATTAGCCAGCGAAGGAGTTTTCAGTAGGAAATGTCTAAAGATCCCATATGCTTATTTCAGTATTTAGAAACTTAAGAACTTAACAGGTCATTTTAACAGGGAAAGTCTTTTTCCTACATGATATTCATACTAATATTTCAGCACCCAAGCTCTGTGAATTACTTTCATACTTTGTAAGGCTCCTCCTGTCTGCTCTTCTTGCAGCATTACTTACAAGTTTGGCTGTTCTTTATCAGCGTAACAGAACAGAAGGGGGCTGAGGCTTCTAGCAAGCTCATGCTCTTCAAACTGACCTGCAGCATCTGTTTTTGCGTTATCTTGTCTGAAGATAAGTGGTAATCCTTTAAGTAAACGCAGAAAAATAGAGTGTTAAACAACACTTCACCTTTGCACAAATGAAAATGAGAATGGTAAAAACTACTTCAACTTAAGGAACAACCTGAAATAATCAGGCTGTAATAGCCATCAGTCTGCATGCATTCTCCCTCTCTATCTGCCTAACCTGCTCCATGCAGAAAGGGAGTTCTGGGACCTCTGAAAGTGCCAACAGACGCTAACGCAGAGTAACTGCAATTTAGACCTGTGGCTTTCTCAAGGCATTTCAAGCTCTTGAAAAACCACAATTTTATGAGTGATCAAATCTATGCTGATTTTTGAATCTATGGTCATGGTTGAAGACCTGCACTACAGCAACTAAAATGTCTTAAGTTATCCAATATTCATCAAACAGCAGCTGCTGGCACTGTGAAAAAAAGTAAAAAAAAATCCTGCTACTTTTAATTCCTCTTAAGCAGTATTTAAAAGCTCTGTTTGACTAGAAAGCAAATCAAAACACTGTGTGAAATCTTTATTTCCTAGCTCATGATTACACCTATGAAAGAAAATACTGTAAACTTACCTGTTTTGTTGATTAACCAATACGGTGCTGAAATTAGTATTTTTAGAGAACCTTCAGCACGACATATAATCCTTATGGTCAAATTTAGCAGTCGTTTGTTGACATCATACAATCGCATCCGCACCATATAATTTTGTGTCCCAGGAGGAATCAACAGCTCTTTACAGATCGGGAAGTTTTCTAGCAATACGCCTACGAAAAGCAAACATCACCCCAAAGAAACGTTAGTTTCTGAGAAGCATACAGGCTGGTGTTTTGCATGGCTTGATCTCCCCGAGTATTTCTTGTAGCTTACCCAGCCTAACTTCTAAATCTGCCCAGTGTAGTAACCTCTGACCTCATGAAGAAATACCTCAATTTAAGTCACAAACAACAAAAAAAACACCCTTCTGTAAAATACCCCGTGTAGGGCTAATTACTGCCTTTGGCGTCAGATGTCCAGCCAGTGTTGAGTAATTCCACACACGCTTCTCAACACCAACTTTTTTCTGTCAGAAAGAAAACAGCAAAAGCACCCAAAATGCTGGGAACTTATCTGATTTATTCTCTTCTTCATCACTGTTCTCTCAACTTTCCACTGTTTCCACTCTCAGGAAAACGAGAGAATAGCTGAATAAGGAACAGATCAAGACAGCTGACAGATTTGGGGGAATGATGGCAATTTATAGTTGGCTTTTTTGGATGTGAGCACTTGGTTGTGTTAACTATAAGAAGCCCTGTAACCCAATGAAATATTCATATAAATGCTTTCAATTTTTACATTTTTCCCTTCTTGCACATAGTTCCTTGTACAAGGAACAAGTTATATTGAGATACTCCTCTAGGAGGATCAGAAAGCGGTATCTGAAGAAGGACCTTACCAAGTTCAATGTTCTGAGAAGTATCAGCTGTGTGCAACGCTGCCTCTTTGCCAGGTTTTAACGTCCCGTTAATTGGCATTCCTTTAACATAGAACTCGAGTTCACAAGGTAGCAAGTTACAGATTACCACCGTCGGCAATAGATAAATAGTATGCCCAGGCTGTCTGAAAATTTGTTTAGCACTGTCAGAAAATATGTTGGAAGGCATGTAATCCGGGTAATTTTCTTTCTTTATAGCCACACAAAACCTGTGAAGGCAGACATACGTGAGACATCAAAGAGCTTGTCAGAATAATTGAACCCTGTCTTTGTGTATTGGACTAAATCACACAACATGCTGTAATTGCAGGACTGATATCAAAAAAAGTGTTTAGAATTGTTCTCCACATAATCACTTCAGAGTCTGATTATAAAGTACTCTGTATTTGTGCCTAACATTAAGACAACAGGAGTTTCCCAAAGAATTTAGTCACTCAAACTTCACCTGTTCAGAGACCTAATAGAAGATGGCTTTTACAGATTACCAACTTTAAAACCAACTTCCATAAACTTGCAAACACATGTTATGCACTATTACCAAAAAGATATTTTAACTATTAAAGTAAATTATAATCATGTTCTCAAACATAAATGCTGAACATGTCCTTCCTTCCAATAGACAGAGCCTTGCTTTGGCCACCTGACACTTCAGTTTTTCATTAGTTAAGGTAAAAAGTTGAGTAAATAAACCTTAATTTTATATTTGTTAATTTTCCTCCCTGTTGATACATTCAAACCCAGCATATTAAGAAATGAACTACGGAACACATAGTGGTAACTATTATAGTGTGCAAAGGTCATTTCCTGAAACAACTTCCATAATCTCTATTCTAGTATTACTCAAACTGAGAGCATCTCTAAATCCATCGTATCAGGCAACTACAAAATTCCATTAAGTCCTCACTATGCAGCAGCATTTTTGGGCTGAGAACAGAGTACAGGACATTCAGGACAAAGAATATTTGCGAACACACTATGGCAAGCCACTCATTATTCTCCATGACACAGACTAGCTAATTTAACATGAATACACATTCTATTTTCTACCCTTTCCTTTTTTACAATAAATATTAACAGTGTGCTTGCTCTGTATGCTTAGACATTTGCTAACAGGCACTGTCAAAGGGGCTTCAAGGAGCCCTACAGATGTACAGCAGCTATGCTTCAATGCTTTCTGGTTATTCAACAGAAGAAACAAAACATCCCATGAAGCTGCAGAAGCTTTCAACTCTCAAGTATTTTCTTTCCTGTTACTTACTTTCACAGTATTTCATTTATCAGAAGAAGATAACACAGTTTACAGCAAAATAATTAGGTCTTTCTTACCTGAAAAATCGGCTATTTTCAGATTCCATTGAATGACACTCTCGCTTACTGCTACATACTTCTGTTGTCTTTTGAACATTAGTCCAATGAATTGGAGCCTTACAGAAAAAGACTCCCATTCCTTTTGGCCTGGCTTGCAAATGCCAAGAGGTAAGATGTAATGGGATAGCAAAGGAATCTCCTGGCATAACCGCTGGAAGAACTACAGGTTCTGCAACCAAAAAAGAAAATGCACATATCAAAACAGGCCCCTTTACTAAAAAGCATAAAATTTTCAAATAGTAAATCTCTAATTTTTGAAGCAACACGTTTCATTTTAACATAAAACACTAGCTACTTTATATATGTTTCAAACACTAACTAGTTTTTTTAAGCCCTATTAACAGTCTGGCAGCAGACAAATTTACGTGTGTAAATGTGAAACTGGACACAGACTAAAAGCTTGCTGGAATTCAAATTCTTGTTCCTTGAATGCTTTAGTGAAAATGCTTATTTCAAAAAGACTTCATTCATTATATTTTGGGTACATTACCAGTGTATCACTGCATTTCTAGACTGCACCTTTGCATGCTAACACCCGAAACCTTCTACACTACTGCTAAAAGATAAAACAGGCTACACACAGAAATAAGATTCAGTCTTTCATCTCAGCTTTTCCTGTTTACCTGAACAATAAGCAAAAATCCTAGTGGGTTCTCTAGCTTACCTTGCTGATCACTTTCTTCTTAACACTACCTATTTCCCCTCCAGGGAGGTCTACTTTGTAGTCAATCGTTACAGAGAGTGGTGAATCTTCTCAGGGAGGAAGCTAAAGATTCCCCGGTGTGGAAGAAATCGACACCACTTACTGTCAGGTGCGGAAGGACTGTCTAGTCTTAGTTCCATTGGCATTTCCAGCTTGTTCTTCACTATCAAGGCTGAGCGCACTGTTATCACTTTCCGAGCACTACCTTCCATGGTAACTTCAAATACCACACGAACTGGAGGCAATGAAGAAAACTGGAAGATATTTAAAAGCATTAAAAAGCTCAGGTAATGATTATATCTACAAGAGGGACACCTCAATTTTAAAGCAGTAACTGCTGGAGTAAAAACTTGCCAACCGAGTCCAACCATATGCAACACTTAAAGTATATACAGTTTCATAATAATGACTTATAATCCTGTTCCTCCTCCTCAAAACACAGTAAAACTAACTATGAAAATGCAATTCTAAACATGACAAACTCCATTATCTTTTTCAAAACGATGCAAGTTCAATAAGAGCAATACAGATCCTACAAGAACACTTTATACACTACACTACTACCTTATTTTACAAATTCACGGAGTTTGAATTTCAAGCCTCATATCATTAAGTCACTCATCATTCCTATCTGTCAAAACTAAAAAAATAAGGTGGAGCTTTCTTAAGATAGTCATACTTTCTTCACTCTTAGCTGTTTTATGTCCTACATTACACAAAGTTATTGCCACTTCAGTCCTGAGAAGCACATTTTATATGGGTTCACATGCTGGAATTCACATACTGGAATTTAAGACCCATTCTTCAACCAAACATTTACAATGGTGAGAATGGTAAGTCATGTTACATACTTGTTCTGATTTGAAAGTTTGTTTTGTTTGCTTGACTTTTGTTTCCTTTCTATTGAAAAGGTTCTTAGAAGGATGTAAAAGCCAGTTCACTTGTCGAATTATGCTAGTAAGTAGCTCTAGAAAGATGAAAACATATACTCACGTAGACTTGTGGATGTATTATATTTGTTCTACTTATTGGGCTTCCAAGCTGGGAGAAGAGTAAACAAGAAAGTTAAAGTTGTTCAGCTTTTAAGGTATTACTTTCAGTAACACAGAACACTACTACAGAAGAATAAACTAAATTCTTTCATCACTTTGTGGTTCTGATCTTCAATACAGCTTGGAAAACACATCAGAACTATATTAGCAAAACCTATTTGTAATACTTCAAAAAGACATTAAGCTGAAGGAAGAAGGTTTGTTGAAAAAAAGAAAAAAAAGCTACAGAAGATGTTCCTGAACAGGAATTCCCATTATTTGCATCCTTTCCCTTCAAGAATCTAGTTGTACAGAGAGACAATGCTTTTTATGCTTCAATACACAAACATCAGAAACAATTAAAATAAAAGACTGGCTCTTGTCATCATGAAATTAAATTCTAATCCTGTTTTATAACAAAAAGATCTCAACTTCCAGTTTCTCAAACGATCAAACATCTTCAGTAGCTAGTCTCAAAACTTAACTAGTTTTGAAATCTACACTACCACTTTTATCATTAAGACTCAACCACCAACTGCCAGCCTGCTGATTATTACAATTGCATTTTTCCTTCATGACAAGTATATTTTGTCTAAGCAGCCACATATTTCAACAATCTCTAGGCTTACAGGAAACTGTCAGTGGTGTTTATTTTAAGTAAATTCAACACATGAAAAGCATTCCTGCAATGGAAAAAATAAAAATAGCCACTGAAATGCTGGGCTGATTTAAAGCTCAGTTTCCGTGAGTCCATGACACTGTCACCAATATCTTAGTTCTGTCATTGGAAGCTCTGACTGCTAAGCACAGACTTAACTGCTGGCTACTCTGTCTGTGGTTTTGTTACGTATAAAAATGCCACTTAGGAACCCAGCACCCCTAAACTCTCCCAATTCAAGCTAACTGGAAAGAGGACAACCTCATACAGCAGCTGCTTTAAAATCTTGGAGACATCCTTACTCTCAAATTACATATTCTATTAAAACTAACACTCAAAATCAGAACTTACAGTGGAAGAGGATGAGTTCTTATCTGGAGCAGCATATCGAAAAAACGTTCCAACTTTGTCTACAGACACTGGACTGACTTCTTCCCAGCCATTTACTCGCACTTGCAACTGATGAATTCGTAGATCATGCGTGTGCCTACCAGGTTAGACCAAGTTAAATTACTCTTAAGCACTATTATATAGTGTAAGCACCAAACAGTTCAAACCAAAAACATTCTCTAGACTCTGAAAAAAAGAATCCAAGGCATTATAAAAAAAGTCTCCAGAGGTTTTCCATCTCATGGATAAAGACCTGATTTTACATCCATTTGTTCCACCTTCCCTAATGAACACAGAGAACTACAACTACGTCATACAGACAAAAATAAAAGCATGCTCCATATTTGTTAAGAAATTCTTCTAGTTCTTAACACTGATGGCACTTAAGCTAAAATGACCAACACTGCCCCCACATCCTTTAGAATAAAGAACGTATGATTTGTAATTGAGGTCCCTATGTCTTTCTAAAGGCTTATGATGATCCACCTCATATCTAGGAACAGCTGCCACCAGTAGCAATATATGCTGCTTACTAAACAACTGGTAATTTCACTCTATACATGAGTTTTAAATATTGAAAACTGAAACATTAACAGGAGATTTAAAAAATATCCACTTTTTATTTAACATCTGCTGAAGTCCTCACAACTATGATCCTAGGAGTTCCATATACGAGTCTGTCAAAACATATCTCTCAGCCTGGTCCCTTCACCTGTGTCTGAGTTTCCCTCTGGCTTCAAATTCAAATGGAATCTCTTCCCCAGTGATAACTTCTTGCCATTCACTGACATTATGGGCATCATCCAGCAATGTCCCATTTTCCTCAGGAACAACACCTGGACTCCCGCTGTGAGACAGTGCAGCCCTGTGAAGAGAATCCCAACATTCTTCAAACTGACAAAACGACTACTGCAAGTAACAAGTGCTGTTTAGACTGCCTCAGTCTACCGAAGTCCTGCAGCAAACATATCTACATCATGAATGGATCTGACTGGTATCTTTTTTCAGTAGTAAAGCTATCTTGCTGTCAAAGAAAAGGCTCTTAACTAAGCAAGACTGGGAGTTGCCTACATTTCTCTGCAAGGAAACCAAAGCACTGAAAACAACAGGGTTTGGCTGATGTGTTAGAGAAGCCAAATACTGTCAAAGTGATCCCACAACAGCTTCTTACCGGGTGGGTGTTGTAGTTAGGGTAGCAAACCACAGAGTGCATCCAGTATGATTTCTTAGAGCAAACGGAACAAATGGTTGCCTACGTTTTGGAGTCTTCATTTCAGCTATAAAACAGAATAAATATTTGTCTAAATGCTTAAGAGAGAAGCATTTACCAGATGCTAATGCAGGGTGAGATACAATGGCTGGAGAACCACAATCTGCATTAACTAAAAAACAGATCGAAGAAATAGGTAGGGTAATAGATTACTAAAAACATTAAAAAATTCAGTGACTATTACAGAAATGGTACAAAGCAAACAGAAAGTCTTCCCTTACATCAAGTTCCCCAGGAACTGATTTTTAACCTAAATGCTCTTTTGTTTCTTCATATCAAGTGTTATACCACACCTTCAGTTACAACTAACATGTAGAAAACCTAACCAAAACCCCAGTCATAATCAGTAACTTTTCACATACATCCAAATGCTCATAAAGTGTTAAACACATATTCACTTATAATTAAGATTTATGCTCTATTTAACATGATGAATACAGGATTATTCAGTACCCAGTACCCTCTTTGAATGGAACTTTTATCCTTAAAGACTGAACAAGTAGCAATATCTTCCAATACGGTATAAAGCCCATTAAAACAAAGTATGAAAAATGATTTGAAAGCAACCAAAGGTAATCTGGTTTTGTTGAAATGCTGGGACAGCAAAACCCCAGACAAAGAAACTTCACCTAACAAGTCTGACTTTTTTCAAGTATGCATACAAGTACACAAGTGTTACTCTCATCTTCCATGCTGCAGTACACTGTATCTGTGGAAATACTTACCATGTCTGGACACAAGAAAACCCTGTCAAACTCCAGTAACTTACAAAGGAAGGTAAGTGGCTGCTACCTAAATACATATATCTTCTTGTATGAGAGAAGGAGAAAGACGGTGCACACAGTGACAAGCTGCTTAAAGGTAAGGTAAGACAGAAATGAAACCTATTCCACAGAATTTGTCTGCAGTCACTCCAAAGGCTGACTGATACCAGTTCATGCACTTTGTGTTCTGAGACCCATTCATCCCTCCGCAACAAGTCTCTAACCAAGAGTAACTTAAGCACAGGTTTAGAGAGGCAAGAAGGGATAGTGCAGGGTGGGTAGGTAAGTTTATGAAGGAGTTACTGATGATGGCATACAACTTTCTTCCACATCAACGACACCAAATTCCTGCATACCTTACGTTGTCAGTGGAGATTTAAATCTGATCTCTCTAAAACTTACAGAGAAAGTTCTTTCCAATTAAATAGCAGGAAGATTTAATTCTTGAAAATTAAAACCCTGACTTTTGCCAACTGCAAACAAACCAATCTTTTTAGTGTTGAACTTTAGTTTATACAGTCTTTTGGCTAGCCCAAGTTCGACAGAATTACAGACCAGAAGCCACACAAACTTTTGCTCTGGCATTAATTAATTGCCAATTTATTTTTTTTAGATTTTTAAAAAATTGTTTTTGGGACTATGGCCTGGATTTTCTAAAGAAAACTTAATGTAAGAGTTGCATTTTGAGACTACTGCCTGAAAATAAAGGCCACTCTTACAAGGTCACAATTATTTTAGTAATTCAGTAGCAATACCTACTAAAAGCCAAGCAATAAATATTGGAGAGCTTTTGTTTGATTGATTTTTTCGCCCACAAAAAAACCCCACCGCACCTTCCTGAAAAGTACCTCAGAAAAATAAATCCTTCTATCATTTTCTGGTTTGGGTTTTTTTTTTTTTTTAAACATCTATGAACTCTCTGCAGCCACTCAGAGAAAATGTTTCTAAGGGGCAGCCTGAATGGGCCACAGACGTAGGTTTATAGAAGCTTTCTGTCCTCCCATTCAGCAGCTTTTCTGCATGGGCAATACATTTATTAAGTGTGCTATTGCATCTTCCATAGTGTCAAAAATTAAAGAATCTTAAACTGCATGGTTTTGCCCAAAGACTGTACTGTCAAATATAAAGCAAACAAATTAACAAGATATTTATTAGGAATGCCTTACTTCTTAAGCCTTATTCAGAACAAGACTGCTCCTTGTGAAGGCATCTAAGAGTTTTAAGTAGCTAAATACATATGCTGAATCAAGTACAAGTACATATAGTGAACGTAATGTGGGATATTTTTTAAAATATAAAATAAAATCTTGTGATTTTATTATGCTATTTTTAATGACCCTTTACAGTCTCTCTAGAAAAGGGACACTGAATAGTCAGCAATTCATACGACCTTCCTCAAAAACAGTCTTCCTACACAGGATTAGTTACACTTCTCCCTTCTTTCCTGAAGGGCCCGGAGAGGAACATAAGAGATGCTGAACTACTAAGTTAAGAAGCTTAAAATCAAAGTAGCTGTTACATTGTCTGGTTTGGGGTTTTTTGTTTCTTTGTTTATTTTTAATACAGAGGCCAATCTACCAGCAAGTCACATACACAACACAGCATTTATTATACAAGAGCCCTCCAAAGAAGAAAAAAGCCTTTTTGTCTCTCTCTGCTATACAGTACCTCTAGCATAGATCTGATGCTCTAGGTTAGTCAAACTGGCTGTACTCCTAGTTCTAAGGTAGACAAGAGGAAGGCCTGGCAGACAGGAAAGACAAAGTTAGCAGGCAAGAAAAACACACAAATACAGGTAAGACTCTTCCCCATCATGCATCAGGAAAGATACAGACAGCCAGCATCATGCAATCAGTCTCCGAGTCTCCACCCAGCTGCTTAACTGCGCTGGCATTTGAATTGCTAACATTTCTTCCAGAAGTAATAATGGAAGAAAAGAAGCTGAAAAGACCTGCTACATATCAAAAGCTGTCACTTAGAGAATTGTTTCACGAATGTAACAGCATTCTTTCCAGAAACTCATTAGAAATGTACAGAAAGTACAGAAAGAGAAAGATCACGTCTGAACTGCACACACCCTAAACTCGACATTCTTATTTAATCTTTGACAGGATAGTCACTCATTAACTTTGAAAGTATGACCAAAAAAAGGAAGCAGAACTAGCAGTGCAAAGTTCTCACTCAAAGCTAAGCAGCCAGAAAGGTTTTTGTTTTTAAAGAATTGAACACAATTGAACAGAACATAGCATTTTTGCCTTTTTTGCCAAATACCTCTAACAACTCATTGTACGCCATGGAGACCCAATACTTATGTTTGTAATACATTAGACTGGTGACTGTATGTGTCAGGACTGTTTCAAATAGTGTGATTAATGAATATCATACTCTGCCCAAAACACGGTGGATCCACTGAAGAACCCATCCAGTCTTCTGAACTGATTGAATTCACTTCTTTGTCCTGTTTGCAGTAATCTTCCATCCATGACTGTTTGGTACACGTATATTGTTCTAGAGGAATATAAGCACAGACAGTAAATGCCTCCAAGGTGGAAGTAAAGAAAGTAATTTAAAAGTACGTTAAATTCGTAACACTGAAGTTACTGCTCTTCAATGGCAAAAGTTTTACTTCACTGCTTTTTCTATGAGCCACTTACATAAGTTAAAGACAAACAACAGCTCATGAAATCACAGCAGTATCTTCAAAACCAAATATTTTTATATTCTTAAGATATTTTAAAAAAAAAAACTTTCAGTGGAATTCCATGTTCTTAAGACACTCCTGTGGCAATATAAAAGCTCTCCCTGAGAAGGCCATTAACCTTAAATATTTTCAGGTCAGAAGCAGTTTCTGATTTATTTTTTTTTTCTTTTTAAGAGGTACATGCACATTCCTGCATAAATATCAAGACACACCGGAGTCCTCTGGCACAGTATTAGCCATAAACTAGTCTTACTACTTGTTACCGCTAGTATAAAAGGCATCACGGAAACTCTTAGGAATCATTGATTTGCTTCTTTTCCTCCCACCGTGGCTCCCTCTTTCTGCCAACCCCACAAGCCTTGTGGGAGAAAGGAACAAATATTCAAGGAACAAGGAAGGCTCTTCTGTTACGTTTGCAAGCTCCGGTGTTTATATTTTTTTACTATGACCACCAAATTATTCAGATTTGCATACAGAATAAGCAACAGTTTTTCTAGGAAATGCACACAATCATCGTCTCACAACACAGAAGCTTACATAAAGTCTGAGTTAATGATGAACAAAATATTTTGATTTCCTGAAGTGGGAATTGACAGCTCAGGTTGTCAGAGACTGCAAAACTGAAATAAGTAGCTCCTCACTACACCTGTCAATGTACTGAAAAAAGACAAGCTTATCAAAATATTTTTAAGTACTGTAAAGTATGGAAAGCTTTAGATGAAAGCCTGCTTCTGATTAAAAATGAATTTCAAATAACATTTGAATTTTATAGAATTCATATGACAGAGAAAGAATTCCTACTAACCTCTAAAATATGTAGCTCATGTCTTTACACTTCCACAATATCTGATAAAATACAGGCTGCCTAAATGCACACCTGTGTACAATATCATGTGAAGTATGTAGGGATTTGTGCCAAGTCTCCCCTCCTTCCAGCTATGGGACAGCAGCAGGACTCAATTAGAGAAGTCTGTCATTTTCAGTACAGTGAAAGTCAGACCGTGTAGTGGTGCTCTCAGGGAATACTCCTACATACCTAGGAAGACAGAGGTGATGTTTATATCCAAACGATGTTTAGCCTTCACTTCCAGCTTCAGTCGGGAAGGGTGGAGGCGGCTCGAAGCTTGTTGCTGCCAAGAAACTGAACACGACCACGGCTCAATAAACGGCTCCCAGCCTGAGAACAAACAGAAAACGTCACATGGATTACAGATTTGAAGGCCACATTGGAATGCTGTTTACATACCTAAGAATTTAATAATACAGCTTTAATAATGAGGTCCTTTGCTTCCAGTCTGTGTTCAAAATGAACTTGTAAGCCCACAGATTTAATTCACTAGCTAATACAAAGTTGTTCCAGCCCCTCCATCTGAACCAGTGCATACTGTACGTATGGTCCTGCAGAAATATCTTACTCCGAGGAAAGCATTAGAAGGCAATTACAGCTTCACAATGAAGTTAGCTGGAACTAATTTCTCTGAAACAGTTTTGAAAATTATTTTCACACAATTATATACATATGTTGGCCTACTATTATCACAAAAGACAAAGGTCTAAAAGCTATTTAAAAAAAACACCCTATGTATTCTTATTTAAAAAAAAACCTACCTTTTTATTGACAGAAAATTTCTAAGTTTGTGTCACCAATTTTGTAACAGAAAATTTAGCTTCTAAATTCAGAGAAAACACAGAAATAGATCATTTCTTTTGTCAGTGTCTGACCTGTATTGAGGCATAACTTGCTTTTTTATATATGAAAACATAAATGATGATTGTCTTTCTTAATCTGTTCTCCTCAGACTAATCACCTGCCCTCATGTGCTTTTCCTTCCTGAAACAATAAACTGCATGCATCAAACCAATTAAATACTAAAAAAAAAGAGAAGTGAATACAGGCACAGATAGTTATGTAACCTTTTCATGCCGTTACATTTGAAAATTTCAGTGCAACTTTCATATCCGTAATGTCTCTACTTTCCATGTCCCTCCATCTGATATCAAGTTAGAATATCTTGTCTAGGATCACACGTTCTCACACACCCCAACAGTCATCCTGTCTGTCACCTTCCCTTACATGTATTTCAAATCTGGTGAATTTCAGCCTACTGTAGTAGCCAAGGCTTTTTTCTTAAACTTAAACAAAGAAAAACAACCTACACCCCCCAGTATCTCACCTGAAAGCTCACGATTGTAGTAATCTCCAGAGAGGGTAAAATCAGCGTAGCCTTCAGGGTTGGCTCTCAAATGTTGGAGAAAATTCAAGCCTGGGGAGGGGGGTGGGGAAGTGAATGTTATACTAATGCAAACCAATCAACTTTCCAGATTTTTTGAACTGTTAAGCAAGCAACAGAAGGTTTTGTATTGTCTTTTAAACTGGAACGGTACAAAAAGCATATCATAATACTCTTCAAATAGCATTTATAGACAGCCATGCCTATGGAGCCTCCCTTGGGTTCTGCTCAGGACAGACTCCACTTGTTATGTGATGTATAAAGGGGAAAACAGAAACGTAACCCTACAAAGACTATAATCTTAAAACCAAAACTTCAAACAAACAAAAAATGAAGAAAAAAAACCATCAACCCAAAAAACCCAACCCCCCTACAACAACAACCACCACCACAACACTGTCCGTTGAAATTTCACAAGCCCTAAGAAACCAGAGCACGGCGCTGAACACACAAGTAAGTGACAGCAGTTTTACGCAGCTCAGCAAAACAAAATACTCACGTGAAAAGGTTAACTCAGCAAGGGGAACGTCACAGTCCATGCAGTCATCAATAAAGCAAATACATATACTTTCTGCTTTTATTTCCACTCCAGAGATGAACTGAAAAGGCACAATCCCCTGGCTATCTCGAGCAGAAGAGGTCAGGGAAACTGATTTCACAGGTTCAGCATTCTTAAATAACCAACTCGCTGCCTTTTTTAAGTCACCTTAGATAAAACCAAATGGTCAATCAATCATCACGTACTTTCTCAAGGAAATGTACTTACTTAAACAACATATGGAAGCAAACTAATTCCCTCTCTCAAGAAGTGCAGCAAAACACCAACAGTACCTTGAATGTGTTCTATTTAATAACATGAATATGAAAAGATTGTAAATAATTGGTATTTTCTAAGAATAAGAAATATGTTTTGAAGTTTTCAAACCAAGTGGCAATACAATATAAATCTGTATCTAATACTATCAATGCCTTAAGAAAGGTCAGAAACATGACAGTGCTAAAGAACCACTTGTGTGAAAGCATCTTCTTTTCACGTACTGCATGCAGAAGCATGATTCAAAAAGGGAGAGATGAAAATACGTGCTCTAAAGAGAAAGAGATAGATAATGGCAAGAAATAGGTATATCACAAAAGAAAAAAAAAACAACAAACTAAATAGCCCAAAGCCCCAAACAAAAATACACTCCAACACCCCACATACAACATCCCCAAAAGCAAGAATAATCTTGGGGGGCAGCAAGTTGTACACAGTAGTAGAACACAAAAATTAGAATGCTTAAGATTACGCGCCAACACAGAGCCAAAGTAAAGAAAAGAAGGAAATAATGCTTCTGCATCAGCTACCTTACAGCCTGAAAGTTTTTACTTAATTGCAAGTTAGGCAATGGGAACAATCTGCAAGGCCAGCTCAGAATATTTGAGGTTACCTTGGCAGATCAGAAGAGCTTTACGACAATCTTCCATACTGAATCCCAGCTCCTGGAGGCGAGCCAGCTGTACCTCTGTAATTGAACAGTTAACCAATCACAAATCCTTGACAGTTATCTACTTCTTTTCATTTCTAAAATCAAAACATATCTGCATGAAAAACAGGGGTTTGTTTAAGATCACCACTGTAGAAAAAGCATATAATTCACCACTTCTTTTACAAAAAAAAAAAAAAGAAAAGAAAAAAAAAAAAAGAAAAAAGAAAGAAAAAAAAAGAAAAGCCTGAAAACCAAATCCCCAACTCATCATGTTTACACTCTACAACATATAGGCTATTTATATTCTCCTATGGGAAGCCAATGTACTCCCTGAATTTCAGAATTTTTTTTGTAAACCAAACCTTCATTCAGAACACAATTACCCATTTATTTGGAACTCCCTACATGGCTGTCAAGCGCAGCAGAGCAGAAGAAAGCCTTTTTCACCAGTGTGTAGTTCCTTGCTATTGTCAGGCAGTGGTTCCAACCACACACAATTTTTACTTTACAAAAAAGCAACATCACCAAACCAGAAGATTGCTAAACATGAAGAGGCAACTAGTAATTATAATGGCTTCCATTTCACTATCACTTTAATGAGTTTGAAGAGGTGGCCCTTTCCTCCTTTAGAAGTTTGCTACCTAAGAAGTACTCCATCATGATGATTTACAATGACAAGTGACACTAAATAAAACTTACTATAAAACAACCCACTGTCATACTACAAGCAGAAAAAAAAAAACCAACCCACAATCTACTTTTTTTTTTAAATAGTATCATCAGTAAAATGCTTTTGTCAGGTAATTCGAATCAATGAAGGGTTTTACATCATGAAGATATCAACATCTTTTGTCTTAAGCACATAGTCAAGTTTCACGTTCCAGAAATCTTCTTTAGATCTAAAATCTGGCTTCACTCCAACAGTTAAAAACATACCAAGAACAGGATCCAACACACGTTTGGATATTTCTCTGTTTTCATGTGGCAAGGAGGACGCCTCAGTCACCAGGGCTAAACTGGAAGGACTAGCAGTATTTTCAGCAATCGATACAGTTGGGTCAGGCATAGCTGCACTGGTCTGTTGAGGAATTGACTTCGCAATTGCCAAGAACAGTTGAACATCATTGTAGGACAGTCTTATATCAAGTGCTTGCAACTGAATCTAAATAAAAAAATGAAAAATAAGATTCAGTTACTGTTTTCTACTTATTTTTCCTGTATACTTTGGATATTAACAAAGCTTTTCCCAAAGGAAGACAAGATTTAATATTAAAATCTGATGACTGTTTAAAATACTGTTTTAAAGCTCCAGTAAACTTGTAACCAACTCGTCATTGTTTATTAACAACCAAAAGCATTAAAAGCATGTATCGGGGGCAGGGGTGGGAGCAGTTTTCCTTTGGTATAATGGTAAAAAGAAGTCCCTGAACAGATCTCCCCTCTAACAAACACTAACAATGAGATACAGAAAATAAACCTTTTTCTTTCAGGTATTAGCATCTAATGTGTCTACATTACCAGCCCACTTTTTTCCCCACTACTAATATCTGTAACACATCCCAGAAACCACTCCTCCATTACCACTAAGAGCATTTTCTGCATGCTTGTTTCTTTGCCTTTTCCACTTCAGGAAAAATTTATCTTACTCTTTTTATTTTATTTTTTTTTAATGCATTTGGAAGCATTCTATTGAATCCTTGAGCATAAAAAAAATGTGTGCTAGATCATACTCTCTATTGCCTACAGTTTTATTCGTGCCTTTAACTTTACCTCTAGAATAGGAGGAAAATCCTCACTATTGAAAGCATCCAGCAGTCCTGAACCACTTGGGTAGGAAGCATTCCCAATGAGTTCCATCTGAATTTGTACTGGATCGATAATCGACAGTGCAGTCTCTTGTTCATTTCCTAACCGGCATGAAAAAACCTAAAAATTACAAATGGTTTTAAAAAATTAGGAACTGAAAGAACAGGCCTGGCATAAACCTCAAAATCAAAGACCAGCTGTATCACAAAACATGAACTATAGCCATGAACTAACCGTTCTCTGTAGTCTATTCCATCGTAAGTTTTAAGGCAGCAGAGTCCAAAATCTTTCCAGACAATTTATTCCAGTGGCCAGCTAAAGAGTCTGATGTGTAACCAAATATTCCCTTCACCATTAAGTTTAGCTCCACTACTCCTTCTGTCACAGATATGGAAAACGCTTTATTTGTTGGTCTACAATAACCACTTAGAATTTACCACATCTCTGCGCAGCCTCTTCTTCTGAGCAAGTTTTTAAACTTTCCCAGTATCTCAACGCAACCCTCAATTCTGAGTGCTCTTGTCGCTCTCCTGTCAATTGCTCAGAGCTTCTTCTGCTCTGGTTCCCCAAGATGGGCTGCAGCACTGGCAAAGATGCAAGGATCACTTTGCACACCCAAAACTCCTACTTGCAAAAGACGCCTACTTGCATATTCCAATGGCACCATACTGCTTGTTCACTTTAAGTCGGTTATGATTACAGCTTGCAGGCCTTTGCTGACTATGTCGGCTTCTGTCTACCCAGTCACTCCTCAGCTTTCAATTAATTTACCTGCTTATGGCTGGAAGCCAATTAGTAACTAGCAATATTTTCAGATTATAGTCAAGGGTTTCAATGTCTTAACAGAAACAATATAAAACTATTCTTAAAACTGGTGTAGAATGAGAGCATTTGATGACAAACTACCAAACTTCATTGTGGACTACGCCTATTGTAAATACATTTACAGTAAAGTATCTTTACAAGCTCTGCTAATTTTGTATGTTTTACAAAAGCAAAACTTAGTTCTTCTTACCTCAATGCCAAACAAACTACCAGAGAAAGGACGATCTAACAGCTTGGGCTTGTAAGTGAGAACAGTGGTCCCCTTCAAAATAATTGCATTGGTATCGAAACATGACATGTCTTCAACGACCACAAATTCAGTTCCTTAACAAAACAAAATAACAAATAATAAACAGAGTGCTTGGAAATACCATTAAGGTGGTTTCAGCATTTGTAGCAGGTTTTTGATTGTCCATCCTTTAATGGACATGGTTATCCACTAGCACATAGCTTTTAATCAGAAAAGTTCCTAAAAAAAGCACTAGAAAAGAACACATACCTGTCACATTAACCTTAACTTCCAGTTGTTTTTCTGTACAGACAGGTAGCGATGAACGTTTTGTAACTACTCCACTTTTCACTGCTTTTGGAACTACAGTTGTTTCACTGCTGTAAGTTCTCTGCCGGGAAGAAACATGACTTTCCCGCTTTTTGGTATCTCCAGGAGTATATAAGAAGTCATGAACAAGTAACAACCAGTCAAATATTAGAAATACACGAAGATTGTTCAGAACAACTGTGAAACTGGAGGAATCCTTAGTAGACCTTTTAAGAAGACAGAAGAACACGTATGAATTTTAGATCTTGCATATATTCAAAATTATGCCGAAAAATATCAGTATCAAGCGAGTAAGAACTATATGGAACTTTTTAGGGATACACTTCGTTTACAGAGTGTCTAGCCTTTAAAATGCGTATCTATTTTAAAACAGATTGAAGTTCATCAAGTTGCTGTACCCACAGAAACCCAATGGATCTTAACCACATGAGTTCTAAGCTGTAATGATACAAAAGATGAACTGAAAAACTATGTACCAAGAAATGAACTTATAAAAGCTCCTTTGATATATTCATATTATTGACATTAATTTGCAAAGTCTCAAATTTTAAAATGGATCTTTTTATTATTATTATACATCTGTTCAGTATCAAACCTAACGTACTGCGTGTGAAACTTAGATCTGGCTCCATATCCCTCTAAAAGATTAGACGTACAATGTGTTTCCTCTCACGCCCTGACAGCATTTTGCAGCACAGGAAGCTTCTTTGTCATTCAGAAAAAATGCTAGCCTTACTGAACTTCTAGCATCACGTTTTGAGTATCTGGCTAGAGGGGATAAAAGTGTTTGGCTTCATGATCTGGAATACCAATTATATTTGGTCATGCTAACTGGAAAATAATCTAAGTACTTAAATGCCATGAAACAATTTTATATCCAACACATTCTGAACTATAAAATCTCTGAAGAACTGTAATTCCTTTGTGAGAAGCAGCCTGCCTGCACTGCTTCCAATAGCAAAAGCCTTTCACCCTCCCTGGCTCGCCAGGATATTTCCAAAAGGCACGAGCCAGTGTAACACTATCATTGAGCTCTGCAAAAGCTTACATCTAGTGCCAAGGATGCTCTCACCAGTAAAAACGTAACACATGCTCATGTGGCTAAAATTTAAAAGCACAACAGTTGGGAAGAAAATTCCTGAAACTACCACTCATAAACCAGATTAGGCTACGCTGTGCAAACTAACCCTCAATCCAGGCAGCTACTGCCTCAACAGTCACCATTTGGTTGCTTGGTTTGGGGTTATTTGGTAAATCCCATGGCATCCTTTTTTTATTCAAATCAAAATCTTGGTGTCTTTCTGAACACAAACTCATTATAGTACCATTAAAATCACCACACATTATCCACATCTTTACAACAAATTCCTCTCAGTTGCCTCAAGTTTGTTTGGTTGTTTTTACAAAGGCCTTCAAGGTTTACTACTGGACTAAAAAAGTCCACAGATTTTTTTTTTCTACATTACTGCTGCAACTGCTTCAGAAGGTATCGTACTTGTAAGAGTTAGCAAGCTGAGTTTGGTTAGTGTGCCTGAACAAAAGTGAAAGCAACATCTCTAGTCATCTCATTTCACCCTTTTCTTCTTTAGTTAACATCCTCAACAAAACACCATGCTGATCCAGGTAAATACTGGCATTATACTTCATAGTCCCATTCTCAGTATTAAATTAGAACAAAACAGTCATCCACTGCGATGCCTTTAAGCACTGCAAGGGATCTGGATAAGGAAAAACAAACGGGGCAGGACAGAATACAGAAGAGAATGCAGAGACTTTTTTTTTGAAAGAGGAGCCATTTCTGCATTGATGTGATTCTCCCAGAAAGGCAAGTGTGACACCTACTGGAAAACGGCTTTTACACAACATGTATCAAAAATTCTGTAACATGTGTTTATGCAAACACACAAGTGACAGGCCAGACTTATCTAACTGATTTTAAGAGGCCAGAACTTCATCCAACTCATTACACATTCAAACCTAAATTTTATTGGAATGAGGAGAAAAAATAAATAAATCCAACAACCTGCAGTTAATTAACAACTATCAGGTACCACTGACCACCCCAAAAAGTCTTCATATTTAAATACAATGCCAGCAAGTTTATCTACATTAATAACAGCTGTGTTAAAAGTGAGACAAACCTGATCAAATATGTAATTATTAAAAACAAACAAAACAAATAAATCCCAGAATTTCCAACCTGAAGTGCAATTCAATCTGGATTGCTCCTGGACTGCTAGTATTCTTTGATGACTGAAAGATACAATTGAACACATTCGGCGTGCCTGCAGTAGACTTCTGTCCGGCATAACGTGTGTCAAATGCCATCATGGAATGAGAAACCAAATTTACTGACTTTGTTCCATTTGAAGAGCTCTCAAAAAGCAACTTGGATTTCTTAAAATCAAACCTAGGAGAATAAAACACAACTTATTTTTAAAATATGCATGGTATACTGCTGATGTATTTCTTAAAACAACAATAATCACATCTCATGTCACAGAGACAGAAAGTAGATCTATACTCTATGTAATACTTTCCACTGATACAGAACCTTCTGGATTAAAAAAAAAACCAACAAAAAACACAAACACAACATAGCAGAAATCTGTTTTTTAAGATTACCTCTCAACATCTTCTTAGTTAGAATACCATTTGTCTTGGGCAAGTCAACTGATTACCGAACTGTGATTTCAAGGACAACTTGAAAGACACAGACAGTATTCTTTTGAACAGTATCTTTCGGATCAACTGACACTCTCAATTCAGACTCTAATTAAGAAATTCTACTTCATTACATTATTAAATCATATTTTCATGTATTATGTAACTCCTGTCCTACAACCGCTCAGACGAGCGGAGTATTTAGGATAAGATATTCACTAACAAAAGAAAATTCATACCTGGCTAAAGAGCTACACCCATCTTTTCCTTTTGGATCCATCAGTTCCAGACTCACATTAACCATGTCAATGAGGAACAACATAGAAGTATACACTTCTCCACTCAAAACTGTCTGAAAGTAGAAAACACCAACATTCTTTTTAAACGCATCCGTTTAACTTTCATTCCTGAACTAAATATTGTTATTTTAGACAAATGCAAACAGTTGTCGTGTCTTTCTCTTTCAAAGAGTTTCATTAACTGTTGCTGGGGAAACGTTACATTTCACAGTACGTAGCCTTCAACTTGAAAAATGTCTATTAATCCATTTTCAAACCACTGTTCTATAGCTTCTTTGTTCTTAAACAAAATGTTGCTGTCATCATCCCCCCCCCCCCCCCCCCCCCCCAAGAAAAACAAACAGCCAACAATTCTTTCGAAGTGTTTCAGGTACCTTCTATTATTAAATCAGATTTGTCGTTTCTAAAACTTTTTTTTTAAGATGTTTTAAGTGAAAAGCTTGACATGAAGAGCATACTTGTATTAGCAGAACTTTACCCAGTCTTCCCTCTCTTAAAGAGAATCCTAGCTGCTTCCTAGCAACTTTTCCCCCTGCTGTGTTCACATATTTGCTTATTAAGCAAAGATTACAGCCATGCGACACAGACAATGCTTAGAAGACCCACAAGATCAAGAGGAAACAGGTTGTTCAACAACTTCCCTTCCCAGTGGTAAGGGTAAGTATTGATTATTTCCAGGTGCTGCCCACACTCTTCCTGAAAAGGTACTATTTGACAACAGCCAAACAGGCAATATTTGCTCAACAAACAAAAAGGCCTAAGCTCTGCTGTAAAGCTTTTATTACTGAACTTGTTCTTGCAGATTTATAGGACAAAATGAGGGCTTTTAATATGTAATACACATTCCACAATCTCGTAAGTCTTTAGGTATGTCATAGACACCATGCAAAAGGAATCATCACCTCAAACATGATTACAGGATAACCTTCAAGTTGCTCCAAAAAGCTCCATTCAGATGGAAAAATCTTAAGCTTGTTAATGTCCTAGTAATATACTGCAACAGCAGCTCAGCTTAAATACTTTGGGGGGAGCGGGGGGTGGGAAAGTACAGTTCTCATAGATCTGTTAACTTTTTTCCCCACCAATATATTTTGGCAGACCTAAAATGGACTAACAATTAGGCTGTTTTGTCACACCGTCTCCTCTAAAGACTAGAATCTCAGAAACACGAAGCAATCACAAGAGCAAGCCACACCTGGAAGGGCAACTGTATTGCCGAGAATAATAAACCAGAGTTCACAGGTGTGACAAAAAGGTTCCTTTGCTGTTCATCTATGTGATTTTTAAATTTTTTTTTTTAAATTCATCATTCCAATTGGTAAACTACAAGAAAATAACAAAAATTTAGCCCAATCAGCAAACGTCCAGACATTTCAAGATAGAATTTAACTGCATATAGCTCCTCTTACATGAATTCTTGGATCCTGTAAATCGTAAGGCCGCATGAACTCTTCTATAGGCTCCCCAAGGTTGTTCTCCAGCAGTCCACGTATCAGCTTATACTTGCTCAAATCCAGAGTGCAATGGACTGATGACAGATTGCCATGTATTGATATGTCTGCAACTGCATGACTTAGCTCTCTACAACAAAGAAAGAAACCTCAGTATTTCAAGGTGCTACAAAAGAGCAGGCAATACTTCTAAGATACAATGAACGGCATCTAAAACACTGGGTTTAGGATGACAGCAAAAAGCAATCCTATTTAAACTCACTTGTCTAAGTTTCTCTCTACTTGTAACTTCAGTCTGAAAGGTTCTGTTAATAGGCTTCCTCCTGTCTGCCTCACGAAGTAGGATGGAAAGCTCAAGTCCATGCTAGTATCTTCCATGGCCTTTGAATACTCTCTCTGGTATCTTTCCGCAGCAAATATGTCCATGTCCTGCAGATCAACCACAATGCAGTCTAAGAGGCAGATGTGATCCTCTGCAAGTGCACAGGAGATAACACATGAAGAAAAATACAATCTGTATAATGCAACTTTAAAAATAATTTTTCTCCTGGAAGTTATTCTGATACAATTTTTTTTTTTATTATTCACACTCATCAATATCATAACTTCCAGACACCAAACTCATTCACAGGTAAATTTAAACTTTTATTTACGAGTCCAACTACAGTCCCCATACATCTGCAATATGCATCTCAAAACATGGCCAGACTGCAGCATTGCTCTTCCAGAACTGAACTACAATTCCCTGATCCTTCAAGCTGCAAAAAGCAACCCTGAAACTAGGAAGCCATTTCTTTTACATCTACAATCTTTAGACTCAGCAAGCCTTACTTTTTCCAGTTTCACAGAAGATATAAGCAAAACTGCACTGTATTATTTTACAAGGAAAAAGAAGAGCTCTCTCTATATGGTGTTTCTACTGTTTACCACATACCTGGGCTGTCAGGGTTTGGTACAACAGGTAGCTTTAGTTGTTGCCCTTGTTGCTTACTCAATGTACTCAGCACGGGCTCGTTCTTCAGCCTAGAAACGTTTGTCCCTGATGATTTTTTCATGAACAATCCTTCCATCACTGCTTTTGATTCATCAGTACTTGTTTTCTTCATGCTATGTTTTGGGGTTCCCAAAGGAGATGAAAATTGAACTGAATCCTGCTAATTAAAGTAATTTTGTAATTAATAATAGATTTTTAATTTAAGTTCTAAGGAACCAATACACCAAGGTTCAATCTGCAACAAATTCCTGTCAGAAAACAAAATATTTTATTTGAATGCCAGGATCTTTTACTGTTGAAAGATGGTCAAACTTTTTTCCTATAAACTTAACAGAAAATTAAAACCTTTTCTTTTGAAAAAAGTTTAATTCAGCAACATTTTCGAAAAAGCTGTGAAATCTTTTCAGCAGGAAATTAATTCAAAACCAGTGGTTTTTGCACAAAACCAAAAAAAAATCCCGTAAATGAAATTAATACAAAATAGAGGGGTAATACTGTCAAGATATCAAGCATTTCTGTAGAATAAAGACTGATAAATATTTAAATTTGTTTTTCAGAACACCTTCAGATGATGAAAACAACATATGCCATTATTTCTGCAAGATTATGTCAGTAACTTAATATTTTATTAGAATATGGGAACAAACACTTCTATACATGAAATTATTTTATGTGTTTTAAATACTTCAGTTGTCATACCGAAATGTGTCCAAAACTTTTTGTGCAGTAGCCAAGTTTAAGACAGAAAAAAATCCCTACCCTTACTGCTGAAGTCCCCACAGGTGAAAAGAGAAAAAGTTTATTTACATTGATATATATTTTAGACCTTTCCCCACCACCACATATCCAGGGGAAATCTTATGAGCTTATCCAGCATCAAAAACCTGTGAAGGGTACAGTTCACTAGTAAAATAGTCACATCAACATTAGGAATTTATTCTCCCAAAACCATGGTGGAATGGTTTACACAATACCTTTATATTCTGAGGCCAATTTCAGGGTTCATTTAGTCTGTATTAACCCCATGTTTCAATTCTACTCAGCTTCACACACCCTAGCAGGTAACAATCACCAGGGGTGAGAACTAGATGATCTTCAAGTAGCCCCTTCAAACCTAAAGGATTCTATGATCTGTCTTTAGTGATCCACTCGCCCCTTACTCTGGGGTTGCTCACCTGACCCATGACTGCCATATCGCTACTGTCATTTCCCAACTTCTTTCTGTATCCAGCTTCTGATGTCACCATAAAATCCTCATCCATAAACCTTCCTTTCTGATTTTAATCATTAATCTTACTTGCCTTACATAGCTTTAAAGTATTATTCATTGGGAAAATTCACTTCAACCATGATTAAGGATATAAAATTAAACATCTGAAGACATTAACGTGTAAATTTAAACTGTAAAGACAACACTGAAAAATACATGCATAGAAAAATCATCACACCATCTACAAATCTATGAATTTATGCAATAAATCCAAATAGCTCCTAGACATGCATAAAGAGCACACCACAACAAATTTAAATCCAATTCTTACAGAATTCAGCAAAGTCTTTAGAACAGAAACATCATTTTTAACGTATAAAGTAACTTTTAAAGCACTGAATTCCACAAGAAAACTTCATTTAAAAAAAAAAAAATTAGGAGCACCTGAACACTACTATAAAGATGTGAAATACCTCAAATAAAACTGGATCCTTGTATGTATTGCCTTGTAAAATCCGATCCTCAAAAATAAGCATAGAACAAAGAAAAAAATGAAAAAAAAACCCAACCCAAACTCAAAACCCACCTGATTGCATGTCAAACCCTTAAATTTCTATAGTGCTACGTAACACACCATGTTTAAGTAGAAATAAAATTACTATGCACACATCCTTTCTTTTAACTTCTAACATTAATTTAGGCATCTACCACTTACAAACCTTTAAGTATGTCAGCACACTAGACTACAGAAGACAATTCAATACTATGGTCCCGTATGTCCTTACAGTAAGGACACCGGTATGTATACATCAGATGGAGGTACCAGACACGCCATCAAACTGCTGCAGCGATTTAGCCCACCTGATTTCTGCCCCACTTTAAACTGGGACTAGAGGGTTCCCAGAAGGGCTACCCGTTCTGTTGCATAGGTGAGACAGAGACAGCCATCCAAGATGGATCTTCCTCACCCCAAATTTTCTGGCTGCATCTCTCAACAGCAACACCAACTATTACCTGTCCTGCGCCTAGCCTTAGGTTCAAGCATTCACTAGAAACCTTTCATTATGTTTCACCTAATGAAAGCAACTACATACACTCAGTTTCATTAAGAGCATGAAAAAATATGTAAGTTAAAACCAATTCTGTTCTCCAGCGTGTTCCAGCACGTCTTAGCCAACACAGATCTCTACCTTCTGGTACTTACACTGCTGAAGCATTGTTGGGTCAAGAGCTGCAGGAGCTACCGAACAGAGCTGGCTGAAAGCCCGTTACGCTCCCACATTCAGATGCACACCCAGCTGGGACCTGCTGCCTACCAAGGCCAGTTCTAGCAAGTTCCACAGAACAGTCTGCCCTCTGCCCAGAAGGTCTCAGAAAGCAAGCCCAGGTGCAGGCACAGAAGGGAGCAGCTGGGCACAATCAGCAGCAGGCCAGAACCTGATTACCCAGCACAACAGCACGGACTGTTTCACTACTAGTAGTACAAAGTGTATATATAAAGTAAAATGTAAGAATCATTTACTATTTTGGTATCTAAATAAAATGCACAAGAACTAGAAAAAACACAATTTGCTAAATGAAGAAGTAATGTTCTTACCTTGTTCTTTAATGAAAAGGTACCCGGCATACCCGCGAACAGAAATCTGTTCTTGACTTTCAGTTTTCCAAGATTAGCTACAATAAGACTGTTAGACTTTGAGCTTTCAGGTATGAGCAGAACAGGAGCACCAGCCTCAATATCAAGAAGAACACGGGAAGCTCGCTGTGCTTTATCTCTTACCTGGGAAAAGCAAAAATTCATTTAAAAAAACAATTCAAAAATACAGGAAGCAGAAGATTATTTCACGCTGATTAGTACTACATTCAGGAACACTACTCCTTGATTTACGAAATTAAGATGTGATAAAATTTTATACCAAAAAAACCAAACCAAACCTCAAACTCCTGTTTTAGGCAGAGAACAAAAGCTAGTTAAAAAAAGGATTATGATGCAAACAGCACACACCTGTGCAACAGGTGTGGCAATAAGGAGTAGAAGCATACTGTCACCACTGAACTAAGAGGCATAACAGACCCTACTCAGCTCACAAAGATTACTTAAGAAAAATTACTTAGAAAAGGAAAAAATCTGTCATTTAGAACAATGCTTCAAAATCACATTCAAACTTCCTAACTGATGTACAGTGAAGCATCTCAATATATGCAAGCATTAACTGTCTTTCTTCCAATTATGAGACACAACTTCTTAAACAAGACTATTACTATTAACTATATTAATCATTCCCACATTAGGTTTTGGACAAAATAGGCCATGACTGTCATGATTATTTATATACTGTATCGTGCAGAACTCCAGCAACTGATTTTCTCAGTCTACCAAATCAAGGACATACACCTCAGTAGAACAGAAGGACTCCTCGCCTGGATCTCCTTATTCAGGCATTATAACTACCTGGTAACAGCAGAGAAAAAGGCAAGATAAGATCTTGAGCCCTTTTTGTCCAGGACCACAACATTAAGAGAACACCTGTATCGGTGCATACTGCAGGATCCAGGTGCCAAAATTTTATGTAACTTGCAAATTTGGTATTCTACACTTTCAAATAGCAGGATGGTTCCAAATAAGGATTTTTAACTACAAGATAAATATGAGCAATCTTCACTAAGATCAGAACTCTAAAATCTCCCATCTTTTCAACTCACTGAGTTGATGCATTAACATAAATTTTATACTGCATTTCAACTTCCAAAAATAGGCTAGGGAAGAACAGAAAAAACCCAGACATACTGTCTGTCCTTCAATTGCTGCTCTCTGCCGCCCCAAGACGTCCTGAAGTTGAGTAAAATGCTGGATGAAAGATACCACCTCTGCCTGGAAACGCTGAGTATGCACATACTGAACAGATGCCATCCGTAGGGTGACACGCATATCACACTCCCTCTGCAGCAATGGATCTGGCCTCCCGTATCTATGATAAAGGTTGAAAGTAAAATTCAGCTCTCTTTGCTACATTTTACAAATAGTGCTATTCATTTTTTTTCATTTAATACAGAGGATTTCACTGATGTTCACAGTATATAATTATAAGTATTTCAATTATAGATATGAAAAACTGGTTTTATACTAAGTATTTCTGAATTACGTATATTTAAGTGCTACTGAGTTTTAATCAAGCAAACAGTAAAATTCTCCATTTGGAAGGTACCTCTGATCTCTCCATCTAACAGCTACACCTGTGGTGATGTACATCTGAACAGTGGCTTGGTAAGTACTCGACTGCATGATAATATGTAGATTAAACTCTGAATCAGCGTGCTGTTACATTTGAAATTAATTCCGTAACATTACTTTGACAATTTCTAACCCAATTGATTCTACTGGGTGGAGGACGGGGTGGAAAACCATGAAATATCACAGGGTAAGAACTGTTGCTTTACACAAAGCAGAACTTCAAGAGTACACAATGACAAAAGTAAACCCTTAATTCCAAAACCAAGGAGTAACGGTGAATCCATTTCACCAGTTGAAAACTTCTTCCAACTTTTAAAAAACCACTACTATTTTATCTCAGAACAAACCATCACCTAAATACTTTCAAGAACTACTTTAGAGGAAAATAAAAAACTACTCTTCCTGATAAGCCATGTACATTGCAGGACAAAGAAGTAAAAAATCATAGTCATAAGTTTATGACTGAAAATGTTCAAAGTCTCATTTAAGTCACAAGCATCCAAAGCATAATCATGCAGACCTGACAGTTGTGAGTTTGGGGTTTTGGGGTTTGGTTGGTTTTTTTTTTGTTTGTTTGTTTTCTTTGAGGGGAGTGGGGAGAGTTAATGGTGCTAGTATAGAGTAATAAGAAGGTAAAATTCATACTTATAGACTTGGAAAATGAGTGCTTCTTCACCACTTGTAGTGAAACGTTCTCTGTAAAATTCTCCATGAGCTGTAAGATCACTTAAGGACAGACTTCCAATACTTCCCTGCAGGGCTAAATCTCCCTCTGCAAAACAAAAGACGACAATTAGGATCCCTAAACAAAGGTAAGTTACTAAAATCCTGAAGTTTCTACTAGTGGGATAAACTTGTTACAAGTAATTCAACACGTCACACTCAATTAAACATTAAACCTCAGGCTGAAAGAAAACCACATCTTCCTGCTACAGAGATTGTAATAACCCAAACATAACTACGGTTTACACACATCATGTGATCACACCAATGTGATTTGTGAAAACTTAAATACAACTCTTTTTTATTTCTCTAAAAGAGCAATATACACTATCGTTCTGTTCTGTGAAGTATTAAAAACCTAGTAAATCTCAGCTAAAGCGATGAAGGGTTTGACAACTGGGAGGGATGCAAGGATTTATACTCAAGTCTGAAAAAACAGATGACGAAGCAGTGGGAAGAGAACGTGCACCTGGCCCAGGAAACAAACACACAAAACCTGCAATGAGCACCAAAATAAAAACATTTCAAAGCACAAAGGGCACACCTCCTTTTACTTTACACTGCATACAACCTCAGCCTGCCAATCTACTCACCAATCACTTCCAAGTGAGCTGCAAGTTTTGACACGCTGGCCTTAGCAAGCTCACTAGTTGTCTTATTCAGGACTAATGATAAAGAATGGACCTGGTCAAACAAAATGGAACAGATTGGTATTAAACAATATGACTTCACAGCCAGAACATCTTAAGTTTTTTTCAAGACATTTGCAGTGTAACATAAATGGCTAACAAGAATTATCTGATTGGGAGACAGCAACCTCCACAGATTGTGGAAGAAAGCAACCTTTTAAAGTCTTTGTTTGCACATTAATGGGTCTTCCAAGCAACTTAGAATGATCAAATGATCAGGTCACACAAAAATCCAAGCACTGTTACCTTCGCCCCTCTCTCTTTTCAAGACTTGTTATTTTTAAGTTAGACTGCAGAACCTCTGGGCAAAAACTATACATACTTTTTTATATATAAATACACACAAAGATTTTTTTTTAAATACATGTTTCTATATTTATGTTTACATATTTAGAAGAGCATATACTTTAAAAAAAGAAAATTAATTCCCTAGTATCCAGAACAGCACAGTGCCAATTTCAGCATGTCAGGTCTTTCATATTAAAGCAACCTTATCATTTAAGAGATCACAGACATTTAGTCTGTGTCCTGTGTTATACCAGGAAAGTAAATCACTGTCCATAAGACGTACACTTTCCTCAGACTCTCAGGCATACTGGATGGGGCTGGGAAGGTGTGTCAAACTCTACCCGTGACAGCTCCCTGGGATGAACACAGAGCATTCTACCTCAGCGTCCCTTGAAGTGGCACATGTGTCTAAGGAGGGTCCCAGAGCGAGGGAGCCAAGTGCTCTGCAAGCGTTTTGCTTTTCTGTGACTTCTGTACTTTTTAAAAAAAAATCTACTGTTTCTGAATCTATGCACATTCTCCCCTAGAATATAAAACATCTGATTTAAATGTCACCTTAAGTTTCTATAAACCAGACATTTTATGAGAGACAATCCAGTTACTATTTTGCATCTCAAGTATACCTTCAGATCCAGCTTAGTGTTTACAGGCTCTTGCGCTTGAGAAACCGACAAGGTATTTATTTCTGATTTGATTGTCTGCTGAGTATCTTCAGGTTGCAGCTTCATAGCATGGTTATCAGCAGTGGATCCAATCCCAAAGAAATCCAGTATCACTACCCAAGTTTGCAAAGTTATTAAGACATCTAGACAATTAAAATCAACATCTACACTACGGTTAATTTTGTTATAGTGAGAAGAAAATTCAGGATGCTTCCTATCCACTAGAAATATATTGATATGAACTAATGAATCATCAAAGTTACTTTTTCCACAGGGCAACTTGGATCTGTCTGCTGTTGGAGAAGGAGGTGGAGTCAGAGGATACTCAGAGTCAGCATCATCTTTTTGCTTCTTACGAGAGGCACAAACTGGTCTTTGGTATAGCTGAAAGACATTCGTTGCTTCTTCCATATGGGAAGGTAGGGAACGTGGCATATCTGGATATTCTATATTGGATACCGAGGGACAAGACTGTGAAAGGTACTCCTTATGTGCTAAACTGGAAGGCTTGGGTGCTCCATGGGACACCATGAGATTCTTATACATTGAGTCTGGGTTTTTTTCCAGAAGATCTTCCATTAGCAGAGAACGCAAGGCAATCTGAATAGACAAAGTCTGAGGATGATCTTTAGCAAACTCAACATCAAAATCCTGAAACTTGAGGCTGACAAGGCCCTGTGCACCAAGTGTAAGATCACCACTTAACTGAACCTGGAGCTCTGAGATGTGAAAGTTTGCTTGAATCTGAGTAAAAGATTTTGCAGATCTGCTGATAGCCAGTGACTTGTTTGGAGCAGAATTAAAACTAGAATGGCTGAACAAGCCATTTTCCTTCCGTTCACTTGACAATTCTGTGCCTGTACTATGAAGTGATGCTGAAGGAGAACTATGGCAAGTTGAAGATACAGAAGTGGCTGGAAATTTGTTCAAGTCTTCACTGTAAATTAAATTATCCAGAGTCTGAAGGACTTGTTCATACACATGTTTTGCTAACACCACCTACCATGTAGAAAAAAGAAACAATCATCATGTTAGATATCTCTATATTAATAAAATCAGTACGTATTTTAAAACTCGCAAGTGGAAAGACTCTGGAACTTCAAAACAGACACATTTTAAGTTTGTCCACAAGTAAAAAATAAACCAGAACAAGGTTTACTGCAAAGCTGAAGCAGAATAATCCTTTGTACTAGCTCTGCAAGGTGACACAATCTGGAAACATACAGCACAGGACCCTAGAATAGGATACCTTGTATCCCTAGGCAAAAAGCACCCACCCAGAGTTAGTTAAAAATAATTCACCATAGAAACTAGCCTTAATTTACCATCCTGAGAGTAAACAGTAATATATGGAAAAAACATTCTACTTGGCCATCATTGCTTGTCTCCATAGAAATTTGCTTCCTCTACTTAAAATCTCTGCTCCTGCAGAGATTTTTTTTCAAGATAATGGCACTTTAATTCTTAGCTTCTACTAGAACTGCAAACAAATGTATTTGAACGGTGGCACCTGGACAGTGACACATTTATTTTTCTTTCTGTTGATAGTTGTTCAGGGTAAGTGAAAGTTAGACTAAACCATAAAAATGTCTAAAATGCCCCAAACCAAGATTAAATGTTGGTCATTGTTATTATGACTTAAGATTGTCTCTTCTAATCACATGTATACAGATCTGGTTTCTAAACTACCAACATGTTAAACTTGAAGATTCTTGCCTGAAAAATACTGATCTTCCACGCAGGGAAACACTTTTATATTGACAGTGGAAATACTACATTACTATACCTGAAGAGGGTTCACAAATTTCCCTTCAATCTTCATAACGCTTGATATTCCAAAGTCTTCATTACTCAGGGGAAAAGTTAAATCCAACTCTCTCTCTAGTGGTATCTTTTCCAATTTAAACTGGATGGTGGTGTTATTCAGAATGTGGAAAGCTGTTAAGAGAAAATTAAATTAAAACAACATTATAAAAGTGAACTGATTATCCTATAAAGACTGCACAGCATAGATAACACAGTATCTATTCAACTTGCTCAGACTCTCTTAGCAATGCCGAAGTAAGTATATAAGACTATGTTTTGTTAAATTTCTGCATGAAAGGCACTTTTCAGCTTTTGCTTAGGAGACTAAAAATGAATATAAATAACATTAACTTGTCCAATGTAATTCAAATTGAGCAGTACATTTCAGAAGGATGGGTGACACAGAGTACACAATCAGACCTATGGTTAATATACATTTTTAGTACCATTTACTACTTATAATAAAATAATTTGAGTCCTCTGACATACCATGGCCTTTATGTAACGATTCAAAGAAGTCATGACGAGTAAAATGGGATTCTTCCTGGCTATTAATACTGGCAGGACCTGAAGAAGAATGCCCACGAGATATTTCAGTTGCAGGCTCCTTCTTGCTTGTAAATTGACTGCTATTTAAAGAATACATTTTAATATCTTTAATTTCAACTTGCAGTCTATCACTTGTAGATTCATCTTCTCCTGGTACAAAATTCTGAATAGATATTTGTCCTAGATGACCTACAAGCAGTTCAGAGCTACCAGGCTTTCGAGGTATTGAGACAATTGGCGATTCAATGTTTACATTTAATATAAGCTTAATGGTATCAGTTTTGAGAGGTTGTGATCCATAGGCACAGCCTTCATTATCTTCTAAATTGGCAACATCTCTTGATCGCGGTGTTGTATCAAACAAGGAAACCATTTCACTGTATTCAGCAGTTTTAGTTGCCAAGACTGTAGTAACTTTTGAAGCTGCACTTTTCAGCATGCTGCGGAAATTCTCTTCCAATTCATCCATTGACAAAGTTAGTTCTTTCAAAAATTTAGGAGAGTGGTTGTAGTGTAAGGAGGCCATTTTGAGGTTGAGAGAACATTCCTCTTTTGACTTTTCTGTTAAAGTGAAACTCAAAGCATCTGGAAGGCTATTTTCGTCATCAAGCCTAAAGAACAAAGATTCAAAATAGCCTACATCACCAATGAGATTTTCATACCTTACTGTATTCCCTATGCTGACAACATACTGGTTCTTAACACTATCTTGTGTGAGGTCCGTAAGGTGAAGGCATCCGAGAGAGCCATTTACATCAAATTTACTGCACATGGAGACATTGACTTTGGTGCCACCAACGCTGGCTGTTGCAATTTTTCTGCCATATTTTTCTCCATTTGTCATGCCAACTGTCCTGAGAAGGAGTATATTTAACCAGTGAATATCAACTGCTACCTCTGTATTCTGTACGTAAGTAGACTGGAAGGTTTCCTGTTCCCTCCAGTCTCTTTCCAAGTCAGTTATTAAAGGCTGAGGACTAGACTCTTCTTTCTCCTTTGGGAAGGATTTCTGGAGAAACCCAATCAGTTCAACAATAGTCTCTGGATTAAGGATGATATCCAGGTTGTTCACCTGTACAGAGATCACCTGCAGACTACTATCCAAATTCATTGACGGGCATTCTGCACTCACAAACTGATACTCTAATTTTATCAGGGATTCTTGATCTTTCCCATTGTTACCAGATGAGGTGTTTGAGGCTGTAGTGCATCTCTCTGCCAAACTAGCTGCATCAATGGGGCGTGCATCATACGGTCCATAAACTGGGGACTGAGCCCTGCTGTCTCGAAGACTTCCTGTTGGCACGTCAAAACTCAGATTCTTATGAGAAGCCATCAAAAGATCAAAATCTGTTCCGTATGTTTGCATAGTATCAACCAGCAACAGGCCATGAACAGTCAAGGACACTTCTGCATCATACGGCCTTTTCACAAAATGGGCATTGGTGCCAAAAACCTTGAGCACAGAGATGTATCGCCCATTACTTTCAACACCCAACTGCATACAGTTTACTTTGAATTCAGCCAAAAGCAGCTGAGATTCAACAAGAACTTCCCTGGTATGTTGCTCTAGCATTACAACACTCTGTGTTAGATTCATCACAGAATCATGCAAACTGCCAAGCTGGTCTACCTCTGCAAAAATCTTGTCCTTCCCCAAATGCAGGGCATCAGAAGACTTGGTTTCAGATGTACTCAGCTGTGTGCAACAGTTCTTCAGAGCTGAGATTTTGTCTTCGTTGATATGAATTTTCAAGTCTGGCAGACTGCCAGACAAGACCGCTCCTGGGTATTTTGGGTCAGACGTGTATATCAGTCTGCGCTCCAACTGCAGGTGAACGTTGAATTTTTCTACCACATGAGTTGGACCCACATCACTATCCTGAACATGTTTCCAGTTGTCTTTCACTCGGCCCACCATGATCTGAAGGTCCATAAATGAAAGTGTGTATCTCTCATACATTTTTTTACTCATTAAGTGTGCTTGTAGCTGCTCTTCACTTATTTCTACTCCGGTTAATTCAGACATTTTTAGGCCGCTATTAGTGTTAGTTTCTGGTGGTGGAGTATTCGGAGGAGTTGCGAGGGGTGTTTTATATTCCTCATCACTCAATTCATTGACTTCTGAAGAAAAAGTATCTGCACTCCTTTTAGATTCTTCTGTGGATTAAAAAAATAACTGTAAACAAACAAATACAAAGTATTCGCCTCCCTCCTTGGATGTTTCCCATCATTACCTGATCACCCTCTCTGAAGTTGCAGGTTTTTCTTAAACACAAAGCATATCCAGTTCTGTCCTTTTCTCCTTCCACTGACACTTTTTTTCTCTCAACCGGCAATCTACTACACTTCTTTTACACACATGCAGATGTCAGTGACAATGTATTATAGTATCAATAGACACTGTTGTCTCATTTTTCAACCCACTTAATATTACTACAAGATTTACTTTTAATCAAGTTGTTAAAAAAAAAAAGCATTACTCTGCCTTCGCAATTCCTTCAATCCTCAAAACCAAATGAAAGGTAATAGCTACTCAGCTACAATATATTTATGATCAGAAGTTTTTACCCAATTAACTTAATTGCCTAATACTAACTTTCATTTTATTATTGTAAAAAAATTATTTTTTCTACCTTACAAAGCTGGAACACCCTCCAAAACTTTCCCATACCTCTTTACCTTTTTCTTTTTTTAAAGCCCAAGCTACTTTAAACAGGCCAATGCCTCAGTTTCACAGGGAAATACATATCAATCTTGTATAAACAATTTGTGCTCTTTTTCTAGTTTACTGTTAAGACAGAATTTACTAAAAAAGAAGCTATTAAAACTTTACAGAGATGAGATGGTGCTAGAAGAGATTAAATTATTCCAAGACAGTATTTTAAAACTGTATCTCCATCTTAATTAAAAATATGTTTATAACAGCAGAATTGTTATGTGAAACTCTATGCATGTATAGGGGCAATAACCTTAAGACATCGCTACTTTCTACACAGAAAAAGCAATTTCAGGGAAAAGGTGGAGACAAGCAAAGCTGCAGCAATACTAGATCATACCTTGAGAATTGGTAAGTAATATTCTTCCCAGATCTACAACAACTAAGACGGGATCCACAAATTTGAAATCATCAGGAAAGATCACCTGAGGGGCAGAAATATCAAGGCACACAGTCCAGCTTTTGCTGTTTTCCTGGAAGTTAAGAAGATGTAAAAGCCCATAAGAAATAGTTTCCCCTCACATACAAAAAAAAGCCATGTCAAACAAATCAGTCTAGACAGCCACTTTTTTTCACCTGAAGAGCTAACTTTCACAAACTTCAGCCATACCAGTCTGATGGCTTGTTACACCACAGACTCCCATTACTATCACTGAAGAGACATTCTCAGTAGGGGAACACCCCCTGCTAAGGCAGATGCAATGAACCCTCTGCAGAGGGACTCCCCATCTCTAAACTGAGGAGAGCGAACCTACCTGCAGAGCTAAGAGAAGGCATCTACCTTTTACGTGACACTGGATCAGCAAGATCCTTGTCAAGGCTATCCACAAATACAACAGGCACTAGACTGCTTTATCAAACATCAAACTTACTTTTTTCAGAACAATGAACTTTTTCATTTTAATGAAAAGAATATAAACCGTCTTGCATCAATATAGCTAACTATAGCTAACTCCAAAGCTAGGGATTACGATACTGATACCTACACTAATACTACTTGAAGACTAAAGAATGAGCAAAAAACAAAGGTAGAACAATGTTTTAATTTAGAAAATAAGCTTTAAATAAGTTCCACACAAATTTAGTAAGTTTGACATAACACAGCTCCAACGCACACTGAAGCCAACAAGTTGACACAAAGTCATCTCAGTAATGGGGTCAAGAACAGAAAAATACTATTCTGCCATCAATCACAGCAGGTCTGCACCACAAAAATGGAACTCTGACAGCAAAAGGAATACTACAATACCACATGTAAAACTCCTCACTTTCTTAAAAAGAACACTACATAAATGAACCAAAAACCCCACCATTCTTTAGAGCTTCAAGTCGTAAAACATATGGCTAGAAAGCCTACATAAATATTTTGAGGGCAAAAACTTACAATGAAGTCTCCTACTAGCAAACGATCAATAGTTTGCCTGATTTCAGCTTTCGTCTGCATTTTCAGCTTGTTGTACTGTCTTCTGGCAGCTTCAGCCACTCTTGCCTCTAACTCGGATTGATATCCGAAACCTGCACAAGAGATAGAAAACTGACTAGATATAATTTTGTTCATCTGTTAGGGGGGAGAAAGAGAAAAAAGAGAGAATCTATTTTAAATTTTAGCAGTAAAATATAGACCTGATAACACAGCAATTGAAAGCCATTGGCTGTACCTATACACCAGACTGCTTAACAGAAAAAACGAAGCATCTAAGCACAAAACAAACCACTTCCCAAATCTTTTTCTGGTTGTGACAGACCTTCAGCCTCAGTCACTAAATCTGAGGGAGACAGAAAGGGTGGTAAGTAAGGCAAGGGAGGAAATTCTGACTAAATGCTAGAAGTTTGTGGCATGTGTAGGCAGTCTTTTCTTGTTTGGTTGGTTTGTTTTAAACTTTACCTCTAACATTTATGGAATATTCTGATCTTCTAAGAAAAGGTTAAGTATCAGCCACACCTTTAGGCTAGGTAACTTAAGTCTTTTGGTATTTGCCAAAACCAACAGAAAAAGAATTGGTACTTTAAGAACATTTTAATGTTCCTTATTCTCACCTCTTATCCCCTCAGAAACTGACCTTCAACAACTAAAACTGCAAAGGCAGTCACTACAATTTTAACAGGTTCACGTACTAGACTCCTAAGTCTTGCTGTCCTTAGAAGCTTAAGGAGCCAGTATGTTCAAGATCTAAAAATCAAGGTACCCCAACCAGCTGTAACAAAGGTCAGACTTAATTTAACCAACACAAGAGATACAACAGGAATCAGAACACAATTTCCATGTACTGTTACTACAGAAAATACTCTGCTTTTCACTGTCCTCTCCAAAAACCTGTTCTCCACTAATTTCCACAAGAGATTACAGAAACAGCCCTCTATATGCATTTTAATTTCAGCAGCATGGACATCCACTGTGCAGCAACTTGCAATTTTTAAGTAAAAGTTTCAGGAGTCTGCCCAAGCAAAATCGCCGATTCAATTAACAGAAAAAACCAAATAATAAACAACAACCTCCCCACCAAGAGAATGAGCAGAGTACTGCTTAATTTGAATTTAAAGTGGAGATGCTTTGATTAGTGCTTTATATTTCTAAGAATGAAAATAAATAAAAATCAAAGATAAGGAAAGATATAATATTACTAAAACCCACACCCCACCGAAAAAAACACATGAAAAGTTAACCTGAGGTATGAACCCTTCCCTTGTAGAAGAAGTCAGCTACTTTCTTAATGGCTTGTGGATTGTAAATAATATTTAGAGGTCTGGTACTGACTTCCAGGCGCCTTTCAAAATTGCTGTGAATTGGATTTCTTTCATAAAGCATCTCAAACACTGGGGCATCAGGATCTGCAACTGAGTTTAAAAAAATGAGTTACATAAAGCAGTTGTAAAAAAACCCAAAACAAATGAACAAAAGCAAAAAAAAAAAACCCCAAAGAATTTAATAACTAATTTTTCATTGGTACTACTAGAAAAGCAGTACCTGTCCGAATATTCTTCGGTGACAGAGAAGCAAGTAATATGATCAGCTTCTACAATCAACAGAATTCAACATGTCTGTATATACAAAAACATTTTCAGAACTGGGGCCCTAATGCTGAACTCCTAACAATTTTTTTCTTTTTTTTAAACAAAGACAAAGAGGAAATGCAACTCCCCTTCTCCTGAAACTCTTTTTTTCTTACTTACTTTCTTTAAAGTCAACTTGAACGCACCCTTGTATCTGAAGAAAAGCTTCTATGGTTTTACCTTCGCTGTTTTCAATGGGCATTTGCATGAATTCAAACTCTAGGCAGACAGATTTGAAATTTCTGATTTGTAGCAATTATCTTATATGCTGGTGATCATTAAACATAAAATGAAATTTTTACCAGTGCTCTGATGAGTCATTTCTGAGGAAAAACTCTGGAGTCCAAAGGAAGACATGCAGCCAACTTCTTTTTGCTGATACAAATTTAAAAGAAAAAGAAAGTTTAGATAAAATCAACCAAGCCAACTGATACAAGCATAGAAGTTTTTTCTGTATTAGTCTTACAGTCACTTTATAAGTGAATTGTATGTATAGCCTGAGATTATTCTATGCTTTTTTTCCCTGAAGTAGTCAAGAAAGAAGTATGACTAAGAAGCTAACACTATCTACTCATGCAGCAGACAGACTGAAGTAGAAGTGCAAATTTCAGTCAGTTCTCTATGAATTACAAAGTACAAGATACATAGGAAATTCTCATGGAATTAGATTCAAATTTTGTTTGCTCTGAAGAGATATTTGAAATCTTTTCTGCAATTTGTTAGGAAGAAAAAAAAAAAGTTCTGTATTTCTGCTTTTTGCATAACAGTATACAGGTGAAACAAAAACTTACCAAAGAGCTTTAGGAAAAAGAACAATCACTGATTAAACAGCAATGCTGTTTGTTCAAAAAAATCAAACCTTGTTCAACAGATTATCTTCTTCTCAACACCGCTAGCTGTAACGTTAAAAGCTACAAGCATACATAGCAAACAACACAAGAGTTCTACAAAGGACCTTTGGAAAGGGAGGGGAAAAGTAAGTTCAACAAGTAGAAATCTTTCTTCAAGATTTTTGTGTTCTTTTTGGGATAAGGCACAAACCAAGAAAAACATGTAGCGAGTTTTGGAATGTAACTGTTCTCATACACACTTAAGCATCCTACATAGTAACCTGAAGAGGTTTTTTCACGTACAGGATTTGGGAAAACAAGAACAGGAAATATGGTCCCTTCTGTGGCCAAATCCCTCAGAAAAAGACCACCAAGCTGAACTTTGAGAAGGGAGGAATTTCTGCGAGGAAGAGATTCTGCTAAGATCTTTACACCTGTAATACAAAAACATAAAAACGCTTTTTTGTCTTTCAAGGTTTCATTTAAATCTTACAGATAACAAAAACTGTCCAACAAAGAAGTCTCTTGAAGTGCTTATATATATTCATTTCTACTAAAAAAAATTAAACACATAAATTTGGGATAATTACAGTGATTGTGAAGCATGTATTTCTACAGTTGTCTTCCTTTCACACATAAAAATGTCTAAAATTGAAGTCACCCACACATCTGAAGAGAGAAACTTATTTTCACATGACATATCAATTTCTACAAGCTGTTTTCATGTTTTCATTTTGAGCTTTGTTTCGGTGTAGTAATTTAAGAATTAAAACAAAAAACCCCCACCAAAACGCATAAAAACAAATAAAAGTCTGAAGGCAGACAAAGCTCTGGTCTTTTCTGAGAAAGAATGGAAATTGCCTTAATACCTGAGAACTCCAGCTGCATGAAAGCAGTCTCCTCAGCATGTACCACTTTCTTCTCCTTATGCAACAGAGTGAAAGAGCCACCCTGCAACTGTAGATTTAATTTAGCAAAAACATGATCTCTCTTTGTAAAGGTATTCATGCTAGAAGCATCTGCAGCAGGATCAAAAAAATCATCTGCACCTAAGGAAAAAAAGACAACACCACAAAACAATGCATTAAGTAAGTCAAATTCCTCTGGAAGACTACTGAAGAACAAAAAAGTTTCTCTGATTCTGAAAATAAAGATTTCCCCAATTCTAGGGAAGCAAAAATAGAAACAAAAAATAAAGCAGGTATACCTTCTTCCTCAGCAAAACCGAATGTTCCATAGAACTCTTCTATTTCAATTAAGGTACTGTAAACATACACTTATGAAGATGTCAACAACCCAGTACTGTTAACGTTGTATGCAGTCACAGCCCACCACATGACCCCCACCCACCTAAACAGAAGAAGTCCCAAAGCCCTTTGCCATAAGTATCTATAATAATGGAAGCAAATGTATTCCATATATTGCTTTAGAAATAAGCAGGTACACCAGGTGCTGGACTTTTTAACAGGTCATTAAGCTTTAGACAGGTGCTGCTGCCTATCTACATCAGCTGACACACAGAATCTTTTAACAAGACAGAACCAAAGAGTTGTTTCTGTTCGCATCACCAGGTATCTAACTACGGCAGTATTACCAGCCTTACAAGGAAACAGAAAGGCCTGTATTCCCATACCCAGTATGTCTTCTGGATTCCACTGTTCCTTTGGGTCAGGCAGCAGCCCTTCAAAAGGTTCACCTTCATATGTTTGCTGAGCATACCCATACCAGCCTCCCCAGCCAGGAAACCAAGACTGGAGATACTGCAGCATCCCAGTGCTACTGCCATGCGCAGATTCTGCTGTAGGGGAACCTCCAGGGGAATCGGGGAACGGCTCTTTAACACTCTGTGTTTGAACATTGAAGACATACTACACATTACTGCTGGTAAGTGAAAGACTATCACAAGTGTACAAAACCATCACATTAAAAACATAATTCCATCTACTGTTTACTCTGCACTCTTCAGTATACCAACAGTGATATTTTCAATCAATACTTAGCCTATTAGAAGAGCAGCAGCAGAGAAATAAAAATGTATCGTCCGTTAACTGCTGCATATTCATACATGAAGCCATACAGCGTTATTTAAGTCTTAATTCTAGAAACACTAAACCAAGTAGGAAGTAATTTTGACACATAAAACCAGAGCCCTCGATTTTAGCAGCTGTATTTGGAAGAGAGATAAGACTGTACTGTTACAGACATTAGCCCACATTTTATGCAGTGTGCTCAGAAAGCCATTTACAGGAGCCTCACCACTGCCATATATTTATTCTGGGAAAATATTCATTACAGGACCTTATTTCTACACTTTGTTTTTAAGATGAAGGCTATGTGCCCTAGGAATTCTGGCAAGGATACTAATGAGGAAGATCATTTAGAGTAATAATTTCACTGTGCAAGCGACACAACAGTAAAAACTGCAGGAACCGAGCACTGTTTGTGATTTTAGCATTTAAATCAAAGCAAATACATGCTAACACTCCCCAGCAGAACAGAACACAATACCTCAGAATAATTCACTTAAAGATCCAAGTATTACCCTGTATGCAGAATGTTCCTCACCTCAGCTAGGTCATGAAATTTATCATGAACTATCTCATACAATATCTTTAACTCTTCATAAGTTTGCTCATCTTCAATACGATGCATTTCGGCCTGAAAAGACAAAACAAAGTAACTACGCTAAAAGAACAGAGCATCTTGCTCACGAACATGTCAAACATCGCTGCATGGAGTAATTCAGAGATTCACAGAAAAAACTAGCATGATAGTATCCAAGCACCTAGGCACATGAAAACAAACAGAAGTCATGTGGGCAACCATAACACTGGCATTCTCCTGTAGCACAAATAAAGTTTATTTGCATTGTAAAATACACGATTTTAACACTTTTCATGGCAACAATTCCTTGCCCAACTATATCCTCCTATCATGCATAAGAAGCAAGGTCTGCAGCACAGAGTCTAAGCCACAGAAAATACCCGATTTAACAGAACACCTAGCTTAGCCAGGTGCAAAACAAGCTTCCGTCTCTAGTAAAGGAGGTAAGGGAAGTGAACTGCATAAATTAGGACAATGTGGTATTTGTTTTCAGTTACTTCGATATGTTGTCTTCTTTGTACTGATTAAAAAGCTGTTTGTGGAAGCTTATGATTCACCCAAGTCTAAAAAATATATCACGGAACAAGAAAGCAAAAGACAGTTTTCTAGTCCAGTGGCATTGCCCTTGTTACATTTCACAGCTCTGCTGAAGACAATGCAAGCTATATTAAAGTGAAAGTCTCCCGCTTTGCCAAGTACTACAAAACTTCCAGTACACTGACCTACTCCTACAGTTCATGTCTAAATTAATACAAGTTAAGGATTACATACACCTTAATGTATCAATAGAATCGCATCTGTAATTAAGACAGGTGAGGTACATGGTGCCCTGAACTGATTTAACGAAGAAGTCCCAGTACACCTAAACACAAAGAGCAGCTAATTATAGTTCACAGGTTTTTTTCTTTCTGAAGTAGGACACAGGTTCACCGTTATGGGCACTTTCCCTCTAAAATCTTCATCCTAAAATCAACTGTGGAAAAACAAAACCAAAAAAAACCAAAAACAAGCACCCCCAAACACACTGTCAACTAGCCACAATTTTTCCCACGTTATCTACCCAGCCATTTGGGTGACCTGACACACTTCTGATACCTAAATATTTTTTGAGTCTATAGGGAACACAAGAAAGCATGCCACAGACTGACATAAGCATTCTATGCCATTTAATGCTATTTTTGGTGAAACCCAGTTACAGCTCAAAAAAAAAAAAGGCAGCTTTAGGCAGGTGTCTCTAAACTAGAATAGATTTTAAACTTGAGAAGATGAAACAAATCAAATAAGATAATTAATAAACACTATAGAGAACTCAAATCTAGATACCTGCTCTGCAGTAGACAGTGGTTCCCCCTTCAACTTGCTATAATACATGTCAGTGTAAGATACTGCATCTTGGGCCCGATGTAATGCGAACTCCCACGTAGAACGTTGTCTCTGCTCCCTGATCTCCGAAAGATTAGCATTCAAAGCAAAGATCCACCATTCTCGGCAGCTGAAACATTTTTAATTGTATTACCAGTATTTCCAAAAAAAGAAAAAACCCAAATGCATACAAATTGGTGAAAGGTCCAGGAGATTCAGTGAAAAAATAAGAGGGCAACTGGTCAGAAAAAGCATCAGTATTGAAGACAGCCTAGCTGGACTAGTCCTACAGACTGCCCAGACCAGTGCTCTGCAGTCCCCACCACTGCAGTGGGAGTTCGCACAGCTCTTATGGATCAGGCACAGACAACAAAATGTTGAGCTACCCAGTCCTCTGGTCTGAACTGATACCATCTTTCTTATTTATCCATAAAAGTAATTTAATAGGAGCTTTTTCCACAGAGTAAATTTCAGAATACCACAGTGTAGGAGGTAGAACCTCCAAATTAATTTCATTCTCAGAAGCTGTGAAAGAAGGATTTAATGCCTCAGGTAAGAATAATTTTATTTTAAGTCTGAATTACGTCTTTTCAATGTTGTATCTATTCAAAATACAATAAATTGACTATTTAAAACTGATTTATGAGGTAGGACAACAAAAAACATGCAAACAGAAACTCTAATACATGATTATTATCTACCTTTTTGTATTTGTCTTCACTCTAGTCTCCCTACTATAGTTTTTAATATAATATTAACACCACCACACACTTAGATATACTCACTTCTCTGTTACTGTAACCTTTGGTCTCCACTTCCTGAATTTCAGCTGTCGTTCCTTTCTAGCCAGTTCCTTTAAAAATTCCATGATTTGCTGATACTGCATCTTTTAGTAAAACAATACACAGATCAATTAGGTAATATTGCTTTCCAAAGCAAAGGGGAGAAAAAACCAACAACAAATAAAACAACTACAAGCTTAGTTTGACTACATCAATTGCCTGCATATGGCCTTAGAATGAAGATTAATGTTAACCATAATTCATAATTTGGTTCTCTAGTGTCACAGATCTTCTCCCAGTAGCTAGTAGTTAGATGTGTGACATTCAGTTTACAGGTTTTTTTATTTACAAACACACAGAATGAAATCTCCTTCCATGTCAGATCATCAACCTAACATTAGCCACTATTGTACATTCTATAGACTAAAATAATGCCTATGCATCCCTCCTATTACTACAATAAACTAACAAGAAAGTAAATCAGTTGCAGTAAAATAATTAAACAGTTTTGAATGCTTAGTTTTAAAACAAACTGTAGTGTATCCCTTTCAGTTGCCTCTAAAACTAAATTTTTAAGAAAGTATTAATTTTATGCTACAATACTTGGTACTTAAGCTGTTAACAAACACTACCATAGATTTATGATGCCTACAGATATTTCACTGTTTGAATCAGCAACTGTTTTCTTAGAGGCAGATAATTCAAGATGTAATTTACCAGCAGAATCTTTAAAAACACTGACATACAAACAACAGCTGCAGCAGGTGGCAAGGAGAAAATACACTCTATGTCAATGTACCAATTTGAATTTGTAGACATTGTGATTACCAAAACATAAAGGAACATCTTCTTTAATCAGTGTCACTTTGTTAGAATCTGACCATAAAGCAGAGTGCAGTACAGCATACAGACACCCAAGCAATCTTGAAGACTAACTATTTTGGACACCCAACACAGCCTGACGTGATTCACAGCAGAGAGTTCCAGATGGCCTCATTTACCCTGCTCCTCAACTGCCTCTGTTTCAGACACTGAGAGTTAAATGAAGATGGTTGGTATTTACCTGTGAAAGCTTCAAGGGTATAGTCTCAAGCTGAATGTCACACTCAAGCCGCGGAGTCTGGCGTGACCTTAAAGGTTCCTTAGAACAATTTCTCTTAAGAAGAGCAGAAGTGCATACAGGTTCCATGATGTAATTATGATCACGACTTTCCATACTTTTATCCATCGCTTCCTGTGGGTTACAAGTGAATTTATTCTATTAAAAAATGAGCATACAATACTTACTGGGATGCATGGGTTTCATATTCTAGAATATGCTTTATGAACATGCCAGTCCATTAAAAAAACAAAACCTCTTAAACATGTTCTCTTCAAGGGTAAAACAAGGTATTTCACAGCATAGCTTTATGGGTTGCACTTGTATCCTGTCATTACACTGTGAAACCATAAACTTCTGTTGTTCTTAAAAGCGCCAGATTCAATAAACTCTAAGTCAATTAGGTCTGCGATACAGAAAGGAGACTAAAAACAACAACAACCATCTTTGTTTCATATGCAAAATCTCTCTCTCGCACCTGTATCTGACCAGGAGGCAGGTCACCCAATAAAGTGCAGCTGGTATCCCAATAAACACTGAAGTCTGCAACATCCAACTGTTTTTTCCGCATCAGCCTCTCTACCTGAGGTAGAAAAAGTGCAATAAAGTCAAGATCACAGACCACATGCCACGTTGTTTTTAGTTCCACATAGTCAATAAATGATATCAAATGCCCAGAACCTATTTAGTACAATAACCTGAAGATTACTAAAATGCCATACATTTTACTAAATATTTACTAGCACCCATAAAACACAGCATGACATCTTAGCCGCCAGGAGTTCTTGTACAAAAAGTTATACATACTGGTTCAAATACCGCATTTTGCATTGATACATTCTTGATGCATATGCCAAACGCAAATGGCTGCAAAGGATTTGTGACACCATCTTCAAACCTCAAATGGACATCCTGAATTTTTAACTAGACAGAAAAAAAAAGGTTACTAGAGACAGCTATTTACATCATTAGAGAGGACAGCAGTACTGTTCATTAATACTAAAGCAACTTAGTATTTAATTTCTGCAATTCTCCAGTAAATTTCTGGTAGTTATTTAGGCCTCACAGAAATCCTATTCCTCACTTCTGTTTTTGCAATCTCTGGTTCTGCCTTCTCCTCAGATACTACTAGTCCCTGCCTTTCTCCCCCAAAACAACCTGCCACTTTCGAAGACTTTGCTCTCCTACTGTTATTCTCCAGTTTAAAGGCAAATGTGTAACTGTCAACTGAAGACTCAAATTTCGTTTATGTACTAAAATTGTCAGCATGGGCCAGGATTACAAGTAACAACACATGTGACCCAAACTAAATTTACATTGGTAAAACCTTTGAGAACATCAAGTTACTGTGGTTTCTCAGAGCGTGTAGAGTCCATGACTGAGAAAATCACAGATACTCTCATCTTGAGCTCCTGCACCAAACACATTCTTCTCAAACTATCAAGAAAAGCAAGTAGTCCAAGGTGTCTTGCTTGTGAATTGCCTCTAGTGAGTTGAAATGCAACCAATTAACACAGTCAGTCTAGCTGCACATAAGGAGAAAGGCCAGGCTTTCCACGGACGTGAGCAGACAAATTTTAGCAAGTAATACGTAGAAGGCTTCTGGTTCTTAAACACAAATGATTAAGGAGGTGTTGCTACAATGTCATTAACTACATTAAGACTTCCAAAAAGAAAAAGCAACAGTGTAACAGTCACACTTTCGAGTTATTTTGAAACTTAGGAGACACATGGCAGATATTTATTAGTAGTAGAAAAAGAGTAATTCAAGTATTTGAGAACACCACGCAGTCAAATAATCAAAATTGTAAATCAGCAGAGATTTGCTTCTTTACAAATTAGCTTTTTATCAAAACAAATCATGCTCTTCTGCTTCATAAACAAATTATTTTGGTGGGTTTATAAATCAAAGAATTAAAAAGTGAGCAAACCCCATCAGATTTCATTCAAATTCATTATCCACCTACTGTTACAAACCAAAAAAAAAGTTGGTGCTTTCCCTTTGGGAAAAACAGAATGGATAGTTCTTCATTTTCCAGAATCCCCCACGAGGGCCAGTTTAAGACTGAAGTTATGAAGATTCAATCTGAAAAGGGACTGCCCTCTGCCAAACATTTACTTTTGATTTACATTATTTCTTCTCTGAAGGCTACAACCATGTGAAGCACAGTGGGCACAGGTAATTCTTAACAAGTGGGAAAGGCTCTACAATGCAAAGGCTTACTTCAATGTTTTCTACAATTCTTGTGACCACAGATGCAGTAACAGAGTACCAATAAGATTCCCCTTTCTGTCGTCGTTCTTTCTAGAAGAGAAAATAGGGATAAGCATTAACCAACACTGTAACAACTGGTCAGGAGATGATTACCTTGTTACACTGAAATTACTGTGAACAGGGAGAAGAAAAAAAAAAAAAAAAAAAAGAACAATTTCAGTATCCCCAAAGTATGTGGGATACACAACATGATGGGGGTGGGGCAGGGCAGCAATGCACTATAGTAGCATGTACGAATCAAATTCTAACTTAGTTTCCTATGCATCTGTTATCCCACTTGTTAGGAGACTTAAATGCAACCCATCTACCACAGCAGTTTCTCCACCATGAAAAACATGCATGACTCACTTTCCATTTTTCTTCAAGTGCTAGAAGAAGGGCTTTCTTGCGTTCTCTTTCTTGCAACTTCTCCCTTTCCTCATCAAAATCATCTTTTTTTTCTGGTGCACCAATTAAGTGCAGTTTTGAGATAGATATCACCCATGGATCCACATGTGGACGATAAAAAGGTATCTGCAGTGTTATTTTGCCAATGAAACCTAGATATTCAAAACAGAGATGCTATCAGATTCCTTCTTAAACACAATAGTTCACCCTTGGGAAAACTGAAAGAAAAAGTGGTGTAAGAAACAAACAAGCTAAACCAAAACTGGATAACCTGAAAACCAGGCTACCTGATTTATTCAAGCTTCTGACTCACAGGTAAAGGCTCTTCTAAAATATGCAATACTTCCTGTTTACAAATATTGGTCCTGCTCACACAAGCAAAATACAAACCTGCCTTTACTTCAAACGGTAATTCAAGTTCCTTCAAGGCATCTTTCTTTAGCGGCAAGTTTTCCAATTCAACAGCACCTACACAAAGCAGAAAAGACAAGTCTGCTAAACAAAACTACGTTAAAGAACGCCAGCTTGAACGTTGTAAGCCTAATATGACTGGCACTGTGTTTTAAAGGAAAAAATATCAAACAGGATTTCATGAGAACAGCCAACCTACCACTTCAAGCTACAACTGCAACGGTTATTTAATATGTTTGTTTATCTTCCCAGGCCACGTGTTCAAACTGTTTGATGAGGCCATCTAGAAGCAATCTTCTGCAAGGTTTTAGATCCAAACTTTATCATAACCAAGGAGAAAGCTTCTCCTCCGTGTCTTTTCCAAAGAGATAAAGTGTTTTCTCAATATTACAAAAAGTACGCACAGAAAAGCTTTGATGTGTTATGTGCTCTTCAGAAGTAGCAGATAACAGCAGCAAAAGGTAAACTACAAAGTACAGATCTGAGCACTCTGTAAAAGTACAAGACTCACAAACATAACATGACAGAAACCAGAAGTCTTAATTACAGGGGAGTAACTACCAGCACCAAAACGTAAGAGGTAAAGACTACAGAATACTTCCTGCCACAGTCCCTCAACAGGAAAGATACTGAACAGCATAAGAAAAATGACACTCAAATATTATATAAACATGCTGATAAGGTATGTTAAGCATATATTTGAAAGCTTCATATATATTGGTTTAACAGTGTTGATAAAAAGGTTTTATATAAATGTTAAACTCAATATTAACTGATTGTTTCTATTCCACCTTCAAATTATTACAAAAACATATCACTTTTTTTTTTTTAATCACAGTATGAAAACACTACAGAAAATAGCACAAAGCCTCACCCTTTAGAAGAGCGACTGAAAGTTGGTCGGTGTTCAGGTTATTGACATATTTGCCCAAATAGGTGTTGAGGACCCAGGCTACCAACCCTTCCAACATGACTGTCCTAGAAGAGGGCAACTAGTGTTTTTCTGTCATTTTCTGGATTTCTGTTCCATAATTACAGTCTAGCTCTGAAAGAAAAAAAATGAAGAAAATTATTGTCCGAAACATACACTCTCAGCAGAGCTGACATACTGCTATCACTGTTCTTACTGTAATCAATCTAAAAAACAGTAAAACCACTAAGCTTTATTTCCACCTTAAAAAAATGCTTTATGCTATGCCCTTTAATTCTCAAATCAGAGCTGCATATAGAACTTCGATGACTACAGACCACTTCCCATTTGCAAATAAAGTTCACCTTTCCATCCTTTTCCTAATCAAAACACCAGATGTTGTTCCAGTAATCAAAAAGGCCAATCTACAATCCCCTTCCAGAAAAGGGAAGACTAAAATTCCATGTTGATCTGGAGCAGTTTTGCACTGGCCTCTCTGACTTCTGCTGCCGGCATCTTCTCCAAGTTGCCAGCATTCTGGTTTTAGAAGCCTAGTCCAAAGCAACAACCCAGAGCCTTCAACCATGTTTTTATAGAATTCTTATACAACACCTATGAAACAACTCACCCTGCTCAAACCCCTTTTTTGGGAAGAGCGTATGTGTGGGAAGTAATCAGATACAAGTCCCATAAATAGCTCATCAACAGTTACTCTAACAGGTTTGCGAAATGATAGTGTGGATTACTGCATCAAGGATGAGAAAAAAAGCTACATTAGCAAAGCAATACTGGTCATATGTGCAAACATGAAAACTTCTTACTTTTCTCCAACCATTTCTGCTTCAACTTAAATGGTAATCAGACCATTAAAACCACTAAGTCCATTTTCAAGTTTTTAACCAGTAAACTGCAAAACTTCTATTAGCTGCTGCAAAGGTAGGATCAAGTATGTTGTTACAGTAAGTAAAAAAGCATGCAGGCCATATCTTCAGGTTAGAATGCAGTAAACCTATCAGTTCCGTGTTTAGAAAAGTGTCCCAATCCCACATACCTCCCTAAACCAGTGTACATAATTCGACTGAGTTCTACGGAGCAGAAAAGCAAGATACATTACTTATTCACATCTGACAATAGAAGAAAATAACAACTTCAAAAACTGTATTTTAAATTATATTAAGATTCTGGGTTTTTTTCCAATAACGAGGTTTGCTTGATTTTAGGCACCTTCATTTGAGCCTTTAGATCTTTAACAAACAGCCAGTATTCAACAAAATAACCAGAATTACGCATATAATGAAAGGCTTTTTGGAAAGTACAGCTATGCTGTCATGCAGAATGAAACACAGCTATAAGTAACACTGGGAAGTTACATTCAAATAAGGTATATCTTCATGTTAAACGCATTTTAACACTTTTATCTGTTAAACTTCTCAATAGTCTTCAAAATCAACAGCCTTATTCCACATAATAAAGACTGAGCATTTGTACACCTGGGCCACTACCTCCTAAGTTTTTAGTCTAACAGAACTGACGAGAAACTGAAGTTCAAGCAAAAGCAGATACAGTAATCCTTGCCATATTACCCTTAAAAAAAAATAAATAAAAAAGAAATCCACAGGTGTCAGGAGCCAAATCAGAAGATCTTGAAGAGACATTCAGGAGCATGGAACAGGTTAGTGTCTCAGCGACCGAGAACCTTCGGCGCGAGAACAATTCCATGCCTGAAGCCACCACAAGACCTGTAAAGTACATTGCTTCCTTAGCCTAAACTTGTGCATCATAAGCAACTACTTAGGCATCTTTCAAATGTTTTAAGGCTTTTACGTTTGTCATTTTCTCATCCACTGCTGTGTCACTGGGAAGAAAACTGAAACACTTGTTTTCTATGACAGTGTTTTTATTTCCTTAACATATGTAACAAAAAAGGCACAGTAAGCGCTCATCGGGATGAGAATCCAAGACCAAAGTAGGGGCTCGCCCACACCGGCTCACTTTTTCTGGGAGAGGCAGCCGGGCAGAGGGGCCGCGCCGGGCCCGGGAAGCGCGGCGGGAGCTGCGGGCCGAGGCGGGCGGGCTGGGGGCGGACGGACACACTGCGGCCGCACGGCAGGGACGGGACGGGAGGCGCCTCCCGGGCACTCTCCCGTCTCTGCCCCCACGCAAGCAAACGCCCGGTGGGGAGGAAGGCGGCACCGGGAGACCTGTTGGCACACACCACGCGTCAGTGGCGCGGCGAAAGGTCACCTTGCCCGGCGGCGCCCGGGAGAGCCCCGAGGCGGCCCTGGCGAGGCGGCCGGCCTGCGCCCCGCGGGGAGCGCGCCCGCGGGCACCCGGGCGTGGGGCTGAGGCGCCACCAGCCCCGGCGGCGGGGGAGCGCTGCCCGGGGCGGCTCCGGCCCCCCGGCGCAGCGACCGGGGGGGGCTGCGCGGCCGCCCCTCGCCCCCCCGGGGCCGGGCCGGCGGGGCGGAGCCCTGCGAGGGGCGTGAGGCAGGGAGGGGCCCTCAGGGCCGGGTCCGCGCTGTGCAGCCACGGGCCGCGTTCCCAGCGGTGACTGACGCAGGAGGAAACGAGAGCGGGGGCCCGGGGCCGCCGGCACGGCTCTCCCCCCGGCTCGCCGGCACCCACCTGGACTCCGGTGGCGGCCGCCTCCTCAGTGGCGCGGCGGTGTCGGCGGGCCGCACGCCAATCGATCCCGAGCCAACCGACGGGAGGCGCCTGCGTCGGGGAGCGCCGAGCTGTCGATGGCCGCCTCGCCCGCCTCTTTGAGGCGGAGCCGGCGCGGCGGGGCGGGCTCTTCCCGCGCCGCCGCTCAGCGCCCTGCGCAGCAGCGCGTGCCCGGCCGGGGCCCCTCAGCCGCTGGCACCTGCCGAGGGAAATGGCGGGAAGCGCCGCCGGGGCTGTGAGGCGGGAGGGGGGAGCGGCCGCCGCGCCGGGCCGGGCGGCACCTGGCACCACAGGGAAGGGCCTTCGGAAAGCAGCAGGTCAACCTGTGGAATTAAAGAACCCATTCCAGAAATTAGAGGTTTTAATAAAGATGTCGGGAAACTTGCAGATACACGTAATTACAAAAAGAGAGGCTGGGTTTTTTTGTGGGTTTTTGTTTTCACAAGCACATTCTTCCTACTTCAACATAAAACTTGGATTTTCCTTCTGTCACACAGCTCTGTAATTTGAGAACCCAGTAAATTAACTGCTGTAACAAGATCTTCCTTTTACTGTTTTTAAAGCTTACTCAAAAATCTTCCACTCTTACTCCAGCGCGGTGCCCGTACAGGGAGCTGGTGGGCATGGCCATACCCACTGCAGCACAAGGGATTCAAAGCACTCTACAAATTAGGTTTTCTTGCCTAAATCCTTCAGTTCTGCAATGGTTTCAGTGTGGCCATTTTCAAAGTTTTTTTTCTGAAAATTGCCTTCAAGTGCAAGTTTTAATACAGTTGTGAGAGGTTCCTTCACAGCAGAATTAAAGACCTGATTGTCAGTTCTGTTCCAGAAATAATATTAGTAAAACTTATAGGTCCTGTGGCAGTTTAAACTTTGTATTTTAAAAATCTGTGTATCTTCTGTAGTTGCAGAATAAATGCTATTCCAAAATGCCTTTTTCAGTCTAAGGCCTCAGAAATAACTTGGTGTCTCTTGAGGTAGAATAGAACAGTTTGGCTGGAAGGGATGTACAGCAAGCATCTAGTCCAACAGTATGTTTTTATGGCATAAAAGAAAAAAGTTATGCCTACTGTAGGACTTCACTCCATTGTAATTCAGACACCCTACTGCACACTGTGGTTGAATACAGACACCGCAACTGTCGTTTAAGTCACATATATAAAATATAATTACAGGAAATGGGATCCTAAAAACTGACATCCAAACCCAAAAGATTCCCACTCTGATTCAAGGAAAACCTCTACTAATTTTCTGTAAGAGGTGGCTGGATCTTCAGTGTCAAGCAAGAAGCGAAGGAGAACAGGATTTTCTGGTTCTGAGGTTTGAGTCAATTCCCCTCCTTACAGATCATGCTGTGCCATGTCAGGAGCATGTCCTTTTCGTGAGGTCAGCGGGCATGAGCTCTCTGGCATACATACTCACATAAGCCTTCTCTAATATTCACCGAAACATAGGCAAAAATATTTTGGGTTTATGGTTAACCTCAAAAAAGAGGTCAGAATCAATCAGGGAACCATATTAAATCAACCAGGACACAAAGATGACAAACTTTAGAGCTGTCAATCAAAAGGTATCTACTTCCTACTCCAAGAGGGTGACTACTTAATACAGATTTTCTAAAATAAAATGAAGTATGTACAGCTAATAAAATGCTATTGTTGTAATCTCGTTTAAAAAGCTCCTGCAAAAGATTTCACTCCTTGATATACTTAATGTGGATTTGACAAGTTTGATCCAAAAATGAGCAAAAGCAAACTGTAATAACAAAAGAAATATCCAGGAGGATGAGTGGAAGTATGTCCGTGAAGATACGTGATAGGAAACTGAATGCAATAGTCTGAAAATTAAAATCAAATGGATAATTCATTAGCATTGAATGAATGAAGATTTAACTGCAGTCTCTTGGAAGTGCTGGTCACAGCCATGTTCTTGACAGGTGGCATACCTGAACCCAAATTACCATCACAGGAAGTCTCAGGAGAAAAAAAATCAATGGCATGAAGTTAGAAAAATGTTCCTTTTCAAATCTGGTAAGGATCTCTGGTAGGGTATCACAGAAGAAAGGGAGAAGCTGGCCATTCAGTTTAAAAGAAAATTTTTGTAAACTGCGAAGATCATCCTTTGACTCTCAAAGCTGACAAAAAAAGATTAAAAACCCCAAAAGCATCAATGTCTATATTGGCCTAAAATTTCAAGTCTCTCTAACAATGCTACATTTAACAATGTTTATTTTAGAAGATAATGGGTTGTTTGATTAATTTTATCAGTCGATCAGCATACGATCTGTAATTTCCTTTAACTGGTTTTCATCCCCACATCTTGAATACCCAGGGGAAGCTTCATTTCTTCTGGAAGTCAGTCTTGAAGTAAATTGTCCTCATTTTCTACTGAGATCTGAATTTCAGTTTCTTTTTTCAAGGGGTTTTCTTCTTTGGAAAGGGGAATTTCTTCCCCTGTTGGGGAATAAGAGGGAGCATTTCCATAATCCATGCTTGTTGAACTTGTCTGTTCTGGGAACTGGGAATTGCAGTCTGGACTGCATACTTTAACAATACAAGTCACATTCACCTGCGTTCCTCCGTTACCAGAATGTTCTGTCAAATAAACAGAAAACACATTAAACACAGAAGAATGAAACCCAAAACAGGAGAGCTGGATTCTTTATCCAGTGCTTTGACTTCAAGCTAAAATAGACACTAAACATCGTCTTCACTTAATTTAGGCAAGGTGGTGGAGTTGGTTCTATAACATTTTAGGGGGTTTTTTGTACCATAAAATCCACATGTCATCCTATAAATAAATAAATACATACATACATACAGAGCCCTGGATCACAGCCAACTCCCTACCCATCTGTTGCCATCTCAGATGCTTTTGACAATGTTCTTTTCTTACTGCTCCCTTTGGCTCTTACTCCACTCACAGATAAGCGCCTACACCATCACACCAATCCCCTAGGCTGCAAATAACTTCTCCACTGAGCACACGCGCTTTACTGTCTGAGGCTGACAGCTAAAATCAATCGCTTCTTGTTTTCAGAAGTTACAAAATACTCTCTGCTGAACGTGAGTCTGATGTTTTATCCTGCCACTTAAACTTCTGCTAAAAAGACTCAGAATCAATAATCAAATGTCAAGGGGTTCTTGATCATTCTGATACATTCTTACCTGAACTCGCAGAGTGGTGTCTGTCTCCGCTGTGAAGCTTACACCCTTCTGCAGCTGAGTGTTGCTGCTGAAATTCTTCTGTTTTTTTCTTTTCATTGTTCTTGTTATTTACTATGCTGAGTCTTGCAGATCCAGTTGGACGATTCAGGGAGCTACTGCTGGACCCAGAAGTTTCCAAGAGATGCTGTTCCTCCTGTTCAGAACTGCTGGAGTTTTGTGATCCTGTATTTCTTGGGGTTTTGTCACACTGCTTTTCTGTAGCGGAAAAAGGCTGGAACATTTGCAGAAAAATGCAAAATGTTAATCTTTTTAACAAACACTGACAAAGAGCTGGTCAGTACTTAGCCAGCTAAAGGAACGGCTGGTAATGGCCATTTGCATAGTGATGACTAAGTAAAATTCATACCAGCTCATCAGGCGTTCAACAAAATGAGCCTGTCTCCTGAAGGCACCTACAGTTCGACACTGATTGCCCAGGGAACAGAGGATCTATAGGCTGCTCTGCTGAACCGCAGCTGTGCTTTGTTGCTGACACAGCCTAATGTCAAGCGAGGCTGGTGCATTTTGTGCGTTATGTAAGTTATCTTACACTCTAGCTTGGGGACCAGACCACCTCATTCTCACTCCAGTTGCCTTTCTGCTGTTTTCTTCTGCTTAGGTAAGACTGCATGATTTCTGTGTTAACTTCTAAAGAAATGGAAAAGATGGAAAGGAAGGAGTGACACTCACCGAATCTGCTGCTGTGGTTGGTGAAGAGTATACAAGGGCTGCAAGTGAGGAAAGAGTTTATTAGCACCTAAATTTGTTTCTGTTACAAAATCTGCTCTCTTAACTACTCTCATCCTCTGCTCCTCAAATAAACTCCAAATGTACCTTTATTACACAGTGTTTGAAAATGTTGAAAGCTATATTGTATTGATTTCATAAATGTGACTTAAATTTAGCCAGCAAGCAAAGAGGACCCTCTACATGAATTAGTAAGTGAGAAAAAGCATTGATGACAATAAACTATGGTCATCACTGTTTAATGATAACATTTGATAATGTCTAATATTTAAATGATGAAGTACAAAATATTTAACAATCTCCAGTAGGAGTACAGCTGTTGCACAGCTGTCCAGCTCCACTAGGATGTTGTATGTTTGGACAATTGTCTAAAATCAGAGGAACAAGAGAGATTTGAATGGGACATTTCCCTTACTCTATCCCTGTACTGAGATTAATTTCACCCCATGTGATTCAATAAAGATACTTTTATTCTAAATACATATTGAATTCCTGGAGTATTTAATTCTACTTTTCTGTAGCTGCAAAGCTTATGTGTTCAAGCTGATTTGACTGAGTTTTCTCTTAGTCTCTCTTCTATTGACCTTTGAAGCTTCTTGCCAATTTCGTCCCAGTATAATAGAGGAACGGTGTCAAACGCTCCGCAGGGTTTCACAAAGCTACAGGTTGCCAGCTAGTGAGGCAGAAACCTGTAAATCATCGCCTTATCCACTTGAAAGGAAAATAAACTAACTCATACATTATTAGACACCAAAGAATCTCCACATTTGTTATACTTCATCCATAGACAGCCATGAGAAAAGCTTCAGAGAGCTAGCATCTTCTAAGATAGTAATGTTAGTCAACCACTAGGCTCAAATCCATACAAAATCAGGTGACACTCTTTCCCGTATTTACAGATCTGCTTGTTTTCAATTCATGAATCTTACCTTTTTTTTTGGAGACTACACAATACCCCAAAATAGCGATTATCAGGACCAATAACAATGGCCCTGCTACTGATCCTGAAATAAATAAAAAAGATATATTATTTAGCAGGTGGATCTGATAAAGTATCTAATTAGAAAGAGGTAGTTTTGTAGCTTCTGTCCATGGCTACAAAAGCTAAATTTACAAATACCAGTGGTGTTTGACATTCACATTTGATGCCTCTGTTGTCAGATACCAACATCTCATTTCAGTCTCCACCACTTCATAAAATCGAATTTTCCTTTCCGGAGAAGTCAGGACAGACTTTTGGCCTCGGTCACAAAACATGTCTCTAGGCTAGCAACAGTTTGTTAAACACACGGCCAGGCAGCCCAGAATGCTCCTAAACATACATGCCTTCCAGACAGGTTGTGAACAGGAGAGAACGCATCCACACCTGTGAATGCCACAAGGACCTCCTGTCTTGGGAAAGGCTGCCAGAAATCTCCAGACTTCTCACCAGGGAGTTTAAGAAGTCAGGTTTGCCTCAGTCCAGAACCTAAGATACACCTTTTTCTACCAGCTCCTTCACGGTAGCAGTTCTCAGGAAATGCTTTGTATAATCTAGTTTGGGGCTTTTTAGAACTATTTCCAGCATTACAAAGTCTCCAGGGTAGCGCAGATGCACAGGTAAGTACTGCGCCACTCACTACAAGCAGTGTGATACTGAATTAATTCAGCTCTTCTGCAGCTCTGAGTACAGGTCGTTGGTCCTAGAAAGAAGCTGAACAGTAAATACAAACTTGCTTCCTAGCCAGACAGAAGTAACTTTAAATGAGTTAACAGCTCACCGATGATGTAAGACACGTCAGTCACAGAGTTTGAAGTGACAGGTCGAGTTATTTTTTCAGGTTTGTTGGAAGGCAAGCTTTGGGTCAGGAGCAGGTTCAAAACAGTGTGAGGTAGAACAGTGGCAACCGCTTTTCTTGAGTCACTGCAAACAGTGTCATTCACGCTGTTTCCAGGAATAGCCACTGATTTACAACTGCAAGAAACAAAAAGAGAAGTTAGGAAAGAAATCAGCCCTGTGCACAGCTGAGGTTGCTATTAGACAGAAACACCGGCTCACACTGTATGTGGTATACAGCTGGTATCGTAAGATTCCTCACGTGAAAAAGTGCCAGGAGGACAAGGTTTGCATTCTGTATCTGTGCTATCTGTCCCTTTAAACAAACAGAAAAACTCCCGTTAGTCAACTAGTGAGAAACAAAAATGAATAATCAAGGTCGGCAGTACAGATCCTGGAAGTGATACAGAGGCAGTAGACAAAATACAGTCTTCAACTGTATAGATTAATCTGAAACACCCACCCAAACACAAATCAGAAGATTCACTGGCTGTTAGTTTCGTGCCCATCGTAGTCAGTCTTTTTCAAAGACTATAAAAACCCATCAAAAGGTTAAAATATGGTACTGCAGACAAAGCTGAGCTTTTCCACTGGTCCCTGGCAGACTGACCACCTACTCCATTCTGTTGGAGCTCTGTATCTTTTCAAATGATTCTTAGTTTCTTAAAAATACTCAGTGTTCCACCTCTTTGAATAATATTCATCATCTTGAGACAGCTACATTATCAGAGCGGTGAATTTCACCATCTAATAAAAACAGATTAATTCTGCAGGACAGCATAGAGTCATCATTATTTACCATAACCAAAATTCAAAGCGAAGCTCTGTTTCAAGGATTTCAGGAGGAATTAAGTGGTTTTGAATCTGAGTATCTTTATAGAATAAATCACACAGCAGAGCAAAACAAAGGAAGATTAAGTTGGATCGGGGAACTTTATGATATATGGTAGTAACAGATAGCAACTTCTTGTCCCTTTGGATATACCTCTTGAGAATACTGTTGCTCTAATTACTGCCTACTCGCTAAGATAATGCTTGCACTAAAAAGAATGCATAACTGTAAGGAATTAAAAGGCCATATTCCTGTAAATTACTGAGTTGGAGACAGGTTCAGAAATATTTATGCAAAAAAAATAAACCTCTTCATAGAGTAAAACTGTTTTGTGTGTGTAGAGAATTAAATTACCTCTTCTGGAAACTCGGTAACCTTTTCCACATTTTTTATGCACTTTACAAATTTCGCAGTACCCAAATATTTTCGAAATGCAGTACTCATTGGGTGGGCAGCTACAGATTCTGTCCTGTGATTTAGTGCATGTCTGATTCTGCACAAATCCTGTTTGTAAAACAAGAATAATGGAAGATATCATTAGCAACATATAAAATCATAGCCTGCAACATTTCAAGTTAATATGAGGCGATGTTCACGTACCATAAACTGAAGACAATTTTGCAGCTTCTGGCTAGTATACCATTGTAAAACAAATACATTATATGCCCCAACATCTACATTTTCAGAAGAGTTTACTCTATCTCTCTCTCACTCGCTCTAGGAAAGGAGAAATTTGCATCTATAGAATGCACATTTGAAACTCTGTACCTATAGTTGCATTATATTGTATCATAACCATAAATATGCAAATTTGTGTTACCTGTGTTCATCACTGCAGTATCTGGGGGCCACACCAAGATCTGCAGTCCATGCAGATCGTGCAACTGTATCCAAAGTGATTGGGACCTTATTACAGACATTTTCATACTGTAATTAACCAGTTTTGTAGGATTATCTATTTAGATGAGACAAAAGGTAAAGACTGTATCCTTAAAACTTACTTGCCAATGAGCCAAGTAGATAATTTTCTACACTAGTTTCTGTTAGAAATGGTGGGCAACAGTGTGACTGAATTTGTTAATGCATGTGTTCTATTAGACTGATCTACAGACGTTGGTACAACCTTATTTATTGTTTTGCTGCTTTAACAAACTCATCCAGCATGCTCTCACTGACTATGCTGCTTTGCAAAAGAAATAAAAATAATATAGAACTATCACAACTAGTGCTGGCTGTTGTCAGTTCAGCAGACAAACCGAGATGACTGGATGCTGGAATGTAATTACGCATTTACCTCTGTGCAAGTCAGGTCTTAAGCTCCCTGGGCTGGAAAGTATAAGCAGGAAGTTACTCTGCTGCTGAAATCTGGATCCATTTTAGCGATGCAGTGCCTTAGTTCCCAAGAATGTAAGATTGGCGTCACATTTTTAGGACTTAGAAAGAAAATGGGGCAGGGCTGCCTGCAAGGCTTTTCCCTGGTTCTTTTCCACAGATCTTACCAGTACCAACAGCATGAGAATGGGACTACATGAGTGACAGACAAAAGCACCTCGTTCTCTTATGGAGAAAAGACTAAGTTAAACCAAGCCCAGCCTGAGCAGGCTGTTAAAGTCACAAATGCCTCTTTAGCCACCCAAGCCTACCTTTCCTGCAGGGTGGCGAGCAGGCAAAGCACTGCGGAGACCGATTCCAGATTGCTGTGTATGTGTTAGGGCTACAGGGACTGCACTTTGTGTCCACAGTGTGACTGCAGCTCTCAGTCTTGTATTCACCTATTAAAAAAACAAAACCAAAACAAACCAAACAAACAAACAAAAAAAAAAAAGCAGAAAGCCTCTCATTGGAAAAGATCACTAGGAATTGTTTAAGGTTAAGTTTCATTCTTAGCTGTAGAAACGCCTTCCCTTCACTGCCACTATCAGATTGGTAATGTACACCAAGTACGTATTGACTTCAAGGAGGACTGCATGTATATACAGGGAAACTCTGATTTGATTTATGTTGTTCTGGTTTGACCCCCTTTTCCTACATTCAGTTCAGTGAATTCCAGACATGTTCAAAACCAGGCAGCCTCAATCCTTAACAAAACCCCTGAACATACACTTTGATGCAGCCACCATGGTACATAAACCAAACTTTTCACCCTCCTAGAAGCTGTGTTTTGTGGCGACACACAGGATGGCTTTTCACACCGAAAGTCTGGCATGTGGCAGAATGATGTGTCTGGGTGAGGCCCTTACTACCTTTACAGGCAGCAAGTGAAGAAGGCTTAATAAAGTGTTATCACAAATAGACCTGAATTAGAAGTTCACCACTTGTCATTACCGAAGGGACGTGAGCTCACTCATTTCCCTTCAGCTCTTCAGCCAACCCTAACACAGCAAAGCAGTCAGTTTCCAAAGCTACTGGCATTCCAGACAAAATCAAAAGCTATCAAAGGTAGTTTCTCCAATGCTTCTCACCAACAACAGAGTTCAGTGCAGCGGTGGGAATAAGTAAATATGAGCTCCAACATACCCATTTTGGAGAAAGGGAAACACCTCAGTTGCCATTTCCCCCTTGCTTGAAAGGAGGAAGATAAAAGTCAATGTCTCATATCCTGTACAGAAATATCCTGGAAAATATACTCAGAAAGCAGGAGTAACACTTAAATTTTTTGGAGCTGCTTGGAGAATCTCTGTTCTGCAAAAGAATGATCCCTGGAGGCGAGCCATAGGAATTATTTCCAAAGACTTTGTTTTTCCGTGTACTTACTTGAAGCTTAAAATTCTGCCTCCCACATCCTGCTAATGATTTAGGCTTCAATTTTTCATAAATTACAGTAAAAAAATTTGAATTCACAATGAAAATAATGATTTTAGACTTGTTGTCTAAACAACTTGTTGTCCAGAGTTTGTTATTCTAAAAAATAAAATTAAGGAGGAATAGACAGAACAGTACAGACCACAACAGAAAAAGGTTTTACCTATGAATTACCATCTTTCATCTGTTGTGTTTTTAACAAAGGAAGTTTGACAGGTCTATCTAGACATTTTCGGTTAATTCAGACAACTGTGACTGCTTCAGCACATACTGATTTCCTGCTTAAACTTCCGGATCTCTCTGACAGAAACTCAGCATTTATGGAGACAAATTTTGCTTGCTCAGCATGTAATAAGAAAAAAAGGCAGATTTTTGCTGTGTCTAATCTAGTAATATAATGACAACTCATTGCAAAAACTCTGTTAGCAAAATATCCAAACAGCATTACTGCCCCAAGAAAAGCCAACCCACACAACCACATTTCGGTAGTCATCAACTTTTGATAACAAAAGATCACTAATAATTACCACTGGAGTGTAAGACATGACACCTCAAAGCAGACAGTTTCTGTATTCTTGCACCCAGTCTCTGATTCTGCAGTGTCTGATTTACAGTAAAAGACAACAAAACTCCTTTAATGAGCTATTATAGATTAAGCTCTCCAATGGAAAGCCCCCCTGTATGAGTGGTATTATCAAAGTACAGAAACTAAGCTCTACCTCATGTCCTGTTTTACAACGTTTTTCTTATTAGCGGGCTTGGGTCTGACACATGTTGTCGAATTTTTGCAATTCCCTTAGCAAGCTGTTGCTCCCACCCCAATGTTGACTTACAAATACTTTACTCAAAATACCAAGCAAAGCTGGGCTTACAAAAGCTCAGCAAAAAGCTGGGCTTACAAGAGCTCAGCAGCCTACCTCCTGATAAGCCCTGGCCAGGTGAACCCTGTACGAGAATTCCAGTTCTGGTGAACAATGTGTCTCTTTTGCAGATGGGTTTTACGTTCACAGCATTTCATTGTCTTCCAGCTAGAGTGCATTACAGCAGCAAAAATCCAATGTTCTTCCGATATATAAGTAATCAAAAGGTGCTATGCTTACCTGAAAACTGACTGAATTTGGCTGTGTAAAGTAATAATTTGAATTATAACCTACCTGGAGGGCACTGGCTGCAACATTTATTAAGTTCTTCCTCATAGAATTCCGTGCTGGGATCTTTGCATTTTGCAAACTGTGGTGTATAAGGCAATGAATATTCCTAGGAGAAATTAATGGAAGATCATGAACCACAAGTCCATTCAAACTGTAGAGATTCAAAAAGAGACAAACACTTAAAGATCAGTGCAGTTCCGACCACCTTCCTTTCCTAGGCAGTGATGTAAGCCTGATGAAACAGAAAGCAGCAGACGCCATAAACTGAAGGAGAATGCACAGCTTATAAGCTACTTGAGACCATTTACAGATTCCTCTGTTTTCCAAAGTTCCACAACGAACAGGTGATTTCTCCAGATTTTATGTTCAAAAGAATGCAATGGAACTATGGGATCACACCTGGTCACCACAGCATCCCCTAAACCAAAGGACTAAGTACCTATTCTCATTTGCCATGATTCAAACCCTTGACAAACACTAGTGAAATGTAAATTCCTACTTGTGGGTTTGTGGGGAGAAGCATGTTCTGGAAGTGGCTACGTACCTTCTTTCTTAGTAGGTCTACTCCCTATACATATTTCGAGCCCCATCTGAAACTAGAAGATTGACTTTGCTCCTTAATTCCCTCAGGCCTCTTGAGCTGGTGGACAAGGGAGCTGCAGGTCCAGCACTACTGCAGTGCTTGAAGGAATCTTTCTGTTTCCATCAGTGGGTGCCACGAAAGGCCACAGGGCACTATGCTCCATTCTCTACTGCGCTTACGTTCATTACGTCCTCACTTACACCCATGTGCTATCCAGGTAAGATAACTCACCCCTTCAGTCAGAGGACCTGCACTATTAGAACTGTTTCACCAAAGGAAAGGAAAAAAGGCTTTTCTCATTCCAGATTACTCTGTGATTCCTTTCTGAATGAGAAAGGCCTTGATGTTTTGAAAATGATGCCTCCAAAAACTGCACTGCTGCTTCTGAAAAGGAGCAACTGGCTGCAAAACATAATTAGAAATAAAAAACGCTACCTATCATGGCAGGTCAAATGTGCAAGAAATAGTCACAAAATACAATGTGCCTTATTTTCAGCTCACGCGGATCAGCACAGCTCAATGATTTCAATGAACAAGTGTCAAAATATTGGAGGACCTGCAATTTATTTTCAAAGGGAAAAATGTAGTCACTCAAAAGAAAAAGGCTAATGTTAGATAGTACAAGCGTAGGAGTTTCCTGCTAGATCAGAAAGATGCTGTTCAAAAAGTATGTGACGCTGCTCAGCCTTCTGCAGTCTGAAAAGACCACTCAATGTATAATCTACACACATTTAGAGAAGTACTTTTAAAAAGTATTACTAAAAAGAGAAATCAAAACAGGAACATGCTCTTGAGACGCCGGTAATGAAAATATCCTTCCTCCTTACTGAAAAAACATGTTGATTATCTATTGTGTCTTCATATTACGGACAAAGTAGAGTAACACTTCCCACTCTCAACAATCGCTTAAAGGAAACCCAACATTTTCTTATGCAGCTTGTTGAAATACTTTACTTTTTACCTAGCTGTATAAAAAAAAGGATTTTGCCCATCTACTCAACGGTCAGTGTCTAAAAGAACCTTTCCTGAGAATGTGAAGGCAGAGAAAGGCATTCTTGAGTTTCAATATTTATCCCAGAAAAGAAAAAAGGAAAGAAACCATTTAAGTAGGAGTTTCACAGCCTCTATTTAAAACGCTGTGAAAGCCGGTAACGCTGACCAGCCATCAGGACAATTCTGGTCTCTCCTGATCGGTCAGTTGAGCTCAGGACTAGACTGGGGAACTGGGGACAGGTTTCACTAGTACCAGCCCCATTCTCTCACAGCCCGATCAATGAGAAACAGTCAAGTTGCAAACTGAAGAACAAACTTTGTAAAGATGCCTGTAACAGGCTAGAAACTGTGATGGAGTGGGGAAGGATGGAAAAAAAAATTCTCCTTAAACACTAGAGCAGGTGAAATAAGAAAGAGCTGCCAAGCACAAAGTGCAGTTTTCAAATTCTGCTCTTTGTCTTTTGATGAGAAGGAAGCCAGGTTTGCAGGAAACATGCTGCAGCCTCAAATACCTCCAAAATCTACTTTGGCCTCCATTTTTGCTTTCCAGTTAAAAAGGCTTATTTAAAGGGGGCTTGCATGAGGACTGAAGTAAAAGCAAGAGGCTCTGCTCTCATCAGAAGTATTTTTAAGTTACTTTCTTGTTTATTAAAAAAGATCAGGTGCTGTCATCACATTTTTGTAGTCACTATGATCAACTTCATTAAAACAAATACTTGAGAGTTTTTTTCAAATGTAAATGTGAATGTAAAACTTCACTGCAAGAGCAGACACAGGAAAAAAAATGTGGAGAAATAAAATAAACCGCATCACATATTACCCTGCTGGTGAGGCTTCCTGGCAAAAAATGCTCTTATCTTCTGCATTACCTGTTGTAAATACTGCCCTGTGAGTTAAAGACACAGGAAAACCTGTCGGTTGATGGGTTCACATCTATTTCTCTTAAGTTGTGCTTGAAAGGATCTCTCTACTGTCTGATAGAATCTCCCTGAAATTTTATCTGATGATCTGTGGCTCTCAGTAACATACAACTGACAATTTCTTGCCAACTGTCCTCAAAGAACATTATGGGAAACTAAAAGGGAGTTGTAACTCGCATAGATACAATTTCTATACACACATGAGCTCAGCTTTGTTTGCACTGAAAGGATGCCATTACTTTTAGTAGTTACTTCCAATGTAAACTAGTTTAATCAAAGCTGTCAAGGCCAGCAGTAAAATCTCCTACTCTGACAGAGGAATTGCAGGCCTCCTAAGTATAAAACTTTCCTAAATTTCTTGGCTACACGACAACCCCAGTTTTTCTAGCCATCTCACCAATTTGACGGGCTGAGTTGGGCAGTACAATGTTTGTATCTGGCATGCAGATCCGTTGGCCACTTTGGGCTGAAAGACTGATGAGTAGGGCCAGATTCTATTCCGCAAGCCTTGCATTTTGTTACTGTTTGTATCTCTCGTAAGTCCTTATTTTGCCTTCTGCTTTTATTGATTCTGTGTTCTGTTAGCAAATTGTCTGAAGGGAAACTAACCTGATGTTGCTTCTTTTGTTCTTACACCCTTAGAACTTGTCAGATTAGGCAGTAGTGTCTAAGGGCAGCAGACTTTTAGGGTATTTACACAAACAAAATGAAGACTTTGTAAGACTCGATCTAATTTGACAGGTACAAGTAGAAGTATAATGCCATATCTATCTAGCAGCAGAAGCACAAACATTATTAAACATGAAGTTTAGTCTAGCTATATACCCATTAATCAAATTAAGCAATCTATTTTGACACAGAAACTAGTGAACTATGCTTGCCTTTGACTACACAACTCACTAGGGAGATTTCTGCAATGCCTGTGTATTAAGCAATAACTAAGAAGTTAGATGCAAAAAGTCAATGACTCAAGACTCTCTCTCCAGAGTGCCTGAATTGTTTGAATCAGTTTTCCCATCTGCACTACAGACACCCAGTATATAGGTGACCTGATTTGTCACTGGGGAGGAATGGGCTAACAGCACTCTCCACGCAGCTGAGAGGTTAGTACAACTCTACGTAGGCACAAGTACAATGTTTCCAAGATTCCCTATATCCTACCCCTGGAAGATAAAAGGAGTGGAGAACATGCCTGTATCTCATGATTTTCAAGCCTGCAGCTGTACCTGTGCTGTGTGGAGCAGCACTAGTAAAGGGAAAGGGCCTGCGGGGGTGGGGGGGTGTCCCCAGTTGTACAGAGACCAACCACAACCGAGACCCCAGTCAGCACCAGAGCTGAGCCCATGTCACGAACTACAACACAAGGTCTGGATTCAGACTTCTTCCAAATTGGAAGAGCTTGAGCCAATGCACCAACCTGGCTCTACCTATTGATAAGGTCGTTCAGGTCTCAACTACTCCCAGCCTGTCACAATTTTACGGGCACATTTAGGGTGAAAGGAGAGTTAAATCCTTTCCAATCCAAGCCCTTTGTTCAGCAAGAAGCATGACAAAACTTCACACTTAAATTCTGGTGGTAAGATCTGCTACAATTCTGAGACTCTCCCTTCTTTATCTGTACTACCCTACCCACTCCAAGGTGTTCAGTAAATCAGGTTCAAAATACTATCACCTTACAAAAACCAGGGCTGAATCAAAAATTAGTGAGAAGCAGTTAAAAGAATTACTTTAACGTAGTATCAGCCTGCTATAGCACCCAGTGCTCCTTGACCACTACATAATTCCAGGTTCGATACACATTCTGACATCCTCATCTGGTTTCACTGAACCTTTTTGCCTTATCAAGGCTAAATTAATAAGATTAAATAAACTTGTAAATAACATACACATCCTAAGAAAAGGCAACAACCTGTACATCTCAGCAGCATTTCCATATTAATCTTCACAACCCAGGACACTTTAAAATCAGATAGAAAAATACTATCACTATACCAGTACAGCATGCACACCATCAAAGTCAAATAGATCCCATCAAGCTCTTTGGTTTAAACAGTTAAAAGCATTCATTGCCAAGGAGTGGCACAGCTGGATACAAAAGAGAACAGTCGCAGCTGCAACGCATCAGGTCTTCGATGTGAATTAAAGGGCTTTTCTATGTAAATAAGGTAGTTTAGGGAACCACCAGGGTACAACAAGCTCTTCCTGTTTAGACAGCGGTGTAAAATACACGCGGATTTACATCGTGCGCTTGCCAGACCACTCACAGTTTTTTACAAATATTCAAACAAGCCTGAAAAGCGAACCCATTTCCAGTGAAAATCCAGGAAAAACGGTTAGTCATCGCTTTGGGAAGGCAGGAAATAACAACGGCATAGCCGCAGGGAGCCCGGTGCGCTGTGAACAAGTCCAGGAGTGGGACTCGAGGCTGCTGCGAGCGCCGCTCCGAGCTCAGCGCAGCCAGGAGCAGGCGGGTGGTCCGAGGGACCGCGACGGCAACAGCGAAACGGTGCCCACGGGCTGCACCCCCCCGCAAGCGCTACGGCGGGGGGCTGCCGCACCACGGCAGGCGCCGGACCCCGCGCAGCCGGTGCAGCCGGAGCGGCCCCCCCGCCCCCAGCCCCGCACTCACCCGGCCGCCCGCGGCGTGGAGCAGCGCGGCCAGCAGCGCCCAGCGCGGCCCCATCCCGGGAGGCTGCCGGCGGTACTGGCACGGCACGGCACGGCACGGCGCGGGGCGGGGCGGGGCTGGAGGCTGCCCGGCCCCGGTGCCGGCGGGGAGCACCGCCCCGGGGCCCCCGCAGTGCCGGTGGGAGCCTGGGCCCGCCCCCACCGCGGGGCAGCGCCGGTGCCGGCGGGCACCAGAGGCACTCGGGGTGGCGCTGGAGGGGCGCCCCGGGCCTCGGGCCGAGTTTGTGCTCCCCCAGCCCCGGGACACGGCCCTGCCGCCCGCAGCACCCGCCCGCGCCCCCCAGCCCCCTTACCGCACAGGCAGGCCTGCCGCTACCCAGGAGAAACTCCGGCTGACTTAACAGCTTCCTAAGTTTGGAATGGCTCTCTTCCAAAATATTTTTCCTGCAACTGATCTATGTACTGAAATTACCAACAATGAAACATTTACATATCAGACAAGAAAAGCATGGCTAGGGCTTAAAAATCCATGTCATTTTTTAATTCAAAGATGACCAGCATTATTAAACCAACTGACGACTAACACATCTGGCAGGTGCAATGCGTGTGATTCATCTAGAAAGCTGTTCCAGCAAAAAGGGTGAATTCCTATACAGAGGTGAAGTACACAATTAGCTGTCATTACAGAGCATCCTTCAACAGTCACAGCCAGGTGAAGGGGGTTACTCACAGTTTGTGATACACAAATTGGTGTTCTCTAAAATGAGCAGAAGTTCCTGTATTTTTCCACAATGAGGCATATGCACTGGAAAACAATGAACTACCCTGACGGGAAGCGAGGAAAGGGTGACCGGTGTTTGTCCCGCACAGTTGTTTCTCCTCCCTTGCATTGCTGTTTTATCGCAGTGCTTAGTGACTTGACCTTCTGTTGCACAACAAGCACTTAAACCAAAAAATGTCAGTTCTGTTTCCTTCTTCACCTCACGTCTCTGCTGCTGACATGGCGATACTGATAGTCAAAAGAAATTTCGATCTGAGCATTAGGAGCCGCTTATCTTCTGGAAGAAAACAAGTGCAAACCCAGAAGTAGGCAGAAAGGATTCACTAATCGCCTCTCTTGTGAGACTCGGTAGATGTACTGAAATAGACACTGGCAGCAGTTGTTTTTAGAAATTATCTTATGATGAATTCAAGAAGTAAGTACTGGAACTAACACCAGTTGAAATTACAACCATTTTCAAGTGTACTATAGGCACATTATCCACTGATGAAAGTTAGTGACTAGATCCCATAATGCTGAGATTCTCCCACCTCATCTCTGGGGCTGCAGTTCCAGGAAGTATGAATTTCTCCAGATTTATTTCTTCAACCACAAAATGTTGATAACATACATTCCCTTATACTGTGAAGCTGAACGGATAAACAAGATCCAACGGACCTACTACATGGAGATTTTCAAAAAGCCTTTGATGAGGTTCCATGCCTAAGGTGGTGGGAAAACAAAGTTGTCATGGGATTGGAGAAAAGGTCGTGTTATAGGTTTGCTAAAAGGTTACAGGATACAAAAGTTATGGCTGTTTAAAGGGCAAGAAGGAAAGAGCATAGCATAATGGTATTTTTTTCAGGATAGAGAACAGTTAGCCGGGGGCATTGGTGGGGCCAGTTCTATTCAGTATCTTCATCAGTGAGCTGGCGAAAAGAGCGCCCACATAGCGAAGGCAATACTAAACATATCCAGGTAGCTACATGACATGTAGAAGGCAAGTAAAGCCAGAAGGAGCTCATAAAAAGGTGGCAAATGAATGCAAGGCAATACATTTGGGGGAAAAAAAAATCTAAACTAAGCATAAATGGTGCTGAATTCACACCTAGTAACTAGCACTCAGAAAAGCAATCTTAAGAGTCATGCTTGATGGTTCTCTTGAAATCAACTGCTTAATGTGCACAGGCAGCCAAAAAAAAAGCAAACAAAATGGTGGGCATCATCTAGAGAAGTACTGAGAACGAAACAGAAAGTATCATTTTGCCACTATTTAAAACCTTGGCCCAATCCTCTTCTTCAGTGCAGCGCCTGGTTCTGGCCTCCAGCTGTCCAGAAGAATGTAGTGAAGTTAGAGAAAATGTGGAAGAGGTCACCTAAAATGACCAAGGCAGTGGAGCATCTAACTGACGTGAAGAATATAAAAAGATGGGAACTCAAGCTGGAGACTGAGGATACAATCAAGGATTGTAAAAGCAACTCAGTATTGCACTAAATTCTGTAATACAAGAACTAGTGGCACTGAAATAAGAGGTCAGTTTAAAAGTGGTAAAGTACTTTACACAGTACATGGTAACTACCTGTAGCCTGTTGCCAGAGGTGCCTGTGGAGGCAGATTGTCCCAGGAAGTTCAAAAGAGAGAAGAAAAATAAATGGTAATATGAATGAATACTAAAGGCTGGGATAAATTCTTTTAACATCCTTAATCCAAATACAGTTGACACTGCAGAACTACGAGGAATGCAAACAGCAGATATTAACCAGGCTTGTGTGCTCTTCCTAAATAACATCTCTTACTGAGACTGCCAGAGATAGTGTGTTGGGCTCATACTACTATAGTCTGGCCCAAAAAGGTGTTTCTTATGCCTTTATGTTCCCTTTGTGTGTTGTAAGGGAAAAGACATTGCTGTTGCACAGCTGTTATTACAGTATCCTGTCCAGGGTAAAACTACAAAGCAAGTAATTGTTTTTGTGGTTCCTTTTTTTGATTATTAAGGCACACTTTGTCATCTTGCTCATTTTCCACTGTCCTGTGCAAAAACACAGTCAACACTATTACGTTTACAGTTATCAAACTAGCAACATGAAAGACTGAGAAATAGCATAACACAAGCCAGTTGACCACAAAACAGATTTTTTTAAAAAGAATAGATATGCAAACCAGCATCACCCTGATTATGAGCAATTCTAAAACAAGCAGATATTAACAATGTTATAGGAAATAACTGCTGTGCCTGTTTTTCAGTCTTTTCTTTTTGTAGAAAAATAGTTTCTTTTCTTCATTTCCCTTTTTACAAACTCCACGCCGGGCTAAACCCATAGTTCATCCAATATCCAAATGTTCAGCCAGTTTGGCTTCCATCAGAAGAGGCCATTTTGTACAGTTATCAATGATCTGAAGTAGTCAAAAAACATGAATCAGACTTCAAAACTTAGAAAGAATGGCCTAAAGTACAGCAGACTTCAATTAGGTTTATTTGCCTTCTGTTTTCTGAGCCTGTGAGGCATCTTTTGATCTTATTTCCTCAAGAGACATAATGTCCACAAATTTAGGAGTTCTGTTTGTGTTCAAGAAAACTGAAATTGTCATTACTTCCGGTCAAGAGCAGAGTCCTTAAGAAAAATATCAGATACGTGACCAAATTGGAAGTGCTGGTAATACTGGAATAGAAACAACATATGAAATATGACTGAGTCTCAAGCTTAACTCTGAATTCTAGCCAGAATTTTCATAGCTAATAGAAGTTCTTGGGTATAGTTTTCAACCCATTCCTTCATGCAAAGAAAGCAAGCTGTGAAACTTGAGTTGACATGCAGATTTCCTCTAAATTTTGTAGGTTTTATTCAAATTTGTTTCCAGCATAACACTGGGAGAGAGAGGAAAAGAGAAATATTTGATATCAGCTATGAAGGCCAATGGTTTGGATGATTCCTCTCATTTGTTAGATGAAATAGGTTCTAGCACTCCTTGTTCGAATGTGTTTCAGTGTTTTTCATGAGTTTTCAGACAACCTAAGGCACTAAGTGTTTACCTCCCTTGTCATAGATTCAGGCTTAGTGTCACGCTGGATGTTTCTGTAGCTTCACACATCCCAGTGGGTTACCATTTTTCAGTGGCAGTGGTGGGGTGGTGAAATTCCTTTCCTTCCTCTTCCACAGGAACCATTACGTCATTCCCTGGAAAAGATTCTGTTTCCTGCTCTGGATAGTGCATTGCCAGTTCCTCTTCCATGCTTTCCTGGGCATCAACATTACTTTCACATCCTCTAGCAGCACAGTTCTTGCCACTAGGCACTTCTGAAACGGACCCCACAATAACAGTGTCAGCCTTCATGATGTATATTTTTTCTGAGGAGGAAAAAAATAGTGCTGAGCGTAGTTAACAGTCACTGCTGACCCTAGAGATGGTTTCTTTTCACGCAAAATTTTTATTTGGTACTCAGTTTTTCTCCCCCCACCCTCATTCTTTTTTTTTCAGAGGCATACAGATCAAGCCCATCACTGTGGAAACACAGAATTCACTAACCCACTAGAGCTTTTAGAATTCACACATTGTAAGTTGTCTATTTTGCTGTTTATTTATGAGGTGCTTTTAATTTTGAAATAAAAGCACCGACCATACCAAGTGATAAAGAAGGCCTGCACATTTTATACTATACTGTCTGTTTTTGGACTACCGTCAGTGGGACTCTGGGCATTTTAGATAAAGTGGATCTAGGTCCCATGTGATGAAGCCACTGCGCTATAGCTAGGACTACAGGAGAAAGAGAAATTAGAAAAGGCAGTAAGATATTCATGAGAGGCTGTTAGAAGAAGCAATTAATCAGGATCTGGGTAAGACAGATAAAGAGAAGCCAAGGTTTATGGTCCTGCTGTTTCAAGAAGCAATAATAACTGCATTAAAAGCAGCCTTTGGGCAACGATCAGCACTGTACAGAAATTCTGGGTAATTCTCTGGGGTCGTAGGACCAGCAAAGAAATGAATTTCTTCCCAGCAGAGAATCAGACACAAAATTTTCTGGGATAGACTTGAATCTTGTGTCCAGCGTGTTGGCCCTACTCCTTTACAAAAGGTAAATGAGGCCTTTGCTATTGCTTGGACAACTACATTCTATTCAGAAGGATGCTTCAGATCAGACACTGTAGGTTATTGTAGGAGATATTTGGGTATGGTAAGTCAGATAATCACATTCATCCAAAGTCCATCACTCACAGAAAAAACAGAACGGGCATTTAGTAAGGAAAGGTTGGCCCTAGTAACACCAAAAAACCCCCCTTCAAATAACCTCGAAACTGGGTTTGGAAACATAGCCAGCATGTCTCATGTAGACTGCATCTTGAGTAACGATTCTCCCCCTGTTAGTAAGCTTCCTTGCTTGACTTTATCTCCTACCCTATACTGTAGTCAAAGACTTTATGGGAACATATGGGAGACATTTCAAGCTATTACTGTGAAACCAAAGTGATAGCTTGAGACATGTGAAGTACAACTCTTGTTAAGTATTACAGAAGCATCTTCCAGCTGACATATTTTGGATTTAAAATTTCTTTTGCAAATGTACATCTTCTGGAATGAAAAAGAGGAATACGAGCATTCTTCTGTAAGGTTCCTAAGTGAGTAAGGTAAATGTGAAAACAAGAAAGTGTTATATTCAAATGAATAGATACACCAGAACTGGCGTGTCAAAGGTTGACTTGCTGTCAAAGGTTCTGCAGTTTCAGCCCCAATCTTTTTAGAAGCTTTGGACATTTTGCAGCTTACTAGTAATCTCAGAATGATGGTTGAAGAACTGAAAAGGCAAGAGAAAAAAAAATAATCAAGACTCACCAATTCGATTATTCGTGTGGTCTCTCACTCGGGAATCAATAGGGCAATCTGGGGCATTTCCATTGCTCTGTGTCAGGTCAGTCAGACTCAGGTGAGGACCACATGCTTTTTCTGTGCTGGAGACCAAGTTATTGTTGGTTTCCAAAGGGAGGGTCCTGTCAATTAACTCCTCCTCTTCTGGCCTACTGTCAGTAGTCAGTATGATCTGCCAATACAAAGAGGAGAGGAGAAGTGGGGTAAATGTAAAAACAGCACTGTGAAGACTGCAATAGGTCTACCGAGTCCTTCTGCGGCAATCAGAATAACATAACGTACTTCATAGCACCACTGTCACAGGGAGTAAAAAATTGCAAAGTGCTTAACTGACACAGGAACATAAGCTTTTTCGAACTAGGTTCCTGTATCACTTAAGGCCATATTTTAAAATAACGCTTCTATAAGCTGAATTTTTTATGACATTTGCAAGAATGTACCTCACTCCCACTGCAATCCACTTTTCTGGACCTGCTTGGATACTTTGGTAAATTCCACTGCCTTGTCTGCCATTTAGATGCCGATGAACCTTGCAAATCCACCTTTGTCATTTTGACTTTTTGCCGCAAGCCTGACGCTCCCTGGTCTGTTGCAGAGTCTGCTATCCTGTCATACAGTAGCAGCTGCATTCTGGGGGGCTGAAACTTGGTAGCACTTTTCAGCAAAGAGTGTAACATCAGTAAGAAAGATAGATGCTGGAGGTAAAAATTTTAAGGGATTTGCACAGAAGGAACTTATAACAAGGTATTTCTCATATTTAGTTGTGAGATAAGTGTCAGAGGACAAACCTGTACAGGTATGTGGTCATATAGTGAGAGTCAAACAGTTAAAACTGAAAATATATGGTTTAACTTCCTCTTAGATTTCTGCAAAGACCTACCATTCTCCTATGGAAGAACAAAACAAGCCAGAGGTTGAACTGGTTGAACTTCAAAATGGAATTGCCTCAGCAGAACCTCAGGTAGGAAAACCAAGCTCAGACTAGCTATTATGTGAAGAATTAATTCCAAACAGTGCTTTAAAAGAAGAGCCAGAATCTAAGACAGGTTAAAGGTCCTGCATGACAAATTTCTGATTGTTTCTAGCTCTGTTTCTGTTTCTACAAGGTTGGAAAAAAACATAGTATGATCTTGAAATGTGCGGCTTAAAACTCTTGCTCACATCTGACGTCATTATGAAAGCAAGAGTGTAAGCTCCCTGCAATTCAGGAATTAGCAATGACGCACTGAAATTACGATAACTGATTGCAACCAGATTTATTAGAATAATTAGTACCTTATATGTGTGCAGATGTACAACATTGAAAAGCAAACTGATTTAAAAAAAAAAAAAAGGAAGGAACAGTCTACAGAGTGTTTTAGCAGATATGGACATTTAAAGATAACAAGCCTAATAAACTGAGAAGACTCAAAGGATGAAAATAGCTGTAATTTCACTGCAAGTGGAGTAATCAGAGCTGTGATGATTTCAGCAGCTCAGGAACTGCTTTCTGTTGTTACCGTGTCAACTGATGTTCGTCTTGTTCACCTGCAAACTATACTGTTAAACCAGAAGCAGGTCCTGATGGGAAGTCTTCCAGACAAACAATACCCACTGTGTACCTATATTACAGTCATGCCAAATCCTGGAAAGAGGGAAGGCAATATGGATGGAGACAAAAGAGGACAAATCCCACTTGTGTGAATGGAGCAGAAAGCTAAAATGGGACTGACAGACAGAGTTCTCCCAGAAGGTAGAAAAGGCATGTTCATCCTGTGATTTGGGGGCTTTTCCCATAGAATGCCCCATGAATGGCCTAAGGCCAAACCAAATACTCCCTTCATAAATAAGACTGACAGTATCACGTTATTTAACACCACATGAAAGATAGCCCAGGACATAAAAATAGCAAGCCCTAGTACATCCAATCACTGCACCTACAGGATCATGTGTTACAGGGGAAAGTCCAAACAAAAAGGCTGGCGCTCTTTGACAGGACATTTAAAAAATATCATTATTTACATTGGAATAGAAAGCGATCTGTTTTGGAATATTGTTCACACTTACTGCACATTTGTTTGCTAGGTCAGAACCTGCAATGGAAAGAGAAAAAATTATCAGAAGAAAATTCACAGCAATCAAAAAAATGTTCATATTTGCTCTGAAAGATCACTTAGCCATCACCTACTCCACCACCCAACCCACCTGCGTTATGCTTTACCACTGAGGGCACCCTCCTGTGACATGGCTGAGGTGAGCAAGCAACATGTTGCTGCCAAGATCGTGAGCTCCTGCTCTCCCCAAAGCCCTCTGCAGCCATCCCTGTCACTCTCCCCACATCTCCCAATACTCAGCTATTGAAATGATGAACTGATTAAACTTTCTAGATAAGCAGAAGAAAAGCTTATTTAAAAAAAACAACCAACAAAGAGTAAAAAATGTTAATAACTTTCTACTGCATTAACAAGTTGGATCAATTCATTGTGTGGTCAGATGAATATTAAGGGGGTGGGATTTTATGCAAGGATGGAGGAAATGAAGACTGGGAAAGAAGGGAGCGTACAGCATCCTTCTGCAGCACCATGAAGCTAGCTGGGCTCAGGCCTACTACCTTAATTTTATCCTGACATGCGGCCACCTTTATTTTCAATGTATCAGTTCTATAGTGCTTCACAGTAAGAGTTTCTATTGTGCAAGGCAAGTAAGGAAGCAAAAATCCCATTTTGAGAAAATTAAGCCGCACACAAGAGGGTTTAAATTGTATTCCTGAATAAAGAGTATGAAAAGCTATGGCGTGTGGTGAGTAGGAGAGTCTAACACAACAGATAAAATAGATCACCCGATGAAAATGGAAGCACTGAGAAGGATTAGTTAGTTGGCCAGGATGTGTGCCCTCCAGGGGACCCGGCCAGGTTGCCGGGGCTCCCGCCCCCGTGTCGTGGCGCACACCCGCGACACCCAGCAGTGCCCGGGGCACCCACCCAGCCGCTCGGGTGCCGTGGGGGCAGGGCGCCACCTAGCGGCGCGGCCCGCCCCTCGCGGCGTCAGGGCTGCGCTTCAGGTGTCAGCAGAGACGTGCCCTTTGACAGGAAAAAACCTCCACGGTTCAAGTTAAAATGCCATAAAATTCCATATTAAAACTATCCACTTATTCTTTAGAGAGATAGATTACAATTCCCAGCCCATCAGTCACTCACCTTGAGAGCCGAGCCCGGATTTGTGTGAACTGACGGATTGCAGATGTGCTGAGAAAAGAAACCATTCATTTAGTAAAACTAAATTGTACAGGCTTTAACAGCTCTACCGCACCCACAGGTCTACAGCCAACCTACAACACGCACATCCTGCTTTCTGTAAGAGGGAATGTGGTTCTGCAGGCACACCCTACATGAAACTAGGCAAAGCTACAGAAAGTCAGTATCAGTAAAAATCATTCTTCCTCTCATGCTGAAAGTCCAACCCCATCCTTGGAACCAACAAATACTCACAAAACACTTCAGGTATCATTTAATATTAGTGTCTGTGCTGAGAGAAGACTCTTTCCCCACCCATCTTTTAGTATCTTCCTCCCTAAATTCAGAGCTGCTTCAGACTTTCTCCCATGTTCTCCAACGTGCTGCATGAACAGTTTGCCAAGAACCCTTATCTGGCCCGCCTTCACCAGGCAGTGGTGAACATTCTCTTCCCCAATGACTCCACAAAATCTCGGGATTTTTGAGTTCCCAGCTGGCATACACTTGGAGATCAAACAGCATGCTATGTATTGCAGCTTTAAAAACTCACGCTTTGCTTTGAGGATGAGGATCCGCTTCTTGCAAACCTTCCGTTTCCAAAATAACAGCATGCCCACAAGCAGCACTATCACAGAGAGAACCACTCCCCAAAGAACTAGACCTATAGCACACAGAAAAGGAAAGGGAGTACAGGAAAGGCTAAGAAAAGGCAGAGGGGAAACTATTAGCAGATCTATGTGTTCGGACATAGGTCCATGGACATCATTTCACAACTCATAGGGGATTTGCTGGAAGCTTCCACACAAAAACTGCATTTACCAAAAATAAATCAAAATAAAACATGCTAGACAGAGTCAATACTTTGTTACCTCCCGTCGTCATCCCCTCCTTGGCTGAGGTGGGAAAAGTGCCAGCCAGAGCTTTCTCCTCAGGAGTTGAACTGGGGTTTTCAGTTGTCGTGGCACTTAAAAGGATACTAGCAATGGTCACCAGGCTCTCCTCAAACCTCCTGAGGTCAGAGTTATTTGTTTCATTGCTGAATCTCACGGACAAAGTGCTTGGGATGAGGTAGGTGGGCAATTGGTCCAGGCAAACCTGATCGTGTGTGGCATTTCCTTCACTTACTGCTACTTTGTTTAACTTGGCACAGCTAGGGAATGAAAGAGAACAGCTCATCAGCCCAGAGGAAACTGCCATGGTACAATGTGAGAGTGTTTTCCAGGTGCCAAACATCCCTTTGGTCATTTTCGTACCACCTGCAATCGTTGCTTTACCTTCTTCTCACCCCTGTGACATTATTTCTTGACCTGGATGCACAGCCGATACTCACAAGCATGTATAACTCCACCATACTTATGAACTAAAAATGAGACAAGAGAGATCCCTTCCTTCCTCCAGTACAGAGCTGTGCAATGGTTACAAAGAGAGGCCTCGAAACTCTGCACACAGGCCCCAAGCTATCCCATCGCCTCTAAGACAGATCTGTATACTTTGCACCAGAAGGACAGAAGTGTCCCTTTTCATCCTTTATTAACTTCAATTAATTATTTTGTCACCTTAAATAACTACGGACTTACTTTGTGTGGGGCTTGCAGACGTCAGTGCTGGAACTTTGATCAGAGAAGGTCCCAGAAGGGCACTCTTCACAAGTAACATCGTTTGTGGAGGTGCCTGAATAAAAATAACAACTGAGACCAAGAAACCAAGAGCCACCAGGTCCAGGCCTACGGACCAGAACAGGAGAGATAAGCCAGACAGGCAGGAATTCCTACCTCTGACTTTGACTCCAAAACCAGGCTTGCAAACAGCGTGCTGCTGGCATCGCAAGCAAGTGTTCTTGACAGCCATTTGACAGAACAAGCCTGGTCGGCACTCACACACGCGGCTTGAATTGAAGGAGCAGGGCTTTTTCTCCACGAGCTCAGACTCTGTGGGGAAGAAACAGATGCGGTAACAAAGGATCACCCTGCAAAGAAAATGCACGACGGGCCAAAGCTGAGCAACATTAGTTCAAAGGCTCGGGAAGCAGAACAGGCTGCAGATGCTCTTCCTGATGGCAACTGAAGTCATGAGTAATGGCAGAAGGCTGTAGACAGTGGCTTGTAATGCAAGACAGAAAGCAGAAATTGGACTTGGCCAGCATTGGACGAGAGATTTATTAGGTAGTCCCAGGTCACACAGGAAGCAACACTGATTATGTGCAAGGTAGCATTCTGCTCTCGACCTCGGTAACCAAGGATGGATAATTTTGCTGCTGAAAATTCTAAATGAATAAAATATAAATGAAGTGTACATAAAATACGTAGAGGGAATAGAGATGTCAATGTATATGTGAGGGAAAGCAAACCTTTTGCACATAATACACAAGCGTCACATTGTGGCTTTCCTAATTCTTCATTCACATATTGTTCAGGTCCACATGTCATGCAGTCCTCATCTGGGTCCCTAGGACATGCTTTCTTTTTAACATAGCCTGGAGAAAGAAAAACAAAATATGCAGGATGCCTGTTGAGAACCGTCCTGCTGAAGTGCTCTTGTAAGCTCATTTACCTGTTAGACCCACTAGCAGAGTCTTCTCTTTGTACCTGCCGTTGGGTTTCTCTAGCACATTTCTGCCCTTCCCACCCAAGCGTGGAGGGATCCCAGCTGTCCTGTTACAGCACCACTACGCATGGCACCCTCGGCCAGTGTGGGCTGCTGCAGAAAGGGCACCTGGCAAGTCATCTGCTGAGTCAGCAGCGACCACCAAACCCGCAAGGGAGCGTGATACTGCCCTGCCATTACTGAGTTCCCAGGCAACCATTTTTCATGTTTTCTTCTTGATTACACATATGAAATCCTAATATTTTGCTAGCTAAGGCATCACTTTTCCTTTCAAAAGCTGCCAGAATTGCCTAGATGCACAGGGATTCACGCAGGGACTACCCCACCTCCCGTGTTCAGAACGGGGCGTTACAAGATGGTACTTTGGGAGCCCCAAACACCCCAGCAGGTTTGCAGTAGGTTGCTTTCTGAGCAGTCCTGCTAGTTTCACAGTTGCCTTGGCAGTTGTGAGATGGTTTAACTTTCCAATCCTTTTCCTTTAAACATATCAAACTACGTATGTATGTCTTTCTGATGCTGGATGTATATACTACCCACTTTCTGTGCTCGACACTTCCAGCTCACCCAGACTCACTGCTCACGGTTTGCAAGCATACCAGCCTTGATCTTGCAGACCTGCTGTGCATACGCAACATGCACGAAGCTGAGCAGCTGGCTGAACTAGATGACCTCTGGAGGTCCTTGTCAAACGTAAGCTATTCTGTGACTCTATGTCTGGTAATCATTTTCTAGTGAGTAGCTTTTAAAAGCATCTGTCTGGCAAGCTAGGTACAATAATGAGCTAGGAGTATCGAAAGGCTGGGACAGAAACATTCCTAATATTTCAGCTCCTGAAACACAGATGAGGTATTGTACCACTGGCCATAATGCCAAAGAAATTAGAAGGTGCAGTGGTCAGCTGTGACCTTGCAAGGAGGTGGAAATAACTGCAAGAGGGTAAGGAACAGCAGCAGTTGCAGAAGCAAAAGGAAAACCTAAAGCAGCAGCAACACACAGATAGGAAGAGTTGAATGTTTCACAGGTGGCAAACAGGAGGGACATGAATCCCAGTTTCAGCATCCAGCCTGCATCACCCAATCACAGAGTTATACACAGGGAGGGGGAACCTGGCAGGGAAATAACTCACCTACTATACATTTTGACAAGCATGATGTAGGAGAGCAGGTAAAACCAGCTGTGCTATATTTGGCCCACTAAATACCACCAGACAAGCCTGAACGATGTCACTCCCACCTGCTCAAAACTACTTGTCTGAGACTATTCTTTTCGATTCTGACTGCTGAATCTCAGCACTCAGGTGTACCTGCACGTGTGTCACTTTCCCCTTCCTCCCCCAGCGACCCAAAAGCTTTAACTTCAGTTATTTGAGATTTCCTGTACACATGGGCCCCTCCCTTGGGGGACGCGCGCCCCAGGTGCAGTAGCTTTGAAGCTTGACTAACAGTGTCTTCTGGTGCTGCTCTCCACTGACTGTGTTCATGGCTCAACAACCAGATAAAAGCCTGAGCAGCAGGAATACCAGCTGCAACCACCTGTACAGAAAAATGTACTGAAAGTAAGTAGATGAAACAAGTGTTTTAAGTGGTTTTCTTTTGTATGTGCATTCATTCACTCCTAAGGATTTGCTGCTAACTGTGGGTAGGAAATTATCTTGTGTGTTGACTGCAGTGCTGCCTTGTGGAGCTAGATACCTGATTTAGAGTCTAAAACAAACAAACAAAAAAAAACCCTGCACACAAAAAAACCCCAAAACCTGCACAAAAAACAAAACACCTGCACAAAAAAAACCTGCACAAAAAAGGTAAAAACCCATAAACAGAATAAATAGAAGTGGAACACCAACTTCTGCCTAACATGAGCTGTTCTAGCATTACCATTATTTCCCATGAAAGTCTCTACTCCTCCCCTTGACAAGCTCGAAATACTTTGTTCTGTGATGCCAGAAAGAAAATATTCTTCTGGTATCCCAGGAATGAGGTCTCATTTTACCTGCACAAGAATTAAGTACATGAGAAGAGATGTGGCAACTATAGAAATTGATTAGAATGATCTTTTGAGGTTTGGTTTGAATTTTATCTTGAAATTAATTTTGAAACGAAGGATGGCTTGCATGTGGGCCAGTGTGCTCAGATTGAAAGCTGTACATCTGTGGGCTGGAACAGCACAGAAAGTGAAGCCAGGCTGCATCAAGAGTTTGAGATGCTCCCCTTTGATTAAATGGAATTTTAGAAAAGCTTCTCTTTCTTTGCAGTAAGCAGTTGAGTTAGTAGCAGATATGAACAGGTTATTGCTTGAAGGAATAGGGAAAGATTAAAATGAAAAAGGATTCTTACAAGTTTCTGTTTGAAGGAGGCCCTGGAGGATGTGAAGAGATGTCCAAAACTGACGTGAGGATGTGGCAACAAAATGAGTTTCAGGAAGTGAAATGATTGAGACTGGTGGCTCATTACAGCCAGATGTAAATCAGGTCTCTGCTTTTCACAGGACCTCACTATGTCGTCTGTCATTATGGGAGATTTTGGAAAGTATGGCTTTGAAGGAGAAAAGAGCTTTTCTTGGGACTGGCTCAGAGTCAGATCCCCACCCCTCTTCTTCTTCTATGGCACCAGTTTCTCCATCCCTTGGTCTTGTTTACTTGTACAACTTCTGAATGATTCTAGTGGTGTGGCCAGCAGTACAGATGTCCCCAATGTAACTGCATGCAAATGCTAGCAACCCAGAGCTCAACCCCTCTTTATTATTACAGCACAAATAAATGTCAAAAATTTCCTTTTTAAAAAAAAAAAAAAAAAGAGACACAACATTTCTATAAGAAGAGCTTGATGATGGTGAAGTACCATAAAATGCCCCACCCACTGAGGGGGTTTTTGGCCAACAGGGAGAGTTTCAGACATTTCCAGAACTCTTGTCTCACCGAGGTGTTTCCTGCCTCTGACCTCATGTGCCTCTGAGTCACAGCCAGCTTCCTGCAAAGCTCAGTGTCCCCTGGCTGGGGGCTCTTCCCTTGCTCATGTGAGACACTCTCTAAACTGGACTATAAGGGTTAATGACAGATTTTCCACACCTTCATTTTATATTTTTGTCTCTGATCAGAAACTTATTTAGCCTAATTTCACTGTGCTATTTCACACCATGAGGCAAGCTGAAATGAATTCTTAGACCTGCCTACTTCTAGCTACTTCAGATTGTCAAGTCAACCAATAAAAATCACATTAAAAGTTCTAGCAATTTATCTTGTTTGCAATTTACAGATTGTTTGCATGCAGACTGAACAAAAGCAGGGGTGAACAAGTTCACATCTGGATCCACACTAGATAGTGATTCATGAAACAGCACTTCTCTCCAGGGACAAAAGCAGTTCTGGAGATATACATGTGTGACCATCTCTACGAGAAAGGCTCCATGTTAATCTGGTGGAATTATAAGCGTACTGACCTGAGGGACACTTGTAACAGCAGCTTCGTGAAGTTTCATCATAGAACCAATTCTCAAGTGTATCACAGGAATGAGATGGGGCTAATGATGTCTAGAAATTGAAACAGACGAAAGATACAATTAGGAAACAATTAGTTTTGTATTAGCAGATCTGGTATCTGTCTCAAGTGACGGTAGTTGCAGATGGAAAGGAAAAGCCTACAGCTTCTTGAAAGTTCAAGTATCCCCAAAGCAATTTAATTACTGTTGCCCATATGCTTACACAAAGATTGCAATATCTAGTGTGTTTAGCAATAGTTCAATACGTATCTTTGCTCAGCAGGCTCTTTTATCTGAAAGTCATTTAGACACAGGAACACTGCAGCCCAACCCATGTATCAAGCATTTCAGCACTCAGAGACTAACTCCTTGTTTCACACAATAAAAACGGTACTGGCATTGCCCTACAAAAAAGTTTTTCAGCCAATCCACCAAACACCCTTTAAAACCTAGATGGCAACACCACCAAGGTCACTAAAAAAAGCTTGTCTATTAGTCGGCATCTCCTTTAGAAATCTTGTAGCAGCTAGCGATTTTTAGCTTTTTTTTTTAGTTCGCTGTCCCCAAATGATCCCATATTAATTTGAGAAAAGATTTTTTTAGAAAATAAATAATAACCCCGCCCAAATCTCTAACATCTGTAACAGCTTTCCAGCTGTGTGCGCACTGGAATAAGAGGTGGTGTCATAGTCTGCATCATCTAAATCTAGCTAGATTAGCTGTAATCCACAAAGAAAAATTTTGTTTGCAGCAAACAAGTCTTTCTGTTCAGTTATTTATGCAGTCATAATGCTTGAATTCAGCCACCTAAAGATATGTTTATTGTAAACCAATACACTGTTTTACCGACCATTTAGGGATAAATCCTATACTGAGAACAAGAGGGTTTTGCCTTGAAAAGAATGCTACAAGCACTTAAACAATGAAGCCCTTATTGAAATAACTAATCCCACTTCTATTGTGAGTTAAACAGGGGGTTTTTGTGCAGTTTTCACAAAGTTTTCAGGTTGTTCCTGAAAACCTTGACTACATAACTAATACATATTTAGTTACAAAATACCACACAATAGTTCTAGTATTAGCTTAGAAAATGAGACTTAGCTATGAAACATATCAAGAAGCATATAATAAGATTTCAGTTTTGCACAGCAGGGCCACTACATGCTTTGGAAAATTACAGTGCTACAAGTTCTCTGATGAGAAAATCAGATTTTTGAATTTATCATCTCCCTTAATAATCCCCTAAAAATGTTGTTACCTGAATTTCATTTTCAGTATTTGCTAGAAGTACAAATGGCAATTTTTTGTAAAGAATCAGCAGATTCCCCACAGATTTTCCCACATGGTACTGGTAGAGCGGTTAAATAATTCAGAAAACCTACACCTCACTTTCTGCAGATGAATTTCCCATTGGTCTTTGAAATAATACCCAGTGCCTTTGTATGCAGTGCAGAATCGTACTACCCACCTAATTTCACAGCCATATTCTCCTGTTCAATACACTTTTCTTTTTATGGCAGGACCACAAAACACAGAAATTGTTTAACTTGCCCCAGATTACATCAGAACCCAGGAACTTTCAGTCAAGGAGGAAATGAACAAAAGGAGGAGAAACAGAAATTTATTGAAACCATTAAATTTCATCGAGATTCAGTAACAGAACTGAGAAATCCTGCCTGACACATTTCTGCACTAACTCCTGGCCACGCAGCCTCCCCGCAAAGCATTTTTTTCTGGCTTATTGTACAGAGGAAATAGCAAATGTCTGCTTGCTCAGCCTGACCCAAATCAAGCTTACAAACGTGCACCCTGTATTTTTCTTTTCTGAATAGGAAGCCCCGGACTGCAGGCAAAGGAAGCGGAATCTCCTTGCATCTGCATGGAGAAGCACCGCGGTTAGCTAGGTACTCTGAGACCAAAGTGGGTAGCAGGAAATGATAACGAGAGCAGCCACTAGACAAAGGGTCATTCAGGAGTCACTTCAGTGACATGAAGTGGAAATTAACTAGTTTTATAATGAAAATTCAAGGAGTAACAGCATCCTGGCCGTAGATAAATCATCCTGGATTAGTTTCTCTGTAAGAGCTATGGGAAGTCACCACAAAAACTTCATCTTCCCTTCTTAGTTCTCCTGGGCAACCAACTCTGGCTGCAAATGATACTGAATTTTAAATTGGGGTGGGAATACAATTCATGAGTGATTTATGCAGCGTATAAGCTTACATCTTATTTAATTGTCTCCTTTGGGATTTAAATAAAGGAATACTGTCTGTGTAAAAGCGTGAGGGAAGGGCTGCTTCTTGAAAAGCGACTTTGTCTAAAATACTGAAATCGGTTTAGGATTAGATTCTGCTTTTAGTTACAGCAGTGCAAATTCTGATTACGAATTTGACCCGATGCTAGCACTGTGATAAATTGCTGCACGAAATATGCATACATACCACACAGATTATGAGAGTACTCAAATCTTTTTTTTTTCCTTTCCACAAGAGGGCAGCTATATACTACTGGCAGCTATATACTACTGCCAGCTACGCAATACAGGACAGCTGAAGCTTTAGAACAAATATTGCTTTCAGGTGTCCAGCTAGGAGCACAGCTTTGGAGCCACCTTTACTGTTTACCGAGCCAAGCCCAAAGTTCTCCATTGTAAAAAGAAGTCATTTTAGCAAATCATGACGTGATTTCTATGGCTGAGAAACCACCTTCTGAAGATCCCATCACTTCTAATCCATAGCTCCCTGCAAAATGGCTTTAACAGTTGCTGTCTGTTCAGTAGAGGTGTTTCATGAGTATGAAGCTTACTAAAATCCTTCCAGTGATAAATAATGGACGTGTCAATGCTCAGCATCAGTCATCATCTCCCCATTCTTGTCATTTTTTCCCATTTGATTTCTAATGTGACCTGTAACAGCAACGCAACGATGCAAAGTTCTGCTCTTAAACTAAGAGAAAGGCTGACCCTTTGTAGACAGCATACTTTAAGGTAAGGACCCGAGTATAAACCAAGCCCCCATACTTGTAGCACTTCATGCTTAAAAGCTCAAAATTAATTACATAAGCAAAACTGGCAGTGCAGAAAGGCAAATGTCACTAAAAATTATATGGGCTCTGCTTCTTAACTTATGCAAGGCATTTTGTAAGCTAAATCGCAAGTTTTCATGCATCTGGAATTGTGCACTAAGAATCCACCAAATCTTCCATAAGCTTTTGGGGGAGTAAAAGAAATTGGTGCCTAAAACCAAAGAACATGCCTTGAAGAAATGGCAGAGGTGAAGGGCCAAGGTCTCAACATGTTTTAAGTCTTCCATGAAGCAATGGTGCCAACTCAATTTCTGCCGAAGTTTGATTAGGCTACTTTTGAGAAAAGGGTGAAACAAACTAAGCCATACAAGGATATTGCAATTTTCATTTTTCTGTCTGTATGTAATGAAAATCATGGAAGCAAGTTAACTAAAACAAAAGATAAGCAGCCAAAGACATGAAGTGAAAAAGAAACAGAAATGTGCATTATTAGTGGGTAGCAACAGGCTTGAACTGAGGTGATTTACCCATTCAATGACTGAACATGAGAATTACCTCAGTTTCACCACCTGTAACTACTCTTCCCACACAGAAAATACCACCTCTGACATCTCATCAACAATTAGGGAAATTAGGGGGCAAGTTTGCAATAAGATATTAGCTTGTTTGATCTTTCATTTTGATGAGCTCAGTATTTCTAATCAGGAAGACATCACTGGAAACCATTCACCAAGAAAGACAAGGAATTCTAGATTTCGTATTTCCCATTCCCTTTACAACTCTGTGCTTCTGGAAAGATACCTTAGGCATTTTCTTGATTTGACCATCATCTTAAATTTCTGTGTGCAAGACAACTCCAAGTGATGTGATTGACATGTTTGGGGTTTTCGTTCCTCAGCTGTTGGCTAGTCCTTTTTAACAGCAAAAATCTAGACAACAACCATCAAATCCATCCAGATTTGGAGGGACTGCAAAATAGTTCATGCGTATCTGTCTAGCTGTTTCTGGACAGAATGAGTGCTGTAGTTATAAAATCCTTTAATGCTGATCAACCAATACTGTTAAAAAGCAAAAAGTATTTCAGTGGCTTGGCCAAAAAAAAGCATTAGATTTCCACAGAATTATGGAAGCAACATATGTGCATAATTTCTCAGAAATTAAGGTGGTTGAACCGACGTATCTACTTGCAATAGCAGCTTAGCATTTCTGCATGGTGGTAAGCCTACTACAAACGGCAGCTGGAACACAAACCGGACTTCTGACCCTCACCTGCTACATACCAAACCGCCTTGGGTGAACCGCTGTTGCTGAGTAGTCCAGTAGGACCTTGGACCTCCAGCCTTAACTCTGTACAAACCCACAGCAACGTGCCAGCGAGGCCACCACAAGGCTGAGGGCAGGAAAAGGCCCCATAGCTTAATGTTCACGGCTGGTGGTTCCGTTCCTGGCTCTGTCATGGCTCAGTCTTAGATGTGTTACCTTAAAGTTCCTGCTGCACCAGGCCCAACATCTGTCTGCGGCTGTGGGTACTGTTGTGGTGGCAGCGCCAGGGAACCCCAGACAGGCTCTGCAAGGGCATACAGGACATATTGTCCCTTCAGTCCCACTGGCTCCTCAACCTTAGATTGCCTTGCCTTTACCAAATCTTGTCCAAACTGTTGCCAATAGTGCTGTAAACACTCACCCTGCCAAGGGAGGATAGGTCAGTCTGCCACAGCAGAACTTACAGAACTCTAGCTTTTCCAGGGAAATATAACAGCATCTTTCCACTCAAAAACTTGGGTAAACAGTTTGCTCTGGAGGACATCACATGGTGTCCGTAATCAAAACAGGCAGGGGAAAAGCTAGTTATCTTCTAACATCATGGCTACAAAAGCAATCTGGTGACAGCACAGACTGATCCTGTTTAGATGAGGGAAATTCTGAGAAAAATTCCCACCAACAGCAGCAACAGTGACCTCCCCAGCACAGACACATGCTGTGCTGAGTTGCACAGACCTGTTCTGAGCTGCGGTACCAACGGCTGCGACTGTGGGAACCTTCTGTGCACCAGGTTTCTGGTATTGTGGCCAAGGTGATGGTAGCCAACAGCGGAAGCTTTTACAGAAAACATCCCTCTTGTCAAGCCTTAATCAGAACAGGGATCACCTAGAAAAAGGGAGGGGGTTGCAAGGGCAGTGAGGAGAAAAGGGAAAAATTCATGTAAAAAGTGGTACTTCACATATGAGGACTCAAGAAGAACATAGCAGGAAGGAAAAGCATATGTGCTCTTACTGCTTTCATTGCCAACAAAAATCTCAGCATTAAGACATTTCTAATATATTTCTGGTTGTGAGCGCTTGGACAAAACCAAGCATTATAAAACACTGAATAGAACACAGGAGGTTTAACTACAAAACAGTGAAAGTCTTCTGCCTTGGACCACTACCCTATTTGTTAGTATGAACATAAGTCAAAGAACCCTTTTTCAATACATCCTAAGATGACGGTGGAAATTTAACCCTGTCTCAGAAAAAAATATGAACTTAATTACTTTGACTCAGGATTGTGTAAATATCAGTAATAAAACTAAATTTTCCAGAGCAAAACAAGTTTATTTAAATTAAGACTCCGTCAGGCAGAAGCTGAAGGTTAAGGTTTGACTTAGCAGGTCCTAGTTGCTCATAAATAGCTCTTGAAATGAAAGGAAGGGATAAAGCAAAGGAGACAGAAAGAAGTTTCAGCCTTGCATTACAAAATCTCAACACTATCACCTTCTTACAAAAAAGCATCACCTGTGAGTGTTGGTGTGGGGGGTTCACCTTCCTGATTCCATGATGCCTGTGTGTAGAGGCCCACAAAAAAGAAAGTGCTAAGAAATTCTCCACAAACAGTGATGGCCATTTCTTCTGGCTCCAATATGCTTACAGAAATTATCAATTATCCATTCATCATTTTTGCCCCTTACTACTTATATTGTAGGGAAGGATTTGTGCATAAGAACTTTAACTTCTGCTCCATTCCCTCCTTTTCTCCCTGGAATGTCTAGAAACATTGAAGAGTGTGGTATAATCCATACTGAGCAGCAACTAGCATGTGGCTTTGCATCAAGGAAATCTCCAATAAGTTTTACAGAACAAACTTTCCTCATCTCTGCAAGGAACAGAATAAAACACAGTAACCTCAAAATCCTGTTTAATTAAAACTCAGAGTATTTTTCTCTTATCTTTTGACTGTCCCTCCTCCTTATCCACTCTTGTCTGAATCTCAAGACAGAAACAGAACTCAGGCTCTGCCAGGGGAATTAAAAATTTTAGCACAATTTCACTTCTTAAGGCATCTTTTCCTACTCTTTCCTGAAGAAAAGAGGATGTTGTACATTTCCCTGTCCCCTCTCCAAAAGATAATTCAGTCCTAATGAAGAAATACCCATTTTATCCCAATGACATATAGTATTGTCTGTTAGGTACTTACAGTTCTGTTTATTAGTATGTATTGTTAAAAAAAAAAACCACTTAAAATTCAAGGAAGATCACAGACGTGTTGGTGGGTGGGGGTGAGGAATCCAGCTGTGGTGGACAGTAGGTCTTTGTCCTTCCCTCTGATTCTGAGGAAACTCTGCATGGATGGGTCTGTATGAAGAACAGATTAGCCAAGCAGGAATACGTGTCTATTACAGCTGTGCTAATCCTGTGTCTCTTTGCCATCCAAGAGCGCAATCCCACTTCTCCTCTCTTGCCTGTACCTGCATTTTCCTTCCCCTCTAACTCCTTGATTGTCTGAGACTGAGAAATTGTGTTTCTACAGGATTAATCAGTTCTAGGAGTTTATTTGACTGAAAATTCTGCTTTCTGAATTTGTGAAGTTGGTTTTCAGGAGGTTACTGCAGTGAAACAACTCACTTAGCAGCTGCACAGTCATGTGCACTAAATCAACGCAAGAAAGTTGGCACTCTGTAGCCAGAAGCAGGTCCCCCCCCCCCGCGTGACAGCTCTCTGCTGACAGGCACAGCTGTAATGGGAAACCTCACAGGCGTTATTTCTGCATCTGTATACTACAGCAGAACTGGGATTGCATATGAAGCCACAATGCAGAGTTTATGCTGCTTTATGCCAGCTGCAGAGGAACAGATAAATATTTAAACTAACAAGAAGGTAAGCTGGTGTAGTAAATGATCACCAGCATAGCAGAAAGCCTGCCACTACCAAGTTAATCTGTCTACTTTTTTTGAACAAATTTCAACAAGCCACAAGTCTGTATCAGACTAGAAATTTGCATCTGGTTTTGCTCTAATACGAAGAGTTCTTAAATTGGGTTCAGTGTACTGTTCAAATGGAGGGTGGCAGAGAGAATTTCACTAATTTTTCCTGCATGCACTTCAAATAAATGTTTTTTATTAAGAAGGAGCAGGAATACATCTTGTGAAAGAAAATACCACAATTCACATCCTCCTCGGACCACTCTGCAACGTGGTGGCCAGGGATCCCTTGGCTTAGTGCTTTCATTGATCTATCAGGTCAAATATTTTATTTAAATTTTTTAAAGCACTGCAGATCAAGGTCCCATTAAATAAAGCAAACATATTTGATACAAAGCATTTGGGGTTTTCAGTGCTTTCTTTTGAGAATTTGTTTTAGAAAATGGGCTTTTTGTAGCTCCTCTCTGTTTCCTTGCACCTACAAACACATTTGCTATTCCAATTTAAGTAATGGCAATTGTAAAGATGGTACTGAATTCAGTGGGCTACTCTGCAATTCAGTCAGGACAAGGTTTGACTCATTTAATTATGGCCTTTTGAGCTCATAGAGAAAAAGTGATGGTGAGGCAGAGTAAGAAATCAGCTTGCTACAAATGAGCTGTCAGTCAGGAAGAAAGCCCATTACGGTAAAAAAAAAATCTTCTACCAGCATTGGCTATTCTAGAACTGACTAATACTGTAGCAAAACAGTTGACTCCCTTTCAAGCTTCTATCGAAATTCTGACAGTACAAAAGCAGCCAATAATCTGAGACTTCAATTAGTCAAGATTAATCTGTTTAATAGTAAGGACATTATTAACAAGTGAGAATTAACTGACAAACAAAAAAAGCAAACAACCAAAACCCAAACTGTGGACTCAAGTAAGGTGGAATATGGTTTAAAATATGAGCAATAAGCTTGACTTGCTCACACAAAACAGTATCGCTTGTATTCCAGTAGCAGTAAAAGCAAGTGTTGCTGCGATAGAGGTAATATAGAAAGACAGTGAAAACCTAGCTGCTTATCCCAGCAAGATCTACATATTTATTCTAGGTAACTGATGATTTTGCAGTGAGTCTGAACGTTGACAATGAGCATCAGAAAACCAAATTTTCTCTCTGTCCCTTTCATTTTGCAAACAAGACACCAAAAGTGATGCCAAATAGCAAAAATACCCTCTTTTTTTCTATTGCCTTTCTCCTAAAGCAGTTTGCATTCAGCAGACCAGACAAGCTTATCTAAGTGTTCTTCAGGTGAGTAAGGACTACAGACTCCAATCCTATAGAACAGTGATCCTTCTATATTTCAGGAAGGAGACAGTGTCAGGACAGATAACCAGGGCAAAATAGAGCAAATTTACAACGTGGGAGGGGAATTCACAACTAAAGACACAAGGGTGAACTCCTACTCTTACCAAAAGAGCCAGGAGGATCCTTTTCAAATGTCTATGAAGAGGATGCAGGACTTGGTTATTTTCAAAGATCTAATCAGAGTCAGTTTCTTGTAAAAAATCTCCTGACAGCACAAGTGATGTGCTGTATCATTCAGTTACAATGAACAGACAGGTGTCATAGTTAATATAGGCTCCTATTTCCACTGCAAGGGAAAACGGCCAATTCCAGGATCCAACACAGTGCACAGTTACTCACCTACTTGACTTTACCTGTGCAAAGAGCCTCTCTGACTGACCTTTTTTTTTTTTTTCATGACTGCACATAAGTGTCAGCCAGGGAAATTACCTGGATTTATGCCAGGTACTGAGGGCTCATTGCCACATGATCCTCTAGGGAGGAGGGGGTGAGTGGTGGTGGAGGGGAGAGCAAACCCACAAGAGGTGATACAATCTGAGCAGGGAGCTAGCTTGCATCTACAGCATCAGCTGTGAGTAGTCGGCTGTGTCTATTTTAAGTCAATTTTATGCAGAAATAATAGCCCATTCATGAAGAAGTCAGTGTCAGAGGGGTGGGTGGCTATAAAGAGGAAGGTATTTTATTGTTTTGTTTGCCTTTACACCTTCCAGTTTGCCAGCCCTGACTCACATCAGCAGAGTGAGCAGAATGAACCAAGCTCTGCAAGGAACGTGTCTGTCTCAGAGCACCTGGCTATCCATGCAAAAATAAAAGCCACTTGCCCAAACAAATGAGAACACTCCCCTATCCCTAGGAAATCTCTCCTCATTTCCAAGCTGTGATGTGCCTGGAGGTACAGTAACACTGGCAATGCCAACAGAAAGATGCAGATCATAGCTCATATCCCCTGCTCCTGCCTGCAAAGTTCCCAAAGAGGGGAAAATCTCCTGGCTGCTCTGCTTTATAACTTTATCTCTTCGTAGCTCTGCTTTATACCTGTATCACCGTGTGTTGCACAAAGCCTCTTTGTTTCTGTGGACGCCTACTACCCAGCACCCAGCCAAGAGGCACAATGGCCCTGAAGCCCAGGGTGCCGCCAGACCTCTCCAGGCTCCTGCATCCTGAGGGACTGCAGGCTCCTGGTGCCACCCTGCCTTACCTGTGGGGCTGTCTGGATATCCTGGAGAAGCAGCAGGAGGCACAGTCCTTGTGCCAGGCTGCAGGCAGCCATCTGCAGTGGTGTCAAAGCTCCCCAGCTCCCAGCATCGCAGGTTAGACAGCCAGGTTGCTCCTCCTGGAAGTAGAGATCCTCCCAGGGTCCAGCCCAGTCTTGCTCAGGGATTGTTCATTCAACCCAGGGCCATTCCAGCTGTTCAAGGCAAGCAGGAGACAGGCTTTGAGACACAAGCAAGCTGAGAAAACAATGTAGAAGGAAGGAGGAGGGGGAGCTGCCCAAAAAAGAAAAGTAAAAGACAAAACAAAACAAAACCGCGTCAATCACTAGTCCCAGAGCTGTCTGGTTTCTGTGAGTCGGTTGCCTGCATCAAGGTTGTCACCCGAGGTACACGGCTGGCTGTGCAGCAATGCAGGCTCCTGAGTCATCTAGGCTACCCTCAGAGAGCACTTCACCACCCCAAAGCCTTGGCCAGGCATGAGTCCAAGCCCTGCCCCATCCATCCGCCACACTCTCGAGGGCTGCAACCAAGCCTCAAGAGAGTTCCCAGTAAGAAACACTCATTTTTTTCAGTACAGTCATTTAACTCCTGTTTGGGTGAGTGTGTGAAAACTCACAACCGGCCAGGGTGACTCCATGAAGGTTTAGGCTTTACACGTTGCCATTTAATCACCAACATACCACAGACTATCCTTTTGAGAATCCTCCTGTTTCCTCTAGTCCCACTTGAAATCAGTTCCTGTGGCTGACAATCATCCCTCGGACTGCTACTTGTCATTTCATTCACTTTCATTTGTTGCTCTGGATAACGTTTTTTGGCTACGGTGCCTGGGAAAGATTTCAGTCGGTTTAAGGTGTCACAAAGCTTTCTTATCTGCCCTAAAAGTTTTATCAAAAGTAAAAGTTAGCCACTTCAAAAAAGGGCAGACTGCCTTGAAAACTCTCTGAGGTGCTCAGAAAAATAATGAGAATTTGAATTCTCACACCCATGGTTTTCTGCTTCTCACCCTTATCAGCAAAAAGAAAAAGAAATGAGAAAAGATTAAAAGTCAGATAATTGATTTTTATTAAAGACCCACAGCTACCTCACTGCCATCACAACAGAGTTCCAAAGAAAAGAGCATTCCATGGAGACCCTGGGATGATGCAAGTATCTTCTTTAACTCACAGCTATAACTCTTTTCAGTTTAACTAATTGCCTCTATTTCTTTCTCCAGAATATCATCTTATAAAAACCAGGCATTTTTTGCATTGCATGCTGTGTATTTGACATATAAACTAACCTTATTTCTTTCTTCACTCTGTTAGATTACTTCTCAGTTTCTAAGCTCTCTTAGCTGTAACAGCTGATTGTAGCAGGTATGCCTTTAAAGTCTAGAGACAACTAAGTATTTGAATGTCCAGATATTTCATTCTTGGTTTTTCTAATTAAATAACGGGCTAGAAAATGTCTTAATCTTGTGTAGCAATGTGCCATTAGGCAATTCTCCCAATTTATGAGTGTGTTTTCAAATGACATAGTAGTCAGGGCAATTGGTGAGCTCTGTTTTGGGGGGGGTGGGGTTTACATGGAGGGTTTCTTTTCTGATCAGCTCCTATCTAAGCTTTTCTAGCAAAAGTACAGGAACCAACATAAGACACAGCCTGGAAAGTTTTAGCCTCTCTAAGTTACACTGCTGAGGTCATCGTATCTGATACAAAATCTAAGTATCTGAGTACAAAAAATCAAGTGTGAAATACTTTCCAGGACTGGCAACAGTTTTCTGGCCTGTTTTCCAGAAAAAAAATAAGACTGAGATGAGCATACTGAGCATTTTGTATATATATGTATATATATATATGTTATATATGTGTATGTCAGTTCCTTTTCAATCAATGGTGTCAATAATTTTTTAACCTGCTAGATAACTTAAATCAAATGTGGTTCAGTCAATGTCATTAAGTTTTACAGAGTTTCATGGAAGCAGATGACTTGGACAAAGAGAAAGATACTCTCACTGAAGGAAAGGCTGCAGTGGGACACCAGTGTTCCTCAGAAGAAAGAATCCTTCTCACACATACAAAGTGAAACCAGGCTTCCCAGCTGCCATCCTTCTTAGAACTAGGTATTAAAAAAGATGGGAAGTGGAAAGCGCCTATTGTTACTGCTAGCTTTTTTGGAAAGGCTATTACCTTTCACGGCGCTATTACAAGTCTGTAATAAAGGCAACACCAATGAAAAGAGTGATGAGGTTCTGTTTAATAGGAATGTTCCAACCTGCATGCATTTTTATCTGAATGCATTAATTTCAGACTCTGCGTGTTTTGATTTCAAATACAATGGAAGGGGCTTTCCAAAAGAAGCCCTATCAGTAACTGGAAGAAGCACCTCTGTCTTATAACAAACCCACACTACTGTTCTCTAAATGTTGCCTATAATTCCTAGAAAATAATCTTCTATATTAGTATGAGAAAAAAAAAAGAAAAAAAAAGCAGAACAAATAGAAGCAAACAACCAACCCCTATTTCTCTGTTCTTCCACCAGAGGACTATCAGAAAAAAAGGGGAAACCCTCTATGAGCATGCTATTATTATTTATAATGTTTATTTGATCACACACATCTGTCTCTAACATCTGAATCTCCTTTTGGTTTAGGTGTTAGAGGTAGTAAGGCCCAAAGATAAGGTTGCTTGGCATTTTTTATTTTAACTAATTAGTTAATACTGAACGTAGCTAATGCTTAGGTAATTTTTATACCAGGTCTCTGATCTACGGGGATCACCTGTGAGTCCCATGGAGGAGATCAGGGAAGGTCCTGTAAGTCAGCGGTTATTCAAACATCACTTGACACCTAAGCAAAAGAATGCAGAGACCCAGTTAAGCCATGAGGGAAAGACTCTTCAACACATGCCCAAGGCGTTCCTTCAGCACTGTCTAGTCATTGTGCTGCTACGGGTGACAGCCTAGTAAAGAAAGGAGGAACAGAATACTGCAGAAGTAGCGTTGTTACACACAGGCTCAAGCAAAAGTACCCACGACAGTTTCTAATTTTGAAGTGGCTGATTTTAGTCTCATATTGTACTTTTAGCATGGTCCCTTGTGTTTTTAAATATGTATGTTCACTTAATATTTATCTAGCTGTATCGGTGAAAGAAAAACAGAGAGAAGCGTAATCTCTAAACACCTGTCAAACAGATAAAGGAGACCGTGAAATTTAAAATCTAAAATCTGGATTTCAGTGTCTGTCAGTGTTGCTATTTAGAGCATTGTGGCATGCTGATGAAAAATCACTAAACTCTTGCTACTTACCCAGATGAAACAACACCAGACTCTAAAACTTCACTAGGCGTCTCAGCAGTACCAAAGGCAGCACTTGTTGGGATACAGACTACATACTATATGGGGTGCAAATAAAAGGTGGAATTCTTAACAAATTAAAAAAAAAGAAAAGAAAAATTAAGGCATTTTCTGTAATAAAACCCCAAAGAATCTCATGGTTAAAAGGCGGCAAGCAAGCAGTCACCAAGGATGAGTTTCTTGACACCTCTCAATCTATTTATGCATTTTAGCCATCAGAGAGCTCTCTCCCTTGGGATCTTGGAAAGCGACACTGTGGTAACAACACACAGGGACAGCATTCAGGATCCCAATGATTTCAGGTATTGTAAAGCAAAACCAACATACTGAACTTCTCTGGAAATCTTTCAGTAGCCCAAAGAGGACAGACAGGAGGGAGGGCAACACTGCTGCAACGTGATCTCATGGGGAAACATGACTTGGCGAGAAAGCAAGCAATCAGAGTTTGAACTACATGTAGCTGACACAGTATTAGAACTTGTCTAAATGTATAAAAAGGAGTAAAATCACATTTATGCCAAGTATGCCACAGACTGGCAAAATTCTGCTCTTCTGCCATTCTGGTACTGATACGTACATTCCGGCACATGCACGTCTCTGGTTCTCAGTATTAAATATTTGTCAATCCATTTAACCATGTCCCATCAATCAAACCACCCACGGTATGTCAAGTCCATTGCAGGTGCTCTTGATAATGTGATCTGCAGAGCTATACTGATTTAGCAATTTACCTTGGTATATTTGTCCACTGTGACTAAGAAGGAAGGTGCTACGAAGCTCTTGTTGCATACTTGTTGAAATGGAACGATGGCTTAAAACAAGAGTTCCCAGCAGAAAATAAACTGGTTATAATGAGCTGGGGTACATAATAAAGTCCCAGTACACATGGGAAATCCCAAGTCATTTCAGTAAATGTAGTTTCACTAGATGGACATTCTCACAGGGTGTTTCTGTTCTCTAGTAAAAGTAATAGAAAAAGAAAACAGCTTCCTTGCTTTATAAAGATTTTCACACATACGAAACCCAGCAATCTAAAATAAAAGAACAGACTAGTTCTTGTTTGTTTGCAACTCAGGACTTTTGTCTCAATCAGCTGTGCTCTTGCTGAGCACAGGAAAATTCCTGGCAATTAATAAACCACCAAAGGAAGGAGATGCATCCTGGTCTGTTACCAAGCAATGAGAAGGTTATATTTTGTTTGGGGTTTGTTGTTTGTTTTTTTTAATTATAGAATATAATGTCAAAAAGTACTTACATGAAACAGCCAATTCCTGACTGTGGGAAGCTCAGAAATGCTGTCAACAAATTTTTTTTGCTGACACTGAGCCACAACATAGCTGTTGGAAGAGTTCTCAGACAGCAGAGAACCTAAATGCACTGGGCAAAAAACAAGAATCTTCTCAGCTGATATTAGTCTTACCGCAAGAAGTCTTGCTTCAGCCAGGATCTATAAATCCACAGACACAAAGCCCATTGACTCCATTCATGTTCCCTAGTTATCATCTCAATTACTTCCACCTGAATATATGCTTAGTTTAAATAGTACGGTATCTGGCAGTACTACACTCTGGCCTTCCAGAAGCAGCAAAATGACTCTGAGTATTGTTATGCTTAAAAAGTAAAATTTTCTGGAAGCGTAACCACGTATTTCTGCTACCAGAGATTTAGATGCAGTGTTTATATGCAAAACAAGATATCACAATATGTCTGCCATTTTATTCATGTTTGATTTAAGTCATCCAGAACTTTGATTGAAACAAAAACCTAAGCAGCTAAAACTGCGTCACACTGATCATGTTAGTAATAATGGTAACATGGCTAAATTTGCAATTAGGTTTCTTTTACAGATATCATTTAAAGAAAGCTGATGTGGATCACAATCTTATAACCCTGTTTTTGTTATCCCAACTAATACTACTAGCTCATATAGAACGATAAAATAACTAATGTAACAAAAAAAAGAACCTGTATAAAATGTCTTTTTCTGGTGCACAGTAGCTTCAAAACTGAAGTGTATTTTGAGTCAGACTGAAAAATGAGAAGAGCTGACAGCGAACTCTGTGCTCTCAGGAAAGACTTGGCTTCCATGAAAGAAACTAAACCCTTATCACAGAATTACTATCCCCAGAAGCTGGCTGAGAGGGAGAGATGACCTTAGAAGAAAGATCACATCATGTCTGTACTTTCAGTAATTCTGACTATAGCTTCTGGAAGAGTGGCAGATTTACATGTCATCATTCTCCATAGAAAAAGCTCTTGAGAAAGATGTTCTTTTCAACATCATTTGTATTATGCCCTTCCTCTACTTTGCTAGAAATGGAAAGGTTCAAGGGTGAATCTTCCACGTCCAGACAGGATAGCCACTTGATCATTACAGCTGTGAAGAAAGCGGTGGGTAACAAAGATTGGACAGGTATAGCATGTGAAGGCTCAGGCATTTTAAAGACCCTTCATGCCCACTTCTCCACGCCTCCTTAGCAGAGGTTTAATTTAAAGCAAAAGTCCTCTCTGCTGTTCATTTGCTGCAGTAATCATACTGTAAGTTTAAATGACCCACAACAGCACTATTTGTTCTGGGCCCCTCTCTCCACCCCCAGCCTTTGCACTGATACAATTTAATCCACGGGCACCGGCTTTGACTTTAGTTCGGTCTTACCTCATGTCAAAAGTCTTTGGAGCTCTATAAAGCTCGGTTTCCCCTATCCAACCAGAAAGTGCAGGAAGGCTTCTGTAAGGCCATCACTTACACGAAAGGACCGCTAAAAGGCAAGCAGCTAAGTACAGTTTCTAAACGTACAGTATATCTGTGTAGAGCTAATAGCAGCAGCCAGTTTGCAGTAAATTCACACCTTTTTTATTTCATAGTAATTTTCCCCATGCAAAAATTCTACTGGAAATTGTTGTTATAGTCAAAGAAGCATGTTCAAGGTTTACATTATTTGATTTTGACTGCATAGTTATTCTTTGCAGGTCGGTGTTGAGCTTTATCTGGCACTTAAAAAAAACCCTTAGTTTTCAGCTACTCACAAGCCAAACTCTGCAGTGCCAGAGCAGAACATCTGCCTCAGTCTGAATTCTTGAATTCCCCTACTACACAGTAATTCTCGTAGCAGGAATGTGGAGAAATGTGCCTTTTGAGAAGCCATGAAAGTCTGCCAAAAACTGACCAACCTAAAGCCTAACAAAAATCCAAACCTTGCACAACCCTAAGGGTGAATGACTTTGATTTTCAGCAGGGAGATCTCTAATATATTCCTCCTCTCTAAGCATTCTGAAGGCACTCACAGCTCCCAAAGTTGCCTGTTGTGCAGTATGTTCACATCGTTGAATTCCCACATTGCATTTCAGAAGCAAACCCAGACTTTCTCCATAGCAGTTTCTCCTCATCAGCATATGACCAGAAACTGAAACTGAGAAGAGGAAGACTATCTCCTTTGATTTCAAGGAGATATTCAAAGTGAAGTTTTGGAAAGAGAGTGCCATAAAATTCATATAGAGAACAAAGACAGAATCAACTGAAGGGATCAAAAAGCTTAGACTGGGGACCAGCTCCCTAGGGAGGAAGACAACTGGTGAGGGAAGCTTGGACTCATTGGACACTGTAAATAAAAACCATGTTAAAGCGAGTGGGCATGTGCAAAGACACTTTAATGCTAACATTTCTTAAATTTCGAATATCAGACTAGGCATTTTTAATGGCGTTCTTGTATTCCATTCTATGTGTTACTTATTTGAGATTTATTAAATCTAAAACCTACCTCATCAGATCCAGTTTTCACCTACAGTTTTTGGAAGATGCTTTTCAACTGTGAACAGAATTAAACCAGAAAGTATACTCAGGCACTCAAGAATTTATCTGTAAACTATTGGCAGAAAATGCTAAAGACAACTTCAGTGAAAGATACCATGAAGCGAGATTCAAGCATAGGACAGAACCAAAGTAAGAGGCTCTTTCACCTGTTTACCTGTTGACAAAGCTTTTGCAGCACCTTGTCATTTCACAGATCTACTTTCAGATATTTTGCATCTGTGAACTGACAGACAGGTCTTTTGTAGCCAGGTTCAGTTATTTCAGCAAAGCATTTAACCCATGAAGTTCATTTGCAGTTCAATAAACAGTTCGCAAATAAACCAGCTGTTTCAGGATGAAATGCTACTCTATCATTTACTGGACATTACTTATGATTTTACTGCACTCCCTATATTAACTTTTGGGTTTTTTACTTCGGGAATAAATACACCCTTTTAGAAGACTACTGGAATTATGAGCATTTCACTTCCTTCTAATAAAAAGTAGTTCTGCTCACATTTACACAAATATAAATACAAACAAACTCCAGTAAACTCAACAGAGTAACTCTTGATCTCTATTACTGGAAAGGTGAAGAGTCTTACTAAGTTCAAAATACTAAGAAGATATGCCCAAGTTTTCCTTGTTAACTACCCTTTGTGCAAATTTTTTACAATTGTTCACTGATAGGCAATTTTTAATGCTATTGTTGCAATTGAAACGTGCTCTATGTATATACCTGGGAAGTAAACCAAGGAAATTGAGAAAGCTCCAAGAGTTCCAATTCTATACATTTTAATCCAAAGTTGAAAATAATAATGTTTGAGGAAGACTGGCCTTATAATTAAAACACAGGAGTGGGACTCATTAGTTCCCCATAGTGTACAGAATTTTTGGGTAACTCATATCCTTTCTTGGTGGTACTCATCTAAAAGCTAAGAGTTCTAAAGCTTATCTATTAACAGAAGCAAGATGAGCTTTCCTTTGCTGACACAAACAAAAGAAAATTGGGAAATATTACATAGTTTTTGTGAAAGAAATGAATGGGAATATTCTCAGGACACAGTTTTTTCAAAGAGTGTAAAATTTTTGTCTATGACTATAGCTCAGCATCTCAACTCTTGACAATTTAGGGTCTTATTTTCCTTTTCCTAGCAGCATGGGTTTGCTCTGCAGGAGCCAATGGAATACACCAGCTGAAGGAGAAACCCAAGTCCTTATGTTTGGTCTGCCATTACCCCGGAGACAGGTGAAATAGAGGTTTTTAACTCCAAAGGGAAGGGGCAAAACTTCTCTTGTGTTTTCAGATTTGACACACTCTGAAAACAAATTCTTCTGGGCTTTGAAAATGCAAGTTCCAAAGAGATGAAAGCCTCAAAAATCAAAGTTTGCAAATCATTCAGAAAGCAAGCTCATGCCACATGCAGATGCTTCACCTGAGGGTTCTGGAGACACTCATTCCTTGACATGCTGATAACTAAACAGAATGTATAAATCAGCACTACATTCATTCACGACTCTTGATATTAATTCTCACAATGTACTGATGCAAGAAACATCTGATCCTGAGACATCACTGAAACTGTCTTACAATAATCCTAGAGGAAGCAAACTGACAAAACACTAATGGCAGCCTAAGGCTGTTAAATGAGAAGCAGGCAGAGCTACATTTTAAAGGCTGCACTACACTTCTCTGTTAAAACCAACCACAAATGCATTATTTACTGTGTCTAATTTGTTTAATTAAGCAAAGCTGGGTTTCCCAGCTTATGAATCAGTGTTATATACACGCAATACAGTCATAAAGGGGAACTAAACCACCAGCTTTACCACCAAAAGCATCAGGTAGTCATCACTCATGCCAAAAGAGAACGCAAATGGGCACACACACTGGAGCCAGACGTTAACAGAAGACACGGCTGAGTAGACTAAACCAGCATGTTCCCAAGTGCTATGAATGAGGAAAAAAAACTAACCAAAAAAATCCAGGTCAAGTCAGGAATGCTGGACTTCACTTTGGCTATTCCAACTTCTAATGGCATCACTGTGAGCAACATAATAGCTTCCAATTTTGCCAAATACACACGTTAGTTTCCCAGTAAATTCTTCCACTGTACTCACATCAGCCACACATCAATGGATCCCTGCCTTCACACTGAAGGATTTTATATTCCATTGCAGAAGATGACTGGGTATAGACTGCCACCCTTCTGTGGGCACATTTGAGCTCTCTCTCCCCACCCTTAGCTGATCAAGATAAAAAAAATTATCTTCAAACCATTACAACAAACATCTCATCTCTAATGCAATGGCAACGCAAACAAAACCAGGCTTAAGCAGATCCTTCCTCACCAGCTGTTGTAGAGAATTCTTTCTCCTTGGGGATTACTGTGCATCTCAGGTATTAGGGAGACGTATCTCCCTAAATCTTCGCCACAGGCCATGCAGCAGCATGACCACCTCCAGGAATGGGAGACAAGCTATCCCAGAAAAGTTCAGTATTCCTGTAATTTTGTGGCTAGGGACATTGCCCTGGAGATACTGGTACGTTGTTGGGAACTCTTTCTTATGACACCATTCTGAACCCCAGATCAGCAAAGGACTCCCCCCACCCCACATCCTACACTCCTACCTTCCCAAACCAGTCCTCCTCTCTGCAGCCCCAGTACTTCATACCCTCTGCCTTGTCCCCACACACCTCTCGCCAATCTTGGCTTCCTACTACATATTCCAACAGTCTCACCTCTGCTTAGCCTCCTCTCCAGAAACCCCCTGCCTCAAAACATTCCCCCATTTTCCTAACCCAGAGTCCCAACATCCCCCACGCTACCCCTACCCTCTGCACTCCCCTGAGGTGCAGATTCCAGCACTGACTCCACCACAGCTCAGGTGGCTGCCGAGTCCACATCCAAGTGCAGAAGCTGCTTTAGCACTGGGTGAAAAGTGTTTTTTCAAGCAGTAAATAAGATGTATTCCTTTACAGCATACCCCCCAGTGACGTCTCAAGTCACACTCCTACATGAAAGGGTGCATTATCTTGGACTGTGTAACACTTACTGTAGTTCAAAGCCAACGTGCAAAACCTTGTTATTACTGTAATTTATCCATGTACCCACACCCAATTTACTATGCACAGCACATGGTGCAAAGGCATCTTGTGCAGGCCTGTTACTTACTGTTACTCTAGGCTGGCTAAAATTTCCTTTGCTCATCTTTTGCATTCAGATTCTGTCTCATATTCAGTACCACAAATTAAAAAATCCGGTTCTCATAAAGCATGACCTCAGTTTCTAGAAATCACTTTTCTGTTGTTATTCCTTGCATTACTGCTGTTCTTGAGTACAATCAGCAGCCACATTGCTCAGCATGTAGCCTTACAGACCTCAGCAGAGTGACTGTGAGAAAACAGATGAAAGGGGTACACACATTTACCTCAGCTGCAGGTCATGTGAAATTAGAGCAAGCATCTCTTTGGTAACTACCTTGAAGTAAGCTTACGATCAAAAGCTTGACTATACATGAATCACCTTCTTACTAAAAGATGAGGCCTCCATGCACATCCATGACTAGGTGTCCTAATTAAAAAAATACGCTTACTCATTTTCAGACCTCCTGTCTCTCTTCCAGAGAAACAGTCCAGCTAGAGACAAAGGGTTCTAGATCAAACCCTGGACCAGGTATCAACAGTATTAATGAAGCTCTAATTGCAAAATCTTTGGTAATTTCAATTACGAATGGAAAGAGAAGACCAAATCGGCCAGCAGGAAAATCTGTTTCTATATATTATTAACTACAAACTGACCTAGGCAGTACTCAGAGTAGAAATTTCAACACATACAGCCTGCTTAAGCTCTGCTGGAAAACCTGAGTACACTGTTCGGATTTCCTATGTAAAAAGGATCATGATACAAGCTTATTCTGCACTGATATGGAGACATAACTATAAAAGCAACACAGAACCGTCAGGTCATTCTCTAGGTTAACAAGCAAATCAGACTTTCTGCTCTGAAAGAGTAATAAGCAAAAAGCAAAGGAAACAATTCCCTATACTAGTTCAGAAAATAAAAATGAACTAAGGTGCCGATATTTTAACAAAGAAATTGAAATCAGTTCTCTTAACATGGGCAAATGAGGGCAGGATCAAACAGGCCAGAACCAACATACAAAGAAACAAACCGAGGTTAACTTGGGTAAGCAGGTGCAGTGTCTCTGACTTCTTTCACCTGTTTCTAGTGGAGGAAGAGAGTCATAATCACACTTTCAGTACTTTCACAAGTGTAAAAGACTGAATGTATTCCTAGCTATCAAGAGACATTTTGAATTCAACATCGGTTCCATCCTGCATTCACCAGACAGATCTCACATAAGCTATTTAATCTCATAGTGCTTTATTTTTCTCTATTTATGAGTGGCTTGCTGTAATTTATTCCAGGATAAATTAAGAAGAGGTTTATGACTTCTAATGTTTGGGGCTTTTAGGCAAGGTAGTAAAAAACTCAAATTTGCCCTATTTATTATAACATTTGGCAGCTACTATTTAATATTTACTGGATTTATTAATTTTAGTGTTTTCAGTAATGGAAATAATGTGACCAATTCCATTCACTTTACCCTACACATGCACAACTCAAAGCTTAACTGATCAGTCAGGCTTTTCACTTTCCATGCCAAGTCTTACACTGAGATTTCATAAACTTGGAACATTCCTTTCCTTGCTTAAAAAAAAAGCCTATTCAATCAAATGTATGAATAATGTATTTGATATATAAATAACAGTGAATGCCAAGAAGCTGAAAATATCATTGGTATGAGCCCAGTTCCTTCTGTCAAGTTAGCTCCAAGGAATAAATTTTAAGCAGGAATTTCTGTTTCAGGCTTATCCAAGGCAAAACAAAACATCAGTTTTATTGGGTTTTTTAGCCAAGGAAAGTAAGATCAGTCTCTAAAATTCAAACAAATCACACTATGTATTTTCTTTTGGTACAACTTAAAACTGAAAAAGGTTTTTTTTTGTTTACCTCTAAAAAACTTGCAAAAGCAGAGGCAAGCTTAATTTGCAAACATTTTCAGGCACTATCTAGTTTTCTGACGAATAAAATCCCATTTTACCATTAACATACTTTTTCACATTCACAGTTCTCTGATGTAATGCACCTTTATAGCTACAGACATTGCATTGAAAATAAACCGGATTATTTTTGCTGTAACTAAATTATTGAGTAACTGAAGTTTAAGGCACTAGCAAATTGCGTGTCATGTTTCAAACATTTGGAAATGAACATATTTGTATGCGTTCTACCGAATCAGGCCATTCATAGGCCAATTCCTCACCCAGGCATTCGGAGTTCACATTACACTTCTGGTTTATTTAGTTGAGGTGGCAGATGAACTCTGTTGCTGTGGCTGTCCTAGTGGTAACAGTACTAGTTAGTCATCCTGCACACATCACTTTATCCAGAGCCCTATGGGAAAGCTCACATATCTGCTTAGAAGTAGATGCAGAAAGCAAAAAATGAAAACTGAAAAAACAGTTAAATGTACAAACTCTCATATATGTGTATTGGGTGCTCATGTACCCATAACTCCAAAAATCAGGAAAAATCCATTCAAATATTTATTTTTATTAAAATAGAGTTGTTTCCACACCCTGCACTCATCCCTTCCCCGGGGCAATCAAGTCGGTGGTGCACAGAGTTGAGGCAGTCAGATTTAATGGAGCTGCTCTGTAGCGTCCAGGTTTGTTTTGCTCCCTCTGACGAGAAGCACTGCTAAATCTGAAGTGTGTCAGGTGGGTCAGGTTCAAAAGTTGGTCAGTTCTGGTTCCTCCTGACACTCTGGACACCGAGTTCTGGAATCCAAATTAAGAGGATATTAATGAAAGCACGCCAAAGTGACTTTTCCCATTTTGATGAAGACCAGTGAGCTAAACAGGCTTTTGCCTGTTATCCAGCTCCATTTGCTTTTTTGTGTCTGTGTGCACTAGTTTACACAGCAGAATGAAAACATTTCCTTGCGGGCTAAGGAGATAATCTTCCAGGCATTTTCATATGCTCAGTCATCAATGATTATAGCTTTAATAGAGACAGGATAGCAATATCTGTCTGTGCAATTCACAGCATCTCCAGGGACTCTTTTAACAGGCTGTTCTTACCAGGCGAGGATGGTGAGAAGGCTTCTCTTCCAGTGAAGCTTGCAGATCCAAACTGCTGAGCACAGGATTGCTGGAGGGGATGATATTTTCCCAACCAGCCAGGCAATGCTGTGGAAACAGACAGGAATGCTGCAATGGAGTGCTTTACCCTTGTGGCCTGTTAGCTTTAAATAATAACTTCCGCACAGAAATTTTTTAGAAATATTTTAGAAAATTTTAGCAAGTAAATAATTAATTAATTTTTGAGGAGTTTTATGTCACTAACAGGAAAGAGAAGAAGTCTCTGATGAAGCAAAACTGCATAGCTGTCTCCTCTTCCACCTTCCACTAGCTTATTATTTCTACACCGATCTCTTGGTTTATGAACTCAAGCACCCAACCTCTCTGAACCTGTGTCAACCGACCCATGCATTTCCCTAACCTCATAACCAGGCTTCTTCCTACCTCTTCTCTGGAAATCCCTAGGACAGGGCTAGGTCTCATTAGTAATACTGCCTGCAGGATTGCCTAGTGGCTGCAATACAGGACCAACTCCACAAAATCAGTCTTAAACCCATCCTTGCCACTACTGATTTTGCCTGGCCTGTATATGCTGTGACTACTTCACAGAAGCCTGTCTTTTAGACTCCCTAACATCTGTGGAAAGAAACACAGACGTTCTTCGTTCATCCTGTTGAAAGGTCAATGTCTGAAATAAGTCAGCTGAATCATGCCCCAGAAGCATACAGCTCCGTATGGTACTTTTTGGTTTTTTCCTCAGTGTAAAGCATCTGGGGATATGTCATATACATCATGCCAGGTATGAGCTCAGAAGCACAAACCAATGTTTTTTCTTGCTAACTCAGTGACGCAGATCAGAAATTTTAGTGGAAACCCTGCCAGGGGGATGAGTCCCATATTCTCTCTCCTTGTGCTGTAAAAGAACACCTAGCCTGGGCTGTGCCATCAGTATCAGCAAGAAAACAGCAACTTACTGAAGGTAATGCTAGGTTATCTGTCGGTTCAAAGCTCTTCCTGCGATGGGCTTTGTATTTGTAGGCAGGCATAAGGGTAGACCTGGGAATGCTGACCCTGCAACAACACAAGGTTTGACAAGGCAGAGGAAATTTGCATGCCCTTCCCACTCAGAATCCAAGGGTCTAATCCCTTGAACCAAGCAAACCAGTTTTGGGTTAGGGCACTAGACACTTAACATGTACATTCAGATTCTGGACCAAATTCAGCTAAACCACGCATTTCTCACTGACTTCAGAACCGTTTCTGCTTACAGCAAAGATCAATAGGGAGTTTTTAAGCAAGAGATACACCTCTGCCTTGAGAAAAACAACCTTTTACAAGCTATTTTGATGCTGTTTTCTCCCTCACAAGATCAGCTTTTTCTTCCTTATTGTTTCCTCAAGTTCTGCATATTACAAAGCAATAATTCTTTACCTGACATAGGCTGGCTCTTCCAGTGTCTCTGGGGGCTGGTGAGTACGTGGGATCTTACACATGGGACAGGCAGATTCTGAATCCACAGGGACAGTGAAGAGGCGCTGGTTTAATTGGTAACAGTAAACACCTGCCACAGAGTAAAAAACCACCATGGTATTTCTTGTTTTTCAGAAGGTTCCTCAATGCAGTCCACAAAGCTGTGTTCTACTGCAGTGCCACATATGCATTCTACAGAAAGAGCTGCTTTTCCTGAAATATCTTTTACACTTTCTGTCCCCAAATAAGTTCCCAAAAAGCAAAACCAAAACTTCAACCTCCTCAACTGAAAAAAAGAGAACATTAGCTAATTATAAGAAACCCTGAGAAAATAAGACGACACTGATTGAGAGGATCCCTAGAAGACTCAAGTATTTTTGGAGTAGGAAGCTGAATCTGGTTTAGAAGCTGCAGCTAAAAATAACACATTCTTCCCTGTCTTGTATGATGTGGGGCGCTCTCAGAACGACAGGCAAAGACTGCTCTGTTGCTTGTTCACAGAACTGAATTATGAAGAAATCTCATCTTACACTTATGAGAACTGGTTATCAAATCTGGTTCTTGTTCAGGAACTATGCAATCCAGAGCCTTGGGCCTAAAGAAACACACAAACAGATCAGTTAGCGACAGGGGGGGCAGGCCCTCTGAACACCCCCACCTTTTCCAAGCATACATTCCTGACTGGGAGGTAAAGACAGACCTACAGAGCCACCCTTGTAATTTCCCACTGCAGTCAGACTATACTTCTCACTACTCTTAAGGGATACGTTGCTGCTTCAGACCTTCCACCACACCCACTTACTCCAGGTGCTGCTCATGAATACATGCAGCTTGGTTGGCCTGTCGGAACTCATGCAGCTCAGCAAAGTACTGGTCCGATTTTTCTGCTACTGAAGAGTTGTTATCTAGGAGCCCTGAGAACACCAAGGAAAGAGAAAAGTTTAAGGATTTACCAGATTTGGGAAAGCTCAGAAACAAGCCTCACACAAAACAGTCAAGGCTACCGAAGGTCTGAAGCACCAAAATGGATAACGAGGAGTGTGCCATCATGTCAAGCCAGTGCTGTACTGCATGGTTTGGGCCCCTTATTGCATTCATTCGCTTTGGTTACCTCGTATACCCTCTGACCCCACTCAGCTTTGGCATTTGCTGCCTGGATCCCTATACCACTGTCACTTCACCCTCCCAGGGAAGCACGGGTCACCTCCGGCCTGGACAGGGAGCAGCTTCTGACAAAACTGCAGCTCCTTTGCTGAGACCTGCTACGTGAACTCTAAGACTGCAGTTCTGTCACACCTCAACTTAAAGGGGTTGTAAGCTGTGTTTCAACTCTTTATATTACTAGATCATGCTGATAGCTTTGCTTTAGGTTTAGGATTCACCTGCAATCCAGTCATAGCCCAGGAAAGGATGCACAGACCAACTGCTCACAGGTATGGTACATTCTTCAGGGTCAGACTGAAAAGCCACATGACCAGCTTCCTTCTGGGAAGAAAACAATTCAAAAAGACTTCTTACGCATCTAGCAGGACACTCAAAGGTACAGCTTAGGAGACAACTGGCAGCTGTTCAAATGGGGGAGCTGGCTGGCTTTGAGGCTGGATTCTGTCTATGCCTCTACCAGTATTTACTCGCTAGCCCTTTGTCCTCCCAATTCATAAAACAGAAAGAGGAGGCAGGGGACTTCCCCAGGCCAAGTCAGTACTTCTCATGGCTTTGAACAGAATGCTGACCACCCTGCACCACACATCCCCAAACATCAGGCCACTTGCACTGCCCTGGAGGACGATCACAGCAACAGCCTGCCCTTCACGCTTACGGAAGCAAGCTATACAGCAGCAGCACTGCACCAGGCTGTTCTTCCTGAGCACGTGAACCACATATACAAATGACAAAGAGTGACAGTGAAGTGCTACAGTTTTCTGGTCTTTGGTTCAAGGGCTAAGGAAAGCAGGGCCTGAACAGACTGCCAACAGCCCCTGGCTGCTAAGGCCAGGAACAGTTCTGACCCAACTTCCAATTTACACAGTGGGAACAGGGCAAGTAATGTTCTCCTGACCCTTCCTCCCCATCCTCCTATTGACTTACGAAAATAAGCAAAGCATTGGTTTCACCATTTACCTTCAACCCTTTGGACTGAGATGTCAGCAAGATTGATTTACAAATTATGGGCTCTCTAATGACCACATGCTGCTTGCTGATCTCTTCACTTTGTGTTCTGCTCAGTGATGGGTCCGGATGACCCTTAAGCTGTTTTTTCTCTTGGGAACCATGCAGCAGAGTGGACTGTTTTCTGTTCTCTCCATGTCCCAGAAGGAAGGACTCTTTCTCCTGACTTCCTCGAGCAGGGCCATCCCTATCCATTCTAGAGGTTTCTCTGCCACATGTAATGATTGCAGACTCTGGCATAACATTCTTTTTCCCAGGGAAGCTGGAATCCAAACCTACTGCTTCCTCTGTCTTTGCTTGTTGTCGCTGTACCATTCTTTCATTGCTGCTGTGTTTAAGAGATGAACAGAGGGCTGCTCGGGCTGCATAAGCTCCAGGTTCCACAGATACCAACACTGCAGGGTCAGCTGTAGAAGTCACAGCATCAACCTGATTTCCCTTCTGTAAGGACAGAGACTCTCATACCACATGGCATCATCCAGATTACAAATACCTTTCATTAGGACATCACTCAGTAAGAGAAAACCAATCTCTCATTCTAGTATGCTCACCCCTTTAAATTCCTGTGGGGAAAAATCAATCCTTATATTATTCATGAGACATTATTAAGTGCTTGGAGAAGACAAAAAATGGATCCACTTTCAGCTACATGCAGTTTTTGCCAGTCTGAGAAATTGTTAAACTTTTAGCCTTTGTGCTTAGAATAAAAGGATTATGTTCCACAATGCCCACTCCTATTTTAGGATAGGACATTTCTTAGGCAGGAACTGATCTGTGAACCTTTTGCAAGGAGAACGTATTGGAGACTACAGAATGAACCATAAACAAAGTCTAGCTGCCCTTCTAGCAGATTCCACATTCTACTTTCTACCATGTCCCTGTGCGTCTCCTTTACGACACCACTCCATACAAAGAGCTGCTGACTGTCACACATGGCCCATTTGCCTCCCAGCACAGACACAACACATACCCCTCTCCTGGGCAGGGGGACAGATCTATCAGTAGTTGTTCTATTATGCAGAGATGCTGGAAACAGTGGCTTGCCAGCAAGTCTTTTTCTGATCTCTTCCTGCTTCGTTCTGAGCCTTTGTAGAAGGTCCTGGTTGGCCTGACGCAGCCTCTTCAGGTGCTCTAACTCCATTCTGTGAAAACATTTTCCTGTAAAGCCGGAGGCAAAGAAGCAGACTCAGGAAAAAACACTCTCAGAGGACTTTTCACGAATGTTGGGAAGTACTGATCGTTGCTCCTGAGAAATCGTCCAGTCTCAAAACTCTTCACACTAAGAACTAGCACCACTGCATACTTCTCTCCCCTCAGATGTACTGTCAAATATTTTGCACCCAGAAAGCGGTAGCTGACTGAATAGAGACAAGACACTCTTACAGAGGAAACGGTAAACATGAAAAAAGTCACAGCAAAAAGCCAAATAAGAGACTTTTGATTCAGAGGCTGATATTTAGGACAACCTCATGTAATTCTACTCTAATGTTCTTTTTAAGCATCACAATTTATACTGTGATAATACCAAGATGCCTGTAAGTTCAAAATATGAATAATAAATACAAATGTATGTACTACATCCAAAAAAATACTGAATCAAAACTGTCCTCTGTGTTATCCAGGCAGGAAGAACTACAAAAGGCTGAATTATGAATCAGGACTAGGGGTCAGACAATTCCAATCCCACACATTAACCACTAAGGGTTACAGCCCTTTTATTGGGGGCGGGTGGGGGGTTGTTAATAAATAAATGAAGCTTAGTTTGACTGTAAGGCTGTCTCACTGTTCACATCATCACAAGCTCCTCTACATTTGCAGAAAGTGTTTTTTAAATAAAATAAAACAAAACCCTAAACCCAAACCCCCACACTGCTTGTGGCTAGAATGATCAATCATGTGCTCAAGAAAGCTACATGCTTCCCTAGGACCTTTTGTTGCAAAGGATCCCTAAACCCTTCTCCAAAGCTCATGTGATTTGTTTTTGTGTCTGCTACCCTGACAACTGGACATGAGCTATCAAATGCATATGCTGTACAACAGCACTGGTAGGAATGAAGAGCTGTGCTAACAATCAAAAAACTACAACACATCTTTTTGTTACACAAAATAAGCAAAGTGCACTACTGGACATAAACAAAAAATACCAGTCTTGAGGCACTAAATTTGAGATCATTTGAGCAAAACAGAAGTTCTCACAGCATTCACAGGACAAAGCTATCAACATCGTCTCATCATTGCTCATCGGAAAGCAAATACTCCGAAAATATTAGTCAAGGGACTTTCTGGAAGGGTTTTACCAGATGAGACCCACTCTCAGCATAATCTACAAGAAGCTGTTAATCCTTCATGCTCAGCCCCAGGGCCTGGAGCTTACGAAACTGCTTTAGTTTGAAACCTTTGCGAAAAGGAGCTTAGCTTCTCACAGTTAAAAATAAATAACGGTTGTCTCGGGAGCCAAGGACTCTACCGCACCTCTGCAAGGAAGCTGCCCAACAGCCCCGCGGCGCCCGCCGGGGGTGTGCCTGCCAGACCCACGGGCTCGGCCCCCCACGCCCGGGGCGGGGCCCGGGGCGGGGCCCGGGGCCGGGCACAGGCCGCCCCCCCTCCCTCCTCCAGCGGCCGTTCCGGAAGAGCGGGTAACGCTCCCCCGGGCACGGCGTGCGACCCGCCAGCCCCGCCGATGCAGCTCACCCCCACCGCCTGCGCGTCCCCAGCCCGCCTGCGCCGGCCCGAGCCGCCGGGGGATCCCCGCCTCGCTCCAGCCGCCACCGGAGCTCCCCAGGGCGGCCCCGCCCGGCCGCCCCGCCCCGCCCCGCCGCTCCCGGGGCATGCGCAGGGCCCGGCAGCCGCCGCGGCCGGGGCAGGGTGCGGGAAGGAGCCCTTTCGGAAAGGTTATCGCTGGAAACCGGCTCTTTGCGCTTCTAACCACAGGGCCACACCCCGCGGGAGCTCCCCACCGCCCACTGCAGCCCACTAACGCCTGCCTGCTGGCCGGTACTGGCACCATGCTCTCCAGCCACCGCTAACGCCACACCGGCATTTCAGCGTCACTTCAGAGGAATCCTCAACCTTTCCAGCAGGTTATTCGGCATCACTGGCTGCCTGTTAATTTTCGAAGTAAGAACACAGATAAAAGGCCACTAATGTCAAACATGCACTTTCCTACAACACAGCAGCATATCATCATCTCAATGTATTATACTTACACTTGAAGACTTTGTATCAACATGCAGAACACATCAGGAGAAATGCTTTTCCAATTCATTTTTATTTTGGTTTCCATTGTTTACAGCATTGATACAGGAATAATTCATGCAAATTTATCACCTTAAATGCAGCAGAGAGAAAACTCACTGGTAAGAGTATTTCAAAGAGCTCCATCAACATAACACAATAAGAAAAATAAGTAGCAGCAATAAGATAAAGTGCATTTAGCTGACTTTCTTCAATAAGAGGCTAAGGAAGGCTGTTTTTGGAATTACCTGTTCTAAGGATTAGTTTATCATTCTTTACAAAAATCAGAAGAGAGCAGCCTCCTTGCTGGTAAGTGTTCATTCCTCCACCACTCAATTAAAGAACAGCTCTGTTTCATTTGAGAGGAATCCAGCTCTTAGGCCCTTCTGTTTTAAGTTCGATTCTCGATCACTCAGGCTTCTACGGACAAGGGTTGCACACGTACTTAAAAAATCTTCCCTCCCATGTTAGCAGTTTTGCTTCTTAAAAAAATTCAAGCGTTTTTTCCCCCATTCTATAGGTTAGGTTTCAGCACTACCGCGAGAATGCCGAGAATGCCTACATCACCAGTATCTCAGCAGCATCAGAAACACACACATGGGCAAGACACCTGATTCTAAGAACCCATCAATCTCTCTTCCCTTTACAGATCAGATACTGGCTTAAAGATTAGCTCATTTATCAGATTTCCCCCAAAGGCCTGCTGAAGACCTGCAAACACCACGTCTTCAAAAGCAAGGTCAGCAATTCAGGCTGCCTAGAGCTGCTGAGCAGTAATATATCACCAGCTCCCTCTACCTGGAATTGACAATTTCCTGGTGTATTAGGGGTGTGCTTAACGTTTTAAGTCAATAGCACAGTGTATAGCCTATTATAAATGTCTACGTGGTAACTTGAGAGACTCAAGATCTGAATTTATTCACATAATACCTACAGCAGAGTAACAGTGGATGATTCACTTACTCCGGTACACTTCACCACAAGTTTAGAGAACACCTTTCCAGAGGCAAGGACTCAAGTTTCTTTCTTACTCCCTCTCATATCTGGTCCAAGCCATATTTATGTCCTGGTGGTTGCCTGAGGAAACCAACCAAGGCCAGTGAGGCTTTCTGATGAAAATGGCTTTTCAGTTTGGGTTGGAATCAAAGCTATCTACTACAAGTGACAGTTTTGTTTGCTTCCTGCATTCCAGGGACATAACAAGAGTCTCACTGCCAGCTCCGCCATAATCGAGATACTTCAAGTATTACTGCAAATCTCAGAACAGCCTAACATACCGACATCTCACTATTTCTACTCCCTCAAGTATCATGCAGCTGCTTCTTTCTGGAACTTTCATGACACACAGACCAGGGGACTTGTCACAGGCACACATATTCACACCTGAGTATGAACAAGAAATCCTAAGGACAGCTGATACCAATTTCCAGTGAAAAGTCCCACTGTCAGTAAGAAAAACCCCCATTGCTTAGTGGTTCTGAATTCAGCTGGGACCTGCTCAAAGATAGCCCATATTCTCTACAGTTTGGTGCTGAACAGATTTAGGGTTGTCACTAACCTCAGAACTACAAGATCTGATTCTGGATTCCTCAGACGTTTTGTGGGGAACAGAAAGATTATAGCTAACACAGGGAAAAATACTGACCCACCAAGTGGAAAAGAAACTTTACAACATCGGAACCTAATCCTGGTGCTGCTGAAATCAGTGAAAATTTCTCCTCTGTCAACTCCAACAGTAAGAGACTCAAGTCCTTACAATTCCCAAATCTTGTAATTCAAATTCAAAATTGCTTCAGGGCAAAACTCAATGCTTAATTTCATCTAACTGCAAATAAAGAACTTTAAAAAAAATGTTGCCTTAACCCATTCTTGCCCTGGCATGAAATACAAGGGACAGGTCTCCCCAGTGCCCCAGAGGAGCTGCACTTGCCAGCTCACTCTTGTACTTTTAACAGAAGAGAAGCAACATCAAATGATATTACCGCATGGACTGTAACGCCCTTTGGGAACTCTACATGAAGAAAAACCTCTTACAGCTTGTAATCTGCATGCTGTTGCTGTGGCCAAATAGTGGGAATGGAATTCCAAAGGCCTGCTTCCAAAAACACAGCCGTGCATTTCTACAAAAAAACCCACATTCATCTACTTATCTCATAAGGCAGTTCATCACATTCTGCCAAATGGCTTTTCTTTCCTATTTTTCTTCCTCAATAAGCTGCCAAATTATCAGTAGTACCTGCTTTCACAGGAGCTAGTCTCTGCAAGCTATTTGTCCATGACATGAAATGGGCCTGACTGCATTACTGAAAAGCTCTTAAGATGAAGAAACTAACTCCAAAGACAATAAGCTTACCAAAGCAACCTCTTAAGTCTCTCTTGCTCTGGAAGAGAACTGGGTTTTCTTCATCAGTTTAAACATACTGACAGTAATAAACCTTTCTATGAAGGGGCACGGTGATTCTGTCACGTTCTACAATAACAGAACATTAACCTAGGAAACAGGCCTGCCCGAGCTACAAATGCATTGTGAAACCATTACGTCTGTGTGCACAGGATCTGTGTTCAGACAAACAGCTGTTTGTCACACATACATAAACTTGGGGCTTGGAAGTCAGAAATTCTATCTTCATGTACTAAAAGTAATGACTCCATAAAGAGGTGTCAGAATAACTTTAAACCTGATGTTTGTTTGATTTAAATTTGTTACTATACTTGATTTTGCTTTAAGAAGTCCCTGTAAATGTATGAAGCACACATTCCTTCTGAAGTAGCCTGGTCTCACAAGAAGGAAAAAGAAGAGTTATAAACAAATTAGTGTTTAGAGGTGGGACACAAAACGGGCAAGCAGAACCCTATTGTTCACACAGCAACTGGAAACACAGCAATAGGCTTTTGCTCATCTCATTCCCTTTAGGGAATTCCATCACCCACCATGTTCTCTGCAGTAATTAAGAGAGCACTGAAGGGAAACAGTGTTGGTTTTCTCTTCTTCTCACACTATCTGCTTTGCTGCAGGTACTGATGTGTGAACATGTTGAGCTCACTGTCAAGCCATCCTGCTTTATTCCTGCAAGGACAGAAAGCTGCCATTAGGTGAGTAAAGTAGCTCTTCTCAAGCCAATCTGAAAGAAGCCTGACCAAAACAAGTGAAGAGTAAGGCACAGAGAGGAGTGCCAGAGGTCCATTCCAGAATGCTGACCCTCAGGTCAGGAACGCTTGCCTGCTAACAGTCCCCAGACCTTGAGGTTCAAGCCAAGATCTTGGTCACAACTTCATATTGATTTTATTGTGTAGATAAGGAATGTTTGAAAAATTCTTCCCGACAGCCTTCGCAGGGTGAAGAAAAACATCAGAAAACAGTGTACAAGGGTGAAGGTGAGACTTAGCATAATTTTATAGTAGCTTGAAGGAGTTCATAGGAGTAGAGGACTGTATGTTTTGATAAATGGAAAGGAACTGTAATTCTGAACAAACCAAAAACAAGAAGGAAGAAGTGTTTTGTGAGAGAGGAGATTTAAATGACTGTCAACAGTACATGGGAAAGTACATAGTAAAAGGGAACATGACTTGGTAAGGAAAGATGCTGGTGTCTGCACCCCAAATACTACAATGCAAGGAGAACTGCAAAGACACACTCTAATCTGAAAATCTTGGGGCAATCACATGAAAAACAATTGTCTGAGTATACGGGATAATAAAAGCTCACCTGAGCAATTTTGCTTTGCTCTGCAGTGAATCCAGAACTTCGATTTTTTTATTCAAGGCAGAAACTTCCTGCTCAAGATTCTCCCGTGTAACATCCACTTGCTGACACAAATGAGCGAATGTTCCAGCAAGCTCTCTATGAAACAAGAATATTCGGATAAGACAAAAAGTAAGATCAAGCAGCAAATTCAAGGAATAAATCCCTTTGACGTATAGTGACGATGATACTGTCTCAGACATTTGTCCTTCCACTTCTGCACAAGAATACGTCAGAGCATCAGAGCAACTTGATTTGAAAGACTTAAGTACATTAAGACTAAACCTTAACAGCACCCAAATACTACATCCTTGATTCAGAAAAACATAATATTCTTTTAAAACATTTGTATCATTACACCTTTTTAAATCTGGAATTCAATATGCAAACTTACCTTGTTTTAACAAGAAATATAATTTAAATAAAAAAACTCACAATAGAATTTAGATAAGGTTTTAGCTGAATATAGGCAACTCACTGTTGGACTTGGTGGCTGCAATTAGAACCTGTGTAACTGACGATGAGCTGCAATTTCTCACCAGCATACTCTACAAACTGCCGTTTGAAAGCTCTCTCTTTTGCTTTCGTGGTCCAGGTGAGGCGTTCATACACATAAAGGAGCCCATAAAGGCCAAAAGAGAGAGCAATCAGTCTCCAGCCCACAGCCTTCCAGACCTAAAAAAAGCACAAGAGAAAAAAAAAAAAAGACACAATCATTGTCCAGGAATGATGCTAACGCCTAACAACGTTGCACCGAGCATTGTGCTTATATTCTAGGCACATGAAAATGAGCCAGAAAGATAACCTTGACTTGCAAGTGGTTTCATTGGTCAGACGGCTTACTACTATTTCCAGCCTATAAAATAAAAACACCTAACCTAAACTATTGGGGTTCTGTATGGGTTAACCTTTACAGCACATTTAAATTACACCTGCAAGTGGAAACAAACTTTGTCTGGTTCACAGAATCCCTGTTTCCAAAGTAAAAGACACCTTTAAGCAATCATCTCCCCTGTGAGAAATCATCCACCTCCAGTCAAGTCAGTGTTCCAACTTTATTTATATAAATGCTGCTCAGATTGTCAACATACCACACCACCAACCACGATGATCCCCATGGAAGTTCGGGAAGTTAATGAGGCCAGGCCAGTTACCATCGACACCATGAGTTCCTCCTGGGTCATAGAGCCCTGAGGCAAAGGAGGCAAACTGGGATTTGCTGGTGTTAAAGGGCGTTGAACCTAATTAGAAAAGCAGTGACAAAAGAAAAAACAAAGTACAGAATAAGAGAAGGCAAGCCACTGCTCTTTCCGCCAAAAATATTTCAGCAGCCACTCAATATCCCACCTATCCCAACCCCTCGGTGAGGTATCCTACCTGGTCATTATAGCCCATCAAGGCCCGACGACCATTCTTTGGTCCCAAAAACCTGTTCACCAGCATCGTCCATCCAAGAGAGAAATGGAACTCTATGTCCTCTTGGAAGTCAGCGCAAAGCTTGTCACAGTTCAGATCATAGCTGAGCGTGAAGCACTGTCGGGGAATTAACATGTCTATCTGGCCCCGCAAAGAGACTGGGAGAAGGGGTTTTAAACCATCTGCAGAGACAGAAAATAAAAACATTTTAAAAATGGCTGTTGGGTTCACAAGGATTAACTGGACTTGTATTCTGTAATCAGGGTGGTTATGGGTTGTTCCATCCTCCATAGTTTATTTTCTTGCTACCTTAAAAGTGCTAAAGCCAAGTATGTTGCAAAATGAGAGACGCATCACAAATTACTACTCAATTCTTAGTTCTTCAGAACCCTGAATAAAATCTTTCCATGAACCCTACTAAATCCTTACAGGTAGCTGGTAACGTATATAATTTAGCAATAGCTTGGTAAAACAAAATGTGAAGGCTAGTTCTAAAAGTGTTCAGGCACCATACTACAATTAAAACTTAGATTCAGACAGGCACCTAGTTACAAGTCATTCACATTTCATTAGGTTCTTGGTCCGAGAATGTCTCAAGTTTCCAAAGTCACAGTTCTTCTCTGTCATGAGGATTAAGTTGACTGAGTAATAATTAGCACATCACTGTAAAAGTTCAGACACAGTGTGGAAAAAACAGGAGTAATTAGTCTAATCAAGATGGAAACTAAGATGCCAACTGCACATCAGCCATAAGATTAAAGAGAAAGCCAGAACATCTACCTAGTTATTTTGCATTTCAGTTAAAAGGAAAGAGAAAGGGAAATACTGCCTGCTGAACTGACCTATCATTTCTTGCTGCATTGTCTGCAGGGAAGCTGTGATTGCATTGGAGCAACGATCTGACATGTTACGGCCCAGGCCCTCCTCAATGTGTTTATGCAGCTCCTGACAAACAGAGAATGGGTTATTAAGCTTAAAGCAAACACAGGTAAGATGCAGGCTGCAGGTGCTAGAGCTTGCCAGTTAAAAAAACCCTCCCAGAACAGGAGCACGCATTCTGTCTGCCCACTGTTCTAACACTAATTTCATTTCCCCCTGCCAATTCTTCAGTGAAGGAGAGGAAAAAGCAAATCAAAGAATCTCACGTGTACTCTGTCGTCTAGGAAAAGTTCTGTTTGATCTATACAATGTGATATATCATATATGTATCAATTTATCACTGATATTATTAAAACAAAAATAAATCTCTTCCTTACTCTGTTTTCTTGAGGGTTTTTGTTTTGTTTTGTTTTTAAGATGTTTGCTTTTTACACAATACACATTCTAACAAAAGATTTTCAAGATACGAAAAGCTTAGCTCATATCCTAGTTGGAAGAATGTTAAGCATCTCAATTAGCTGGCATAAATACTGACTCAGAGCGAAAAAAGGTCTCTTTAAATTGCTTAAGCAACCTGTAGGAAGCAAACATCACTTACACTCTTGTAAACTTTAAGAACGACTTGAGATGGATGGAAGTCTGCTTGGTATTCATCTACCAACACTGAAAGCCGTCTGATTTCTTCTGCCATTGCATTTGACACCTAGATAAACAGCACAGGACAGAGTCTCTATATATTCTGTCTCAGGGACAGACAGAAAACCCCTGCTGAAGACATGCATTTCTTAGTAAGCACTGCTGAACTCTAGGCACCAGGACTGTGTGGCACCATGCGGCCATTATGCGCCAACTGCAAAATGCAATACTGGTGACTTGCAAACAAAGATGATGGCTGAGAAGTATGTAAATCTGTGCCCTATATAACAATTCAGACAGAAACACAATGAGGCAATATAAGACTTAAGAAAAACGAATAGGCCTTTTCTGTATATCCATAACAGTAAAAATGGCATGTTATTATTGATAGTAAGAAGACTGACATTATTTTAGATTGAAATAATAATGAAATTTATCTGAAACATTTTAGGAAGCATTGAAGACTGAAATATAGTAGCAATAATAAGTCAAACATTAATCGAAGTCTCATCATTTATTTAAAGCATCTTATATGAGATGAGCTTCCCCAAGTATTCTACTTTTCATTTTATTATGTCAAGGGAGAAGAGGGGGGAAAAAAACATAACCAAAAATACTTCTTCAAAGCTTTGTCAGCACTTTGCACTTTTCCCCTCCATGCTGACAGCTGTTTCAGACAATGTGTAGCCACTCCTCCTTACCTGCCTCTCCACTTCTTCTGTGATCTGTTTTATTTTCCGCTTGTAGTCTTGAGTAAGGAGCTCCAGCTGTTTGTCAATAAATCCTAAACGCTCCTGTCGTTCCTCTCGCATTTCCAGACAGTAAACTCTAGCGAAAAAAAAGCATCCATCAAAGAAACAGATAAATGCATTTTTGACCTACAAGTATCACTTGAATTCAAGAAATAAGATGGATTCTCCTGCCCAAGAACAACATGTGTCAATGTCTACAATACATTACATACACACGGCACAGGACAAAAAAGGTTCTTTTACCAGTACTTTCACAATTCACTGAACAAGGCTACTGGTACATGTCCTTCCTGCTCCCAAACATGCTGTATTCTGCTTTGCATTTTAAACGCTCATATCCTCTTAAACTTCTCCCAGAATACAAACTTCAGTTACGCAAGCACCAAGCACCAGTTCTCACCGCTGTTCCTGAGCAGCAATATGCACAGAATCCATGATGAGACGAACATCTTCTGCAATTTGCTTTGCTCTCACTGTATGCTGCTCAAATTTTGTTTTTACTGCTGACTGTGAGATACATTCCTGTATACAAAAGGCAACCCAAGATTAGCAGCAGGCAGAAGCATGCTAACACAACTTCCTCCCATATAAACCATTTCCAAAATGCAGTCCCACTCATGTTTATAAACTCTAGTCCCCAGCCTCTCAGAACTAAAATCTAAGCAGAAGGTTAATATACACAGTGCTCACCTCAAATCTTCTCTCAAAGTTCTGAAACTCAAACATTCTTACTTGAAAACCATCTGCCAACGCTCCACCTGAGGGGAGGCAAGTACAAAACGACTAAGTTTTGAGAAAGCAACCAGATGCTGGACATCAGGAAATGCTCCTGCTTTACCTTGAAGCCAATGCAAGGGTGCTGCTAAGTCATCTCTTTGTTTCTGACTGTTCTATTATTAATCTGACCCACCACCCCAATTTTATCCATATTTTGGAATAAGATATTCTCCGTTTTCTTCCCTTAAGAAAACTGAAAGTTGATGTTAGCTTTCCTCACCTCCTTCTGGCATCCCTTGAGCCCTCTGAATCCTGGCATTCAGCACTTCTTTTGCTGACACAAAGAAAATTCGATCCCCTGCCTGGGCTCGATCCACCACACCCAGCTCATCTACCAGGAAACTGGTGCACCGCTCCATGTGCTGTCGACGCACCTGAGGGATAAACAGGATAAATCCCACATGCGGTTAAATCCACTTTATGCTTCATCTCTTAGAGGTTAGGCCAGGCACCCACATGCCCTCTGCTGGTCTATGCTACCAATACAAAAGAGTAAGACAAAAACTACTTTTTTATGGAATCTTCCAGAGGTTATCTAATTGATCTAACTTCAAAAGGCCCCCGTGAAACACCTTGATTTCCAGCTCAGACATTTCAAGAGTCATGTCCTAATCACTAGTCTATGCTCCCTCCAGTCTCTACACTACGGTAATAAAAACCCAACTGTAAAACAATCACATACAACACTTTACGATTCTACCCGCAAGGACCAGAGTCAAAATCAACTCGATAATATCCATGCAAAGAGAAGTATTTAAACACATCACAAACCTCTTCCATGTATTCTGGTTCAGAGGCAGATGCATCCCAGCGGTTATTTAAAATAAATATATTGGGTCGAGACAAACGTTCATTCACCTTGTGAAAGAACTGTTTCTCCTAAATAAAACGGAACAAAACCTCTTAGGATTAATGTCTTTTTTTTTTTTTTTACACTTCTAGCCAAATTCACTGAACAAGTGGACTTGAACATACAGTTTGCATCAATGTTGATTCAGAATTTGCCACCAGGACAAATACGTCAGCATCTAGACAGAATTTGTCAATCCAACTGTCCAGCTCTGTGGTTACATCAATTCCAGGGCTAGCAATAAAAAGAGACGAGACATTACTACGCTGTGGAAACAGCAAAAACAGAATTAAAAAAGTTAGTAAGAGATGTGTTTTAGCTTTCCAGGGCATTAATTTCCCATGTCTGAGCTACACTGTCCTGAGGTGATACAGAGTACAGACTAAAAGGAAGTAATCAAGAGAAACTGACTGCTAACTACAGCAAAGGACTTTAGTCACTGTCACAGATTAGAACAGGATTGATTTCCTTGATGCTTGTTAAATTTGTATTTGAAGACATTTCTGTTATTAATCTATGATAAGCAGGAAAGGAAAGAAATATATTTCTCACCTGTCCATCAGCACCAGGTCATCCTTTAAGAGAGGACATTTGGAATTGGGCCACATTACGCTGACTAGGCTGCCAGCATTCAGAAGTTCATCTTGATGAAGGGCGTGAGCCAGCTGGTTTACTGTCTATTAAAAAGATGGATAATTTATAACATTTCCTTTATGCTAAGACCCATTAACACAATTATCTTTGCTTCAGGGCTGTTCACAATTTAAGACAAAACCCAACTCCAAATCACTTTCTCCCTGGGAGGTTTTCCACATAAAACTTGCTTGAGTCTCCTAGTCAAAAGGCAACCGAGTTCAGTTCATGAGAGATTTTCCTGTCAACAAAGCCTATTGAGGAATTATCAGCAAGTCTGTGTGTTTTGTCAGTCACACAGAGCCCAGAACCTCCTGAGTCATTGTTTTGGCTCCCTGCTATAGCTAACAAATAAATACAATGTATCACCTTTTTCACAGAATGAACAAGTTCCATTCTGTTACCTTGCTCCACTCCTCCCTTCCTGTATCTAACAAAAAGCTGTTCTTCATCTCTACTCCTTTAATGACTACAATCCTTAACTGTGCCATTTATTGAGAGTGTTTTCATTTTCTTATTCCTTCCCTTTTCCGGTACTTCTGAAGAGCTCTCCTCCTTTACCTTAAGGTTAAGGAAATCATACCTTAACACTCTTCTTTTCCTCTGAGCCTTCAGTAAGCAGGAAAGCTTCATGTCCATCTGTCCCTTCTACACGCAGGAAACAATTAGTGGTGTGTCCAATTCCTGAGGGAAGGACTTTGTCCCACAGCATGGCATTTATCACAGTGCTTTTCCCATTGCTTGTCCTGAAGTCAAATTGAAGAATGGTATAGCTAGGCTGCTGAGATTCAGCTACACTTCTTTTGATATTACAGAAAGCAAGTTCTCTAAACCCAAGCAGTATCAGAAGCATTAACGATTTCGGTGCCATACGCAACTTACAAAAAGACTTTTCTATTTTCTAAGAATTATGTGCTACAATATTTGCTTCCAATTTACAAGACGACCAGTACCAGCGACACAACATTACAAGCAAAAGCTGGAGCACTAGTGTTTCCATAAATATTTCTTACTGGCTACAATCCTGAAGCTGCCAGTTGCTTTACTGACTGGGGAGCGTAGGCAACATAAGCACGTGACTCACCTTCCAAAAAAAGCAACTTTCATGTGTCGTCTTGCCAGCACTTCACTAATGCCACTGACTTTTGACAGGTAGCCTTTGACTTCCAGTACCTGCTCTTCTGTGGTGACAGGATCAAGCTCTATATTCTTGTGTGTTTCTAAAATCAAAATACATCATGCCTCTCAATTCCAGAAGTCATCCTTTGCAGTACTGGGTGAAACATCTCTTCATGACGTCATACACGTAACTAAATGTTTATCTGTGTCCCAAAGCCTGTGTGGGTGATCTTGACATATGCAACTACACCCTGAGGTAATTTTGCATCAGCTTTTATTAGCTGGTCTGTTTTGTGTATCTAATAACCGTTCTCATCCTTAGGATTGCCTTAAACAGAACACAGCCAACACTACAGACACTCTAACAGCCTTAAAAAAATAATCTTCTGTCTGTGTCTTAAGCTGTTAAAGCCAATTATTGGCCTCTGCTATGTGTCACTAACAATGCCATGTCTAGGTAAATATACTGAAAGAATTATAGGCAAAAAGCCTAAAAAGTCTTGTATGGTTTATTAAAAAACTCCCAAACAACATAAAAACCAAGGATAGCTCAGTTTCCTAACATGGGTGAACTTGTCAGCTTTAAACTATGAATCCTGAACTCCACCCAAATTCAATAAAATAATTTTATGTTCTTAGAAATATTAATATATAAAAAGACATGCATGTATCAATAAGCACAGGTCTAGCAGTGCTACTGAACTGAATGAGGGGGTTTTGGTGTACATTTGGGGGAACTGTATGCGGGTGAAGCACTGTTACACGCTCATAGTTCAAGAACTCAGCTTACCTTCCAGGAATGAGGAGCTCTCATTGATGTATGCAGCCAACTGTTCAAAGATACCATTGATTTTCTTCTTTGCAGTGACAAAATGTTTAAGTGGAGAAGCATTTACCTCAGCCATGTGTCTTTTATCCTTCTTCACTGCAACTATTGACTTGGAACGAGTAAACAACAGGGACATCGCGCTACAGGGGAAAATCCAGTAAATAAAGGTGGCTCATCAAGTGCCAACAGCTACCCAATTAAGAATCCTACCAAAAAATATGTAAATACCTGTTTTAAAAACAGCCTCCTTTCCTTCACAAAGATACTGTTCCACTTTCTACAGTTGGAAATTACTCATTTACCATAAATTTTAAAAAATATCTTATTTTCTTCTCCGTTCCAACACAGAGACCCCCAGCAATCACTGCTGCCCTTCCTCCGCTTACTTTGAGGATGAGTTACGTTGTCACACGTCGGGCATGGTCAGCGGGCGTCCCTGAACGTGGACGACGGCAGTTTTCCTGCCTTGCCCCTCGCCCTGGCCACACGCCGTCCCGCAGCTCTCTCAGCGACGCCGAATCCAGCCCGTCCCCGTCCCTGCGGCAGAGGGACCCGGGGATGAGGGGCGCGGAGCCTCCTGCTCACCCAGGCTCGGCTCCCCCGCTATCCCCGTGCGCGGGGGACGCGGCCGCCGCTGCCTTTCCCTCAGAGGCGAGGTGAGGCGAGCGGGCGAGCGAGCGAGCGGGCGGGCCGAAGGGCGGGAAGCGCCCCCTTCCCCCCCACAGCGCGGCCCCCGGCGGGCGGCAGCGCCCCGCCCCGCCCCGGCCCCCGCCACCCGTGAGGCGACCCCCGGCGAGCCCGGCCCGGCACCGCTCCCGCCTCCCCGCTCCCCAGGCGCCGCCCCGCCGCTCACCTTCACCGCCGCTCCTGCCAGGCCGCCATGTCACCCCGCGGCACCGCCCGCCGCCAGGCGCAGGGCGGCCGTGTCATCGCGCCGCGCCGCGCGGGCCCCGCCCGCCGCACCACGGAAGCGGGAGCGCAGGCGCCCCCGCGGCAGCGGCCACGCAGCTCGGCCCCGCCCGGCCCGCCCCCCTCCCCTCCCGTCACCGTACCGCGCAGGGGGAAGCCACAGCAGAACAAGTGAAAAAACACTGCTGAAACACACACATACACCTTTGCCACGTTTCAACGATCAGCCTACCCAGCCCCTTCCTCTGGTAATAGACAGGTCTGGGTTTCACCTAACGAGGTTTATTATCGGTTTACATTTCACACTGATCGCGCCCGCCTGGATTTCTTCCCCCCGGGCACGCGTGGGGCGCAGCCTTGAAACGGGCCCGCAGAGCGCGGGAGGGGCCGGGCCTGCCGCCCCCCGCGGGCCGCCCAGGCCTACGCGGTTCTCTGCAGATGCCCACAGCTGTGCTGCCCCCAGGGCCACCGTCCCACGCGAAGGGGCTCGCCCCCTGACCGTTAGACAGCAGAAGCTGAGACACAGAGAACTGAGAGGAAGATTTTTTTTCCTAAGGACAGCCATGATGTGAATATACTGCTTGTGAAACACCCAGAGCACGGCCGTGCCTGATAAGCTGAGCAGGTACCTCACGGGCAACCGCAGAAAAGGTTTCTCCCCATTCCCTCTCTAACCCTGGGTCTACTCTAGACACATATTTATTTTTTTTTTACACATACCAGCTCACCATAATTTCCCAGCACTTTCCCACCACTCATTTCTATCAGCCTCGACCCCACTGGAGAAGTGTCTGCAGTGGAGTGTTTTGGTTTGGAATCTCAAATAACAGGAATGCTGAATAATGATTTCCTCTAAGTACCAGAGGACAGCTCTTTGATGGCCCACTCAGATGCAAAGAAAATTATCAAAACGATCTCTGAGAACTGGAATGAGGCCACCAAAGAGGACTGGGACCTCTGGACTGCTACCCAGACATTGATTAGAGCTTTTGACAATCTTAACGTGGGATAGAACAGAGACAAATCAGCACTGAAGCCCTCCTGACTGACCTAGTTATTCTCAAGTCTTCCCTTCCTTAGATTTCATCTGTGCATACCAACATGGTCTGAATTTGTCTGGGTATACATGCTGTCAGCTACATAAGGAGGCTATCTTTCATCTCTTCAGTCTAAACCCAGAGGTAAAGTATCATTAGCAGACCTTCCTATAGCTAACTGGAAGCACCTATATTGCCACGGCTGCTGCTTTGAGCTTTGTGATATGCTTCCAAGAACTGCAAAGAGGTAAGGAATCAGATGATCTTCAGGCTGTTATTACTGAGTTTCATCTGGTACGACACTTAACTGTTATGACTCCTGGAGTCAGCTCCCTGATCGGTTTACATTTGGAATAGTACCCAGGAATTATTGTCTAATGTCCAGTCCCGTATATGCTGTGGATGAAAACAGGCTTCCAGCTGCTTGGAGAGAGCTTGTGACTTGCCTCCAAAAAGCTGGATTTCCAGTCCAAGAAAGCATATTTGTGAAGCCAACCAATCAATGAAGGTTCAAGTAAATTGCACTTCCAAGAAACAGCTGATGAGGAGCTGAATCAAAAACGAAGGCACAAAATCTCCTTTCAAATTCTACAGCAACATTCCTAGATATTACCTGCAGTATCAGAGAGGGACATCTTCCAGTAGTGGAGTCTTAGAATATCATTAAAAATCAATATCAAAATAGCTTTGATCAATGCCTTAGAAACTCAGTAGCATTCCCTGTTTCCACTCAAGGTCAGCAGTGAGCAGGGCCAGGGAAAAGGTCCTTCCTGTGAAGCATGGCTCTAGGGGTCAAGAAAGGACACTGCGATATAACGGGTTCCTTTGGTGGTTGGAAGACCTTCATGATAGTGGGTCAGGCGTCCTGGATGCATAAGGGTCCAGCCTTTCCGTGGAGCTCGAATGGAGCAATTGTAGCGCAGGAACCGGCAGCCTCCTCCCTGATATAAACAGAACAAGAGGCACATCAGCTTGGTCAAAGCACCTCAGGGAAAGGGTCTCTGCCTTCCCCGGGCAGCCCTTCTAAAAATGTGAGGAGGTGCTTGGGGAATCTCCTGTGTTCTGCTGTGTTCAAAACATCTTCCTACCCTAGCCCAGTCATTAAATGCAATCCTTAGTGTGAAGAAGCCACATACGGATAAAGAAAGGGTGCTCAGCTGCCTGGACTGCTCAGGAGGCCACACTGAATTCTTGACACACTGGCATACACTTACCTCATAGTCTATTCCAACTCGGTTCAAAGCAATGTTAATGGTAAAGGTGGAAGCATCGTGATGGGGCATTAGAGAGGGCTGCTCATCAGGTTTGTAGCGAACTACAAAGGCTAGCTCAAACTGAGTCTGCAGGAGAGGAGAACAAAGAACACGTCTGTTACAGGGCTGTAGTAGTCCATGGCTACCGAGCTGCACAGCAGGGATCTATTTACATTGAACCCCACTGCTAAGGGAGGAAGGCAACATTAAGGCAGGAGAATGTCACAGGGAAATTGCGTATTTCCTGATGCATATACCCATGTCATACTCCAGAGTCAGTCCCTCCATACTGGGAAACTGCATGCCTATTGCTAGGGGATTCTAGCAGCCTTTTCACAAAGTTGCAACCGGAGGATGCACTGAGCTGGCCACGAGTTTTGATGCTAAGGTATACATACCTTGGTATAGTAACCTGGATACAGTTTCTCTGTGATGGGTGCAATATAGTCCAAAAGAAACTTATACCATTCTCTTTCAAAGCCAATTTGGTTCATGTGTATGTCAATAGTTGGGACATTCTCATATCCTCCTTGTATTCTGCTGTCCTGGAATAGAATCATGAAAATACCCGTAAGGACGGGAAGCTTGGACTTCAGGAATGAAAAGCACTTGTTTCTGGTAACTACAAATAAATATGATGTTTATTTATCAGAACTTCCAGGACGGAAAACTCATTTCAAACAATAATTAAAAGCTAAGGTAAACAATATTACCATCAGCAGGGCCAAACACTGTAGCTTTAGAGGACACTAAAGAGGACTTCAAAAATTAATTCACATTTAAGAATGGGGGCAAAATTACAGCGTTAATCAGGAAAATAAATAGAGTATTGCCTCCGGTTTCCTGGTTTAACTGTGGGATCTAATGCTTCCATAAAGGAGGCACTGCTGCCACCAAACATGCATTGATAATGGTACGACCCAGAAATCAAAGAGCTCCTGCTCTGTCTTACCGTGTTGTCACCGGTGGACCACTGGCCATAATGCTCCATTTCTTCCACCAGCTCATCACAGGCAGTGTCAGTGAATATGGGGAACCAGTAAACATCTGGGCAGGGCTACAGAAAGTAGACAGGTGAGAACAGCAGAAACAAGGACAGGTGTTTGCTTGAGGCAAAAGGAGTAAGACTAAGCAGACTGTAGATTGAGTCAGTTTAAGTGGAAAGTAACTAAATATTGAGGACAGAAATTTGTCTTCTGAGTGATATGCCCCACTTCCACAGAAAGATGTACTTCTAGAAGAATGATTTGCCTCTAAAAATACTTTCAAGGTCACGTTTCCCTTGGATTTGAAAGACTATGAGGTCATGCCAAACTGCTGAGAATGACAAGTTATGACACAAGCATTGTCCTGATGCTAACCTCCTATTGTGATGGATAAGAGTGATGTTTTCTTACCATTTCTACTAATTTCCCTTTCAGAGCTGCTGTGTAGTTTTCATGGATGTACTTTTCTCTCCAGTCCTGCAGTTGGAAGATAAGCAAACCAGTCATTTCTGTGGGGCCTGGTTAAAAACGCAGTGAAAAGCCAGGCTCCCATGCAGCAGTATTTTCACAGGCTTTGAAGATCCAGATGTTATGAATCACATAAACATAGTCTCTTTAAATTCTGTGGATTTAGGCTCTCATCCCACCTGAGAGACATTGCTACTACAAAGCCTGGACCTTCCTTATTAGTGAAATTAGTCATCAAATGTTCACAGGCCACATTGCTAAGCCTGCTGAGCATGAAGGTTATCTTACCTCAGGATTGCTGAATATTTGCCAGAGGTCATTGTGGAGGTGAGTTGTCTGGTAATTCTCCAGGGACAGTATGTGTCCAAACTCATGCCGATTTGTCAGGTACATAAAGACTCCCTGCAGGGCAGAGGGAAACAATCAAGGCCTCACATTTTGTAAGCTACTATGAAACATAAGCACTGAACAGTTCTCCAGTGATGGTGCCTCTGCCCAAGCTGTTCATTTACTCATTCTTTCTCCTGCAGGCCTTCAATATAATTTCCACCCTGGGTATGAGGAACTTTGAAAGTTTATAGGCAGTAATTCTGTGCCTTTTGTCAGCTAGGGTTGGAAACAGCAGAGCTGCTGCTGTGAGATTAGGTTCTTCCTTCTTACCCTGTCCACCCCATTTAGAACAGCTCTGAAGAGGTCCAAGAGTAAAAATGCTATCCACATTTAGTGGTCCCTGGCTCTGTGTGGTTTCACAGTAAGACAGAAAGCCCAGTTCCAAGGCTGCACAGTATTAAACAATGCCATTTCATCCTGTCCCATGCCCCAGCAGAGCCAAATGCCTTGAAACAACTTAATCTTGTCACCTGCACCCTGGCACGCAGTTCTTCCCTGCCAGCCTCCCTCTCCTTGACTGACCTGATTCCGGACGTTGTGGCAGAAAGCCATATCAGCATCCAGCTTGCCATTGCGAAAGAGATCTCCTTGGTCAAGCTCCAATCGCAGAGCCTTGGCTTTAACCAAGTAAACGCTGCTGATGTAGGGAACATTCCAAAGCCCACTGAAACGCAGAGGTAGGAGAGCGAAATTTGAAATACCACTAAAAGAGAAACCGCTGGACTTGCCAGCATGGCAGGCAGGGCTGCCATATGAGCCAGCCTTGCCTGAATGAGCCAGCTCAGAACAGTAGGGAGAAACTGTACCAATAGCAACTGTCATTCCAGGAAAAATCACTTATATTGCCCAGAGCTTTTAAGCTGCACAAATGCTAGTCCACTGTGAAAGCAATTAATTGCTACTGTGTGTTTTTGCTAGGGACATAATTAATGGCTTGAACCTCTTCCCAGAGAGATCAACACATTTTTTTTCAGTGATTTAAAGAAACCTGAACCAGCCAAAAGTGCATAAGCTGATTTCTAGCATTTATTGCACATAATGGCCAAAAAAAACAGAGGGTCACTCAAGAGTACAAATGAGCCAACAATTATTTTTTGTGAATCTTCCATTCAAGGATCACCTGGTATTTTATGAAGCTATCTAATAAAGATTAAATAGCACTTTACAGGATTTTAAGGATGACACTAGCTATAATCCACAGGTGGGAAAACATGACATGAATAAGACGAAGTGATTTCAGCAGAGTCAGGACTCTCAAACCCTTACCCTGATCATAAGAAAATCTGCCCATAGTATGTTATTGTCTCTGCTCAGGGGAGGACACAGAGCAGCTTCCACATGGATGTACAGACTTCTTTTCCTCTTCTATACCCAAAGACAGTTGTTCTGTTTTTTTGACGTTAAGTTACTTTGATGATACTGCATTGCAGCAAGCTTAACATTTGAGGGGTTATGTCAGTAAGAAGCTCTCTTTGCATACTCACACCCTCCGCCTTTGAACAACATCCACATAATCTTCTGAGCGGGCATAGTATCCATCAGGGCTCAGTGCTCCCCAGAAATTTGACCACAACTTCTCATGACGGCTTACCAGTGGGGCAATCACCAGCCTGTGAGCACAAAAGAAAAAGGAATTGCAGGACAGGATGTTACCACAGGAAAAAAAGATTTACACACCACAGGACCATTAAGAGTTCGATTCTCCCTCACTTACAGAGTTGCTGCTTCCATTAACTCTGTTGGAATAAAACTCCACATAAGAAAGGGCAAATATGGTCACAATCTCCTATCTAACTGCCCCCTGCAGCAGGTCTCCTAGAATCCAATTTGTTCTGGCAACTATATAAAGACAAAATTAAGATTTACATCTACTGCCTAAAATCCAGGGATTACAACTACAGTAAAAAAAAAGACCAAAGAAGGCGTGTTTGTCTAACATTCCATCTCTGACACAGTTCTCCTACTGCCTAACACATGTCAGTAATAAAAGAGCTCACTGTATTTCTTGTGTGAAAGGTGACCAGTAAGGATTGCTCAGACCAAAACTCACTTGTTCTGTTTGATCAGGATCCTTAGAGTCTCTGTGTTCTTCAGAACTATCTCAGCATCCAGGCTAAAGTAATAGTCACAGTCAGGATCCTTTCTGCACAAATCCCTATAGCCAAAGAAGAAGAAAAGTCACACCAAAACCCCCTAAAACACAGCAAGACAAGGGACAGAACACCAGGGATTCCTTCACCTTGTAGCCTAAAGGTCTTCTTCAGGTGCTCAGAAAAGTTCAGTTTAATGTAACAACCCAGAGGGCTAGCACAGTGCAACACACCAGATGCAGCATCCAATAGCAGACACTGAGACACAGCCAACATCACATTTAGCAAACTGTTCCCTCAGCTCAAACTGAAGAGGTTCCCATTTATTGTTGGCCCAAATCCAGACCTGAGCTCAAACTCACACCTCTTCATCAGAGATAGGAAGATACTCTGCCACTAGCTCTCAGTTTTACTACTACACTCCTCCACTTCAGAGACACGGGTACCTATTCTTCGTGATCTATGACCAAGCATAGAGGCTGCTTGATGAGGATGGGAGGTACCAGGCTATGCTTTTAACAGAGCAAAGGACCAGTGAGAACTTAGTTTCTGAAATTGGAGAAAGGGAGCTGGTATCAAAGCTTATTTTTTTCTCAATATATAATGGACACAGGGAGTAAATGATAGGAACATTGAGAGAGAAGGGTGACTGAAAGAAGAGAAGCATCCACTTAACAGTGAAGATGCTCAGAAAAAACACACTGCCCTAGTTTGGAGACAGGCTGACTCTGCTAGCCATCATGTATGGACTCTTCACTTACATGCCCAAGTTACGTGCTTCAGCATTCTCCACCTCATCATCTGGTCCAATCACTTTGACAGCGAGATATTCTTTGCCATGCTTTTTAACAAAGGAATCCACCTGCTTTAAGTGATGTTGCTCCTATGCCAAAGGAAAAATAAGAAAAAAACCAGGTAAGATAGGCTCACCCCAGGCTGCTCAGCCTCCTGTTCTTGAAAATGCCAAACCAAAACAGCAACAGCTCTTCCCACTTCCACATCTTTACAGCGGGATGGAGCTATCTTATAGGTGCCACTGGGTGTACTGGGACTACAGAGCCTGGAAGTCTAGTCAAAGGTTGCAAAAATGCCTGGAGTACAAGGAGGAGGTCTGCATTTTCCCTGCATTTGCTAAGACTGCCACAGGCCAGCTTTACTTACATGGTTGTGAATGAAGAGCTGGATTCGTTGCTTTGGGTAATGAAGGTTACGAAGCCGCAAGAAAAACTGGGAGAGGAATGGTGTGGGCTGCTCGATGAAAATACCAATCAGAATCATTGGCAATGCTTCATCCTACATTCAGGGAGAAGAGAAGTGGTGGCTCATATACCACATCAGACACATAAAATCCCATTGTAATTCTAAGACATGTCTTGAGAGCTTTGAATAGACATCAGCCTCACCTTAAACCCTGTGAGGCTTCGCAGACCTTCATCACACACAGTGCAGCCAGTCTCAAACGTCCATATTTGAGGAATGTAGTTTCCCAGGTAGTTCAGCTGCAGCTGCAAAAGGCAATTTGCCATGTTATGCATTACAGGGCAGGGGAGATTTTTTGCATCCACTCCCAGTGTAAGAGCACGTTTCATCAGAACGACATTTACCTTATTAGATTCTTACTAAAGATTCTGCAAAGCATGACAGCCAGAGGGTCCAATTACATGTTGATCTTTGAACCAGACCCATCATGCTGCTAGAGACCTGTACCACTTATTGTTTCTCAAATATAAATATACAGAGGGAAAGTCAATATACAGGAATATATGGATCAGTAACCTGACACACTCGAGTCTAAAGGGTCACCTTGAACAAATACATACCAAATCTTTCTCTCAGGATGCCCACTTACCTTGGTGGGTCCATTTCCATGAATCACCACAGGCAGAGTGTCATACAACAAGTTTCTTGCTCTCACTCGTGAGTTTTCAAACTTCAGAACTACCTCATCTGGAAATGACATTGCCATCATGTTACCAAAGAAAGGCTTTTATTGACAATTACCAGCACAAGGCCTCATTTCTACTGAGCGACTGCTGAAAGATGAAAGCACAGTTGCAGATAACCATGCACGAGTAGTTTAAGGGCTACAGACCACATCCAGAAAGGAGAAAAAAATGTTCAGAATGACCCTGTGAGGTAACAGGATGGCTGGGAAGGCGGACAAAGAATGCAGCTTGCTGGGCTGACAAATATGCCTCCTACTGCAAAATGGCAGAATCCACACTGAAACAGACTTTCAAAACTGGCATTGACAAATCATGCGGTGAGGAACAGGTATAGATGGCCAGAGAGGACTCAGGCCTTTCTCACCTATGCCCCTGCTGTCTCTCTTTGCACCCCTCCAAGATGTCTCCTTAACACAACCATACAAAATCCTTTCAAACAGACTAGCAAAAATCCAAGCTCCAGTCTACTATTGTTATAATGAGCACAGGAGCCAAACCTACACTGCCATTATGATTTTTTACCTGGCTGGAGTAATGATGGAGTAGCGCAAAACTATAAACTGAAAACATTAGGCGGTAGTGTCAGGAGAGTCACTTTTGCTACGGTTAGCAAAATCAATCCATCGGCAAGTCAGGTCAGAAGCCTGGTACTGTCAGTGAGCGCTCACAGGCAGTATCTGGCTGCACCTCACCTTCTGTGGCATTCCAGACACAGTTCCGAAGCATGACAGACAAGCCCTAGGCAGGGTTGTGTGTTATTACTTGCACTGAAAGTCCCTCCCAGTTTCAATCCCCAAGGCTAATGCGATCCGACATGCTTGGAGATCAAAGTGGCAAGGAGGTGCAAGATGGAAAACCCTACCTGCATTCCCCTAAGTGAAGAGGGAATTAAAATGAGAACCTAGTTTGTTGCAATGGAATTGCAAATAAATCCAAGAACCCTGGCAGAGACATTTTACTGAAGCTTATTCTGCAGGAACAGGAATTTCTGAAATTTAATCCTTTCAGCCACAACTTTTATTTCTGGTGTCAACATGCAGTGGCATTCCAAGGAGAAATGAGCTTCCTTCTTCCATCTCACCTAATGCTCCATTTAGGTTTTGGAAGATCCGGCTTCTTTGGTCTAGACTGATGTTGATGCTTTCCTTTAAAAGGATGAGATAAATAACCTTAATTAGAACACAAGTGGGCATCCATTCTTTACACGTGAGAGTCCCTATGCTGAGCAAAGATACATCACATTCCTACAATCACTTCCATACTCTCCAAGGTCTGAAGCCTAAAACACTCCTGGCTAGGCAAAACCATGCAAATACACATTTTAAAGCTGCTGTAGGTGTGCCAATAATACTACACAGCACATTAATGAAGTACATTTTCAGCACAGTCATATAAAACCCATGTATAATATGCAGGAAAGCCAAGAAAGCAAAAACATCTGCTGCAAAGACAGTTTCTTGCCATCTACGCACAGGGCAAGCACTTGCCCAAGTGTCGTCTCAGGTACTGGTGTCAAACCAGAACACAGTGAGGGTACAAAGCCAGCTCATGCAAACTTTGTTTTTATCCCCTGCTGCAAGTTATACTCTGACTGGATTTTTGTCAGACTAAAATCCAGCTCTGACTTAACAGAGTTCAGTGTCCCTCCAGGCATCTGTTAAAATTGATTACTGGAAAGGACAGCAGGGTGCTAACATCCGCTGTCCAAATGCCAAGTCAGTGAATTACTCAGCCTTTGTGTGGCACAGGGCCAGAACTGCAGATGAGAACATTAAAGGAACTGTTCATGTTAAAATACCACGGGCAGTATTCAGATTTGGGGAATTAGAAAAGTGCAGCTGTTCTGAATTTTTTTACCAGCCCTGCTGGTAAAAATGTGCAGCTCCTTCTCTAATCAGTCTGAAAGCAGTTCCCTATTTCTAATGTTTCCTCTTGCCTTTACTGTTACAGTTCGACTTCTTAGTTCCCATGCATTTGTGGTGTCACTCAGGGACAGGGTGCACTGTGAAATGCACAACTGGGCAGGGACAACAGGAGAATCACCCTGTGGGCTGGATGATTTGGCCAGTGCACCACATGGTGCTGGAATGGCAGTGCTGCTTCCAGGGTCCATTCCAGGCTTCAGGCTGACACAGATTTTGTCGGCCAGGATCTGGAGAGGTCTGTTGGAGCCTTTGATAGCCTCTTTGTTCCAGCAGGGCTACCTGCTGCAATGTCTAAGGTCCCTGTCCTGTGGCACAATGGTGCCTAAAAGGCTGTGAACGTTTGTCCCATGCATCACCTCAGATCCCCTCAGGCCTCTCCTGCCCCCTTACCTAACATGTAATTTAGTGCTGGGTGGGATATCTCTAAGTCAGCACTGCACTGTGCAGGCAAGATACACACTGAACATCTGGATTCCACATCCCCTGGGAGGAGGCTGGTTAGTTCTGTCACACTTAATAGCTGTAAACATCGGCACATACATATATTGGTATGAGTTCCCAGTAAGACTTCTTTTAAGACACCTATCTTCCCATTCACAATTTCAGCTTAAAAATAAAAACTGCTAGTAACAGAACAAGCAGGGGTGTGTGGCTAGAATGCAAATTTTCAGAAGGGAAATGGGAAACTAGACACACTACTGGCCTTTTCCGTGTAAGGATGCAGAGCAGTAATTAAGAGTCAATATGTACATGATTAGCTTCTTTTAACTGTCAACAGGGATACTGCAGAGAGGTTTAACAGCAATGTTTCTCAAATAACTCCACCTAACCCCAAAATCTAGCTACACCTACTCTTTTTTCTGGATCCAAGAAGACATTTGTGTAGAAGAGCTGGTCACTGTCATCATCATGTCCTTTCCACTCCTCCACAAGCTTCTTCAAGTTTGGAGCATAACCTATGAAGCCTGTGGGAATAAGCACAAAGTGGTGTTTCAATGCAGATAACAAAAGGGGAAGTAGTCCTCTATACAGATATTCTCACTTCTTTCACGCAGTCTCACTCCACCCTGTGTTGCCGCAGAGATACACTAGCTTTCAAAGGCATGTACAGACTGCACTTCCCAACATGGAGTGACACCAGCAGCAAATCTGTAAGCTTCAGCATCGGAAAAGCGCACACCCTGAATGACAAGTCTCACTGAAAAGGGAAAAGGCATAGGGAGCAGGTTCCTATCCTCTACAGGCAATTCACAGCTATGTCCCCTCCTGCAGGTAAAAGTCTTGCAAAAGGTGCAAGTTATGCACCGGGCTTCAGTTTGCACCACCTTCCATAGAGATGTTTTCCACACCTGGTCCCTTGCTATTTCTTCTAAAGGCCTTTAGTTGAAAGAAGGTTCTTCTGCGCCTTACCTCCAGAGCCCAGGAAGCGCTTTCCATCTCGCACCTGAGGGTACTTGGCTTCCAACTTTCTGTCAGGATAGATGTAGTTCTCTGCTGAGAAGACCACCTTGCTCTTGGCTTGTTTGAACTTCTTGAGCAGTTCTGCAGGGCCCGAAGCAAAGAGTACATCATAGCTAAAGTAAAAGACAAGAAAGGGACAGAAAGGAATGGAGTCAGGAAACACGTCATTGTGAACAGTTTCTAGGAAAAGCTAATTTTTTAGGAATCCCTTTCTCTTATCTCTGCTTCACAGTATTATATTTTTTTGTCATAATTATAGCTAATTAAAGTGCAATCTTATTCCTAGAGTGGAAGATGTTACTTCCCACTGCAGAAGATTCCACACTGTCTTGGGGAAACTTTTGCCCATGCTTATTTTTACAAAGTTTTCACTTATGATAAAAACAAATCTTCCAAGCTGCAAAACATGTTGATCTCTTCTCGCTTCCCCTTCATTTGGAACCCTGAAGCCTGTGTGCCCTCACTGTTTGTAACAGCTTTTTACTTATTGGAGGAAGATTGCTCTGCCACTCCCTTCCAGATTAAAAAAGCCCATAGGTCATGCTTTTTACATCCTGCCACTCCCCACTATGCTCCCTGCAGATTGTCAGGATGCAAATACACTGGACACTAGTGGCTGGATGCTGCACTCCAGCCACTACCTCTTCAGTACTGGGTAGAACTAATTCCCAGGCAACACTCCCAGAATGAGACTTGCATTTTCTGCAAGAGGATTTGCATACTTCAGACTCATTTTGGTGTGTGAAAAAGTTGCTCGTTCCAGAGATTAATCATTCCGAACTTCTCTAAACACACATAGACACTCAGAACTGCAGAAGGCGAGCTCCCTGCCATGGCAGCTAGAGACAGATACAGGGATCCCAGCCCTGCCTGTTGCTGGGCATATGAAAAGACACTGAGACTCCAAATGGTCCTTTTCCCTCTTCATGTTTCTCTGGCAGACTACTTCTTGGCTCTCAGGATTGTGTTGTAGCCTGCCTCACCTTATAAAACAAATAGTTCTGGTAAGAAAGGCCTGCTGAGGTCCACAGGAATTGTCTGCTCATTCTCTGCAGGTAGAGGCAGCCAGATTCCACCCTGGCAGAAAGAGGTGTAACGCTATCAACTTCATGTAAGAGTTGGAATCGGTCTGTTCTGATCAGGCCTTCCCAGCTGCCACGTATGCAGCTCTGAGCAACTCTCAGGCAACAACAGCAGAGAATTCAGGGCAGGGGGGAAAGGAGGTCTGGATGCAACTTCCAAAAGCAATCTATTTCTCAGCTAATTTCTTCTTAGTAAGTACCTGTCCGAACAGCCTTATGATTCGGTTCACAGCAAATACTTTCCAACCCATTACCTGTCTATGAAAAGGATGATCAAGTCTTCCTTATCCGCATACTGCTTCAAAGCTGATTTCAAGAGACGGACCTTCTGCCCACCTCCTGCTGGGTTCTCGTCATCTCCACCCTGCCATTCCTCATCCAGCCCCAGCACCTAAAGAACGACAGGCACAGGGTCTACTGACAATGGCACTTTCCCAGCAAGAGTCACAGAAAAGTACCAGAACCCACAACTTTACCAGTCCTGATAACTCCCAGTGCAAATCACAATAAAAAATCCAGCATCAGGACAGATGGACTAGGTATATACACCAGCCTTTGAACATCCCATCCCTGGGATGGACAGTCAGAGTAACATGCAGCACAGTAACCAAGCAGTCTCAGCAACAGGAGCACATTCGTGTGTTTTGGCATTGCAATGGAAAAGTGCCATGGGGCTCCCCTGAGCAGGAGCTACAGATCTCATCTTAAGCCAACACTCGGGATAAGACTGCTGCAGAAATGCCCCACTTGCAGTATTTTTCAGCCAGCTAAGTAGGTATACTCTCTTGAGCTTTTATTTAATCAAGTTTGTGGCCAAATCTTATCCATTCCACACTTCAAAATTCCCTTTGACCAATCACCACTAAGGTTGTTAGCCATCACCTGGACTTTGTAGTTGAAGAATTGGGCTGATCTTCTAAAGCGCTGGAATCCCTCAGTCTGCTTGGTGGCAACAGTAAGAATCAGCAGGTTTTCTGTATGAGAAAGCACAAGAGACACATTCAACATGCGCTGTTTTCACAACCAGCTGTTCTGTACCTAATGAAGAAGCTTCACTATCAGATACTGAGCCAAGGTGGGGATTGATAGTTTCAAAGTCTCAAGAAGTCTCAAAAAAACTAATTGCAGCGTAAGAAAGATTGTTCCTTTGCAGCATAGGTGAGAGCTTGGTCCCGGGTATAAAATGAGAGATTATAAGATACAATTTCATTACCTGAGTTATGAGCTAGAAAAAGAAAACATAATGTTTTAAGTGCTTTTTTGCCCTGCTATTGAAAGCTATAATTCTCTTCTCTCACATAGAGTATGAAGGAAATTAAACTTTAAAAAATAGAACTACTAAGAAATGCCCATTTGGAAGTCATCCATTTAGTGCAATTGGCTTCCGGTTCCCCACAGAGTTGCTTTTTAGTCACTCAGCATTGACTGGGGGTAGGGAAGACCAAAATTAGGCTGAATATTATTATTCTTTCTCCATGGCTGCTCCAATTTTCTACTGCATTCCTGAGGTGTTTTCCAGATTTTTTTCATACATGCACAATGTGAATTTAATTCTGCCATAACTTTCATTTACATTCTCCTCCCAAACTTGCTTTTTATTTCCAGTCCCTTAAAAATGACAAAGCTAAATCCTGAAGTTCTCTCTCAGAAGTTTCTCTATAGTACCACTGGAGTATGACTTTCATGTGGAAGCTCTGGTTTCTTCATTTTAATGATTAAATGCTATACTTCATCTTACCACTTTTGCTGAAGAAGGCATTTGTATAGGCTCTGGCAACAGTGCTTAAATGCAAATCCTGGCCATCTGATTTTAACATCAGAAAATACCAGGAAAAACTGAAAGCACATTTTCTTGACTTGAGCAGACTTCTTTTGGAACAATCTTTTTTTTTTTTTTTTTTTCAATGGATGTACCAGATGCATCTTCCTAATGTACCCAAACTGATAGTCTGTCTGATCTTAAGAGAGGAAGGATCTAGGAGCTGGAGTCCTAGATAGACCTGTCAAAGGCAGCAAAAATAAAAAAATAAGTGTAACACTCCAAGTTAGGAAGAAAGCGGATGCTTCCAAGGAAATTCCTAAAATCCTTTACCTGCATTAGAATAAAAAGAGAGGAGAGACTGAGACTAGTCAATAGAAAGCAATAGCCAGCTCTAATTGTATTTTGTTAGACATTCACACAGGCAGGGAAAGACACTGATAAATAAAAGAATATAAATCCTGCATCTGTGCTGTTTTTAAAGGCAGATTTTTAGACCTATGAAGTGCAGTCCTAATCCAGCTCCTCCAGCACACTCCAGTTCCTTGAGTCCTGTCCACTCAGAGGGTGCAAACAAATGAATAAAATATATGTATCACCTCAGGGAATGTGTTAAACCCATTAAAGTATCTAGCCACACGATGGCATGCAGAAAACCATAGCAGCTTTGCTAGATAGCTCTGAGCTCTTGGTTTCTGAGAAGGTGAAGATCATACTGCCAATGAAGAAGGGGGCAAATGTGGGCTTGCCAGAGAGGAATGTAAAGACAAACATCAAATTCCAGTACCTGAAAGGAGAGGAGAAAGCATGTGATAATGGTAAAAGTAGTAAAGAAAAGAGCCTGACTGCTATGCAATTATTTCAGGCTGAATTCTCAGGCATCTCACATTAAATCAATCACTAATTCATTTTCACGCTGCCACCCCAATAAAGCAACCAACTGTTTATGATATGACTGCCAAAGTTTGCTGGACAAGCTGGGAGAGTGAAGGGCTCACACTGCAGACCAGAAAGCGGTGTCCTGTAGTAGAAATACTACTGCAGAATAGGTTTCACCGTGCAGCCTGCAAACTCACTGGAGCATGAAAAGCCAGCACGGAGACAATTATCCTCCCCAGCAGAATTCCAACTTACAGATTCCCTTTTCATTTCAGTTTGTGGGGGTAGGACTCTGGGAGACATTCAGCTCAGTTTGTTTGAGAAATCTCTGCAGTAGCGAGAGCTTACCATCCCAAGAGACATTCCTTCGCTCCAGTACTAGAAGCTTGTGCTGAGCTATGCTGCCTCCTCTCCTTCCCTTTTAACCCCTTTTTCTCAAAGACTTTGCTGAACACTGGTGCAGCTGATAGGCATTTCCAGAGACAGAGCAGTAAACCCTTTTAATTTCAGTATCACATGCAGCAGGTTTTAAAACACCAAGAGGAGATTTATCTATGCTTCCCTATCTTCCATGGCACAGTTACTTTTTATACGTAGAAAGGGCAGCCTATTCTATTAAGCTGTGCCTCCTGGGCCCAGAGACTCCTTAGGCCATGCTGACAAATACAAATTGTATAAATACATTTAGTAGTGGTATAGCTGCAAAATATGGACACACTGTGGTTAAGGAAGCAAGCACTGGACTAGGGAACAGGGGAGCTGGACTGTACCACTAGCTGTGCTATGCAACAAGGAGCCAGTCCTGCTATCCCTCTGTTTTTCCACCTGTAGAATGATAACAGAGGACATTTACCACCTTCGTGAGGGTTTTTGAGCACTGTAGATGAAAAGGATTGTGTAGGGACACAGTGCTGGAACAGGGACCCTGATATCACAGTGAAATGACGGGGTGAACTTCCAAGTTTTTACAAAGAGTAAAAATCAGTGACAAGATGAGTTCAGCAACAAAAAAAATTATAGTTATTTGTTTCTGCTCTGACTTTATATGAAAAGCACAGCTGCAGCAGCATTTTAGGACAAGGAATTAATTTATCCCTAGGCTGTGCTTTGGGAAATCTTACTGTGCAACTTCCTGTTAAGATAGTGTTCAACAAAATACCACTAATAGGGGGATCAAAAAACCATAAATCAGTGCACAATTTAATAGCGGAGAATATAATCTCTGTATTCAATTTACATTTACAGAAGTTGGGTTTTTTTTAAGAATCAATTAACTATAAATAACTATTTTTAGTGCTTTTGCAGAGATCAAAAAAAACCATACATGAGAGAAGATAGGTATCGTTACTCTCGTATTACTCGGGGGAAGGTGAGCCACAGAAAAGTTAAGGCATTTTTTTTTCTTTAGGCCATGCCAGAAGAGATGGGTTCAGAAAGCAGTCAATTCCAGATCCCTCTTCCTAACCAACATACCTCATTTGCTCTAGAACATTACCAAAACATGGAAGATTTGGGGCACGTAAGGAAGGCCAGATAGCACAGAGAGATTAATTTCTTACTCATATCTAATAGTTATCCTAAATGCTGAAACGATTTTGCTTTAGTTATGCCACTACAGCTGAAGAACTTCCCCTCCAGCACTCCCATGGATACATATTAATTGTATTATTATTAAGTAATATACATAGTAAAGGTAATTATAACAGAATCATGTATTGTGGAGGGAAATATTCTAGGTCACAAGATGAAGTCTCCTCTTAATTGCCACTTCTCTAATGAAGACAAAGATAATTATTCAAAGTTCTTGGCAGAGCGGCAGGGAGCAAACCCCTTGGTCAGCCTGAATGACACCCTGTAGGTACCCTAACCCTCTGTTGTCCTACAGCCGCTCTCCAGAGCGCCCACCCACGGCTTTGGGGGACAGACTTGGGTGCTTGAGGGGCGCCCGGAGCTCGGGTCACAGCGCGGCCAGCCCGGGATCAGCCGCTGGGCAAGTCCACAGCGGGAGGGGCTGGCCCGGTGGGGCGCACGGCGGGGACGGGGATGGACGGTGCCCGCGTCCCGGCGCCGGGGCACGGGGAGCTCCGGCCGCATGTGCGAGGACAGCCCCCCCCGCCGCCTCCCACCGCCGGGGCTCCGCACGCCGCGGCCCCGATCTCGGCGCGGGCAGCGCCCCCGGCGGGTCCCCCCGGCGGGTCCCCCCCCTTACCTTCCTGCCCGGAGGCGCCGCCGCCCGGCGCCGCCAGCAGCGCCAGCAGCGCCCAGAGCAGCAGCGCCGCCGGCGGCACCATGGGAGCGGCCTCCCGGCCCGGGCCCCGCTGACTGCGGGACGGACGCGCCTCGGCGGCAGCCGGCTCTGCGGGGCTGGGGGCTGCCGAGCCTGTGCCACGCACCAGCCCCGCCCGGCGGCGGGCGGAGGAAGCGGGGGCGGCGGCTCCTCCCCCGGCCCCGCAGGAGGGGCAGCGGCTGGGCCGGCCGGGGGGACGCGGGGCTCGAGGCTTGGGCAGCGGAGCCGCTGGGCCGTGATCCCGGCGCTGCGGGACCTTCACCGGGACCGTGGACTGCAGCACGCCCTGCGGCCGGGGAGCTGCGGGGCCGGGGGGCTGCAGCCACAGCCGGGGGACACCGGGGGGTGCGGCGGCAGAAACACGCCTTGGGCAAACGGGCGCTGTGTAGGGGCAGGGGGCTCGCCTTCTGCCCGGCTTTAGTCGGTGCTGGGCTGCATCGGGTTGACACGGTCATTAAGTGTGAAAAAACCAAAACAAATGGGTTCTGCACAGCTCTGGAAACTGGAAGCCCTTACGAAACACCTCCGTCCCACCTGCCATCCCACCTCATAGCTTTCCTCAGCAAACCCAAAATCTGCTGCAGTCTTGTTTCCTATACTAACTTTTTCTGTGACCATATACACATCTTAAAGCCTTACATTGTTCTCTTTGTCCTTGTGCTGGGTTTTCTTGCTCTAGCCCTGATGAGTTACACATGCATCTTTTTCTAGTTTATTCTCCATAACTTTGAGCACAGGCAGAACAAACCAGTCTCATAAAATTGCACTGTGTTTTTTGTTCGTTTGGGGTTTTTTTGGGTTTTGTTTGTCTGTTTGTTTGTTTGTTTTTTTAAATTGGGTTTAGGGTCATTTTTATACTGCAGTAAGACTTAGATGCAGGGAAACCCTCTGAGCCTGCCCAACACCAGCTAAGGAGCTACCACGGACACACCTTACCTGAGGCCTTGAGCAACACTTTATCTCTACTGAAGCAAATACCTAGAAGTGACAGTGCCATTTTTAGGCACTGTGTATAAATAAACCCAACTTCCATCACTGAAAGCAACATTAAGAGATTACTTATTTTGCCTCTTGTAAGGTGTGAACAGTAATGTTTACCTGTCTGCAAAGAGCTCAGAGAATCACAGAGGCTGTGGAAATGTTACATACTGTTCTGTAAAACATTAAGTAGATGGAAAGCTACACTGCAGTATACTACCAAAGCCATCGCTGAAAGAGGCACCAGATCCTCAGCCACACTTGGGCCTGGCCCATGGAGCACATGTTACAACAGGAGGGTAAGGTGTCAGGGAGAAAGCAGCAGTGCTGGGTAGTTTAGCAGAGGCATAAAAAGTGAAGGATGCATGCCAAGCGATGGTGTGGCATGTACGTTGAGATAAGAAAGAAAGACACTATCAATGCAATATGTATAGCTTAGCTGCACTGGGGCTATGGAATACACAGCCAGAAACATACAGGGCATCATCAAAGCACTGGGATAACATAGAAGCCTCCCTCAGTGCAGAGCTCAGTTTTAATAAAAAAGATGGCTGTGTAAAATTCTAAGGTCCAAGACTGCTGTTTTCTGTAAACCACCCCTTTAACATAAATTACGGATGTTACAGGACTCAGATTATCAAAATAAAACGAAGAAAGTATGATCTTAGAGGAGAAAAACATAAGCACGTTAGAAGGGCCACACTGTAGCTAACTAATATCCTCCACGCTTCACAACAGTATCCTGGCAAAGAACTACTGTTACTATTTGTTCACTGAGAATATTCTTGAATGTGTTCAAAGCACCTTTGTTTCTGCTCCCACTCCCCAGATTAGGAATTCCCTCATAATTACCAGGCAGAGTAGTCGTCATGCTCGAAAGATGCACTACAGGCAACAATCCAAGGAAATACTAGTTTTCCCTAAGATGGTGATTCCAGGCAACTTCCGTCTGCAAAGCTGCCAGTTTCCTTAAATAAAAAAAAAAAAAGAAAACAGACTTTTACTTTAGATTTCTTCAGTACTTTGCAGGCCTGGACAAAGCCCCTGATAAATCTTTAGCAGCCTCAAGATTCTAAGCCAGAAGCCACAGCAAGAGTGTTCAGCTCCTCACCATCAGACCGAGGTCTGACTCAACCTAGAATTTAAAAAATTGCAAGTTTCTCATTTTAATGAAGTTAGGTCTCTCCATTCTAAAATAAAGGGGGTTTTGCATGCTGGAAATCATGAATGCATCATTGTTTATACTGCTGGACTCAGACTGGCCCTATTTGACAGCTCTGTTTACATTCTGCAGCTATGCCAACCCAGCAAGCATATTTCCCACCCCCCCAACCCGTTTCTGTTTGTACTGCTTTGTGCACTCTGGCTGGAGTCAGCTGCCTGTCTTTTTAAACAGAGCCAGCTGCCAATGCAGATGTTCCAAGGAGTACGTGCAACACGTGCTCCAAGCAACGCAGCAACTTCCTAAAACCAGGAAGGCTCAGAGCTCCGTTTTTAAAGCAGCCTCAAAAGGCAGCAGGCCTTGCGAGAACTGACAGGAGCAAGGGGCAGGGTGCCAGCCCCGCTCCTCCAGGCTGCAGGGCCCCCGGCCCGCAGCAGCCAGCTCGCCTCCACGAGGTAGTTAAGAAAATGTCTTGCCTGCTCCCCTCACTGGCTCTACCTGGCCAGGAATGTCACCCTTCCTCTTGCACAGTGTTTCTGTGTGGCTTGTTACTATCCTCCAAGAGCCGCCCTGGAGCACAGAACTTTCCGTGGCCCGATGTGCGCGTGTAACCCCATCCCGAGGTGTGCTGCTCTATTTACTACGCAGGGGAATGAAGTTCGATAGAACACAACCCGCCTTCCCGCACCAGGCGCTGCTGCGGTGACGGGAGTCGACTGCCGCTGGCCTGAGGGAAAGCTCCAGGCCCCAGCCAGCCGGGCGGGACAGCCCAGAGCCCAGAGCCCAGAGCCCAGCGCCCAGCCCTGTGCTGAAACGGGGCTGGCGCTGCGGGCTGCCGCCCCGCCTCGGCCGGCAGCGGGGCAGCGGGGCGCCGGGGAGCCGGGGCCCGCTCGGCGGCGGCGGCGGCGGCGGCGGCGGGGCGGGCCGGGGCTCCCCGCCAGGCACCTCCTCAGGGGCGGTGCGAGCGGGCTGTCGCAAAGCGCCGCAAAGCGCGGCGGAGCTGCCGCACGGCGCGGCGCTTCCGCGATGATGGCGCCGTGAGGGTCGCTGCGCCGCGGCGGGATCGGGGCCGGGGCCGGGGCGGGCCTCCCGCGCCGCCCCCCATGTGGCTGCAGCAGCGGCTGAAGGGGCTGCCGGGGCTGCTCTCCAGCAGCTGGGCGCGGCGGCTGCTGCTGCTGCTGGCGCTGCTGCTGGTGGCCTGCTGGTACCTGGGGGCGGGCCGGGCGCGGCGGGGCACGGGGCGGGGGGCCGAGCCCCGCGGCGCCGCCGCCCTCTGCCTGCAGGCGGCCACGGGCGCCTGGCGGGCGCAGGCCGAGCGCGGCGATGCGCTGCCGCTGTCCGAGGATGCGGCCGGGGGCGGCGCGGGGCCGGAGCTGGCGGGTAACGGCTTCCTGCTGCTGGACGCGGCCGCCGGCCGCCTCTGGGTATCGGCGGCGGGGGCGGGCGGCCCGGCGCTGGCCACCGAGTACCCGGCGCTGGTGCGGCTGAGGGCGCTGGGCGGGCGCGGCGAGGCGCGGGCGGCGCTGGCGGCGCTGCGGGACGGCGCCGTGCGGCGGGTGCGCTGCGTGCAGACGGGGGCCGGGGCGGGCGCCGGCGAGTGCGTGACGGTGCGGGAGGAGGTGGTGGCGCACCGCAGCCGGCCGCACCTTTACCTGCAGCGCATCCGCATCGCCAACCCCACCGAACGCGTGGCTGCCTTCGAGGCCTCGGCCCCGGCCCCTGCCGTCTCGCCGGGCGGCCGCTTCGCCACAAGCCTGGAGAAGGTGGAGGAGCGGCAGTTCCTGCTCTCCTCCGGCCGCCTGCTGCTGGCCGGCAGCCCCAAGGTGGTGCTCATGGTGGTGGCTGCCAAGAAGCTCGTGAGCCGGGTGCAGGTCGCACCCAAATCCCACTTCGACGAGACCGTGCTCTCTGTGGTGTACACCTCGGAGCCCATCGAGGTCTCCCGGCTGGAGGAGACCTTCAGCAAGCTGAGGGAGTCGGCCAGGAAGGAGATGCTGGAGGTGATGCAGATGGGGGTGGAAGATCTCTTCCAGGAGCACCAACAGACCTGGTCTGACCTCTTCATTTCAGGTAAGGAAGGCGACGTTCCGCTTCCCGAGGGTTGCATTAGAGGGCAGCAGAAAGCTCGGTGTCCTGGCCACTGCAGGGTCTCCGGAGACTCCACTCATCCCTACGGATTTCTCTTGGCTTGTTGCAGGATAATAAAACAGCGCTCCTGGTTTGAAACCCAGCATGCTTTACGAAAGCAGAGTATTCTTTACTGCATAAAGAAAGTGACAGAGGAATGTTTCGAATCGTAACTCTGGACGTGTTCACTTTCATGTCTTCAGGAACTTCACTGATTTGCCCAGCTTATTGGCTCTGGGGTGGAAATAGAGGTGACCTCTAGTGACAGTATAAAAGCCAGATTTCTTTATGGAACTTAAGGACTGTTCCACACGGATGCTTTGTCTTAAGATTTGAGTGGCCTTGCGCAACAGATCAGCTGCCCAAGTAATGTGGAACTTGATATTTTGTAGCCAGTAAAAAGACAGATGTTCCTTTGAGAGATCGTTCTTGCAGGGTCATGGTCACTGCTCCATACGGCTCCTGTATATCAAACTGCCTTTAGTGGGAGCCTGGCTTTCACACTCCAAGTAGCAGAGAGCGTCCAAGAAAATACAAGGAAACATTTCACTTCAGTGTTTCATAGGCAAAGGTTTCTTAGATGTTACAAAAAACGCCTGTGTATTGAGCGACGACCTGCAGGTTTGGTCTTCTTTTTCTCCTAGTTAGTCATTCATGTGTGCTTCTCTGACTCTTGGTGGTTTTCTTTTGTTACAGGGATTGAAATGAGAAAGATCACAGATTTGCATACACCGTCCAGTGAGACCGTTAACATGACGCTGTACTACGTGCTGTCAAGCATGCCAGCCCCTCTGCTAGATCCACTCATTACTGGGGAGGACAGAGAAAAAATGGAAGCCAGCCTGAACTATGCTGACCACTGCTTCAGTGGCCACGCAACCATGCACGCAGAGAACCTGTGGCCAGCAAAGCTGACCAGTGTCACCCAGATCTTGCAGCTCTCAGACCTGTGGAAGCTAACTCTCCAGAAACGAGGATGCAAGGGTCTTGTGGCAGCTGGAGTCCATGGACTTATGCAGGGAATGGTGCTTAGTTTTGGGGGTCTGCAGTTCACGGAAAACCATCTTCAGTTTCAGGCTGACCCTGAGGTACTTCACAACAGCTATTCCTTACGTGGGATCCATTACAATAAGGACTTGATTAATCTAGCTGTTCTGCTGGATGCTGAAGGAAAGCCCTTCTTGCATGTGTCTGTGAAATTCCAAGACAAGCCAGTTAAACTATACGCATGTGAGGCGGGCTGTATGAATGAGCCTGTGGAGCTGACCTCAGAGGCACGAGGTCATACGTTCCCTGTCATGGTGACTCAACCCATCACACCACTGCTTTATATATCAACAGATTTGATCCACTTGCAGGACCTGAGACACACGCTCCATCTAAAATCTATTCTGGCTCATGAGGAACACATGGCCAAGCAATACCCAGGCTTACCCTTCCTGTTCTGGTTCAGCGTGGCCTCCTTGATCACATTGTTTCACTTGTTTCTGTTCAAACTCATCTACAATGAATATTGTGGGCCAGGAGCCAAGCCGCTTTTCAGGAGTAAGGTATAAGGCTGCTGCTGTCCACCAGGTGTTGTCAACCTGATTTTCTGTCAGCTGTGCCTAGGGAGGTTCTGTCTTGGACTGTGAGGATTTTCAATCTCTCTTGAAACAAGTGATCTGTGACCTTTTCTTGCAAGAAGTAGGATTAGGGCAGGGATCGGAGCAATAGGGCTCACGAACATTAGAAAAGATAAATCCATCATCTATCCTTAAAGGCAGAGCTTTTCTGTCCTTTTTCCACACACTGGTGTAGGACATCGCTTGTTTTTAAGCCAACAGTTGCAGCTGTGTCACAAGAGGATGTTTCTTGTTATGCAGTACTGGAATGCTTGTGAGAGAGCTGCTATACTTGTCTTTACTACTGTGTGGGAGATGTGTGCCCTTGTCTGCCTGGTCTGAATGTGTGGCATGTCATACAAGAGCACACAAATGCAAGCTGGTGTTCTTAGGTGAAGGTGCTGACTTGTTGGGACTACCGGTAGATGTTCATAGATCTATAGACACTGTGCAGCCCTCAGTCAAACCACATTTCCCACCGTCGTTTTGGGAAGGTGCTGAGTTAGTGTTTCTCCCATTCAGACAAAATACATAGCCGCACTAAGAAAAGTACTGAGTGCTTTCTACTGTGAGTTGGAGGTTCTGAGTTCAAGCTCTACTGCATCTCACTTTGTAAGGAATTTAAGATTCTTGTTTTGAGCTGCCTTAGAAAACTTAGTTGCTAGTAAAAACTTAGAACAGAATAGACAGTAGATCTAAGTACTAAGAGATCTAAAACTAAGTACTAAGTAGATCTAAAACTAAGAGATTTCTGCTCTTAGTACTGGTACTTTCTGGTTGCGTGTTGATATGGAGTGGAAATGAAAGGCAAGACTGGATTTGCTGTGTGCAGTAGCCATGTCGTTCAGAGGCATCCCTCCTTAGGGTTGAATGGAGTCAAATGTAGCTTGTAATTGTTGTTGGTTTTTTTTGAAAAAAGGACATAGTTACATAGAGTTGACAGAGGAAAAGTTCTAGCTTTAGATTGCCCTGTTTCTCCAAATTACAAAAGCAAATTAAATTTTGGATAGCTAAGGCTGGACAGAATGTACTGGACTAAACCTGACGGTACCTAAGAGGCATTTAAACAGTCGGCGATTTTCCTCTCAGCTCACTGGCTTTGTAATGTTGAGCACTGCAGATCAGGGCCACCTGATCCCAAGCAGTTCTGAATACCTGTCATCTGTTTAAATAAGAGTGGAAGGTGCTTGTGGCTAGACAGACTAACCTAGGAAAAGATAGGATAGACATGTATATCAAAGACAACTGCAGTCATAAGCCTATGATCATGATCAAAACCTTAGTGCAAAAGGAGGAAGCAGTCAGGAAGTAATTTTAATTATTGTGTACAGCTTTGCCCTGACATGCATCATGAAATGTGTCCTTGAAATAGAAAATTACGTCCTTTTTCACTGCTGTCTGGTTGCCTTTGTCATCTACAAGACTTGCCTTCTGCCTTTTACAAAATGACTTGTTAACCATTACTACAGGTAACTGTCCCTGACACTGTTCTCTGAATTCCTGAGAAGCTTCACAGCTACACACCAGGGCTGATGTAACACCTCTTCCTTCCTGATACTGCAAAAAGCCCTGCAGTGTACAGCAAACAAGTCTCTTGCCTTGTCTTAGTTGGAACTACTTAAAATGAAGATAATGCAGAACTTGATTCCAGAAAAAGGGATGAAGTGGAAGCCAGCTGAAGCTCAAAATCTCTAGCCAGTAAGCGAGATCAATGGGGTTGAAATAACACTGTTCCATTAACTGAGTGGGAACTCCCAGTGTCCAAGTGAACTTAGTCCTGCTTTCAGCCTCAGTTTGCACAACACATCTGACAATTTTGCAGCTGAGAACAAGGACCTTTTGAAAGCAACAATCCTTTTGTGCCTTCTTAAGAAAGGAATCTGAGACTTGGAAGGTGTGGTTATTTGAGAGTTTGTTCCAGAAGCTTGTGTAACAGATGTTTCTTTTTCCTGTAAGCTGTTCAGTTCCCTAAGAGTAATCCATTTGGTGAAAATACTTGAAGATAAACTGAGTCCTTTGATGATTTTTTTTTTTAATTATTTTACAGGAAAATAAAGAATGACGATTCCCTTTAGAGAGTTAACTTAACTAGAAAACTTTAGTGTAACTTCCTTTCTGGTAAACATTTTTTAATTTATTGCTTGGGGGGAGGGGGAGTATGTTAATAATTTTGCCTCCATTTCAGTAATAAGCCAGTCAATTTAACTGTGGATTGCTAAGTGCTGGTAACAGATTTTTCAGCCTTTATGATTGTAGAGCACAAAACTGATTTATTGAAATTGTCTTCTGGATTTACACTTGGAAATGTCAATCTGCAGGTTTCCTATCCTAAGCATATTGAGACTTTGTGCATTGATTTGTTTTGGCTGTGGGGGGAGACATCCCACTTTCTAGTGATTTAAAGGTCATTTGGTTTTAAAATACCAAAGCTGTTGTTTCTAAATAAATATCTTTCAGTCTAATCTGATCACTAAAGTGTGGTTGCATTTTTGGATGTTTGGGTTTGGGTCTTTTTTGTCTCTGTTCTCTCCTCTCCTTGCTCCCCGCCCAGTTAAAACATTACAAAATGATACATCTGTGACCAGCATTGACTACAAAAGTGCTTGGATTAAAAGAAGAATGTCAAAAAATAATACATAAATGGATCTAAGCTTGGAACAGACAATTTGGAAGGCACAGTAAGAGACAGAAACACACAAGGTGGTGCTGAGCTCCATTTCCCTGGCTCTGTATAGCCTTGTTCTATTTTGAGGCACGCAGGCCAAGCTTTAGTTTTAAAAACACAGAAACAAATCCAGGGAACAATCAAATAGCAGAGTTAATGGCCATCCAGCAAGTAGTTAATTTGGCACGTTTGGTGCTCCCAGTGAAAAGCTAGGGCAGGATTTAACTTTGAATTTTTCAATAGGTTACTGTCTAGTTACAGATGAAAAACCCCTCAGAGAATCAGATTTCAGCATTTGTTGTTTATCTGCAGACCATTCCACTTATTAATTGGTCTAGCATAGTTACTGCCCTACTAGGGAATAGACTAAAGACAGGAGTGGAGTACATTATACATGGTACACTAAGCACTTTGTGTATTGAAAGAGATGCTAGCTATTACGCCTTTAACAGAACGTACCAGAAGTTCCTGCTTTTTCTTAGTAAAGTTCCATGAGCTGCTTAGTTTCTGTGAAACATCTGGCATAAAGATGGTAAGAGCTTCCAGGATGCTGTTTCCAAGCCATGGTATCAGCTAGAGGCTGAGCCTTTTGATGTTCACTTCCAGAAGTCCCAACAGTATAATGCCTACTGAGTCCAAAAAAGATACTTCAGCCTATTTAGACCAGACCTGGAAAAGATGGATAAGCAATTGTTAGATAAAGCAGGAGTGAAACAGAGGGAAGAAAAAAAAAAAAAGCTTTGAGATTGTTTTACATTAAATATATTACGATTCTTACAAGTATTCCCCCCACATAAAAAAAGAACTGTTTCAGAATTCCTTTACATTAAAGAAAGGGAAAAAAGAAAGAATAGGGTTTCTCTGTTTACAGTGTGCAAGACAGCAGAAGGGGTTATATTTGTGAAACTGCAGAAATGTTTAACAGCTAAAGGAAATTCCATGTTTACAAGCACACCATAAAACAAGCAAGTTGAAATAGTCACTGAACATCCAACATTTATAATTTTTAGTTGGTATCCAACGAAAATGATAGTGGGATGGAAGTTAAACTGAAAAGCATAGCTTAGAAATTCAGACATGAAGAGGAAGAGCCAACTAATTCATGGGAAAAAAAAAGTAGAATCTCAATTCTGCACTCATTTAATCCTGATTTGTGCTTTTGTCAGATAATAAATACAAGATGCCAGAACAGAGTTTGCTTGATTTCATTTGAAATTCAGAATGCAGCTTTCTCAAGTGCTATTGTTTGGGTAGGATAATACATTCTTGAGAAGAAGACAAAACAGAAAAGCATTATATATTTCTGCCTTCCACATGTGTGCTCCAGGCGTCTTGCATCTGAATCAGTACCTACTGTTGAATGGAAGCTATGAAAATCTGGGATTTTGCTGCTTATTAATACTGACATTAAACAATAGATTTATTCAGCTTTTTTTTAAAACTGGTTTTGGTCTGTATGTACAATGCAACTCTCATTACAAATGTACCTTTATGATATTTGTTCCATTCTAGTAAGTTTGCTCCCTATGCATGAGCTGGCTTATGGGATAGAGATGTTTGGGTTTTAAATAAGCAGTAACAGGTTTTCAGGTGAGGGGTAGGCAGATGGAAATGTGACAAAGGATTGAAAATTCCCATAGTAGAAGAAAAAAAACAGGAAGAGACACAAGGATGTGTTGATACCAACTCACCAGCCTCAAATGTCCAGTAATGAATCAGGACACTTTCTGTTGTGGCAGTAGCTCTGTAGTGGTCTAAATGCCTGCTCTTGCCTCGTTTGTCCTATTAGGGAAAACGGTTTACCATTTTTCATTAACAAGCTCACATTACATTATACCACAGGTCAGCATGATGATTTGGGTTGTAAAAATGCTCATTTGCAATGCTACAGGAACCCTATTTATTCCAGGGATGTGCTACTGATCTAACAATTAAAGGCAAATAGGAAAGAAATGAAGTCTGGCTCACTGTGCTACATCAGCGTTTCTCCAATATCATGGACAGCTGGTTCTTCGTATTGGCCAAAACATCTTCCACTTCAAAGCGATTAACAGTTTGTTTTGTTGAGAAGTATGGCATGCTAAACTCGGGCAACTTGATCTAGAAAAGAAGATACAGGTTTTCAGTGAGTACAAAGTGGTAGTTGCCATGCAGTCACAAAGCAAACCAGAACAAAATAAAATTTCAAGCGATCATAGAATCATACAATAATTAAGGTTGAAGTGGGCCTCCAGAGATCATCTAATCCAGCCCCGCTAACATGTCTGAATCTATCCCTGTCTGAATATGTCAGACACTGTTACTGCTGATGTCCCACCAAGTGTTAGAATAATTAATTTAACATTTTCCTTCTGAAAACACCTTTGTGATGAACTTTCAAGGCAATGGGAAAACAAACATCTGCTATCAATAACATGCATCTGAATTGGAATTTTTTTTAAACAAGTTGTTTGTATAGCCTGGATCCAAGGTCTGTGTAAACTGGGTGTTTTTAGCAACTTGTGCATATAAAAATTTATCCCACAATTACACAAGTTTTCCACTGGTATCAGAATAGCACTGCATTTTAAGTCACGTATCTTGGAGATAAACGGTAACATATAAAATGGCTCGCAGAGCAGAGCCTGCAGCATACAGCTAATCGGCATCATGCTTGGAGTCCTCTTTGCTGTGTTGAGTCTGGCAGCTGCAGGTATGTAATTCAATTTCAGCATTAATTTTAAAAGAAAAATGGACTAAAATCTAACAGAAAAATCCTTTTTTAGGTAAATTAGACATTCTGCAAGAAAGCACAAGGAGATACAACATAGGCAGTTAATTTAAAAGTTCTCTCCAAACAGTCTAGGTGCTGTGCTGTTCTGTTCCTATTGCAGGGGCTGGGTTAGCACTGCTGCTCTCAGCCTTTAGCACGTTCACAGTTATTTCATTTGAATACACTGGAAGAGTTAATCCACATCAAATTGTTGCATTGGCTAAGAGCTGCATCTCAGCTGACACATTTTGAATTGGGTTAAGCCAACCTGATTTGATTATCTGTCAGAAAAATGAAACTGTTCAAAAACAGGCTTTATATAACATTGGTCAGTTTTGACTGATGGCTCTGTCTTCACTTGTACCGTGTTAAATCACAGCCTATATTTGTACCTTGCAAGGTTCTGTGCAAACACAGTCTATTTAAAAATAAACGAACCATCTCTTGTACAGACATTTTTTAAAACCTCTTACTTTTAAAACACACATCCTATCTCTTATGTCTTCTAGCCTTTGGCTGTGGGGTTCCTGCCTACCCCCCCCTTGTCTCTAGAGTTGTTGGAGGGGAAGCTGCAAGACCGTTCAGCTGGCCCTGGCAGGTTGGTAATTCCGTGCTTTCTCTGGAACAATTTGGGTTGTGCTGCCTTCACGCAACGTGGCCGAGCAAAACCAGGTCTTACATTTCATTTGATGCACCTTGCCTGTCACGTCTTAGGCTTTAAATATTACATTCTGAGCAATCCCACATTTTCCAAGCTTTTTAAGAAAGCTCTGAATGTGTCACCTTTTTGCTGTTATGCAGGCTTTCAGGCTTTTGCAGTAGGCCTGGGCACCATGGCATATTTAAGCAAGACGACTGCGAAATTCAGCGGAGCATAACAATGCCTGCTGGAGCATAGCTGTATGTAGAGTTAAAAAATACATTTCTGAAGCAAATAAAATGCTCTCTTTTGGCCAGGATTAGTGAGAGCTTTGCAAGAAACAGCATTAAAAAAAAAAACAACCAAGCTTTTGGATGACAGGAACCTTTTCTGTGGCCAGAAGCTGGAAACTTGCTGCTTACAAGCCTCTCACCATTTTCCAGCAGCAAGTGGTGTTCAGAGTGCAGGAAGAAAGTGCAACAATGCAAAGTCATTAAGCAAAAATCTGAGTCTTATTTGATATGTTGGTCCTAGGCCTCCCTTCAATACAGTTCCAATGGCAAATGGTATCACACCTGTGGAGGAACCCTCATTGCAACCAACTGGGTGATGACTGCTGCACACTGCATCAGGTAAATAACGGAATGACATGTCTGTACCCAGGGAGCAGTGCATGGCTGGAGACAGATGAGGCAAAACCCTATTAATGCCAGTTCTCCCTTTCCCAGTTAAGAGCTCCTAGTCTGACATCGTATCTTTTGATTATAACTAATAGATTAGAAGAATTACACCTTTTCATTTTCTTATAAAAGTAGAGGGGACAAACACACACACACACACCCCAATTACCTGGATCATATACTCTTCATTTTCTGTAAATAACTACAAACACCATTATGTCTTCAAGTTGCTATTAAAATTCAGCAGTGTTGCTTGTTCCTATAACATATGTGGCAGAGATCCACAGATTAACTAATCAATCCACTGCCTGAAGAAATAATCATAAGTGTAATAAATATACCAGCCATTTTCAGTAAGGTCTTCCTATTATGGGGCAGTATAACAAAGAAACGATCAGGTACAGCTGTGCCCTTTCATCATCAAAACTGCTTCCACAAAGACAATCCCATTTTGGTTTGGTAGCATATGTCTTTGAATATGTACACACAGTTCTTGGTTATTGTAACACTAAGCTGCAGAAAATATCATAATATGAAATAAGAGGGATTGGCTGTGTGTTGTTATTATGAGTCCTACATATTATATCTATCACAGTTGTTTATCAGTAAAGCTGTTTATGACTGTCAAAAAAGCAGCCCAAATTATTTACTTCATTAAAGAATACGAGCTGAATCCTGCAAAGACTGGAGGCATCTTGAGTTTGTAAATGAAGCCTTAAGCAGGAGTTGACAAGATAGCTTGGAGATGAAATTATTAAGCCTAGCACATGATGCTTTGTCCTTAGCAAATCTGTCAGATGTTGGCTCAGCTCCAGACAAATCATGCATGTGATGTGAGATTACAGTCTTAAGGATATTCTTACTGAATACCTCGGGTGGCAAAGATGCAGATGCCTAAGCAGCAAGCCAGCAGCTGCATAACTGTTAGTCCTTTTCTTGCCCAGTCCTTCTAGGAACTATCGAGTATTTCTTGGAAAATACAACCTAGCAGCTGCGGAAGAAGGATCAATTGCACTTCCTCCAGAAAAAATAATTGTCAATGAGAACTGGAATCCACGGAAAGTTGCAAACGGGTAAGCTGGTGGCAAGTATTTTTTCAGTTATTAGATGCAGGGCAAAAATCAAACTACCTGAATCCCACCCACCTTGAGCTGTGGGAGCCAAATGCATAAAACTGTTACAGCTGGCAGTAGTACTTCTATAAATGTTTGCTCATAGATAAGAGCTGAATCTCAGTTTGTGCCTTTCCCCCTCAAGACAAAGAACTTTCAGTATTAATTGCTTACTGATTAACTGTGTTTTCAGATGCCGTTTTGCATGTTCATGTTTAGGTGGGAAGCTGTTCTATGCAATGAGTTCTTTTCTACACCAGAAGGGAATTAATTCATTTACACAACACTCTTTGAAGCCCTCCTACGAACAGCATAAACACAGAGTGTTACTGAGCGGTGGTATTAATATCTTTGTTGCTGGAGGCCTCCTATGTCCTGCTGCAGGCTAAGGGCATTAGCAAAGAAACCCCCTCAGTCTCCAGGTCCTTAGAGTTAGCCCTAACATATGCTTGGTTTTGGTGAAAAGAACCTATCAAAGGCAATTTCCAGAAAGCTGCCAGCAGGACCAGTTCAGCCCACTGAATTGCCAAGCTGCTGATGGCAGGTGGGAAGTGCACAGCAATTTCCAGAAACCCCAGCAGACAATTCTGCAGGGAATAGTGTTCCAGTTCATGGATTTCCCCGTTGCTTTGAGAGTGGAGGAATCTTTACTGCTTATGTGCTGGCCTCCTTGCTCCCCTGCATCTCTTTTGAATAGGTCAAGTGCTGTATAACTGCTAAGTATTCATGCTACTGCGTCTCAATCTGTTTGCAAACCTCTTCATCTCTCCCCTTTCTCTTCCCCACTCTCAAATGCGTGCATATGACCACAGGTATGACATTGCTTTGATCAAGCTCACTGAACACGTCACCTTAAGCGACCACATTAAGCTGGCCTGCCTTCCCCCTGCACAAAGCATCCTGTCATCCAACGCTGCCTGCTATGTGACAGGATGGGGAAGACTGCAGAGTAAGTACCTGGACTTTTGCAAAATTGTGCAACAAAATCCTTCAGCACTGCATTCTCCTTTGAGACTGATGGGAAAAAGGATGTTGATGGTGCTCAAGATCCCCTCAGCCTCAGTGTAGTGAGTAGTTTATCAGGTCCCAATCACTCCCACAGTATGATTTTTCTCTGCCTTTCAAGTTTATTTTGCTTGTAATGGGACTAGGATGCACCAGAGGGCCCTGTACTAACCTTTGTAGGGACTGGTCAGTTTGCTAATGCTAACATCGCCTGCTGAATAACTGCAAAGACATATAAGGGAATAGATAGAAAGAGAGGAACATCTCAGAGACTTCAGCAGAAGTGCCAGCTCGGCTCAAGAGGCAATTCCTCGAATAAGTAACATTTTTTTGCAAATTCCTGAACAAAGAGCAGCCCTTCATTTCTGTAACAATGAGACATTTTTAAATTGAACGCAAATGATTGGTAAGTTAAAGCCTTTTTTTTTTTTAAATTATATAAAAGAATGGAGCTAAGGAATGGATTATACAGCTTCTCCTTTAATATGTCCCCTATGGAGTTTCTTACCTAGAGGAATAATACCCAGATCCTAGGAGGAACTTAACAATGCAGTTTTGTTCTTTCTTCAGCGCCAGCTGGTACCATGACTCCTCTGTTTCTATTCCCTCCCAGCAAACGGACCTCTTCCAGACGACCTGCAGCAAGCCCTTTTGCTGGTGGTGGATTATGCCACTTGTTCCCAGCCTAGCTGGTGGGGAAGCACAGTGAAACGCACCATGGTTTGCGCTGGTGGGGATGGAGTCACCTCCAGTTGTAATGTGAGTCCAGACAACACCACTCTTAGGGCTTGGCTTCAGATACAAAGAGGCCTGATGGGAAGGAAAGCATAAAAAAACTCAAGGAAAAGCTATTCACACTACAACTGCCATTAACTGTGTTCCCCCTTCCCGCCAGGGCGACTCTGGTGGCCCACTGAACTGCCAAGCTGCTGATGGCAAGTGGGAAGTGCACGGCATCGTCAGCTTTGGCTCTGCTCTTGGCTGCAACTATTACCACAAGCCTTCTGTCTTCACTCGGGTCTCTGCCTACAACAGCTGGATCCAGCAGGTAAGGCGCCAGGTATTGCTGCTGGAGCATACGGACACTTGGCTGCTTCTGAGGTTCTCCCTGACTGAGATTTCTGCCATCTGCTCAGGGAGCTGCATCACTTTTGATTCAAATGCTGCTTTGCATACAAGTAACCTCTGTAGAAAAGCCCTTACCCGTGCAACAGCAGTCTCTGCAGCAAAAATAAAGTATCCGCTTCTTGAATAGTTATCTAAATTATTTTCACTTTTAAATAAATCTTCATGTTTAGGAATGCATTCACCCTTTATACTGCTAGAGCTATATCTATAGTCAAAAAGATTTTACCGGTATGACTTCAGAGGTGATTACTCAAATTTCTATTCATCAGTAACACCGACTGTTGCATCCTAGAAGGCAGCACATGATGCTCAAGTCTGGAACATCAATTATTTTTTAATATAAACTTTAATCTAAAGAGTGACTGAGAAGCAAAAATCTTTTTTTCGGTTATTTAAATCCTGCATCTCAGAACATATACTATTCACAAATGCCTGGGTCTCAAAATCCAATTTTTCCCATTTTACATTTTTGTAGGTTATGGCAACCAACTGATTCAAAGAGAACTGGATGATAGATGCCACAAAGGAAAACCGTTTGAATAAAGTCATAATCATGACATCTTTGATCAAAAAGAGCGGGGGAATTATGCTTTTAACAACACAAGTGTAATACCTAACCATACTGCAATAAACACTATTTTTTGCAAGATGAAAGAAAAACATGTGTCCCTGTCACTTCTTCCCGTGTATTGTCAAGACCTGAGCCTGTAATTAGTGATAATGCGGGAGACCTTTTACAGCCTTTCCCCTGCCTTGGGCTGGAGCTTGCTACCCTCACCTGGGGGAGATGTGAGCCTGCTGTGAAGAGGCTGGGCAGCAGGAAGAGTTGGTGAGCCACAGGAACAGCTCGGGGGGCAGGGGGTGAAGAAAGCGAGGTGCTGGCAGGGCTGCAGGCAGGCAGCTGTCGGGACCCCCGAGCCTGGCGCGCCAGGGCAAGCAGTGGCCATGCCCAGCGGGAAGGCAGCCCGGGCGCAAGCAGGTCCACGCAGGTGAGTGTGGGAGCGCTCCAAAATGCTTTTTACAGAGAGGTTTTTAACACCCTGTGATCTTGGGATCTAGCAAGGGGAAGGGTAATATCCAGCAGCCCGTGTCGGCAGCCACTCTGCAGACCTGTCTCCTTCGTGTCTCCGCTGCTCATTTTTAAGCCACGCGTACGCCAGGTGAAGATCTCTGAACAGATAAATGGGGATTTTTTTGCAAAGCAAAAGCAGAATCACCATCTCCTAGCTTGGTACTAAATTAAAGCCCCTATTTATATTTCTTTCATTGTAATAAAAGGTAGGCACTATAAAATTGGGGTGGATTTTTGTCATCTTTTACTTCTCCTTCCTGGCACATATTTAGGTGGATTCAAGAGTAAAATGACAATTAAAAATGGAGGACAAATGACTCAAAGGTAAAGCAGTAGACCGAGTAAGGAAAAGATTGGAAGTTCGTTGTGAGAACAGAAATGCATCTGAGTTCGGAGATAAATTTTTCTGGGTTTGCGGTTCATTTCAGTCAGACATCTTGCAGTTGTTACCTTTCAATTGAAAATAAATACATATATATTTTATAATATAAATTTATTAAATAGATAAGAAAAAACATGGCTGTTTATCATCTTTGGGGACTGTACTTTTATTACTTTTTTTCTGCATTACAACCATTGACCGCCATTCTGCTGCGAAGAGCTCAGCAGGAACTTGTTTTACCTAATATCACCCTCTGCTGAGAAATAGCAGGCTTTATTGTGTTTTCATTTATCTTATTAAAAATGGAATTTCACCCATCTGAAATAGCAGGGGATCTGAGGAGGGCTTTTTTCAGTCACCTCTACTATGCAGAGGAAAAGAAAAAAAGGAGAAAAAAACCCGACAGAGCTGAATGGACTGATCAGCAACCAAATGCCCTTGTTTGTTCTTTGACAGTGGAAATAAGGGTTTCCCAGTTGTTCAGGAGCTGCCAGATTCAGCATAACATCCTGAGTTGTCTTCATGAGTATAATTAACAGAAGATTGTAAATGATTGATTAATAGTTCTGAAAATTAAAATCATTAGAGGTTACTTTGCTGTATGGAACATGGATGTCAACTATGGGCAGCGTGAAAGAGATGGATGGAAAAGGTAATCATGAAGCTCAGTCAGTAAAAATGGGATATGCATACGCTTCTGTAAAACTGAAACAACACTGAAATGTGATTCATTTTCCTTTTGAAATATTTAGACAATATTGTGGAAATGTCTGAGCTCATTTGAAAGTATCAATGCAAATTATTAATCAACTGGAAATTCCTATTAAGAACAAATTCAAGAAGTTTTATTAAAAAAATTCAACAGTTCCAGTTTGTGATCACTGGAATAAGGAACCCATCTTTTAATGGGCTTCCTTAAGATTTAGATAGAAGTACCACAGAGAATAAAAACGTATAGCAAATGATTTTATCAGTCCTAATACTCACAGAAACCCCGTATGATTTAATTCATGTGTTTTTGCAGCTCTGAGTGTGTCATGGAAACGGTCTCTTTACTACACCTTTTATTCTAAAATTAAATGTCATGTGGAACAAATAAAATAAGTCTTTCAATAACATTCAGCTAATGCGTGTTCCCTGTACTTTGTTTCAGGATGCATATGAATTGTTAAATATCACTAGTAGCTCCAGTTACATTTTCGGGAGCTGCAAGAAACATCCCAGGGATCAAACACCTCCACATTTTTTTTTTTTTTTTTAGATGTTCTCCCCCCTCCAATGCTGGTGGTAGAAAAACCATTCAAAGGATTTTGACAGCATGCATGGTCTCCCTCTGCAGCCTCCTTGGTGCCATTTCTTTTGATTTGAGCAACAGCTTGGAAATATGGAGAAACACAGGGAAAGCCCTTCAGGAACTTGCCTCCTGTGAAAAGCTTTGGGCTGTTCGCCTGATCACTCTCCTGCAGGAAGAAAGACACAGCTGGCTGTTCCCAGCAGCAGACACGAGGAATAGATCATTTCACGCTCAGCTACTGGGGAATTTAAACTCCCTCTGTAAAGCAAGTGAAGCAGAATTGTATTGTGGGAATTGCCAATGCAAGAAGGAGAAAATCTCCATTTGCAGATTTTACATCACTGACATGAGACAAAAATTAAATGGCACAGGGGATACTGAAGCCAGGCAAGTGCTATCCAGGGTGATCTCTGAACTGCTGGAGCATTTCAGTAGTCCCCCTGAAGACCTCAAAGCTATGAGACACAATCCTGACTGGGCAGACATAGTGGCTTTTAAAGTCATCCTTCAAATAAGAGAAACCATGCTTAAAGATCATTTAATGCCAGCATTTACAAGCTTTCAAACAACACTGCATCATCTTTTTGCCATTCTGAACTATGCTATCTTCTCATCAGAGAGTGTACATATGTGCTGGATGGATAACGTCAATCTATCACTTCATCTCACCCACCATGAAGGAATCTCTTTTTTCACCCCATTCCTGGGCTCAGAGGAATTTGTGCCCGTTGAAGCCTTGGCAAAGGGACTGCATTATGCACAGAGCTGCCTCCTGCAGAAGGGACAGGAAAAGCTCATCAAGAAATCTAAAGAAATCCTGTCCACAATGAGCCTTAAGATCAGCCTGTTAGTGATAGCCTGCCTCATTTACCCCATAATCCTGATGTCCTTCAAGCAAATGACAAATTGGATACACAATTATGCCAGGAACCTCAAGGAAAAAACAGAGGACTTGAAAAGGGAGAGGCGGCTAGCTGAGGACCTCTTACACCAGATGTTGCCAAAATCTGTGGCCAAGCAGCTAAGGAAATGCCAAAAAGTTGAGGCAGAAAACTATGATCAGGTTAGCAAATGGAAAGGATGCTGCCTCCAAGGCTACAAAAGTATTCAACTAAAAAAACACCTACCTTGCCACCGTTTTGAGGAACCTGGTTTAGCACCCATAGTTGAGTGTGGATGGAAATCCAGATATTCATGAGGGGTTTTGGGAAGAGCTGTGCAACGTGCTGTGAAGCACTCAGGCTGATGGGGAAGGAAGGGGAGCTGAAATTTCCAGAAGTGTAGCTGTAGATATCAGAGATCCTATATTGGTGAGTTGTCTTCTCTGGGTTTAAGAGCCTACTCAGGAGAGCCAGCCAGCATCATTAGATCATCAGTATATAGGAGCAAGAAATTAGTTTCTTCCTTGTAAAATGGGAAAAATCCTGAAAAAACAATGTAGGACAAACCCTGTCCTTATCAGCATGAATCCACAAACATCACTGAAAGGAGAGCATGGGACGTAGAGAAGGGTGAGAGGGACAGATGATCACATAGCCTCAAGTATGTAACTGTAACAAAGCCTGTTGACATAAAAACAAGGGCAGAGTTTGGGCAAGCACCCATTTATTTGCAGCTCTGCCTCACAGCATGCACGCTGCTGTCACTGCTGAATTTAGCAGCTGTGCTGCACAGCCCACAGCCAAAATCCTCATGCTACAGTAATTGCAGTTCTATTCACTCTTTTTTTTCCTCTGGACGCTCTGTTACTTTCAGCTGTGAAACACAGTAATAAATGTTTGCATTTAATTTGTAAGTGTTATCAAAACAGCAACCTGTAATTGCACAATTAATTATAATTCACAACAGTCATGACATCAAAAGTAGCTGAACCAAGGCAGGGAGTGAAAAAGGTGGCTCTTCTGGCTTAATTTGTATTACCAAGGATTAATAAAAGAACAATTTTAGTTTAAACATTGACACAGTTCAGGCAACACAGAGAAGAAACAATTAATCCTTTGCCAACAGCTACAACACACGTTTCCCTTCTCCAATTCAGTTATTAAGGTTTCTGATGTTCTTTCTTTTATAAACTTGATTTTTTAAAAAAAGTTAATTTCTCTGTAAATTATTTGATCATTACAAAAATGAACACCATTTGAAGAGAAACCAAATCCAGTTAATAATTCCTAATTCAACTGGAGCTGAAACAGCTGCTGAGTTTTTTTATTTCTCAGTTTATTCAGATACCTGGTTTTGATCTCTACCACGGTTCACATTGCTTTAAAAGAAAAATCAGGCCCTACTTCTATAAGAAGTCAGTTGCTCACAAGATTCAAAGCATTTGACTTTGTCTCCCACATAGCACAAGGTATTCAGAGAAGTGCAAATGATGAACTTCGGAGATAAACACAATTTTATCTGTCAAAGTAATAGAGAACAATTCGGAGTCAGAGCTTGTTAATTTAGGATTATATCTATTGACTTCTGCAACACTGGTTCTATGTGCAGCCTGTGCCTTAGGCTGTTCTGCCTAGAATTTCACAAATCCTCAAACTCTTCAAAGGCTCTGCCACTGCTGCCTGGAGACCTTAGCTTCACACTCCCCCTCTCCCTGTGACAGGTGACTATCTTCTTCTCGGACATCGTGGGGTTCACAAGCATTGCTGCCTCCTGTACTCCCCTGCAAGTTGTTGAGATGCTCAACAATCTGTACATCTGCTTCGACAGCAGGATTGAGTCTTACGATGTTTACAAGGTGAGCACAAACCTGCAGGCAAGGAACCTGGAAGCAGCTGAAACCTTTCTTACTTTGCTCCCTAGCAAATACCAGATACACCAGGCCAGCTGGCCAAAAGCCATAAAACCCAAAACCCCCATCACACAGGGACTACACTGCAGCTTGGCAAGCAGTGGAGTGCTGAAATATATTTTAGTCTGATTTCCTTTTGAAAGCAAGCTTGGTGCCTGCTGCGAAGTGACAGATGCCCCTTCCCCTCAGGTGGAAACCATTGGTGATGCATACATGGTAGTGAGCGGCCTGCCCGAGAGGAACGGCGCCAAACATGCCGACGAGATCGCCAAGATGGCTCTGGATCTGGTGGCGGCAGTTCGCCAGGTTGTGATCCCTCACATGCCAACGGGCAGGCTGCAGCTGCGGGCTGGGATACACACAGGTACACGGGCTGGAGTGGAGGCATGGGAAAAGGAGATAAGGACACAGTCTAGCTGTGTGAGGAGCAAAGTACTCTGCGTTTCTGTATGAGCCACTGACCCTCCGCAGGACCCCAGGGTGAATATTCCTCCCGGGTTCAGCAGGAACAGTGGTGTGCATCAGCGTGGAAAGGGCTGTGAAACAATTCGGAATTGGCAAAGTGCATCTTCCCCTGATATCAGCACCAATTAGCTACAGCTAATCAAACTGTGACTTCTCTCCTTAAGTAAATACTGCGCAGTCAGGCCCTAGGTACACGGAGTATTCCCAGTTCCTGCTGCTCTTTGAGGATCCAGAGTGACTAGCAAAGGTGTCTGCATTTGGCATCTCCCTGCACTTTTTCCGCTAGTTTCTTATTGGGGTCTCTCTGCCTTCTATTTTCTCAGGACCCTGTGTGGCTGGAGTTGTGGGGTACAAAATGCCTCGTTATTGCCTTTTTGGGGACACTGTGAACACAGCCTCCCGCATGGAGTCCACCAGCTTGCGTAAGTGACTAGGGCACAATCTGTGCGTTCCTCACATGCCAGTCAGGCTCACACCTCCACTCTATGCCTTTTAGGTACTGCAGAAAAACCCAAGCCCCCCTTCATGCTGGGCATGGCTAAGCGTGAAATAAGGTTCAGGAGAAGGAGCATTCTCTGTGGCTTATCCCAAGCTACAGAACTAATTACCATAGATCTAAAGAATCAGCACGTGCGTGACCTGCAGTCCCCACTATCCCTGCACATACACTAGTTATCAAATAAGCAAGAGAAACTCTTGTGTATTCATGTGGGCAAGTAGAGTCACATCCCTTATGTCATTTCTGGAAAGTGATCAGAAAAAAAGGAGAAAGAGGGTGACAAAAGCTAAATAGCATGAGCTAAGCTGAATTTGATTTTAAAGACTTTAACACAAAGGCAGCAGGTACAAACACCCTGCCTACATAGAAGAAGGCAGTGCATACTTTCTTGGTCCAGCCTTTCATGCTGCCTTTGCTACCAATACCACCTATTGTTACTGCTGTGCAGGTACACAGTGCAGTCACGTCAGTGGGTCAGTTACCCCACTGAACTGCTGCTGCGTTTCAGCTGACGTCTGTACAGTGTCACAGAGTCCTCAAGCAACGTTCAAGGCATCTTACCCTTCTTTGTGCTTCTTCCTCAGCCTGACATTTTCCAAAGAGGAGGTGGAAACACTGGGCTGATAAATGCAGGAGGGCTGGTGTGTAGTCTCTGGGAATAGGGGAATCATTAATTTATAATGCTCTGTTCTAAATCGCAGCACAGAAGATCCATATCAGTTCTGCAACATACGATGCCCTTCTCACAGATGATGCATATGAAATTGAACTGAGAGGAGAAATTGAAGTCAAGGTAACAGCTTTTCTGTAACTTTGCAACAGTAAAGGCGTTTAATGAGATGGGGAGGAGATATGACAGGTTTGACCATTGCTGTTCCGTGAATTGCAATTTTTAACCCCACAGCCCCAAGGTTCTTTTGCTAATTCAGTTGGAAGTGGCTATACATTACTCCTCCTATCTGATGAAAAAGTGTTACTGTATGCTTTGAAATACAGCTGCTATGTCTGCACCTGCATGGAAGCACATGAATATGGCTGAAAGTGTTAGGATGTAATTACAACACACGGTTGTAAAGGTGATTTTAAACCGTGTCGTGTGTTGACCTTGGTTGGATGCCAGGTGCCCACCAAGCTGCTCTGTCACTCCCCTCCTCAGCAGAATGGGGGGGGGGTGGGAGAAAATAAGATGAAAAAACCACTTGTGTGTCAAGATAAAGGCAGTTTAACAAAGCAATAGCTAAAGTCATGCACACGGAAGCAAAGGAAAGCAAAAGAAGTTCTTCTGTACTTCCCATCATCAAGCGGTTCAGTCACTTCCCGGGAAGTAGGGCTTCCTTCGTAGTGGTTCCTTTGGAAGACAAACATCATAAATAATGAACGGCCCCCTCCTTCCTCCTCCTTTCTCTTAGCTTTTCTATCTGAGCAGACGTCATACGGTATGGAATATCCTGTTGGTCACTTTGGGTCAGCTGTCCTGGCTATGTCCCCTCCCAAGATCTTGCCCACCCCCAGCCTACAGGTGAAGGGGGGAAGGGTTGGAGAGAGCCTGGATGCTGCAATCACTGCTCAGCAGTAGCCAAAACACTGCTGTGTTATCACCACCTTTCTAGCTACCAACACAAGCACAGCCCTGTGAGGGCTGCTATGGGGCTCTGCCAGACCCCATACGCTGCCAGTGACCAGCAAGGCCCTTCTCTGAACTGAAAGGATTATTAGCACCCAAACCACATAGGAATTTGAATTCTTTCCCCAAAGAGCAGCCACTTATGAGAGAAGGAGAGGTAATAAATGCAGTACAGGTAGTAGCCCTGGCCATAGCGATTCTCTGCTCTGCTTCATGTGCCATGAGAACAGCTGTTTTCTGCTCTCTCCTTTTCTTGTCCCAGGGCAAAGGGAAAATGAAAACCTATTGGCTTCTTGGTAACAAGAATTACAGTGTCCAGAATGACAGCCTGGTGTGTCACTGGAATCCAGCAATCTACAAGAAAAAGAAGATGGAAAGTCACCAGGGATCTGTCCAAAAAGTAAGGAGGGGAATATTTACCAGGGTGAGACTTCCCAGATAACGAGCCATTTGCTAAAGGCTAAAACAGGTAGAACTTGCATCTCTGTCCCACAAACAGCGGGCTCTGCTGCGTACACAAGCTCTGATGTGCGTTCCTCTGCCCATAGCATCGCACAGGCACTGTGGGAGCAGCACCGGCCGAGCAGAGCCCTGCAGTGCCCTGGCAGGAGCCGAGCCCCGACAGTCCCACTCAAGGGAGCTCCAGAGCAGCCTGGACCCCCGAGGGTGCCACCCACGGTGCAAGCCAGAAGCGGAGGAATGGCTTTCATCAAAGGTCCCACCAGAGCCTCCGGGAGAACCTCACTTCATTGGGCTCACCTGCTTTGGGGCAAGGTGACAAAGGTGCCAGTTTAGAACACAGGGCACAGCTTGGAGACTGTGTTATTAAATCAATGGAGAAAAATGAGTTTCTCCCAGGTTTTGTAGATGAGATGTGACAGGATAAGGAATTATTGGACTGCCCCAGGCACACATATTTCTTTCAAATAACATTCTCTTTCTGTTCTTAGCCATAATTCACATTTTTTAACTAGTATGTTTACTTAGGAACTTAAAACACCAACAGAAATTTAGAAAGGATTCTAAACAAGGAGAGCTACAAAAGTGCAGGTGGAGTTCCAGCGGGAGCACAAGTGGTAGATAGAAGATGTACAGCAATGTGACTCCTTTCACTCCAGTGAAGCTATTCTAGATTAATAATTCTAGGTGACACAGAATCCAGCTGCTGAAGTCCAGCCATAATGAGGACACTTTCAGAACCTGAGCCAGCCTATTCCAAGCTAGCCTGCACATCTCTCCAGTACGCTATCGCTTGCAAGGCATGTATACATGTAGATAGTAGGAGAGGGAGTAGTAAGACCCTGATGGAGGAGAGGTTAACGACTTCTTTTATTGGTCATTGTTTCAGAGATACAAATGAAGAGGAAACAATATTAAATAAATTCTGCTAAGTCTCTGCAGTCTCTAATGCATGGAAGACATTAGAAGGACAAGCTATTTCTCCCATCAAATTGTAATTTGCTTTTCTTCCTTTGTTGGAGGAAAAGAGCCTCTGTAGTGATGAGCAGAGCACAGTAAATTCCTCTTCTATGGATGACTGAGAAATCAAACTGAATTACTTCCCGATGTTGACAATTAATAACTCTACAAGGAGTTCAATTCATTTGTGAGTGGCATATATTGTTAACCCTATCCTGCTAACTGCTTTCTTTGAGCGATTCCAGAGCGAGGAAAACATTCTGATGGGAATGGAAGCACAAATGTGGAGGAGATGTTTTCTCCTATCTCCTCTCCCAGTCAGCAGGTTCATGTAGAGCATTACTACTGCATAAGAGAAAGATTTTAGTAGATTAAAATTCTTTTTAAGGGAGGCAAAACACAACAAAAATAAAACTGTGTATTTAAGAGGAAGTCAAGCTTGGAAAGCTGCAGTTGCTCTTTGTTTTTAATGTATTTTTTTTGCCAAAATAAAAGCTTTATGAGCTTCAAAGGAAGTTGGTCAGGATATCTCTTTGTCATCCACTTGGCTAACAAGAACCAACTGGAAAACCTCATATAAGTTCTCTCCTTACAGAATGAAAGCCAAGAGCTGCTCTTTTCAGTTAGCTCAGAGAAAGTCACTGTAGGAGTGTCTGTGTGGCTTTATGTAAAGCAAGCTTAGCCTGAGGTAACAAGGTCAACTTGCTCTCAAGGGCTGAGGATCTCTGAAGGTCAGCTGAAGAACTATTTGGTCTTGTAGATAAGCCAAACTTGGAGGCCAAAATATTCACAATAAATGTAATATGCATGTTTCTACATGAAAAAGAACAAAGCACAGAACTAACTCCAGCACCACTACTTTATAAATCAAGATGAGGTGTTGTTCTAAAAATATATTCATCAGTTCAAGCAAGAATTATTTCAAGCCAGTGAACATATAGTATAGAATAATATTTCAGTCATTCCATTCATGCAGGATTTTGCTCCAGCGATCAGTCTCACAACTTATGAAAATCTAATAAGACATTTTGCCCATCTCAAGCAGAACTTCCCTTCCCACCTCCCCAAATCTCAGAACTTGCCTACATGGGTGCAAATATAATCTCATTTCTGTTAAAAGATACCTGCAAGCATATGGTTAAGATTTTCGCATTAAAGTACCCAGTAAGTTGCTCCAACACCCTCACACCAAAGAAAGCAAATGTAAATTTGTAAATACAGCAAGCTGCATCACAGAAAGCCATCAGGAATACAAATCCAACACTTTTAAAAAACCCTCTTTTTAAAGTCAGTCTCTTGAATCCAAGGGGATGGTGATGTGTTGTTTTTTTAAAATGTTTGATGATGGTATTACTGGAGATGTGTGGAAGGTACACAGGCATGCTCACACAGCATTAACAAACACACAATCACATGTACTCAAAACCACATATATAAATCTAGGTTGATGCCCAGTACTGACACTGAAAGGCTGGAATCCTTTCATCTGGTTCCCATCAGCACTCAGCAAGTGGGATCAAATGTGGAAAAAAATAGGAAAGGGGGGACAGAGATAGATGTTGTTGAAGAGCCATGACTTTCAAGTCGGCAAAGGAGAATGCCTCAGGTGCACATATCCCTTCACAAGCAGGCATGAAAGGAACACCACTGGGGAGAGGGACAGCTGGGTACCGCAGGGCAGCTCAGAGCCACGAGCCCCATGCTGCCTCTGATTGTTATGAAAATCCTGGGTCAAGATCAGAGGCAAATTATTTGCATGGAAAATTGAGCCTGTTCTGATCTTCACCTCTTCAGAGGCTTTGGTGTAGGTTTTTAATTTAGAAAATAGTAGAAAATGGCTCTGTGTGCTTGATGATAGATGGCAATTAGTGTTTATTAACAACGCATGCTTTGGTTCAACTCTGACAGTCCCTCTCCTCAGAGGAAGGAGGAAGTGATAAGCTGCTTCCTATTCATATGTCTGATGCTTTGATACGGTGGCTTATTTTCCAAAGATTTTTGGGTTCTCTATGCCCAAAAGACAACAAGCTTTGAAGTGGATGAAGGCTGAGGCTGTACCAGGTTGGCTGGCCTAAGTCCGAGACTGACTTTTGGTAAGATGAAACATTTTCTGGACCAAAAACCTGGGTCTGGATGAGACTAACACAAAGCCTAACGTTTACTCTATGACAGGGTAGTGGATTTCAACCTAGTCAAAGGCACAGAGATACACCTGCGACCAGACAAATCCTGTGGGGATCCAAACAGTTTCAATTTTTGAGTTTGACACACCAAGTTTCTCTACAGCCTTCCCTGAGTACCACTCCAAGCTCACCCTGCATTTCCACAAAGATTATTCCAGCCGTCCTGCACCAGTCAGACTGCTGAGTTACACGGGACGGTGTCTGGGAAACAGGCTGTCCTGGTCCTCGCAGCCATCTGGAAAGGAGCCCCCCTGCTCCCCCAGCCAGGCTGTTCACACCGTCACGGGGCATCAGCGCTGCCCGGCCCGATCGCCAGGTGTCACCGCAGGCCGCCAGTCACAGCCTGCAGCGTCCCTCGGGCTGCCGGGGCTGCGCTTCGGTCCCACACACAGGCACAAGCAGCGAAAGGAGAAGAGAATGTCACTGAGTTGCCACTACATTTTCCTCTTGAGATGGACGACAGAGAAGCTAGAAAGGCAAAGCAAGTCTTTTACGGCAAGGCATTAAATGCGAACCCGCCCTTGAAGCCAGAGAACATGTAAAAAGGAAGGCGGATTCATAACACGAAATAAAAAAGAGCACATACCCCAGAGTATTTTTCAGCTTTTGGCTGATCCCGATTCCCAGACTCACTCTGGCCATGACTGTTCCCTACTCTCACATATTCCAGGACAGTTGGGATGATCTCTATAGCCCAGATGCAGAAATGGAAACCAAAAAAATCAAGGCTGAGCACTTGCTAACAACTTGTTCAATGACCTCCAGCCAGTTTCCTAACCTGTAGGGTCTGCACTGCTTTTCAGGGTGTTAAGAAGTTTGTTATTAAAGACGTGCCAAAATGGGAGGGCATGGGAAGCTGGAAACAAATATAGTTCATTGAAATTTATCAGTTCATCAAAGTTCTTGCCAGTGACATTTTAAAGATCCTGGATGATACTGCTAAAGAGGAAAAGCTCTCCCAGACTGTGCAGTAGCTGGGGTTATTCAGGTCTCACCCAGAATGGAGAATTCCTGTCCCCCAGGTCCCTTCTGTTCCTCCATTAATGTGCTGGCATACTCCAAGCTCCTGCAGGGATGCTCAGCACATGAAGCCCTACTGCCAATTTTGTTCTCATGTGTTAAAGCCCAGCTGGAGCCAGGTGCCAGGGGTTTGGCCTTTAGAGTATTCAGTAACACCAGCCACTTTGCACGTACCTTATTTTTAGTCCTCAGCTGAATGATGGCAAGCTGGGAAGCTCCCCTGGCTAATAGCCCCACACCCTGCAGAGGCCAGCCATATACCCAATGACCCTGGCAAACCCCAGGGGTTATTGTTCTTTGTCTCACGCGCCTGCTTTCAGTACTGCTCAGAAAAGGCCCCATGGAAAAGTCAGGCCAGGATCCAGTTAGATCCCCAAGGACTTTTTGCCTTTTCCTATTTATTCTTCAAGACATGGTGCATTGGAGACTGCAGGGAGTCCATTAGCGGATCAACTGACCTACAGATACAAGGAGCTGCCTAATTAGCCGGTCTAAAGGAACATAAGGGGTGTTTGTGGCACTCCCAAGAGACTGACATAAAGACAACAGCTGCCTGAAAACATTTTTTCCTTTCCTATTTAGTAAGTTCTTTAAAAACATGGCTTTTTACTCTCTGCTAATTAAAAACAGCAGTTGAGGCTTGTATTGATCCTTCAGTACAAGAGCTTGCATATTCAAGTTCATGGAAACAGCAAAAGGCAGGAAAAAAAAGCCCAGTGATTCTGTGGAGTTTGTGCTCCTTGTCCTCATATCACAATTTTAATTCTTTTCACTTGTTCTCAAAGCAGGCCGCTGCTGCGCATGCCCTTCAAGGGCAGCACAGATATGAACAGACTTCGTTATGGGATCAGAACCACAGTTTACTGACTCCTAGGCCAGTGCTTATCTAGCCAGGCACCAAAAAGAAAGGACAGTGATTAGAGCAATTGTCCTAGGCAAACCACAGAGGACACCAAGTAAGTCCATTCTCTGTACTTCTAAATGTCATATATGGCTGCAGCCAGTCCAGAATGCAACAAGTTCTTTCTATTGCAAAGTCCTTGAAACACAGAACAACTCATCCAGATTGGACCAGATCCATACAACTTCATGATATGCCATGACCTGAGTTTCTGCCTCTCAGGAACATTCCTGTCCTTGCTCAGCTCAGTATGGGTCTAACAGTGCCAGCAGTTTCCCCACTGCACTGCTCAGTATTTCTTACTGCCCAAATTTAGGCTGACAGAGGCCTTAGCTGTGGATCCCAAAGACTAGGGATTTTGTTTTTAAACTCTCAAGAACATGCACAAGGCAGGAGAGAGTCAGAGTCTATTTCAGGAAGGTGTTTGTGGCAGTCAGGCTAAAATTAGACCATTTGTTCCTAAAAAGACTGTGTAGAACGACAAGGATTTGGCAAGAGGCTCTTCAGTCGGGAATGTGACACAGGAAGCGCCTCCACGGCTCTTGGCAGTGATGTCACCTGCCGCCCTACGGTGCTGCACTGCGGGGTCCTGGGAAGCTCCGAGAGCGAGCACTGGAACTTGTTCAAGCCACTCTGTATCTGCAGGCGGCTGAGTGCAGAGCAGGGCGCGAGGCAGAAGTGTCGACAGGCTCCACCGCTTAATGCTCCCAGATAAGGGAATCTGGAGCCACGACAGAGAACTGTTATTCCTGCACTATTTGCGATGGGCTCTTCAGCGAACTATCAGTCTCCTCTTCCTGTCATGCCCCCCTCCTCTTGCTGCTCCAGGAATTCCTGCCTTCTGAACTTTCTGCCTTCCACACATGGCCGACCGACACTTGTGCTTAGCAGCCTCAGGCTGGCAGGATCATCAGGGAACACATCAGTGGGCACTGGGCCTAGAAGCTCAGCCTGGAGGGACGGGACGTTTTGATGTTCCTTGCTTTGAAGCTAAGTTAAGGGGTACCAAATAAAGCTCTCAGACCTGTACAAGCAGGGATATGTTCTGAGGTTTAAAGTACAGTAGTATAATGATTAGGGATGCGCAAAAAATAGCTCTGGAAAGCTACACAGTGTTACAGTTAGGAGGTATAGAAGTTTTAAATGCAGCCGCTTTCCTCCAGTAGAAGCTTTCTGGTCATCAGGCAATTACCGAGTATCTGCAAAAGTTCTCATTCATTCTTGCCTCTACAATTGCAAAGCCACACAGAGAACCACCTGGTTTCCTAACACCCATGTGAGACAAGGGAGCATCGCACACTTGTCGTGCAGGGGGCAAATACAGAGACAAACAGTTGCTTAGACTGCAGGCACAATCATGAAAGTGAGGCACATTTCCACTCTCAAACAATGCTTTAATCACTGGCCAATCCTGTCATCTGATTACAGAATAAAAGACCTAAAAGCAGCTAAGCCTTAGTTTAAGTGATCCTGCTCTCAACGCTTGACACAAGGAAACAAGGAGAGAGAACTACAGAGAGGGAGAAATTAGAGAACAATTTACAAAACCAGCAGCAAGACTGCACGTCCACAAGTCAGGTGTGTTTGGACTGTAATGAATGCTTCCTGTGCTGTGGGCAAAATGAGACAGACATGACCCAGCCCAAAGGTTTGTCTTGGCTCTGACTTCAGTGATAAGCCCCACGGCTGTTGGAACCTTGGACCAAAACAAGCCCTCAGCTTTGCAACCCACTGAACGAGACCTCAGAGATAATTTACATTACAAACACCCACCACCCCGCCTTTATTTTTTTTAAATTACTAATCCCTTTTTGAATTAAATCAGCTCAAAAATAGTCGAAACTATTCAGTTTATGAACCGATACTTATGACTTCTTTTTGAAAAAAACCCTACATTTTCTAGAAAATGTAGTTTGTTGTTTACCTCCCATTACCCCCTTCCTTCCCCTTCACCCCCCCAAAACAGTCATAGCCATGAACATACATATGTGTCTTTCCTCACTGGTAGTTTTGATGTGTCTGGAGGGAATTATTGTTCTAGCTGTGGTTAGAGATTCGGACCGAGAATTCATTTTAAGCCTCCTAGAGTTAAAGAAAGGTCAGACTCAGAGCAGTCTAGCTGTTCAGGCCTGTATCCCCTTTACTCCTTATTGTCTAACGGCACCTCTGATTTATTAAGCATGTTATCCAGTGGATTTGCACCCTGGTTCACCTCTACCTCTCACAAGCCATCTCTCTGCACTAAAATATCATCATGTGCTAAAGTGTGAAAGATCTCCTGGTCCTATTACACTTGTCAGGTGCATCTGACCTATCTAGGCTAAAGAATGTTGCTGTATCATATCCCTTCTCTCCTCCATTCATTCTTCCCATGGCCAATATTTCAGGTGGCCTTGGTCATTTCCTGATCTGCTCTGGCCTATCATGGAGATATGATGTCATGGCTCACAATGGTCTTCACACTTCAACACTAGGCAAAAAATGTGCTGTTATCCTCAGGGAGGTGACATGGTAAAACAAATCCTCTTGGTCAAACAACGCAGAAGTTATGTGAAGAATCTCCAGTGGGCAAAGGACGCTAAAAGCATTCCCTGCCTCCCAAGTTTTGTGGCATCTGTCAGCTGTGCAAAGAGAAGCCATCCTCGCATGTTGGTTTGAACTAAACACAGTTAAGTATTTACAGCATAGATACCTGTTTGTAAGATGGGTTGTTTTTTTTCCAAAGATGAGTTTTGACTGCTCAAATGAAGACCCTTTGGAGGGTACTCCCATGTTCCAGAAAGCACTGTTTCCTGTAAAAAGGACTAGTAACGTGTCCAACAGATCGCGTGGCTGTATTCATACCCTCCCTGTCCATTACTGGTTACTCTTGCTTAGCTTTCCCATCCAGCTTTCAAAGCAGAGCAGCCAGAGACCAGCCTTAGGGGGAAGAGCAAGGGGATACACAGAAGAAACTGCTTCCAGATCAGGAAGTTCAGATAGACGTGGATCAAATTTACTCTTGGACTTCCTACTCACTGCAGCGGGGCACAGCAACGCAACCAGGGTGTTAAAGTTCAGGCTTAAAGGTGGCATTTAGGGCCCCCTTTTAACAGGCCATGGAGCTAAATCACGACAGGGAAGCGAGTCAGACATACTGCACAACCCCTCCATGTGCAGCTGCTACTCAGGCCTGACCGCTATACTGAGGGCGAGCAAACTGTGTGTAAAAGTGCTGTTTGCAGACCTGCACACATGAAGCTGTCTGTGCACACATGGGGCTGTAAGCCAATATTTTTTAATTTGTGCAAATGGCCAAATGCTTTCCTACATCAATAGAGCTGTATTATTTATGAAATTAAAGAATTCAGCCCTATATAGTCTGAAAATCCTTCAAGGTCTGGACTGAAAGACCCAGAGAAGAGAGAGAACTGAAGCTGTACCTGTCCAGGTGATCAACAGCGAACTGTCTCATGGTTTCTCAATCTGGTGGACAGTAATATTAATTTAAGCAGTAACCTCAACTCTCCAATCACTTCGTGAACAGAGGACTTCTTCACCTTGGTGAAAAAATCCTGTTCATTTCCCTGTCCATATAAGCCCACTGAAAGTGGGGGTATGATACAACTGGCCTTTACAAGGAGCACTCTTCTGTGCTGCTGTGTGCTGTGAGCTGAAGCTAACACCGTACATGTAGGAGGAAACCTTAGAACTCCGTATTGTCCTCATCCTGATGCTAAGCTCTGGTTTTGCAGTGAATAAACTGTTTTGGTTAGAGGAATGATTCTTTTACCCTATGGCACAGCCACAAGGGTTTCAGCAGCATTCAGTTGCTTAAGACAACTGTCTTTTGTCCCTGTAAATTAATTAAACAAGAGCCTGTAATTCCAGAATAACTCTGTCCAGCCCATAGCCACTTGAACATTTGACTCAAAATGAACTTTTACAGAGAGAGGGACTGTAAGTAACTTGGAGTGAAATCATGCTTTCCTCAGCATCCACAGGCAGATTCAACTGCCTTCCTCCAAGCTCCGTCACTTCAGACAGCTCATTTGGTGTTTGCAGTCACACAAGGAAGCAGCCCTGCTACTGTACATCCCATAACTCACACGACAATCCCTAACATATAGCTAGTCCACCCATTTCTCTTTGGTCCAGACAGCAATGGCTAGGCAGCGCATCCCAAGGGGAAGTGGCTGAGTGCAAAGCTCAGGGTGACAATCCTCGGTGACAAATCTATTCCAACCCACAGTATTACCTCTAGCCACCTCAATGTCACCACAAGGGCGCATGGAGCAATGCAGCCCCTGGGGACTCTGTAGATGAAGGCACAGGGCCTGATACCCCTGTGCTGAGGCTTTGTAGCAAGTGACTAGTGGGAAAGGCAGGACCATGGGGTGCCTAATGTGACAGGGGAGGTGTGAATGCGGCGCTGACAGTGGAGTTTATCTCAAGCATGAACACAGGCTCCAGCCCTGTAGGCTGAGCACCTTATCACAGCTTTAGAAGTGTTAGTTTTTGAAACGCTACTCGCCCATCTCGCTGTGCTGACAAGCAACAGCTAAAATATTCTGCCCCTCCAGCCCATGGCCACACCACCTTCCACCACAAAAGGATGTAGCTATTTCCAGAAGCTTGACGAACACAGTCAGTATTTTCTGGGAAAACAAAGAAGCGTTGTCAAATCAAGAACAGTCGGTGATAAAGAGTCACCATAGCTACACTGAGTTATTAAGAAAGAGCAGCTTAGCTAAGCTCTGGATGAGGCTGCATTCCTCCCACTGCGGCTCACCCACCCGAGGCAGCAAGGAGCGCTCTTTCTGTTCACACATAGCTTAATGTGCATCCACTGCAGGCTTCCAGGATGATCTCCCTGGCACAACCAACTGCTTGCAGTGCTGTGACATGAAGGATTTGCTTTCTAATCCTAGTGAGCAAGCGTAGGCACACACCAGTATCCAGTTGTGCCTGAGCTGATGAAAAGCATTGATGAAGAGGACTGTAAGTGTTAGCAGGAGGAAGAATAATATACACATGAATTCTCTACCAAACAAAAATTGGGATAGTTTACCTCCCTGTTCTCAAAAAGCAGGGATCAACCTACACACCTTTCTAGTTAAGGGAAGTCCATGGGTCTGAGATGTGTGAAAACTAAAGGACAATTGGGATCTTGCTCTGGGAATACAAAATCGAGGTTATGCACAATGCCACTCTCTCACAGGCTGAAGAAAATCTAGAGTGTTGAGCAGAGGACAGGTTTTATGTAATGACTACATTTTTAGTCAGTCAAGTTATTCTTAGGTTCATCACTGGTCCATTAGGGGAGGGAGAGGGGAAGTAAACAACCATGGCAACTTCTAGGACAGGTGCCATTTCATTCCTGTAGCTGTTTAGCCATTTCTAGAAATGGTTTCTCCTTCTGCACGCTCTATACTGACAAATGGCATGCAGCAATAAATAGCACAATGGGATAGTGTGACCTCTTGCCCCTTTATTTGGCTTCTTGGCTAGCAAACCTTCTAGATCAATGGGTACTAGTTGACACTGCTCTGAGCTATTCCAGAATGAGCTAGGTTGCAAAGAAAAAAACCTGGCAAATGTTATCCCAGACAAAATGCTTACGAAATGTCCTCCCCACTCCCATCTCTTTTTACAGAAACTCACATTCTGCAAAATCTGCTATAAGAATCCAAATCAACACATCTAGTAGTGGATCTAAACTTAGCCACCCACCAGAACATCTGACACTGGTGCTGTACAAACTTGTAAATATCATGCAGATGCATTCATATATCACACACATACCATGTGCCTTCCCAAGACATAACCACTCATACACACTTATATGGCTCTAGAGCCTAATGCTTGCAAAAGACCCACTCAGACCCTTCTCGTACCATACGTACCATGTTCTTGAATGAAAAATTGAAGTGGACATTTCAAAACCTCCCACAGTGTCTGATCTGTTTTCTTTTTCTTTACACCTGACCTTGTTCTAACCGAACTTGGAGGCACATTCTCTATTGACCAGAAGAGGTCACCACACACCTCGCGAACGCCAAAGGCAGCCAGCCCAAAGCTAAGTGGAATCTCACAGGGATGACCTTCTAATTTTGCTCGGGAAATCTCTCTCAGCTCAAAACAATTGGGAATATTTAATCTCCACGCTGCCCAGGAACGGTGTTTCTTCCTCCTGTCAGAGGTTACGAACTGCAGACTAATGCAGCAGCCTTTCTGCTTTCAGCTGCTAATTAGCTGTAAGCTTTGCTATGCAATTTTGTGAACTGAGGCCTGACCTAGCCCCCACTGAAAGCCCAATCTTTCTAGAGTAAGGCAGTAAATGTGTAGACTAATTGGACCTCTGTTCAAATACCAAAGGTATCTAATACAACACAGAGACTGAGACTGATTCTGAACAGTTAGGTGCAAGATCAGCCTAAGAATTTCTGAGGACCAGCTTAAAGTTTGGGGGGAAGCAAAGTAGCTGCCACAGTACTAAAAAGACCTACACGTTACAAGACGATGCACAGCTAATCCATGTTTTCAGTTGCAGTGTGAATACCTACAACTTGTTTTGGAAAGGTGAGAATATCTACACAGGCAACTGGGCAGCAAGATGCTGTTCATATTGCTAGAGATGAAGCTTAGCCAAAAATATAGTTCCAGGTGAGGATGGAACAGGAGTACTTTTTTAAGCCTCTGCCTCTCACCAGGCACTGACCAGGAGTCTTGTCCCATTGCTCCTAACACCTCAGCTTGTTTCCTATTTGTTTCAGGATCTGTTTTACTAGAGTCTCTGAAAATCCTCAGGTTTCTTTCAGCTGCTCCTACAATGTTTGCCTAGCCTTCGCTTCCCACTTGCTTCTCACATTTGTCTAATACAAAACTCCTCCTTTCTTCCCATCATCCTGTCGTGATTCATCTGAGAATCTTCTCCAGCACTACAGCCTGTAAAAGCCATCTGTGTTTTTCATACCAGCTCTCCAGCAGTTTTCACATTTCATCTGCTTTACACTGCTCTATAACCATTATTTCAATCTATAAGTTGATCCATTCCCTCTCCACTTTTTCCTTTGAGAGAGAAGGATACTATTTGCTGAACAGTGCTGAACCATAGGCAGTGGGACTCTGCTTAAAGTCCCTTGGGAAAAGCAGCTTGCCTACAGATGTCACAAGAATTTACAGCAGAATAATTATAAACATCAGCAAGACTAGCAAAGTCAGGGATCTTTAGTATCACACCACACAGCAGGACCACTGGAATCTAAAAATGCCCTCGTGCTTGAAGAAAAAGCTCTGTGTGGAGACTAATCATTGAAAGGGGGCCAGGAACACCCACCAACGGATCACTGAATGTTGCACTTCTCTCCCTAACGCCATCCAAGTGCCAGCACCGGGGGAATAACGAGAGAAGTCAGACTGATCATGGCTGCTACAGGCCAGATACAGAAGTCCCATGCAGCTTCTTTGTTTCTACCCCTGCTGCAGCAGAGGTCAGAATTGGGTCCAACACCTCTCCCAGCAGGCAGCAGTGTGCCGCAGAGCACACCAAAACAGCTGTTTGACTAGCACTGAGCACAATCTCCAGCTACTTCATCCCCTCCCTTACTGCTGCTTCCCTGGGGGGCTTCATTAGCATCAGCAGAATGTAATAAATGTGCCTCACAAACCTAGTATCAAAATGTTGCCATCAAAATCCAATGCCCCAGAACCACATATGACCTGCTACTAAATGCCAGGCTGCTGCCCTCCTTGTCCTCAGGTGACCTAGACCCCTTCTCATTCCAAAGGGCTACAGAGGAAAATATTCCCCCTTCATGCCTATCAAAAAGATCAGTGAGCATCAGCAAGGGAAGAACAGATCAGGCAAAGGCAAAATGCATCCTTGCGGACCCCAGAGAAGAGTGGTGACAGCACCGAATCTATCCTCTTACTGGCGTTCACAGTCCCACAGAAGGTGCTGTTGGGCAGGAAGAGGAGGGAGGAAACCCTCTCTGTGGGATGACCAGCCCACAAGGGAAGCTCCTTCGGGTTTGGTCCATTCCCCACAGATGGCAGTTCCTCCCAGTACACAGTCCCAGCCATCCCTAAGGCAGGGACCAAATTCTCCTCTGGATAGGACTGGTGCAGATCCAGCGGATACATGCCAGCTTTACACCAGGTAAGTGAGCTCAACTCAACAGTCTCTGTGCCAGCGCCCTTCCCTGCAGGGAGCACTGCTGCTGCAGATCCCCCCGAACCCCCTCCTGCAAGCGCCCTGCTGTCAGCACATAACCTAAGGTGAAGGCAATAAAGTGTCAGAAGAGCAAGCAGAGCACCTGCAGCCGGGCCATCCCCAGCCAAGCCTGGGCTCCTGCTGACGCTGTGCACTGAACTCTGCCTCAGCTCAGCCACTAGACCTCTCAGGAGAGGGCAAGGGAGGGGGACAACCAGGCAAATGCTTGGACACCATCACTAAATGTTAATGTCTCATAATGAGGGGCCCCCAATGCAGCTTCTGTCAAGGACTTGGTGATCCCACTTTGACAGAAGCGCTACAGACACGTCACTGCCCTTTCAGCCAGCTGCCATGAGCCAGGAAATGCTGGCCTGAGCAACTGGGAAGGAACAGGAGGCTGAAAGGGGTCACTGAGCTGGGGATAATGGATTTTTGGTTTCTCCTTCACTAGGGAGGGTAATGAGTTACTGCGGCAGTGCTCTAACGGTACCTATCTAAGCATGCCGCATGCTACCAACTTCAGAGCTCGGTTTCCTCACAACACCTGTAGGGATGAGACAGACATATCCCCAGAGGAATAGTATGCCCTAACCCTAGTCTTTTAATACAATCTCTGCTGGGACAGGAGAAATATCTCAGTAAGCTAGGAAACAATTTACTGCTGGAGACAAGCAGCACATGCCAACCTGCCTTCTTGATACTTCCCTCCACACTCATACGGAGGATCTGCCATACAAAAGGAACATGTAAACCACTTCAGAAATGGGCACGAAGCCACCTCCTGTCTCCCAACTATTTTCTACTGTGTTCAGGAGCTCCTCCCTTCTTACAGACTGAAGTTTGTTGTTGAAGTCTATCTTAACCGCACCACCCCAATGGCAATTTTAGAAGTTGCTGTGAATATTCAGACACGGTGCCAATGCTACTCTGAGCCCTGAGGAGAACCAGAATGTAAAGCAGAGACTTTTGCAGGATGGCTTTCTGTTTCTAACTACTTCTTTCCACCGCACTAAATCTGATTTGAACCTAGCTGTTGACTATATGGACTGAAGCTGTCCTTATTGTCTAGGTTATGCAGCGTTCTGTGAAACACACTTAGATTGAGGTGTCATTGCTTTGGGAGATGGAACATCCTTTTGTTCTGCCTATGGACAGCATCCAGCTGCAATGCAATAGGATGAGAGACAATGACACAAGTTGCAACAGGGAAAATTCCAACTAGATATTAGGAAATCACTGTTTCTTGAAGATTTTCAAAACTCAGCTTGACAAGGCACCAAGCAATCTGATCTAAGCTGGCTCTGCTTTTGGCGTGAGATTGTACCATAGATCTCCAGAAGTCCTTTCCAACCTTAATTCTGATTTTACCAACATAGCCATAGATGAGGACTGTGCTAGTGTATGTATTTCTAACAGTTACCAGAGAGACAATTCATAAGTCCCCTGAAACAAGTTCAGAGATCTTGAGGTCAAGAAGATTTATTATCCACGGATATGCAGACTTGTGACAAGCAAATCAAACTAATAAAACCACCCTAGGCTTTTTCAGAGGAGATGAGGCACGCTTGAAACTGCCCTGGCCTCCTCTTACTGTCTTGTTACACTGCAAAGTACACACCTCAAACCTCTGAAATGATGATTTCATTTTCTATTAAGATTCAGATCAAATGTGGTTTTAATCAACATCAATGACAAAAAATCGCAACAATGTAATGACATCAGATCTCTCTTTATGTCAGAGGGACATTTATAAGCTCTGGCCTTAGAATACCTGTTTCTAGAGACACATAATGCCTTAAACAGATCTGCAATTAAAAAAATGCTGAAAACATTAAACCTGCTGGCAAATCACAGAATTATTTTTTCCAAGCTTCAATACCAACAAGACTCTTAACCTCAGAGATCAGATGAGGAGTGCCAGATGGTCCTTCATTTCCTCCATACAGATCCAGCTTAACAGCCTTTAACTTTCTGCATCACATGTGCAAAAATGCAGTGAAAGATCAAGGATGTATTACTGCATGATCAAGAACATTTCCACTTTTCAGGGGGTGCAAATTTTGAGCCCCTACAACACATGCAAGTTAACAGATTTGATTGCTCCTCTTCCCCACTGCCCCCCAAACGGGAAAAGAGTAATTCCTTGGTATGGAACCTAGTAAAATACTCATTAGAACAGCTGAGGGGGTTGGAGAATCAGTTATCTATATACATCTTAATCAAGGCACCCACACACCTCCCCAGGTGCTTTTACAGTACAGCGAGGTCTGGCCAACAGCAGTGATTTAAATACCCTCAAGACCTTGGCTAAGAATTGATTCAGTTTCTTCTGCTCCCCCTAACATTTCATGGAATTCATTTGGTTTGAAGCTGGTGCTTTAATTCATTTAAAAACCCTGCAAACAAAAAACCCCACCAAACCCAACCACCAAACACACATTCTAATCATGCAGGTTCTTAATGTTCCTGTAACTGCACATGTGGTAAGAAAGATGTTGGAGCTATGCTTCCTTTCAGACTAATTTCAGATTTAATAGCGATTGTGTATGATATACTGAGAAAGAACACACAGAGGAAATGTTTTAAGTTGGATCCAGGGGAAAAGAGGAATTTCTGCCTCAGCTTAAGCTATGTAGAAGCTTTCTATGCACATCAGCCTGGTTTCAGCCACATTCCCTGTAACTCAGGCCAGTAACTAACGCAACTTACTTGTCATGTATTTAGGACTTGGATTTCTCTTCTCCAAATCACACTTTTTCAACTCATAGGTTACTAATGCCATATTATTACGTTAGGTAAAAATACTTAGTTCTTACATTGTTTTCCTCTGGATAGAAAGGAAACGTTTAGCAGTCAACCCAAGGAACACTGAGCTAAGCAAACTGACGTACGTAAGAGGCACCAAGACAGCAGGCTGCAGAGACCTTCAGATTCACAGCAACAAAATGATGCTGCATTGCTGAAGTGTAAAACCTCGTTTTATTCGCCATCAGAAAAGAGAACTATTTCCTCCCTCCTCCTCCTGGGAGGATGAAAACAGATCAGAACCTCAAACCAATCCTTGCACTGGCAGGAATTCAAAAGGTGGACTTGGGAGGGGTTGGAGGAAGATAAAAAGGCTGGTAGCTGGAGACACAGAGCAACGCTGAACTGGGGAGACTCAAGTGAAGGAGGAATCAGAGACACCAAAAAATGAAGATCAACCTGAAACTTCTTTTTTGCCCTGGATTCCTTCTACTGCTTATGGTCAGTCAAAGCCAGGCAAGGGCCAAGCCCATTTCCAGCTTACAGGTAAGTGACTGGCTGCTCCATAGAACTGAAAGACGCTGATGCTTCTTTAGGACTCAGACACTTAAGATTAACTCCGTTTCTTCTAATCCAGCTAAAGCAGTAGGAGACATTCAAAGAGATCATGACAGCAGGAACCCTCAGGTGGGCAGACACAGAGTTATTAAACTGAGGGAAACTGAAGTAATCGATTACTGAATTTAAATCTCTGGTCACACATGGCAATTCAAAGGAAAATGTTTTTTCCTGTGAGGTCAATTTGAGGATTGCAGATTTAGGGTCATCCTGGGACTGAACGCAGCAATAAACTTCAGGAGTAAAAGGAATTTTTTCTTGAAGGACTCTGATCTAAAGTCCTAGAGCAGTCACGTGCATACTCTTCCCTGAAGTCCCTGGTTTAAGCTGAAAAAGGAATGAATGGGTTGTACCTGCATGATCTGCTATTCAGCTCACTAGTGCAGCAACGCAGTCCTTGCTTGCAAGTCCCAGAGGTAGAACATGAGAAAAAGTGTGTGTATGTGTGTGAGTGTGTGTATGTGCATGCATTTGTGTGCACAGGAATTCCAGCACACATCAGGAAAACACATTTCAGCTACCTAACTAGGGATTTGGTATTTCCAAATATGAACTAACCTCCCAATCTGTAAAGAAATATATAATCCTTCTAGCACCAATTCCAGCCTGTCTCTTGTCAATGTATTGCTCCTCTTATTACTCCAAGGTATAAACAATATTTTCCTTGTTCCTTATTCACGCTTGACCAAGCCTCTTTCATGGTCTTTCACAATTTATCTTGTACACCAGATCCCCATCTCCAGGAAATACTTAAGTGGCAGTTTGTCAGCTCAGAACTACAGAATACAGTGACAGCATAGAGCCTTAGAACATTTTGAGAGAGCACACAGTGTTAGCTCAAAGCACCCTGGTAAGCGAGAAGAAACTAAAGATAACCATCATCAGCTTCAGAAATCACTTCGGTACTTTCAGCTTTTGAAAAACGTTCAAAATAAGTTTCTCCAAACTTAGCACTAAGCATGGCTTATACAAAAATACTGACAGAGTTACCAGAATCCCTCCTTTTTCTCCTCTCCTCCCTCTCCACCACCTACCTTTTCCTTCTTTCAGCGTATGTCTGAACTGTTAGATGAAGACCTGGAGCATCCCCTGGTCTCAGAAGACAGAGACCATGAGCAAGACAGCATAATCCCAAGAGGTGCCTTTGATCAGCAAGACACTGAATCCCAGTGGACCCGAAACACCAGGGACCAGCCTGAGGGCATGTCCATGGGTGATAGTGCTGTCCAGAGGTTCTTCAGTGACCTCCGGAATTCACCCCGTAAATACCAAGGCCTCTCCAGGGGCTGTTTTGGTGTCAAGCTGGACAGAATTGGGTCACTGAGTGGACTGGGATGCTAACTGCTGACTATGGTAAGAGAAAGCCAGAGGCAGGTGGTCTGTGTGTTTGTCTATAACTTGCACAAATATGCAGAAGAGCAGATTTAATTCAGCTTTAAGGAAACGGTGCCTTAAAGTAACTTTCACCCTCTTATCGCAAACACAGTTTACTAATTTTACCCTCTTCAGAATTCACTGTCATCAGATATATACTTAAAACCTGTGAATGCCACATCTCTGCTTTACCTGCTTTCACTCCTTTCTCCAAGTCGGCTGTATGCATTTCATTCTGTCACAGAAGCCAAATCAGAAAGGTTTTCACCAGCTCCCCAGGGACGCTTGTGTCAATACAAAGAAACCCTGAGCAGAACAGTGGAGCTGAACCTGGCCCTAGAACAGCAAGAAATCAGTTAATTTCCATGTGCGAAATCCTGACCCCTTCTTTCTTTTACTTATTCCTCTGCTTTCTTGACAGGACTGGCTGAGGTTTCGAAGGACCTGTTACCTTTCAGGGAGATATTCAGCCCTTACTCACATTGGCTCCACCAACCCACCTACTACACGATGTACTGAGCAAACTGCACCTCACCTCTCCCCCGAATTACTTGGCCAATAGGATATACCATTGCCGTACTGCCTATTTGTATCAGAGTAATAACTTGTGAACATCTATCTGAAATCAAATTACAAAAAGCATTCACACTGTTTGTGTACTACATGTATAAATAAACAAGTCTCATTAAGTCACAGATAATAAACTGCTTTCCATAATTTGGTGAATTTGCCTCAAGCCGTTGTTGTGATTCTTTCATGTATCATTCCCAAAACTGAAACGGTGCCCCGGTTTGCAGTTAGACACAAACCACTAGAATTGAGAAGCATTTCAGAGGGCTACTTTCTGGCCAAAAAAACCCCAAAAACCCATGACACACAAATAAACAAGTCCTCCTTTTTACCAAAAGAACCTTTCTGAAGTTATTACTATCTAAACATCCTTATAACAGGAACAAGGCTGACATAGACATCTTCACAAAAAAGTAATCAGAAACCAGGACACAAAGTCGCAAGTCTTTGACCACCACAATTTGAACTAAACGGGTAGCTGTTTTAGCCGACACCAGTAGAAAGCTGTTACGCTGCATTTGGATCTGCCATTGACACAGGAAAACAATTGTTTCTTACTAGTATATCTCATCCAAATAAATGCTACCCTTCTTTGAAGAAAGTTCAAGGGCATCCTCCTCTTCCATAGGCAGACCCAGATATGGCAAGCATTTTTCCAACAAAAAATTCAAGATTACTAAAAAAAGAAGTATCTGACCATTCTATTTTTTAAGAAAACCAAGTATTCACTGAATCTAACTATGAACAAATCAGAGAACAACTACTTGGCAAACACCCTGAGACAAAGGAATTCTGTATGAAGGCTGGTTTGCCAAGATCATGCCTGTGCTATCCTGATTTTGATGGGAGCAGAACTCCACAAGCAGCTCCATGGAAATCAGTAAGGCTGCTCACACAAGTGTCTATATAGATGGTCACAAACGAAGGCACAGCTGTTCACTTCCAGCCTTTTGCTTGGAGCGGACAGATGGGCTACACAGTTGTACTCCTCCCGTTTTCTTGCCCACAAGACAGATGTTCCTGGAAGAAAATATTCTGGTAGCGAGCCTATTCCTAACAGGACCCCTGGATGTAAACTGCAACAGAGCACAAACATCTATGCAAAGCAAGTTCATCAGCAACCCTCTAGCCACACGTGCTCTGAATCTCTGGCAGTCCAGCTCTCCCTAAGAAAGCCTGTCTGCACAGAGCAGCTAGAGGTCTAGTTTCTGGGCCTGCTGCAATCGCTTAAACTCTGTGATTTGGTTCTGCTCCTTTTAACCACAATTCCCATAGAACAAAGATGACCCAGGAGCTATTAAGAGCCAAATTAGAAAAACTTTGCTCTTCTCTCATGCTATTTTCAATATATAGTTCCATCCTGATGCCACAGACTGCCTCTATGAAGGACATCAGTACAAGCTCATAAACACACGTTTCTACACTTAAGAGATGACTATCAGACAGCAGAAAGCACAGAATGACTGGTTAATGGAGATACGCTCCCCTTGCACAAGCTACCAACAGCTTCTATCTCTATTTTCTTGCAATCTTTTACCCTTCCAATCTCTTGTACATTTGGAAACTACCATTAATTCTACCTGTCTATGGCTATTCCATCCCTCACAATCTTTCTCTCCTCAGACCAGTAGTTACAAGGCTATCAACAGAACTCCTGAGCAAAAAATTCAACAACATATCCTGAAGGCTTCTCTAGTTAACAGTTTTTGTTAAGTCTTCTGCTGTTTAAGTTAACTTTGATAACAAAGTAGCAGCAACAGTGAAAATATCCTAAAGAGACACTCGCTGGCAGGAGTAGTCTCATCACTTACATAGGCAACCCTGCGTACAAGCTCTTGAACAATGGAATAGTCCATATAATGAATTTACTACACTCTGTGCTGCCTTTCCTGAGCAAAGCAACAAGAAAATGAAGGATTTCAGCAAACAGATAAAGAATTAAAACCAAGAATGAAGGATTAAAGAATAAATCAGTGTTCAGCATAATTCACATATCAGCAGACAAGCTATGCGTGTCTTAAAAGAAACACTACAGTCTGAGCAGTGTGAACAGCTTTTCTAGATGGAGCCCCATAGACCAGAGTAATTCACAGAAAAATTCTCCTGGAAGTCTGGAGTCTTGCTGGGCCATACAGATAACACTCTCCCTTGCTGTAGCTTCCATCATAGAAAGACCTCTGCCCCACACAAACATGAGCAAAGAGATTTCTGATTCATTATTCTAACTTAACGCACCTTCATACAGTCAGAAAAGGATTTTTCACTTCTTTTCCCTCTATACCACTAACTCAAGCTCAGAAGCAGCAGACATCCTTACTTGTGGGAACACGACAAGAAGCACCCAGCCTTCTTACATAGAGTGCCTCGTCAGGCATGCTAGCCCCGGGGCTGGCCCAGGTGCAACCTCTATGGGTAATCCACACAGCCCGTGGACATTATGGTGTCAAACAATGAAGAGCTAGCATCTTGTGGCAGTTGGTGCTAATGGGAAGGTTACAGTCTCCTTCCTGATAATCCTGGGTCTGATAGCTTGCTCCCAGCTCTCAGTAATCCCAGGAACAGGCACATTCTCATAGGCACAAAAGTTTCTGGATAATGCAGTTTCACTGAAACTCCAATGAAGGGCTACTGGAGTTTGTTTCCTGAACATCCTCAGCCTGTTTTCAAACTCAGCTACACTAAGATAAACTGTGAGTCACTGAAATTATTTGCAGATAAAATAACAGGGGTCAGAGGAGGTTGAAGACTGAGCTGTGAGCGCTTGTGAACGGAATCCTACAGAAGATGAATAAGAAACAGCTAAGAACGCAAATTCCACAGAGCCTGAGCCAGTAATGTGCCATCCCATCACCTGGCATTTTGTGTGAATATTTTTAAAGCCACTTTTCAGAAAGCAAGAACAATTTATTTCACATAAAAGACTCCATAATTAGATCCCTAGGACTGAAGCCAGGTGTGTTTGTACTGCAGGTAATTTGCTGGGTTCTATTAGCATTTAAATCATCAAAGGCAACCTTTGAAGTTAGCATGCCAGTCAGATGGCGGAAGCTCATCTCTAGCTGTGTCATTTCCATCTCCACTAAACAGCAGTGCATGAATTTACAGATTGGGATTACAGAAGTTGCTGAGGAGAAAAGCCTGCAATAAAACCCCTCCTAAACAGAAAGAAACATACATATATCTTTCTCAAATGTGTCTGCTTTAAGGGTACCTGTTTATAAGTGATGTTAGGCAGCAATCAAGATTTGGTCTGATCCAAGACTCAAGATTGCTCTGCCTAGTTTATTATTAGAGGGCTAAATTGTATTATTTCCCTTGGTCATCAGACAGATCCCATACACTTTTACTGCTTTATCCCTTTCCATTCCTGTCTAGTAAAGGACACAAAACTGAAGATGATGCACATCCTTACCTTAGCTATCTGCTCTCATTCTGTATCAACATAACACTCCCACCTGACACAAGCTTCCTTTGGTCATGTACCATACATTCAAAACATGCACCTCATTTCTCTGCCAGATTCTTCTTTGCTCTGATGCTTTAAACAGAACCACTTGCCAACTGTCAAGACTTCTGAATGCAGAGATTATTGTCCCACAACAGCTGACACTGCTAGTTTGCTTCCATTCTAAGATAAATTATGTCACCTGTAGGTAGATTTGTGGAACAGAAGGTCAAGAAAATGGAGAAAGGAGATGTAAAAACATAATGTATATTGCTGCTTGTTCGTACAGCACCTAGCAGTAATAAGTCCACAACAGCTTGGTTCAAAACCCTCTGAACTCAGAGGAAAGGCTTTGTTTGGCTTTGCTGAGCCTTAGGACAATCTCTGAAACAAAGGCCCAAGCAGAAACTGGTACATATCAAGTGAAATCAGAGAGATTTATGAGTGTACTGGCTAAGCAAAAAAGGAGGGCAGAAGGCAGACTCTCAGTGTAACTGCTTTAATATTACCCAGGCAGTGATTGAAAGAACCCTGTCTGCTGCTCTTCCCGCTGGACATCATGGGTTCTGGCACTCCGTCTGTAAGGATCTAACAGGGTCATCTTGACTTGCACCCCAGGATCAGTGGAAATTGTACTCATTTATAGTTGAAATTTGCCACTCACACAGGAGAGATGCTGAAAGTTTTACTGAAAGTTAATAAGAAACTGCTGTAAAGCTCTGAGGCAAAATAAGAGAAAGTTTCATACAAACAGTCTGCCTGTTACAGGTGCCAAATTGGTAATTCAGAGACTTTTATCTCGGGAGTCTAAATCCAAAGAGCTACAAAATCTCTTTCTTGGCACAAGGCCCCTGGGCTTTCTAGAAAGAACATTTGTTCCATCAGAATTTCACACTCCAGCCCAAGCTGTGGGGGCCAGAAAACACCATCATTTATGGGAAAGATGGTGGGATGTCAGGAGCAGGTGGGGACTGATTCACCGCTGTAGCCAACGCGTGGCTGGAGAGCAAGTGAAGTTTATAGCAAAGCGGTCAGCTATGCCATTGCTCAGGGCAGACTTAGGCCACTAAAAGGTTAGTGCCTGTTACCTACGGAGGGAAGGGCTTGCAGACAATGACTGAGGAAGTCAAGAACCATCACATGAACTTGCAAGGAAGATCGCCTAAAGCCAAATCTCAGGACATGGTCTATTCACACAGCACAAAAATATGTGTACTGGGAAAAAAGGCAGTTGGGAGCTGCTGCAGACAGGACAATTTCCAATTCCCCCCACTTCTCTCTCCCATGGAAGAGAAATGATGCCCTTGGAGGAAATCAGCGCCCTGCTTGGGCCAGCTCAGAGCTCCTGCATGCCTGCAGATGTGAGGCAGAGCAAACAGGCAGAAAGTGCAAGGTCCTTTCACTGCATCAGCTTCTACCTAACAGTGATGAAGAGTGTAGGGGGAGGAAATCACTGGGAAAATGAGTGCTGCCAGGAGGGGAGGGGATGACTCAGGGCAGTTCTCTCTCTCTGGAGGAGTTGCTGCATGCAGGGGACCCCCCTCTCCTGGAGGGTCACCTGTGGGACCAGTTGTAACCAGCTCCCTTATCAAAGCCGGGGGGCAGAGTGCGCACTGAGGCTCCTGCGGGGATCTGGCAGGAGGCAGCTGAGCTCCCTCTGGGCAGAGAGTGGGGATATAAGGAGAGGCATCCATGGGCAAAGCAGCGCCACGGTGCCGAGCCGGGTTAGGACAGGATTAGGACAGGCCTAGGATGCAGCTCCCGGCTCTGTGCTGCGGGGCCTCGCTGCTGCTGCTCGCCCTGCCATGGGCTGGAGCACAGCCGGCCGGCGGCGAGCGCGGTGCGGAGCTGCTGTCCCTGCAGGTACCGGGGCCGGGGCGGGCCGGGGCGCCGGGGCGGCCACCCCCGTCCCGCCGGGGCGAAGCGGACAGGAGCGGGGCTCGGGTCCCCCCGCCGCGGCCCTCGCCCCTCCCCTCTCCCTCCCTCCCCAGGAGCTGCTGGAGGCGCTGGGGCAGCTCCGGGAGGAGGAGGAAGAGGGGGAACCGGGCTTGGAAGACGAACCGGTGGCCGGGGCTGAAGACGGCGGGTCGGAGCGGGACGCCCCGGGGGCGGGGAGCAGCCCGCCCGGTGTCCCGCTCCCGGTGCCAGGCCCTCGCCAGCCGGCGGAGGGGCAGAGCCCGTGGAGGAGCCTCCTCTCCTCCCACAGGCGGAGACACTTCTCGGGCTGCTTCGGGACGAGGATGGAGCGGATCGGCGCGCAGACGGCGCTGGGCTGCAGCCAGCACAACGCCCGTAGGTGCCGGGTGAGGGCCGGCGGCGCCGGGCAGCGGGGGCGGAGCGGGGCGGCCGGGGCAGCCGCTGCCCCCGGCTGAAGGCCCCGGCGCGGCCCCAGCAGCGCTCTGCCCTTCTCGCCCAGGTTTCTGGAGGAGAGGGAGAAGCTGAGGCCGGGACGGGCTCCCCCGCGGTTCCTGCGCCTCCAGGCCAGTGTCCAGCAGCCAGGCTGCCCGCAGCCCCCGCGGCGGTGGGGTACAGAGCAATAAACTTTTCTACAAAGCCTGCATTGCCTTTTGCGAGTGTTTTTACGGTCACGGCATAGCACACGGACAGGAGATACAGCAATCCCCTCCAGAGCGCTCCTCTCCCTCTGCCCTCAGGGCTCGGTCCCGACCCTGGCCAGAGCGTCCCACCGGGTTGGACAAGCCTTTGCCGGAGGGTCGCAGCATCAGGAAGGATGGCTGTCCTTCCAGGACAACGAGCAGAGAGTGCTGCACTGAAAAGGCACTGCCAGGCACCGATGCCAGGTCTGGGCCCGTGGCAGTGAGCAGGGATGCCTCTCCTGACAGCTTCACTACTGCGAGCTGTGAATCCTCCAAGAGGTGGGCACCGGGCCTGGGGTTAATCACATCCCTGTCCGGGGCCAGCCCGCCGGTCGCAGCGCCGGAGCTGGGCGGCGCGGGGGCCCGGACGGACGGGAAGGCAGCGGATGCCGGGGACCGGAGGCTTCAGCACCCGGGACAGACGCCGGTCGCCCCGCACGCGCAGCGCCGCCCCCCGCCTGCCCAGGGCCCGGGCCCGGCGCGCAGCCCCCCCCGGCCCGGCGCAGCCCCCCAGGGCCCAGCGCAGCCCCCCCTCCCCCCCGGCCCGGCGCAGCCCCCCCACCCCCGGCCTCCCCGGCACAGGGAGCCCCGAGGCGGCAGAGGGGCTCACGGGCCGCCTGGCACCCAGCTCCGACGGGGCGCTGCCTGTGCCAGACCTGGGAAGCCCGGCAAAGCAAGGGAGAGTATCACAGAGATAATGTATCACCATCAGCGGGAGAAACAACCCATGTTTGGGATGACCGTAAGCTTCCCCCCCATGGAAAAAGTGAGGCACCACTCAGCCATCAACTGCAGCACGGCCTGTCCTATGATCTCGGTGCTGCATGCCCCGCACCGGACATCATGACATTTTCCTGTTTCCCACACCAACAGCCTTGTCTCCTCATTTCCTTCTTTAACCGAATTGCAAGGCAGAGAAAGAGAGCTTGAGTGGGCTACAGCACAGTCTTGTCGAAGGGTTTAGTCACTGGGAGATGAAAGGAACCCAAATCCAGCCTTTTCCTCTGAACAGGACTACCAAGGCTGCTTAGACTCAGCTACACCCTAGCACTCTCCAGCTGCAAAATGGCAACAGCAGAATGGATACCACTGGAAGGATGTGCTGCATGTAGTGGCATCAGTTAGGACAGATCTTTCAGCAGAAGGAATCCACATGACACTAGCACCTAAGCTTACAGTCCTTAACCTTACACGGCTGAAAACTAAGGACATCTCATGATAGCGCTGGGAAAGGGGCAACATCACCCTCAGCTCCATCCATGTACCATCCCCCTGCTCACCGGGTTCCATGCACAGGGCTGCCAGCAGCACCCGTGGTGCTCTCACTCTCTGCTCTGAGCAACCATACCCATACCGGGGAAATGTGCCAACTTCCAAACTCTAAAACCACTCGCAGTACGCTTTTTATAAGAACCTGCTGCGCTGCTAAGGCTCCCAACAGGGGTTTCACTAGGCAAATGGCCAGTGCCTGGATCTTGACTATCCATTGCTGGGCCATAAAGCCTGAAGTTCTTATTAATCTTGCCAGAGTGATGATATTGAAACCCCACAAGCAAACAAACAAGTAAGCTTTATGGCTTCAACAGTGATGAGCTGAGTTCTGACATTTTTACACTCCATTTGCTCTGGCAGAACTGTGAGATGGATAACAGAGGGCAGAATTTTGCTTTGAAAATACGGTAGCTACTGTGACTGTCAGCCATTTTATCCCATATACATACTTCCATACATACAACGTGAAACAGTGGACAAAAATCTCCCCATCTTAGAAAAGCATTGCCAAGGCTGAAAGCAGACACCTACACCTCATTTATCTGCTGTAGAATATGGAAGATGGAAAAGGAACAAACCAGTGAAAGAAAGGAGTGTCTCTGGGTCCAGGTTATTGAATGCAATCCTAGAATATTACATTGTTTCACAGGGACAGGTCACTCAAAGCTAAATATTTCACGCCTATGACTGATACCATGTTCCTCAATTTCTTGCAGCTGGGTTTGTGCCCCAGAGGTTGCTTTACAGATGTGCTGAGCTATCAGGCAAAACTCAGACCAAATGACAGAGAACATTTTTGCACAGAGACAGCACTAGAGAATACTTAACGGGGGGAGGGGAAGGGGTATGAAAGCAAAGAAACAAAAATTAAAATAATAACAGATCCTAGGTATTTTAAATTGGACACTCAATATTAATGAATAACTATTTTCTCACAGCGTCACAGTTTACAAACTGGAATTATGCCCTGACACAAACACACACATACACACACCCAAGAGCAGTATTAAGATAATACTTGTAACTAAGTAGTGAATTATACAGACACTGCAGTATGGAGTGTTAATTAAAAAAAAACAAAAACAAACCTATCAGGATCTTAGTTCTTTCTTATAACACAAAGGAAGGATGTGTTGAGACATACAATAATACAGAAAATGAGTACTGCCTCCATGTACTGAAAAAAGAAAGCATTAGTGAAAAAAAGGGAGTGCTCTTATAATAAAGGGCTTCATCAGGACACATGCAGAGTTGGGCTGACTTCAGGCTATATTAGGAAAAAGTAGCCTTTGAGCTTGACTTCACAACCTTGAGAATGTCCTTTCTAGTATAATTTTGGTAGCTGATCACGTGAACAGCGTGTGCACACATTTGTACACAAACACCATGTTAATTTAAGACATAAGAAATATTTTATTGTTCTATTCTTATTAAGAAACTGTACTCAGGAGATTCTTTCAAGATTTATATTCATTTTAAAAGTCAACAAATTATTACTAGACTGATATATTCAACATGCTTATATATTAATTCTTGTTTCAATTTAGAATAATAAGAAATGTTAGGAAAATGCAGGGTAAGCAATACACTTGACTATTTAGAACTCTTCTGCAGTTCTGTAAAAACAATTTTTAGTTGCACTATACGCACAAAGGCAATGCTGGAAGAGGAATTTGCAGGAAATCTGCATTTTTGTTATTTCTCATTTAAGCATAGGCAGTTGTTAGCTAGTCCTGAAAACTTTAGCTCTCAAAGAAACAAATAAATACTTTTAAATATATTAAACAAAACATTTAATTTTAACCCCTCCCAAAATACCCATATACACAAATTTGTTCATTCTTCCTTGGGGCCAAATTCTGATACCTTTGCTGAATAACAATGAAAACCATCTATCTAAAGTTCTCGCCGAGCAAGTTGCTTTCTTGTATGACGGTACAAGAAGATTATTGCTGAATCTGATCATCTCTTCTTTAAATTTTATTGATATGGGGGCAAGTCTTACCATCGATGTTTAAAGAAATCCCATTGATTTAAATGTTTAGCTGTTAATAAAGGCTAGTGTTTTTCAACGGTGCCGAAGTTGTCGAGGGGGCTGGAGGTACTCGATGTCCCTGCGGAGTCAGTCTAGAAGTTACCGTCTGTATTGAGGTGCAGATCAGGGCGCCTCTGTTGTTGGCAACATACAAAGTCTCAACGGTGATACCACCTCAACAGAAATGGGAAAAGAGAAGTGTCCCAAACCTGGGATTTCCAGCACACTCCACGGTATGTGGTGGCTGTGCATATTCCGTATCTAGAAGGAAAGTGTGCACAACAACTTAGGTGTCCTAAAAGTAGATTTATCTTCAGCCTTTACTCTTCATCAAAGACTCATCTGAAAAGCCTATTGTTTTTATCTGTAAAAGGCAATTTCCCTGTGGAAAGCTGCTCACTGAGCAGCGTTTAAAGCAGTTTCAGGGTCGTTTCCCATCTCCGTAAATCTGACCATAGGGGTCTCTTGAAAGAAAATCGCTAAGAATTTCCAACTGGACTATGTAATCACAGCGCCTGGTATCAAGAGGAGGGGGAGTGACATGAAATCACTGACTTGTGACATACATTCCTCAGCAACAGCAGCTGCTGCCTAATGACAGCTAATAAAGGGAATCTTCCCTTGACAGAGCTGCATGCCTGCAGTGGGACTGGAATGTGCCCCAGATAAATCCACTGATAACCTAGGAAGCAGAGATCACACCCAAAGAGTATAAAAGACAAGCTTTGGAAGAGAGAGGATACAACAAGGAAGAGAGAGACCTGAAGAAACATCTCAGAAGAGACAGCTTGAACTTTCCTATTCCCAACAAACCCAGCGCCATGGACACTAAAGGCTCATTTTCCTGCGGCTTCTTCTTGCTGCTGCTCATCCAACTTCAGTCCAGCAGAGCCAACCCTATTTACAGCCTCAGCCCTGCCAAAGAACTGGCCAGCATGGAGGTGAGGACTCTCTCCTTTTGCAAGGTTAAAGTTTTGGGGTGCTTAGCAGAGTGTGAGGTGGCGTTTTTGCCTTTCTTTCGCATGATCGGATAGCCACATCAGTGATCACATGCCAGGTACAAAGTCTCAGTTCCTCACAGGGGTTCAAAGAAGCTCTATAGAGCAATATCCTCTAGTGCTGGGTTCACTTGATCTCCTGGGTAGCAGTGGGAAACAAAATTCTGATGTTGTGGGATGTCTGCTTTGGGTTTTCAGTTCTTTTTCTCTTAAAGATCGACATTCCTGAGAGTAAAGTCTCAGAGAGGGAAAAAATCATCTCAGTAGCTCTATAAGAACAAATAGAAAACTTTCAGGTGGGCTCCTGTTTACCCCACTAAATGGCAGGAACAGTGAAGCAGGACGGCTTCTAGCTTTGCGGATTTAAGAGAACTAACTGGCTGCATGTGCATGGGAGATGAGGTGAAGTGGAGCATGCAAAGTCAAGCTTTTAGAAAAGTTGCTAGAGGAATAGTATGATCATTAAGTGTGACTCAACCAGAAAAGCTTCTAAAAGTATGAAATTACCAGGTGCATATTTTAATGAATGGTAGAGGACATCCACTGTTGCAGGACTAATACAAACTTAAGACTCAGTCTTGCAAGGTGAAGTCTGAAAGATCAAACCTTTTCTTGGACTGGTACCAGTGACACGGCATCAGATCCTGCAAACAAACTGCTTAAGATGATTAGGACAGTGTCAGCCAAAGCTAAAACTGCCCCACACCTCTAGGCTGTTTTCAGCAGCTAGCTGAGAAGAGTGGCTTCCAAATGCATTCACTGTCAAGCAAGCCATAAGGCTCACTCCTCTTCACCCTACTTCTAGAGATGGACAATTAGATTCTTCTAACTGGTTGAGCTGCCCTTGAGGAGGTTACCTGTTCCCTGTTACACAAAGCTTTAAAAATTACAGAAAATGGCACCCAGGAAGAAGTCATATAGCAGACATAAATTTAGCGTACAGCTATTTTCAGGGATATGGATGTTACTTTAAGGAGCATCAATCCGGCAACTCCAGGGGCAGAGCTTCTCCAAGTAACGTCCATTGAAATAGCCAAGGGTGACAAACAAGCAGATGGTCTTAGCCAAAAGAAAGAAGAGAAAAACAACTGCTGGCAAGTAGCATTGCAGGCAACTGCTGAGAACATGGGAGTGGACTATGGGTTCAGAGGTACTTTGGGTACCATTGGCAGGCTGAGTTGTATTTCCCTGTGCAACTTGGACCTTGCTTTTTTTTCCTCTGCCAAGAGCTCTTCTAACCTTGCTTAGTGGCAAGCAGCTGCATTCAGCTCTCAGCTAGAGCTACTCATAGGTGGAATTAATTTGAACAGGGATTTACTGCAGAGGAAAGAGCTCAAGTACCACCAGCAACCCTGATGGTCTCCCTAGGGCTGGCTATGGGACCATTGATGAATTCAGAACTGGGTGACTGGAAGAGCTAGCAAATTACCACAAAACCAGAAGTTTCATGAAATTAATCCTTCTCTTGTAGGCTCTGCTGGAGAGACTGGAGGATAAGTTTGCAATGATTGAAGCCCTGGAGTCCAATCCTGACCTGCAAGAGCCCAAACCCCAGGAGGAGATCTCACCAGAATTCATAGATGATAGTGATGACCAGAAAGTTGAAGCTAGGCTAGCACCCATCACCCCTGTGTCCTACAGGGACTCCTTCCTCAAGAGACTGAGGGGACTGCAGATGCCCAGGATGATGAGAGATTCTGGCTGCTTTGGGAGGAGAATTGATAGAATCGGCTCCCTGAGTGGAATGGGTTGCAATGGTGAGTCCCGGCTAAGCCATTTCACTGAATAGAACAGACTGCATCTGTGTTGTGTGACAAGAGAGGAGCAGGTTCTCTTTTAAATCCTTATTAAGACACAGTACAAGAAAGAATTTTAACCTAATATTTAAGCTAGTACTGTTTTTTCAAAAGAAAACCTGCATCTATTGATTTGCTAGGTAAAAGCACTGCTGTCAACAGTTGCTTATACTGAGAGAAAAACAGATTCTAGTAACACTTCTTTCATGTTTGGCTTGCAGGTTCCAGGAAGAATTAGGACAACCTCCCTAGCCCCTACTCTGAAGAATGCTTCACAGTACCCGTTCCTCCCAAGATGAAAGCCGGATGCTTTCTACGCTCTTCAACAGAAAGTTATTCCTATTTTTATTTATTTATTTATTTATTTATTTGATGTTTTTTAAAGAACATTTCTTACTCTAGCACCAAGAGACCATCTTTAAATAAAACTAACACGTTAGACATCTATGCTGGACCTCTCTCCTGTCTGTTCCATTAAAATTTCTTGTATTTTCCTACAGTCAAAAGCCTATGTTTTATTGGTACTCCAGTACCCACAAGGCTGGATCAATCTTACACGAGATGGAGAAAATATGAACTTGGTAGAAATGAAAACGAGTTTTTCACTGTTTTTTTTCCCCCTGCACTAAGAAATTATAACAGATTAGCAGGAAAAAAGCTTGCTCAACATTGAAAGACTAACATGAGTCCTCCTCTAGACAGTGTTTCAGTAACAAGAGAGTCCTTTTGCTGCTATAGATTATTCAGTCAAGGAAACTGCCACAAATCCCTCATGTAAGCAAAATTTACATGAAAAGAAATAAGAAAAATCAGAACACTCCACAAATTTCAAAGGGAGAACAACTCCACAACCAAAGGGAGGAAAGGGAATTCACTGTATATGCTTTCTAGCACTAACCAAATAAAGGTTACAAGCATCAACAGAAAGATACATTAACTGTGTCTTGTCTCACTCTGCATGTGGCTGAGGTGCCAATCCCCAGTGTTTCCTGATGGGTCCTCAATGGGCTGGAATCCTATCACGGTATTTCTCATGTGACGGCAGATGGGATCACTCCAATTACAAAGCAGCTTGTACATAACATTTATCACTTTCTGGGTACGGCCCTTCATAAAGTTGTTCTGAACACGGCTAACGGGAACACTGCAAGTCTGATACAGGTTTCCTATAAACCTTTGTAGCTAGGTTTCACAACTATGATCTGAATCTGGTCCAAACTTCATTCTCTCCCCAACCCCAAATAGGGTTATATTGCCAAGACCACATCCAGTTAGCACCCCAAGGACCACAAATTCCCAAATCGCCACAGCAATGGCACTGAGCCCAGGCTCAACGCAACTGTCCTGTGATTGCACATACCACTAGAAACTACATTATTTTGCACATCTAATTTTAGGTCTTGTTCCCAGTGCCCATTACTCAAGTACCCTGGAAAGCTCGTTCAAGGCCTAAGAACACAGCAGCGCCAGGACAGGCTCAGCTGCAGCAGAAGTCTAATTATGACTTGGCTTATGCATATGCACACAGGGAGAGGAACAGTACTTGGTCACAATAGGCTATGGGGAGGCAGATGTGCCAGAGCCATGACAGCTGCTGACAACAGCTCTCAGCAACCACAGCCACAGTGAAACTGTAAGTCTGAGTGCTGAATGGCACACCACTCCTGCACAGGCCTGTTTACAGCCAAGGCTGCTGTACCCACTTTAACAGAGCTTATGTCACACATCACATTTCTGACAAGCTGCCCTCCCAGTCACTCCCTGTGCTGCTGATATGGCCTCTGAGAGGAACCTGCATGCTACCCACCACTCTGGGCCTTGTGATTCCTCCCTAGGAAGAAGAGCAGAAGCCTATTCTGAGGGAATGATTTTGCTCCACTCTGATGTGAAACAACAGCTAGTGTGGTACAAATCACATGTCACAGCCTCTCCTGCAGCAGCACCAGCCAAAGATAAAACACTCTGTGCGACAGTGCCCACACAGGTTTCCCTGGCAGGAGAATTGATTCACAGGTCAAGATTCCCAGCAGCTACCATGAGTCATCTCTGCAGTGAAAAGCTACAGTGACTTTGCATTTACTCAAGAGATGGTTTCACAAATCCAGGTGGTGTGAAGTCACCCTTTGGGAAGCCTTCATGAGGACAATGAGGCTTTGTCTTCTCCAACAGGCTGTGCAAACAGCCCTGCAGTCTCCTGTTTCCTGCTGCAGCAAGACAGGAACACAAACATGGATCCTTCCACACTAGCAATGGGCAACAGCCTGACTTCCCATGTGCTGCTATGAAGGACAGTAAAAACAGTCCTCGTACTCTAACAATAACAGCCCTTGCTGGAGCCAAATTTTACCCAGTCAAGCAAAACTTGCATAGACACTGTAAATTGTCCCTCCCTGTCTGCCCCTCAAGGCACAGAACACTAATTAGTTCAGTGGAATGTGCTAAAAATGGCAAGAAGAGTTGGTACTGCCTGACCCAAAGCCAGGTGGGTCCAGTATTAACAGCAAGCCAGTTCCGGGTGGAACAAGTCTGTATTGGCTTGCAGACAGCATGTTAATAGACCCTGTGGTCTGGGAGAACCTAATTGAGTCGGCAATCTAGGAAAAAAGCATCTCTGTGGCTGGATTTTTACTGCTACTCCCATAAACACACTGAGCTGTAAAGCTGCCCCAGGGAAATCTCACAGTCAGGTCAGAATAGGACTTCACACAGAAACAAGCAATTGCAAAAGCTGAATGAGAGAAACCTAGTCCCAATCGGCTGTACAGACAATGAGCATCACCCCCAAGAACATGCAAAGCTACCACTGTTGCTGTGAGAGCTGGATCAGAGAGAGCAGGGAACAGTCTTTGGAACAGTCAGTCCCAAACAAGCACTCAGCCAAAAGCAGCCCACTGCTTATGGAGAAAGCAAGGACATCTGAAAGCTAAATATCTTTCCAGAGCTGCATTAATTGCCTTCTAAAGAGGGTACAGAAATCCTGTGGCCAAGAGGGTTCCTATAGAAAAGAGAGTCCTGAAATCCTGCCCTCCCTGTCAGGCATCAGAGTACTTTATAAACCTTAATCAACCCCCACAACACAGCATCTAAGATGCATGCAAGTGCTATCATGCTCATTGTGCAAAGGAAGAACTATCCCAGCGGGATCAGAGAAGGACCAGGCTAACACTCTCCACCCAGCTCTAATGACATTTGCCACCTCCTGCAATGCCAGACTTCATACTTCCTAATAGCTTCTGGCAGTAATGCTGACTGGCGGCACGTAATTCAGCAGCTTTCTTTCCTTTGAACTTTGAAATACAATAATCACACTAGCATGCTTCATGCACACCGTAAGGCAGGAGACTCAGATGGAAAAGTGGTCTGGCTGGTGTGGGGTTTTTTTGCAAATTAGATTTGAGGGTTTCTTTCCCCCCTCAGACATGGCACTATCCCTTTCCAGCTTCCCACTAGATGACATGCTTCACAGAAATCCCAGTCTGCAGGCAAGAAAGCCAAGAGGAGCTGTCACCACTGCTTTGTTTCTCTACGAAATCATACATGAAGTATAGGACACGTCCTCCGCTGCTGCAGAGAGGTGTGGAGCTGTGCCAATTTGCATAACAATCTGGCCATATCCATCTTGCTTGACTTACTTTCACTGAAGCTTGGCCCCCAAAGGCCTCGGCTGATTGACATCTACTCAATAAGTGTGTTGCAGTCATCCTAGGCAGCAACTCTTTACAGATGATAGTACGCTGGCTCCATGCCCAAAGACAGAGGCTACCAGCAGTATGATCATACAGCTAGCAGAAAGCCTTTTGACAGCTCTGCCATGCTGAGAACAGCCTCTCCCCAAGTCTCTCACATGCTCACCCAGAGGTACAGCTCCCATTAGATGGTTGGCACCCAGTTGTCCAACACTTGTCTTAATTTTTACACTCAAGAAAGAAAAGTCCAGAGGCATTGCTGAGAAATAAGGAAGGAGGATCTTTTCCTGTGCTTTTGTCACACCTTTGAGCTGTGAAACATCTTGGAACAAATCAAGAACATTTCTTGCAGCAGATGTCCCTGTGCTGTCATTCCCTGCTGGAACTGAACCATTGCCACTCCAGTGACAGCTGCTATGGACAAAAGACTTTAAAAGGGAATCTTCTGCTGGCTGAAATCCCCAATTCCTTACTACAGCAAGTGATAGAATGCAGTGGGCTTTGTTCTTTGAGTCTTATTCCTGCTGTGGTTGCAAACATAAAGAAAGGTCTCAAGATCAGTCTCATAGTGAGAAGGAAAACATCAGAGCAAAACAAAAAGGCAGGAAGAAATTATGACCACAGGATGGGCTCTTGTACTTCACTGATGGCAACCCAAACCCACTGCTGCCTTTTGGTCCTTTTCAGTTATGGCCTGTAACAGTTTCTGAGGCCAGCCTTCCCATCATCCTATCTGAATGAAATGAAAAGGAATTACTTCGACTGGAGTTCCTAGCTCAAAGAATTCTGAGCACATTAGTCCCCCTCTAAGCAGTTGTAACCACAGAGGGAGGAAGATTTGTAAGACCTTCCCCCTACCTTCCCATCTCCTGAATGCTCTCTTGGAAAACCAGCAGAATCCTGTATAGAAAAAGAAGCAGAACTGGGAGAAGGGAAAATTTTAAGAAAGTCAAAGGTAGTGAGAAGGCAGCTAGGGCCAGGCCTGCAATGCTGGGAAATGGGAAGAAGCAAAAGAAAGGTAAAAATCAATGTGTAAATTCAACCATCCCACGGTGATACTTTCTAGTATAAGCACTAAGGAGCTGTTGGGGGAGTCAGCAAGGGTCGCAGGGTTGTCCTGTCTTTTCTGTTAGTCAGGAGTTCTCCAACACAGTACTGTTTTTTGTGTTCATCTATTCAGACTGGTATATGTGGGTTCCAGTCTCCTGCTCCTAGATGCTTAAGAATCACTAAAATGTGTGTTAAACCATACATGGCCCATACAGTGACTCATGCTTTTATTTCTGCCTGTTTATTTCTGTTTTGAAACAGCCTGGAGAAAGGGACATCCTGCTTACTTTTAAGCGTCTAAACCTCACAGACTGATACCCCTTACTTCCCAGATGGTGGTGGAACTCACTGCCGTCTCATTCCAGCTATGAACAAGCTTTTTCGCACACTGCATGTGAAAAGCTACAGTGGAAGCTGAAGACACTGCGTGTATTCCATGGCCGCTGAAAAGCGCTTCAGCACCCTGGACAAGAAGAGCAGCTTCATTCTCTCATTTTACACACAAGCACAGCCAAAGCTCGGGGCAGCCATCCGCTGTTTCTTCCTGTGCGTGCTGCACGGTACACACCTGTATGTGTATGCAGACGTGCTAAAGTAGGCAGCTTGTACCCTGCCAGCAAAGCAAAACAAAAATAATTAAAAAAAAAATCTCACTCGACAACACCCAAGTTCTTCTGCCAGATGCACAGTTTACAGGTACAGTGATCATGACACATGGTTGGGTTTACTGAGTCTGTAAACCTCAGAAGAAAGAGATTTTAATCTAAACATGCAGTCTGTTGCTTTAAGCATAAATGTATTACACAGCTTTTCTAGTAACCACCCCTATCACCCACGATAAAAATGCAAGACAAACCACCATTTGTAACTATTTTTGATCTCTCCCTCTTGGCAAGAAACTTTACTGCTTTTATTCTCTGCATTAGGAATGACCTTGCATACAATCTTGACAACCAAAGCAGCCCTAAAGCTAGGTTAAAACCAAGTGTCTGTACCTGCATCACGCCAGCTGGCTGCTTTAGTAGGTTTGGCTGCAAGAAAATTGCCATTACACCAAATTGTCAAGCTATCTCTGTAACCATGGACACAGCTCTTCCACCCTCTTTTTTCAGGGGTAGGAGGTGAGAAAGTAGATGAAAGACCAGACAGTCTATTATCTCCTTTGCTGTTATGCTAAAGTGGCAGTTGATGTACCTCAATTTTAGGAAAGAGATTCTTCTCTCATTCCCTCCTACACTACTGCATTTAAGACTTAAGGCAGGAGCAGAACTCGAGCGGAGTTTTCCCCGCTCTTTTCTCCTGACGACTCTCTTTACCCTGATTCCTTGCTAGGAGCACAGCTTAAGACCACCATGGCACTACTTACTTAGCTCCCAAACACAGACATTCTGCCATCCCCTCCCATCAGATGGTTTTATCTATTTCAGGCTCTCCCTATCATTATGTACACACCAAGCGAGAGACTGAGGGCAGGAGCCAGATAAGCAGCTAGCTAACTTCATATTCAAGTACATCAGAGTGCCCTGTACAACACTGCTACCTGATCCAGAAAAACAGCACAAACGTGGAAAAGCAGTGAGTTTTTTGGGTCAGATATTTCTGCCGTGTTCAAAGACTGTACTTAGATTTTTGGCCTGTAAGCATGTGATGGAAGTTCAAAAATTGTCACAAGTTCTTTCCTGTAAGGTAGACAGCAGGATAAGGCAGGAAAGATAGCCACAAACTAAATAAAAGCTAAAGATGGAATTAAGATTTTTCACATCCTGGAGAAGTTATCTGTAAAACGTGAGGTGCAATACTGCACTCAAAGCCTTTCATTCACTTACTGGGAAGGAGGGGAAAAGCAAGAGTTCTTAGTTAAGAAAAGCAGCCTCTAGCACAATGTGCACAATTCAGCTCATTATCAAACAGTTGGTAATTCCCTCTTTTAAACAGCTGTTGTGAGAGAACAGTGGTCACGGCCTGAAGGATTACACCCGTGCCTATCTTTGCCCTGCCTCAGAGCACCTTCTGCACAAACTGTTAGATCCAGACAGCTCATAAACAGCAACTACTCATCTACCTCAAATCGTGCTCTTGGATATTGCCATGTTCTACTAGTTTTGTTGTAACAAAAGGGCAAAAGTAAGACAACACTAGAAACATCAAAAGGCCTTGAAAGTGCTGAAGGAGACACACAAACATTTTACTCTCAGACATGTTATGGTTACATGAATACTTCCCAAGTGCCATAGCTCAAATAAAAATATATTTATACAAATTTAAAAAAAAATACAATTTATATACACTGTGGAATTAGCTTACATCATTTCATAACAAAAAACAGTGCAAAAAAACAACCAAATGGAAAGGTAAGTTGCTACCATTGGAATGGCTCACAGTAAGTTAACAAGTCAAAACTGCATAATTAACACTGCACAGGAAACCATGAGGCAGGGAAGAATGCCCCATACTACCCCCTAACTTTTGCCATCAATACTAATCCAGTTCTTGGTTACTACTCCTTTAGTGTTGCTCTGAGTTAAAGGTTACAGGCACCTATGTTAGAAGTAATTTTCTTGGTAAATCACTAAGCCACAAGAGCCCGAGTAGAAGCAGTTAGTGTGTTGTAAGAAAGGAAGTAAGTGATCAAAGTGTGGGAAAAGACTGATTCAACACAAGCCCCTCTGCATCAGTCCTCAGCAGAAGGGAAATGCTGCATCTCCAAACATCAGATGAACTTGTAATTCCCTTCCTGCAGGCTACATAACAGCGATTGCACACTGAGATTTCCCTTTGAAGCAGCTGACAGGGTCATCCACCATCCTCACTTAAAACTTCTTTACGGAAGGAGTGTGTTTTCCGGCTGGAACATTTGATAGATGCACAGGCAGAACAGATGGTGCTGACAGCAGGCTGAAGGCAAGTGGCTTTCTCATGGGGAAGCGCAGCTGGTGCTCAAACCTTGACAAGATTTTTAGCCTGTCCTGCCTGGATTGCCTAACTCCAGGCCTCAGTAGCCATGACAAGACATCCTGCAGCAAAATACACTGCTGCAATTTGTGTACAGAAATAAAATAGGACATGACCAGCTCAAGGCAAACAATCTTAAGGAGCCCTATTCATGCACAGGAAGAGAAGGAACCTTCCACACAATCATTCAACAAGAATAAGAAGAAACGGTGAGACACGGGGCATCCTCGACAAGTGCTCTGACTATATGGGATTGTTAATTCCACATTAGTGTGATCTAAAATCCCATCAAAGCAGGATTCTTGTGATTTGTAACTGTCCATGAGCACAAATCCTTTGAATGAATGGCAGGTTAACAGAAGTGTATTTCAAACTTGCAGTCCAGCTTCAGGAAGTGCAAAAGGGTGCTGAAAGTTACTTGAAATAGCTCAGTGCAAGACCAGAGCTCAGGGAACACAGGCATTTTAGAAATCATCTGCAGAGACTAATCAGAGAGAACAAACATCCTTACTCACAATGAAAGGACTTGCGAGTTCAAAGCAGTAGCCAATGACAATTCATATGCTCTCAAGAACATGCTACACCTGTCCCAGCCAAGAAGCCCAGGTTGAAGGCACAACATGGATACTGGCTGTAGGAAAACACCTTCGTTTTACTCTCGGAACTTTAAGAGCTTGTGTGACTTACGTGAAATGGAGCTAGGATATTCAGAAGTCAGCAAAACTATTTTAGTGGAGGAGACAAGAGCTTTTGCTGCAAATTCCAGAGCAAGAAAGGGAAAAGAACAAACATACTCCCTGTTCTTTATAGATAGGTCACTTTTCAAGCAGTGCTGGAGAGTGGCTGTAGTTAACAGAGGGTCCTGGGAGACACACAGCTTCCTTTGCAACAACCGCCATTGCACATACCACAGCCAACTCTTGCCTTTGAGGAAATGGTATAAATACATTCTTAAAAACAAACACAGATCCGCCCTTCCCCTCTTAATGAGGCAGCAGGTGGGAAAGAACACTAAGTGAAAAAAGGGCCTCCAGATGTGAATGGAGAGGAACAAAAATTAAAATCTAAGTGCTTACAAACAGCTTTGCTAAAATCAAACTTTCCAACCGAGCCGTGTCATGCACTGTATGACAAGGACAAATTCTACCCTAAAACTTGGCCTCAGGAACCACTTGTAAGACCAAGTTTCCTCTCATCTGCTGGACGAAAGTCAAGAGCCTCCCATGACTCAGCTGCCTTTACTGCAAGCACAGCCAGAGAATACATCTGTCTACCAACTACCTGCACTGCAAAGACTCCATGAACATTTAAGAGTTCCAGTGACTCAGAGCCCTATATCAAGACCATGGCTGGTGATGACCTGGGCACAAAACCTCCTCCTAACCCTAACTGTAGTAGGGCTTGGCAGCCAGCACTTTGCAGAGCAGTGCCCTGGAACAATCAGCTTCTACAATGTCACTCAAAGAGGCTGTTTTAACAGATTTTGCATTTTGACACATGTAAGGAAAGGGTACAACTTCTTCAGACTTAGTCAGGAAAATCTTCAGATGAGTTCTTGAATTCAAAAACTACAATAATGCTCCATTTCCTTCTGCCACAGCTCTCATCTAGCTAGCTCCTTATGGCAGACAACAGGTTAACAGGAGTGCTCAGAGGCTGTGTGCATTCCCCAAGTTACTAGGCCCAGTCTCCAGGCTGAGAGAATGCTCTGTGCTTTATCAAGCCAATCAGCTCTGCAGCCCCTGGAGGCACAATGCTGGCTTCCCACTGAGGGTTATCTGTATGCAAAACTCAGGAAGGCAGGTGCCTGCTGGAACAATACAGGTGCTGGCCAGGATGGTACCTGCTAAAGCAGTGAACTGGCTGCAACTAGCTTCTAAGTGTGCATTTTACCCTTACAGATATTCAGCTGTAGCAGTTCCAAACATTATCCCAAGCATTTTTAGAGCACAGACAGCCCCACTTATCACCCCGCAGCAGATCCTGCTTGTTAAGTCACCAGCACCAAGTATCGCTCCTGTATGGCAGCCTGAAGTTACACCAGCTCCTCTCATGACACAGAGATAATTCAACCAAGCCAGAGACAGGGCATCAGTTCTATATGCCTCCAGAAAGCAACACTTCACCATGCCCTGGGGATGTGGGGTTCCCTGGTCTCCAACCCTAGCTGGAAAGGTGTCCCAGGCTCTCGCTGTTGGATCACAAGGACAAAGTGCCTACAAATGCCAAGAAATGCAGGAGTGTCAGGGTAGTGACAAAGTGGAGTGCCACAAAGTGCCTTAGAAGAGTCTCTTACAGGGAGATAATTGCAACAGCTAACATGGAAAGAGATCTTCCTTCTCCGAGATGCTCTGTAAATGTATTAAATATTTATAATCCCAAAGAGTAACTGGAATCGAACTGTTTTGAACTCCTGATTTGCTGAGCTGCCCTCAAAAGTCAGCTGCTGTCAAAAACATCACAGCAGGGACACTTCCCCATGAAAGGAGGAGAGAAAGTAGGAACACATGAAGCCAGAGCGGAAAGACACAGGCAACTTAGAGCACCCGCAAAGAGAAGTATACTTCCAAAGAGCTGGATTTTTTAATACCACTTTTGAGGAAATACATCCTCCTGAGCAGCTATTTCACAACTGCAAACTTCAGTACCTCTTCTTGGCCTTTACAGAGACCCCTTTCTCACACAAATAAGGCAACAGTTGCAGGAACAAGGGAGGAAGAGGAAAAGGGAGACATACAGGAGGACAGGGAAAAGATGCTGCAGTTCTCTGCACGGGACACAGTGGAGCTAGATATTTTTTTCCAATCCTTAAAAAAGTAAAACCAAAATGGAACAAAATAGTGGAATGTACAGTGTCAGGACAACATCTGATGAAAGGAGATAACCAGGGCATGGGAAAAGAAAAAACCTGGATCAAGAGTGGTCAACCAAGTGCCTGAGACCAATCAACAGCTCTGGACTCAGGCAGCTCCTCTAATTCTCTGGCTAGCAAGATGTTTTCCAGCTCCCCAGGCTTGATATGCATGTGAGAAGCCAAACGGCAAGTCTTGGGCCTTGTGGGGTCCAAGCAGAATGCGAGCGCGTGTGCAGGCTTGGAAGAGGGAGGAAGCCACACCAACAGTGGGGCAGGGTGGGCAGGGGCATCAAATGGTCTGATAGTGTTGTCTCAGTCTTGCCTGCAGGAATTCGTGGGTCAGGTTGTGCCGAGTGATTATCCCAACAATCTTAAAAGAGGAAGAAAAGAGGAAAAAAGATACAAGTCAGTACCACAAATGTGCCACTAAGAGGCGTGCATGGTAGAGCTGCTGTTCTTTTCAATCCCCCAAAAGAGGGAACCTGCAAGCAGTTCTTCACCAATGCTGAGTTTGAGTGGGTTCAAGTTCAAATCTCAACAAACCAATGCCCCTCCCTCTCCCAGCACTTATCTACAGGCAAGACACTGCTTTAACTACACCCAAACGGACAGCTTAACCATTGCTATCGTGTATGGCCACAGCAGAAGTTACCCCTGCCTAGGAAGAGAAATTCTGTCCATGTTAGACATCATACAGATGTATCTAAATCCTCTGGAAAGTGAAAACTACAATTGGCTATAGCAAAGCTGTCTCTTATTGCTTCATTAAGAGACATTTCTGGTATCCCACATGACATAACTGCAGAGAGCTCGTATTAGATACATTCTAGGAAGCTCTAAAGACCAAAACAGAGAAATGGCCGAGTCTAGCTAAGTGGTGACTGCATGCTGACCATCACTAGCTGGCAATTCACAAAAGGGACCCTCTCCCAGCCTGTTGGGGAAACAGTCAAAGCCACATGCTTCAGCTGATGAAACACCTCAGTGATTTTACACATTGAAAAAGTTTAGAACTAGGCTGCTCTCTAGTACTAGAAGAGCATCCTGTACTAAACATGGAACGAGTCAACATCTCTTGTTTTCAATGCACAGGCTCTGCAGAGCAGCTATTAGAAACCCCAAGAGGCAGAAAAAGCACTGCTGTCTCATACAAACCAGTTCACTCAAGGGAAACAGTTTCTCTTTATGTTTTTAGGAAGTTACTGACACCTACTGGGTATTCCTGAGCATTGTAGATGGCAAAGACACAAGCACAGTGATTCAAGCGCAGATCATTCAAAGACTCCTTTCTTTTGCTGCTCCTATGAGTAGGAACAGAATGCAAGTTCCCTTCCAGCAGAAAAACCTCCTGCCTCAACACACAGGAAATTCTGCTCCTGTCCTTGAATAAAGCTGTCAAAGAGGAAGCCCAATTAGTGGCCTCTGATGAGCTCAAGGCCTCTCAACAGGTACAAGACAGTAAGAGCTTTTACATGCTGCCAGCCCGAGACAGGAGAGAGACTTCTAGGGAAAGCAGGAAGCAGGCTTGTACACAAAAGATGGTAACAAAAGTCACAGTAATCAACAATGCTTCAGGGCCTTGAGAAGATCACATTCTGATCTCTTTAAAGCATTTCTGTTTGATGTTAGAATCTTAATTCTCCCAAAGGTGGAAAACATTGCAAAAAACCCACAGTGGCTTCCTTGCTCAGCCAAGACAAAATGGAGATAAAGACTCACCTCTCCAACTGCATTCACAACCGGCAAATGTCTGAGTCCCATTGTCCTGAACAGGTTGAAGACTTGTGACACATGAGTATTTGGAGAGACAGCAAAGGGCGATGGGTTCATGTATGGAGTGACATCCTATGAAAGACAAACAATTATATTACTTACAAGAGGAATTTTCACTATCTCTGGGAATCACAAACAAGCAATTCCTCTAAGTCCTCCAATGCACTGATCTCTGGACAGGGTACTGGACTGTGGGCATCTTCTATTTCTCCACAAAGATGAAATTCTCTACAAGAACATGAATTTGTCACGGCTTGTTTGAACACTGTAACCCATGATCTTAAGAGCCCAATGCTGCAAAAAGCCTCTGAGCAGGATAAATGCAGGTCCATGAAAATAAGAATTGATATTAGAACTTTGGCCTTCACAGCAACCTTCCTGTCACAAAGATGATGACAGGCCTGCCACTGACTGAGCTGCCAGCACACAGAGCTCCAAACAGGTATCAGCAATTTGCCTGTTCAATCTCACTCGGGCAGGAGTCTTAATCTAGAAGGAAGTTAAACTAGACAGGCAATGTATGAATCAACATAAAGCACCTGTGTGTGATGTTACCCCTATGAGGCTTGATTTCCACATGCAGGCAAGGCTGACTGAATGCCTGAGAAGCACAGGATGTTGTTCGTCACTGCACCCAAGAGTGGGCTTAAACATGTCCTCAGCCTTCTATAAAGGCTTGGGACAGTCCTCAACATGTACCAGGAAACACTGTCAAACTGCAGTGCATTTCTTACCACTATCATGCGAGGGTTCAGCAATGTCAGGTCCAGGTCATGAATATCTGGATAGCGGGGGTAATCCTCTGACATCTCTGCATGGGATAGACGAGGCTGACTTGCACTCTGCAATTAAAACAAATCCCGCTGAACTGATATATTGCTGTCCCAGCTAGTATATGGGCTGCAAGCAGCACTTGCTTACCCAGACCTCACCCCACGCCCACAGACAGCACTTCTGTAGAGGCGCACTCCTAACAGTGCTCTCAGAATGCAGTGGTGCAGGCCCAAACCTACACAGGCCTTTAGTTGACACAGCAACGGATCTGCTCTCCTGACTGACAGATCTACACGCATCACTGGAGGGCAGCAACATTACAGCCTTGTGGAAGATGGGCCTCAAACAAATGCTCACACTGATCTCAGCAATACAGGTGACACTTCTGGCAAGACCTTGGTTTGCAGCAGTAAAAACACACGGTATACACTGCTGTTGCTCTGTTTGTATTTAATATCTGCCCTCCATTCTCCAGACAGGATTGCAACTTTATGCAACAAACAGGTCTGTTTGTTTGTGTTTTAAATGGTAGCTGTCCTCTTTTCCTGGGGATAAACACAAATTAAATTCCCTTTATTCTAGAGCTGCAAGGGAGAATTCACACTACCCATCTACAGCTTGTAAAACACAGATGCATCCCTTAAAAAGTGTAAAAACAGGTAAATTCTTTTTGTCAGCCCATAATATTTTTCCCAACCTAGGGATGTCTCTGCTACAATTCCTGATTAGGAAGACTCACTGACTGGCTCTCGGAGTAACAAACACCCCTGACAAGGAGGGTGACCAGCTGTGAGCGCAAGATCAAGCCATGGAAGGTCAAAGGTCTGAAGCGTTCCTCCATGGTCCACTCTTCACTGGGAGACTGGTCAGGGTACAGGTTGGGGTAGGGAGTATATCTGTAACAGTTTAACAGTACATGTTATAAGTTGCATGAACTTAAGGAGAGATACATACCCCTGCCTCCAAAATAACAGTGATTTCAGTTCTTTGCAACCTCCTGAATATTTCAGGGACTCTGGCTAGAGGCAAGCAAGTCTTTTCTCCAACAAACAAAATAGCAGAGTGGTGGGTTGAGAGCCATTACCATGGGTGCAGTATAACAACAGCAGCAGAATGGAGACAGTCTCCTAATTCAATTTCAAATCACTTGCTACTAAAGCAGTTTTCAGTGCCGACTTGTTCAGATTCTAGTAAAAGCTGAAGCATCTGGCAAAACATCAGGGCCAGGACTCTACTTTCAATGTCACTAGGTTAGAAACTGACTCACTAGGCTGGGCTTCTGCTTGGAAGCAACTACAACACAAGCCTGGTGACTCAGCCCAGTTACCAGAAAGCTGGTATCACTATTATGGCACCAGGCCATTAGCTCCTCTCTTAGGAGAGGTGAGCTTTGCAGAGCCCTCAGGTTTCTGCAGACAAGAGGGCGGCATCAGTTTCTACAGACAAGACATTTTCCCAGGTATTCCATCTGCTCCAGGAAATATTCCTGGACAAGTGTTTGAAGGAAATGTAAGTTAACAGGTTGGACACCATCAAGGCATTAGCCTAGGACTCAGTCACAGGTGGGAGCCCCGGCACTGGCTCATGAGACCCAACAAGCCACTTCTTCTAAAACACGGATTCTAGCACTGTTTCCTCTGACATACGGAATGACTGGGACTGTATGAAGCACCACAACACATCTCAACATATGGAAACACCCTGTTGCCCTACATTTGTGCCTACCAGGATCTCACCTTCTCTCTAGCATCTGTTGCAGCAGATCCTCCTTTTCTGGTGGCTCCTCCGTTGCTATGTGCTCGTCACACATGTTACGCAATTCACTTGATGGGTAGGATTTCATAGACTGACTACGCTTACGCTGCTCTCCAGCTCGGGTGAGGATGCTGGATTTCTGGATACAACAAACAATTCTCAGATACTCACTAAGCAGGTCAACAGCTATCCAAGAGTGACTATGAACTACTTGATCATAACTTTATGTCACCAGGTAAGATGTTCCTTAGTCAGTGCTGTTTCAGCACTTGTAAGTATAGCAATAGGACTGTATTCTCCTTGGAAACAGAGCCTGGTGTTTAGGAACTCAAGCACCCTTTTTTGCTAGAATGAGTACGCCACAGGCATGTTCATTATTCATTCTGACTTTAAATTTTAATTTTCCCAAGAGACTAAAGCATCTGCCCCACTAGCCCTCCTACAATGCAGGAGTGTTTAGGCCCTTACTACTGATGTCAATGATGGTTTCAGTATTTCAGTGCCAAAATTGAACTTTTTTCTCCGTGTCTATCCTAAACAGGTTACTTAGCCCTCTTAACTTTTGCCTCTAGGAATGCAGCCCACTCCTCTGCCTTTACCATGACCCAGAGAATGGAATGAAATTGAGTCCCTGAAAATTTTGTATTGCAGTAGGTGCTTACCTCTGACCTGAATTCTGCACTGACAAAAAACAAGACAACAAAAGAAAGGGCCTTCCACCTGCAAAACAGAGCTCTCTACTCTTCAACTTATCAACTTTTTACCTTGAATTTGATGTTGTTACTTATCAGTTGATTTCCCTTCATGAACTCCCTCTCATTGCCCCGGTTCTCAGTCACTACAGGGAAGGCATGATGGACAGTTGTGCGCAGGATGCTAACAAGGGACTGGATCCTGGTGTGTGGGTAGACATACGTCAAGTTGGGTTCCATGATGTCACTGGCTCGTAGTCTAAGGAAACAAAAATCCAAGACTGCTGCGTGCATCACATGTGACAGAAGGGTGGTGACAGACAAACAAGGAAACACACCAGCCCCAAAATGAGATCCTGAAGGACTCTGCTGCAGTTTAGTTCTGCCAGCTCCTTGAACCTGTGTGCTCACCTTCACTGTGTCATTAGTGGTGCTGGCACAATTGACTTGTTTTTTATTTTTTTTTTAACATAGCATTACATCCAATGATGCACTATAAGCAAGGAAAAAGTTTCCAACACAGAAGGTGTTTAAACCTGGTAAGATGACAGGTTGGAAGAAGACAAAATTCTGCAAGAAGCCAAGTCCAGTGGAACACTTTCACAGCTGAACCTCACAAATCTGTTCCTCAGATCTCTACCCATCCACCCCTCCTCAGAAAGGGCTCCAGCACCTCTTTCCTGCCACAGGCCTGATGCACAACTCCTAAATCTTCTCACAGCAGTCCTCCTCACAGCTGCTCCTCTCAGAGCACCCAGGTTCATTGGAGATGAAGTATCATCCCCCTGCATTACAACATTCTAAGAACCCTACCACAAACTCTAAGCCACAGCCCTGCCAAGGGGAGCAGACTTACTTATCCATTTCCACCTCTGTTTCCCACTCCAGAAGAGGCACTCCTCGCAAATTCACATGGATGTCATAGATGCCTTTGTTGAAAAAGTCTCCTGTCCATTTGGCTACCTGCAGAGCAAATGGAAGGTCTACTGAGTTGTTGCTCCAAGTGCAAGAATCCCTGGCTTATCACAGTCCTGGAAAGAACAGAGATTCAGGGCCAGCACATGTCCAAGCAGTCTGCAAGAAGCCAGAGCTAAGACCCTGCACTCACCATAAGGGTGATCATTATTGGGAGCCCATAGGTGATCTCGTTGGTGGATTCAATTAGGATGACAGTCAGGCTAATTGTCATGCGAACCACTCCTCCCAGGAATGCTGCTGCCCCAATCAGCGCAAATGTTCCCGAGTAGATGTGATCCAGGCCAATGTAGCTAGGGCAAAACACAGATCCCAAAGACTGGAATAACCTGAGCTCAGTATGCATCTGCAGCACATCTCTCGCATGCATACGCACACTCAATGCACCTTTTGAGGAGGTTGGCGACCAGGCGTCCGAAGGCAGCCCCACAAAGCAGAGATGGCACAAAAAGACCACTGGGCACAGAGATCCCGTATGTCCAGCAGGAGAGTAAGAAATAGAGAAGGAAGAACAAGGACAGTGTGACTGGGCTGAAAGTACCTGCAACACAAGAAGAATCATGACTAAAGGGGCACAGGCCTGTCGGACAAAGACAGTAGTCTTGCACCATCCACCCCTCAGCCTGCAGCAGACTCATCTCACAACAGCTATTTGTCTCCCAGTCCAAACATATATGAAGACAATGAATAAGTGGGGAAAAAAAAAGAGAAAAAAAAAAAAAAGGAGAGGAAAAGTAGGCCTTTCTTTCCATGGAGGAAGCTTTCACCTGTTGTAACAGCAGTGCCCCAGAGCCATGAAGGCCTGGAGATGCTCTTAGCCCTGTGGTTCTTATGACAAGGCTGTTTCAAGCAAGATGAAGCTCTGAAACCTAAGCATGGAATAGGGTACTGCCTCCTAGCTACTCACCATCCTGGTGGAAGAGCTGCAGGATAGCCGACTCCTGCGGGTTGAAGAAGAGTGTGGCCATGTCATTGTAGGTTTCATTTGGGCAGAAAAAAGTTTTGATGCTTGAATTCACATCCTCTGACACACCCTAACACAGGACACAGACACAAACAGTTAAAATCCACTCTCCTACATTAGTGCAGTGGGACTAACCTTCTGCATAGGGCTGTCAGCCCACACTTTGGGAAGTTCAGACCAAACACCAAAAGCAGAGCTGGGGCCTGCCCATCAACGGGCTCCCTGATTCACAGTCTGAGCTGCCTTGCCAAAATCCGAAAGCACAAAGGATAGCTTTCACTGTTACTCTAAGTTCTTGCAACTGTCTCCAGGCTTTCACTGAAATTTTGTTATGTACTGCATGCTGTCAAAAGCTCATACATGCCTGTGCTTCTCTGAAGGATGAACAATATGATGGGGACATATAATCTTCATGCAAGATCCCTCACCTGCAGGCTCAGAGTGTCATTGCCATTCTGACTGGTGGAAGACATCTGCCGGCATTCCCCCAGAACCATGGAGGCTACAAAGACCACGACCGTGGTAGTCAATGACACCAGCAGGCTCTCCAAGACTCTGCAAGTACACAATAGAAACCACACACTGAAGCCACACTCAGCCCTGTAACCCAGTCCCAGCTTTGCACATGACTGGTAAGGCTGCAAGCAGCAGCAGTCACCACAGTTTAACATCAGAAGCAGGGGGGACTCTGCAAGTCAAGCTGAATTACGATTTGGTTGCCAGGGATTGCGTTAACTCCCCTTGTTAATTGCCTGCCCCAAAAAGGCTATTTCTGCCCAGAGAACACATAGCAGTCACGTATAAAAAGCCACAGGGAAGGGTCTGGTAATGAGGCTGTTCACATGGAAACGATGTTCTGTAGATCCTTACAAGGTAAAAGGCTAGACAGGACTGGACAAGTTGATGTATAGTCTCTCATAATCTCTTTTCTAATTGCTGAAACACACGTGTTTTTTTAAACCTGGGCTTCTTATTTAGGAATTGTCTAGAGCAAACAAACAGCTGTTTTCCAGAATTATACGGCAATTCTCTCTCTAAATAGCACAGATATTAGTTCAGTTGTGGATTTAATTAACCAAGAAAATAATAAAAAAAAAAAGTGGGATCAGCTATTCCTTCCACATCTGTTTTGTAAAAAAATAAAACCACCGGATGAAGACAAAGCCCTGGTTTGTTCAGCTATAGCCTTTATGATAAAAAGCTCCCTTCGTAGCCCTTGCAAGGGGGTTTGCAGCTCTCTCTGTACCACCACAGCAATTACAAAAATGCACAGGGGCTGTAACGTTTGGTTTCTGGTGTTCACTTTCAAGTTCTAGTTCTATGGAGGCTTCATTTTGTGATTTCAAAAAGAATAGGTCTAAGATTTCCTCCAGTCCCACTCACTGGGTCTTCTGGACTGATGCTTTTGCTTTGGGACACTGAACACAGATCAAGAGATGCCTGCACAAATTCAAGAGGCACAAATACCTGACCAGCTTTGGCTTGGGATGCACGTTCCGCATGCGGTACTTCGCAAGTCTCTTGTTCAGGCAGTTGAAGGTGGCTCCAAGAAGGCCTCCTACAATCCCCATCAGAATGAAGAAGCCCAAGTCCACAGCCGTCCAGAGGTGGCATTTCTTATCAGACTCAGAGCACTACATGCAGAAAAGCATAAAAAAAAAATTTTAAAAATCATTACAGTAGTTGCTGCAATTTCTACCAATGCATCTGTCTCCGCATCAGGAAACTTTTAGCTGCTATGACCAAAGGGGAAGAATTCTGTCTTAGGCTATCAATGTATTGCAGCTAAATACCAACTGCCCTTCAATGAAATACAAGCATGTATCAGAAAAAAAACCAGAAAGAAACACTGAACTGACAAGAGACTGGAGGCTGGGGTGTGGGAAATAACAGCACTAAACCTTACCTTAAACTCCCCAAAGTTCAGCAGCCCAGGGAGCTGGAAAGACCCCCAACTTCCAAACTGAATTCCAGAGCGGAAGAAATTCAGGGTGAAGGTGGCAGCCATGGAACAGAAAAGCTGAAGAAGTAAAAAATAAAATAGGAAGTAAAGACTCCCAAAATTAAAATTGGCATAGTTCACTTCCTTAAAACTTATGCCTGGGGAAGAGAACCTAAAAGCCTTCTCGGCTTTAGCAAAATAATCCACTGTGGTTTAACACCCGTTCTCTGCTGCAAAAGAGCACAGAGCTACAATAGACTACTAGAATCATCTGATTTGGTTTCCTGCACAAGAAGTTAGGAATTTCACCTAGTAATTCTTGCAGTAAAAGCTTTTTTTTTTTTCTTTTGCAAATATGTTAATTTGCAGTTGCAAATCAATTACAAGGCACTAACACAGCTTGTTTTGGAATTGAGGTCTTCATTGGCTCTGAGCAAGTTGCTATGTTGGCCAGTCCCCTGGCTTCTTTTGCTGCTGCTGAGAAAGAACAGACTAACTGAATCCCATCAACAGGATGTTTGGCATAAGAAATGCCAAAAGTGTCATGAAATCCAACACATGTTTAATACACTTCATGAAAGTAGGCACTACAGGCAGGGAAACTGCCAACCTGAAGGCACAGGGCATTGCTGCAATACAGCTCCCCAAGGCAGAGAAAAGCAGAAAGAAATGCACCATCTGCCTACTCTGCTCCAAAAGGATGGGATTGCATAGAGCCCAGGCACAGAAGCCCTTTCTCCCAGACATGCTAAATCTACTGCCTACGGAGCCGTCCCATAGTTCCAGACAGTACTGGACTCATCTCTGCTCTTCATTTGTAGTAATTCTGGAGTGCTGATAGAGCAGGCAATCTCTCTCCTGCCAGGAGAGCTCAGGAGACAGGATAATCTGAATGCCCTCATGGACAAACCCTCCCAGCTCAAGGAAGGGCCACACAGAAAAAGCCAGTCATCACTCACCACTTTCCATGTAAGTCCCTGGTTCCAGAAAGAGGAACCTTCTTCCAGGCTGAAAAGAGTGCCCCCAATTGGGGCTCCAAAGGCAGCCGCAACCCCTGCAGCAGCTCCAGCAGACACAAAATCCCTTTTATCCCTGAAACAAAAAGGAAAACAATCTCAGTTTAGTGAAGTGGAGCTCTGGAGACACCATCAGGCAACACCATCTATTCAGCAAGTCATTGCAGCATCATGCTCTTTCTGTAGAGCCCAACACAGAGCAAAACTCTGGCATTGCACAACTGCCCAGTATACAAAGAACCATCCTACAATGTGGGACTCCCACATCACTTGAAAGAATTACTGAGAAGGAAGGGCAAGATTTTGTTCACATCCAGGTGAACCAGCCTCCTCTGTACTGTATCTTGGTCATAAAGGGTGAGTAACTGAGCTTGTTCTCAACAGTGAAACCATTCAACCATTCAGATTAAAGGTTTTATATGGGTAGAGATTTGCTGAGTAGTACATGAGAACATTAATGAACATGGAGACCAGAGCAGAGCAGCATGAAAGAGTCAAGTCCTAGTGTTGCCTTGCTGCAGAACAAAACGGCAGGACACTAGAGAAAGACTGAAAAGACAACTGACTGATTCATCCCAGCCCGCCACCCCACTCCCAAGGAAGTCTGCTCACTCATCCTCCTCTCCCCTCCTCCACATCCTGGGTACAGTACCTGTCACTGCGGAAATAGGGAAAGTTAAATTGGATCTTCCTCAAAGAGATGCTCTGGAACTACAAACAAAGTAAAGATTTAGAAACATAGGAGATGGAAACTCTGTCCTCACAGTACCCTTACAAAGCAGTGGTGTGACCAGGCCAACAACCCAGGCCAGCACTAACCTGTGGCAAACCCGCACCCACAACAGCACCACTGTGAATCATTGGACCCTCCTTCCCGACAAAAAGACCTGGAAAAATAAGACTGATGAGGCAACACACTCCCTGGGCCACCCTCCCTTGGTGACAATGCCAGAAGAGATCAGCTCACCACTCCCATGCCATGGCACAGTCCCCTGTGCCAAGCCTGCAGGCCTGCAGCCCCTCCCCCCTCAAAGTGAAGGACAGTGCCGGCTCCTGCCTCCTGCCCCCTCACCCCTCAAACTTGCACTGACCTCACGTGGGTGGAACCACTCAAAGGCAGCTGTTACAAGGACTCTGAGCTCTCCAAGATACTCTGCCCTGATGCCTGGAACATAGCCTCCTTCAGGCTGCTCTAGACAATGTGTTCTGCAGAATTCTCAGGTCTCCCTCTTGGACTGAGCCACAGCACCACTTCTGACTAGCCCACCCAGAAAAGTACCAGTTCCCCCAATAGTCCTGATCCTCTGTCTATTTTCTACTCTATATATGCATTCAGGGCTCATGATTCTGCTCCAGTCCAAAGTAATTTCACTGGAAAGACAGGAGAAGCCATTTGTGCCCTATGTACAAGCAGGGACAGAATTTTTCCACCTTTGGTGAACCCTTACCCCAACAAGATCAATACAACACAGCCCTTCTTACCTCCTGCCACACTGAAGAGCACTCCCATAGCTTTGCACACCACTGTCCGGAGACGCACAACTCCTGGAACTTTTACCCCATTGAGGTAGCACTTAATTTCAGGAATTCCTGATCCAGCTGCCACAGGCTGCAGAAGAGAAACACTGATGTTGTGCTGCCTCGATTTCATAGCTGACCAACAATATCTCATCAGAGAATACAGCAAGGGACCAAAAGACCCTGCTTAGCTAAATCAATCAGCACTGTGAGGCTAGTTCAGTGTCTCAGGGCAGAAAGTGCTTCTAGCAAGAAGGATATTTCATACCCAGGACCTGTGTGAGAGGAAAGGGAGGCTGCGTAAGGAGCTGCAGTGGACGTCAATCTTACTTGGATCAGGACCAGAAGACTGGCAAGAAAAACAAAGGTCAGGTTGAACCCCAGCAGCTCCAGCAAGGACAACGCAAGACAGCCCTTCTCAGTGCATTCTTCCACCGCTGCGGGGACAGTCAAGGAAAACAATGTTCCCCCCACTGACACACAATAATTTGGTACTGTCTGGTGGTCCCACTGGCATCACAAGCCAAGCCTGCTCTTCCTAATCCAGCCAGGGCAGCTGACACAACCCACCAGGAAGCCCGGCTTCCTTTTCAGAGCTCAAGACTGAGCTACAAGGAAGGGAAACCGCTCATTCCTTCAGGGATCAGCCTTTGCCTATGTTCATGATACTGGACATATTTCTTGGTTTCAAGGGCTGAATGACATAGGCAAGATGAAAACTTGATTAATCATCAACATGACTGATAGCAGAAGTTTGAGAGTCAGCTGTTCTGAGCAAAACATGGAAACAGAATGGAAAAGGTCACTGAGTCTAACAGGAACCCATACACTAGGTGAAAGATACAGCTTTGTACCACTCGGAACTTGAGCTGGGTAAAGAGCCGTACGAAGAAATCCACAAAGAGGCCCACCTATGAAAAAGAAGACAGATTTGTCATCAGAAATTACTACATACAGGTAACAAGGGCCACCCTCTAGTAAGTCCTACCAGAAGTATGCATGCACGGGAGGACAGGATGAAGGCGGAAAAAGAAGTATTGTTCTGAGCAGAGTAACTTTGGAAGCTGAGATTTGCAGCCTCCCTCACTCTGACTGGGACAGATCCATCCTGGAATTATTCCTGAAGAGATGCATTTCAAGAGTACTAATCTAGCAGCATTTTTAACACCCACAACATACTTCAGGGTACAGAAGAAAGCTGGTGTTCAACTGAGGCATGCATACAGTCAGCAGAGCTAATTTTCAAACACTCATGAAAGCACGTTCTGTGACACTCGTACTGCCAAACATAAAAAAAAAATACAGTTCAACTGTAAATTGGCATCCTTTTTTATTAAGTGCTCACTTTGGACAAGTTTTACTGTAAGCAGAGTTAAAGGACTTGCCAAAATACTTTGCAAAGAAAGCACAGCAAGTTCTAAAAGAAAAAAAGGCTTCCTGGAAAATAATCTAGCAAAACTGTGCTATAATTCCCAAAACACAACTCCAGCTACTAAGCTCTCCAATTCATGAAAGGGAATGTTTCTTATTCTTTACTCCTCAGCCACTGACTTCTAAATCATTCCTGCTTAGTCTCCTGAATTTTCCTCAACCCCCAAACAGCAAGATCCTTACCAGTCCTGTGCAGACTCCAATAGCAAAAACCAACACCCACTTCACTGCTTCATATCTCTGGGCTTTCTGCTTAGGAAGAAGATTAAAAAAAAACAAAAAAACAAAAACCAGCCAAGTCAAAGTAACATAGAAATGGAGATCAGAAAAAGGCCAATCTTGGACTCCACAGTTCTAGTATAGCTAGAGTGATAAATCAACAGAAGATGGTGACAACAGCAAACTGACAATAGAGAACTGAAAGTCCTGAACATTTTACTCACTTTAAACCCGAGGATCAGAACAGATGCTGGGAGCTATAATCCCCACATGTATTTTTATTCTTTTCATAGAGAAATCAAGTAGAATTTCTTTCATAAAGAAGAAAAAACCCACAAAACTTTCTGCAGTGGAGCATACTTAGAATCATAGAATGGTTTGGGTTGGAAGGGACATTTAAAGGTCATCTAGCCCAACCCCCTCCCATGGGCAAGGACACTAGGCCAGGTTGCTCAAAGCTCCATCCAACCTGGCCTTGTATACTTCCAGTGATGGAGCATCCACAACTTCTCTAGGCAGTTTCCACTGGTTTAACTCTGAAGCTAATGAACAAGAAAGAACAAGGTCCTACCTTGTTGTCCATGCTCTCCAAAACTTCCAGGTATGGGTCATTGATACAGCGATCATAATCCAAGCTCTGAAAGAATGCCAAAAGGTCAATTTGAGAGAATCAGCTGCAACAGACTATGCAAAAAACTATGAATAGAAAACATTGTTAAAGGTTACAGAAGTCACTACTACCCCCACAGTAGGTTTTGCAAACAACAGTAGGAGAAAGAACTCTTGCAAACAACTTAATTTAAATATTTCCAGCAGAGCTAGATCCTGCCAATCAGGAAGTGAAAGAACAGAACAATTTCACTGCCCAAGCTGAAACAGACAGGGAACTAAGCAGGAATACAACTGATTAATACAACTTTAAATTAAAGAAGTCACATTGTACAGATTTAGACTTTACTTAAGCACCCCCAGTTTGACAGCGCAGGGGATAATGTCAGATCTTTATATCTAACCTCTCACTACAACAGGAACACTAGACAGGAATTCCCCTCCAGATGAATAGCATCAATTATTAAGCTTATCACAGCAGGGAGCTAAAAGCAATATAGAGTTGCCCAGTTGTACTTACAACATGCAACGGGCTTCTACCTAGATCAACTTCACCTTTTCAAGCCAAACAGGAACAGGCTAGGCTAGTGACATCCACGCTGACAGCAACTGCTCTAAACAGCTCAGGGCCACCATACGGACATGCAAAAAGCAAACATGTCCTGTAAGAAGCAGGACCCGACAGACGGGATTGATCTGCTGCAACATGACAACAGATATCGCAGTAAGGCAACGGTGACCAAGTAGCTACAGATGCTTTCTACAGTCATGGGGGAAACAAGACCACTAGGCTTGAGCTGTGGATGTTCAAGCTCTACTCACAGGGCTTTAACCCAGAAATGTATAACACTGAGGAGCAGTTCTTTGCAAGCACAGCAACTCCAGGTATTTTTGCTGATGCCAACGCAATCTAAGTAGTGATGCATTCTGCCCCATTACAAACTCAAGCAGATCAAAACCTGCCTGCGGTTCCTTTCACATTAATATCTCAAGCTCCTATCAGCTCATTTCTCACCTCATAGTCTTTGCGTGGAAGGATCTCATCCTCCTCTTCATGAGTTTCTCCTAGGATGGTCTGCAAAACAAACGTGGGGAAGGAAAATCAGCAGGGGAATGAATGCCCGTACATGAACACCTCATAACCGTAGGCAGCCAAGCCAAAATCAGGGAAGGCCTATGCCACTGTTGCAGATAAAGCCAGCGTGGATTGCCAGACCGCCACTTTGGGGTAACTGTATAGGGTGTTACCTTAAAGCTTGCTCCTCAGCAAGAACGCACCACACTACCACACTACTTCTGTATGGGAGCCTCCCACAAGATCACACAGCGGAGTACTAAACCTACGTGCCAGCTTCCTTCACAGCAACAGGCTACAGGGAAGCACCGGACAAAACCCTGCACAGATCGTGCTGCCCTGTGCCGGCGGCTGGGGAGCCTCTGCCAGAGCCACCCCGCTGGAAGGGCCCGCTGCACCGAGAGGGCAGCAGCAGGGCAGGCTGCGGCGCCGGTCGCCGGGGCAGGGATAGAGGCCGAGCCCGGGCAAACGCCGGCTGAGGCACCGGGGCAGCGCGGGCCGAAAGGGCGGGAAGGGGCTGAGCCGCGGGGCCGCGCGCCGCCTGAGGAGCCGGGCCGGGAGGCGCCGCGTGAGGTACCGCTCCGCAAGGCGCCGACACCAGGGGCGGAGGCACCGGGCCCAGCGCCATAGCAACGCTCAACACCCCCGAGCCGCCCGCCCTCGGGCGCTCCCCACAGCCGGCGCGGCGGCGGCGGGGCCGGGCCAAGGGCCTGCGCCGGGGCGCCGCGGGCGGACACGAAGCCGGGGGCGGCCGGGGGCGCGCGGGGCCGCGGCCGTACCAGCTCCTCGGGGGTGCGGCTCTCCCGCTCGCCGCAGCAGCGCGGGCAGCAGCAGCAGCACACTCCGGACCCGCACCCCGCCATCTTCCGCCGCCGCCGCCGCCCCTTCCCGGCCCCGCCCGCCGCCGCCGCGCGTGACCCGCCGTCTGGCCCCGCCCCACCGCGAGCTGAGGTCACGGCGCCGCGTGGGAGAGGGGCGAGCGGCAGCCGCGCGTCACTCGCCCCGCCCGGCCGCCCTTAAAGCGCCGCGGGATGGGGCCACCCGCGCCGTGCTGCGCTGTGCCCCGCTAGCAGGTGAGCGGGGCCCCGGGAGGGGGGCCCGACCGCCGCCCCCGCACCCCCCGCCCGGCTGCCCCGGGCCGCGCTGCCGCCAGCGGGTTCAGCCGAGGCGAAAGAGCGATCGGGCTGTAGCTTGATCCCTGCCTGGCCGCGAGGGACAGGGACCCCCGCGGCGGCAGGTACCCCCGGGCGCTGCCCGCGCCCCTTCCCGGCTGCCCGCGGGGTGCCGGCCCCCCTGCCCGGCCGCGGCCCCCCCGGCTGGCACGGCGGCCCCCGGCAGCCAGGCCCCGGGCGCGGGCGGTGCGGGCCTGGCCGCGGTACCAGCAGCGCACGGCTTTTTGCCTTACTTTGCAGCTGGTTTTGGTGTTTAGAAAATCTTTTTTTCTTTTTGCAGTAATGACAACCTTCTGCCAGCAAATCTGGTGTATCTGACGGTAGGGGAACAGCTCCGAATGCTGCCTTTAGACAGAATTTAAGTGGGATCTTTGCCTGTCTTTGTGGTTCTTGATTGCCAGTACGATAAGGACCTTTCCTCAGGAGCAGGTCTCATCCTGTACTATAGAGACTGAGCCCTTCCTTTGTGATGGGTGTTACATTTCAAGTGCAACAACAGAGGTCCTCTGATTTGCCAGTGTGGTGTGGCACACTTGCTAGAAACGAGGCACTGGGAGCTGACTACACGTAATTTTGCACCACTATCTTGAGCTTTGGGATAATTCTCCAAGATTAGTGCCACGTGGATATCAGGGAAAGTCCTTCCAGAGAGCTTGGTCAGGGCTGCTACTGTGCACCCAGCTGCTTTTGCTTCACTTGTCAATAGGTCTGTGCTGCTGATTCTTAACATGGCCTGCTGTGTTGGTAACACAAGAGATTTGAAACTTCCTCTTGGCAGCAAAGGACTGCATTCCTTTCTCATAGCCTCCTGCCAGCTGGAGAGGTCCCCAGGCGGTAAAAGTAGACTTTCTCCTAAAGAGTTTTTGCTTGATTGGCAACTCAGTGTAAACAGTAGAAGAGGAGTGCAAAGTCTTCTTGGATGACCTAAACCCACAGAGCTTATGATAAGAACAAAGTGCACACTAGCTTGCACAACCATTTCCTCTAAAACAGACTCCAATGTTATGTAATGCTCAGACAACATGCTGCTTCCCTGTGACAATTTTAGGTTTTGGCAGGTATGTAAGCAAATAACGTAGTTCCAAGTTTTATGGTAGCTCTTCTCTAATTATCTGTAATCGCTACGTCATCTTACAGGCATAAGGTGACATGCTTTTGGGAGCTAAGTGGAGTTGGGTATCTGTCCTCTACACCACTGATTTGCAGTGGTTTTTTACTTTCTGTGAAGCCAAGGAAGCACACCTGATCATGTTGCAAGGCAGGAAGAAGCAGATGGTCTCCTCTGACCTTGTTTCCAAGCAGCCACATTTGGTGAGGAAAGGACCAGGAACGGTATATCTGGTCAAGGAAAAAGCTGAGTGTGTGCAGTGGTATTGGTGCAGGGGACAGTTTGTGCAGTGGTATTGGCGCAGGGGACAGTTGTCTGTGGAGATATGTCTTGTGGAAGAGGGCTGATGTTTGGAAATACAACTGGCTGATGCCAGCAAAGACAAAACAAAGGGCTGTATTTGTGGGGATAGCCTGACCAGAAGGTCGCTTTTTTTCCTGACCTGGGAATAGTTTGTGCATCCTTGCGTACCTGCCCCATTAACACTTGCTTTCCTATCTACACTATAAAGAAGCACTGCCTTTTGGGAACAAACAGAACGGAAACCCTGAAGATGGACACAGTCGAAGAAGCAGCTGCTATAGGAAAAAAAAATAAAAATCTGCTGGCATGTCCAGCCCAAGGGCACAAGAACAAAGGGCAAACAAAAAAACATGTGCACCTGATGCACATGGGTGTCATTGCTTGCTAGGTTGTAGTGAGGACAAAAGTGATGTTGACTCTTTTGAGAGCCAAATTTGACTCAGCAGGCACAGAAGAGCTGCATCAAAGTGGCATGAAGCCATCTGCTATGTTATTTCTTTCAGCACTATCTAAACACGCTTTCTTTTACTGTGTTTTCACCGGGTCCTCCACTACAGCTTATAGTCAGGGCTGGCAAAAGGGTGACTCCTTAATGATGGTTAATGTTGGGTCTTAGCTTAAGCCTACTTCATCTGCTGCTCACCCCAGCAGTAACTGCTCCTTGCTGAGATCTGTGTCCTGCTTCATACCCACTATGTTCCTGTTCCCCTCCTCCAGAGAGCTCACCATGGTCAATGAGACCCAGCATACCTGCACTGCCGGTTCCAGCTCCAAGTCTGATGGTGGCAGCAGTAGCGGAAGCGAGAGCTCCAAGGACAGTTCGCGCTGCTCCACCCCTGTCCTCGATGCTGACCGTCATGAGCGACTGCGGGAGAAGATGCGTCGACGGCAGGATGCTGGAGACAAGTGGTTCTCCTTGGAGTTCTTCCCTCCACGCACAGCCAATGCTGCTGTCAATCTCATTTCCAGGTGAGGGCTGCAGGGTGGGAGAGGGGAGAGTTGAGATGTCTTTGGTGGAGGGCTGGGAAATAGCTAATGAGGCAGGCTTTGTCCCATGCTCTGTCTCCCCTTCCAGGTGACGAAGCAGGTAATGGGGCTGTGCTTTCCTGCTGAGGAAGGTAATGGACACCAAGTAACTTGTCGTCCCTGGAGGCCCTGAAGAGTTAAGTGTCGTGGGGTTACTGAGGAGGCCAGACTTTCCTCTCTCCCATGCCGGTGAAAATGGAGCAACCCCACTGTCATGCTCTGGGGCTGAACAGAGTGCTGGAGGACAATAGAGCAGAAAAGTACCTATTAAGACTAGAAAATATTACTTGTTGGACAGTGTGCCAATGTCTCTGGAACAGAGACTCCCACTTGCTTTCAGAATCATACAGCCACTATGGTTTGTGCCTTTCTGCTACTGAAAGGCCACAATTAGCCTCTGAGGTAGGTGTCCCCATCTACATGCTAAATGAAAGGTCATAGTTCTCAGCAGAGCTAAAGGTTATCCTGGAGCCCCAGGAGCCACCATGTACTCACCTGGAGAAGAGAGTGTTTTATAACTCTTTCTGTAACTGCTGTATACCAGTGCCAGGTTTACTTTAAACAGAAGAGCTTGTTTCCAACCCAGAGCAGGAGAGAGACAGGTTAGGGGGAGCCTTTGTCTCTTCTGTTAAGCATGCCTGGGGGCACAACAGAGATCTAGTCCATCTTTTCATAGTTGTGGCCTCTGGACTTAAACCTGGGAACGGGAGTTGCAGCATATTCTCCCATCTCAAAAGGAATGGCATTTGCGCTGCTGTCAGAAGACAGCATGCTGGGAGAGGAAGTTTATTCTACAGAGAACATTTAAGTTGCCTCTTCAAAGAGATTGTAAGCTTTTCCTCATACAGCCTTAAAGGATGACTTTCCTTATTTACGTTTGCCACCTCCTGAACTCCTAGTTTGACACTTTTCTTGGTCTCTCCTGCTGCTGTCATGCAAGCTCTCTTTGCCTGTTGCTGGCATTCCAGCAGTGATCAAGATATCCCAGGCAAGGAGAGGGGAGCTGGCTACCTGGTAGGCTGACACAGCTCTAACTTCCACAGGTTTGACCGCATGGGAGCAGGTGGTCCCCTCTTCATTGATGTGACTTGGCACCCCGCAGGGGACCCCGGATCTGACAAGGAAACTTCCTCCATGATTATTGCAAACACTGCAGTCAACTACTGTGGCCTGGAGACTATCCTGCACATGACATGCTGCAATCAGACCAAGGATGACATCACAGGGCATCTGCAGAAGGCCAAGCGGCTCGGGTTGAAGAACATCATGGCACTGCGTGGAGGTGAATCCTTTTGTCCTGTGATGCGTAGGGCTGAGGTTGTACTGCTGTTGCGTTCAATTCCAGAGTAAAAATTAATAAATAAGATTTAGAGGTTCCTTCTGGTGCAGGAGTTAAATGTCAAGACTGCATTTCACCTGATCCCTTTGTTTGCAGTCCTTCCAACTCAAGCATAGACAAAAGCAGTCCATGGGTAAAACGGCAAACTTTGGGGTTTCATCTTTGTCTTCCTTTTGATAGCAGGAGGTTTTCAGCATAGGATAGTAGATCACAAGTCCAGCAAACAGTTGGTTTGTTCTCTTTTCAGATCCTATAGGTGAGGAATGGGAGGAAGAAGTAGATGGTTTCAACTATGCTGTTGACCTGGTCAAGCACATTCGCAATGAATTTGATGATTACTTTGACATCTGTGTGGCAGGTAAGTGTCTTTAATTGCAGTCTGAAATAGGGAAATCAGCTCAGCAGTCCCTCTCTGGACCTGGGCAGCAAGTGACAGTACAATCAGATTGGCTACTTTCTTATGTCTGATGTGTTGTTCTGCCTACTAGGGTTTCACCTTTTTTTTTTTTTTTTTTTTTTTCCCCCCCCCCTCCCTTCCCCTGCAAAGGCTACCCCAAGGGTCATCCTGAAGCAGAGAGCTATGAGGCAGACCTGAGGCACCTAAAGGAGAAAGTCCTTGCAGGAGCAGACTTCATCATTACGCAGCTTTTCTTCAGATCAGAAACTTTTCTCAAGTTCATGAAGGACTGTCAAGCCATTGGCATCACCTGCCCCATTATTCCTGGCATCTTCCCCATACAGGTGAAATCCAGTAATTCTGGCTTGGGGAGGGAATGAGGATCCAGGATGTTAGGTGTTTGTGGGTCAGGGGCTGAGAGAGGTCTGTAAATATCCTCCATGAAATTTCTGGGAAGTGAAAGTGCTAAATGTGGTAAATCTGTAGGTGGTTTGCGGAATTAAACTCTTAGGCATGTAATAACAAGCTTTAAAAGTTTTCTCTGCCCATATAGCAAAAAAAGATATAAAGGATAATGGTCTACCAGTCCTAAGGTATTTACTCATCACTGTCAGCATGCTAGGCTCAGGCAAAGAAGTGGGAAGAAACCACCTAAAATGACATGACCAGGACTGCCTTACCATACCAGAGATGGGGTTTAGGAGTAGAATCCAGGAGCCCCAATTCTAAATCTCCTGCCACAAAATTGAGATCAAGTACCTGTGTTGCTGGGATGTTAGAAAAGGGCCTTGGAAAAATGAAAATCCCCTGCATCCTCATCCAGGGTTACCACTCCCTGCGCCAGCTGGTGAAGCTATCCAAGCTGGAAGTGCCTCAGGAAATCAAAGATGTGATTGAACCCATCAAGGACAATGATGCGGCTATCCGGAACTATGGGGTGGAGCTGGCAGTGTCCATGTGCCGGGAGCTATTGGATAGTGGCACGGTGCATGGGCTCCATTTTTACACACTCAATCGGGAAGTGGCTACTACCGATGTCCTTAAGCGCCTGGGCATATGGAAGGAGGACCCTAGGTGAGCAGATTATGCTGGCTTCTGTTAGTTCCTCTTTCACATGCATCCATCCATCTCATCTACTGAAGGCTCAAGCAGTGGATGGCTTGGCACTTCTCTGCTGCTTTTTTTTTTTTTGGTGGTTTTTTTTTAGCATCTTTCTGCACTTAGAATTTCACCCATCCTGCAGGTCTCAGACAAAAGCTGGGAGGAATAGAAGGGACAGCTGAAGGAGGAATTTTAGTTAAATACCTTTAAAGTAGCCTGTTCTGGAACTTTAAAAACCTAGACTCTTTAGAGCTGCCACTTGGAAGAAACATGTTTTTTGAGGTCTGTCACAATCCCTCTTACAAGCTAGGTGCTATGTAAGCTCCTGCTGTAGACTTCTGATGTTCTCTGAAGCTCATAAAGGGAACGTGGACTTTCCTCCAACTCCACAGGCTTTAGCATAGACAAGAGGAAGTGGAGGAAGATAGATACCTGGTTTTTTCTTCTTAAAAATAAACTTCATGCAGTGCTTTTCCCTTACCTCATCCAATTTCAGGTGTTAGTCCTGAACTTAAACATTTAATAGACACCTACTGAGCATCCTGTGAGGGAACTGAGTGGGAAAAGATTTTCCATAAAGAAAGAAAAGCTTTCTGTCCCACTTTTTGACAAATAGAACTCTTCTCAGCTGCTGTTGCTTGCTGTCCCAGAGGCAAAGTTCTCCAGGGGAAGGGCTTCCAGCCCCTAGTGGAAAGTCAGCAGAGGACCTGTGTTAATGTCTGCTCCTCCAATGCAGGCGACCTCTGCCCTGGGCAGTCAGCGCTCACCCCAAGAGAAGAGTTGAAGATGTTCGACCAATCTTCTGGGCCTCTAGGCCAAAGAGTTACATCTATCGAACTCAAGAATGGGATGATTTCCCCAATGGCCGATGGTAAGCTGTCAGCCTGCAACGGCAGTGAGGTAGAGGTGTGGTAAGAAAGCCTGCTCCACAGCTGGTCTGTCATTTGTGGGTGTCCTGGGCACACTTTGGGCTTGACAGAACAGGTGGCTTTGTAACAAAATGGTCCCCAGTTGCTTGGATTTGCGTGGTAAGGAGAATGGCACCAAGGTGTTGAGGCTTTTGGTCTCTAGGTGGATTTTGTTGGCTACTTCTTTTCCTGGGTGGCTATCTCCCTGCATCACTAAATCAGCTTACTTCATCAGTGGCCTGTTAATTTTGTGTCTGCTCCCCTTACAGGGGTAACTCTTCCTCTCCAGCCTTTGGGGAACTGAAGGACTATTACCTCTTCTACCTGAAGAGCAAGTCTCCCCGGGAGGAGCTCCTGAAGATGTGGGGAGAAGAGCTGACTGGTGAGGAAAGTGTCTTTGAGGTCTTCACATGTTACATCACTGGAGAACCCAACAAGAACGGGCACAAGGTGAGTGGTGTCCCAGGAAGGGGTGGTCAGTGTGACACAGACAATAGCGCATATTTCCTTTTGCTCCTGGTACCACATTGTTCTTCTGAACAAGAACTGGCACTTCCCTATCCAGAGGGCCTTGCTGAGATAGTGGCTGAAGGGAATCCAGCACCCAGAGCTAGGGCTCAACATAAAAGGAAAGCTGCTACAGTATGACAGGACCAGTACCTATAGAATTCAGCAGTCTATGAGTTGAGGATATCCTGCCCCTTGAACCAAACCTGGGAATTCTCTCCTGAAGCAGATGTGTTTGAGACCATTAGAGCACCTCTGAGTTCCTTCAGCATCCAGATGGCAGCGAAAGGGTTGTTACAACAATTTTAAGCCATCTCTTCTCACTGTAGGTTACGTGTATGCCTTGGAACGATGACCCTCTTGCTACTGAAACCAACCTTCTGAAGGAGCAGCTGGAGAAGGTTAATAGAAGAGGAATTCTGACCATCAACTCTCAGCCGAACATCAATGGCAAACCATCCACAGACCCCATTGTAGGCTGGGGGCCCAGCGGGGGTTATGTTTTCCAAAAGGTACTGCACTACTCTGGGCTAGGCAGCAAAGAGTTACACCTGAGTTGGGTCTCTGTTAGGTTGGGAAGTCCTAGGCTTTCACCCGGATAATCCTTCTGCCTGCTCCTTATCTTAATGCCTTCTTGCTGAGATGAGGCAAAGCTCCTTCGGTGTCTTAAACAGACTATGTCATCTCTATGGCTGACTTCATAGCTGTTTTCCCCCACCTGAAAACATATACTGAAGATCTAGAGAGTTTTTGGGTGGTGTTTTTTTTGCTCTCAGCAAGTAATTATTGGTCATTTCTTTCTAGAGCAGGGCATTATTGGTCATTTCTTTCTAGAGCATCTGATCCCGTTCAGTGATGTAGGAAGCACCCAGGTTTTTCATAAAAATGGGAATCGATGAGGTAGCATCTCTACCATCCAGCTTCTCATGGTAATAACTGGGCATTTAAAAATTCCCCTGTCTGTCCTGTAAGGCAGAGTTCTCCACCATTTGCCCCCACCCCACAGCACTCCTGCTGTGCTGTTCAGAGCACTGCCAGGTTCCCTCTTGGGCCTGCAAGCAGTCTTACCTGCCAGTTTGCCTCCTGCTGTCATGCATTTTCAGACCCTAGAGCCTTGCCACTAATGTCTGTGATGGGAATCTCCCATCAAGGTAAATGCCAGGCAAGTGGCTCATACTAGGAAACAAAGCAGCCTTGTTCAAAAGGGATCCAAACCGATAAAGCCGTGAGACCAGCAGATGGCAAATGCAGTTATGTTTTCAAAGGAAAAAATTCCCCCGAGGTGAAGGGAAATCCATCATCTCACACAATAGCCAGGAAATGGGGGGAGGGGAAGCAGTTGTTGGGAGCAGCCAAGCACAGAGCAGCAGTAGATGGAGCAAGTGCAGAACTGGGTTGTGTATGTACACAGGGAGAATTGGGAACAAAAGATGAGGACAGGGAATGGTAGGGTGCTTGGGAGAGCCCAGCTGAGACCCCCAGCTTCTGCTCTGGCCAGACTGAGCTGCCTTGGCAGGACACTGCTGTTCATAGGGTGCCATGTACAACAGAGGCCAAGCTCAGGCTTCTTCCAAGCACTCCACTCTGTCTGGCACAGACTGCTTCCCAGGCACAGCCACTGTGGTTAATGCTGGAGCTTATTCCAGCCTGCTCATGTGGGTGCAAAACAGGAAGCTTGTAGCTGTCCTGAGCTGACTGCTCCTAGGCCATTACCTCTGCTCACCCCATCTTTTTATTTCTGTTTCCCCCCCATCCCAGCTCTCTTACTAATTTGCTCTGCCCTTTGCTCAACTCTCCTCTGTAGTACATGTTTCTGGGAATGGACATACAAGTCTTACGCTGCCTGGTTTCCAAACAGCCCAGATTCTGCCACTGTCCTCTTGGTTGCCTGTATTTGTCCCAGCCCTGCCATGAGTTAAGGCTCTTAATCTTCTCCCCTTCCCCATCTCCTTGTAGGCATACCTAGAGTTCTTCACCTCCAGTGAGATCGTCATGGCACTGCTGAAAGTGCTGAAGAAGTATGAGTTGCGAGTGAACTATCACATTGTCAATGTCAAGGTAGGCTGTTGTTTACAGGACACTTTCCTTTCACCACCTTAGGAGAGAGGTAAATATCAAAGATTCAGATATGACTATGATCAAAGTGGGACATGAGGGCTAATGAAGGGAAAATGAAGCAAGTCAGCTGTGATGTGCAGCAGCTGTCTGACCTTAACAAGGAGAGGGTAAACACACTTATTCCAACTCACTTAATCCCTCTTCCAGTGGTTGCTTCAGAAAGGTTTTCTTTCCGTTGGCAGGGACAAAATATCACTAATGCTCCAGATCTGCAACCCAATGCTGTCACCTGGGGCATCTTCCCAGGCAGAGAGATCATCCAGCCCACTGTAGTGGATCCCGTAAGCTTCCTCTCCTGGAAGGTGAGTCCTGCCCTCCTGCCAGATACATTACTGTACTGCCCTGAAAGCTTGGTCCGGTTTGGTTTTAGTCTGTGACTCTTCTCATAATTGAGTACTGTTGTGATACTAGCTTGCAGAAGTCCAGAGATTGCTCCTTCTGCTCCCTCGGTGTAAGGAGAACTTTGCTTCGGCCCTTCACAGGCGCCACGTGCCCAGTAAGAGGATGCTTGGGAGCTACTACTGTCACTGTGCTGGCCCCAGAGCTCTGGGCAGCGGCTCTTCCTCCCTTCTTCCACACACAGGGGCAGTGTTGAGCCATTTTACTGCAAACGTGTCTAAGTCCAGCCCCGGGCACTTCCCACTGACTGGAAAGTGTGAGGCTCCTTGCTCACGTCTTGAAATTTTTACTGATAAGGAATAAGCCACAGGCTGGCCAGGCATGCATGACAGTGGTTGTCCTAAATGAAGTCATATGAAAATGCAGCTGTTATATGTGCATTACACCACTGCCAGCATGTTTGGGTTTTTGTTTTCCTTGGTAGGATGAGGCCTTTGCACTGTGGATCGAGCAGTGGGCCAAGCTCTATGAAGAGGAGTCACCCTCTCGCATGATCATCCAGTACATCCACGACAACTACTACTTGGTCAACCTGGTGGACAATGACTTCCCACTCGAGAACTGCCTCTGGCAGGTTGTGGATGATACTTTTGAGCTGCTGAACTCTCCGACTCAGGAGTGAAGATTCCTCCTCTAATCTCTTACTCCATCCTTCCGTCCAGTGACTGCAGGGAGAGAAAAAGCAGCTCCTGTGCTGATAGTAGACCACACACTCCTAAACCCAGTGACCAGGCTAGCTCTTTGATCTACCCACACTACATGCTCTTCTGTCCCACACACAGAGATGCCCTGACCCTTTCTCACTGAACAATAGTCTACTTGAACCTCTGAGCTGAGGCTCTAGATCGAGCTTGAAAAGGCCAGCTCTGTAGGATGAAGAGGTGCTAATCATGGCTATGTTGATTACAGTAACAGAAAAACTCCCATGCATCAATGTGGTAACTCGGTGGGATTCTGGTAACTTTCTTGTGCCAGAAATGCTGCCTTGGAGGCAGAAACACTCCTGTCAGCAGTGCCTATGCAAAGAGACTATTTTAGGAATTACCAGCCCTGAAAGGAAGCTCAAGTTTCTTTTACATTGCACTCCTAAGATTTATTTCTTCATAACTGATCCTATCAGGCTCTTTTGCACTCACTCCAAAAGAAGGTATAAGTCTTCTCCCTAACTTTTCTCCTGTTATTGTACTTCCTTTTTTCTTTTTAATAGAAATGTTAATTTCATATAGGAATCACACTATTTCTTAGATTAAATACATTAAAATATACAGGTGTCTCTTGTACTAGGCCATACTCTTGTAAGTAGCAAAGACTCATGTTGTCTGCAAACTAATCAGCCTGGCATAAGGGAAGATTTTTAAGAAAACTAATTGTTTATGGAGCAATCCTGTCTTCACTTTCAACACATGCCCTTAGTAAAGCATGGACAGAGCTCCATGATGGAATATAGAAAGCTTAAATCCTAGAATTTACCAAAAGCAACCAGCTACAAACTTGGGCTCAGTTCTGGGAGGTCACAAGAGATGTGGTGGTCTTCCAGTGCCTGTAGGGAAAGGTGGCCTATCTTTCCTGATCTAATGACTTTTTAACAGCCACAGGCCCCACAGTGTTGAAATAAGAGGTTAGAGGAGCTATGAAGGCTGCTTTGTGTACTTAACAATCCTGCAAAGCTACTACAGGCTAGGAAAACAAGACCTTGAGGCCGCTCCCAGTGGGATTTTGAGATTCCTGACCCGCTGTGAGCATCTCTTTCAAACAAGCAAGGAAGAAAAGCCTTTTCCAGATTCTTCAGACCCTCTCATTACAGCTGTCTGAGACTGGGCTCATATATCCAGGGTAATTACAGGGCATCAATCACAGAAGCAAGTAATGGGAAGGCTGGGGGTCAGACACGCCTGTCTTGCCTCAGCAAAGCTTTTGGTGCTCAGCTGTTCCCAGCAGGTTCCTTCATCCCTAGCCCATTCAGCACAGAAAGGAACCAGCAGGAAGCAGTCAAGAGGTTGGCCACCCACTGAAAGCTTTAATGAAGAGCTGATGGACCTAGACAGGGGGAGGAGGTGGGAGCCACGTGGGAAGCCACCCCCAGGGAAACAGCCAAATCTGAAAATAAACACCTGTGTTTGCACCTACCAAGGACAGTCCAGACTTTGGAATCAACAGGCTGTAGCGTTTGCACCGGCAGACTCCTGCTCATCTCTTTTAAGACTGATGTATTTTCTTACTCCCCTGTGTGACACTAAACTCCTGTCCAGGAAAAAAGACTGTGTAAAGGGACAGCGTATAAGGTGGTTTTTTGACCTTTAATCGGAACACCAGCAAAATCAGGGTCCAGAGGAGAAGGGAATACAACCTCACAACAAAAGGGAGTAACTTCTCAGTTTGTGCTTCTAGGGAGGTAGGGTATCAGTCCTTTAAAGGGAACCTTTAACTAGGTACCATCTCTTCCGGGTTGTCCTTTGGCTAGCACACTTCTGGCCTGTAGCACTGCTTCTGTCACGTGAGCAGAGTGTTTGCTTTCTTGGTTGGCAGGACCAGCTCTTTGTTGTGACAGCCAGCTGTATCCTCCACGTGTCCTGAAAGAGCAGCAGCTGCCGGCAGGCCCCACCACTCAGCAGCGTCCTTTGTCCTTGAGCTGGAATGCTGTTAGCTGGCGCCACCTTCCAAAAGCCTTCAATAGTAAAGTGGACAAATCAAAGACTCGGGTTACCTTTGAGGGGTTCCACCCACTCTCCCAGCACCCATCAACACAGCTTTTCCTCCAGCAAACGCCTGTGCCAGCTGCCTCCCCATTCACTCAGAGTCCTTCCCTGTCTCCCCTATGTTCCTGTAGCCAGTAAGTTAAGTGCAGAGTACAAACCCACGTGAGAAAAGGAAGAGCAATGTCCCCTTCTGCCCTCTAATTTCAGTACCTGCTCTCATCTCGTTAGAGCACATAATCCTGCATGGATCTTTGGGAGGTGGGCACAGCAGTGAACTGGCTATTTGAGATCTAAGGTTTTGCCTGCTCGCTCAAATTTATAGTGATTTGCCTGTCCCTGGGTGCAAGGCAGCACGGTCCTCCCACACCAGTGTGGAGCCTGTTTCTTCCCTGAGTGGGCTCTTGAGAGGCAGGGGATTAGTGGATTAACATCTCTGATAACAGTGAGGAAGGGGGCACATGTCACGGAAATTGACTGCTGAAACAAAGCTTTGAAAAACACCCAGAAATGAACCCATATAAAGCTGGAAGCTATTTCCCTTTGTTATAGGCAAGTCCCATTGCTTGATGTATTCAACTTCTCATGAGTGCTTTGTGCAGGGAGAGAGACACAGGGAATGCCAGTTGTCCCTTTGGAGTGCTTTTTGGTCCACTGAGGTCCAAAGACTTAAAGCAGTCATAAATGCTTACCTGAGATAGTAGGCTCCTGGCTTCCTCCTCCAAAAAATTCTGTACCACACAGCTTTGCAAATGTCGTCGTCTCCACACTCTCCAGGCCTTTTCTATCAGTCTCTGCTGGTCCTGCCCAGAAAAGAGGCAGTGCACAGATTAAACGGTCTCTGGCAGGAGAGACCCTTCTTCACTTCCCCTCTAGTTCTATCTTGCTTCCAGTTGCTTCCCCAGGTCCCTCCTGAATGACTTTGCATTGGTAATGAGCAAAACTGACTGCTAACAAAGCTCTTACTGAACTACTGTCTCCTGCAAATATTGTGGCTGATTAAGTCACAGTACCCTGGGGAAAGAACAGCACCCCATCAGTGCTTCAGCACAGCTCCTCAGTGACTGTGGATGTGCTCGCTACACTCACATCACTGTACCACCCCGTGGGCAGGTCAGAGCACATCTCACACAGCTAATGCCCAAGCAGCCAGACAGATACGGGTCTGTTCCATAGGTGGCCAGGGCCTCAGCAAAAGGGGAAAGCAAGTAACAGCTCTTGGCAGGCTGTGGACACCAAAGGGATGTATCAGGAATACAAGGACAAAGACAGCAATACTTGCTGTGAACCTTCTGCACAGGCTACAGACAATCTATACAAAGCATCCTGTCTCAGCTTCCCTTCTGTGAGATGGAGCAAAGCACAACTAAATATGAGGATATGCTAGTCTGCCGTACTGGCATTTCAAAGAGAAAGACAGAAAAAGTAGCCACAGCAGCAAACCAGGATTTCTGGCACACACTGGTACTTTTTAAATCCCCAGGTCTCATCTCCCAGGATGTATGTGAGGCTGCAAGCATAGTAGGCTCACCCAGTAACACCCATCACTGCCACCCTTGTGGCAGCACCAGATGCTCACCAACGCTTGAGCCAGTATCACCACCTTGCTTGCTTCTTTCCACTGGTGCCATCCCCTTGCCAGACAGTGCAGTCTCCTGTCACGCAGGCACCGGCGAAGTATCACTGTGCGATGCCACCACCTCACGTACTTCCTGCTATAGGGAAGAGGGGAAAATGAGCTTTATCAGCCCAACAGCCCTACAAGGGAGTCCTTTCCTGATGGGAGGAACAAGAGAAAGCCCAGAGCCCTGCACTCCACTTACCCAAGCCACTTCTCATCCCACTCCTCCAAGTCCACCTCTGCTTTGTTCTCCTGGATCCTTGCATGTGCAGGAGAGGGTCCCACCACACCAGGTCTCACTACCAAGTGAGGGAGAAGCAGCCTTTCAGCCCTGTTTTGGTTTCTGTAGATCACCAGCCAGCGGTGAATGGCACTGGGAAAAAGCCCAAGAGGGGCAGCTAGTGCTGAACCCTTTTCTCTGCCTCTTCTGCTTTCTAGGAAAGAAAAGAGGAATCACACAGGAGCTAACCTCAGATCAGGAGAAGGAGAGACCAGAGCTGCTATAAGCCCTTAGTCCTATGGCTCCTGAACTCAGAAGCAACCTACTCAGAGTTCAACTGCCATGAGCACCTACTCCACAGAGGAATCCCAGTCATCTACCTGACAAACACTACTCCCCTTCCCTCCTCACTCACACTCCACACATAGCCCCATGAAAGGAAAAGAGGTGGGGGCATCTTCTTACTCATGGACCAAGACAGAGGCATCTTCCTGTTCTTCCTAGCACCTATCAGGGTACTGCGCTGCCGTGAGCACTGGGAAAAGGCAGCTGCTTTTGTCCAGTAGTTGCAGGCCTGCAAACAGAAATAACACAGCTGCAGCCAAGGCTAAACACAATGTGCGCAGAAAGCGCACGCACACACACACAAACTAGCCTTAGAGATACATTCATGCTCGTATCCCTGCAGGTAGTTTAATGTGCTAGACCCCAGGCTGGAAACTGCACAGATGAGATCCCAGCAGGACTGACTCAGGCCTTCCAAATCAATCGACCTCTTTATGGTTTGCTGGCTGTGAGTCTTTGGAAAAAAGCTGCAGCTCTGACAGCTCGCCCTGCTCTGCAGGGACAGTGATTATCCCATCTCATCTTTGAGCACAGAGGAAGGAGCGCGCTCATCTCTCTGGTCAAAATGTCCCTATTCCTTATTGCTGTGCTCCAGATGGTTGCTGCAATCAACGCCAGATTATGGTGATGAAGGCAGGGACTAAGCAGTCACCATGAGTCAGACCAGGTTTTTATACAAGCCTTAGTATCTTAGTGCCTAGTGACTCACTGAGGTCTTCATTGGGACCTTCATCTTTTCTTACTTGTTTTACAGTAGCCACAGATCCTAGACGCAGGGCTTGCTGTCCTCTTGAGGCCAGTCGCCAGCGGTGACAGGCTTTACCCGGAGAGGGTTCCTGCCATGTGTGGTTTCTCTCTCCCGGCACCCGTTGTTCAGCTCTTAAGAATTTCACCCTCCACTCAGTAAAGCTCGTGACTAGGAGACGGTGCTCTCTGACCCGTTTAAAACAAGAGAGGGCTTCCTGCTGCCTCAGTCTACAAGCAGTGACCTGGGCCCAGGTGACTAGGCACCTGAAAAACAATGCAAGCACAGAAAAGCAGCAGATGCCTAAACTCACATTTCCATGTCAACACCGAACAGGCTATAAACCAAATTCCACTTTCTCACCCCACCCTGCAGTGTCACAAGTAAGTGGTCAAAGCAAGTGAAAGAAAAAAAGGCTGTTCCCATTATTCCTTCTGCAATCAACATTTACGTATCTTGCTCTGTGATACTTATTTTTCCAGTGCTTTGTCCTTGGGAGACATAAGTTCAGACTCTTTAACTACAGTTTCTTTTGCAAACAACTTGGCCTCGCTTTGCTTCAGATTCCCAGCACTCTTGGCTCCTCAAAGCCCAGGAGCATATCTGCTTCCTTCTGGCTGTTCTAGCATTTCTTCCTCTTCAAAGGCCTCTGCAAACTGAACGCAACACTTTACCTACAAAACAAATGCCTTTTCTTTATGGGATGAACTGCTAAAATCTCCTTCAGCACGGAACCCAGCTGAGTCCTTAAGCCTGCTTGCTGCAGAACCAGGCTGCATTTAAGACAGCAGTTTGTTGTCAAGATTCAGATTTTAATTTTTTTCTTGGCTGTCACAAACTAAGGGCCTGCATACACGGGATGTACAGCTAGAATCTTTATGGAGACAATTTTATTCCAAAAAGTCAGTGTCTACAGGAGTTGTTATTAACAGCACTGTAAATCTGCACCCACAATAATCTCTCCGTATCTTACAGGCTGATGCACAGGAGGCCAGTTTTCCTCTGCAACCCCAGGAGCCAATCTGCTTTTAACTCCTGGCTTATCGTTTTGGTTCCTTGTTCCACTTGGACTTTCATTATGCAAATCGCCCCATTGCACCATAGGGCAGAGGTGTAAATACCCTCTGCCTGGCAGGCTTCTCTGGAGATCAAGAGAATCTATTGCAGGTTATCCTAGCATGAAAAATGCCCCCCTCAGAAGAGACAGGGCTCAGCCTGTACCATATCCAGGTGAGAAATTAGAAGCACTCTCTCATCAAAGGAGAGCTCAGAAGGAAGATTAATGGTGGAGACACACTCTACAGGAAGGAGCAATATTAAGGACTTCTCTCAAACACACTTCCCACTAGGGTGCCGCCGCACAGACTGATTTGCAGAAGAAAATGCAACTGGGTGGGGTGAGTGCAGAGTCTAAGCTTCACAGCCACTAAGGTTTTACTGGGTTTTTAGTTGTTCTTTCCTCTGCAGATCTTTGTCCCCTCTCAGCCCAAACCCACAATTCAAAAGGAAATCCGCTAGGGCCAAACCTGCACTTCTTATGCCTTAAATGAATCCTTGGCGTAAATAATTTTATTCATTCTTAGCCTCCTGACTTATCTCAAAGAGAACCACCTGAACAATTCCTGCTTCACTGCAGCTGGACACTTTGCTGTGTTTCAGGCAGGCAGTAGCCTCACACAACATAAACCACATAAATGAAACAATTAAATGAGACAGCTACTGAACAACAGATGAGAGAGATAAGAAGTTAAGGATTGACAGCAGACACCTTGTTCTTCAGATTAAATTAATATGTTTACAGGATCTGCACCATAACATAAGACTCCAAAACATACTACAGCTTCACCTACACTGCAACTTAACACTGAGATGAATTGAATATCATGGTTCTCCCTTCACAGGCTTTACTGAATATTGCTTTTCTGCAGGAATATATTGAACTCAATTTTTCACTTTAGTTTAAATTTAAATCAACATGCTGTGTCCAGAATTGAGAACATTCAGGTTTGTAAGCATCAGACCTCTGCCCAGTATTTCTTTGAGCAAATACTGAATAATTCCGGTGGAAATTAGAATTTCACTTTTTTAAACTACACAAATTTGTTTGCATCTCCTTTGCTTAGTTTACAAATACCACACTGCATAACTAAGACTGAACAGAAGTTCTGGAAAGAAAAGAAGTTTTGAATGAGAAGAACGAGATGGGGAGTGGGAGGCTATGGATAACAGATCACTTAACATAGCAGCAACCCCAGGGTAGCACTTCTACAAAAGCTCCATTTACACACAAGTTATCTGTACTTTCAAACCCAAGCTCTGGTAAGAATACACTGAATTATCCGCTACATAAATTGTTCTTCACTCAAAGCTCCCCTCAGAAATACCATCTGAGAGCAGGAAACAAACCTGTGCAGAAGATGACATTCCCAGAACTGAGCAGCATATTTCTGCTTTCTTGTTTGGCAATACCATGTCTGCAGGACCAATCTCTTCTTCTCCTGGCAGCTGTACTGAGCCCATTGCTGCTGCAGCTCTCTCATAGCACGCCTCCCTGTGAAAGAATGCAAGAGCTTGCTGAGCCCAACAGGGTTTTTTTGCCACCACAGAATCCAGACAAGAGCAAAGAATACATCTGCTGCAAATACCAGATGGGATATCTAAGATATCCTGTCCTCTAGCAGCTGAAGAGATTTTTCAATTCACCTTGTAGGTTTTTGTCTGCAAGGCAGTTAGACCTTTTTTCCCCTCCCCTGTCCTTTCCCAAGCAAGTGATCACAGATCAGTTCCACTTTCATCTGCAAGGCAGTTTTCCATAAAAAATTGGGAGTATTCCTTCCCTGGCACAGTGTAAGTACTTGGCACTTAAAGCACATGGAGTCCCTTGAGGGACAGAATCAGGACTGTTAAGCAGTCCCAAAAGAAACCGCTGAAGCAAAGCCTGGCTGTTGGGTCTGAGGAGTCATGTTTAAGCTCGGAATGCTGCATCTGAACTCCGTTTAACTCCCCAGCTCCTGAAATGCACTGCTTGAACACTCCTTTCGTAGTGCAAGTAAAGTGAGATCCACCCCTTTTCCAATCAGCTGCCAAAGGAGCATCTCCCCTAGCATAAAGCACTAGGAAGCAGCAGGGCACATGTCCTGCTTACAACCACAAGAAGGTGGTGACACAGGCGCTTGCTGGCCCCTGGACTAGTACGTGCCATTCCAAAGGAGCAGCGCACAAAGTTACAACAAGAGGTGGGACTTTCTCCATCCCAACCACCTCCACAGCATTCCTCTCCTACAGACACAAGTGCTGCTGATGGCATAACTCACTTTGCCAGCAGGAATGCCAACGCTGTAGAGCATCAGCAGTAATCTGGTGAATATGACACCTGAATCTCTGGTCAGCTTCCACTTTCTGGGCCAGTCTCTTCTTCCACAGGCTGAAAGCCATCTGGCAGCAATGAACTCGATGTTTTAGGGCTGCTGCTGCTTTTCGCTTCTTATTTTCCACAACCCAGTGGTGCCAGCTGAGAAAGGCTCTGAGAAAGACAAAGGTCATTGCACCAACTGTAGGAACAACTCACACAGATTCACACCCTTGTAACTGCAACTTTAATAATAAATATACACATGAAGGAATTTAGGAAATACACCTGATCTGTTAGCATCCTTTCCCCATTAAATGTCAGAGGAAACGATGGACAGGGCAAGTTGTACAGTGTTCTGTCCTGGCTGTGCCAAACCTGTTGTGATCTTCAACTTCTGAATGAGTAGAGAGCAAGGCCAGCTCCGTGGATAGGAACTTACCAGGGCTTGTTATCAGCAGTGCTAGGCTTGTTTTAATTTGTGAGGCACCCCATCAAACCAGAAATTATTGCGTTTATGTTCAGATATAATAATTTTGAAGCAGGAAACCCACAAAATAATAGGCTGCAAAACTCCCACTGAAGACTGAAAAAAGATAACTAGAGGAAGAGTATTCTTTTAAAAAAAACAAGTGTAGAGCTCTCAAAACAGACAGCTTTAGGAAACTTCTGGAAAGCACAATACCTACCGAGACAGCTGAATGAGCCTGCAGTACTGCTGGGCCTTTACAAGCTGCTGAGTCTGAGCTGACCAGACAATGAAGTACCTCTGCAGGCAGCATTTCTCTGCTTGGTGCCAGCAACTCTTCACCTCCTTGTCAGAACTACAGTCCTGTAATCCAGAAGCAAAAAAAGGCCTTGAACTACTGCTGTAACACAGTTACTCCATGCAGCTCAGGCCTTTCTCCTTGCTACTGTAACTTCCATGCTTGCCTAATTTCCTGTTGCTAACCCACACACACGGCATGAACACCCACACATGAGGATCTAGCGCCTTCCTTTTAACTTCTTGACACCTGGCTGATTTCCAGCTTAGCTGGCAAATGGTAGGAAGAGTTACCCTGAGAAGTGCCTCAATCTCCCAAACCTTCTGTCTGAGAGAAAAGAACAAAGACAAAACAGCAGTGAGACTTCCATATGCTGATACTGAAACCCAAAGGCTCTTTGGTAAACTGGGCTTTGCAGAAACCACTTGTACATTTACATGTCTCACACCACCTTTCAGCCTTACCTCTTCCCATGCAGAGTAACTGGTGAGAGGCTGGGCGTTATCGTCTTGACTCTGCAGTGCCAAAGACTGGAACTGATCTCCCACAAACCAGTTTCTTCTGCAAGACAAAAGTGTCAGGGGAAAACAGAAAGAAAGAAGAGTATGAAGTACCTGGAAAGATGGTGTGAGGTGACATGGGAGACTATCCCGAAGGAAGGAATTCAGCCAGACCAAACAAGGGGACAGTGCTACGAGCATCCCAAAGAACCAGTCTCCAACTCACCCGGGTCCAGTGCTCTGTGGAGAAAAGGAGGCCTGCAAGTACAGCTCCCCACCCAGCTCAGCTGGCAGCTCTGTGCATTGGTGTAGTTGCAGGAGAGAACTGTAATGTGGCATGTGTGCAACATCCTCAGCAGCCAGAACGGAGGAGAAGCCCTGCTGACTGCTGTCACTAAAACTGTATTCCTGCAGGTATGGAGGGAAGAACATGCTGTGAGGTAAACATCCTTGCACTGGAATCACTCAGCTAACAGTTCTGACCATGCCATTTACTCCTCTTTTTGGCAAGGATTCAGGGAAATCCAGGATGCATCCAAAGGAACTGCAG